>NC_060119.1:310652420-311902420 GCF_021461395.2 Schistocerca americana | reverse complement strand
GCACTCTTTTTGTAGCTGGCTCTTGGGGATGACTGGAGGATTGGGTGTGTGTGCACAAATGGCATGGGAAATCTGTTTGAAGACTATTTCTTGGGGATAGTGCCTGTCTGTGAAGGTCTTGGTGAGACTTACAGCGTAATCTGGCAGGAAAGAATACAGTCAAAATCAGGTGATATGAATTTAGGAGATCTTTCAGCGTTCTTTTCCTTGCACTGACACTTTTAAAATCAATTTTAAAGTCATCACACACAACTAATTTTGGTACTTTCTATAAAAGGACTCAAGAACTCACTCTAGCTTGAATAGAAATGATCTACACTCTTTTGATGTACCAGTTGTGTAAAGCTATGTTCTCTGCCTGAACAGACCAAGAAGGTCCAACGGTACCGACCAGCCACCATGTCATTCTCAGTCCACAGGCATCTCTGGATGCGGAATGGAGGGGCATGTGGTCAGCACACCACTCTCCCGGCCGTATGTCAGTTTATGAGACCAGAGCCGCTACTTCACAATCAAGTAGATCCTCGGTTTGCCTCACAAGGGCTGAGTGCACCCCGCTTGCCAACAGTGCTCGGCAGAACAGATGGTCACCCAGCCAAGTGCTAGTCCAGTGAGACAGCACTTAACTTCAGTGATCTGATGGGAACCAGTATTACCACTGTGGCAAGGCCATTGGCAACGCTATTTTCACAGAATTAATTTTAATACTTTTTATAAAGGGACCCAAGAACTCATTCTTGCTTGAATAGAAACAATCTATATTCTTTTGATGTGCCAGTTGTGTAAAGCTATGTTTTATCTTGGTGCAACATAGCGTCATAGAATGCAGTTAAAACCCCTAAGGCCAGAACGTCCAACCAGCGACCAGCTGGCTGCATGCAGCCCAAAGGAAGTATCAAAGTGGGCCAAGAAGTGAGCATCCAACACACAATCAGTTTTTTAAAAAAATCCCTTTTTTTCTATTTTTTCTATTAGTGTAGTACTATGTGTGGCCCACAAATACTCTTCTTCTTCTTCTTCTTCTTATTCGTGCAGTGTGGCCCAGGAAAGCTGAAAGGTTGGACGCCCCTGCCCAAAGGTAACTGTGTGCAACCTGAATGATAGTGATGTGGTCATATGATGCTTGGGATGGTCTTGGCAGTATTTGTTCACTTATTAATTTATTTATTTACAATTTCTTTGCATGGAGCCATAACAATGATGGCCTTTGCTAATGTCAGAAATAACAGTATGACATTATTTATACTTACAAAATATGTTCTAGCCTTATATGCATAACATGCATTCTATAATTAATTAAAGAGACCAACCAGCTTCAAGGAAGTATAAAATATAACCTCTCTCAAATTCGCTGCCTGACAAAAATGTGAAGCACCCAGAAGACATGATCAGATGTCGGTGTAACTTTGTGCATGCATACAACAGTGGCAGATATGTAAATGATTGAAGTTGCAGTTCTCTGTGGTAGGTAGAATGGCCACCAGAGTGCATTAGTGTTGTTCATAGTAGTAGTAGGCAATATAAGGGGAATAAACATTACCAGATGTTGAGTTATCACTGTGAAGAACACAGGGATACTGCATAGTCATGTGAGACAGCAATATCAGCATCTGACAGAGTTTGAAAAGTGTCTCACTGAGGGTCTCCATTTGGTTGCCTGGTCAAATTATGCAATATCCAGTGTTTTTGGCATTCAGGCATGACCGTGAGCCAACGTTGGGTTGTATGGCAATGTGAGGGTACACACATACATCATCAAGGTTCCAGTCAACTATGTCTGATCACCACAAGAAAGGATCACCATATTGTGCACCAAGTGCATTGTAACCCCTGCACCTACCATCTGAGGACAAGTAATGGACTCTCTGTAATGTTCTATGTCATCCTGCATTGGTCAAGACACTACCAGCAGCCAGACTACGAAATTACTGTCCCACCTGTAAACAATATAACACAAATGACTGTTTTTTTAATGATTCCTTAGCTTAAAAGCATGTACAGCTGTTGAATGGTTTCACACATTGTTCAGCAACGAACTGCAGTTTTGCACTAATCTGGATAACCATTGTCGATGAGTATGACAGCAACCTCAGGAGCAGTACCATTCCTCCAATGTCCTGGAAGGGCATAGTGGTTTTACTCTTGGCATCATTGTGTGGGGAGCCATCAGATATGACTTCAGGTCACAGCTGGTAGTGACTGAGGGAACCCTGATGGCACATTGGTACATCATTGACATTCTGCATCTTCATATGTTACCTTTCATACAAGAATACTGAGGTGTCATTTTTTAATAGGACAATGTTCATCCACATATGGCATGTTTCTCTATGAACTGTCAGCATAATTTTGAGGTATTCCCATGGCTATCTAGATCTCCAGATCTGTCCCCAATAGGAAATATTTGGGAGAAGCTCAAATGTCAACTCCATCCCAGTGCCAATATCCTGGATATTAACCCTTCAGCTGCTGTGGACAAGATAACTTGTCATGCCCCACCACTCCCCAGGTGCTGAGGATATGTTTAAATGCAGCCCCTATGTTTCCCTTAAAATGCTATTGACATGTTTACTTATCCTGTACTACTAATTGCTAATCCTCTTGCTGTTGCAAGTTATTTCCACATCTTGATGAACAAAAAAAGTTTCAAGTGTTTATTGTGCAACACGTGTGCCTCTTTGAATGCTATCATTTGCAAAGAAAGCCTTGTTTCAGTATCATGAACCATTTATGAAACATAAGGGGCGTTCAAAAAGAAATGAGCTGGAGACATAATTACAGAAACCAGTACCTGTATGTTAGGAGTATTGAACTTGTCTGTTGCGATGCTTGTCCCACTGTGACACATGGCAGTGAATGGCTGTCTCAAAAAATTCCCTGGGCTGCGATGTTAACCAGTTCTGCATGTACAGCTAGATGTTGCCGTCCACACGAGTGCAGGAAAGGTGGCCCCCTTCTGAATCCCTTCCTGCAGTACAGGACAACAGTGAATGCCCAGCATTATTTCCAAGCCTTGACCACCCTTCGCCAAGCAATCAAATCAAAATGACAACCAGGCAATCTCACCTGTGGGGTCATTCTGCTCCACAACAATGCAAAGCCTCATACAGCCAACAAAGTCATGGCACTCCTGCAGAAATTCAAATGGGAGGTTCTCAGCCACACTCCATAAAGTCTGGACCTCTCTCCCTGTGATTACGCCATTTTTGGTCCCCTTAAAAAGGCTCTGCGGGGCAAATGATTCACCTCGGACGATGATGTCCAGCTATATGTGCGGAACTGGTTAACATTGCAGCCCTGGGAATTTTATGAGACAACTATTCACTGCCTTGTGTCACAGTGGGCTAAGTGTCTCAACAGCCGGGGTCTATGCTTGTAACTTACAGGTACTGGTTTCTGTAATTATGCCTCCAGCTTGTTTCTTTTTGAATGCGCCTTATACAATGATTGTTACGACCAAATGAACCCCAATGTGCAAGAATGGAAATATGAGCATAGTGTGCAACCATCTGCAGGATATGAAATTAATAACTTGATGACAAAATGGGACATTGATCTGTTCTGAATTTTAAATAAAATTTATGTCTCTTATCTGCATTTCATATACAACAATATATGGGCTAAAATCAACCACGAGCAAAGTTTACACAATGTGTTCCTACCTCTACAAACTCTTTAAAATTTCATGCAACAATGCAGCACAGTAGCTATGATGAATAACAAAAAAGGTTAAGCCCCTTATTGAATGAAGATGTCTGACTATAAAATGTGGAAAAATCAAATTTTCCCATTGAACAGTTTTCTTAAAATTGGATGATAAGTATTCCATAGTGGCAGGAACGCCACCTCTCAGCACAGGTAGCAACAAGCAATGCTTAGCACGGAATGTAGATAGTACATCTGTACCAGTCAAAGGTTAGGGTGTATATTGCAAAGTTTGCATTGTAAATTTGACTCAATCTTTTAATCACTGAAATAATGTCATGTACCCTCTCAGCCTGCAAAGCTTCATTTCATTTTCTCCTCCTCTTCTGGATGCTTCACTTCTTTTGTCAGGCAGTGTATACTCATCCTCTCATGCACAAATACTCCTATGAGTGATATTTATTATCAAGAGGAATTCATGACCAACAGACACAAACTTTCTATGAACTTCTTTTTGTATATATATCCATAACATGGTGGAGTACTATAAATTATTTTAATGTCTTGTGTTGTGCAGTCTACATGCAAAATAATAATGTCTTGTGTTGTGCAGTCTACATGCAAAATAATTAGAGTATTCTGATAACATTCCCTCAAGCTTCCATCCATGTAGTTTAAAAGCCATGAGCTTTCAAGTGCAATATGTCTGCATTCAAAGAAACATCTGTTGTTACATGGACTAACAGTTTCGAGGATAGTGTAACAAAAAAGGTGGACAAGTCACAAATTTGTGACAACGTACTCAGTAAAGCTGGCAGCCTACAGCTAAGCATGGCTTGGGACCCAGCCATTGGAACATTGTAGCAGGCATGGCAGGTGCACTACAAAAACATTACCTTATATGGTGCTGGAGCGAGCACCAGTCATGTCGTAGGAGGCAGCACAGCTACATAACAACAACAACAACAACCAAAAGACGGTCACCACTTAACAATGGCCAAGGAGACTTGGCCAAAAGCTCATGGATTTTAAACCACTTGATATGACTAGAAGCTCAAAAGAATTATATTAGTACATATCACCACAAAACCACACATTTGAACAAAGTATTTTGTCATCTCCACCATGGTGAAACCATCTTCATGTATAAGAACATATTGTTCAGAGATTTCAAAAAGCATAACACTTACTCACAATCAGAAGTACTTACTGGTACTTATGAATAACAAATCTCTGCCAGTAGTTATGAAACATTTCACAAACAGTTTGTAACAGAATGTAGACCTTCTTTTGCAGGATTGAGAGCTGAGGAGGTGAAATAAACTGGCTGGATGACCAAAATGTAATATACTCTACAGGTATCAAGGCTGTATTACATCTGTCTTATAGAATACACATCATTCAAGCTGTAAGATGCAGCTGCAGGCACATTAGTGTGTGAGAATGTACATTAATTTCTGCATACTGATTTCAACCTTTCCCTATAAAAGAGGCAAACTGCCAACAAGTAAAGAGAAACATAAACAAGGACAATGAATTTTTGGAGAAGTTATGTGTGTTAGCTGAGACCTATTATCATGTCACACGTTATGCGACCAAAGAGTTCATTGTTCTGGACAGACAGGAATCTGATAGCCACGTATGTGAAATGCCATTTACACAACTTCAAGGTGACAGTATGGTGCTCACCACATATGACTGTCAAGCTGTTCTCTTTAAAAAATTGTAATTTGGGTTGGTATATTGCATTGTGTGTCCCTTTTTTGTATTTCAAGATATTGATGTCTACACTTATTTCAAGAGGACAGTGTGGCAACACACACTGCTGCTGAACCAGTGACAATTTTTTAACAGTGGACTCTCACAATCTGGTCTTATTTTCTGGTCTCTAAGATCGCCTGTTGTCTGATTTCAGGTTTTACTGTGGGGCCACATGTTTGGTCAAAGTCTTCATGTGAACTAAAATAGCAAACTGAAGATTAAATTCATTTACACCAGATGATACGTTGCAGTGAAGAAAGGGGAACCCCAGTGGCAGAATTAATAAAAGATGACACAGACATAATTTTCAATTGTTGATAGTTTGAATTACTGTCTCCAAAGCACACTTCAGAGAGAAAAGTCCATCAGTAAAATGACAGGCAACTACTCACCTACAGATGATTGATGTTTGGTGCTTAGATGTATGCAAAAAAACTACACTAGCTTTTGAGCTCCTGCTCTTTTTCTAGTAGAAATACAAACATTTACACAAGCAACCACAAAGACACCCAATGCACAAGCCAGCCACTGACCAGGACCCCTCTGATCATCCAGTATGCTGCTGGCCTTGAAAAGCTCAACCACATCTTCACCAGAGCTTTGACTATGTCTCATTGTGCACTAAGGTGAGGGATATCTTACCCAAAATACTGCCCACATCACCCAAAGTTGTATTCCACTGCCCACCCAACCTGCAGATTGCCCACCACTGTTCCAGTTCTGCTCCCAATCCTGCACCCCATGGCCCATTCCCTTGTGGTTGACCCAGGTGCAAGACCTGTCTCATACACACTCACCACCACCTACCGTGGTCCACTCAGAGACGTTTCCTGTTGTTGTTGTTGTGGTCTTCAGTCCTGAGACTGGTTTGATGCAGCTCTCCATGCTACTCTATCCTGTGCAAGCTTCTTCATCTCCCAGTACCTACTGCAGCCTACATCCTTCTGAATCTGCTTAGTGTATTCATCTCTTGGTCTCCCTCTACGATTTTTACCCTCCTCGCTGCCCTCCAATACTAAATTGGTGATCCCTCAATGTCTCAGAACATGTCCTATCAACCGATCCCTTCTTGTAGTCAAGTTGTGCCACAAGCTCCTCTTCTCCCCAATTCTATTCAATACCTCCTCATTTGTATTGTGATCTACCCATCTAATCTTCAGCATTCTTCTGTAGCACCACATTTCGAAAGCTTCTATAATCTTCTTGTCTAAACTATTTATTGTTCACATTTCACTTCCATACATAGCTACACTCCATACAAATACTTTCAGAAACGACTTCCTGACACTTAAATCTATACTTGATGTTAACAAATTTTTCTTCTTCAGAAACGCTTTCCTTGCCATTGCCAGTCTACATTTTATATCCTCTCTACTTCGACCATCATCAGTTATTTTGCTCCCCAAGTAGCAAAACTCCTTTACTACTTTAAGTGTCTCATTTCCTAATCTAATTCCCTCAGCATCACCTGACTTAATTCGACTACATTCCATTATCCTTGTTTTGCTTTTGTTGATGTTCATCTTATACCCTCCTTTCAAGACACTGTCCATTCTGTTCAACTGCTCTTCCAAGTCCTTTGCTCTCTCTGACAGAATTACAATGTCATTGGCAAACCTCAAATTTTAATTTCTTCTCCATGGATTTTAATTCCTACTCCGAACTTTTCTTTTGTTTCCTTTACTGCTTGCTCAATATACAGATTGAATAACATCAGGGAAAGGCTACAAACCTGTCTCACTTCCTTCCCAACCACTGCTTCCCTTTCATACCCCTTGTCTCTTATAATTGCCATCTAGTTTCTGTACAAATTGTAAATAGCCTTTTTCTCCCTGTATTTTACCCCTGCCACCTTCAGAATTTGAAAGAGAGTATTCCAATCAACAATGTCAAAAGCTTTCTCTAAGCCTACAAATGCTAGAAACGTAGGTTTGCCTTTCCTTAATCTTTCTTCTAAGATAAGTCGTAGGGTCCTCTTCTCCCCAATTCTATTCAATACCTCCTCATTTGTATTGTGATCTACCCATCTAATCTTCAGCATTCTTCTGTAGCACCACATTTCGAAAGCTTCTATAATCTTCTTGTCTAAACTATTTATTGTTCACATTTCACTTCCATACATAGCTACACTCCATACAAATACTTTCAGAAACGACTTCCTGACACTTAAATCTATACTTGATGTTAACAAATTTTTCTTCTTCAGAAACGCTTTCCTTGCCATTGCCAGTCTACATTTTATATCCTCTCTACTTCGACCATCATCAGTTATTTTGCTCCCCAAGTAGCAAAACTCCTTTACTACTTTAAGTGTCTCATTTCCTAATCTAATTCCCTCAGCATCACCTGACTTAATTCGACTACATTCCATTATCCTTGTTTTGCTTTTGTTGATGTTCATCTTATACCCTCCTTTCAAGACACTGTCCATTCTGTTCAACTGCTCTTCCAAGTCCTTTGCTCTCTCTGACAGAATTACAATGTCATTGGCAAACCTCAAATTTTAATTTCTTCTCCATGGATTTTAATTCCTACTCCGAACTTTTCTTTTGTTTCCTTTACTGCTTGCTCAATATACAGATTGAATAACATCAGGGAAAGGCTACAAACCTGTCTCACTTCCTTCCCAACCACTGCTTCCCTTTCATACCCCTTGTCTCTTATAATTGCCATCTAGTTTCTGTACAAATTGTAAATAGCCTTTTTCTCCCTGTATTTTACCCCTGCCACCTTCAGAATTTGAAAGAGAGTATTCCAATCAACAATGTCAAAAGCTTTCTCTAAGCCTACAAATGCTAGAAACGTAGGTTTGCCTTTCCTTAATCTTTCTTCTAAGATAAGTCGTAGGGTCAGTATTGCCTCACGTGTTCCAACATTTCTACGGAATCCAAACTGATCTTCCCTGAGCTCGGCTTCTATCAGTTTTTCCATTTGTCTGTAAAGAATTAGCGTTAGTATTTTGCAGCTGTGACTTATTTAACTGATATTTCGGTAATTTTCACATCTGTCTTACCATTATATAATCTATCTGATACCTTTTAGTATCTCCAGGGTTCTTCCATGTATACAACCTTCTTTCATGATTCTGAAACCAAGTGTTAGCTATGATTAAGTTGTGCTCTGCGCAAAATTCTACCAGACGGCTTCCTCTTTCATTTCTTAGCCCCAATCCATATTCACCTACTATGTTTCCTTCTCTACCTTTTCCTACTCTTGAATTCCAGTCACCCATGACTATTAAATTTTCGTCTCCCTTCACTACCTGAATAATTTCTTTTATTTCATCATACATTTCATCAATTTCTTTGTCATCTGCAGAGCTAGTTGGCATATAAACTTGTACTACTGTAGTAGGTGTGGGCTTCGTGTCTATCTTGGCCACAATAATGCATTCACTATGCTGTTTGTAGTAGCTTACCCGTACTCCTATTTTTTTATTCATTATTAAACCTACTCCTGCATTACCTCTATTTGATTTTGTATTTATAACCCTGTATTCATCTGACTAAAAGTCTTGTTCCTCCTGCCGCTGAGCTTCACTAATTCCCACTATATCTAACTTTAACCTATCCATTTCCCTTTTTAAATTTTCTAACCTACCTGCCCTATTAAGGGATCTGACATGCCACGCTCTGATCCATAGAATGCCAGTTTTCTTTCTCCTGATAACAACGTCCTCTTGAGTAGTCCCCACCCGGAGATCCGAATGGGGGACTATTTTACCTCCGGAATATTTTACCCAAGAGGACGCCATCATCATTAAGCATACAGTAGAGGTGCACGCCCTCAGGAAAAATTACAGCTGTAGTTTCCCCTTGCTTTCAGCCATTCACAGTACCAGAACAGCAAGGCCATTTTGGTTAGTGTTACAAGGCCAGATCAGTCAATCATCCAGACTGTTGCCCCTGCAACTACTGAAAAGGCTGCTGCCCCTCTTCAGGAACCACACATTTGTCTGGCCTCTCAACAGATACCCTTCCGTTGTGATTGCACCTACGGTACGGCTATCTACTGTATTTACTCGAATCTAAGCCGCACTTTTTTTCCGGTTTTTGTAATCCAAAAAACCGCCTGCGGCTTAGAATCGAGTGCAAAGCAAGAGGAAGTTCTGAAAAATGTTGGTAGGTGCCACCACAACTAACTTCTGCCGTCGAATATATGTAGCGCTACACAGGCATGCTTTGTAGACACAAAGATAAATACTGGCGCCAAAACCAATGCGTCAGTAAATAAATTAAAAAAAAAAAAATGGAAGACGAGCTTTTTTTCTCCTCCCCGAGTTTCGACCACTGCATTTTCATACATTATCCAATGAAATAATACAAATTCTGAATTGTTCATCTTCGAATGTAGCAGAATTTCAATGTACTACGAAAATCCGACTGGCAAGACTGTTTGAGATGTTTGTCAATATGGCCAACTCTAAGTTCTGAATTTTTTCCTACCTGTGAGAAGAGATGGTTGCTAATAGGAACCTGATGAAATGTGAATCACATGCAGTATTCTCTTCACCATAAGAGTAATACGAATATAAACATTTTACCACGTATTCTTTCGTGTTTCCTGCTATCTCATTTAAATCCTGTCTGCCTAATAAACTACGAAACTAGAGACAACAGCAAACGCGGAAGAATATACGTATCATGTCATGTTGATATATTATTCTTATGCCTAATAGTGATACAGTCAGAAATGAAGCACGGCAACTGACTAGATATTTAAATCTAAGACGACTCTAATTTCTGTGCAGAATTTGACGTACTAAAGAAGCGGCCGCAAAGATTTTCAAACGGGTAAAAATTTTCGCCTAACTCTCGTTCAGAACATGTTCTATCATACGCAATCTATTATTTGGTTCTTGTTGATCATTATCAAAGAAAGCAGCAGTGTAAGTAACAACAAATAGCAGTCTCTTGCCATTGTTTCGCTAATGAGACGATTCCTCTCTCTTGTTTTTTAATTGTAAGCGGCGGTAGCGCGCACAAAAGCAAGCCATGCTGCGAGCGGCGACAGGGCGTAAACACGCACTATCAGAATGTGACAGACAATGTATGACACAGCACAGTAATGCATTTTCAGCTTAGAGTGACGTAAACACCTATAACAAAGAAAACGGCACTTATCAGATCAAAGCAAAATAAGCAGTCGATCCAAACCAGACGAAGCACGTGAAAAAGGAAGGGTACCCGTATAAATATGGACGGAGCACCTGACGCATAGCAGTGGCTACGTGGTAAAGCTTAACTGCTAAGCTTACAACTCGAACCAAACTACTGTAGCTGTATCGTCATTCATTATACCTAAATTGTGTTTCATATTAGAATGGACCAACTTTGTTTCGATTTGGAGGTGCGGCCTAAAACTTTTCTCTCCCCTTGAATTTCGAGTCTCAGATTTCAGGTGCGGCGTAGATTCGGGAATTTTTTTTTCCCTTTATTTCGAGTCTCATTTTTCAGGTGCGGCTTAGATTCGAGTGTGGCTTAGATTCGAGTAAATACGGTATATCATTGAGGCACGCAAGCCTCCCCACCAACGGCAAGGTCCATGGTACATGTGGACGTTTCCTACCCCACAAAAAAAGCAGGGCCACATGTGAAAGCAACTATGTTATATATGAAAGCAGCCATGTTATATCATCTATACTGTGATTACTGTATAGCATTGTATGTGGGCAAGACAAGTAACCAACTGCCTACCTGTGCGAATGGTCACACCCAAATTGTGGAAAACTAAAAATTTGACCATCCAGTTGTCAGACATGCTGCACACCACAACACAAAGGACTTCGGTAGCTGCTTCACTATGCAAGCCATCTGAACAGTCACTTCCAGCACTAGTTTGTCTGAAGCACACAGCTGGGAATTGCCTGTCCAGCATATACTGTGCTCTCGTAATCTCCCTTGCCTATACCTCCGCTGATCTGTTTCCATTGTCTCACCTTATCTTTTCTCTTCTCTCTTCTGCCCATGCCACTTCTTCCCTGTCCAGATCATGTACTACTTTCTCCCAGCACTCTTCCCTCCCACCACCCCACTATTCGGGCATTTTCTCTCTCACTCTCTCTCTTCCCCCCCCCCCCCCCCCTCCTCCTCCCTCCCCCCTCCTCCCCTTGTCCAGTCTCCTTCTACCTTTCTCTCTTCCCTCCTTATCTCCACTTTCCTGTCCTTTCCTCTCCTCCCTTTCCCTCTTCGCTCTCCCCTCCTCCACATCCCCTCCTCCCTACCTCTTATATGATCTAACCCCTGAACTTCTTTCATCTCTTTGTGCATCTGCTGAGACATCTGTGGAAAGACCTGCCTTACAGTATCTGACTACCCCATCCTCACCTCATACCACCTTTCTTACCACCTCCTGATCTCCATCAGCCCAGGCAACTGCTATCAATAATCAAGTCAGTCTCATGGCAAGGGGCATATGTCTTAGAGTGTATGTGTGAGTGTAGGTATGAATGCGTGTACTTCTACTAGAGAAAGAGAAAGAGCTCAGAACCTAATACGGATAGTTTTCTGTTGCATGTTTATGTGCCACCCATCAGTCAGCTACAGGTTCTAGTTACATTGGGTTCCTGCAAAAGTAGTTAGGTCTTTATTTTTTTTATTATCCTCTATATTAAGAGATTATATGAGATCATAGCTATAAAATATTAGAGCAACTTAGTGGACCTTTTGGTGCAGATCATCACTGTGTGTGGACATGACTGCACTCAGCCTGCTCAGCAGAGATGGTGTCTGCTGCTGCTCGTGCTGCTCCTGCTGTTGCCATACACGCTGCTGTCTTGCCTTTTGCTCAAGATTGCATGAGATCTTCTTGGCTGTTGCCAGCTTTGCACATTCTGGAGGGAGGTGTGTTGACAGACTATCACTGGTCGAGTAAGATGTCACAGATGGCGTCCGCTTTCTTGACTCCACATCTGATGTCATGTCACTCTCTGAAGAACAAAAACAATACCTTATGTAGTTGATTGTGTTTTAGAATGTGCTGATGAGTCTCATGTCTGTGCATCGTAGAGCATTAATTAGACTACTTACTGGAGGTTGAATTTCATCAATGAAGGTATCACATGAAATTTTAATAGTAGTATGTTTGTTGTGAGAGGTATCTAATTGGGGATTTGCATGGCATGTAGTGTCTAACCACCTCCTATTTCACTCACCTCTGTTAGTCATATTTTGCTTCTGATCTGCATAAGTATATCAACAAAATAGGTTTGTAGTTTACAAGTACCTGTACCTTTGTTACATTGTCTGCACTGGTTTCCACAAATTAGAGAAAAATCACAAAACAACACTCCCATTATAGAATTGAAATATAAATTGAGAATGTTTTATCTACAGTAGTGCTGCGCAAATCTTCTACAGATACAACTGCAGCACTGTAAAATTGTGTGCATTGTCTATACAGGGTGGAGAAAAAATTGTGTAATGTAATTTCAAGCCTGGACAGCTGATGCCAATAGGAACTAAAATTACTAACGTTGTGTATGTTGACAACACAAAATTTTTAAACTATATAAAATTGGTGCCAAGTGCTATGATTGGCCACGGGGATTGCCCTGTTGCTGGATGCTATGGACAACACATGACCGTGAATGCTTTGGCTGCCGGAGTTGGCGGTGTACCCAAGGCGGCCCACACACTCAGTGGCAGCGCACCAGCCTTCCACTCTGGGCACCTGGGGAAGAATCCACTGGGGTCCTGATACATCCATTGCAGTTTCATGATAAGACGTACCAGGAACAAACCCATCAACAGCAGTTGGTTTGCATACAGAAAGGATTTTACAAATTGTGTCGGCCCTGCAAAGGGCTTTTTTTGTAGCTAGGACATTGTTTACTTAAAGCAGGTGCTCGAACTGGTGACCCTCTGACACAACACAAGCTTGGTAACATTGACCGATGTTTTATCAAACTCTTTCAAAGATTCCTGGCATTTCCCTGATGTGATTGGCGGCATGTTGAATGTGGTCCATTAACTCCTCTTCGTTTCTAGGTGGTCCACATCTGGCTGGGTGAATTAGAACCTTGAAGAATCCCCATAGGAAAAAGTCCAGTGGCATGAGGTCTGGTGATCACAGGGTCCAGGCCCTATGAGCACTCTGCAAATTACCCGGCCGTCGAAGAGTTCATTTAAATATCCATGCACAGCACGACTGTTATGTGCGGGTGCCCCATCACGCTGTAACCACATGCATAGCCATATGTCCAGGGGAGCATCTTCCAGCAGGCTAGGTAGAGTTTCTTGCAAAAGGTGAAAGTAATTTCCCCCAGTACGTCAAGGAGGCAGATGGACCAGCCCAATCAGATGGTCATGCACAATGCCTGCCTAAATGTTCAGAGAAAATTGGTCCTGGTGTCCATGGACATACATGATGTGAGGATTTCTCCTTGCCCAGTAATGAACATTTTGAGTGTTGTACAGGCCATCCCAATGGAAGGTGCAGTCGTCAGTAAACAACATATTGGCAGGGAAGTCAGGATCTCATGCAACACATTGCAGAAACCACCAGCAAAACCCTAACCTGTGTTCATAGTCCACCACATGATTTAGGTCTTGGACAAGGTGGTGCAGCATTCCGTCATGCTCGAGGTCTTCCAGCATCACCATGAGATCCTGATAATGAGTCTGTTTCGCCAAGTCGCTGGTGAATTGCTGTAAATGTTTACGGGTGTAGGTGGCCTCTTACTGTGGAACGTACCTCATACAACCATTGAGCTTCATTAGATTAGATTAGATTAGATTAATACTACTTCCATGGATCATGAATACGATATTTCATAATGATGTGGAACGACTCAAATTTTCCAATACATGACATAATTAAGTTAATTTAACAACATACTTAAGTTAGTATAACAAATTATTTTATTTTTTGTGTTTTTTTATTTTTTATTTTTTAATATTTTTTTATCTTAATTTATATCTAAAAATTCCTCTATGGAGTAGAAGGAGTTGTCATTCAGAAATTCTTTTAATTTCTTCTTAAATACTTGTTGGTCATCTGTCAGACTTTTGATACTATTTAGTAAGTGACCAAAGACTTTAGTGGCAGTATAATTCACCCCTTTCTGTGCAAAAGTTAGATTTAATCTTGAATAGTGAAGATCATCCTTCCTCCTAGTATTGTAGTTATGCACACTGCTATTAATTTTGAATTGGGTTTGGTTGTTAATAACAAATTTCATAAGAGAGTATATATACTGAGAAGCTACTGTGAATAGCCCTAGATCCTTAAATAAATGTCTGCAGGATGATCTTGGGTGGACTCCAGCTATTATTCTGATTACACGCTTTTGTGCAATAAATACTTTATTCCTCAGTGATGAATTACCCCAAAATATGATGCCATATGAAAGCAATGAGTGAAAATAGGCGTAGTAAGCTAATTTACTAAGATGTTTATCACCAAAATTTGCAATGACCCTTATTGCATAAGTAGCTGAACTTAAACGTTTCAGCAGATCATCAATGTGTTTCTTCCAATTTAATCTCTCATCAATGGACACACCTAAAAATTTGGAATATTCTACCTTAGCTATATGCTTCTGATTAAGGTCTATATTTATTAATGGCATCATACCATTCACTGTACGGAACTGTATGTACTGTGTCTTATCAAAATTCAGTGAGAGTCCGTTTACAAGGAACCACTTAGTAATTTTCTGAAAGACAGTATTGACAATTTCATCAGTTAATTCTTGTTTATCAGGTGTGATTACTATACTTGTATCATCAGCAAAGAGAACTAACTTTGCCTCTTCATGAATATAGAATGGCAAGTCATTAATATATATTAAGAACAACAAAGGACCCAAGACTGACCCTTGTGGAACCCCATTCTTGATAGTTCCCCAGTTTGAGGAATGTGCTGATCTTTGCATACTATGAGAACTGCTTATTTCAACTTTCTGCACTCTTCCAGTTAGGTACGAATTAAACCATTTGTGCACTGTCCCACTCATGCCACAATACTTGAGCTTGTCTAGCAGAATTTCATGATTTACACAATCAAAAGCCTTTGAGAGATCACAAAAAATCCCAATGGGTGGTGTTCGGTTATTCAGATCATTCAAAATTTGATTGGTGAAAGCATATATGGCATTTTCTGTTGAAAAACATTTCTGGAAACCAAACTGACATTTTGTTAGTACTTCATTTTTACAGATATGTGAAGCTACTCTTGAATACATTACTTTCTCAAAAATTTTGGATAAAGCTGTTAGAAGAGAGATTGGACGGTAATTGTTGACATCAGATCTATCCCCCTTTTTATGCAAAGGTATAACAATAGCATATTTCAGTCTACCAGGGAAAATGCCCTGTTCCAGAGAGCTATTACTCAGGTGGCTGAGAATCTTACTTTCCTGTTGAGGACAAGCTTTTAGTATTTTGCTGGAAATGCCATCAATTCCATGTGAGTTTTTGCTTTTAAGCAAGTTTATTATTTTCCTAATTTCAGAGGGAGAAGTGGGTGAGATTTCAATTGTATCAAATTGCATAGGTATGGCCTCTTCCATTAACAGCCTAGCATCTTCTAATGAACACCTGGATCCTACTATATCCACAACATTTAGAAAATGATTATTAAAAATATTTTCAACTTCTGACTTTTTGTTCGTAAAGTTTTCATTCAATTTGATGGTAATACTGTCTTCCTGTGCTCTTGGTTGACCTATTTCCCTTTTAATAATATTCCAAATTGTTTTAATTTTATTATCAGAGTTGCTGATTTCAGACATGATACACATACTTTTGGATTTTTTAATAACTTTTCTTAATATAACACAGTAGTTTTTATAATGTTTGATAGTTTCTGGGTAACTACTCTTCCTTGCTGTCAGATACATTTCCCTTTTCCGGTTACAAGATATTTTTATACCCTTAGTAAGCCATAGTTTGTTACAAGGTTTCTTACGAGTATATTTAACTATTTCCTCGGGGAAGCAGTTTTCAAATGCATTTACAAAAATGTCATGAAATAAATTATGTTTTAAATTGGCATCATGTTCACGGTTCACCTCATCCCAGTCTAACTGCTGTAGGCTTTCCCTGAAATTTGCTCCCTGAAATTTGCAATTGTTAAATCATTGACTGAACGTACTACTTTGGAGGACTGTTTAGTATTGCTGAATGGAGCTATGTCATATATTGTAACTAGCTGTGCATCATGATCAGAAAGACCATTCTCAACAGGCTGAGCATTTATCTGGTTAAACTTATCTTGGTCTATAAAGAAGTTATCTATCAGTGAGCTGCTATCCTTTACCACCCAAGTAGGAAAATCAATAACGGGTGCCAAATTGAAAGAACCTAGTAATACTTCAAGGTCATTTTTCCTATTACCCTCTTTCAGAGAATCTACATTGAAGTCCCCACAAATAATAATTTGCTTCCCCCTGTCTGACAGATAGCACAGCAAGGAGTCCAAATTTTTCAGAAATAGGTGAAAATTTCCTGATGGGGACCTATATACAGTTACAATTATAAATGTGCCTTTATTTAATTTAAGCTCACAGGCACATGCTTTTATATGTTTCTCTACACAAAACTTTTTTGTTTCTATACTTTTTGCACAATGATAACTTTTGACATATATGGCAACTCCTCCTTTCTCCATATTTTCTCTCATTACAGAGAGCTTATATCCACTTACATTTACCTTATCCATATCAGTAACAATGTGATGCTCAGACAGGCATAGTATATCTATTTCATTCTCAGCTTCTAAATCTTCTAAACAAACCAGAAGCTCATCTATTTTATTCTTTAAACTCCCAATATTTTGATGAAATATACTTACATTATTTTTAATTATACTTTTATGAGAATCTTTCCTTATTCTAACATTTGCAGTACTCTCCTGTCTGAGTTTCTCATTGTGCTTAGGCCTAGTTCCTATACCAGTGGTCACATGGTGTTCAGAGAGGCAGATTATGTCAGCTGGGTTGGATGACTTTAATTCATCAATGCAATTACCTAGGACTGAGATACAACTTGGTGGAGATAACATTTCTGGTGATTGGTGAAAATTTATAATTGACAGCTGTGATTGGTGATCCAATGTGCTAGAATTGTGTTGTTTAATTTCTTTCCTAAACTGAAGATTTGTTTCAATCCTGACCTCTCGTAGAACTTGACATATTTCTGTCTTATCTATCCTAAAAAAGGTGCTGCTCCAACACCTGTAACCACTGGTATTTTACCATTCATGGCAGTGCCTCCCCCCCTTAAATTTCTTGCTATTACCCCAGCCAGTTTCCCCTTCCCTTTCCTGTTGAGATGTAGGCCATGCCTGGCCGTGCATTACCATTGGCCATTCCATAAACAAAAACCATATATTGTTGTTCTTCAAAGAAATACTGTGCCACCATGCTTACTGTATGACTAAATTGCTTGTGACATGTGTGTGCTCCGAAGTGAAGCTTAAATATGAATGCCTCTGATGTGAGGTGGAGACAAATGCAAGACCTATTTGACATGTGTGCATATCACATTGGGGCAGTGACAGGGCGAGGAACATTTGTATGTGTGAACCGACAACCATAGCACTGACCATCAATCGATGAACAGCAACAGGGCAATCCCATGGCCAAGTGGAGCATATGGTGCCAAGTTTCCGCAATTTAAAAATGGTGTGTTGTTGACCTACACAACAGTAGTAATTTTGGTTCCTACTTGCATCAGCTATCCAGGGTTAAAATTTTGTGACACAATTTTTCTCCACCCTGTATACAGAAAGCAAATGCAACTGGGACTATGTTATCATATGCCAGACAAACTGCAATGGAGGGTTATGGAAGAATGTCTTCAAGAGATTACAGTGTCTTTTGGTCCTCAAAGACATCTTTAACTGTATGACATTGTTGTATGGTGTTGTTCTCACTCACATCTTTAATACTTTGTAAATATGTTGCTTGTCATTCTTTTTACATGTTCTAAGTCTTTTTTGTATGACGATGATGATGATGATGAAGAAAGGAGAGGATAAAACCCATTTCTGGCATATAGCCTACTCCTTGCAAATAGCACCAAGGCAGCTGCCAAGCATAATGTCCCCATCTGATGGATGGGCCACCATGAACAGTGTCACATCCCTACATTTCCTGAGGCTCTGTGGAGAGGTTTCGAATTTAATCCACAACATTGGCGCAAAATCTGGTGATTAAGAACTTTATGCCACCACCTCTCCTCCCCTCGCTGTCCAAATACCATCAGTGAAAATTTTTAATTCTAACATAAATTCATTGTCTGGAATTAGTATTTATGTGTTTCATTTAGGTCATTTCACAAATTCTATATTTTGACAATTTTGTTACATTTGACACAAAACATTTTGAGCTCTCACACTGTTTGTGACATTTCCTGGATTTATGGAAGAGAAACACATCTACAGTAAAAATGCATAAATATCTATCGATCAGTGCATAATTCTAGCTTGCATTTCAATTCAAAATAATCAATAATGTTCATTCAATGGAAGTACCAGAAGAAGTTTTGAGGACAGAAATTTATGCAATATGTTCACTATGAGGGACTAGCCACGGACACTAGAAACCAAGCAGAATTATTTGCACAAGCATTCAGAAAGTCATCAAATAATGTGAAATGAATGTGCAAGAACAACTACTAATGTCTTCCAAGTCAATCACCAGCTTTGACAGTGCTCATACTGGGGATCATCTAGAACTCTTTCCACTGCCTATAGTAAAAATAAACCTTGAGAAACTAAAATATGGCATTAATGGCATTTGCCTTGTGAGGATAGAGTCTTACCATCATAAGGGGAAGTAGATAATCACATTAACTAAACACACAATGAAGGTAAAACTACACACAGAAGTGAGGACCAGTGGCCCTTCAAAAAGTGATGATGACGAATGCATATTCACCAAGAGCTTAAATTCATCAATACCAGAGACAATTCAGATGATACAAGAAGAGGGCTACAAATGGTTCACAGCAAACACTTTACATCATAATCCCAGCAAGACTCGTATTACGCATCTAAAAGATTATAAAAGACTAACACCAGAAACTAAATAAAACACTCTGTGTAGAATTACTTGTTAAATTGTTGGATAAAAAAAAATTAAAGACAGAATCAGCATAAAGGAATTAATGAAGGAGCTCATTTCAGCATTGCACTTAGATACATCTACCAATGTATTAATTTGGAGAAAGTTCCTTAGTTTCTCTTAGATGATTTGTGACATCTTTTGGACTTGATGTATTCAAAGTAAATAAATGTGAATGAATATTGTATAAATTAGGTAACCACACAGCTAAAAAATCATCTTCAGGGGTCTTGGAACTCTTGTGCTCAGTTTGCCATTCATTTATCTGCTGATAGTAGTAGTGGTTAATACTAAGAATGAGATTTGAATGAACTTTGGTCTAAACAACCACAATGTATGACACAAATGCTAACGAGGTGTTCTGTTTCCCAGTTGTAGGACCTTTAACAAGTTACTAGCAGATATGCAAGAAAGTTGACAATCATCATAAACTCAAAACAAAATGGAAAACTACTCCTCGATAAATTATCCGATTCAAATACTGAGACTTCCTGTTAGCAGTGTTCACTGCATTTACACCTTTTGTACTGTGTAGATAACTTATTCTTTGGCAGCTTCCAGTATACTAGTGTAGATATTAAGGCAGCACTAAATACACTGCCAAAAAAGAGTTAGCACACCAGGAAAGACAATGTCAATTTTGATCTGATGACAGCATATGCCATCTGGAGGTAGTAGATGTACTGACAATGACTTCAGCATCATCCCTCAACAGAGAGCGTAGTGGCATAGTTACCAGAGTGTCATTTGTATCTATCATTTAACAGGGAATGGTCATAGCCAGAAAGCTAAGTGTGCTGCAAATGTGAAGCAAGCAGGCAACCATGCCACCATGGAGATGTACTCATGCTTGGTGCAGCCAAGTGAGTGAGTTTGAAAGGATCAAATTGTGGCCTTCCGAGAGGTGGAATTGTCCTTTTCGAAAACTGCCACACAAGCTGGATGTGCTACATCAGTTGTGCAATGATGCTGGTATCAGTGGTCATGTGAACATTCTTACACCTGTGGACTAAGTTCTGGACATCCACACAGCAGAGATGCTTACTAGGATCCTCATATTGAATGTAAGGGAAGCAGTGGCAGATCATACAGCTACCACAGCACAAATAAGAGGGCTTGTGAGCCCAGATGTGACAACATGAACTGTTGTGAACTGGTTATTAGCCATGGGACTGCAGGCACACACATCTCTAGTCCGTCTTCCACTCAGACTACAGCACTGACATGACTGCTTGACTGGTGCTGTCAGAGCATCACTTGAAAGATGGAAACTGTGGTTTTCAGTTATGAAAGCAGATTCTGCCTGCATGCAAGTGGTGGTTATTTGCACATACAGAGAAAATTTGGTGAGCACTATCTTGTAGAGTGCATTTGTCCAAGACACTCTGGCCCCATCCCCAGGTCTTACAGTCTGAGTTGTGATAAGCTACAACTCTTATTCACTTTGATGTATCTGGAGGGGGAACTAACCAGCATTCGGTGCATGCATAAGTTATTAGATGGGTTCTCTTGCCATTCTTACGCAGAAAGGTGATGTGTTGTTCCAATAGGTTAATGCTCATCCACACACTGTCTGTGAAACTCAACATGCTCTGCAATACATGCAGCATCTTTCCTGAGCAGTATGATCTCCAGACTTATCTCTAGTCGAGCACATGCGAGATATGATGGTATGAGAAAAGACTCGTGTGACTCGTCAACCAACAACTCTTACAGAACTACATGAACAGGTTGAGAATGCTTGGAATAATGTATTCCAGGACAATAGTTGCCATCTGTATGATCAACTGGATGCTAGAACCAGCATCTACTTTTTTACACCATGTACTAATACAGGTCCTTCAGCATGGGTCGATAGCTGGTACCTCAGAATCACTTGTGCTATCAATCTGTAAATGTAATCATTTCATGTATTCTGTATGCACTGTTGCAACAATAAATCTTGAGTGATTTGGAAACCTCTAAAAGGGTGGACTAATTTATTTTCTTATAGTGTAGATAAATAGCAGATACTTAGTATAATTGATCATAAAAATTCATGGTTTTAGGCCTCTCAACAGTTTGGTGATCATAAAAAAATCAGCTGGATGTGAGTGGATTAGGACATTAAAGAAAAAAAAGCATGTCAATATGATATTGTTGCATAAAACAGACACAGAATACCAGGTAAAATCAATGAGCTTCATTCAAGTCAATGTGGTGAAGTTTTTGGAAATATCAAAACCAGCATCTCAAAATACTCCACTTCCCCTCTACATATAATTTACAAAAGCAATGAAACAAATTAACAACTGTTCATGTTCCACCCAAAATTTTGGCTCCAAGAGGCGTCAATCAGTTGCAAGCAAGAAATTTGATGAAGAGAGTCAAAATGTGGCTGCTAGGAATGTTGTTGGGAATCATGTTCCACAAATGTTTGTATTTCCAAAGTGCAATATGAAGATTCTATTACTTAAGGTGCAACACTAGACCCCTCTTGACAGTCAAACAAAAGAGAAAATATTTGTAGTTCCTGAAAAGTTTTATTCTTCATGCCAAACCTTCAAAAGAAGTGCCAGTCCTCCTTATTCAGGACTATCACACAAGACGTCTTACCAGCTATGTCATCAAGAAAGCTCAGTCTAGTGACCTAGTTGTGGTCACATTTCCATGCTATACTTCCCACAAACTTCAGCCTCTGCATCGGACAGTGTTTGGACTCTTAATTACATTACAACAGGGCTGTAAAAGTCTGGATGCCTTCCAGCGTAAGGAGACGGTTGACAATCTATTATGTGGCATAGATGGTGGGTTGAGCTTTAGCATGGAAAAAATCTCAACTTTTTTATTTAAAAAAGACTGTACTTGTTCAGAGAAATGTCAACAAACCTTAATGATTTAAATTATTTTCATTTTTTTAAAACTTAAACTGAGTAGCATAAGTTTATACATGCCCATAATGAATATTAAATTTTACATTATAGATTGTTAATTAGAAAATTCTCCTTAAATGATATTTTTGTAAGTTACTTACAATAAAGTTTCCCTTGTTGCAGCCTTCACCTCAGGTTCAGTGCAGGAAAAATAAGATCCTGTTGCAGTGAAATTGTGGATTATATGGAGAAAATGAAATAGCTGCAGAGTGTATGTGACAGTACAAATTAGAATATTTGGATTGCCTGCATTAACAAATAATATAAAATTCTAAAACCTTGGACTAGCAGTGGACATGCAGATTCTACATGATGTTCCAAAATGATCTTAACAGTTTCGATCACATGTATTTCAGAAATGGGGAAAGGTAGAAAGGGGCAGTTTGTGGCATAATGTTCAGTGCACCTAAAGTTTTAGCAGCTTCAACAGAGTTAAGTGTGTGTTCCATCTGTAAGCAGGATGCTAAGCAATATTCTGGTTCCTCCCATGTCCTGTGTAGCATATCCTCATTAACACGAGAAACTGGTGCTCTTAAGTGCACCCACAGTTCAAAAAAGTCTTCTGGGTTTGAGGCTGCACTGTCAACTATAAAATTACGACGTTTTGGCAGCTGTTGCAAGATGCCTTCCTCAGGGTGTACTGCTAACTGCTGAATGAGTACTAGTTTAGGTACTTATATACTATGCAGGAGTGCTGCCATTGTGTATGAGGGTGAGGAGGAAGGCTATTAGATTTTCTTTTATTGGTCATTGTGTGTTGTCATTGGTGGAAATAGGCATTTTCTATTGGAGTTTCCTTTATTGCTTTCCATTGGTGGAAATTGGTGAATAGGAAACTGAGCAGAGACTACAGCATAATATTGCTTACTAAGTGCCGAGTATCGATTAGGGCCGTCAGCACTCTGTGTACCCTCTGCCGCTGTGGCGTAATACATGCCTGCTGCTTTGTGAGAGCTGTCCTTCTGCAAATCTGTCACTGCTGGCAGCTGAGATGCTGATAGTAGGTACCTGTCTTCTCTATTCATGTTGTCGGGTCACTTGGCTATTTCTATGCCTCTCTAATCTTCCTCCTCAAACTAAATGGCTGTTTTGCCAGTATACGGGCCTGTCAAAATTTGATCTTCATCCTGCATTGTTCCTGGTGTTCTCCCACTGCTGACTTGTTGTATTGTTTCAGATGGATATATCTCTTGTGTTCAGATAACCTTGTGCTTATTGGATACCCAGTCTCACCTACATAAACCAATCCACATTCACACCCGATTTCATAAACTCCATTGGCATGTAACTTGTCAATTGTATCTTTTGTTGAACCCAGAACATCTTTTATTTTGTTGTTGCGATGAAAAATTGGCTTACTACCTGCCTGAAAGAGAATTTTGCCCAGATGTTCAGTAACCCCCTTGTACATATGGTAGCAGGACGGTATTGCCCTCCTCCTTTGACACCATAGTTTTATGCATCATCCTCATGTCGTAGCCATTGGCTCCAAAAATGGACCTGAGGTTCTGTAGTTCAGCTTTAAGATTGTGTACATCACTGATCCTGTGGGCTCTCTTAGTTAAAGTTTATGGCGCTGATTTCTTTTGCATAGGATGGTGGTGAGAGGATGCATACAGGTACCTGCTCATGTTGGTGGGCTTTCTAAAAACTCTGTGTCCAAACTTCCCATCAGGCTTATGGTAAACTTCCACATCAAGAAAAGGTAATACCCTATTCTTTTCTATCTCTATGGTAAAATAAATTTTGCTGTGCTACTGATTGAAATGTTGATGGAAGTTCTGAAGCTCTTCTTCTCCATGTGGCCAGATGACAAGCATATTGTCAACATATTGCAGCCAGCATTCTGGGCGTATTGGTGTGGACTGGAGTGCTGTTTTTCTTCGAATGCTTGCATAAAAATGTCTGCTGCAACAGGTGATAGAGGAGAACCCATAGCTACACCGTCCGTCTGCTCATAGAAATACCCTTTCCACATGAAATAGGTGGTTGTCAAACAGTGGCACACTAGCTAGCTGATATCAGGTGCCATGCATTCCTCTAAGATGTTCATGGTGTCCATCACGGGTACTTTTATGAATAAAGACTTCACGTCAAAGATGACCGTGAGATCTCTACTCGAGACACACTTTTCTTTCGAAAGAGCTACAAAGTGGGTGGAGTCCTTGATGTATAAATCTGTGTGGCTCACTAGATTTCTAAACTTCAGAGCTAATTCTTCCACTAATTTGTAGATTGGTGAGGTAATACTACTCACTATGGCTGTAAAGGAAAGGCTTCTTTGTGGACCTTTGGTACACCATACATTGTAGGTGCCTGTGGCTTTTGTGGAAAGTGTCTTCAGGCCATGTCAAAATTCATCCTAGTTTGCTTCAGTAGTGCTTGCATCAATTTCATTATCTTGGGTGTTGGATAATGAGTTTATAGAAAGTCCACCAAGATGTACAGGTACCTGGATGCATCCTCCCACTACCATCCTACGCAAAAGAAATTGGCCCTGCAAATTTTAACTAAGAGAGCCTACAGTATCAATGACAAACACAATTTTAAAGCTGAACTGCAGAACCTCAGGTCCATTTTTGGAGCCAATAGCTACAACATGAGGATGATACTAAAACTATGGTGCCAAAGGAGGAGGGCAATAGGGAAGTGCAGAACGAAGCACAGAACACTGTCCTGCTACCATATGTACAAGGGGTTACTGAATATCTGGGCAGAATTCTCTATCAGGCAGATATTAAGCCGATTTTTTGTAGCAACAAGAAAATGAAAGATGTTCTGAGTTTGACAAACGATACAATTGACAAGCTTCATGCTGCCACAGTTTATGAAATCTTGTGCAAATGTGGATTTGTGTATGTAGGTGAGACTGGGTATCCAATAAGCACAAGGTTATCTGAACATGAGAGATATATCTGTCTGAAACAATACAACAAGTCAACAGTGCTAGAACACCAGGAGCAGTACAGGATGAAGATTGAATTTTGACAGGCCCATGTACTGGTGAAACAGCTGTTTAGTTTGAGGAGGAAGGTTAGAGAGGCTATAGAAATAGCCAAGTGACCCAACAACATGAATAGAGAAGACAGGTACTGACTATCAGCATCTTGGCTGCCAGCAGTGATAGTTTTGTGGAAGGACAGCTCCTGCAAAGCAGCAGGCATGTGTTAGGCGACAACAGGGGAGGGTACACAGAGTGCTGACATGCCCTAGTCAATACTCAGCAGTTAGTAAACAATGTTACGCTGCAGTCACCGCTCATTTTCCTATTCGCCGATTTCCACCAATGGCAAACAATGAAGGAAACTCCAACGGAAAATGCCTATTCCCACCAATGACAACACTCAATGCAAAGACCAATAAAAGAACACCTAATTCCCTTCCTTCTCACCCTCACATCCAATGACAGCACTCATCCATAGTATATAAGTAACCAAGCAAGTGCTAATTCAGCAGTTAGCAGTACAACCTGAGGAAGGTGTCTTGCAACAGTTGCCGAAACATCAGAATTTTATAGCTGACAATGCGGCCCCAAACCCAGAAGAATTTTATTGACTTTGACAACAACGAAAGTCTATGTTTACATGCACTCACAGTTATACATCCACATCATACTCCACAACTTACCTAACAGTGTGTGGTGAAGTGTAATTCTGGTATCACTAACTGATCTCCCCTTCTCTCCTGCCGCACTCGTGAATGGCTTCTGGGAAAAATGATTGTCGGTAAGCCTGTGTATTAGCTCTAATTACTTGAATTTTCTCATTGTGGTCATTTCACAAGATGTATGTGAGAGAAAGTATTACATATCCAACTCTTACATGAAAGCATTTTCTCGAAATATCTCTGTAATACACAATGCCTCTCTTGCAATTTGCCTGCCACTGGAGTTTGTTGAGTATCTCTGTAATGCTGTCTCACTGACTAAATATCCTCTGATGGAATGTGCCACTTTATGTTTGGTTTTCTCTATCTCTTCTGTCAATTTTACCTGATAAGGATCTGAGACGAGTGAACAATACTCAAGATTCGGTTGAGCAAGTGCCTTGTACGCCACTTCCTTTGCAGATGAGTTACATTTCCTTATGATTCTTCCTATGAATCTCAGTCTCGCATCTGATTTTCCTACTGTTTGCTTTATGTGGTCATTCCACTTAAGGTCACTCTGGATAGTTACTCTTAGATATTTTATGGTAGACACTGTTTCCCGCAATTTGTCATCAATAGAGTAATTGTGCAGTAGTGAATTTTTTTCCCTACATATGCCTAATATGTTACATTTATTAACCTTCAGGGTCAACTACCAGAGCCTGCACCATTCAACAATGTTTAGTGGTTCAGTCTGCAAATCAATACTGTCTTCTGGCATTGCTACTTTCTTATAGACAACTGTACCATCTGCGAACAGTCTTAAAGAGCTTCTGACACTTTCTTCTAGATAATTTATATACATTTAAAACAGTAATGGCCCTATCACACTTCCTTGAGGTACTCTGGAAATTACATTTGCATCTCCCAATTTTGTTCCATTAATAGTGACATGTTGACTTCTGACTGCAAGAAGTCTTGCACCCAGTTGCAGATCTGGTCCAACACTCAGTAAACCCATTTTTTTTCACTAAACGACAGTGTGACACTGTGTCAAATGCCTTCCTGAAGTCAAGGAACATGCCATCAACCTGAGCACCATTGTCTGCAGTGCCATGGATCTTATGGAGGAAAATAGTGACCTAATTTTCACAAGATCACTGTTTTTGGAATCCATGTTGATCTTTATAGAGGAGATTTTTGTTCTCCAAAAAGTCATAATTCTTGAGCATAAAACATGTTCCCTAATTCTACAACAGATTGAAGTCAACAAAAAAATAGGCCTATAATTACGTGCATCTGCCCTATCACTCTTCTTGAAAATGGGAATGACTTGCACTTCTTTGCAGCTGCTACGTGCCTTCCATTGCTCCTTCAATGTACAATAAACTACTGTTAGAAGTGAGCAAATTCTTTTATGTAGTCTCTGTACAATGTTAGAGGTATCCCATCTTGTCCTGATGCTTTTACACTATTAAGCAACTATAGTCGCTTCTCTATTCCACAATTGGCTATTTCAGTATCTGCCATTTCAGTACTCAT
This sequence comes from Schistocerca americana, assembly GCF_021461395.2. NCBI lineage: Eukaryota > Metazoa > Arthropoda > Insecta > Orthoptera > Acrididae > Schistocerca > Schistocerca americana. The sequence goes on along the minus strand of NC_060119.1, from coordinate 311,874,901 downwards.
ACATTGATTGAAAGGAGGGTCTATGTCATGATCTTCCATGTGAAACAATTTTGGAAGACTGAATTCAGTGTTTTGTCCTTCTCTCCATCATATTCTGTTTCAGTACCAGTATAGTCACTGTGTGAATGAACAGAGGATTTTGAACTGCTTACTGATTTTATGTAAGACCAAAACCTCTTAGCATCTTTGCTAAGATCGGTTGACAAAATTTTGCTTTCAAAGTCCCTGAATGCCTCTCTCACTACTCTCCTTCCACTTGTTTTCGCTTTGTTTAGCTTTTGTTTGTCAGCTAGGTTTCGACTTCTCTTTTTTTTTTTTTTTTTTTTTTTTTACATAGCAGTTTTATAACATGGCTATTAAAACCATGGTGGATCTTTCCCATCCCTTAAGACCTTGCTCAGGTCATACTTATTTAAGGTATAATGAACAATGATTTTGAATTTTTTCTTTTTATGCTCCAATTCTTCCTCTTCAGCACTGCATATTTGATGTTGACTACTCACTTTCCAATTTGTGTCCTGTCACTCTTGCCAAACAATAATATCTTCATACCTTTCTTAACATGCCTTGCAAAATTTGTAGTCATAGTTGATATCACAAACTTATGATTACTGATACCTTCCTGTACATTAACTGATTCGATAAGCTCAGGTCTGTTTGTTGCTAGGTTGTCTGAGATGTTATCTTCATGAGGTGATTCTCTAATTATCTGCTCAAAGTAATTTTCGGACAACACACTCAGAGTAGAGTCACATGAATCTCTATCTCTGCCTATTACAGCGGCATGATCAGGAATGTTATTAATTATATTCTGCAAGTTCTCTCTGAAGTCTCTACCATTACAGCTCCTGATTCAGGGAGTCTATAAAATCATTTGATTACCATTTTTGACTGTTCGTGGCACCACACCAGGGTCTATCAGACAGCATCCTTCACAAAGCCTCAAAGAAAAAAATCTAATGGATTTATATCTGGAAGCTCTGGGGGCCAGGAAATAGGTCCTCCTCTGCCAATCCAGAGATATGAAAAAGTTTCACTCAAAGCCCTTCTACTGATTGAGGTCCAGTGAAGAGGGGCATAATCCTGCTGCAGCTTGATGTCATCAGGTTGCAGTTCTTTAGCATGTGGAAATGCAAATTGTTCCAACATGTCCAGATAAACAAGCGATGTTATTGATGCCTCTGCAAAGAGAAACAGTCCCATCATATGGTTATGAAGCAGATCACATCACATGTTTACCTTTGGACTGTCATGCACATTATCCACTATAAAGTGGGGGTTCTCAGTGCCCAGATCCTTACATTGTGTGTGTTTATCTTCCCAGCACTTGAAAGCAAGCTTTGCCCATGAATATTTTCAGATAGTCTGAATAATCGCTGATGTGACTCAAAATCCCATTTGCAAATGCTTTGAGCTTTGACATGTCATGGAGTTGAACTGCATGCATCATCTTGTAGACATGAAGCTTCAGTCTCTTGTGCACTATGGTTAGTGGTAGCTGCAACTGATGAGATGATTGGCAGCTTGATTTACTTGGGCTCTGAAATAATGCCTGTAGTACCAATTCCATGTCTGCATCACTTGTGCTCAGACACTCAGAATCCGTTCTTGTCATAATACTTCTGGACATTTTCAGATCTAATACTTGATTTTTCTTTTCCTTGTATTTAATATTTGCCTCAACTCGAATAACATGACCTATGCTATAACATTAATGCCAACACAAATTATTCCAGCTGACACTATACTGAAAGCTGCATCATAAAGAATGTAGATTAGCTCACGGTGCCACTGCAGTATGCCACAAGCTGCAGTGTCTATTTAGATGTGTATGTGAATGTGGCTTAAGCACAATTGAAATTTAACTTCTAGTGGTATGCCATAAAGTGGCACTAGTGCAGTGACACAATCAAAAACTAGGTGTTGACACATGCAACTGCAGTGGTACTGAAGCATGCCATGAGCAGTGGCTTCACTCTCTCTCTCTCTCTCTCTCTCTCTCTCTCTCTCTCTCTCTCTCTCTGTGTGTGTGTGTGTGTGTGGGGGGGGGGGGTTGACTTGCAGATTCCATTGAACATATGCTTGTGACACCTCAAACAGCAAGTGTGGCATCTTGACATACCTGTGCTGCTTCAGGAAATTTGTAATTTAGTGATAATGAAAACATCACAGAGCCTGTTACGACTTGATCACTGCTAGCACATAGGTTTCCCAAACAAGTCTAGTGAACATGATTTTGTTCATTGACAAAGAAGGGGAAATATACTTGCTCACCATGTCTCTAGCTCCCATATCCATATTAGTACCAGTTAACTTACTGTGACATGGCAATTTCTGTGAAAGAAGTCTAGAATGGTCTCATACTCAAATCTATTCCAAAAGGGAATATAGTGCTATTCCCTCTGGAGTGTTCATGTGGGAATTGGTCAGGAAGGAACACTACAGATATCATGCAGTAATCTTTGTCTCATAACAAAGCAATTTTCAGCCATGACTAAGGGAATTCGTTAATGGTTTCTATCCGGCCACAGTTATAACACACACTGTTTATAGATTGGGATATCTGACACTGCTGGTAAACTCTGAAATCAGCCACTTGCTTCAGAGGATGGTGTTTGATAACCCCAAAGACTATAACCCATTTTTGTCGGTTCACCACAATGATATTGTGCCAGGCCAATGTTACATGTGAAACAGAGACTGGCCTATATTGCTTTGGTGGATATGCTGAACATTAACCATCATTACTAAAACTGTTGCTCAGTACTCCCATTACAAGCCTTTGTAAATTAATTCATTGTCTGTTAAGCTTGGAAGCAATATATATGAAGAATATTAATATAATATATACTTTAAAAATAACAATATAAAGCCAGTGTGATAAAATTTGGATTTTTAGCACCTCAATCATTTTAAGTTAGTGTTTCCTAACATTATAGAGGGACAATATTATCAGTAGGTGAGAGAACTGTATCTTGGTATATTTTTCAGCTTTTTCACCTCTAGCCTGTAATATAAGTTTAATCATGGTCATGCACCTAGGAAAAAATATTTGATTGGAATTTAAAAGCACTGTACTCTACTATGCACAGTAATCAGTAAGTGAAATCAAATTAAGCAGAAGTATTATCGATTTCAAAACAGATAAAATTATTAAGACATTAAAGAAACTTAATTCATTTGCAAGTATTATATGTTTGATGGTAAAAGACCTTCTCGTGTTTCAACGTACAAGACAGGGATGACCAGTATGGCTTAACTGTCCACATGTTATTTAAATAGTTATAAGAATGTATAGAATCTTACTCAGCATAAAATTCTGCACCCAAAGAATTAACAATGTATTCCAGATAGCTTTAATATACAGCTATGGAAAACAAATCTCATCACCAAAAAATAATTAATGTAGAGTAATGAAATTTTGGGAATACATTTGTCTAGGTAACATATTTAAGAGATTAACTTCGCAATATCACAGATTAATGTAAGTGCAAGATAAGGCATTGCAAACGTGAAATGGTACATTAATAACCAGTGTAACCACCAGGAATGAGATGCAGGAATGCAAACATGCATGCACTGTGTTGTACATGTGCCAAATTGTGGGGTGAATTTCCATGGCTGTTGCACTTTCTCGGACAATACAGGGATGGTTAACAATGTTTGTGAATAATGCTGGAGTTATCGTTTGATGGTGTCTCATATGGGTCCAACTGGAGACAGAGATCAGGTGATGGAGCAGGCCAAGGGACAACATGTCGACACACTGTAGAGCATGTTGGGTTATAACAGCAGTGTGTGGGCAAGCATTACACAGTTGGAAAACAACCTCTGGAATGCCATTCAAGAATAGCAGCACGACAAGTCAAATCACCAGACTGAGATACAAATTTCAGTCAGGGTGCATGGGATAACCAAGGGAGTGCTCCTGCTGTCATACAAAACTGCACCCCAGACCATAAATCCAGGTGTAGGTCCAATGTCTCTAGCAAGCAGACAGGTTGGTTGCATGCCCTCAATTGGCCATCACTGGCACCGAGGCAGAACCAGCTTTCATCAAAGAACACAACAGACCACCACCCTGCCCTCCAATGACCTCTCACTTGGCACCATTGAATTCACAAATGGCAGTGGTTTTGGGTCAGTGGAGTGCACGTTACAGGATGTTTGGCTCTGAACTGTCCTTAAAGTAACTGATTTGTAACAGTTCATTGTGTCACTGTAGTGCCAACTGCTGCTCAAATTGCTGATGTATATGCAGTATGATGTGCCAGTCTTGAAGGTAACTAATGCCTAAGGCTGTTGCAGAATGTGTTTAAAACAAACTTGATTTGCATCCTTATAGTGTCACTACGAGTATCACATTTGTGCGAAATTTCAATAGTCATCTTTCAGATGTAGAAACACAGCTACTAACTTTCATTTATGTTGCACGACTGCTTCTTATTTTTTTTTTTTTTTTCCATCATTGCATTATATGTCACATAAATCTAAACAACTTGAAATATTTACAGATGCTGTGCAAAACATGACCTCATTTCTAACAAAAACAAAAACTGTATAAAATGGCAGAAACTTCTTACAGTAAATATGTCAAAAATCTGCCTCAGTTGCGAAATGTTACTGGTCTTTACCTACATTTCAGCTAGAGTAATACATGCCAGAATAAGGCATGGTCAAACACAAAAAACTAAGGTACCATGGTACCACGTCAAGCTACATTACTTAGCTGAGGAACAGCCCCGGCCCCACTTCATGGAAAGCGGTTGACTAGCAGTGGATGCTACATTGGAACTGACTGTGGCACATGGATATGTAATGAGCAAGTTGGTGGCTCATGTGCATGCGCACACGGAAAGTCAAAGGTGACTGCCATTGGCTGTCTTTATATTGTGTGTTGGGAAATTACCTATAGTGTTAAATTGTTATTTGTGAGAGAACAAGGCACTAAGTAGATAGAATCCTGATGAACATTAATTGTAAACCAAGACCTTATCAGCTGATAAGAAATTTACTTAGACTTTAAGTTCAGCTTGTTACATTAAAAAACCACATATGATCACCGTTATGTTGTATGGTTCTGCACGATCTTGTGAGGGGATGAACAAGGTTATATGTCCATAACACGAGAACTTCTCAGGGTTAGGAGAAGGTGGAAATAAAATAATTTCCATTATATGTGGAGTAATGCATCAATTTGTTAACATGAAATTTGACTAATGTTGTTATGTTATGCCACTAAATTGCTATGCATTTATGATTGACGTGGTACCATGGTACTTTAGTTTATTATGTTTGACCATGCCTTATTCTGGCATGTATTAATTTACTTTATGGTTCTGAAGAAGGCTAGATTACTCTAGCTGAAACCTGGGTAAAGACCAGTAACATTTCACAACTGAGGCAGATTTTTGACATATTTACTGTAAGAAGTTTCTGATATTTTATACAGTTTTTGTTTTTGTTAGATGAGGTCATGTTTTGCACAGCATCTGTAAGTAATTCATGTTGTTTACATTTATGTGCCGTATAATACAATGATGGGGAAAAAAAACAAGAAGGAGTCATGCAACACAAATGAAAGTTAGTAAGTGTGGTTCTACATCTGAAAGATGACTATTGAAATTTGCTTCTGAAGAATTCTTCTGAAGAAGGCTAGATTACTCTAGCTGAAACCTGGGTAAAGAACAGTAACATTTCATAACTGAGGCGGATTTTTGACATATTAATTTATCACAGTTGCTGACAGGGCTGCAAAATGTTAAAAATTCTTAGACTTCTTACAGTGGTCACTATTGCGTTTCTATAATCAGTCACTAGACTGAAGGACCAACATCATGTATTCCTAAGTACACTGTCTTCTATGATCACATAAGAGACACAAGAATATTTTTGGTTCATGTTACATAGAATAATGTCATACCACAACTTTTATAATCAACAGTTACATAGTAAACATGTTTTGATAGGAAACATTCTAGTGCTACAAGAGCATCTATCTTTGATCACAAACATGTTTAGCATCAGCACCTGATTTTCTGTTGGCAAGCTCTGCATGCCACAGAACGTCAATGATGTTCTCGATGTCCTCAAGCAGATCAATCCGGAAACCAGCATTACGCAGTTTCTGGCTCACCTTGAGCATGTCTTCAGGTGACAGCTGCCGCTCAGCGGTCAGCTGTTGTGCTCGCTCCAACCTCAATAGTTCAGGCACACTCTTGGCCCCACGCATCGACTGGCTCTTTCCACATCTCATATCCCGGCCACATACCTACCCATCACACATCCATATAATGCTGAGCTAAAATATTGTGGCTTAAAATTCAGTGTGTTACTTGATATTCAGACCAATATTCATGATGACAACTACACACTCACTCACACACACACACACACACACACACACACACACACACACAATACACTCACCTTCACTCAAGAGGTATATTTAGCACACAACTCTCACACTTCTTGAAGGAAAGGTTCCACTGTTTGTAGAAGAAAGGAAAAATTTCCAATTAGGTGGCTGGAGCTACCCCTCAGGGTCTCTCAGCTACATCTACATCTACATGGACACTCTGCAAATCACATTTAAGTGCCTGGCAGAGGGTTCAAGGAACAACCTTCACAATTCTCTATTATTCCAATCTCATATAGCATGCAGAAAGAACAAACACCTATATCTTTCTGCACCAGCTCTGATTTCCCTTATTTTATTGTGGTGATCATTTCCCCCTATGCACTAAATTTCGATCTTCTGTAAAAGATTGCCAATCTTGGGGATTTTGTATCTGTTTAAATTTGGCATGTTTGTTTTGTTGTTTCTGCAACATTGCTCTGTCCCGTTTTGTGTACCAAGGAGGATCAGCTCTGTCGTTTGTTAATTTATTTGGTATAAATCTCTCAACTACTGCCGATACTATTTCTTTGAATTCAAGCCTCATCTGGTCTAGACTTCTGTTATTAATTTGGAAGGAGTGGAGATTGTCTCTCAGGAACGCGTCAAGTGAATTTTTATCTTGAATAGGTATATTTTTTGTTTATTTTTGGAGGATTTGGGGGTTACAGTATTCAGTCTCACTATGACAACCCTGTGTTCATTAATCCCTGTATCAATTTTGAAGCTCATTATTAACTGTGTCGTACAACTTTACTTTTACACTGAGGTGACAGAAGTGATGGGATACTTCTTAATATTGTGCCAGACCTCCTTCGATCCAGCATAGTGCAGCAACTCAATGTGGCATGAAATGAACAAGCCTTGGAAGTCCCCTACAGCAATATTGATTCACACTACCTCTATAGCTGTCCATAATTGTGGAAGTGTTGCCAGTTCAGGATTTTGTGCACTAATTGACCTCTCATTTATGTCCCATAAATGTTTGATGAGATTCATGTTGCACAATCTGTGTGGCCAAATAATTCACTCAAATTACCCAGAATGTTCTTCAAACCAGTCACGAACAATTGCGGCCCAATGACATTGTTGATTGTCATCCATAAGAATTCCATTGTTGTTTGAGAACATGAAGTGTAAGAATGGCTGCAAATGGTCTCCAGGTAGTCAAACATAGCAACTTCCAGTCAGTGATTAGCTCAGTTGGACCAGAAAGACGTAGCCCATCCCATATAAACATAGCCCACACCATTATGGAGCCATCACCAGCTTACACAGTGCATTATTGACAGCTTGGATACAGGGCTTTGTTGGATCTGCACTGCACTCAAACCCTACCATTAGCTCCTACCAACTGAAATTAAGACTCATCTGACCATGCCATGGTTTTCCAGTCATCTTGGTTCCAAACGGTATGGTCACAAGACCAGGAGAGGTGCTGCAGGTGGTGTTGCACTATTAGCAAAGGCACTTGGATTGATCATGTGCAGCCATTGTCCATTACTGCAAAATTTCACCACACTGGCCTAGCAGATATATTCAGCATATGTTCCACATTGATTTTTGTGGTTATTTCATGCTGTATTGCTTATCTGTCAGCACTAACAACTCTGTGCAAACACCACTGCTCTCTATCATCAAGTGAAGGCCATGGGCACTGCATTTGTCCAGGGTGAGAGGCAATGCCTGAAATTTGGTATTCTCAGCACACTCTTGACACTGTGGATCTTGGAATATTGAACTCCCTGATGTTTTCAAAACAGAACACCCCATGCGTCTAACTCCAACTACCATTCCACAACCAAAATCTGTTAATTCTCATTGTGTCACCATAATCACATCAGAAACGTTTTCACATGAATCACCTGAGTACAAATGACAGCTCTGCTATGCACTGACCTTTTATACCTTGCATATGCAATGCTACCACCAATTGTGTATGTGCATATCACTGTCCCTTGCCTTTTGTCACCTCAGTGTACTTTACTCTGGCAGTTGGAGCCTCACAACGAAAACATTGCCAGACATGTAGTCTCTTCTAACATCAAAAAGATATGATGTATCTCAGGTGTTCATTTATGTCTAGGTCAAAACAGTATATCAAAGTACTTTTGTATGAAAACTTTGTGTCCAGCACATCTACCCATCCAATGTGTGGTGTGCCATTTACACTAGCTAAAAGAAAAGTGTGTTCTCCCAATCAAGTAGGTTTGCTTCTTGGGCCTTATCTTGGGCATTATCTCTGTCTGTGTTTGCTCTGTCTGTGGATGTTAGTGCACTGATACACATGCCACTGATAGCTCGTCAACAGTTTGTCAGTTCACATCAGGGGACACCCTGTAGTTACCAGGGACACAGCCATGAAAGACAATTTGCATCTCTCTACAGCTACATCTACATACATCCTTGCAAGCCACTATATGGTACATGGCTGAGGGTGCCTTTTATCACTACTAGTAATTTTGTTTCCTGTTCCATTTGGAAATGGAGTGAGTGAAAAACAACTGTCTGTGTGCCTCTATATGAGCCATAATTTCTCTTAACTTGTCTCCAATCGCCTTTATATGAAATGTACAGTAGAAATGTTCTGCAGTCAGTTGAAAATGTTTGTACTCTAAATTTTCTCAACACTGTTTCTCAAAACAAACATCGTCTTCCCTCTGGCGATTCCCAATTGATTTCATGAAAGATCTTCAACACTCAAGTGTTGCTTGTACCTACCTGTATAAATCTTGCAACCCCCTCCTGCTTCTTCCTGTGTTACTTCAATTATCAATTATTAATTACATTTCTGTGGCTGGACTCCATTCCTACCATGACCTCATAATTTTAATCTAAGATTTGAGGGAAAATGGTTTATGACATCTCTCAAAAACTGGTAAACTTGTATTGCCACTTTGGCTGTTATATTTATCTTGGAGAGATAGCAAATCAGATATTCATTTGCCTAGAGACATCTGAGAAACTGTCTATAAACCACTCTGTCATGGGGGCCCTGGGGTAAGCACGTAGAGTGGGGCCGCTCCCCCTCCCTGCAACCTACCACCAAAGCAATTCATCACTGTGACATTACACATAACAAATACTGCACACTTCCCAAGGCACATTTTAATTAAATGTAAATCCAAACTTCTTCTTATGATAATCTATATGTAACTTTTGAATGCATTATGGGAGCAGCAGTGATCAATGTCTTGTTAATAATTACTATTAAAAACAGTCTTGATCACGATTTATTTTACAAGGTGACCGGTTTCGACCACTACTGTGGTCATCTTCAGACCATTGAGTAGGAACCCCTTTCTGTTGGAGAATCAGAATTCTCCAACAGAAAGGGGTTCCTACTCAATGGTCTGAAGATGACCACAGTAGTGGTCGAAACCGGTCACCTTGTAAAATAAATCGTGATCAAGGCTGTTTTTAATAGTAACTATATGTAACTAGTTAGATATTATGATATGAATATAATAGAGGGAAACATTCCACTTGAGAAAAATATATCTAAAAAAAAAAGATGATGTAACTTACCAAACGAAAGCGTTGGTATGTTGATAGACACACAAATAAATACAGACACACACACAAAATTCAAGCTTTCGCAACCAACGGTTGCTTCATCAGGAAAGAGGGAAGGAGAGGGAAAGATGAAAGGATTTGGGTTTTAAGGGAGAGGATAAGGAGTCATTCCAATCCTGGGAGTGGAAAGACTTACCTTAGGGGGGAAAAAAGGACAGGTATACAGTCGCACACACACACATATCCATCCGCACGTATACAGACACAAGCAGACATTTGTGAAGGCAAAGAGTTTGGGCAGAGATGTCAGTCAAGGTGGAAGGCCTCCAGGCCTCAACCTCCGCTAATTTCAAGTTGCCGCTGCTCATACCTCACCTGTCATTCAACAACATCTTTGCATCTTTGCCTCTGTACTTCCGCCTCGACTGACATCTCTGTCCAAACTCTTTGCCTTTACAAATGTCTGCTTGTGTCTGTATACATGCGGATGGATATGTGTGTGTGTGTGTGTGTGTGTGTGTGTGTGTGTGTGTGTGTGTGTGTGTGTGAGTGTATACCTGTCTTTTTTTTCCCCTAAGGTAAGTCTTTCCGCTCCCGGGATTGGAATGACTCCTTACCCTCTCCCTTAAAACCCACATCCTTTCATCTTTCCCTCTCCTTCCCTCTTTCCTGATGAAGCAACCGTTGGTAGTGAAAGCTTGAATTTTGTGTGTGTGTTTGTGTTTATTTGTGTGTCTATCAACATACCAACGCTTTCGTTTGGTAAGTTACATCATCTTTGTTTTTAGATATAGTTAGATATTATCTTACATTCAGAATAAAAAAACATTGCAAATAAGTTACCTACAACAAAGAATAATCACATAAAAAGTGAAATAGCAACTAATACATTATTTGAAGACAAAACAAGGATGGAAAGATAATTTCAAAGTAGTACATAAGTGCTATAGCAAGAATAAATGCAATTTATGGAACATAGTACTTTATAGAGAAACACCGAAGATACAACGAATAACTGATTGAACAACAGTAATACAGGTTGCAGAATAGGCTGAGCACTCGTTTGTGATCACTTAAATAATACTGTTTCTTTGGTGGTTCACCAGAGTGTGCCAGGGGACTGACCTAGGTGGCCTCTATAAGCAGGCCTGTGCTCTGCATGGATGCATGATCTCTGAAATCGTGCACATCATGAGTGAATGTACATAAATAAGTATGAACATTCATGTAAAAATGTAAACTGCTAATGAAATATATGTGATTAGTGACCTGAATTTGCTTCTTACTTAAATGTGATTTTCCTGATTTGTTTTATGTGCAAATTGGTCTACTGGTCTAGAAGAAAAGCTATATTTCATCCTCTTTCGTTTTCTATGTATATTTCTATAAAATTCATCTATATTGTGTGAATCATTTTAAAGTGAATTGCAGAGGATACTTTTTATCAAACCAGACATTAAAGTCAGTTCCTGTTCCATGTGCAGATGGAACTTGTAAGAATGACTGACTGTATGCCTCTGTGTGAGCTGTCCATTGCCCAATTTTGTTTGCATGATCCCTACAGTTGAATGCTGTACTGGAACTGCTCAGCACACCTAGTTTTTCATGATGTATTGTAGATTATAAAGTATCAGATAGTAAACTATTTACCTTCTTGATACTTCATTAATTTAATATTTATTGTTCCCTTTAATCATTGTTTTATTAATGAAATGTTAAATATATTTGTATGTTTTTGAAATAATTTCAGTCATTTTGATCTATACATACATATTTGTAACATGAAAGTTTGATGTATTTAAATATATCAGAAATGCGACTCTGTGTGTAGGTACACTTGTTGATTTATATATGTAACAAGCAGTCATGAGTCTGGGTGTAACTGAGTTGTGAGTTTAGTATTTGTTGTGTGATGGCATCATTGGTTGGATTCTGGATCTGGTTTTGTAAGTTAAGATGAAATGAGAAGGGTGCAAACATGTTGAGCTATATAGAATATTAGTTGTTCTAAATGTTTTCTTCAAATTATGCAAAGTGTTTTGAGTGCTATGAAGTGAATGAATTGACACACATTAAAACATTGAAGTGAAATCTCCATTCCTGCTTCATTATGACATTTTGCCATACATTTATGAAAGCAACAACCCAACCCTCCATTAGGAAGTGAGATCATCGAGCCAGACAACCTGCCAAAGAAGAATTCGATGTCAATGAGAATGTAAGTAATTTATGCTTTTTAACGACGACTTGCTCATTTTATAGTTATTACACAGAATGGATACATTGTTCATAAATGCATCACTTTGCAACTGTTTGTTGGTTATATAACAGTAGAAGCCAAAAGAGTGAGAAGGCTAGATTAAAATACAGAGTTGGCTGAAGAACAGAAGAATATTATTAGTCTGTGTGCTGAAGGAGGGGTCTTGGAATTTTCTAAGCATGTTCTTGCTAGAAATATGGTATCTTGCTTCAACTTCTGCCAGTTAATGATTTTCACAAATTCTGTTACATTCACACACCAATTGAACAATCCTGTGACCTTCCTCCTGTTGACAGTACTCCTAAAACAGATAACTTTCCTCACTCAGTGTATAATGAACATACTTTTTAAATATTTTTAGCTGGAGAAAAATGCTTAGTTTTTGCAACAGCTACATGTTCTATTGGATACATCAGCAAGGTTGTGTGAATAAGTCTTGTATACTGAATAGTTTAGTGATGTTCTTACCAACACATGTCTGAAACTAACTTTATTACTTAAAATGGGACATTTAGTTGCAAATAAATTTTGTCAGTCAATGGATAAATAAAGTGTAATTATAAGTTTAATTAAGGGCTATATCAGCCTTTTTTGTTGTTCTCATTCATTTGTTAAAGGATTTACTCTCTCTCTTCTGCTTTCACAGATGTTGAAATTTTCATCAAACAGTTTGATGAATGATCCTTTCTGATACGACTGCTCCTAAAAGGTCATATATTGCTCCAGTATCCATACTCTCAACATGGCAATCCACAGAAATTTTTCCAAGGGGGGGGGGGGGGGGGGGGGAAATTCTGAAATTGACATTTTTGATGTACAGTATCTGATTTTGTGAGTTGGAAAATGTGTTGTATTCCAAGAACTAAATTTAATAAGTAGTACACAATATTTAATGTAGCACAAATGACTGACAGTAAGCGAACTACTATATTTTAGATAAGTTACTTTGATATCCAAATGGCAAACATATAAGCAAAGTACATCTTTTCTTGTTATTAATATGAATGTTAATTCCTAATTTGTGATTCAATGATTAGCGATTTCATTCTCCTATGATTAATCCCAGGGTGTCTAACAGTTTATGAAATAAAGCTGGGGAACATTTACAGCAAAATTCATACAGAATTCCCATAATGAGATGTTGATGTTGTTGTTGTTGTTGTGGTCTTCAGTCCTGAGACTGGTTTGATGCAGCTCTCCATGCTACTCTATCCTGCGCAAGCTTCTTCATCTCCCAGTACCTACTGCAACCTACATCCTTCTGAATCTGCTTGGTGTATTCATCTCTTGGTCTCTCTCTATGATTTTTACCCTCCATGCTACCCTCCAATACTAAATTGGTGATCCCTTGATGCCTCAGAACATGTCCTACCAACGAATCCCTTCTTCTAGTCAAGTTGTGCCACAAACTCCTATTCTCCCCTATTCTATTCAATACCTCCTCATTAGTTACGTGATCTACCCATCTAATCTTTAGCATTCTTCTGTAGCACCTCATTTCGAAAGCTTCTATTCTCTTCTTGTCTAAACTATTTATCGTCCATGTTTCACTTCCATACATGGTTACACTCCATACAAATACTTTCAGAAACGACTTCCTGACATTTAAATCTATACTTGATGTTAACAAATTCCTCTTCTTCAGAAACGCTTTCCTTGCCATTGCCAGTCTACATTTTATATCCTCTCTACTTCGACCATCATCAGTTATTTTGCTCCCCAAATAGCAAAACTCCTTTACTACTTTAAGTGTCTCATTTCCTAATCTAATACCCTCAGCATCACCCAACTTAATTCGACTACATTCCATTATCCTCGTTTTGCTTTTGTTGATGTTCATCTCATATCCTCCCTTCAAGACACTATCCATTCCGTTCTACTGCTCTTCCAAGTCCTTTGCTGTCTCTGGCAGAATTACAATGTCATCGGCGAACCTCAAAGTTTTTATTTCTTCTCCATGGATTTTAATACCTACTCCAAATTTTTTTTTGTTTCCTTCACTGCTTGATCAATACACAGATTGAATAACATAGGGGAGAGGCTACAACCCTGTCTCACTCCCTTCCCAACCACTGCTTCCCTTTCATGCCCCTCAACTCTTATAACTGCCATTTGGTTTCTATACAAATTGTAAATAGCCTTTTGCTCCCTGTATTTTACCCCTGCCACCTTCAGAATTTGAAAGAGAGTATTCCAGTCAACATTGTCAAAAGCTTTCTCTAAGTCTACAAATGCTAAAAACGTAGGTTTGCCTTTCCTTAATCTAGCTTCTAAGATAAGCCGTAGGGTCAGTATTGCCTCACGTATTCCAATATTTCTATGGAATCCAAACTGATCTTCCCCAAGGTCAGCTTCTACTAGTTTTTCCATTCGTCTGTAAAGAATTCGTGTTAGTATTTTGCAGCCGTAACTTATTAAACTGATAGTTCGGTAATTTTCACATCTGTCAACACCTGCTTTCTTTGGAATTGGAATTATTATATTCTTCCTGAAGTCTGAGGGTATTTCGGCTGTCTCATACATCTTGCTCACCAGATGGTAGAGTTTTGTCAGGACTGGCTCTCCCAGGGCCATCAGTAGTTCTAATGGAATGTTGTCTACTCCCGGGGCCTTGTTTCGACTCAGGTCTTCAGTGCTCTGTCAAACTCTTCATGCAGTATTGTATCTCCCATTTCATCTTCATCTCCTTCCTCTCCCATTTCAATAATATTGTCCTTAAGTACATCACCCTCGAATAGACCGTCTATATACTCCTTCAACCTTTCTGCTTTCCCTTCTTAGCTTAGAACTGGGTTTCCATCTGAGCTCTTGATATTCATACAAGTGGTTCTCTTTTCTCCAAAGGTCTCTTTAATTTTCCTGTAGGCAGTATCTATCTTACCCCTAGTGAGATAAGCCTCTACATCCTTACATTTATCCTCTAGCCATCCCTGCTTAGCCATTTTACACTTCCTGTCAATCTCATTTTTGAGACATTTGTATTCCATTTTGCCTGCTTCATTTACTGCATTTTTATATTTTCTCCTTTCATCAATTAAATTCAATATTTCTTCTGTTACCCAAGGATTTCTACTAGCCCTCGTCTTTTCACCTACTTGATCCTCTGCTGCCTTCACTACTTCATCCCTCAAAGCTACCCATTCTTCTTCTACTGTATTTCTTTCCTCCATTCCTGCCATTTGTTCCCTTACGCTCTCTCTGAAACTCTGTACAACCTCTGGTTTAGTCAGCTTATCCAGGTCCCATCTCCTTAAATTCCCACTTTTTTGCACTTTCTTCAGTTTTAATCTACAGTTCATAACCAATAGATTGTGGTCAGAGTCCACATCTGCCCCTGGAAATGTCTTACAATTTAAAACCTGGTTCCTAAATCTCTGTCTTACCATTATATAATCTATCTGATACCTTTTAGTATCTCCAGGGTTCTTCCATGTACACATCCTTCTTTCATGATTCTTAAACCAAGTGTTAGCTATGATTAAGTTATGTTCTGCGCAAAATTCTACCAGGCGGCTTCCTCTCTCATTTCTTAGCCCCAATCCATATTCACCTACTACATTTCCTTCTCTCCCCTTGCCTACTACCGAATTCTAGTCACCCATGACTATTCAGTTTTCGTCTCCCTTCACTATCTGAATAATTTCTTTTATTTCATCATACATTTCTTCAATTTCTTCATCATCTGGAGAGCTAGTTGGCATATAAACCTGTACTACTGCAGTAGGCATGGGCTTCGTGTCTATCTTGGCCGCAATAATGCGTTCACTATGCTGTTTGTAGTAGCTTACCCGCATTCCTATCTTTTTATTCATTATTAAACATACTCCTGCAATACCCCTATTTGACTTTGTATTTATAACCCTGTATTCGCCTGACCAAAAGTTTTGTTCCTCCTGCCACCGAACTTCACTAATTCCCACTATGTCTAACTTTAACCTATCCATTTCCCATTTTAAATTTTCTAACCTACCTGCCCGATTAAGGGATCTGACATTCCACGCTCCGATCCGTAGAATGCCAGTTTTCTTTCTCCTGATAATGACGTCCTCTTGAGTAGTCCCCGCACGGAGATTTTACCTCCAGAATATTTTACCCAAGAGGACGCCATCATCATTAACCATACAGTAAAGCTGCATGCCCTCGGGAAAAATTATGGCTGTAGTTTCCCCTTGCTTTCAACCGTTCGCATTACCAGCACAGCAAGGCCGCTTTGGTTAGTGTTACAAGGCCAGATCAGTCAATCATCCAGACTGTTGCCCCTGCAACTACTGAAAAGGCTGCTGCCCCTCTTCAGGAACCATACGTTTGTCTGGCCTCTCAACAGATACCCCTCCTTTGTGGTTGCACCTACAGTATGGCTATCTGTATCGCTGAGGCAAGCAAGCCTCTCCACCAACGGCAAGGTCCATGGTTCATGGGGGGGAGGGGGGGGCATAATGAGATATGTAATGCAAATTAAAAATTTGCAGCAGAAAAAGTTAGAAATACTGAGAACATCCTATTTGGCATCAACAAAAATAATCAACATGAATACTCCTTTAAGTGAAGGAAATGGCTGCAAACTTTGGGAAAAAAGGGGGTTATTAGATTTGATGTTGTCTACAATGCTTCCTTTCTGTAGATAGAACATCTGATCATATTAATGAATTTATTTTATCACTTTCATGCTACGTGTTCTACTGGATACATCAGCAATGATTTAATGTTTATTAGAGAAATTAAAACTGACTAAACTATGTTTTGAAAACCAGACAGTTTTGAGTTGGTTACATGATGCCTGGGTTACATGGGTGTGTAACCAACTGGGTGGACATGACAAATCTTTTAAAACAACACTCAAATTGGCCAGTAGAATGTACTAGTAGACTAGAACAGGACAAAGTCAATTCTCATCTCTCCAATTTGTTATGTTACTGTGCAGGCATACCAACAGGACTGCCAATTTCATAGCTGTATAACATCATGTGGTGCCTTGTTATATTCCATAAAGTTGAGAAGGTTCCAGTTCCTGGAGAGGACTTTGAAATTTTACACTTTTTTCTTTTAACTCCTAGTGCATAAAATGGGATTTTCTGTTTGTACTTTGGACTAACAGATTAAGTACAGACAGGTTTGATCTTCAGAGCAATTACAGTAGACTCTGCTGTATACCTCTGAATGTAGAATTTGCAAGCTATCATGAGCCCTCTTTCTCCACAGAGAAACTGTGAACTACTATTGAAGTTTTGTTGTGTGGGAGTGAGAGGGCATTCCTGAGGATGTTGGGGATAGATAACAAGAATGTATACTGGTGCTGAGCTCATGTTCTACTGGAATCTGTGCTTCAGGGTATTAGATTAATCCTTTTCTGCAACTTGTAAGTGGGTGTATGAGGGAAAGAAAGAGGAAAGATTGATGGCACTATTTAAGCACTATTCTGTAAAGGTCTGCATCCATCAAGACTGCAGTATAGTGCAAAATTTGCCACTGTACCATGGAATTACCATAATTTCTCATGAATGGAGTGAAAAACCAAAAAATTCCAAGACAGGTAGGCATTGCTAAAATCACAGCATTTCCTGTCAGCATGTTAAATCTGCTGTTTAGCAGAGTCACAGACAAGGATTGCTAGAATTTCTTGCTAGAATTCTGTAGTGAATAAAAAGTCTGTACCCCAGATTCCAGGAGGGTGCAAGTGCTCCCTCGTAGCCCCTCCTCTCGCAGGCACCTATGACTCACATATTTAAGGGCTTATGTAATATATTGATTCTTTTTCGTACTTAACAATAAATAGCAAAGCTGTGAACCTATTGCTACACTTCGTAGATTACTCTCAAGTATTACATTGTAAATTAGGTGGCCTTTATTGGAAGTGCTTGTGAAATAAGTTCTTAAAGCCTACCATGGTAGCTCAGGCCAAAACATTTTTTTGTTTTTCTTTTTGGCACACACAGATGTAGCAAGTGTATACGCTACTCATGATGAAAGCCCCACCATAGCCCCATCTGCAACATTTGCTCATGTCTAGGTCTTTGAGTTCTACACATTCAGTTAACTGATGCTTGAGTCTTACTGTGGATTTATCTTTGACCTGGGTAAACGAGGTAAATGATTTGCATCTATTTACCTCTGAAGGATTTACAGAACCATCCTTGATAATTTGAACATAGCAAGAGAATTTACTTTACAGATTGACTGTACTAATTTTTCTTTTCCTTTTAATTTTTCCTTTCCTTTCTTCATCTTCTTTGTCCAGTGCCTTGCCCCAGGTGTCATAGCCTTATTACACCCTGCTATTATCACTGAATAGTTTTCTTAATAATGCAGCAATTACTATCTGCACATCCTCTAAGAATCAATGAATTGTGATGCACTGGATTTATGAACAATAAAAGCAGTCCCTGCAGCACAAGTGACTAAAATTGGAAGTGTGTCTGGCACTCAGCTGAAATAGGAAAGCAATCACTTGACATCCCTCACTCGCTAATTTTACCCGTCATGTTGGATTCATCGTATTTCAGTTGTTTCCATATCATAACTTGTGTGTTATCACTGTATGTTATTTTAAGGCAAAGGTGCAATGAAGGTGTACACCTCTAGGTGTGGTTTGTTATAATTAAATGTCAGTTAATGACACATCATCTATAAAAAAAAGCTAAGAAAATTTAACATTAACAGTTTTAAAGTAGTATGTGACAAATACTATCTGTGGTTTTGTGGTTAAGGATGTGGTACCATAGCGGGGAACAAAACAGGTTTAAAATCAGGTTCATACCAATAATTTTTTTTCATCGTCACATTTGTAACACGTTCTGGGAGTAACAGAAGTATGTTCTGCAATATTGGATATTATTTTTACAATGAGGGTACTCTCTCAGTATTGAGTTCCTTCCATTTTGTGACTTCATTCTAAACTAAAGATGAAATTGCTGCAAGTGACACAACCGGCAGTGACATTTATATTCCTTTTTGTCACAAATATTTGACCATTTTTGCGGTGACTTCAGAGGGTGTGGTTGGGCAGGGATCTAAGAGTACAGCTTAAATTGTTTCAAGTAAAACGAGCAGTGATTGTACCTGTATATATGTTCCTGCTTATCACAAATATTTGGATGTTTATTTTCAGATATGTCACAATTTCTAATTGTGTAGTTAGGCAGGAAGCTAAGAGTACAGCTTAAATTACTGCAGGTAGAATGAGGATCAATCAAGTCTATAGTCTTGCTTTTCATCAATACTTTGCTGTTTATTTGGCGTATGTTGCAATTTTAGAGAGTATGTTTAGGCAGGAACCTAAGAGCACAACTTAAATTGTTGTGAATGAAATCAGCAGCAATCATATTTATAGTCTTACTTGTCATAAATATTTTGATGTGATAAAATCCTTAACAAAGTTTTTGTAAATTTGTTGGTAAGGACAAAGGCTGCACCACACAAATGAGGGATGTCACATGATCACTTTCTGACTTCAGCCAAGTTGGGGATCCCTGGATTTTGAACTGGTTGTCCCAGCATAGTAATACCACTGCTTTCAAGCTGGCTGCTATATCAGATCACTGGCTGTCTTCTGGCATGCAACTTTAATCTGACCGATGTCTCAGCTTCCTCTCTCGCAAGCTAACACTGTACTTGTTCAGGAAAAAGTATGCACATAGTCCAGTGAATGAAGTAAAAATATGGAAATAATAATTTATGCTGTCACAGATTTTTGTACAGTAGTGGGAGGGACTGCCATGAAGAACATACTAAAAATCTCAACCAGTGGAGAGTAAGTGTGGAGGTGAGTAACATTTAAAGGTCAATTTTTTCTGTTTGTCTTGAATAACTTAAAAATTATGGTATCTAGTGAAAGTGTGTCCTAGTACAAAATTAGATTACATTATATTCCTACAGAAAAGATCCTATTCATTTTTCCATTGACTAATGCAATGTGTGATGTAGTAGGTTGAAAACAGCATTTTCAGGGTACAAAATTTAATGTTAATTGAACTTAGAAATAACAGAAAAATCTACAATACTTAGAAAAATCTACTTTACTTAGAAATATCTTATCCTGAATGTTTACAGTTCAAAAATCGGCAAGTGGTTCATCATAATTGGCAACATTATCTAGCAGATCAAGTAATGGTGCACCATTTGTACACATATCACGGCACGAGACCCACAGTATTTTTGGCATCCCCATTGTCTCCCACACCCAGTAGAACATTGGCAAAATATGTTGAAGGGGCGATTGCTCCTCCTCCTTTTAGTTTCATAACCACTTGGTCATGGATAGGAGGTTGTTAACATATTTCTGTATCTATAAGACACTAAACTGCTGTAAGGAACAAGAAATTGTGTTGTAAAGAATGTTATGTAAAAGAAATACGTTAATAAAATTAATGAAGCTCTAAGTAAACTCTAAAAGAGTGTTGTTATGCAGATCTGTGTTTGGTGTCTGTTGAGTGAGGTTTGGTTTTGGCTTCTTTGATGCTTTTAATAATGCCCTGCACTGGAGTTATTCAATTTCTTGCTGATATTCCATAACTTGGGGCATTTTTAGAAACATCTCACCAATCTGTACAACCTTCTCTACTGGTCTTAATGAGTTAGTTAAAATGTGGGATATTATCTTCATTTACCTTGGAATCTTTGTAAACCATTCCTCCTTTACTGTTATTGTAAATGGTGGAGTCCATTTCACAGCCACTAATAGTATGAAGAATGGGAATACTTGCAAAAGGAATTTGTTGCACACTATTTATTGAAACCAATTTCAGTTCAATCTCACACCCTGTCAGGCTTTATGAGGTGTGCATTATTCCCTGATCAAGCAAATTTAATGGGTATCATAAAACAAGTCTTCCCCTGTTACTGTGACAGTGGTTTGTAGGAGCAGTTTTCTCTAAGCCGCATCCCAGTACTACTAAAACCTGTAGTAACTACTGTTTCCATTCCTCTTCCTGTCATACTGTCACTCAGGAGTTAGATGAACATTGTTTCATTCTTTTCTTTTACGAAAAATCCTTCTGTCAAACAAAGACACTCAAACTTTTATTAAAATTAATCTCAACTGATGTGTTTGTGAGGCTTCTATACTGTTATGCTTGCTTTGCACTGTGGACAGTACAACAACCATTAAAAAACTATGGTACTATTTTGGTCGTAATGTCAGAGTACATAAGCTAAGTATTGTTGACAAGTACAGAAATATTGATACCAAAATTCCATTTGTTGTGGAGAAGGAAGAAGTCTCCACCTACTGCATGGTGAATCTTCTTGGCAAATTAAACCTATTTACTGGGCTGCCCGGACCTTTGCCCCCAGCAACATTTGTGCATATTCTTACATCATGAGTTGCAGAACTGTCCTCTGGAAAAGCAACATACAGGGATTTCTTCCCTCACACATTTCCCCTTCATTAAGAAACTCCAAAGGGATGGATATACTTCATATTGTGTGAGCTGTGCAACTTCTTCATCACTCTTTTTTGTAATGGTTGTTCTTTGAAAAATGGTCAGAGGATCTACTGTAATTGTTTCATAGTTAGCTTTTTGTTTTGTTTATAGTAAACAGACACAACATCACACTCTCCTTAGACTGTGTTATGTCACTACAGTTACAACCAATGTAACTTTGCATGGTTCTGGCACAAAATTCTAGCACTCAATGCTATTTATTTTTGAGTTTCCTGTCAAAAGAGAGGTAAATGAATTCATTTTCAGAAAAGATGTGTTATCATTGAGCCACTCATTTAATAAACTGCAAATAAGTATGCACTTTATAAACTGAAAATAGCTCCAGTATATAAATAGGAGCCCAGTGAAGTTCTTTTGTCTACTCACATGAGAGAACCTAAAGGGTAATGCTGGAGAGCTACAGTCTGTTTGCAAACTGAACAGTGAGCAGCATTTATGGTGAGGGAAGCGATCTTCCTCGGAAGAGTGCTGCAACTGCCGTACAGAATGAATAAAAATCAATTTCCCCTCCAGCAGTGTAGAGCACTGAGCAGAGATCTATGTAGGTTGTCCACATGGGTTTTTTGGATTAGTATTACTAGTAACTTGTATCTGTAAATTGTGTAATGTTAATGCATTTTGCGGAAAATAAACATTCCCTGTACATGTCTGAGTACTGGATTGTCACTGCAGAAAGGGAGGTACAAACACAAATGTTTAATAGGATTACATTCTCTTCAGACAATTCCATTGCACACGCAATTTATTCAGTACTTCTATAATACAGTGACAAGGCTGTTGTCATGGGAAAAACTGATTCAGTGGCATACCTGTTGCATAAACCATTGCACCTTATGGCTACTGAGCACACGACTCAGCATAGCTTCATCACGCTCCATCTGCAGTAGTGTACACAGCTTAGTAGGATTTGTTTCACACAGTGCCTCTAGAACGCTGTCCACCATTCGCTCCAGATATTCCTCTGGCCGCCCGCAGCAACCGTTGACTGAACATACCTGAAATTGTCATCATCACACAAGTTGCCTGTGTCACTCTGTCTGTAATAGAAAAACTGTTCTCCTCCTAATCACTCAAGGCATTATAATGTGGTGAAGTAGAAACATTAGCAGTGGCTTACATGTTTTTAAATGGTAACTTTGAGTCAAAAACTGCCACCTTATCACCATGCTCTTTTCAAAGTTATGAGGGTAGATCAAGAAGTAGTAAATTATGGTGCAAAAGGTGCTGCAAAATAGCTTCCTAGTACGTCAACGTGAAACTTCCCTAAAAAAACTTTGAGTTGGGAGCTAAGAAACTAAGAAATATTTACAGGGATCAAGTTCTTCCAATTTAATTTTTATGTGCAGTATCTTTAATTGTACATAATCATTCTCCATGTCATAATAGTACAGTTTTTTTTATAGTAGCACAGTTTCCTATTGTGACTACTTTAAAAATAAACTCAGTGGCTTGGAGACCTATATAATATTGAGGATTAAAATGTAATCATAGATTTTATCTATAGATGAACACTGCTTGAAACCTTCAACAAATTGATTGGCAACACTCTCCCATACCACCAAATTTATCTAGCACTTGTCGCGTAAGTTTGTATCCCTGTGGTCAGATAAATTAATGTTATCATATGAACTATTTCTTACAATGTCTTTTGATATTTTCAACACATAAAGTGCTTCTTACTAGCATGATAACTGTAATTGGACCACTGTTTTTCTTATCTATGATAGCTAAATTTTCCCCCTTTGATGTACTTATTACATCTATAGCACAAAAATAATTCCTAATTAGTGTTATTAATAAATAATGTGTAAAAAACAGGGCAATACATTAAAATATTAAAGTTTCAGTCTTAGTGCAAAATGGAAACAATCCTACTTTGATGTAGGTGATGTGAATAATTCCCTATCCTGATGCAACAGGTAATCCTATTATACAAGCTGCAACCTCACGATCTGCTTGCTCTTACCAGAGATTGACCATCATGCTTAACATACATTCTAGGACAAAAAAGTGAGGCACTGTGAAAGTATTACCTGAATGGGATGTAAACTGGAAGATGTGATGTACATGCACAGACAAACAAATAATTACAGCAAAAATTGGATGATTTATTCAAAAGAATGAAGTTCACAAATTGAGCAAGTCAGCAAATTGCATATAGTGCAGTTGTCATAGATCTCTTGCGGTAATGATTAACCTGCTGATGATCACCTTCATTGCTTCTCGGAGCTGTGATACTTTGTTCAGTGTTGGAATCGGTTGTGCCATATGCAATGTGAGAAAGCTACATTTCCCATTCGCATACAGCAGGAGTACAAAATGGGTGTGCAATTAAAAATCCCACCAAATATGAAATCCATCCTGTTACTCAGTTTTTAGCAGCAAAAACTCTCAATGTTTACATTCGACATGAATTTTGTGATGCTTAAGGGCAGTATATTGTAAGTGAAGGCATTATGAGTAAGTGGTATCGTTTGTTTAAGTGTGGAATCATGATTATTCTGATGATGACAAAGGTGGCTGTCCTTGTGTTTTATACAGAAAACTGATGGACAAATTCATGAAAACCTGTTTTTCTTGGTATGCCTGCTGGTTGGATTCCTAAATTTATTTTTTAGAACCACAAAGCTAAAAGGATTATTGCTTCTCAGTACTTGTTTTTTCATTACAATATGGAATGAACAGTTCTACTGAATAGAATCATGACTGGTGATGAGACATAGATTTCCTATGCTTATGCAGAGACAAAACAACAATTGGGGGTGGGGGGGGTGGGGGGGGGGGGGTCGTACTGCATTGCCCAACAAACCAAAACAAGCAATCTGAAGTCTACCAGAAATCTTATGGCTACTCAGTATAGGAATGCTATTGCAATCTTGTTTGAGCATTTTAGGGAATGCAGAAATACAATTAGTTCTGAAGAGAATTTTAAGAAATTAAGAAAACTGAGAATAGTCAAAGAAACTGACACTCTTGTCTGTTGATTGTCAGCACCATGCTTCTCCACAACAATCATCAACCACTCTCTGCATGGTTAACACTGGAATTGAAGATTGGAAGTGGGAAACACTGAATGTGCTACAAATAAATATTTTGGAAAATGGGAAAAATCTTTTGGAAATTATACTACAAATAATTTGTATTTGATGAAACATAAATTTGACATTTGAAAACACTTTTGACATTTCACCTACACACATTTTGAATAGTAACATTTGATATTGAGCACCCCCTCCCATAAAACTTATCAAAATGTTAAGTCTGTCTGTGCCACGATACTTAGCCAAGGAAATGCTGAATGCCCACTCAAGTTCTTACACTCCAATACCACTTTCACGAAGATTCATAAGATGCTCTATATTTCAATCAAGAAATGGGATCATGGTGAGTAGCTACTTATTTTCTTTTCACTTAATCTGCTTGACAGTGGAAGTTTGGGCACCTTTCATAAGGGTGGCAGATCACTAGAGTTCTGTCCCTTTTGGAACACGGAGAACTCAGCCCAGACCAATCTGCTTCATCAAAATGATTTTTCACTAGAAGCTTGAAGTGAAAAATATTACTGAAGCTTTGGTTGTCTTTAGTTCACTGGTGTTAAAGATGTGTATTTGCTAAGTAGGCCAGATCCAAGAAATCACCTTCACCTTTATTTGCTCTAGCTGGGGCCACCACATTTTCCACTTCTTCAGGCACCATGCATTTAACATTTTTTCCCCTTTCCTCTATAATATCAAAGATCTCATGGCGAGGAACTATGGCTAGACACTAAAAACTTGAGTCCAGCGCTTTCAGAGATACCTTCTGAAACAAACAACATTAAAGCCATCAACATCATATGACTTTTGTCCTGTCTGACACCAGGGTTGCCACAGGTTCTGGAAATCAGGGAATATCAGGGAGTGTAAAACACATCAGGCAAATCAGGGAAATTTGAAAAAAACACTGGAAAAATCTCATTTTTGTCTCAATAAATGAAATGGTTTGTTTACTCTAGTGTCACGCATTGCCACTGGCTGGGTGCAGTTGAGTATGTGCGTTTCTTCCCTACTCCTTCATTCCTACCACTTCTCTCCTTCCTAGCACCCACCTCAGCTTGTGGTCAATGCTGCAACCACTTCTTGCCACTAGCTTAGCAGTTGCCGATGAGAGGCAGGGAGGCTTGAGGAGTGGTTTGTTTGAATCTGATTCTCAGAAACAGTGGTAATGTGTGCATGAGCTGTGTCTGAGTGATTGTGTGTGCTCTCATTTTCTGACAAAAGCTATGGCTGAAAATCTAGTTTTAAGAGTGTGATTGTCTTTTCTATGTACCTGCCTGCAATTCAGAAAACATCTTTATGGTGAGGGGCTACCTATCCTCATTATTATTTATTCTCAGAGTATTTGAACAAGTTATGTGTTGCATGGATTGATCACCATGGTCTCATTTTATCAACATGCTGTCTGTGGCTTGTGAACAGCTGGCCACATGAGTGGATTTTCACAATGAGCCAAAACCCAAGGCTGTTTCTGTGGGTATCTGTAATGGGTCAGGCATGCCAATCTGAAGACTTTTGGTTCCCGCTAATGTACAGGCCCTCCCCATCAGATCTAGTTGCACCTATCTGTCCGCAGGCCAGGTCTGTTTGTGTGTGGTGTAATGGAGCAAATTTTCATGGATTATCCATGGACCCAGGACTGTGGTGCTCCTCAGCAGGCCAAAGACCATGGGCAATGAATCTGAGGAATTGTGACTGTCTCACTGGATGTACATTGCACAGTGTGATGTTTTGCAGTTTATTTGTTCTAGTACATTTTGGCACTTCAAAAGTAGTTTACATGTTAGAAAATATAGATAATAATAAGAAGAAAATTGTGTTGGTCACTGGCAGTTTGTACGCTATGCACTCATATATTTCACCAAGATGCGCTGACACTTTCATGCAAGAGTTTCATATATTTGGAGAGATCATTCAAGAAAATTGATGGTAGCTCCACAGTGGGGTCCGAGCCTATATGATTTGCTTTAGCATTCCTGTTTCAAGAGATACACTATGAACTCGGTGAGTCTGAGAGTGATTGTACATGCATTGTTGGCATAACATCACCCATGGATTTGATAGGTTTAGAAAATTTGGGATGGTTCATAGATGATCGAGTGGATAGAACATTTGCGTAGTACAAATGATTTTCTGCATGCATATCTCTAAAAATGCTTATGGGCTACTTTGAGGAGATGAATGTTAAACAACAGCATCTTTGATTCATAATCAAAACATCCTCAGTCCTCAGTTTGAAATGTGCCACTGCTTAAATTTTGATTAATAATCAGCAATGGCAGCTGAAGAATTCTGGCATAAGAAGTCGGCCTCATTCTGAAAAGTGCCTTGTCAAAGAAGGTGGAGGATTGGAGAGTTGTTCAGGGCACTCTCTTGCCCTCGGGGTGGGAAACTGCCCCTAAAGGCGGAACAATCAGCAACGATCAATGGCTTGAGGATGCAGAAGGCAATGGAGACCACTGCGTTAAAGACACATAACATGTATCCACAGGACATGTGGCCTGTAATTGAAAAGTGTCATGATGATCTCTCAATTGACAAAAGATTCCGGAATAGTCCCAGGACAATGACAGTTCAGGTATACATACTGATGTCACAAGCTGAAGATGAGGAGATAGAGAAAAAGTATATGAGGATATTGAAAGGGTAATACAATATGCAAAGGGAGATGAAAATTTAACAGTCATGGGGGACTGGAATGCTGTTGTAGGGGAAGGAGTAGAAGAAAAGGTTACAGGAGAATATTGGCTTGAGACAAGGAATGAGAGAGGAGAAAGACTTACTGAGTTCTGTGATAAATTTCAGATAGTAATAGCGAATACTCTGTTCGAGAATCACAAGAGGAGGTGGTATGCTTGGAAAAGCCTGGGTGATAAGCAAAGATTTCAGTTAGATTACATCATCATGGTCAGACAGAGATACTGAAATCAGATTCTGGATGGTAAGGTGTACTCAGGATCACAATGTAGTAGTGATCAAGAGTAGGCTGAAGTTTAGGAGATTAGTCAGGAAGAAGCAATGCAAAGGAGTGAGATATGGAAGTATTAAGGAATGATGAGACATGCTTGAAGTTCTTTAAGGCTGTAGACACAGCAATAAAGAATAGTCCAGTAGGCAGTACAGTTGAAGAGAAATGGAAATCTCCAAAAAGGGCAATCAAAGAAGCTGGAAAGAAAAACATAGGTACAAAGAAGGTAATTGCAAAGAAACCATGAGTAACAGAAGAAATACTTCAGCTGGTTGATGAAAGAAAGAAGTACAAAATGTTCAGGGGAATTCAAAAATACAGGAATACTATTCAGCAAGGAATATAATAAATAGAAATTGCAGGATGAGCTGTGGCTGGCTCATGTTATGCCTTGCATTAAACCTTGGTTGCTATTCTGTGATTAGTTTCCCACCATTATTGCGATTATGCTGTTATCCTCTCTCTCCGCAAGTGGCAGCAGCAGCGTGTATCGATATTCACACCATTGTACTATATTAGGCATCAAGCTTATAGTTTCCGGCTGGGCCGTGGGTGGGCAGTTGGTCAGTTGGCGTGGAGCAGCAAGGAAGTCTCCGTGGCGTGTGTCTGGCTGGGGCCGCTGGCGGGGTCCACGCATGGTCGGAGTGTGAGGGGCTGTTCCCATTGTTATGAGGTCCGTGGCTCACCGATCTCAGACACAAAAGTTGAGTCTTTACTTAATCTTCCAGTCAGCCCCAACTCTTCACAATGTGTTGTTTTAATATTGTTGTGGGCTGTTGGGACATTTCCGTGAGCAACAACGTGTGTTTTCAAGTTGACGAAATTCTAGCCGCCCTCCTATGAAGTTTAACTTAACTTGATTATTTTGGAATTGAAGTGCACCAGTTGAATCTTCTGCCTTGTGACCGTTAACATTCCAGTTACCTGCCCTGGCCAATGACTTGAATTCAGGCAGTGTATTTTCCTCATTGTTTTGTGGCTGTCCAGCATGGCGTGTAGCTTGGGGGCGGAATGTGTAATTCGTTGTGGGTGCCCATACCTTCTCCGTTATTCCATTGAACTTTCTGTTGTATGCTGGTCAGGTGGAGTGGAAGTTCTCCTGTCACTTGCTCCATTGACTGTCTGTTGGTTGGGTTGCCATTGGATAGAGAATTGTTGGGCCGACTGCCAGTCTCACCTGAGCGAGCGTTAGTGTTTGAATTGCACGCCGACCCTTGGAAACTTCTGAGCAATGTTTGATGTGCTGCCTTTTCTTATTTGTCCTTGTTGTTTGTTTATGTATGGCTTCTAGCCAATTTTAAATTAAAGTTGCTTTGCCCTTAAGGCATGAGATTGTTTGGGCCTTCAGCCTGATTTAAAGAAATTTTAGGATAAGGCCTTCTGCCTTTTAAAATTCAAATTCTTGTTTTGAGCCTTACGTTATTGGCCTTCAGCCAATTTTAAATGAAAGTTGTTTTGCCCTTAAGATACGAGATTGTTTGGGCCTCCAGCCTAATTTAGATAAATGTTTTAAGATGAGGCCTTCTGCCTTTTAAAATTAAAGTCTTAAGTGATTGGCCTTCAGCCGGTTTTAAATTAAAGTTGTTTTGACCTTGAGGTGTGAGATTGAATGTCACATTTATCTGGGAATTAAGTTGTAAAATTAATGTTTGGCTTGCTCTGTTTTTAATGTTTTCTTTACTCTTGTAATGTTTGTCACGTGAATAAAGTAGTATGTTCAAGTGCAACTTACAGCCACTCATTTTGGCCCCTTTCCACACATGAAACTATCTGTGCTGTCCTGCGGGTATAGCAGGGGATCTCACAGGGAAGCTAAGATGAAATCACTGAATGAAAAATGTGGAGAAATCTAAAAAAAGACTGTCAGAAGGACTGACACAGCATATAGGAAAGCCAAAACAACCTTTGGTGAAATTAAAAGGAAGGAGGTAACATTAAGAGCGCAACCAGAATTCCATTATTAAATGCTGAGGAGAGAGCAGATAGGTGGAAAGACTACATTGAATTCCCCTGCGAGGCAGAAGATTTCTCTGATATGATAGAAGAAGAAACATGATTTAATTTAGAAGAGATATGGGATCCAGAATTTAAGACATCTTTGGAGGACTTAAGATCAGATAAGGCAGAAGGGACCAATAACATTCCATCAGAATTTATAAAATCATTAGGGGAAGTGACGACAAAATGACTATTCATGTTGGTGTGTTGACTTTATGAGTCTGGAAATATAGCATCTGACTTCCCGAAAAATATCATCCACACAATAACAAAGACTCCAAGATCTGACAAATGCGAGAATTATCACACAATCAGCTTAACAGCTCATGCTACCAAGTTGCTGACATGAATAATATACAGAAGAATGGAAAAGAAAATTGAAGATCTGTTAGTTGACGGATCACTTTGGCTTTAGGAAGGGTAAATGCATCAGAGAGGCAATCCTGTTGTTGCAGCTGATAATGGAAGCAAGACTAAAGAAAAATAAAGACACATTCATAGAATTTGCCAACCTAGAAAAGGCGTTCAACAGTGTAAAGTGGTGCAAGATGTTCGAAATTCTGAGAAAAGTAGAGGTAAGCTATAGGGAGAGACAGGTAATATACAATATGTACAAAAACCAAGAGGGAATAATAATCCTTGGATAAAAAGGATGTACAACAGGGATGTAGTCTTTCGCCCATACTGTTCTATCTGTACATCGAAGAAGCAATTATGGAAATGAAAGAAACGTTCAGGAGTGGAATTAAAATTCAAGATGAAAGGGTAACAATGATATGATTCACCAGTGCATTATGTGATCTGCTGAATGGAATGGACAGTCTAATGAGTACAGAATATGGATTGAGAGTAAATCAAAGAAAGCCAGAGTAATGAGAAGTGGCAGAAAAAAGATCAGTGAGAAACTTAACATCAGGATTGATGGTCATGAAGTTGATGAAGTTAAGGAATTCTGCTACCTAGACAGTAAAATAACCAATGACAGAAAGAACAAGTAGGATATCAAAAGTAGAATAGCACTGGCATAAAGGGCATTCCTGGCCAAGAGAAGTTTACTACTATCAAACATAAATCCTACTTTGAGGAAGAAATTTCTGGGCATATATGTTTGTAGCACAGCATTGTATGGTAGTGAAACATGGACTGTGGGAAAACCTGAACTGAAGAGAATTGAAGCATTTGAAATGTGGTGCTACAGATGAATGTTGAAAATTTGGTAGACTGATAAGGTAGGGAATGAGGAGGTTGTGCACAGAATTGGAGAGGAAAGGAATATGTGGAAAACACTGGCAAGGAGAAGGGACAGGATGATAAGACATCTGTTAAGACATGAGGAACTAACTTCTGTGGTACTAGAGGGAGCTATAGAGGACAAAAACTGTAGAGGAAGACTAACATTGGAATACATCCAGCAGATAATTGAGGACGTAGGTTGCAAGTGCTAATCTAGTCTGAGATGTGGAGGTTGGCACAGGAGAGAAATTTGTGGTGGGCTGCATCAAACCAATCAGAAGACTGATGCTCCTCCCCCCCCCCCCCCCCCCAAGAAAAAAAAGGGTACTCATTCTAGTACAAAGTGCAACAGATAATGACTCATACTTTCAAGGAGCTTAAGAAGAGAATATGATCACAATCAACAAGCTTTTTGAGCACCCACTGCTTCCAACTGCAAGCAGACAAACATAGGCTATTGAAACCTCCTCTCAGCTGGAGACACCAAGATTCATCAAACTTGTATTTTAGACTGATGTAAGAGGGGATATAGCAAATGATTTCACTGTATCGGACAACTGCAAGCTAACTAGTACCATTTGACATGTATGCAAGGTTCCATGATTCTTACTTTGAAAGTGCTGAAGAAGGAGGAGGAGGATGTTTACACAGTCCATGGAAATTCAAGGAGCTGGCACCGGTCATTGTAACAGATAGCTCAAAACAACAAGATAATTAAATCTGGTCCTATAGATGTATGAATTGAATTTGAATCTTCGGCAAATTTCCTGGAACACACTGCAGTGTATGCTCTAGTGCTAAATGAACGTGTGATTAACTACTCCCCGCTCACCAGTGTTATGCAATGAGCTGTATAAATGCACATGTGCTGCAGCATACCCAGAGCATTCCACAATGGTATCTCAAGGCGTGCTCAGGTTTTCTCTGATGATGAGCGCAGACAGTTCATATTTAAAGATGTTGCATTCATGGCATACACAGAAGATGCTGAAATAACTCTCAGCAAACATTGCATCATGGAAGTCTTTCAAGGATGTGAAGTGTGCTGAAACATGGAAGACTGCAAAGTGGTTAACATACGTCTACCATGGAATTCACTGGGTTGAACCTGGCATATCCTATAAAGATATGGTGACATCACTTCAATTATTATCGACATGGATACCATCATCTACATGAAGGGGAAGGAGAAGATCTCATGGATGCATCAAATCTTCAAGTTTGTTGTTATTCAAGACCTTGAATTCCATGGGTGCTCTGCTCTCTATTGATTCAAGAAGAAGATGTGTGGAAATAGTGTTACTACGTCTGTTTATGAAAATGTAGAATTACTTTTAACATGGATGAGAAATAAATGAATTTTTGCTTCATAATATGTGTGTATTTTTTTTTACTGGTTTCACTTTGATCCATGTAGTTGAACCCAGATACTGCATCTGTGATTTTCCTAGAGCACTGGCAATATAATTTTATATGTGTTTGCTATGTGTGTTTGGAAGTGTACATGAACATGCACTGTCTGCTCCCATAACCCAATATGGTCACCACAATAGGCAAAGTCCCATACCACTATTTCATGTATTTTGTTTTTCACCATCTTAAACGTCACCTCCCTCAAGCTTCAAACTAATACCTGGCACCACCTTTATACACACTTTTGAGGGTATGAATTTGTGAAATAACAACAGATGTATGGTAACAATTAATTTATTTTTTATTTAGGCATAAATATTCACAATAGAATACTGTTTTACATTAAAAAATCTTGTTTTTACAATACACAAATCAATATTGCTTTTAAATTCGCAGTTCTTATTACCGTTTAAATTTTTTCTACACACATATTCACAGTTCTTGGTTTTACAGATAATGGTACTGGCTGAAATTTTTTTATTGCTTTATGTTGCGGTATTGATTGCATATTCCTACATCACTACCAGTACTGGGTGAAAATTTGTACATTACATTGCAGCACTGATTACAGCTACTGCAGAGATACAGTTTCTCTTATACCAATATTATTGCCACTACTGTTACTAGTAAAATTCCACCCAAACAGAAGACTTAATTTATACATTGAAATGAGTGGCTCTAAACGTTTTCCATCTCAAGCAGCTGAAAAATTTAATAAAAAGTTAATTGGAGGTGCTCCAAAATGTACTAAAGCGCATGTCGCACACCCTTCGTCCGCCTCTGGGTGGCCCCATCTCTTGTCCTATATGCATACATATTGGATCTTAGACCCATGAACTCCACAATCAGCAGTCTATTTGACTCATCTTTCGTCAAGTCAATAACCTTCTCATTCTGAAGAACAATACTGTAAAGGATTACTGGCTGTGTACCCAGATGTGTCAAATTCAATACTGTGACACCTTGTTAGTTCACATGGATTGCAGTTCTTCACCCAATAGATGAAGCTATCTTTTTCCATATAAAGTAACTTTGGTTCCAAGAAATGACTTTTAGCAAACACATAGTGGAACTTGTACATGTGGAGTTTGGAAATGTCCAGTATACATGTCCCCATATAGGTTTTGTAAGCTCTACTGAAACCTTCAACATCTCCATGGGAATGAAATTCTCATTGAAAATAGTGACCCACTTGAAATTGATTCTGGTGATGCAGTTTCTTATGCCATAATGCCCCTCCCATTTGGTCCTAATCAAAATATCACATTTGCTTCTTACATTCTGCATGGATTCACTGAAAATGGAATTATTCTGTAACTAATAAAAATCTTTTTCAAAATCAATACTCAACCCTGCCCTCTTTTTAGTATTTAATTCAACACACTCCTTCGACCAGGGAGACTGATTGAATGAGATAGCCCAGGTGATTGTACCTAAGCTGAGACACTGTTGGAGATTATGATAATGAATTATACACCTCTGCTTGTGGCCAACAGTTGTCATCAGTTTAGGGACAGTGCTTCCTCAGGGAACTTGTTGTTCTGGACATAATGGCAACTTGCTTGTCATTTCATGCACATTAACAGGGTTTATGAGGTCTGCCTCCACCACATATGTCCACCACACACCATACATCAGAACCAGCTACCAGACCCATTATTTTTCCACCTAACTCCTCTAATTCATGTTCGAGCATCCACTGAAACCCACCAACTGGCAGTGGCTGCATCATGGCGTCCCCCTATAAGTTATTCACATCCAAATATAGAATATAACTTTAATCGAGGAATGTGTTGAACCCCACACACTTACATGGGTTGTTTGCATCGGCTCATCTGTGGATACACTAGCAATGTCCCCCGTGAATCCCATGCACAAAGAAAAGAAGAGTATCAGCATTGGTCAATAGTTTGATGTTGCGCCTCATTTTCTTGAGAATTGTGTCCCAAGCCAACCCAGATACTGTATAATAAAAGGCAGGGTCCAGAGAGTACATGGCCATGCATACATTCCAGAACTTTTTAAAAACATTCGCAAGCAATCACATGTCAGTGTCCATATATAATCTTGCGTATTCACCCAAACTGGCAATGTTGCATTCCCACCAGACAGTCACAGCGTACTCATAATCTGCACTAGTCATGACCTCGCTTGTGAGAGTACTGGTAAATTCAGATATATCGGGCAGCCTGCCAAGTTTCACCTCACTATCCAGATACTCATAAGGGAAAAGTCCTTTCCTAGTCACAAGTTGAAACTTTTCCTCATTGGGGTATGCAGATCTGATGATGTGTGTATCCTTCTGAGGTAGAGTGTCAACAAGTTTTTGGAGTGAAGTCTGCATTAACTTAGAGAGTCAAGGAAGTGGAGCATAATGTCCAAATTGTTTAAACAGTATACAATATTCCATAAACTATATCCCCACAAATTGTTTAAATATTCCAACTATGGCTCTCACAGTATTTTGTGTGCAATTGTATTTGGAGTGGTTTTGTGATAAGCGTTCAAGTTGTGAAGCGAATAGTTAAATTATTTTTTCCTGTGGCACATCTTCTGAAGCAACATTCATGGAGATTTGTGACATCTTCAGTATAAGTATGTGACAATATTCTGTACAATGCTTAAACACCAGATTTAATAACTCCTGAAGCAGTTCATGTTCAACTACAAGGGGAATGTGGGGTATTTCCCACAAGTGTGCCACAAAAAGTGTGTGTCAGAGATGAAGGATGAGGTATTTTCTGCAAAAAGTGTGTGATATGTGTCACAAAGAAAGGTTTGGGTATTTCCCACGAAAACGTGTGAAGCGTCCCAGGGAGCAAGGCAGCATGGCTACTGAGAGCTGTCGGCTCCACGTTGCATGATTGGCATGTCACAAAGAAAGAAAGTGCACCAGGGAGGAGGAAGGCTGAAGTATTTCAAGCGTGAGAGGAGGTGCTTAATGCTGCCCTGCAGCTGCTGCATCTCGGACCCTGGCCAGTACCACAAGCCCAGCGCATGGCTCCTTCCAGCGGCTGCAGCTCCTGCGGATGGAGCACAAGTGATCTGTGAAAGTGTAATGACATGGCTCCTTTCGCTATCAGAATTTAAAAAAAGTACTGCAATTGTTTAACATCATCTAAATTGTTTCAACATCAGCATCAGTTTCGAGGTGTATTGCGATTTCAGAAATAAATAAACAATATTCATTAAACAAATTGTTTAAACAATGTCTTATGCATGCTATATTAGCCTGCTGTCATGAGGTGCTACCAGTCCAGCAGCTCAACACAAACTGAGCGAATTTACTGCCATTTTTTCCAGGCTGACATCTTGGATTACGTTACGGGAGGGGGAGGGGAGGTGCGGGGATTTCCCTGAGGGGACTCATGTGCCGGTTGGGGAAAACCCATGACATCATCAAGGGGAGGCGGTAATTAATTGATCGATTAATTAATTTTCATAATTAATTTGATATCAATTTGATATCAAAAGTGGACCAGTACTGGCTTTGCCACACTACTACCCCTTAGAAAATTTTTCAGATGTTTATAGCACATTCCGTGAGAGTGTAATTACGTATTTCTTTTTGCTATTGGAATTGAAAAAAAGTACTGCAATTATTTAATACTGACTACATTGTTTAAATATCAGCATCAACTTTGAGGTATCCATTTGGAATACATCATGAGAAGGGGTAGGGTAGGAGAGGGAAAGAGGTTGAGAGTTCCCTGAGGCGACGTATGCGCCGGTGGGAGACAAGGGTTAAAGCAGTCACTGCCTTTAGGCATGTGGCATGTTCAGCGTTGACGTATCACTAATGGTGAAACATCCATTCTCCTACATCTACACTGAAGTGCCAAACGAACATATATATTCAAATATAGAGTTATGTAAACAGGCAGAATACGGCACTCCTATCAACAACACCTATGTAAGACAACAAGTGTTTGGTGCAGTTGTTAGACTGATTACTGCTGCTACAGTGGTAGGTTGCCAAGATTTAAGTGAGTATGAACTTGGTGTTATAGTTGACGTGATGGGACACAGCTTCTCGAAGGTAGGGATAAAATGGTGATTTTCCCATATGCCATTTCATAAGTGGACTGTGAATATCAGGAATCTAGTAAAACATCAAATCTCTGACATTGCTGCAGCTGGAAAAAGATCCTGCAAGAATGGGACCAATGACAACTGAAGAGAATCGTTCAACATGATGGAAGCGCAACCTTTCCACAAATTGCTGGAGATTTCAATGCAGGGCATCTACATGTGCCAACATGCGAACCATTCAAGAAACATCATCGATATGGGCTTTCGGAGCTGAAGGCCCACTCGTGTACCCTAGATGACAGCATGACACAAGGCTTTTACACCTCGCCTGGGCCTGTCAACACCTACATTGGGCTGTTGATGACTGGAAACATGCCATCTAGTCAAAGAAGGCTCGTTTCAAACTATATTGAGCAGATGGACATGTTCAGGTATGGAGACAACCTCATGAAGCCAAGGAGCCTGCATCAGCAGCAGACTTTTCAAGCTAGTGGAGGCTCTGTAATGGTGTGGGGTGTGTGCAGTTGGAACGATATGGGACCCCTGATACGTTTAGAAACGACTCTGACAGGTGACATGCAAGCATCCTGTCTGATCACCTGCATCCATTCATGTCCATTGTGCATTCCGACGGACTTGGGCAATTCCAGCAGGACAATGCGAAACCCCACACGTTGAGAATTGCTACAGACTGGCTCCAAGAACACTTTTCTGAGTTTAAACACTTACGCTGGCCACCGAGCTCCCCTGACATGAACATTATTGAACATATCCGAGATGCCTTGCACCTTGCTGTTCAGAAGAGATCTTCACCCCTTTGTACTCTTATGGGTTTATGGTCAGCCCTACAAGATTCATTCTCTCCAACACTACCTCAGACATTAGTCACCTCCATGCCATGCCATGTGTTGTGGCACTTGTGTGTGTTCGCGGGGGCCCTACACAATATTAGGCAAGTGAACCAGTTTCTTTGGTTCTTCAATGTATCAGATGTCTTGTGAACTAACCTTTTCCATGTTACTCGCATTGACACACACAACGATTTCCACAATAAATCTGACATTGCACAATTTTGGCACTTCCAGCATTTTCTGTTTCAGTCTTCAGTTGTTGCATTGGTTCAAATGGAACTTTTCTGAATATCTACCCTACAGGTCTAGACTTGACTTCAATTGATTTCAAATTCCGCTTGCACATGAAAAAGTGGTTTTATTGCCAATACTTGTGC
Organism: Schistocerca americana; assembly: GCF_021461395.2. Lineage (NCBI taxonomy): Eukaryota > Metazoa > Arthropoda > Insecta > Orthoptera > Acrididae > Schistocerca > Schistocerca americana. The sequence goes on along the minus strand of NC_060119.1, from coordinate 311,837,381 downwards.
TCACAAAGAACTTCAAGATTCTGTCTTGTAGTGCCTCCAGTCTAAGGTGGCAAAATCTTATGCACAGGGAATTTATCAACTTGTTATGAGGCATGGTAGACGGTTAAATATGGATGGTGATTTATAAAGAAATAATTGAAAGAGAGTAAGATTTTGCAAATAAATTTGCTTTAACTATTTCACGACTTTGTGAACAGTGTAGCGGTAGCTGTTTTCCAGATGGCTCTAGTGCCAGTGTTATTAGAAATGATACAAGAAATAAAAAAAATGAGATCAGTGTCTGCCCTGAGGCACCAGTAAGTGGAATTCACGATGGATAATTTGGAAGAGAGTTACTTGGACTAAAAGAGAAAGAATAGTTTTAAAAACGAATACATCACCAAAAAAACCGAAGAAGATAGGACAGAGTTCCTTCAAGTTTTGGTGACCGCACGTATGTTACTAACGAAAGAGTGGATGAGAAACAAACCTTCATCATCATCTGGCGTTTGACATCTGCTGTTGGATATGAAGACCTCAGTTAAGCTTTTCCCAGTATCGCATTCCACAGATACAAATGTTCATGTAGTTACTGCATGTTTATGAATACCATCCATGCACTTTCCGCACTCGTCTCCATAGTTTCTTATGTCTTAGAATCAGGCAAAAACTTGTTCGGTAGATATGCCAACAAAACGCCCGTTTTCATGACCCGTTAACTTCAATTCCTATTTTACGACAGTCATAATTACTGTGTTATGTGGACACTAAATCGTGGCAGTTTTAGGTGGGGAGTGTATTGAACTACGGTTGCGTAAGATACCAGTAGAATTCGGGCCTGAACTACCATTGCCAACCGCAGCAAACCATTGCGTTGTAGCCACGATTAAAACCTTTGTGTGCTCTACGTTTCTTTTATGGTGCAGACTGCTTATTTTTATTTTATTTTATTTTATTTTTTTAAACGAGTGAAGAGACTAGTCCTAGTGCATAAAGGGATTCGAATGCGACTCTCACCATAATAGAAGGAATCAGTGATCCCTATGACTGTCATGTAAGTGCTGCTTTCATGGAAGGACAGAACGCTGATGTAGGGTGTGAGCCCTTTGAGAAGGAGGCAGGGCATATTCTCCCGCATCTCTCCTCTCCCCTCAGAGAGTGTAAGTTCTCGTTTGTGTACGGTCGTGGCCGACTGCCACGGTGTAATGTCCGCACAATACAACTACTGTTCCAGTCTGTTTCCTAATACACGTGTTTATTTTCCTTTCTCTCCACGTAATTCCTAAGATTCATCTCTCTAGGGCTCAATGGAAACACTTTTTTCGTATAGTTTCCTCTTGTGCAGTCCCAGGTCCCATTGCAGCATCTAAAAACTAGTATTATATACTAATTCTAAACTTTCCTTTTCAGACACATCTGAAGCTTAGTTTCAAAAGTCGTTTTAAGTTTACTAAAGCCACTCCATGTCTGCAAACTGGACGCCTTCAATGAATTCTCTCACATAATTTCACAAATACCAAGAAATCTTCTTCTATGTTAAGCCCGTAGCATCACCGGTTTTGTCCCATCGTCCCTAATAGTTGCGGTTTTCAAGTAGCTGCTTCTGCATCTCTTTCTACAGTACTTGACACTGTTGTTGTTGTGATCTTCAATCCTGAGACTCCTGAGACTGGTTTGATGCAGCTCTCCATGCTACTCTATCCTGTGCAAGCTTCTTCATCTCCCAGTACCTACTGCAGCCTACATCCTTCTGAATCTGCTTAGTGTATTCATCTCTTGTTCTCCCTGTACGATTTTTACCCTCCACACTGCCCTCCAGTACTAAATTGGTGATCCCTTCATGCCTCAGAACATGTCCTACCAACCGATCCCTTCTTCTGGTCACGTTGTGCCACAAACTCCTCTTCTCCCCAATTCTATTCAATACCAACTCATTAGTTAAGTGATCTACCCATCTAATCTTCATCATTCTTCTGTAGCACCACATTTCAAAAGCATCTATTCTCTTCTTGTCTAAACTATTTATTGTCCATGTTTCACTTCCATACATGGCTACACTCCATACCAATACTTTCAGGAACGACTTCCTGACACTTAAATCAAAACTCGATGTTAACAAATTTCTCTTCTTCAGAAACGCTTTCCTTGTCATTGCCAGACTACATTTTATATCCTCTCTACTTCGACCATCATCAGTTATTTTGCTCCCCAAATAGCAAAACTACTTTACTACTTTAAGTGTCTCATTTCCTAATCTAATTCCCTCAGCATCACCCAACTTAATTCGACTACATTCCATTATCCTCGTTTTGCTTTTGTTGATGTTCATCTTATACCCTCCTTTCAAGACACTGTCCATTCTGTTCAACTGCTCTTCCAAGTCCTTTGCTGTCTCTGACAGAATTACAATGTCAACGGCGAACCTCAAATTTTAATTTCTTCTCCATGGATTTTAATTCCTACTCCAAATTTTTCTTTTGTTTCCTTTACTGCTTGCTCAATATACAGATTGAATAACATTGGGGAAAGGCTACAACCCTGTCTCACTCCCTTCCCAACCACTGCTTCCCTTTCATGCCCCTCAACTCTTATAACTGCCATCTGGTTTCTGTACAAATTGTAAATAGCCTTTCGCTCCCTGTATTTTACCCCTGCCACCTTCGGAATTTGAAAGAGAGTATTCCAGTCAACATTGTCAAAAGCTTTCTCTAAGTCTACAAATGCTAGAAACATAGGTTTGTCTTTCCTTAATCTTTCTTCTAAGATAAGTTGTAGGGTCAGTATCGCCTCACATGTTCCAACATTTCTACGGAATCCAAACTGATCTTCCCCGATGTTGGCTTCTACCAGTTTTTCCATTTGTCTGTAAAAAATTCGCGTTAGTATTTTGCAGCTGTGACTTATTAAACTGATTGTTCGGTAATTTTCACATGTGTCAACAACTGCTTTCTTTGGGATTGGAATTATTATATTCTTCTTGAAGCCTGAAGGAATTTCACCTGTCTCATACATCTTGGTCACCAGATGGTAGAGTTTTGTCAGGACTGGCTCTCCCAAGGCTGTCAGTAGTTCTAATGGAATGTTGTCTACTCCCGGGGAATTGTTTCGACTTAGGTCTTTCAGTGCTCTGTCAAACTCTTCACGCAGTATCGTATCTCCCATTTCATCTTCATCTCCATCCTCTTCCATTTCCATAATATTGTCCTCAAGAACATTGCCCCTGTATAGACCCTCTATATACTCCTTCCATCTTTCTGCTTTCCCTTCTTTGCTTAGAACTGGGTTTCCATCTGAGCTCTTGATATTCATGTAAGTGGTCCTCTTTTCTCCAAAGGTCTCTTTAATTTTGCTGTAAGCGGTATCTACCTTACCCCTAGTGAGATAAGCCTCTACATCCTTACATTTGTTCTCTAGCCATCCCTGCTTAGCCATTTTGCACTTCCTGTCGATCTCATTTTTGAGACGCTAGTATTTCTTTTTGCCTGCTTCACTTTCTGCATTTTTGTACTTCCTCCTTTCATCAATTAAATGCAGTATCTCTTCTGTTACCCAAGGATTTCTACTAGCCCTCGTCTTTTTACCTACTTGATCCTCTGCAGCCTTCACTATTTCATCCCTCAAAGCTACCCATTCTTCTTCTACTGTATTTCTTTCCCCCATTCCTGTCAATTGTCCCCTTATGCTCTCCCTGAAACTCTGTACAACCTCTGGTTCTTCCAGTTTATCCAAGTCCCATCTCCTTAAATTCCCACCGTTTTGCAGTTTCTTCAGTTTTAATCTACAGTTCATAATCAATAGATTGTGGTCAGAGTCCACATCCGCCCCTGGAAATGTCTTACAATTTAAAACCTGGTTCCTAAATCTCTGTCTTACCATTATATAATCTATCTGAAACCTTCTAGTATATCCAGTGTCCTTCCATGTATACAACCTTCTTTCATGATTCATGAACCAAGTGTTAGCTATGATTAAGCTATGCTCTGTGCAAAATTCTACCAGGCGGTTTCCTCTTTCATTTCTTAGCCCCAATCCATATTCATCTACTATGTTTCCTTCTCTCCCTTTTCCTACTCTCGAATTCCAGTCACCCATGACTATTAAATTTTCGTCTCCCTTCGCTACCTGAATAATTTCTTTTATCTCATGATACATTTCATCAATTTCTTCATCATCTGCAGAGGTTGTTGGCATATAAACTTGTACTACTGTAGTAGGCATGGGCTTCGTGTCTATCTTGGCCACAATAATGCGTTCACTATGCTGTTTGTAGTAGCTAACCCGCTCTCCTATTTTTTATTCATTATTAAACCTACTTCTGCATTACCCCTATTTAATTTTGTGTTTATAACCGTGTGTTCACCTGATCAAAAGTCTTGTTGCTCCTGCCACCGAACTTCGCGAATTCCCACTATATCTAACTTTAACCTATCCATTTCCCTTTTTAAATTTTCTATCCTACCTGCCCGATTAGGGGATCTGACATTCCACGCTCCGATCCGTAGAACGCCAGTTTTCTTTCTCCTGATAACGACGTCCTCCTGAGTAGCCCCCGCCCGGAAATCCGAATTGGGGTCTATTTTACCTCTGGAATATTTTACCCAAGAGGACGCCATCATCATTTAATCATACAGTAAAGCTGCATGCCCTCGTGAAAAATTACGGATGTAGTTTCCCCTTGCTTTCAGCCGTTCACAGTACCACAACATCAAGGCCATTTTGGTTAGTGTTACAGGGCCAGATCAGTTAATAATCCAGACTGTTGCCCCTGCAACTACTGAAAAGGCTGCTGCCCCTCTTCAGGAACCACACGTTTGTCTGGCCTCTCAACAGATACTCCTCCGTTGTGGTTGCACCGACGGTACGGCTATGTGTCGTTGAGGCATTCAAGCCTCCCCACCAACGGCAAGGTCCATGGTTCATGGGAGGGGGGGACTTTATAACTTGACACTATGTTATCCATTTTGTCTGCAGGAGAAACGCTTCAGTGACGTGTTTGGTAATATCCATCCATTCTTAAAATTCATCTAAGCTGTAAGATGAAAAGGTCATATCCTAAGAGGACTGGTTCTTCTAAATGCTATTCTCTTCTATACTTTATTGTATCCCAGAAAATGTCTATTTTCTTGTACTTCATGATATAGATGTTCAACATCACTGTGGCTGAGTGAGTGACTTGGAGGATGGTTGCAGAACCATAAGGCATATTTTCCAGTACAATACATCAAACTCATAGACTTGCTTCAGTTATGCAGAACTCACACCTAAGCATGACGAAAGAGGAAAGAGAAAACAGCTGCCTATGAGGCCAGAAACTATGTTAGGCTTTACGTTAAAGGTATTGTATCAAAGACTTTAAGACAGAAAATTGTCCTCCCTGAGTGGAAGATGTGGATGTACCACACTCAAAACGGACGAATTGATACATACAGCTGCATCGTTTCAGAGTCTATTCTAACTCAAGAATCTACTCCGTAATGACAAAGACAGACTCTGAAAATATAGATAAGTGAAAGGATCACGCACTCGTTATAGGGGAGAGTGGGGGAAATACACACACCTGAGGAAAAATCGATGTGAGCCATTCGTTAAGTCATTAAAACCTACGAAAATAAGTACATACCATACACTGGACATTTCTCCACATATTCCAATCGTCTGTAAATTGTTATATACAGTACCTTAATTTTGAACATTAAAATAAAAAAAAAGTGCAAATGCGTGGTATTCCCCACACCTGAGGGTAATGACACGCAAAGTACTGGTAATAACACGTAAAACAAACAGACCATAAAAATGTACAATAATTGCTATTTTTATTTGCTTATTAGTTACTACAAATAGTAAACAGTATATTTAAGAACGAAATAATGTAATTCTACAAACATCTCTTATAATTTTCGTTTTTTACATTTTTATTGATGTGAAAAGAGTTCATTTTCTCATACAGCAAAGATTGCACTTGTAACCTTTTGGAGTGTTCCAGCCACTACATTCTTCATGACTCCATCTGCTACAATAAATACATCGGTACCATAGTTCCCCATCTTTCCCAAACTCTCCACAAACTAAACAGACATCTTCTGAAACCGCCACTGGATCAATATCATCCATTTCATCATCATCACAAATGTTCTGCAAGTCCAGATTTAGGTCATCCTCGCTGCTACTTTCACTTTCTTGGTGGTGTTTCTTCTTATACAATGTCTGTTTCTTCTTTGAGACTTTTCTAAGTTGCAGATTTCTGCACTTATCTGCTTTATCCTTAAGATTTCTTTTTTTGTTTCCTTCAGCTTTCTTTTTCATGGCTTCTTTTCGTTTCTTTATTGATAACTCCGTTAGCAGTTTATTCTTCTCTGGAGTTGCTGTAAGGATAACTGACTTTCCCTTCGGCTTTCCCTTGGCTTGTTTTGTCTTAGGAAGAACTTGTTTTTGTTTTGGAACAGGAGATATTTCAAATACACTAACGTGCTTGACACATGCACTTTTAGTTGTTGTTGTTGTGACCTCTTCTAGGCCTACTAGAAGTGGAATATCTTCTGCTGAAGAGCCAGGAATCTGTTCTTGACTCCTTTTGGGGATATGCGGCTCGTTTGTAGATGCAATCACTTCATTTCCATTTGTTGCATTCGGAACATCCTCATCTTCAAGGACAACATCTCTGAAGATCTCACATTGTTGTAAGTCGTCATGCTGAAATTTGTTTGGATTGAAAGGGCAAATCCCACATGCCTTAAACCTTGACTGCCCTTTGTCCATGGTAACGACCTTAATATATGCCTTATTAAAAAGTTCTGCTAACTCATATGGTGTAAGTTTTTGATACACCTGTGACTTCATATACATGTCACATTCACAATTGATGGCTGATTTCAAAGAGGAAAAGAATGTTACATCTAGTGGTTGAAGCTTGTGAGAAGTGTGTGGAGGTATGGTTACTATGACAATAGTATGTTTTTTACAAAATTCAAAAATATCAAGTGAAATGTGGCTGCTGTGATTATCTAAAATCAGCAGCACAGGGTCATCAATAGTTGATTTTACATTGTTCTGAAAATGTTGGATCCATTCGAAAAATAATGACTCATTGGACCAGCCATTGATGGAACAACCATATATTGCTCCAACTGGTCCACCTTTACTTAAGAGATTTGACATCCTCTTCCTGGGGAAGATAAACATAGGGGGGATGTAGGTACCAGCAGCACTGAAACAACATATCACAGTCACGTTTTTCCCCCTTTCCCAAGACGTGGCCCCACCTATTTGTTTAACACCTTTAGGAGCCAAAATTCTGTCAGGCTTTTGTACAGTATTTATGCCCGTTTCATCGACGTTGAAAACTCGCCCCTCTTTAAATTTACATTTTTCAAAGACATGTTCTAAATTTTTAAAATATGCATTAACCTCTTCTTCATTAAATGCCTGTATTCTGTTAATGCTAGTTGCTTCAGGTTTTCTCATGCTAATACTTGGGTTTCTTTTTAAAAATAGAGCTACCCAATCCTTTCCAGCTAACCTAGATGACTTATCAAAATTGTTTGCAATGTTGTTAGCCTCTGCATAATCAAATGCAATCTTTCGCAGCTGGATGCATGTAATGCCATAGAACAGCTTGGCCATTGTAATAATATGATCCCTAATCTCAATTTCCTGTTCTGTTGAAAATGTTGGGTTTCTTCCAAGTTTTGGACCCTCGGTATTTTTAACCTTCATTCTCGTTCGCAGTGTAGCTTCATGAATCCCGAAAGCTCTTGATACTTCTCTTATTTTTCTTCCAGATTTGATGGCGTCAAGAGCCTTACAAAGTTCTTCTTGCGTCCATTTTGCTTTCTGGGTTTTTCTTTCATAATATCTACCCATCTGAAATTAAAAAAAACCTCGTTAGTATTGAAAATATAACCTGGAAGGGGAATACCACACACTTCAATAGCTGCGTGGCATTACCCCACCGTAAGTTCGATGACTAACCTAAGCATAACTCGGCACCTAATTCAAATAGCGGGACAAAACTAAGATATAATTAAAGGTTTCATCTAGGGTTAGTAGTTGATATGCAAGAATTACATTAAAGCAACTTATACTAGCACTTACCTTGCAAAATACAGCTGACCAAAATTACATCAGACACGCCGAAAATAAACAATACTTCACTGCTCCAACAATGGCACTGGAAAATGGCTGGCGTAAGCTGCATAGTAGTTGTTACTCCTGCCGGCAGGGTGTAGCACCAACTGGGAACAGCTTGTGATATTCAAACTGCATAAATCAGCCTGCGTGGGATTACCCACATGCGTGTAATTCCCCCACCTTCCCCTACACCACTTCCCAGCGGGACAAGGTAATCAGGTCGATTCCAACGTTTCTATTCAGTTCTGTTATGAAGCTCGAGATGAGAATAAAGTTCCACAAAACACATTTGTGCAGCGTAATTTATAATATCGAATTCTGGTAGGTTTTCTCCTGGCCCCAGAGCCACCATCAGAAATTAGGTGACTTTTTTGTGTGCTTTGAGGAATTGTGACAGGAACTCTATTGTTACTTTCGCACATAAACTATTGGATGTATAATATCTTATGCTGTCTCAGAATTTCAGTACTTGATCCAGTTGCCCATTCACAGACTTTAGGACAGAAATCAGTATCACTGAAACCACATTTTTACACATACACCTCCTTGGCTTTAAATAGTTTTTATGGAATGGGACGAGTTAAGAACGCATGACCTAATTTTATTTTCTTCTTGAAATTGACGACTGGTAAGCATACTGCTGAGAAGTAACTGCTTAAGAAATCTAAGAGCTGGTCCTATGTGTCCCTCAATGACACATGCAGCTGGCAGATGGACAGTGATCCTCACTCGCACGAATTCTGTTCAAGCTTTATGTGATTGTTGTTGCTGATCTGTCAAATTACATATTGCATTATTCTGATGATTTCGTAATTTCACACAAGGCAGAAACTTCAAGAATTGTGAAAGTGAACTCAAGAATAGCCTACCCAAACCGCAAAATTACTTCACTAAATGGCGGCTCAAATACAACACTGCTAAAACAGAACTATTCTTCTTCATAGGTCAAATTTTACCAGATAAGACTACTTTTTTTTAACTGGGAACATTAAGACACAGTAAGATCCCAAAATACCATTCACATTAGATAGAACAATCTTTTTGAACTCACTCATAAAACATTGCAAGGAAATCAAAATCACAAGTTAACTTCATCAAGTATCTTGTGGAAACTTTTACTGGGGGCCAGAGTCAAAGAGAAAAGTTCCCTTGTGGATCTGTCGTTCGTAAATTTTTAAAAGTACTAGAAATCAACTGATAATGAGTAGATCGAATAAACAAACCCACTTATTGTTGTTATTCCTGTATTTATCTGCGCATCAATCTGGCCAATAATGGCACTTTCTAATCGACCCGCTGTACAGTACTCTGCGTAACAGAAAAAATCAACTCCTCTGAAAGCGTGTTGAGCATGACCAAAACCTGCACATAAAGGTCACCAACTTCCAAGCACATTGCAGGTCCAGTTTAACTGGTACCATATAGGATAGTGGCTGTGGAACTACTCACGCATGAAATGAGTCCTGGGAAAGACAAATTCTACATTTGTGACCCCTGCACAAATACTAATGTGCATACCACAGAAGACTGTTACAAAAGAGGACACTTTCGACACCTTATAAACACTACATCTAGCTAATAATAAGCAGTTTCCTGGATCAAATTCTGGAACATGACTGTTTAATAAAGACTGATGCTAACAGCTGTCAATAAAGCAGGAAAAGATCTACACATTTCTTTTGGAATTATATATCACTGTTAATTCCATTTGCTTTTATGTAGCATGTGTAATAACATTAATAACCATTTCTTCATAATTTGCCATGTAGAAATTTTCCAATTTGGATGGTAGCTCAATAGTTACAATTTATCTCATTTACTCTCGTTTCTCTTCAAAACACGCCTTTGAATCCATCCTCTCCATTTGCATCCATAAACACATGAACCAGCACCTACTGCGTCCTGTTACCTATGAGAGGCATTCAGCAAGTAATGCAACACTTTATTTACCTGAAAGCAGGTTGGTTTTATTCAGAATTCCTATACACCATATAATTTCCCATTCGTTTGGCTACAAATTCTGTTTTTCAATATAATCTCCGTTCAATGCGACGACCTTATGCCACCTTACTGGGAGGGCCTGTATGTCTGTATGGAACCTCTATAATGGTCGGCGTCAAAGCCAACATCTTGCTGCATCAATAACCTCTGCATCATCCATGTTCTGCTTCCCGCAGAGTGTAGGCTTCAGAATTCCTATACACCATGTAATTTCCCATTCGTTTGGCTACAAATTCTGTTTTTCAATATAATCTCCGTTCAATGCGACGACCTTATGCCACCTTACTGGGAGGGCCTGTATGTCTGTATGGAACCTCTATAACGGTCGGCGTCAAAGCCAACATCTTGCTGCATCAATAACCTCTGCATCATCCATGTTCTGCTTCCCGCAGAGTGTAGGCTTCATTGGGCCAAACTGATGGAGGTCGGAAGGTGCGAGATCAGGACTGCAGGATGGATGAGGAAAAACAGTCCAACGAAATTTTGTGAGCTCCTCTCTGGTGCACAGACTTTTGTGAGGCTTTGCGATGTCATGGAGAAGGGAAAGTTCGTTTGCATTTTTTTGGCGACGAACACACTGAAGTCGTTTATTTAATTTTCTGACAGCACCACAATACACTTGAGAGTTGATCGTTGCACCATGTGGTAGGACGTCAAACAGAACAACCTCTTCAGAGTCCCAGAAGAAAGACGCCATGACTGTAATGGCTGAGGGTGTGGCTTTGAACATTTTATTTGGAGTAGAGCTGGCATGGCGCCACTCCATGGACTGGTGTTTTGTTTCCTGTCCTAAGTGATGAACCCATGTTTCATCGCCTGTGACGATGTTCGACAGAAAACTGTCACGATCAGCTTCGTAGTGTGCAAGCAATTCCGCACAGGTGGTCCATCATTGCTCTTTATAGTTTTCCTTCAGGCGGTGGCGAAAGCAGCGGGCACACGCCTTTGAGTAACCCCTTCTAGTGGACGAATGTGTCAGCACTACCAACAGAGACATTCAGTTGAGCAGTGGGTGTTTCACTGCGATCCGTCGATCACTTTGAAAGAGAGTTTCTGCACAGTCCAACGCTGCAGGAATCACAGTTGTGTGCGGCCGGCCGTCACGTTGGGAGATCGGACCCGTTTGCGAACTTGTTACAATGGTGACAAACACCTCATAACGATTCACCTTGCTTTTGTTCACCGGCAGGTCTCCGTAGACATTCTGCAAATGGCTACGAATATCTGCGATGCTCTGGTTTTCCGACAAAAGATACTCAATGACAGCTCTGTGCTTGGGATGCATCCCCGCTACAAACGCCATTTTGAAGGCTATAGCGCTGAAACCAATCGCAACTTCATGAAACTATAGGGGCTGAAGTTGGAATATTCCACGATGGCCTACAACAAATTCTGCATTTTTTCAACCGAAATTGGCTGAGAAAAATAATGTGTTGCATTACCTATTGAACGCCCCTCTTGGTATGACTCCCCTCCCAATATTTCCTTTGGTGACCAACTGCTGTCCTACTCACGAAACTTATGAATTACTGAGATCCTTGCGAAAGCCAATCATGAAACAAAAATTCCACCTGATGTGCAAGATATATGACATAGACAAAATACTGTTAGACTTCAGGAAGAATGTAATAAATCCAGTTCCAAAGACGGTAGGTACTGACAGATACCACAGAACCATCAGTTTAATAGGTAATGTTTGCAAAATACTGACACGAATTACTTACAGAGGAGTGAAAAAATTGGTATAAGTTGATCTTGGGGAAGATAATTTTATGTTCTGGAGAAACATAGGAACACATGAGACAGTATTGATCCTACGATTTATCTTAGATGATAGGCTGATGAAAGGCAAAGCTATCTTCATAGATTTAGAGAAATCTGTTGACACTATGGACTGGACTAAAATTTTTGAAATGTTGAAGGTTGTAAGATCGTAATATAAAAAGTGAAAAGTTTTTTACAGCTTGTAGAGAAACCAGACTGCAGTTATAAGAGTCAAGGGGCATGAAAGGGAAGCAGTGGTTGGGAAGAGAGTGTGACAGAGTTGTTGCCATTTCCGATGTTATTCAATCTCTACACTCTGCAATCAGTAAAGGAAAACAAAGCAAAATTTGAAGAAGGAATTAAAGTTCAGGGAGAAGAAATAAAAACTTTGAGGGTTGCCAATGACACTGTGATTCTATCAGAGACAGCATAGGACTCGGAAGATCAGTTGAACAGAATGAATTATTTCTTAAAAAGAGTTTGTAAGATGTGCATCACAACAAGTAAAATAGGGGTACTGGACTGTAGTCGAATCAAAGCAGGAAAAGCTGACATAGTTGTATTAGGAAGTAAGACACAAAATGTTACAAATGAGTTAAGGGCGTCTTGTAAACACCATGAGCTACATTTAAAATGTTTGATAGCCAAACAATATCTATGTGTAGAAAGCAGACAGTGGCATACATGATGTATCTGTATATCAGTGACATGAGGGTTAATTATAAATGACACTAGTCAACTGCCATCTTGCATCTAGAATGTGATACATCAACTAGTATGTATTTTGGTGAGTGGAATCCGAATATACCTATCAAAATGTTCTGTCACGTGCCATTTTTGAGGTTTTAAAGAATTTTATATTTTCGTATTCAGTATTTCGCTTTTTGCTGTTCTTCTGTTCTGATGTTGAATTGTTTGTTTGCAATTTGCAGAGGAGCGCTAGAAGATCTATAAATCGTCAGTAAATGGTAGGTGTGGTAATCCAGTGGTGTGAAAGAGATCCTCAGTGAGTGTTTCCTGTGAAAGATAGTGCAAACTTTTTGTGTGTAAAACTTACACTAAGAAAAATTGCAACTAGTAAATCTCATTGCTGTCTAAACCACCCCAACAACTTTTGTTATGCGTGTGGGAAATTCACTCCAAAATCCTAAAGCAAACCAATCACTGATTTAGTTAAGAAGGAATATAAATTGTATTTTGATTTGATTGATCAAGATAAAAACTTTCACCTCATATTGCCTGCATAACCTGTACTACAACCATAACCGAGTGGTTGAAAGGAAAACCCCAAGCCACGCCATTCGATGTTCCGATGGTGTGGTGTGAACCTAATGACCATTATTCAGACCGTTACTTCTAGTCTTACAAATATTTCGTGACATTCAAGCAAAACTAGATATAAAATAAAGTATCCAAATGTATCTTCAGTGCATTTGTCTGTGCTCCATATGAGGGGTTGCCTGTTCCTGTCCGTAACTTGAAAGCCACGCAACCAAACAACATGTCAAGTGAATCAGAAAGTACTGAACATATAGAAGAGTACTGCCCTCAGTATCGAGACACTTCGTCTCAGCTCTTTAATCGAAAGGAACTGAACGATTTGGTTCGCGATCTAAAACTTTCAAAACAGCAAGCTGAACTCTTGGGGTCGAGACTGCAACAACGGAACCTTTTAGCTCCAGGGACAAAATTCCCTGTTTCAAATCAAGAGATGCTTCCTCAATATTTCAATATGCAGAATTCAATGTTTGTATATAGAGATGTCAATGGTCAGATGATGCAGCTAGGTGTACAACATAATCCACAGGAGTGGCGACTATTTATTGGCTCCAGTAAAACCAGCTTGAAAGCAGTACTACTATATAATGGCAATCCATTTGCACCGGTACCTTTGGCTTACGCAGCAGGCATGAAAGAAAATTATGAAACCATGGCTTTGCTGCTAGAGGCAATCAAATATAAGGATCATGAATGGCAGCTTTGCTGTGATTTAAAAGTTGTTGCACTCTTTACAGGTTTACAGGCTGGATTCACGAAATACTGCTGCTTTTTGAGCCTTTGGGACAGCCGTGACACCAAGAACCACTGTAGGGTCAAGGGATGGCCTACAAGGAAGACATATGTTCCTGGAAACGTAAATGTGAAGAATACGCCATTGGTTGAGCCCGATAAAATCATTTTGTCTCCCCTTCATATCAAGTTGGGGCTTATCAAGAACTTTGTAAAAGCTCTGGATAAAGAAGGTGAGGCCTTCAATCACTTAAAAGAAAAGTTTCCCAAATTAAGTGAGGCAAAGCTGAAAGAGGGTATATTTGTTGGACCACAAATAAGAAAATTGCTGAAAGATCCAACTTTTGATACCAAAGTCACAGATATACAATTAGCTGCTTCGTCTCCTTTTAAAACAATTGTGAAGGGCTTTTTGGGTAACAGAAAAGTCAAAAACTATGTTACCATTGTGAATGATCTGTTGGACAACTATAAGAACATGGGGTGTAGAATGTCGCTTGATTTCTTCCCAGAAAATTTGGGAGCCGTAAGCGATGAACATGGTGAACGCTTTCACCAAGATATTCTTATCATGGAACACCGTTACCAAGGCCACTGGAACCCTTCGATGATGGGTGACTACTGTTGGGGTCTTGTTAGGGAGAGTGATGAAACGGAGAACAAAAGAAGAGCTCCGTCGTCGCATTTTTCAAAAACCAAAGGCGATTAAAGGTGAAAATATCTTTTAAACTAATTTCGACCTTTTATTGGCATCATGCCCATATATACCTACAAAATAGTATTGATTTCAAACGTTCTGAATGTGTATTTTTATTTGACTTAATTGTATCAATTTTCGCTATTACGATTTTTTATTCTGCTGTGTACCTAGGAGATGTGACGTCATAGAGAAAAACTGATTTCAGCAGTGTATTCAGCACCCCAAAATTAGTTAAATCCACTCATTTACAAACCAGATGCAGTAAAAAAAATTAAATTTCTTAACTAGTGTTATCTGTTATGTTGAAATAGATGTTCACCACACAGTATGAAGATTCTCATATATATTATTCCTGTCGAATCTTAAACGGTGATATTTCTTGATCACATTGGACACAAATGTCAGATAATGTAAAAATGTTTATACAGGATAGCCTAGTGTGGAGAGCTGCATCAACCCAGTCTTCAGAGTGAAGACCACAACGAACAACAACATAATTAGAAAGTCCAGTGCAACGTATCATTTCTTGCTCTTCTTTGATCATTATCGAAATCATTCGAGAAATTTCTGAAGCTGTTGTCCGACAGCCACGGTTTCAAGAGTAATTATTTGTGAAAGATGAAAAAGGGAAAGTAAATGTCAGCATTTTGGAGCTGCCATTTTCTTTTCGCTTTTCGCTTCTTCTGTCACTTTTGACAGTTGTCCACTTTGCTATGCACCGTGAAAGTTGACAATTTCTGGACGGAATATTTGCATACATGAACCACTGATAAATTCACTGAACCGTCTCCGTAAGCCTCATACATTTAGTTTGGCACGTATGCAGTTTAGGGGGTACATGCGCTGATCACGAGAAAAGCACCTATTTTTGAAGGAAACGCTTATTTCTGAAGATATAAGCATACATATGCACGAAATACCAAAAAAGTACTTATTTTCATATGGATGCAAAAAAAAGATCAGCTAACTGTCTGCTTTCACCAACTTATTCATGTTGCTATGCCAATACGCTGCAGACACTTTAATATATTTCTTCACAGAGTTCTTTACCCATAGGAAATGCCGCAACCACAAATCACGTGGAGTCAGTCTGGCAAAAAGCTAAAGAAAAGAATAAAAGGCGTTTCGGAACTCACCGTGCTATGCTGAATAACTACCTGGCGGAATTTCTCTGTCGTCAACGTTTTGAGGAAAATCCATTCCACAATTTCATTGAACATGTTCGAAAAATCTATCATAATGCTGCAAATTAACTTGAAGTAGCTGTTTTTATCTAATCTGTGATTCCAGGTTTAATGTATATCTGTGCAAAATAAACAAATATGATGTTTTGAGAAAATTTTGTTATTAATTCCATCTTTTTTGCAAAAAAATTTTTTGAAATTCCGTGCGTACATATGCAATACATCATTTTTGATAAAAAATTTATTTGAGGCAGTTAATTGATCTTTTTCTTTGCATCCATATGAAAGTAAGTACTTTTTTGGTGACGAGCGCATCAGATACGACTGTAGCACACAATTTTTGAAATACATTTTTTTTTTTTGGTATTCCGTGCATATATATGCTTATATCATCAGAAATACGCGTTTCCTTCAAAAATAGGTACTTTTCTCATGATCAGCGCTTGTACTCATTTCTACCGCGGTCGTGCCTCACACATTTATAAAACCAATCGTTGCCTGAATCTCACATCCAGTGCCCGTTCCCATTCAAGTCATAAACAAATATCATCACTCACACGCAGCTTGCAATTAAACAAAAATAGCCTATGTTCTTAAATGAAACAACAGATTTTGCGTGACACATGAGCCATGATTAATATTTGCAAGAAGACTTCTAATACACATATCTTTTATCCTAGCAAAAAGTAAATTACAGTTGCTTAAAATGTAGCTGAGCTTGCTCACCTGTGGCAGCATCTTCTTCCTGTTATTATCGCTGATGACAGGCTGGGACGGAGCGACGTGCACCTTTTTCGACAAGAAAGAGATGGAGCTGAGGTCCACGGCGTAGCGGCCGCCAGGTGATCGCGCTGACAAGTCTGCCTCTGATAATGGCAGACCCTGCTCAGTTCCAGTAGCGTTTCCACGAGCGCGTTTCTCCCGCCTGGAGACAAGGAAGGATCGCCACATATCATGCAAGGTTTGCAAACTCCCGGCTAGACAAATATAAGTACAACACACTCTTTAAATCATACTTTCGTTGCCGGAATCACCAAATTCTAAGAAGCTCTGGCTCTCGATTCGACAGGATGAAAAAATTATACACATTAGTTTGTGTACGTCACTTTAAGAAATTCACACAATCAAATGGCAGCATTTTTAGAGAAATCTTAGACCCATCTGCAGTGTCTTAGCAAAATAAGCGAATGAGATACTGTTTGTGGTATTTCGATCATTCCTCTGGGATGCCATATTAGACGGCCCGTTGTTCGGCAAGAGAAGACTACGTCTTGGTGTCAGCTTCCATCCTCTTCCTTCACTTCATTTACACACAATGAACCAAGATGTAATACGCGACACTACAGTCGACAGCCACATTTTATCTGTCATTTCGTCGTGCAAGACAAAATTCAAACTAACCAGGGCATTGACAACAAAAATCTCAGTCGATTTTGATGTTCAGAATATTCACGACACCTTATTCAACTGTGTAACACGTCAATAACAAACAAGTTACAATAATTGGAAATATTTAAGAAAAAGTTTTCAACTAATGCTGGAAATAACGTACTCGTAACCAAAAATGTGCCCTCGGAAATTAACAATACCAACAGGGAATTCAGAGCCTCAGGCAACTTTCTATGATAAATGTCATTAAATATTCTACACCAAAAACAATGAATATTAATCGGATAGAGTATTTCCGCCTCTCGCACACTCACTACATTTAAATATTAAATGACCGTCATCTCTCACCTCCTGATCACCGCACTTGCATATATCATTTTCACTTAAATTCCAGCATTGAGGTGTTGTTGGAAAATATCATGGTAAAATCCCACACGTGTAATTGATCTGATGTCTTGTCGACGTGCCGTTGAGTTGTAATACCAGAGTCATAGAATTATATACTGAACTGGGATGTAAAATTGTCCTTTGCATTTATGTTACGTGCATCAGTTTTCCTTAAAAGTCTTTCTAATGTTGTTCCTTGCGCACCGCAATACATCTACAAATGTCAACGTTACGTTAAGAGACTTCCAGATGCGGTACCTTCTCTTGCCAACTTACTGCTGTATTACTGTAGATTTTTACATGCATTTTGATCGAAACGAAATAAATGTGTTCAGTTCTTTGAGAGAATAATTTTTCAGTTATGTACTTTTATACAACTCAGTCTAAAGTGAAGGGGCTACACCAAGAACTTACTCGTAGATGTTGGTCTCTCTGTGCCAAGACAAAACAAGTGCACTGAAGCTTGCCCCATTTATGAAGATGTTTCAGACTAACATTATCGTTTAAAATTTATCCATAATAAATCGTCAGTCTGATTAAGGCTCTATATAACATCAGTATCTTGTTAGGTGTTGCCTTGCACCATATTGTGGCCAATGAATGAGTCAAATTCGTGGCTAGTCATACAATCCATTAGCCTCACTATGCATGAAATCCAGCAAAGACGAGCATTGAAATACATGCACAGAAACTTCGTAGTCGTTTCGACTGGGAATGTATTAATTTCGAACTTAATAATGCAAGTCACTGGCCACTTCTTCAGTATAATAATAATAAGTTCTCAACTAAGACGTTGGACTCAATGTCAAACAGTAGTTCGTAGATTTTAAGAACTATCTTAATGCAGACATTAGCAGCATAAAATTTAGCCGTGACACCTAAAGCTTGGAAACGTACGTCATCGCGGTACTGAACAAAGGGAAAATTAAAATGCATGGTGTCTTTTATTCGAGCGTACAGAGAAAGACTGAGAAAGCCCCTTATCGTATATCGCTTATGACAATCCTGGGTCCAGTTATTAGCTTTAGATGTAGTATATAAGTTTCCTGTTTTAAATGTACACTGAGATTGCAATTATCCGACTCCAGTTGCCCCATTCGCCTCAATTTAAAAAATAAAAAATGTGTTGTTCCTCGGCCTTCGTGAAAACCAGACAAACGCTTCGCTAGCAATTCCGTGCATTCCAAGCAATGATTAAAATGATTTTACCGAGTCTTTTAAGACAATGTCACTGGCGTGCAAGGAACGGAAAATATAGTATTATTTTCTAGATTTCCTCCTTAGTCTATGTTCAATTAAAGATCCACAAAAGTAAATGAAGTACACTGGAAGGCAACTTCGAATAATTCGTTTGGAGAATTAACGAAGCGAATAGTACTAAACTGCCGCAACGTATTTGGAGAGTTAACACGGGACTGTCGAATTCTTGACAGGTGAACGAACTAGAGAGAGGATGATGTGTGTTTCCTGCGGACAAAATATTGGTTGAACCTGACAAGAGGGAAGAGCAAACTTACCGACAAAATTTTCCACCAACAGAGGCTCGACGTTCAGCAGTATTTCTCTACACAGTTTTCTAAGGCTCAGACTTTCTTCCAGACATTAGCGATCCTAGTTTCTCTGATCATTCTGCTGCAGTATTCGATCTGAGATTTCTTTTTGTGCTGAAGATATGTTTGCACGGCGACGTTCTCTTTGTTTGCATTTTTGGTATTGTTCAAAGGTCTATTCCTCTCGTTCACAACATACAGCAAGGCAAAGTTATTGTGACTTGATACAGATTTTCAAGTTTCTTTATCGACTGAGTTGATTAAATTGCAATAAGCTTCTTCTAATGAGAGATCGACTCACATTTTTCAAGTTCTTTGTCCATTAGAACTTCGTATTTAGACCAAGAGACGTTCCGAATTTACAAAGTTGTTGGAGTAACAGCTTCTCCTTACGCTGAATTCAAGTACAAGGGCTATTTTAATTGGATTAGCGATTTCACTGAAACGCGCATCTTAAGCTTGGAAGTTCAGTAACAGTTCTAGTGTGTATGAAAAATTAAGATTTAATTGTAGCTTCCCAAAATCAGTGGGATCCCTTATTGATAGAGGCACTACTCCTCTGTCGATTTTAATGTGCGTTCGTATAAGTCTGCATACTTTGAAGCGAACAGGGATATTCAGCACAAACCACGTTTCGCCGATTGATTACTGCTAATGCAATCTGTTGGCCCATTGTTTCTTTCATTATAGATTTCCTGTTAATAAGAGTTAACCTTACGTTCCACTGAGAAATTTTAAGGGCCATATTTGAATTTAAAAAAGGCAAAGATTGAATCGCCCTTTTCAAATCAACAACTCATTTCATGGAATCATACCAGAAATAAGAATAATCTTCACTTGGATTTAAAGTAATTTACTTTGGTCCAGAAAGGTGTCTATTTTTCAGGAGCACGCATTTTCAGTAAATTGCCGGAAGCCATTAAAAGTTTAATTGTTATTACAATTAAGTTTAAAAGAGGCCTAAGGGGTTAATTGGTGGCCAGCTCCTTCTATGATTGGCAGCCAACTCCTTCTACGCCATTGAGTAGACCTTAATGATACATATTTATTATTGATCATATCGAATAACCAGCCAGGTTAGCTTCCTCGACTCAGGTAGGCGCGCTGCTCCCGGATCGAATCCACCCAGCGAATTAATGACGAGGGCCGGTGTGCCAGCCGGCCTGGATGTCGTTTTTAGGCGGTTTTCCACATCCCACTAGGTGAATACTGGGCTGGTCCCCATGTCCCGCCATGGCTTACACTAGATGGCTACTTCCGTCCCGGGGGGGGGGGGGGGGGGGGTACTGAGTGGCGACAGAAAGTGCATCTGGCCATCTGGCCACCCTCCAACACTAACATCGCCAAATCCATAGAAATAAGGCCAACCCTACATTGCAGTGGGACAAAGGCCCCAGCAAATGATGACGATTGATCATATCAAATAAACTGAGTGTTACATAAAATCTGATCTACATATCTTCAGTGCAGCAGTAACATGGTCATTGTAAATAAGTATCATAAATTGATTTTATCTTTGATGATGCGTGGTTAAAATAATTAAAGCATTAGTACATGCACCACATTTACATGTTTTGTGGCAAATTATTTATTACCTCTTAAATGAAAATGAGTTCAACTTTTGTTTTACTTTTTGCACACCATTTACACTTGGAATCTGTGGAAAGGACATTATCAAATCTCTTTTGTGCTGCAAGTATGTATTTCGTATTCTCGTTTCAAGAGATGAGGATTCTTGAGGATCTCCTCACTATGGATTTGTGGGACAAAAAGTACATCTAATCTAATTTTGTGGTCGGAGCTTCTGACGATATGCAATGTAGGGCTGCAGAAATTACTATTCCTGTCATACGCTTCTTGAATAACCTGCATTATTAAGACGAATAATAGTTCTTAAAAGTGAGCTGGGCACTCGAAAGATGTTCTGTTTCCAACGCTGGTGTTGAGTTTCCGTGACGAAAGTCGCTTTACTGTAAGGTGATATGATGTCGCAGTTTGGGACTGAGGTGGTTTTTGAGCGACAAAGACGTAGTGGCGACGGAATCCATAATTTTAGTAGGGAGCTGGATGGACGATTCGTCCCTGTCGTTGGTTGTCGTAATTTCGTGCGGCGGTTCCAACAAGGCTGGGAAGACTTGTTCACCATGGGAGGATAACGCAGGAGGGAGTCTGAATAACGTACCACTGAACACTTAAATCTAAGGGAACTAGAACACTGTCGTACTTCAGCAACACATGTCTCCAGTGGGCAGCGCATTCTATAAACTGTAACCACGTTTGACGACAACTGCGAGTCAAAACGTACCACACATGTTTACGGTGGCATGGTGGTGTTAATTCCATCTTTTGGTAGTTTCACCGCCAGGTGTCGTCCTGGTAAAACAGTGAGAGATAATGCAGTTGCATGGAAAATTTATTCTTCATTTAGTCAGTGTCAGTATTAAGGATTAATTATTCAAGAACCCACCATCTGGATCACAACTTTTTAATTGATATGGTTCATCTCCATATACGAGATAAGGAGCGTCGAGACATACATGAGTTTTAACCTTCTACAGACATGTTGTTGTGATAGTAATTCAGACATTTGGTCCACGGTCTCGGTCGAGCGGGCAGTGCTGCGAAAACGTCTGTGAGATTAAGTCTGAATTTATGTGAAGCCTTCCTCACACTTAGAAATATCGGAGAACAAGCTTGTCGATCGATAATGAAACCTATCTGATTGCGTGTCTGCTGTGTGTCACTGGCTCCTCCTCTCTGAGGTAGCACTGTGTCACAAGCTCTCGTGGCGGACAGACGTGGGGTGTGTCGTATGTTAAGGCCAGACACGTACTGCGAGCTGCTGTAGGGACTAAACGAGAAATACGGAGTACTCCTCCAATAACATATCAGTTACTTCGAAATATCTGTGACTTTTGAACTCCATGCGGTGTTGATCTTTCACCCTTTGTGATGTAGGAGTACGAGCGAAAATGAGACTGAATGGTAATTAAGTGAAATATGTGTTATTATGGGTAGCGAACGAAAAATGGCAGGCGAGCAAACTGACTTTAGACCAATGTTAAGTAGAGAATGCAAGAACGATACTGACGTTGGATAATGATTGTTAGCGGGTACAACAGGTTACAGTAGACTAACCACTGCGTTACAGTACCACTTATTTCTATACTCTTAGGAAAACAACCTGTTAGTAAGGTCAGAGCAGACTAGGGGGCTTCTCGTCGAGTAAAATTTTCCAGATAACCACAGACCGGAAATGCATCATTGTGGAGCTACGACCATAAAACGACAGCTAATTAGAGACGAGTGTGCGGACGTGAGCGCGCTTAAACTTATTTGCCCCAGCTAATATCTGTTGATGCTAGTAAATGGTGCACAACACATAAATCCGTAGCAAAAACTTTATGTAGTACACAACTTCATTACTTCATACATACATAGTGTGTCCTAGTTCCGCCGCGCGGGATTAGCCGAGCGGTCAAGGCGCTGGTCTCGGCGGAGGTTCGAGTCTTCCCTCGGGCATGGGCGTGTATGTTTGTCCTTAAGATAATTTAGGTTAAGTGGTGCGTAAGCTTAGGGACTGATGACCTTAGCAGTTAAGTCCCATAAGATTTCACACACATTTGAACATTTTGTCCCAGTTCCGTCAGGTCTTTGACTGTCAAAAATATAAGTCGGATTATGTTCACAAAATCATTGTATTTGTTCAAAATAGTCTCCCCCTGAATCAGTACACAGCTAAAATAGTTTTAAAAATGTTTTGAAGCAGACACTAAAGGTCTTTGTTGGAACTACATTTAGTACTGCACTGCAATGTTCTTGGATGTCCTCAATTACGTTGTTACTGTGTCCTTACGTTGCCAGCTTCATTTCGGGGAACAAACGAAAGTCAGCTGGGGCCAAATCCAGCGAATGCGGAGGGTGATTCAGGACTGTGATTCATTTTCCGGCCAAAATTTCGCACACGATCTTCACTTTATGGGCTGGGGCATCATCGTGGAGGAACGACCAGGATCCTGCCTGTCGGTATTCGGGTCGAATTCGATGAATTCTTCCCCACATACGATGGAGGACTGCCTCTCTGCTCCAACGGAGGTGGCACTGTGGCTACGGATAAACGTGCTGTGCACTGTGGTTAGCACACTGCATTCGCATTCGGGTGGACGACGGTTCAAGCTCACGTCCGGCCATCCTGATTTAGTTTCGTGTGATTTTCCTAAACCGCATCAGGCAAATGCCAAGATGGTCCCTTTGAAAGGGCACGGCCGACCTCCTTCCCGATCCTTTCCTAATTCGATGGGACCGATGACCTGGCTGTTTGGTCCCCTCTCCCAAACAACCAACCAGCCAACCAACAAGTGTCAGACACGTACTGTTACATTTGCAGGCAGGAAAAATGGTTCAAATGGCTCTGAGCACTATGGGACTCAACTGCTGAGGTCATTAGTCCCCTAGAACTTAGAACTAGTTAAACCTAACTAACCTAAGGACATCACAAACATCCATGCGCGGGGCAGGATTCGAACCTGCGACCGTAGCGGTCTTGCGGTTCCAGACTGCAGCGCCTTTAACCGCACGGCCACTGCGGCCGGCTGCAGGCAGGATGCCTTCTACACGGCTGTTGTTGAGACTTCAAGGATCGCATTGCCACAATTCGCCACGAGACAGCATTGCAGTTTGGAATGTCACACAAGCAGGCCTAACAGAATTGGGACACTCTGTGTATTAACTAGCAATTTTGTATTTGTACAATCCACTGAAGACGTCTAAAAACGAAATAAATATAATAATACAATAGAACAGAATTATTAATCGCGAAAACGAAGTCGACACTCGGCGCGCTGGCTAATGGGAGCGGCTGTAATGGGAAATGTCTTTGCAGTCGCTCCCGTCAGCCACCGCGCCGAGTGTCAACTTCGTTTGCGCGTACAGTATACATACATCTAACAACAAGCAGTGAAGGGAGAAGCAAAACTTTACATGTATATACTCGAATAACGGGGAGAGTGCATCAGAGAGCACACAGACTGCAGTGCCACTTGGTTTCTTATCGTACAGAGGAAGACGTGAAACACTTACCGAGGCAGCTGGAACGGTACTTGGGTCCTGCGGATGCGATTGATGAAGCTTTGTTTGGCCAGAAGGTGCAGACACAGTAGCTTCTCCATGTCCAGTGCACCGTCAGTGAACAACATTTCTTGCACCACCTGTAGATGTAACCTGGATTCACATCTGCCAAATCGAAGTATGCTCGACTATTGGGCAACAACGGAAACAGTGAGCACTGGATCATTTCACATATTACCTAAAAGTTAACTGAATTAAATACCATGAAATGAATGGAATCAATGTGGATGAACCCAATAAAATGAAATATCAGTGAAACCTGTTCAGAAATTCTGAACTTGTAAAATAATGTATTACATTCACTGTAGGAGAACTCTTGGTTGCAGTTTTCAACAGTATTAGGAGGAAACACCAATATCACTGAAAGTTAGAACCAGGCTTACAGGCGTTTCTCATTGGACTACAGGCGCTTGCACATGTTCACTATTTATTGGCAGTAACAGTTTGTCAAACCTTAAATACATCGAAGCTACCGCACACAATGAACATTATTGCCAATTCGTCAGTTGGCAACGCGATTTCACGAGGCTAAGGTGTAGAACATCCAAAAGAAAGAGTGTACCACAATTATATTAGCTGTGACAACAGAAAAGAAGAAAAGAGTCGGAACTGGTCACGAAATGGCGAAAAAAAGGGGGCGACATGTCACATATTAATTTAAGAACTGAAATCAGAATCATGTTTCTGAAAGAATTCATAAACTATTTTTGGATCAGTCATACTTCGTACAACAAATTATTAATGTCGATACGTAATCAAATATAGAAGAACGTACGTTACTGAGGAATCAAACACCATCAGCGAGAGGTTAGGAGTAACTTCGAGATTTCTGGCGACAGGCAGGTCATTTTAAAGCTAGAAGTTTAGTTCTGTAATACCAGCAAACACAATTAATAAAACTGTGAAGCGGTTACATCTGCCTGACGAGGATATGTTCATGTAATTAACATAAAACATTATTTTTTTACATTTTGTGATAATCTGGTGGAACTGACATGCATTTCGCAGAACTCTTCCTAGTCATTGCAGACGTATGAGGTATTTTTCGAAGAGGCAGCGCCTTTTCGAATTGCTATGTAATTCATCAACCTTTCAAATTAATAAAGGAAGCAGTATCATAGAGAATCCTTCACTGACCATCCTAAAGTGGTATATACAATGATTACCCTTGCGTAGGCCTACTGAAATTGTTTTATGTTAAAAGACTACTCGAAAAATTGAACTGGTATGATATTCACAAAGGCGAACTGAGAACATAAATAGTGCGCAGTCATGTGGCTGATTCATGAAGTTCTGTCAACATCTGTATGGAGAATATTGTCAAACAGTCGATACTTGATCTCATACGTTCAGTAGGTATTGACAATAAGTGCCATCAATAATGTTCCCATCAATACTGCTCTTCAATATTTCTAGTATTAACAAGACATCAATACGTGCCCTCAGACGATCAATATTTTGACAGTTTGATAGTAGTATTGAACGTGTGAGGGCTCCTTACTGGTCCAGCCTGCAAGTGCTTTGGCTCTATGCTGGTTTTGTTGGTTGAAGACAGTTGGTAAGCAAGCAATGACTCCTATGTCTCAGAAGCCACGCATCATTTTCGTGCTGGGCAGCTCAGGATTAGGCAAAGAGGCGCAATGCAAGAAGATATTCTGTGTGTACTTCTCTTTCTCTGTTACAATGATTAGAGTGGAGCTGGCTGTTTAAGATCTAGGCCCCTTACAGAGTCGCGATTCTTTTCAGCCATTTACCAGTCGAGCTAGAGGTGGGGCTGGGGCTCCCAGTTGGGAATAAATGAAGAGCTTACCAGTTTCAGTCTCAGAACGAGTAAATATGTTGAGTGTTGTATTCACAACGCAAATGGTTCGCATGTGATTTTTAATGTTTATAGCCGTCTAATTATGATACTGACGTTTTAATAAAGAAGATTGTACTTTTTCTGTGGCACCGGGGAGAGCGTCTGAAGATGACTTCAGTGACATAACATGTGGGGAACTTCATCAAACAGTAACAAGACAGTGCCGCAAGTCACTGCCCGACAAATGTCTGCCGCACTGTACGAAAGCTAAGGCAACATGTAACTGTGGCACGGTTCACGTGTTTACCTGTGCGTTTGAAGTCCACTAGTATGTGTTCTGTTGTTATTGCGATCACAAAACTTGTGCACGAAGCTATACAACATAATGGTGCGGTTGTATAGCGGCAGGTAATCATACCGTGCCACGACCTCTTGGTCAGTCTTTGCAAAGGTTATATAAAAAAAAATTCAAGAATTTGGAAGTGTAAATAATATCAAATATGCCAACGAAAAAGAACAGCAACTGATGACAGTATAGCAAGTACCATTTTCGCACATATTACACGCGTAACCATGACATAGCTTTAATGTGCGAGTAGGATCTGCCAAAGCAGTATTCTGTGAATACTATATTCTAGCGCATTTCATCCTTTCGAAATTCCGCTCTATCAATAACTTCATGGCATGAAGACCTACAAAATCGATTACAGTTCTCCGAATGCTGTTTACAAAAAATACGAAGTGATGTCGTGTTTCTATCCAAGATTTCGTTTACAAACGAAGCATCGTTCAATTTGCTTGTTTGGTTCCTGTGCATCAGCGTGCACGTTTTTTTATTACTAACCAAATAAGCAATCACAAAGATATGAAACAGCTTGGGCAGAGTGAGCAAGCAAACTTGATGGTGGAAAAATGACACCAGAAAGTTCGTTAAGCCCTCAAAAATTCGTTATCAGGAAGGTGTTGCGAGCAGAATAATTATATTGTGCAGGTTTAAAATTCGGTTAAAGTTCTACGAGGCGATCTCAGAACAGAGTAGGTTAGCGTCACAACACTGATGCCAGGGAGTGGCTGGGCTGCAACACTGGTGTCGGAACTGACTGTCACCTAAGAGACTTCGGTGCGGCCGGGGCTACTCCTGCTGCAATTCCTGGGAGGATGGCTCAACTACTGCAGGGTTGCGGTTTCGTCAACGTGACAAATGGTGAGTGCAGTATTCGTGTGTGTGTGTGTTTTTCTTTGACTGCAAGAATCATGAAGAGTCGATGACTTTTTTTGCTGTGAGTATAGTTGTATTGACATGTATAAAGATGAGGTTTGTATCAGTTCGTACCGTTCTCAAGGGGTACCATATTTTGTCATGAGTCTTTCTCACTCACTGTCTTTAAGTGTGAGATAGTGGTACTCATGAACAGCCATTCTGGTGGAACGTTAGGTTGTAATAAGTTTATGATGGTAATGTATTTAAATGTTTGCACCGTTGTTTTAGGTCTTTCTCCTTGAGTATTGATTATTTGTTAATGAGTCAACCATGTCATTATCGATTCCACAGGGCGTTGCCCTGGAGGAAACATTGAGAATTTTATCAGTTGCAGTAGCTCATTTAAAGGAAAACAGTGCAGAGCAACTCATGGGCAGTAGGGAGGTGCTTAACAAGATAGACGCTGTAGGTGCAGATTGCGCAGCTTTAGAGTAGGAAAAAAAGGATCAAAGAAGAGTGAGTGAAAGAAATAGCTTATCGTAAGACTACAGAATTTTCAGCTGCGCTGCAGAGGAGTTGTGAGGAATGGTTGATTGAAAATGGGTTTTGGTTCAAATGGCTCTGAGCACTATGGGACTTAACATCTGAGGTCATCAGTCCCCTAGAACTTAGAACTACTTAAACCTAACTAACCTAAGAACATCACACACATCCATGCCCGAGGCAGGATTCGAACCTGCGACCGTAGCGGTCGCGCGGTTCCAGACTGTAGCGCCTAGAACCACTCGGCCACTCTGGCCGGCCTGGGTTTTGGTGCGTGAGGATTAGTATTATTATAGACAGAATGAAGGGAGAGAGGCCGGCCGGTGCGACCGAGCGGTTCTAGGCGTTTCAGTCTGGAACCGCGCGACTGTTCCAGTCGCAGGTTCGAATCCTGCCTCGGGCATGGATGTGTGTGATGTCCTTAGAGAAAGTAATGTAAAGAAAGCTATTACGAAAATCTGGAGACTGGAGTACCAAACGAGGTAAGTATGTGCTGTACGGAAGTAAAAGCGTGTGGGAGTAGCGACACTGGTGATATTGACGTAAGTGTAGTAAATCTACGTCACTGGGTAATAGTGGTTACTGTTTTGCGGCCTTGGAGCCTGCGCCAGAGATACAGGGAAGTACGTGAGCCACTGTGCAGAATGGAGCTGCAGACTTAATTTTAAGGTAGATACTACGAAAATGCAAAGGAAGCTGTTGATGATGTTATTTGTGTTGCGAATGCTGTCAATAATGCAGGAGTACAGACATATGTTTTTCTGAAGGACGAAGGTTCGTCTTCACCTGGTGTGGCCCCACTTTTCCAAAGGCGGGAAGAGGGAAAGTCGGGGAGGAGGAAAAATGCTTGTAAACTTAGAGATTGAGCAGACAAGACTCAATCCTTTCAGGTAGGGCTAGGGTGGATTTGACGACACTTAAAATGTTATAGGGAATGTGGGTAAGAGAAAAAGTCGCGTAATTGTTCTTAAAAGCATAGTTAAATTTGGGGGAACATTGTCTCAGCTGAAGAGGACAGCTACAAGCGAAACAATTTCGCAAGGATCTGTAATCATGAAATTAGAACAATGTAAAATGCATACGGTATCACTGAGATTCAATGAACATGGTAAAGTGCCGAAAAGCAGAAGGAAGTTGCTTTTAAAAAGAGAAGGTGTAAGAAAGCACGGCCTTGCAAGACGGAATCCATCTGTAAGTAACTGCAAAATAAGAGAATTAACTGAAGCTACCAACCAGTATATAGTGTGTGATAGTACCAGAAGTAGTTTGTGTACAAGTGACTTTAAGAGTGTCTGTTTTTAGAAAATATAAGGGAAATTTAGAGTGTCTGTTTTTAGAAAATATAAGGGAAATGTTTTTATCAAAGATAAAATTCCAGATGATATATCAAAACAGAGGGTTAAGAAACCAACTGATTCACTGTAAAATTAGTGTAACTTGTAAGAAAAGAAAATAAGGATAATGGAACATAAATGTAAAAAAGGCTCAAACTTTAGAATGATATGACGGAATTAGGAAACGATCCATGTAAGCCAGCTCCCAAGATCAACTAAGTTTTGCACCCTGTACAGTTATTATGCAAATGTAAGAAATAATGTAGAGGATATATAGAATTAAAATTCGGGACGAATTTTTTTTTTTTTTAAATAGGGGAAGTGTGTTCTGTAGCAAAATAATTTTGCAGGCTTAAAATGTTGTTAAAGTTCTAGAGCACGTTAAAACTGGGCTGGTGTGCCAATCGTTATGTCAACAAGGTGTACTGCCAATGTAACAGACATCGCAATGGCGCAGACAGAAACGCTAGCACTGGGGTGCTAATTAGCAAGGTACTGTGAGACAACATCTTGTAACTTCACCACCCAAGCGCCACTATAAAATCAAACACAGACAGAAAAGACCGGGCTCAGTGACCCAGAATGATTATTGTAATTATCACAGCGAGGGATGGAGGACAAGGTGCGCTCATCCATCCACAGCCACTGTGCCCTAGACGCGGGCTCAACCAGTTAATTAGGGAAACTTTCAGAGCTCAAGAACACATTCTATCGCGCCGCTGTTCTGTCCACGTCGCTAGAACCAGAGAGAATGAGAATCTGTACAGTTTCAGTGAAACCATGACAAGCTGATCGACGATGGCCAGTCTGCTACTTGGTTGCTAACTCTGACTACGAGAGGCAGCCAACATGATGCATAGCACAATTGTGGTCTGCCACTGCTGCCGACTGGGTCATCGTGGATGAGAAGACTGGTGAGCAGCCAGTCCTCCTCCGCTACGGGGTCATTGCAGACGATCTGCAAGCTGCCATCGTCGTACTGACCACGAGGGAAGCCCGTGCCGCTTCCTGGCAAACTCGTGAGCATCTCCTGCAGTCTTGGTGGATGCATGGTGAATGACCAAGGCCTAGTCTTCATGACAACTAGCATCCTGGGCCATAATTGACAGTCTCTACCTGAGTGGACAATGAGTTTTCTTCGAGAGTACTGAGACGGTAGCTGTTCTGGTTCATTACAAAACGTCTGTGTGGGCAGCACCTTCCTAACCCCGCCACTGACGCCACAAAAGCACATGAAAATGGCACTGAAATCTGGTAGTGACGTCACGACATGCTGACGAGGTGTCATCAGTTCTTCATGACAAGTGTGCTCATGCGCAACTGCCAACTGCAGCTCTACATACAGTTATACCTTTGTAAACACTGCTCGACCACCAAAAGTTATTTCAGATATCACTGTATCACTGACGCCACCGGGAGCACAATGGTCCACTCCCTTCACTATCTGCTAGACCTCTTGATTACAGCGCGACCACGGCATTCTGAAGTCGCAGTATTGGTGCCAGGGCGCGGATGAGCAGTTTGCAACCCTCTGCCACTATAGGCCGCTTGGCAGTGCGTAACTTAACTACTTCGGCGTGTCAGAGAGAGCATACTGTAATCGAGTTTCGAATTTGCCCATTAACCCTGTAAGTGGACAGGTGGCCGCTCATTCAGCAGGATCCGAGCAGGCATACGGGGGAGGGGTTTACTATTTATCGGGAGCTCCAACGTTAGGCACATTATGGAGCCCCTTAGGGAGATACTAGCGTTCAAAGCTGGAAAGGAAGCCAATGTGCCCTCGATATGTCTGCTGTGGGCCCTCATACGAGATGTGGAGGCGGTCCTATATGCGACCTGTGAGCATGCAGGGTGCACACGTTTACAAGTTATGGCTCAGCTCGAGTGGAGCCTGTCGATGGGTTCTGAGGCCACCCTCAGTTCATGAAAGTGGCAGGCAGATGTGGTGATGGCTGCCGGCCTTAAGTGTGGGATGCAAGCAAAGCTCGCAATTTGCAGCATAGTTTCCAGGGTTGATCGGGTTCCTTTGGTTTGGATCCAAGTGGATGGTCTCAACCAAAGGGTTCGTCGATTCTATGGCAGCCTTGGCTGCAGATTTATAGACCCGCATTATCAGTTGGGGATTTGTAGGACTCCCTTTGATAGGTCAGGGGTCTACTACACAATGGAAGCAGCTACTCGGGTATCAGGGCAGCACATGAAGATATTTTTAGATAAGTGGTAGTTTGAGGTACTCTGATGAACACTCGCCTGTCAGTACGCAGCAAGAAAAGTTACATCATGTCCAGAGTAAAGACACTTTTATTGTCAAACTTTTATCAATAAATTGTTCAAGTATTCATAACAAAGTTCCCGAATTTACTATCCTCCAGGAATGTTCTCGCACTCAAATTGTTCTCGGGACCGAGTGCTGGCTGAAACTTGAAGTGGAAAGCTCTGAGATATTTAGCGAGTCATGGAACGTATATCGGAAAGACAGATTAGAGGCCATAGGAAGGGGAGTATTCACTGCAGCTGGCAAAAATATTGTGTCTATTGAGGTCGAAGTTGAGTGTGACAGTGAAATTATCTGGTCGCTTATAACAGCTCTAGGTGAAACCAAGTTAACTGTTGGATATTTTTATCGGCCACCTCATTCTGCAGTGACAGTTTTAGAGCCATTCAAAGAATGCATATGATCTGTAGTGGATATATACCCAGATCTTGCATTACTAGTTGAGTGTAGACTGGAATTTCTATAAATCGGGTTATAGACAGACAGTAATGCGAAGTACTTTTGGACACGTTTTCTGAAAACTGTCTTGAGCAGCTAGTTCGGCAATTTACACGCAATGGAAATATCTTAAACCTTGTAGCTACAAATATGCCAGATCTTATGACAACGACAGTACAGACACGGCGATTAGCGATCATGATAACTTTATAGCAGCTATGGTCACGGAAGTTAATAAATCAGCTAAGAAGGCTAGGTGAGTGTTTCTGCTGGAAAGAACAGATAATCAGGTCTTAGCATCTCACTTAGACAATGAATTGCTATCACTTAGTTCCAGTAAGATGGATGTAGACGAATTATGGGCAAAGTTTAAGCACGTTGTAGACCGTGGTCTGAAGAACTTTGTGCCTAGTGAGTGGATTAAGGACGGAAAAGACTCACCATGATTTAATAACGAGATTCGGAAAATGCCGAGGAAGCAGAGCCTGTTGTACTCTCGGTTCAAAAGAGAACGTGCAAACGGTGACAATCGAAGGTTAGTAGAGATTCGTGCGTCTGTGAAAACATCTATACGCGAAGCATATACCTCCTACCACCGTCATACCTAAAAATATCTGGCAGAGAACCCGAGAAAATTCTGATACTAGGTAGAACCGCTAAGTGGGTCTAAGGCTTCCATCCAGTCACTTGTTGACCAGTCTGGTGTGGCAGCTGAAGATAGCAAAACGAAAACCGAAGTTTTAAATTTCACGTTCAAGAAATCGTTCACAGAGTAGAGTTGTACAAACATATCGTCGTTTCCAACGAACGCACTCCCGCATGGACGACATAGTAATAAGCATTCCTGGCATAAAGAAACAACTAAACGAGTTGAAAACAAGTAAGTCACCAAGTCCGGATGGAATCCTAATTCGGTTTTTCAAAGAGTACTCTACGACATTGGCCCCTTACTTAGCTTGGATTTATCGCGAATCTCTCGCCAGCGCAAAATCGGCAAAGTCCCAAGCGGCAGGAAAAAAGCGCAGGAGACTGCTGTATATAAGAAGAGAAAAAGAACGAATCTGCAAAATTATCGGCCACTATTCCTAACATCGGTTGGCTGTAGAATCCTTGAACACAGTCTCACTTCGAATATAAAAATTTTCTTGAGACCGGGAAGCCTATGTCCACGAATCAGCATGGTTTTAGAAAGCACCGCCCGTGCGAAAACGCTTGCCTCTTTCTCAAATCATTTGGCAGACAGGGTGAGCAGCAATCTGAAGTTGTTTGCTGATGATGCTGTGGCGTACGGAAAGGTGGCTGTAGGAGGAAATTATTAAATTTTTGTACGTAAAAATGGCCGATAGCACTTCTTTTCCTATTTGGTTGTAGTTGAGTTGAGTAACATTTAATCTCTTTCAGGCATATGCAGTGGGATGTTCTCTGCTATCAAAATCTTGATAAAACTGCACCAATGCCAAGTTGGGAAGCATTGGGGTTATGATCAATGGTTTACTGGTGTAACGTGGCTAGGCAAAAGGCAAGACAGAGGCTCCACTTTAAGCAATCAAACGACTGCTGGCTACCAGAGGTCCACTGAAATCGGGTGCTTTTCTTGCTCAGGGGGCTGAGAGATTTGGATATTACTGATGTCTGGTAGATAAATTCCCCTAAATACTTAACTCTGCCCGGGAACGACTGTAACTCTTTAAGAAAAATACCATCCACACATTCCTAGAGACAGCAACGGCAGATAAGTGCAAGAACTATTGCACAATTAGCTTAACAGCTCTTGCATCCAAATTGTTGACAAGAATAATACACAGAAGAGTGAAAAATATACCCTAAGACAAAAAAAGGAATTATCCGAATTGGACAGAAATCAGTAGGTGTGATGCGTATGTACAGACAGACAAATGATTACAATTTCAGAAAAGTTGGGTGATTTATTCAAGAGAAACAACTTGACAAGGTCCACCATTGGCCCTTATGCAAGAAATTACTGGACTTGGCATTGACTGATAGAGTTTTGGATGGCCTTTTGAGGAATATCGTGCCAAATTATGTTCAGTTAGCGCGGTAGAGCGTCAAAATCCCGAGCTGACTCAACGGCCCTGCTTATAATGTTTCACACGTTCCCGATTGGGGAGGTATCTGGCGACCTCACTGGCCGAGAAATGGTTTAGTAAACACAAATACAAGCAATAGAAACTCTCGCCTTGTGTGAGCGGGCATTATCTTGCTGAAATGTAAGCCCAGGATAGCTTTCCATGAGGGACAAAAAACCAAGGTGTAAAATATTGCCAACTACTGCTGTGCTGCATGGGTGCCACGGATGACAACCAAAGGGGCTCTGCTATAAAAGGAAGTGGCACCCCAGACAATCAGTCCTGGTTGTCAGGCAGTATGGCTGGCGGCAGTCAGGATTGTATCCCACCACTGTCTGGAGTGTCTCCATACACCTCTTTGGTCTGGAATCTCATTGACTGGAGTAGTGTTGTCTTCAGTGATGATTCCTGATTCGAACTGAGCCCCGACGACCAGAGAAGATGTATCTGGAGACGTCCTGGAATGAGGTGGAGTACCGACCTATCTGTCACCCGCCATACGGTCTGACAAACGAGAGTGATGGTCTGGGGTGCCATATATTTTTATAGCAGGACCCCCTTTGTTGTCATCTGTGGGACCATTACAGCACGGCGATACGTCGACGATAACCTACATCCTTTTATGTTGCACTTCATGACAAGCCATCATGGGTTTACTTTCAGCAAGAAAATGCCCGTCCGCACACGGCGAGAGTTTCTTCTGCTTGTCTTCGCGTTTTCCAAAGCCCACCTTCACCAATAAGATCGCCTGATCTCTTTCTAATTGCGATCGTTTGGAGCATTATGCGCAGGATCCTCTAACCAGCTCGGGATTTCGACTATCTAACGTGCCAATTGGACAGAATTTGGAACGATATCCCTTAGGAGGATTTCCAACGACTCTATGAATTAATGTCAAGCCGAATGACTGCTTGCATAAGGTCCAGAGGTGGACTAACGCGTTATTCACTCAATTTGTAAAGCTCTTTCTCAAGAATAAATAATCCAAGTTTTCGGAAATAGTAATTATTTCTTTGTCTGTACATATACATCACATCTGCCGATTTCTGTCCCGCATGGATAATTCCTTCGTGGTGCGTCATATTCTTTTTTTACAGATAGACGTCAATATACCTAATACTTCGAGACGGTCCATTTCGGTTTTGAACGTGTCGCGAAGCGCGACGGGAACTAGATGGGCAGCAAAAAAATGTGGAGTAGCTGATGGTTTCAATTCAATGTGTACTGCGTAACTGATGGCACAACCAAGCAAGGGGTCGAAGAGCGGCGAGAACTCTTCACTCAGTCTATCAAGGTCAGCCAAAGACACAAACGACATCATGTTTACTGAAACATCAAGTTGGATGCCATTATGCACAAAAAGCGTTGAGACCAAGAATATTTTGAGCATGTCCCAAAGCAATGGCATAAAAAGTTAATTTTCTGTCGACGCTCTTGTAGCAGACCGTCACTTCACAACGACCATGTAAGGGGGTGCGTTGGCGGCGTAGCTGACAGGGTGCTGATGGGCTGGAAGCAATTGGGGAGCTCCCATCTGAACATAGGTTTCCTCCCAGGTGATTCAAGTGAAAAGGTTTCCGATGTCACCAGGGCCCTACGACGAGAATTAACAAACTTTGAATGTGGAATGGTAGTTGGTGCTAGATACATGGGACACGGCATTTCCGAAATCGTTAAGGAATTCAATATTCCACGATCCACAGTGTCAAGAGTGTGCCGAGAATACCAAATTTCAGAACTTACCTCTCACCAAGGACAACTCAGTGGACGACGGCCTTCACTTAACGACATAGAGGCGGCGTTTGGGTAGAGTTGTCAGTGCTAAAAGACAAGCAACCCTTCGTGATCGCAGAAATTAATGTGGGATGTACGACGAACGTATCCGTTAGGGCAGTGCGGCGAAAGTTGGCGTTAATGGGCTATGATGGCAGATAACCGACGCGGATGCCTTTGATACAGCATGACATCGCCTGCAGCGGCTCTCCTTCGGATAGAGCGTCTCCCATGTAAGCAGGAGGACCCGGGTTCGAGTCCCGGTCGCGGCACACATTTTTCAACCGTCCCCCTTGATATTTACCAACGCCTGTAAGCAGCGAAAGGTCTAGATTTCATTGTAACTTCATTCTACAAGATCATAGCGGTTGAATCCTAGACGAATGGAAAACCGTAGCCTGGTCAGATGAGTCCCGATTTGAGTTGGTAGGAGCTGATGGCAGGGTTCGAGTGTGGCGCAAACCGCACGAAACCGTGAAGCCAAGTCGCCAACAAGTTACTGTGCACGCTGGTGAAGGCTCCATATTGGCGTAGGCTGTGATTATATGGAGAAAATTTGGTCCTCTGGTCCAACTGAACCGATCATTGACATGAAATGATTATGTTCGGCTACTTGGAGACCATTTGTAGCCGTTCGTGGACGGATTGTGTCAAAACAACTATGGAATTTTTATGGATGATAGTGCGCCATGACACCGCGCCACAATTGTTCGCGATCGATTTGAAGAACGTTCTAGACATTTCGGGCGCATGATTTGGCCACACAGAGCGCTCGACGGAAATTCCGTTAGACGTTTATGGGGCATAATGTAGAGGTCAGTTCGCGCACAAAATTCTGCACTGGAAACACCTTCGCAATTATGGACGGCAGTAGTGGCAACATGGCTCAGTATTCCTGCAGGGGAGTTCCCATTACTTGTGGAGTCCATGCCACGTCGATCTGCTGCACTACGCCGGGCAGAAGAAGGTCCGACACGATATTACGAGGTATTCTATGACTATTGTCTCGTCAGCAAATAGGGCCCCTGTCAATACTGAAAGAACATACCCATCCTTGTGGCCACGTGAACCTCTTCCAATAATGATGGAAGCTGGTTTTCAAGAAAGTGGAGATAATGGGGCCTTGTAATACGGTGCAGTAACGCAGCAGACCCAGTTAAAAGATTGTCTATCATACCATAACACACGTTTTCAAAGAAGCGTTTTTGAAAATGTGTCTCCACAGAGGCGCATGAGTTTTCGTCACCCCACCGATGTCAGTTGTAAGTGTTACTGATACCTTCACGAATGAAAGTAGTTTCATCAGGAAACAGTATAAATGGGATTACTCTGCGACTTTCAATTAGCCAGTTTGTAATCCTGATCCCGCACAAATTTTCATTTCTTACCCATATTCATTACATTAGAAACAGATTCACCTATTTTGGAAAATACATGTGTTGTAGCATACCGTTACCTATGTTATAGGGGAAGATCGTCGGATATTGAACACCTTAGCTCTTTTTAGTCTGTCACGCTGAAAGATAGCTACCTCCAATTACTTCATGCACAATATGATACCTTGTTGTCTTACATAAAACACGTTAAAGGTGATATTACAGGGAAAATGTAATAATATATGCTTCTGTAAAGAAGTCACACGTAACACAAATTACGTCCTTAAAAGAGGAGGGTGGTATCGGACAGACACAGAATTATAGAGAATTGGTCTTTTCAGGTAATTAAATAATAGAACAAATCACAAATGCTAAATGTTTACTTACAGGAGTTCTTAAACACACAAAATACAGTTTTATTAGGTTTTGAAATGCCGGCCGAAGTGGCCGTGCGGTTAAAGGCGCTGCAGTCTGGAACCGCATGACCGCTACGGTCGCAGGTTCGAATCCTGCCCCGGGCATGGGTGTTTGTGATGTCCTTAGGTTAGTTAGGTTTAACTAGTTCTAAGTTCTAGGGGACTAATGACCTCAGCAGTTGAGTCCCATAGTGCTCAGAGCCATTTGAACCATTAGGTTTTGAAATAAGCCTAAAACAAAAGTAAAAAATAGTTAGATATTAAAATTCTTAAAGTCTCATCAATAATTGTTATTTTCTGATTCTTACGAAAATCACAATGATAAAACAGCGTGTCTTCAACATTGGGACATTGTTCTTGGGCCCAGCCCGTGTACTGTACGTGTTGCACTAAATCCAATCTACATCGAAACACTCCCTATATTTTTGTAGGGCGTAGATGTTAGGAATTGTGTGAAATCTTATGGGACTTAACTGCTAAGGACATCAGTCCCTAAGCTTACACACTACTTAACCGAAATTATCCTAAGGACAAACACACACACCCATGCCCGAGGGAGGACTCGAACCTGCGCAGGTATCAGCCGCACAGTCCATGACTGCAGCACCTGAGACCGCTCGGCTAATCCTGCGCGGCTGTTAGGAATTCACTCTTCTCTCTGTGATCTCTTACTTTGTACTTTACACTTACAGTGCTTTGTAGTGGTGAAGTTTGTGCCAATATCTATTGATTACTCGGTGACATCATAGTATTTACTTCTTGGCGCTGGCCACAGATATGGATTGGAGTATTGGGCAAGTAAGAGGCGTGAGAGGGCCCCGCTTATGAAGACTGGTTAAGCATTGGGCTTTCATCATAGGGACTGTCTGAATTAGAAGCATGCCTCTCAGGCAAGTTTGAAATATCGCCTGACTAATGAACTTCCACTTAGTCATAGTTGGTCAACGCCCGAACTAGAGTTTTTGGTTTCTCTTCTGGTTCCGGAGTTGAGATGATCAATCACCCCATAAAATCTAAATCAGAAAACATATTTCGGTTCAGCGGATAAGTCTCAGTACACTAGGATCCAGATTGTGCCAATTCTGCAGACTCTGGAAAAAGTAGAGTTCACCAGCCTAGCTCTATCATTCATAGTTATTTTCGTAGTAAAGTACTTCCTCGTCCAACTTCATTACACGCATTTTAAATGATTTCATTATTGACTGATACAATGGTTGTACCTTGTGGGGCAGCCACTCCCGCCGGAGGTTCGAGTCCTCCCTCGGGCATGGGTGTGTGTGTTGTTCTTAATATAAGTTAGTTCAAGTAGTGTGTAAGTCTAGGGACCGATGACCTCAGCAGTTTGGTCCCTTAGGAATTCACACACATTTGAACATTTATCTTGTCGGAAGTGTGGGGTGGCAGATTTATTATGTGAACATGATTTTGTTTTGCATAGGGGATTACATCAAGATCCTTGTGACTAGAGTGGCCGTCTGTTATCAATAAGAATGGGATCTTTGCGGTAGGGTTTATATGTTCAACAAAACCTTTCATCCATTTCAGGGATCCATCTTTGGTGACCCGCTCTCTCGTCTCCCATCAAAAGTGCTTCCTGGCGGGGCATCTTTTTTAAGTCATTGTCAATCCTTACACGAGGGAATATAAGCAAAGGAGGGATAAACTGAATTTCTGCTGCCTTTATCGACAAAAGGACTTCACATTTCTTCCTCTCTCTCCCTATCTTAATTCAACTTACTGTTTGCCTTTTATAGACACTACCTTTCGTTTGTTGTGTACGCAACATACGCCGGTTGCCCCTACATTAAATATCCCTGACAGTGTGAATCTGTATTTCTCCATAAGCTCAGCAAGCTTATAAAAAAAAAGGTGAACTTTTCCTTACCGAGGCCAACAGCATGCTAGTCAATTCGGCTATTCTCAACCTTAAGTCCAGATGTTGGTTCATAAATTTATAATAAAAATCTTTTCCAGGCATAAATGCTTCTTTATTGAAGCGGTGTTTGATTTTTTAGTTTTAAGTTCGTAAGCTAGTTCCAACAATTAAAGTTAGCTTAGTAGCATCAGTTGACTATCCAAAGTCTTTATATTATCGTAAAGTGTTTCCTCTTCGTTACGAGCAAACATTTTAATAAACGTGCTTCGTTAACCGAGCAGCAAGGCTTAGCTGTTGCCTCTTTCCCTTCCAGCAGATTTGTGACACTATCTCCTAATGTACTGTCAGGAAGACCAAATCTAGCCCTGGCTGCACGTTCTGTCATTTCTTTGGAAATAACTGTCTCCATGGCGAACTTCATATATTCTTCCTAGAAAAGCCAAAAACCATTACAAAACCTGAAGTGCATTTACTAGTGTAATGTCCGATACCACCCGATTCTAATTTGTCCGATAACAGCCGAAAGCTTGTAACTTACGGATGGCTGTCTACGGGCAACACGAATCAAACTAGGACGCATATAAACAAACCCTGATAAATGTTATGATAGCAGTAACATATAAATACATTTTGGAATAAGTTGTAGCCACACAAAAATAAAGTTGTAGCCACACAAAACTATCTCCCTCCGCCAGATAATTCGCCAAAATACATAAAACTGAAAGTACGAAATACATTGTTCATAGGACAACTCCAATATCGTGTGGACTTGGCTACTTAATTTTGATCACTGTCTCAAGCGAGAAATAACGAAAAGTCCTTCTGCCGATATGCCTGGTGTTCGATACCAGACGAATTTCCCCTGTATACTGAACTACAATCCCTGTTCTCTTCTACACATATCACTTTCTGACTATATTAGTCTTATTTATTGCCATCAGCTTAGGAAGAAAATTTTGAAATATTTTCTAGGTAGCACTTACATTTAGATCCGGTTGCTTCTCAGCTAAGTCTTCTCCCGCTCCATTTGTGATTCCAGCTGTAGCAGGTTTCTGCGTAACTTCCTCTGGATCAGCAGTATCCTTAACACAAGTAGGCTTTGAACTAGTTACGTTACATGCAACAACTTTTGAAAGTATGCTAAAAGATTACGATTACTTTGAGACTGCTAACAACAACATCCGCAAAAGTAATTAAGTTTATACACTAGCTCTCTGTCCCAGAAATCGACAAAATATTGTCGCAGCGTTTTGTATTCACTGTTCGTTTCCTAGTAAACAAGAACAAGGAAAGCATGCCTGTTCTCAGCGCACATACATTCGTAGAGTTCTGTAAATCCCATCAAGATGGACAATTTTCAGGGATGTGGAACGAGTCAAGGTATAGATTAAGGAAAGAAAAGCAAGTTTCATCTGTAAGCTGTACACCTTTGTTGAAAACAGATCCTGGGAGTGGAAGGAGCTGGAAGTCACTTCCTTAACCTTCTCAATTCGGAATGCGCGGCTGCTGAAAAGTTTAGTCAAAATCTAGAGATGAATTTGAAAAGGCATCCATACGTATCGCTACAGCTGTTCGAGATTCCGATCAAGAAAAAATACGTCTCAGGTTGACATTTGTCTCAATGCTACAGTAATGGCGTTAAAGAATAACAAAATTTCTATCACATGTGTGCGATAGAAATGCACATTTATCTTACGGGTACGATAGAATTGCACATTTATCTTAACCGTGATACCGACTGCATTTCTCTCGCAGTAAACGCCAATATATCATCTAGATCTGTGGTAAATCACAAGAGGAACTAAAGAACTTTGAGCTTTCATTTAAGGCGAGAAAATCCCTGAGATACAGGCCTACTTGCAAAGTTCGAAAACTGATAAAAAAATCAAACATCGATACCAGATTTAGAAAGACGAAATATTATCAGATGAAAGTAGTTTGCGTATCTAGAAAAATAGTGCGAACGACTTTTACAATACTTTATTGCAGTGTCTATCAGAAAACTTAGTGATTTGTAAAGAATGAAACTGTAACGTAAAATAAGGGCTACGTGTGACAAGGGAAACGCAAAGCTAATAAACACTTATCATTCAGTTCTGGTGGTTTGATCTGTGTTGTCTCAGAGTATCCCATATCATCTGGTATCAAAGGAAGTGTGTCCATCACACCTTGGTGACCTGGGGTCGTAACGATGTAATCCTCGGCTCACCAGTCTGGCGGCCATTTATGTATTTATTTGATTTACTGTCTCATCACCCGCTCTTGCCCCACCATTTATTAAAACTTGACCTTAAGCGTCATCGAACTGCTAAGGTTATCGTTAATGTCAAGTGTGTTATGTGCAGCCCAAATTACTCGCTTTCTTCCAATGTGACCAGGTAAGCTAGAAAGGCTGGACGCCCCTGCTGTACATCATGTTGGGTTGCAACAGCAGTATGTGGGCAAGGTTTATCCTTTTGGAAAACAGCCTCTGGAATGCTGTTCATGAATGGCAGCATAACAGGTCCCGTCACCAGACTGACGTACAAATTTGCGATCAGAGTGCGTGGGATAACCATGAGAGTGCTCCTGCTGTCATACGAAATCGCACCCCAGACCATATTTCCAAATGTAAGTCAAATGTGTCTAGCACGCAGACAGGTTCGTCGCAGGCCCTCAACTAGCCTTTTTCTAACCAACACACGGCGATAATTGACACCGAGGCAGAATCAGCTTCATCAGAAAACACAACAGACCTCCAGACGGCCCTCCAATGGTCTCTCGCTTGACGCCACTGAAGTCGCAAATGGCGGTGGTTTGGGGTCAGTGGGATGCACGCAAAAGGTCGTCTGGCTCGGAGCCGTCCTTGAAGTAACCGATTTGTAATACTTCGTTATGTCACTGTGGTGCAAACTGCTGCTCGACTTAATGCCGTAGGTGTAGTACAAAGCACCAGAGCCATATGCAGAACACGATGCTCTTCCCTCTCGGTAGTGCCACATGGCCGTCTGGAGCCCGGTCTTCTTACGACCGAATATTCTCGTGAACACCGCTGCCAGGAATCACGTACAGTGGCTACATCCCCGCTAAATCTTTCCGCAGTATAGCAGAAAGGACATCCAGCTTCTCATAGCCCTATTACACGGCCTCTTTCAAACTCGTTGGGGTGTTGATAACGGCATCTCTGCCGCCTTAAACGCATTCTGGACTAACGTCAACTCACCACGTCCAATCTCAGAGGGAACTAACGTTCACGACCATTACGGCACGTGTTTGCATCAAACCTGATTTGCATCCTCATAGTGTCGCTACTAGCACCATTCTTATGCGACTGCCGCGAAATTTGCAAAGACGTAATCTTTGAGTTGTAGAAACATGCCTACCGACGTTCATCTATGTTGCACAACCTCTTTTCGGTTTGCGATTTTTTTTCTATCAGTGTAATTAGAACCAATACCTCCTCAAAAATATTCATCATAATGACAGGCAATAACAACATAATCGCAGACTATCGAGAAGAGGTGCAAATGTTCGTCTGCATTCCACAGACCTCTTTTTCGGCGACGATTACATGCATCAGATCCAATACACCACTCTCCTTGATCTATCAAAACCTATTGTCTCACTGAATCCCAAGCCAAGTTTCTTGCTCGCACGAATGGGATAAAACTCCCGGAAATCCTAGCAACTGGGAACCAAAACAGTACCATTTGTCAAGATGAAACCACACGGAAAACATTAAAATCATTGCCTCGGACATTCTTCCTCGGCGGCCTGTGAAAAATATTCATCGCAGCCCTCCTTCTAGGCACAGTGCCATCTTTATGGAAAGAATCTCGCATCCAATCCTTAAGTATTTCTTCCAGTTACTGACCGTGTATGTTATTTGTGTTCCATGTGGTGGGGAAAAGTTTATGAAGCGTTTTCAAACAACAGAATTCACAGATTCATAGATG
Organism: Schistocerca americana; assembly: GCF_021461395.2. NCBI lineage: Eukaryota > Metazoa > Arthropoda > Insecta > Orthoptera > Acrididae > Schistocerca > Schistocerca americana. Next base: position 311,794,108 of record NC_060119.1, on the reverse strand, counting down.
AACTCAAAATTCTTCCCTGAGAACTGTTAAGGGGAGTTGGAACGCCCTATCCCGACAATGTTAAATTTAGTGACTTGGCTTCCCTGTATTTCAGGAACCACTGTAGCCATTGACATGAAACTTTCACAGGACATTAAATTGTATGTCCTGAGTCTACTGAACAACAATAATTGCTTTTCAGCCACTGATTTTGGAAATACAATTTTTTAATTACAAAGTTAAAATTTTGTGTACTTTTTTGTACGTTATCCTAAATTATTTTAATTTTACATAACATAATGTTCTTCTTTTAGTTCAGTAGACTCAGGATATGTATGTTATTACTCCCTGAAAATCTGAACACTCTAGTCGAAATGGTTTCTGAGATTTTGGGGGAAAATGCAACAGAAAATGTAAATTTTCGGGAACGGCTTCTAAAGTTTCAAAAGACTGTAACTCACTTAATATATGCTTAATTTTTTATTTTTAGTCACTCAGAAACACCCTGCACCATACTATCATCCTCTTGATCTTTTCCCAAGTTTTTTCTTCTTTTCTTCTTTCTGGACTCCTCAGTGGCCAACTGTGCTGCATACTCTGCTTTATCAATGCGAACCTTGTCCATCCATTCAAGTTCTCTGATGCAGTTTGCTCCAGGATTGCTGTAGCACTTTCACCCTACTAATGTTGCCATCATTAAAACCAATAACAGCATCACTGACCCCCCCCCTCCCCCCACGTTAGTGTCTTCATTCCAACAAAACCTTTTTTGGTAAGCGAGTCCATATAAGACTATTGAAAGACTCATTGGGATTTTGAGTCTGATCGCACAGACACTTCTTCAGTAATTCAGGATTTTCCAGGTCTCTGTAAATAGGTTTTATGATATCAATGACTGCTGCTGGGATCGAATGTTTATGGCTGTATGAACTGTTTGAGTACTGGGCATTGCAATAATTACACCATGAATCAGGTCCAGGAAGGCAAAGGTAATGTACTGGTTTTTCATCAGTTGACAGTCTGTGGAAGAAGGTAGCTCATACCGCCTGCTTCCTTTTCAACAAATCCTCAGTATCATTTCTAATGGCCATCCCATAATACTGCTGTAGTTCATCAACCATTTTGTCTGTCAGACTGCCTCTTATGGTTCGACCATCAGAACTTTGTTTCAACTTCCTCAACCTGATGCCCATCCTCTTCTGGACATGACCAACACATTCCAGTTTTGTGATAATATTCTTACAATAAGGCTGAGCGGATACTACACAGTTATACGATTTTGAGTCTCCATCACCTAAGAACTTAGTGTAACACACTCCCCTTGCGTTCACAGGTCGACTAAAAACTTCAGTAGCTGCAGAGGCCTCCATACCACCACTTGTTCCTTCATAATTTCTGTCACAGATATGCCCTTCTTCATTCCCGGATTTACACTTATAGCAATGTTTGGTTAAAATCTGGAAATCTATTACCTTTCCAGTATCCACACTGGTCACTGTAGCAACAGAATTCTTAGAACTGTAGCCGCACTTCCGCCAAGTGCCATCAAAAGCTACCTGTATGTCAGTCATACCATCTTTTATTTCAACAGCTTGATTTGCAGCACCTTTCATTGACTCACATGCAACAGATTCCACAGCAGCTCCAATAAATCCTGCATACTTGTAGATTTTACAGGGTAGGCTTGGCATATTCATCATGGCACACATTGTTTCTGCTGCAGTGTGTCCTATGCCAATAGCTCTCAATCTATAAACCCACCTAACATTTACTTCAAAATAATTATCTTTACACTTATCAGAATTCCAAAATGAATGAGTATATTTACAACTGGCACAATTAATGATAAGTTTCCTGGCTACTCCATTCGATATCTCACTATCTTCATGTAAACTAACTGGCCATCCACATATTTTACAACACACACATTCACCTAACACCCTTGTTAGGATGTGTAAATCTATCAGAATATAACCTAACCTACCATTTATATCACTTTCGTTTTGAGAAAACTGTGTATCACATAGTTTTGTTTTAATCTTCGAAGCACTAATGGGTGTTTCTCTTGATACTGACGAGTTTGCCTGTATTTCACTGTCTGTAATTTCTTACACCACATGTTGAACACAATATTTCTCTTTATTCGAAAATCTATTACCATGAAACCCAGGTTTCTTAAAACCACTTCGTTTTGGCGTCATACTTTACTTTTTGCGAGATTTACCAATCTATTCATCACTTTTCCTAGGAAAAACGTTAGCACTTCGACATACAACACGTATTTATACCATGAAACGATACGATACTGTTTTTGACAGTGCTGCCAATACAAACACGTAATTTCACCTTTATAATACAGCAATCCACAGACTTCTATATAAAAAATTACCGATTTTATTAGATCTTAAAAGTAATGAATGCAAAAATTTTAACATTTTCAACCAGTTATGTTTAAAAAAAAAAAAAATACTTCCCATGTGAGTTTATAAGTTATATATATTCGGAAAATTGGAGATTTTATAATGAGATAAAAAACCAAAAATCTGAAAAAAAATTCTGTTCTAACTACCCTTAAACAGCGCAGTTACCGCCAACCTGAACAGAAACCATTGCACCACAGCACTATTCATCAACACTGAATGGATCTTTAACAAGATGTGGTGTAATGATCTCATTTACGAGCTGTGCCATCCACGATACTTTCCACAGTTTTTGACCTGCATCAGATCACTATTAACGGATAGCACGTGCGAGAGTGGCAAGAGCAGAACAGCTATCCAGCTCAGTCACATCTACAACTGGAGACGTTCAGTGTGCTATTCTCTTACCTAAGCTCAACAGCCTACGGCGTTTACATGGCCTACATACATACTTTACCCAGCAAAACAGAGCAAGGGTTTGGCCTTACACTCCGACGATGCAGTGTGCTTATGATCTTGGCCTTCCTCATCTAGGGCAACCACTTTGTAGACTGAACTGTGGATGTCCAAATGCAATTAAAGTTGAAGTCAAACACTAGAAAAAAATCAGTCGCTGTTTTTCGGTCACCACCACTTAGAGCAATGCAGACAACTCAGTACAATAGACATCACCCTTAAACTCCAATGTGAAGAAATAATATCCAGCAATAGGCTCTGAGCACTATGGGACTCAACTTCTGTGGTCATCAGTCCCCTAGAACTTAGAACTACTTAAACCTAACTAACCTAAGGATATCACACACATCCATGCCCGAGGCAGGATTCGAACCTGCGACCGTAGCAGTCGCGCGGTTCCGGACTGAGCGCCTTAACCGCGAGACCACCGCGGCCGGCTATCCAGCAATACCTATGAGTATAACTATGTACTGTAATGGAAAACATGCTGATGAGTGAGAAGACAAAAAAGCAGAAAAAGAATGAATCTAAAAAATTACTAAAACCGCACTTTGGTGGAGCAAGCCCAGAGGCTTTTGTATTACACCAGGAGTATAACGACTTGCTAGTAGCGCGGGCCACAAATTGCTTACTGTGACTACATAAGGGCCGCAAGCTCCAAAATATCATGCCGCGAGACCAGTTATTATTCCGAATTGGGGTCTCCTCTGCCCCATGCCAACTACACTGGGCTCAAAAGAGTTAAGGTCTACAAGGGCTAGCTCTCTGTACTTCGGGAGGGAATAAAAGATAAGTAAAAAGAAAAATGAAAAAAAAATGGCAAGAACGAAGGGTGAGGGGCGGGCCGCCATCACATCAATGGGGGACCGCATGTTCCCGCGATCTGCGCATCCCTGTTTTACACACTTTGGTTCGCCTCTCATCGAATACGGCGCCAGAGAAGGTCTGAATCAAAGTATCATTACAAAAGACTTGCTGCTTCTGATAATAGCAATCGCAGACTCTAATCGGACTACATTATAAAACTACACCTGGTACGGCCAGTACAAAGCACCTATTGACAGTAACTGAAGCAAAAGGCGGATACGGGCAACAAGACATGGAAACGGCTGATCCCATCCAAGAATTTCTTTAAACGCTCAGTAACATAAAAATAATAGTGAAACAAATAACACCAGTTAAAAAATTAAATCAAAAATAGACCATCCAGACTGGAGGTTTTCTGGTTGATTTCCCCAGCCTACTGGGTGGAGATATCCACCAAAACAATGATTCATCATGCCAGAATATAACTAAATTCTATCAATCTCTTCCCCAGAAAGTTAAGGTACTTCACAGTCTACATCGGTAACCATTAGCCCTGTGGTTTTAGTTAGTATTATAAGGAATGACTGCCACTCAGCCCGTCGAAAATGGTGCGGATTCTGCAGCGTCGAAAATGGTGCGGATTCTGCAGCTTTCGGAATTTTAGGTCATCTTCAGTTTTCTTATCCCCCTCATCGGTTCATTAATTTGAGTTTTGTGTTTCACTCTCAGTTTCCAGTTAATCACACGCTGCTACAGAAACCCACTACTACTGGTGGACCAAAAGACATTTGGCGACAGTGAATATTCGTCTAATAATTACTCACTAGCCCAAAGTTTAAGCAGAACTTCATACTGCGCTGTTTATCCTTTCTTTATTTGCTTTCATCTCGTAATAAGTTTGTTTAACTCGATCACTTTTTTGCACACAGCTGCTTAATAGCCTATTTTGCGGACCAACTGGTAAGGGACAACTGCGAAAATTTACTTAAAAAAGTCTCACAACTAGTTGCATGAACACTGGAAGAAGCTCAATGCTCTCCTGACTTTCTGTGGGTGTCTGAAATTTATTGTTGGAACAACAGTCGCTATAGAAGACATGGATTTTTGGAATATTTGATATTTGGCGTTGGTGTGACTTGCTTACAAGTCCCAGCGTCTGAATTTCTATCTTTGTGAATTACATTTATTTAGTTCGAGTTTCTGGATTTTAAGCGTCTTTGTAGACTATTCTGCGGAAACAAGTCACGTTTATTGGTGGTTACATACTTTTACGGTACATAGGCGCTCTACTTTGTTGTTCGTGCTGGTTACACTATACTGGTACCGCCCGGAAAAAGAAGCAATTTCTGTGTGATTAGCGAACTGCAATATGAGTAAAATTTTACTTTCGCTGCGGCGTAGAGTGATAATGTTGGCAACGACCAGCTATGAAGTAAATAATTAGTACTGTTCCTGCTCTGCGATTGACTGATTCTTGTCTGTACCCGTGTCTGCTCAGTGAATTAATTATACTCGTAAAGCGAACATGTCATAACGAAACGTTTGCGTTAACATGAACATCACATAATTCTCAGCATTCACCGGTGGTTGTCAACATAATCACATAATGCCGCCGCTGCCATAAGTAAAAATTAAACGCAATATGTACTGAATGAAGAAGCAAATAAAGTCGCTGGATCTTACAGATTTTTCTAAATATAACACAGAACAGTATATGCTACGAATTTTAGGTATTTCCTTTGTCGTGTAGTGGACTGTGTTACAAACGCCCTCGTAAGACCCTTTCCTTTAAAAAGTATGTGGGCTAAACAAACGTTGAAAAGTCTAGGCTTTCTTATAGTGCAACAGATGAATTTATATTCCTGTTTTGGCATGGAATTCCTAATTTGGTTAATACAGTATTCACAATATTAGGCAAAATTTAATAATGCTAACTAGCACTGCAACATTTAAAATGAGTATGTTACTTAATGGCAGTCAAAAACTCGGGAGATAAGGTATTGCATCCCCAATGTTGTTCAGCAATGAGTGATATCCAACTCCTATCATAGAAGTACAAATGATGCTTACTGTCGGATTTGCGAATTGAGAAATACTACCTGCGAGCGTGACTTCCTCACGAAACTGGAATGTTTGAAGGCGTTTTTAGGTGCGCCAAATGTTCGTTCCTTCCTGATTTCTTCTTCGAATATTTTCAGCTGGTCACGTAAATCTTTCCGAAATGCTCGCTTCTTGAGAGTTGACAAAATTACTTTATCTTCCCATAACATTTCTCAAGAAATTCGTAATTTTACAGTTATTCTATTTTAAGAAGAAGCTAAAAATAGTTAATACCTCAACGATAGAAATTGTTTCCTGCGATATTATTGCTGGTGGACTGAAATATGCATACGAGACCAGTGTTTACGCTACAACATTCATCTAGCTAAATATTTCTCACACGCCGCTATGTTGTAATCAGTACCGTCAAATAATTCTGTATAGTCTCGGAAGGATGAGATCTGACAACCAGATTTTGTTTTCAACTGATGTAATGCAGAAAGCGCTTTTCATGTCGTGCATGTTAGTAAAGTAGTGGTCTATTATGAGGGAACAACAGCAGCTGATCTGTGTACAAAAATGAACACTCAGACTTTCCTTACACTCTAAGTGTACCGTACCGTACGTGCTTGATCAGCGAAATTTTTCTGAAGAGATGAGAGGTATTACTGCGGGTTCAATGTTCCCGGAAATGATACTTGGACCTATACATGCCATACGTTTATTATTAGGCCTATGTACTTGACAGTAACCTTAAGTCCTCCCCGTCACTGGAACTTTGGAAAATAATACTGCAAGCGCTGTGTGGAAAACGTTGTTCGTGCTCTCTGTCACAGTGTCGAATGGTCTCGCTAAAAATTTACAGTATACTTCATGTTGATGGAGCACTTGTTTGTCACCTTCATACAATACCGACCATTGGCAGGAAACGCAATCTATGGGTTTCTCTTATCGAGAGGCCTCAGTGGCCAGCCTCCCATAGCCTTCAGACTTATGCGTCTTTCCTACCACAGTAAAGAACGAACTCTTTTGAAAGCTAAGTAGTTTTTTGTACGATTATATGCTTGCATCACCAATACTTACAATTTCGTCTGTTGAAGGTAAGTACCGGCACTAACAATAAACAGCCTACTGGCCAGGCAGTCTATCTCTTTGTTCAAATGGTTCAAATGGCTCTGAGCACTATGTGACTTAACTTCTGAGGTCATCAGTCCCCTAGAACTTAGAACTACTTAAGCCTAACCTAAGGACATCACATACATCCATGCCGGAGGCAGGATTCGAACCTGCGACCGTAGTGGTCGCGCGGTTCCAAACTGTAGCGCCTAGAAGCGCTCGGCCACTCCGGTCGGCTATCTCTTTGTAATTATATATATTATCAAGTGAATTTTCTAGGGCTGGGTAAACTATATTCACGTTCAAACGAGGTCGAGATGTCCCGCTACGCCGCGGAGCTCGATACAGTATCGATTGCTGTTCAAACAATCACGTGACAACGATTCTAGGAAGATAAGAGAATTGACACAAGAAAAACGTATAGCTCTGCTTGAAATATGGCAGCTACGTCAAGCACATGTTAGAATGGCATTAAATCCTACCACCGTATGATTTTCCTGTTGTCTTTGAACTAATTTACAATGAGAGTTCTCTATAGCAGCCGGCCACCCCGGCCGAATGGTTCGAAGGTTCTAATGCAAACCGTGACGGTGGTTTCCAGTCAGATTCCCAGGAAGTATCCGGCATAGAGTGGCATGAAATGATAGACTAGCGGGAAAAAAGGTCACTCACCTATGTTACAGTCATATATGATTACCACGTTAAACATTAATAGGTTACAGTCGGATGTTAAAATAGGTGCTCTGAAACAGTTTCTGTATGAGTCAGCGACGGATATTGCTCTCCTACAGGAAGTGGTATTCCCACAATTAAATTTTTCCAATTACATTGATTTTTACAATATTTCCACTGAAACGATTGTTGGCACGGCCATTTTAGTTAGAGAACATAACGTTGATAAATTAGAATCGGGACGAGGTATTGGAATAAATGTAGCAGGAGTTACTATAGTCAATTTATATGCTCCTTCTGGCAGCAGTAATAGAGCTGCAAGAGCCACATTCTTTAATGAAAGCGTAATTTATTTACTGAGGAAAAACCCCCTCCAACTTATAATAGGGGGAGATTTTAATTGTGTATTGAGTCGAAAGGATCAAATCTCCAACTTCAATTACTCAACTGACTTGAGGCGTCTTATTGTTGATCTAAAATTAAAAGATGCGTGGGAAATAAAATACCCAACAATGGTGAACTTCACTCATATTGTTGGGAATTTCTGTAGTAGAATTGACAGAATTTACATATCGGAAAATTTAGCAGATAAAGTACCGTACTGAAAACAGAAACTGTTCCCGTTAGTTTTTCTGATCACAGTGCGTTGTTGACCTGCGTAAATTTAACACCACAACCTACCCGGAGAGTAAGAAGCCAGTGGAATCTAAATATATCGTTATTATCAGAAGAAGACTTAGAAGATGCCCTAACCAGAGCTTTGGAAATGTGTCTCCGTTCTCTGAACAACTTTCCAAGTGTGATAGAATGGTGGACCCAACGAGCGAAACCGAAGCTGAGGAAAGTTTTAATATCTTTTAGTATAGATATGGCCAGAGAAAGGAAACAGACTGTAGAATTCTACTACAGCATGCTAAGGGACCTCTACGATCAGACAGATGCAATTCCTACAAGATTAAAAGACATCAAGAAAATAAAAGCAAAATGAATACGGCTGAAACGTAAGGAACTGGAGGGACTTAAAATAAAATCCAAAGCAAAGTCAGTCACTGAAGATGAGACTGCTGCATTGAACCACCTTGTCAGACACGCCAAGAATATAAGTTTCATGGATGAACTTCAAATAGATGATGGTACCATAATCACCACCCAGGAGGAAATAATTAGAGAGATATCAGCGTACTATGAACGTATGTGTGCGTCAGGGGAAACAAACGAAGAAGAATACGATGAGCTCTTTGGTACATATCTTCCATGAATATCGCGAGATGATGCTGAGAACATTTCTTCGGACATCACCAAGGAAGATGTATTAGAAATCGTGTGCAGCTCCCCTGCTAGAAAATCTCCAGTACCTGATGGACTGCCCATTGAATTCTATAAACGGTTTTGGACCCTAATAGGAGAAAAGCTCACCGAAATTGTCAATGAAGTCTTACAAGGAAAGCCAGTGCCTGCAGAGTTCAAACAATGCAAACCGTGTTGATCCCGAAGAACAGAGGCTGCAAAAAAATAAACAACCTATGGCCGATTTCGCTTTTAAATTCCGATTATAAAATTATAGTTCGAGTAATTAACAAGCGCTTTACACCATGCACCGCTGACATCATAGGCAAACAGCAGACTTGTGCTATTAGAAGGACGATTTTACAAACTGCGGGTTTGTATCGTGATGTCATTGCGCTAGCGCAGGCAAGTAACATAAAATGTGGACTGCTTTTCATAGACTTCCATACGGCATTTGATCAAATTAATCACAAATACCTGATAGAGACAATGCGTCAAATGCACTTCCTGCCAAAAACCATTGACATCATCAAGAACATGGCAATGGGTGTTACTGCACAAATCTCCGTTAACTGTCAACTGACAAAAAAAATTGAAATAAAAAGGGGTGTTACCCAAGGAAGCCCCTTATCCATGCTCTTGTTCGTTATATCGCTGGAACCTTTCTGGAGACAGCTACAGCACAGGCTGACAGGCATTACCATTCAAGGAACAAAGACCCTGGTAGGTGCTTACGAGGATGATGAAGGCGCAATCATCAGAGACCAAACAGATGTGAGACAACTAGAGATGGTACTTGCAAAATACTATTCCGCATCAGGTGCAAGGGTAAATGAAAACAAAAGTAAATTTCTAAATATAAAGCGGCTTGCTAACTTGTGCATTGAGTGGGCGAACCATGTTAATGAACACAAAGCTCTTGGAATGGCATTGACAACTTCCCTTTTAAAAATGATAGCAATAAATTGGCGGAAGGTGGCAAGAAAAATCAAGGGAGCTTTGATTGAAAACTGTCAACGTAGCATAGACCAGTTCCAGAGAATACTGTTTATCAACACGTATATTTTATCCAAGGCCTACTACATAGCGCAGGTTCTCCCCATTCCATTAATGGTGGCGAAGACGATCATGTCCACCTTAGCAAACATCTTGTGGAAAGGGGAATTGTTTCGAGTGCCGGTGAAGACAGCAGTTTTGGATCCAAGCAATGGAGGAATGGGTCTAACCGACATCAAGTCTAAAGCCATGGCATTGTATGTCAAACGAACATGGAGCATAATGTGTAATGATCCAGGGTGCATTACAGCAAAACTATACGATATTGTCAGGCCAGAAAGCGTAGAGCCGCCGATAAATATACAAAAAATAAGTTTTAAGCTGAAACACATTAGGGAGTATTATCTTGAACTAAGTTATCTCCAAGCTTATACACTCCAAAAACGTTACAGCAAAGGCGATTTTAGCTGAAAGACGGAAACATGAAAGGAAAAATAACATAGAAACTAAATATGCTGGAATAGCATGGAATGTGGTCTGGAAAAATATCAGTAGTGATGTTCTTTCCTCTGACGTGAGAACAGTGTGGTACAAGGTAGTCAATAACATCATCAGCACTAATGAGAGTCTCTTTGCCATCGGTTTAAGTGACACTAACCTCTGCAACAAATGCAACCTCGTTGATAGTGTGCCTCATCGTTACACATGTGGAGATCGGATTATCAACTGGAGGTGGACCAGGAAGAAAATTGCTCAAATAACAAGAACTTCAGCAAACAATGTACCGACTAACATTTTCTTCAGACCAGAGGAAAGTTATTACCCACAGGCAAAAAATTAAGCAGTGATTTGGTTAATGGGCAAATATACAAGTTATGTTTTTAACAATATTGGGAGTGATGAACATACTGAATACAAGATGTATATGGAAAATGAATTCGAGAAAATACTTAAATTTCAGAATCACAACAAGAAATATGGTAACATGCTCCGAATTGTCTTCAACAGAATGGGTATAGGTTAGGAACTGGATTCCTAGTAGAGAGGGAATGGGTTGGGTCATGTTCCCGACCCTAACCTCACCCGCAAGTCACACATGAAAAATAAATCAGTAGTACAGCAGATACAAGAATATGGCGACAAACATCTGGTATCTGATATAAAGGAAGATCTTGAACTCCCTATGGATGCGTTTAGAAGGCTGGAGCTGACAAAAATAACAAGGCAGCGAAGTATTTTGCGATGTCGCTGTTCGGGACTGCTCTTCTGTCCATGTAATTTACCCTGGAAGGAACACACATCAAAGATTTACTGAATGATTAATTTGGGTCTGGGAAATGATGATGAGGAACCGGCTGCAGAAGAAGAAAATGTGCATGCTGTTCAGCCACCAATTGAAGGTGACAGTGAAGGTGCTAAATTGTGCTACTGCTAAAGACTCATTTTTTGAATGCTGTAATTTATGACTGCAATTATCTGTAACCTTATTTATGTCATTTCATTGTAGCCATTTTTGTTACTGTTTTTGTGGAATAAAAAAAAAATGTTTCTAGGCACTACAGTCTGGAACTGTGCGGCGGCTACGGTCGCAGATTCGAATCCTGCCTCGGGCATGGATGTGTGTGATGTCCTTAGGTTAGTTAGGTTTAAGTAATTCTAAGTTCTAGGGGACTGATGACCTCAGCAGTTAAGTCCCATAGTGCTCACAGCCATTTTTTTCTCTAGTATTTTTGAATATTATACAGTACTTAAACATTTTTGGTGATCTTTCTAGTAAAGCTAGCAATCAAAGGCAAAAGTATTGCATTTAAAAAAAAAAAAAAAAAAAAAAAAAAACCTCGACTCTGAACACACTGCAGTGTTTTCTTTGGTTACTAGAGACTATAATATTTTACCAAGGGAGTTCCAATGAGCATTTCGATACCTCTGATTCTTAAGTTTCTCCAAGCGCATTTGTTGATCGAATGGTTCACGAGTGTACAGTGTCCAATGGGCACCATATATCGGCGATCAGACACATCGCAATCGTCAGGTGCGCTGAAGAATTGAGCTCCTGAGAGTTTTTTATTTATTTTTAGCATTTTTCATCCCCTCCTTGAAGGGGATGGGCAGGCCTTACTAGATCAAGCATTTTGCTCTTTTTTTAGCCAAGGGTGTACAATATAATTTTCAAATTATTCTTTATTTCAATTGTTTGCGTAGGTACCAAGAGGGGGGGAGGAGGGTAGGAGGGGAGAGACACTTATTATTCCCAACTGGGAATTTGCAAAGCCTACGGGGACAGATTTGGTATTTGCCTTACGGCCTAAGAAAAACCTGCAAAATCCGGTCAGAGCTGCTGCTGGTTTACCAACTTTAAGTTGCGTAATACTTCATTATCCTTGCTTGATCTCGTTGGTCTTCTGCTTCTTGCGTATAATCTGCTCTCTCCCTGGACTGCTGTGGGGGGCCTCTCGGCCCTTTGCCATGGGTGGCATACTTCATGCTACCAGTAGGACTCCAGCAAGACAAGATCAGGGAGAGCTTTGCCTGATGCTTCGTCTGCTTTGAATGACTGTCTCTGCCATTCGTTGCCGTCTGGCATTATAAACCTGCTGGTGAAGTCGAGAACCTCCTCAGTTATGATGACTTGGTAGACTGCCTCTTGTTGGTCTATCTTTAGTTTCTCTGGCGGTCTGCAGTTCACCATCATTTTCTTGTTCTTGTCATCCATTGGCGATGGTGTCTGCATCCCACAGTGTCGCTGCATGTGGCCTTCAGTTTGGGAGGCCATTGAGATGCTTGTTGGTAGGTTGGTCTGCATATCTTTAAGCTCCGCTTGAGGTTGCTGGAGGTACGTCTCTCCCAGGAGGAGACAGATGGCCTCCACCTCTGTGTAAGTGCGATTCTGAGCCTCACTTCTGCTTCTTCCAGGATAGTGTCAGTGTGCTGATTGTCTTCTTATAGGACAGATGTTGTGCCGCCTTCTGCCACTGTGGCATTTTGGTCAGCACTGTGGTGTGGTGTAGGCTGCCTCCATTTCGTGGCATGTGGCTGGTCTCCTCTTCCACCACTCCCACTGGTGGCGGGGGCAGCAGGTCGCATGGGAGTGGGGCCCACTACCCGCTCGCCTCTGGTCTGCTCAGGATGTGGAATCATGACTGTATTGCTGCTTTGTCTTCTGCATCACCTCTTCTTCGTTTGATCGGTGTTTGTTGATCTTGACACATTTGTGATCTTCTCGTTCGACTTGTTGGTGGTGCTTTGGCCTAAGATAGCCCTGCATTCACGCCAGTTTGTTACACGTGGCCCACAGCAGTGGACACAGGTCGGTTGTACATTGTTGTTCAGTGGACAAGATTGGCTGGCATGCTTGCCATTGTATTTCATGCACTTTCACTGACTGCAGCAATACTTTGCCTTGTATTCCTTCTCTTGACAATTGAAGCATTGGGGCTTCATGTCCAGCTTTGCTGGTTGAGGTTGTACCTTAACCTCGAAGCCCATGAGCTCGGTACACTCAGCAGTGATCGAGGAGACGCTAGCGTCGGTGTCTGTGATAGCGTTGATGTGAGTTCTCCATCTGCCCGGGTCGCCAGATCATTTTGTTTGCTGAGAATCTTCTTAATTAAACTGAGTTCTGGCTCCAAAGCTTTGCTAAAATTATAGGTGCAATCTCGGTCGATGGGATCGTTCCTGATGCAAATTTCTAGCACCTTGTCATGAGCAGCAGAAAGAACAAGCTAAATTCAGTAGTATAGTAGAACATCAATTCTTAGCCAGAGCAGCAGAGGCACATACGTGACTGGATGCAGCCACTATTTACTGTTTGTTCTGGCAACAAGGGCAGACTCTGTAGCATCACAATATCATACGCGTATGCCATGCAAGTGTCACGCGCTCCTGTGTGGTCAGCCCCACCCATATACGTGAGGGCAGAAACTTCCAGAAAGATGGGGCCATGCTCAAAGATACCTATAAAAGGGCTACCCACCCTACTGGAAAGGTCTTTCGTTGCATAGTCATAGGGAAGAGAATTGCGAGTGTCACTGTGTGCCAGGGGCCGGACTTCGAAGAATCCGATGTAGTAGAAACTTAGGATGGCACACTCTCCTCTGCACCATAAGACTTAGGCTTAGGGAAGAGTAGGAAGTCTTATAACCAAATGAAGACACTTTGTAGATGGACTTGTACATAGGGAATGTGCCAGGGGGTGCTTCCAGTAATAGTAATCCTGTCTCCTGCTTTATGATATCCTCCTCAGATCCCAGAGATTCCTGCTGAGTTCTGTACTCTAACCCACTCAATAGCCTATTTTTCAGCCAAGCAAGTGAAGAGCAGGCAGTTCACTAGCAGAAGTTGTTGTCAACATACCTTGTCGGTAAGTTCCATGACACACATTCGTGCAATCCTACCTACTCCCTCTTAGGACTCATCAGTGGGACGCGACAGTGGTAGACTTTTCTGGTGTCAGAGGTGAGGTTGGTTTTAGTACAGTTTGGTGGAGGAATCGGCTAAATAGAGTATAGGAATAGGCAGAGGGATGTCGCACCATGCCATTGCAGAGCCAGAGGGGCATCGCACCATGGCATCGCAGAGTGAGAGGAACGTCACACCATCGTAGAGTGAGAGGGGCACCGCAATGCACCACTGCAACAGCCGAGAGGCTTCACACCGCACTGGCGGCGGGCAGGCAGATCACCATGCTGCCACCGTTAGCACAATGCTCACCTCACACAGCACAAGAAACAATGTCAGTAAAGATGGAAAACGACGCTGAAGTAAACTCAAATGAGAACAGGCTGCACCTGAGTTACAGAGTGGCTACTAAACTAGTGCCTCATAAGTTTGATGGAGATAGAGAAAAATTATCTAAATTTGTTGACAACTGTGACAATACATTTAATCTAGTAGACCCTAATGCTAAGCAAGTATTTTTAAGATTTATTGTTCGACAGATAACGGGCTCCACCGCAGTAAATTATTAGCTATAGACCACACAGAAACTTCGTCTGATGTGAGGACAATTTTATTGGAAAACTATGACAGTAAACACACTATTGGTTACTACAGATGTTCTATTTTCAATACTAGACAAGGGAAAAAGTAAATTGTGGCTCAATGGGGCTCTTGTGTGGACACCATTCAATTTCATTTCAGAGAAGCGATGAAAAGGGTTATGGAAGCTGAAGAGATTGTGGGGAGCAATGCTTTGAGAGGGAAGTTAGGGCACGCCGTATTCATTCAGGGGTTATAAGATGACAGGATCCAGACTGTAATACGGGCTCAAAGAAAAGAATAACACTATCTGAAGCCATTGACTTGGCGGCTACAGATGAGTGCACAATAACGTCCAAAAGAGATAAGTGCCGAGTAGTAAATGTAAACTGGCCATAGAAATGGGACACCGTGAAGTGTTTCAGCTGTGATGAGGAAGGGCACATAGCATGAGAATGCAAGCTGAAATGTACTGTCCACAAGTCAGATATCCGTGAATTCAAAGGGAATGGATACCGAGCGCAGTGTCCACAGCCAGTACGATGTACGCAGTGCAAATTGACGGGACACTCTCCCCCGTGCACTAGAGCAAAACCAGTGACGTGCTTCACATATTATTGGACCGGTCACTATGCCCGTGATTGTCGCGAGAGCAAATGGGCTAATATACGTAAGAAAAACGCGCAGCAAGCATAATATCGCAGTCCCATTATGCTGCATCAGGGATAATAAGAGCGCTGTCTGCATGGGAAAAAATGATTATATATGGGTACAGAGTAAGGGTGTAAAGGGCGCTTATACTAAACTATTAATAGATAATGGTGCGCATATTAACCTTACAAAGGTAAAGGTTCTAAGAGATCACGTGAAATTGAATCCCAGAAAGAGGTTACGATAAAGAGTATCGTGATTGAAGAAATTAGGACATAAGATCCTATGGCAGTATGTTTGAGGTCCACAATAGGAACCGACTGGGTTATGCAATTCCAAGCCGTAAATAGTCGTATTGATTTACCATTTGATGAATTGTTGGGAGGAGAGTTCCTGGAAAAGAATAAAGTAGTACTGGATTATGGTCGTAGAAAAATGAGGGTGCAGGGCAATTGGGTTGAATAATGAGAAGCATACGAAGAGGCAACCGCCGGTAAACTTGCCACACAAAGTGGCAGAAAAGGAGTGTCCAAGCGACCGAGCTATGCAGAGGTGACAAAGTATGGTAAAGTGCCGGCAAAGACAGCTGCGCTGGCAGACAAGGGCCGCTCCGCAGGCAGAAGATAACAGTCTCTCCCATATTGATAATGAGGGCACAGGCGAGGGTAAATACATGGCTCAACTAGCCAACAGACCGCTGCCCTAAGCATCCCAAAAAGTTAGTACGAAACCAGGAAGAAATAAGCATGAACGAATCGAATGCCAAACTAGAGGATCAAAAAAGCGAAGTACAGTCAGTGCAAGTGAGGGCGACATATTTCAAGTGCCAGAAGACATTTGGGAAATAAGAATCGGGCCAAGAGAAGAAAGATTTCAAAAAGTTCAAGTGACGCAAGAACTAGGGACTGAAGCGGCAATCCTGAAACAAGAAATTAGACCAGGGGCCTATATACCGGAAGCCATAGTGACTGTCCAAAACGGAATGTGCATTACAAGAGTAATCGTCATTATGGGTACCCATTTTTTCTAAATACAATTCTGAGGTGTTCCAGCTCCTGGAGCAGACTCTCTGCGTTTGGAGTGATGCATGCCTTATGCTAGTGTTTTTGGTACCCCATTCCTCTGCGAAGGGTGGTGGCAGCTGTCTGCATGCAAATACAAGTCAGTGTGCATTTTCTTCCAATATATACCAAGGCCCAGTGTGTCATCAGCTTTTTTCTTGACCATGACGTCCAGGAATCATGATCTTCCTCCTGCTTTGGTCTCCATAGTGAATTTGAAGTCAGGATGTATTCAGTTCAAATTTTTAAGGAGGTAAGGAGTTAGACCATGCCATGGAGCCAGGTGACGATTGTGTCACTCACACAATGGAAAAATAAGCTTATTGGCTCCTTGACTTCCTGACATGGGGTACTAGAAACACTAGTGCACAGTATGCACACCATTTCAGATGCAGAGCATCTGCCCCAGGAGCTGGAACACTTCAGAACCGCAGTAGTAGGGCAAAGTATGTTCTAGCACAGTTTGTTAGTGTGGGTTGCATAAATTCAGGGGCAAACTTGATTGATTTATGACCCCTTCGCATTCTCTTAACCTAATGTTCTGTTAATTGATTTATGACTCCCTAGGGGTTGATTTATGATCTCGCCCACCCCCCCACCCGTGGGTAACCCATTCTTCTGAGAACGCCACCCCACCTCTCCCCCCACACCACTAACCCCTACCCCTCTGGGGAACCTACTTGCTGATACAAGCACACCTTTGTTCTCTCAGGCTGGGAAAATTGATGATCCACCACATCTGATGCCACTGCTGTTTTTAAACAATATAAGCATTATTGATAATTCAAAACCAATTTTGTTGGGTCCTGGTGCAAAATAAACATGTTTCATTGGCACGTCAAGCTCTGACAATCCAGCATCAGGCTGTAAGTATGACACAAGTGATTTTTAGCAATCAAATAACAAAAAAAGTTGATGACCACAGGAAGCTACAATTCCAAAATCTTTTTGTGCCTGATGCAACTTACAAATTTACCTCACTTTGAAATGTGGCTAACGTCATAAGTTCATCCTAAGTTGGATGGAGAAAAGTTTTTGGTTAGTATATTCTTCCAAAGAGAATGGTGCCTTCTGTAAGTACTGTATCTGTTTCGCTAAAGGCAAGTTCAGGTAAAGGTAGTCATCAAAATGTCGGAGTCCTGGTAATCTCCAAGTTCTCAGAGCACAAACATGCTCTTGAATATTTCAACATTCATATCAGCAAAGCTTACTATAAGGTTGTTATAATCAATAGTGAAAATTTTGTTCACAAGATAATGAACAAGACAAGATATAAAACATTGCCTGGACCAAGGCTTGGTGGACCACATAGATAAAAATAGAAAACCCATAACCCTATGGTCAAGGTGGTGATTTTCTGTGAACATCAGGAAATTGCATTAAGAAGATTTTGGGGCTATTGATGTTGACAAAAAGATGAGAAGAACATTAGTAACTTTCATACAACTCTAAAATGTTTTGAGAAAGGTGACAAAAACCAATCAGCAAGTTTGGAAGGAATTGGCAAATGCAACAAGTACATTAATGCCTCAGTCCAAAATCAGATCACCAACCATTCCTGGGAAGGATTGTTCAGCACATTAATGATGCCAAAGTTTCATGGTTTTTGGGGATGAAACTGCTGATGTTGCTGGAATGGAGCAGCTCTCTCTTTGTGCCATTCATCTCCCTGGATCTCAAGATTTGTGAAGATTTCCTGCAATTTGTTCCAGTGTTTGATGTGACTGGTAAGGGATTAGCTGGGTCTATAATTGAAAACTTGGTAAAATTTGGTCTTGATATGTTATTTTTACAAGGGCAGGGCTATGATCGTGCTGCATCCATGTTGGGTATTATGCATTCATGCAGCACGACTATCAGTTAGCTGTATATTATCATTGCGCAGCTCATAATCTCAGTTTGGTAGGCACTGACACATGAAATAATCTACTAGAAACACTGGAAATGGTATGTAATTTCTTTGGGAACCGCAGAGTAGGCAAATATTAAATGAATCATTAACTGATGTTTGAGTCAGTAGTTTGAAACATACCACACTCACTAGATGGACTGAGCTTCTTCACAGCACACAATACTTCAAGGAAATGCATGGTTGTATTGTTTCGGTTCTGGGGAAGATTCATGAATTTGACAAGACCACATCCCACAATGCCATGATTCTTTTAGCAGCCATGACTAAGGGAGATTTTGACATCTGCCTGGTTATACTTTCTGAACTGTTTGCATTGGGTCATCAGCTTCAGTGCCCAGGTATAGAACTTTTATCCATTACAGATTAGGAACACTGTGACTGTGATGATTAAAGGTTTCTTAAAATTACTGCAACCAGCTACATTTGTATTTTATTCTTAAATTCTTTTATTGTACCATTACCAGTTTTGAATTGTCTAGCAATTCATCACCAGGTAGTATATACAGGGTGTTTCAAAAATGACCGGTATATTTGAAACGGCAATAAAAACTAAACGAGCAGCGATAGAAATACACCGTTTGTTGCAATATGCTTGGGACAACAGTACATTTTCAGGCGGACAAACTTTCGAAATTACAGTAGTTACAATTTTCAACAACAGATGGCGCTGCAAGTGATGTGAAAGATATAGAAGACAACGCAGTCTGTGGGTGCGCCATTCTGTACGTCGTCTTTCTGCTGTAAGCGTGTGCTGTTCACAACGTGCAAGTGTGCTGTAGACAACATGGTTTATTCCTTAGAACTGAGGATTTTTCTGGTGTTGGAATTCCACCGCCTAGAACACAGTGTTGTTGCAACAAGACGAAGTTTTCAACAGAGGTTTAATGTAACCAAAGGACCGATAAGCGATACAATAAAGGATCTGTTTGAAAAATTTCAACGGACTGGGAACATGGCGGATGAACGTGCTGGAAAGGTAGGGCGACCGCGTACGGCAACCACAGAGGGCAACGCGCAGCTAGTGCAGCAGGTGATCCAACAGCGGCCTCGGGTATTCGTTCGCCGTGTTGCAGCTGCGGTCCAAATGACGCCAACGTCCACGTATCGTCTCATGCGCCAGAGTTTACACCTCTATCCATACAAAATTCAAACATGGCAACCCCTCAGCGCCGCTACCATTGCTGCACGAGAGGCATTCGCTAACGATATAGTGCACAGGATTGATGACGGCGATATGCATGTGGGCAGCATTCGGTTTACTGACGAAGCTTATTTTTACCTGGACGGCTTCGTCAATAAACAGAACTGGCGCATATGGGGAACCGAAAAGCCCCGTGTTGCAGTCCCATCGTCCCTGCATCCTCAAAAAGTACTGGTCTGGGCCGCCATTTCTTCCAAAGGAATCATTGGCCCATTTTTCAGATCCGAAACGATTACTGCATCACGCTATCTGGACATTCTTCGTGAATTTGTGGTGGTACAAACTGCCTTAGACGACACTGCGAACACCTCGTGGTTTATGCAAGATGGTGCCCGGCCACATCGCACGGCCGACGTCTTTAATTTCCTGAATGAATATTTCGATGATCGTGTCATTGCTTTGGGCTATCCGAAACATACAGGAGGCAGCGTGGATTGGCCTCCCTATTCGCCAGACATGAACCCCTGTGACATCTTTCTGTGGGGACACTTGAAAGACCAGGTGTACCACCAAAATCCAGAAACAATTGAACAGCTGAAGCAGTACATCTCATCTGCATGTGAAGCCATTCCGCCAGACACGTTGTCAAAGGTTTCGGGTAATTTCATTCAGAGACTACGCCATATTATTGCTACGCATGGTGGATATGTGGAAAATATCGTACTATAGAGTTTCCCAGACCGCAGCGCCATCTGTTGCTGAAAATTGTAACTACTGTAATTTCGAAAGTTTGTCTGCCTGAAAATGTACTGTTGTCCCAAGCATATTGCAACAAACGGTGTATTTCTATCGCTGCTCGTTTAGTTTTTATTGCCGTTTCAAATATACCGGTTATTTTTGGAACACCCTGTATTTACTGTTTGACTGCATCAGTGTGGAAGTCATGTAGCTGTGGCAAAATGTATAAATGTTTATACATCTAGTCACAGCTACCTACTCCCACACTGCTGCAGACAAACAATAAATATGTACCATTTGTTGATGAATCACTAGACAATTTGAAACCAGTACTGTGAGAATAAAAGAACTGAAGAACAAAATCAAAAGATGACTGGTTGCAGCAATTTCAAGAAACCTTTAGCCAAGATATGGATTTTGCAGAATCAATCAACATTGCCAGGAATCTCAAAAGGGAACAGCTGCTATGAGAGGAAATGTTGATGGCAATGAGAGGAAATGTTGATAATACTTTCAGCCAGCTTTACTTAATAAGCAAAGGAATTATCTTTGGCTAATGGATTTGAAATCAAGGAACCACACATTTCTACAAAGCAAGAGCATTGTGCAAATCAGGATACTGGTGATGATGTTGATGGTTACTATACAGTGTCTGTGTTCATACCCTTTATGGATGCATTCATTAGTTCACTGCAGGATCGATTTTTTTAACAGCTTTAATTGTCTTCTACCATGAAAAACTGAAGAAATAGGTATCACTGTCAGAGTTACAAAATTCCATTCATTTTAGGCTTCAGACCTTTTGTCATCAATTTATGATGACAACAGCTGACCTGAAACTCCTTCATCAATGTCTTAGTTGACTGGAGCAGTTGTCTCAAAACATAATGGAAGCTTTGTCTGTTTGTGGCCATCAGCTCTGTGCTACTGTATTTCAGTTTCTGCAGCTTCTGAAAATTCTAACAGTGACAACAACCATGAATGAGGACAGTTTCTCCATCCTTAAGAGAATCAAGACATACGCAGTGAACACAACTAGTGAATGGGCTCATACTGATGACAATTCATCAAGAAGAAATGATTGAGGTACAAACTGCGATAAGACATGTGGCAAAACACTCTCAGTGTCGCTTCAGTTGCCAGAGACTGCAGTCATATGTATGTGAGTTGCATTTGCATATGTGTGTGTGTGTGTGTGTGTGTGTGTGTGTAAGTTTATTTGTGACAGGCTTTTTGTTGTCCCTATCTGTGACTCAGCATCTCCACTGTTTGGTGAACAGCAACTTTCCTTTTCATAAAGAAGAAGATTGCCTGCAGAAGGTATATTGGATGTGCAAAACATGAAAACGAAGTGACACCAGGTTCATTTGTATAAAATGTAATGCACCTTTGTGTTTGAATTTTGTTTTGGAAGATACCACAGTTATAAGTTTTACTAATGTAATAACTTGTGTATTTTTTTTTCCTGATAAGGTTCCTTTTTGGAAAAAAAGGCCTTTCTCTACAAAGATTAGAAAAGAATCAATTTAGCATGATAATACTGCATTTTCTGTCTTAATTTTTTCTCAATAATAATGATAGACTGCTATAATATTACATATATGCACCATCTGAAAAGTCGCACACATAGCAGATGGCTGCTCAGACTAAATGCACAGTGAAAGGATTAATCTGATATGCTACATCTCATTAAAAAAAAGTTAAGACTACTTGTGCCATAACCTATTCATTAATGCATTGCTCCTAATTGATTGAAACAAATTTTCCTTGACAAAAATTATCATGATTGTGATGCACTTAATTTACATCACATTGATCAGTGTAATGTATATAAGTTAGTACCTCTCCATGTCCAGCACCCACATCTGATCTACTTGATGATAATCAGAGCCACAGGATCACAGGAAAGTAAGTTCAAAAGTCACAAACCTTGCCGTCTCAACCGTCTGTGTAATGGGGATTGGTAACATTTTTCTTAATGCACCATAGTCCATATCTACTTCAAGATATTTGCAGCCGCAATGATGGACCTTTTCTGTTTTTTCATGTAATGTGAAGTGAATGGGTTTTGAAGCAGAGCAACAAAGTCAGAACTTCTAACACTTTCAATTAGATAAAAGTACCACCAGGGAATAACTGCACACATTCAGAGACAGTTTCAGACACACAATAAATCTCACAAACAGGTCTTGAACATTAACAATAACACCAACTGAGTTCTCTTCCATATTGTGAAAAAAGTTAAACGATCATCAAGTCAGGCAATCCCAGAGTATAGCATTTCTACCTGAGCATAGTAGCTATTTGTCACAGAACTTAGGCGAAACTCAATTGTACTAAAGATGTTGTTTCATACAAAGAACTGACACATGTTGCAGTTACTGAACAAATTGAAACAAAAGGAATCACAGTTCTGAAAAATATAACGAAGAGGGTCAATAATGAACTGGAGTAGACATTGACAGTATAATTATTAACTGATATTACTTGAATATAAAATAACTGGTTTCAGTCCTTACGCCCCCAATTGAAAAGGAAGGAAGAACTCTGAAAGGTAAGGTTCAGCCATCTATAAGAAAGGATTTTCTTCCTCCATGCAAAACGGTCATTTTCTTCACTGTGTGTGAGAATTGTGTCTTCAGTTTATCTTTCAAGAGTGAGTGACTACAATGGAGAAGTTTGGAATTTAATCTAGAACACTGCCAGGAAGTCCAGCGATCAGGAACTTCACACCACTACCTCTCCTCCTGTCAGCCAGATACTGATGGTGAAACTGTCTACCACCACCATGGTTTGAACCAAAAAATATTCCAAGCTAAGTACCAGTTCACAGGCATCGATTAGTGACCTCAGCTACAGAGACGTATTGGATGGAGGTGAAATTCACCTAATTTAATTAGAGAAACCACAGAAAACCTAATTCAGGACAGCCACACAAGGATTTGAACACTGGCCCTTTCAAGCGCACATCCAGTACTTAAACAACTATGCAATCTTGCTAGGTTGCCTAACTCACAACACAACTTCTAGTGTTAACATTATGTGCTGTACATACCTCCATGACAAGGAAGGGCCAGAGAAGCTGTTAGATGTGCAGCCAAGCAGCTTAAAGGCCAGCCCAGAAGTTATGATTTGCTTGCACAGGCATAGATTACTGCAAATGTCCTGAGTATACAGAGTTCAAAATGCTGTTAGCCTGCCACCTATGAACCCAAGCTGTAACTATCAGCTTCACAGCAGAAAATGTTACCTTAAAGGTGATGCAGTATAATTACTGCACTGGCAAAACACTATTTATTAATATAATTGCCTTGAAGATGGTCCATACACTGTGATTTGTGTACACCAATCACATCTGGTTACACATATCATAGGATGTGGACTGTATTTGGCGAAGATATGATAATTGTGCAAAATTTGAACACAAATTTGCTTCGATCTGAGCAGACAAGTCCTTGTACTTGCCTCTGAAATAGTGCAGGTCTGACCACATAGTCTGGTATGTGCTAAACAGACTACGTGTATGTTTATAATCTTTTAGTACAAAAACCACGACTGTTTATAGAATGTGAATAGTAATGAACATTGTGGTCACGGACAAAAGGTTGTGATATAAAATTCTGGAAGTGTCTGGTAGACATCAGTCAGGACACTGGGAAACCTCTTCTATTAAACAAGAAAGTAAAAGTGTACATCTTTAGCCACTACCATAATGTAATTTACCAGAAATCTTGGACTTGGGGATGTAAATTCTGGTTAACACTAATATTGATGCTATAGACATTTTTTCCTTATACAGTCAGCTCATAATGTTCTCTGAAATTAGTGAAGTACATTAATGGTTCTATAAGGCAGTAGACAGAAAAATTGCACCTGAACAGTGTAGCATCTATTTGTAGTTATTAGTCATGCTCTGAGGCGAAGTGTAGTAAATCTCTGTACTTATCTATAATGTGTGTTGGAAAAAATCAAGTTCTGCTGGTTTCATTCACGGGTAAATTGTTGTGCTGCATGATGTATTGGATAATGAAACTGAGCTTAATAAAAGCTACCATGTAAGTGAATACGTATATTTCAGACTTAGTTAAATATATAAAACAGTTTTATATTATAAAAGTAATAATTATAATTTTGTACATACATTGTCTTAGCTTCTTTGTAAACAGAAGTGATCTGCACTCCTTACTATTTGACAGAACCAGTAATAGTTAAATTTCTTGATGATCTATTTGTCTTTGAAGATTGTCATCTCTGTAGTATCCTTCTTTTCATGAATTCTGTATTTCAGGGATTTGGCATGTTAATTATTGGATTTGGCATGTCAATGGTAGAGGGTGGCCAGCCCAGTGTTCACCTGGTCACATGTGCAAAACCACCTAAAAAACATAGCCAGGCTGCCCAGCACACTGGCTCTCATCATTAATCCAGTGGGCAGATTGTATCCAGGGCCAGCACATCTCCCCAAATAGCTGAAGTGGTGTTACAGTGCGCACAACTGTCTAAATGGGTCTCCTCCCTAATAGCGTCATGGCTGCTAATCCTGTCTCTTTGGTGACAACTCTTTATAAAATCAGGTCTGTTTGTGAATTGGAGGTATACAATATTTCTTTTAGCAAATTTTTTTTATTCCAGTCTTTGATCACAATAGCAATTCTTTTGACAATGACCAGTTGTAGTCAGTAATGACCATCCTCAGATCTTTTCTACACCATGTCCTAATGTGATAAGGCCGTAATGGCAGCGTCAAAACATAAAATTATACTCAGTACAGCATCGTCACATAAATCTAAAATAAGGTGTAGAATAGGCCACATCGTCCACACAGTCATTTTTGCATATTGGACTTGCGCAAGTCTATACCTTACAGCTTACATCAATGAATAAACAATCTACATTCAACCTTGCCATAGAATCAATTAAAGGCCTGGTTTAGACCCTTCACTAAAACACATATCAGAGGTTCCTAATCAGTCCTTGAATCAATGCTGCAAATTGACATTTGTTGAGCGATGTAAGTGTCTTCACCGTTTTTGCAAGTCTCTAATGAGAACCAAGAATGGTCAGAGATACCAGTTGACAGTTGTGAGCAATGATCAGCAGCTGAGAGCAATCTGTGCTCTCAATTGCTCCCAGTTTGGCTTCTCCTGGGATACAACCTGAATGCACATTTGAAGGCTTAATGTTTAAGTTGCCCACAATTATTATTATTATTATTTATTTTATGGCCTTCATTGGACCACTCTAGTCAAAAATACAAAGTTCTAAACAAGTTGTTACATAGGGATACAATTTGTTGCCCACAACTAATATCTTTTTCTTTCCCCTCTGGGGCTGTCTGCTGGATGGACCAAAGCAAAGGAGAGACAGCTTGCTCTGTCAGGAAGGGCAAAGTCTGCAGATCAGTGCAAGGCAATGCCGCAAACCCATTTGTTAGGAGTGTTCCATTTGTCCCACTGACATTGTCCTGTAAAACTCTTCCAGGTCAAGGCACAGCCTTGAATTACCATTACCATTTGGTGCTAGGTTCGGATCATGCATGAAATAGAAGGAAGTAGCAGAGTCTGTAATTTAGTTGTAATAATGAGGTACTACCCTATTTACCCAAGACTGGCACTGTTGGCAGTGGTTATATGCAGTTGATTAATAGTTGCCAATACCGTTTCCAACTATTCTTGGAAATACTGTCACTATATTGTTTAGTATCATTCAAGTTTATGCCAGCTAAATGTAATCAAGAAAATTGGAAAGAAAGCTACTGCCTCCTTAGTTATACTAAATAGATACTGCTAACCTCTTATTGGCAGCTTAATATTGACTTGATTGCATTGAAGAAAATAGTTACCTGTATCTGTAAATATTGGGTCTCTAACAGAACTATTCAATCCTTGAATTTATCTATTGAAATAATTAGCAAAAAGAATGGCTAATGAGAGGTGCTTTCAATTTTCTTTCAACCTAGCTGGGATTTCCAGATTATTTCTTTATGTTAGTTGGGACATTGTTGAAACCTTTGCACCAGAGTAAATAAATTCACTCTGTACAGCAGACAATAAGACAAAGTCTACATGAGAAATGTGATCTCTGAAGTTTACTCTGCGTGACTGACCAGTAGTGTGCTGCTGTGTGATCAGCCGAGTTGTTGTTTCCATTGGTCTTCTTCAGACAATGCGAGTTTTGCTGTTATGTGTATTCATTGCCTGAACTTGAACTAAACTGTGAACATGTTTTTGGATGGGTCTGGGACCCAAATCGTTTTGGAGGTTCAAGACTGCCTGTAGCTCAGGCCTTATGTCTGAAATTGTTTGAAACTGATTTTTATTTATTACATGTTATTTGTGTAACTGTTAGATGATTTGGATTTAGATGTTGAATTATCTGGAGATAGTCATTTCTGGTAATTTGTTGGTGGTGGTATCATCAGCGATGATCCAATACTGCGAATGAGTAGGTGGGGCAAAGTTGTTGCTTTGCTGAAAAAGGTTTCCGATTTGTGTTTGTTGATGTTGGTGATTTTTGGGATGTTGGATTTATGTACATGTCTATGTTTGACAGGTAATGGAACACATTTTTTGTTAACTGCAAAAATTTGTTTTGCACTGAGTGGACTTCTTTGAAATTACTATCAGCTGCTACTGACTATAATTGTGACCCAGAGACCAGAATAGGTTATATCACTGTTTTGTAAATCTTATGCTTTGATTAACTGAGAGTCTATTTCCTTTGAGCAGCAGTATAGATGGAATATGCATTGTGAGCCTTTATTGCACATTTGTGTGTTCTGCTTCTTGAATGTTAATCTCTTGTCATACACTATATCTAAATACTTCATATTATCCTTCCCTGCTACATATATACTGTTAAAACAAATTGTAACATTAGTGCTGATTCTTCTTCCTTCACTATTTCATTCTCCTTCGATTTGTCCACTCCTGGATTGTTAGAAGATGCTCTTGTGGCTTCCTGGCAATGAACAGGTGGTTTGTGCTGCTCTTGTGAAGGACAGTGCCATTTGTGGATGGTGAAGTATGTCCACCAGACTGCTTGAGGATGTCTCTAGTATAGATAGAATACAAGACTGGGCCCATGATGGAGTGTTGTCATGCTTCAGCCTCTATTTGTTGAATGTCACTACCAATGTTAGGAACATGAATGAAGAAGTTCGAATTTCTGAGAAAGGATGCCAGCATATTTATTAACTGTTTGTGTTAATCTTGATAATGAAGTATATAGATAGACCTTTATGCAAAACATGGTGAAATGCCTTTTCTGTGTCAGGAAGGCGGCACCCATGCTGTTTCTGCTATTTCTTGCTGTACACATCTGTTTCTCGAGATGCATGGCTTGATGGATTGTGTTGTGTTTACCTCCTACATAGCTGTGTTTCAGAAATTTCTGACATTCACTGTGTATTAGTCTTTCAGGAACTTTCCCTAAAAAGCCCAGGAGTGATATTGGCCAGTAGTTCTGTAGAAAGAGATGGTTCTTTTAGGTGTTGGCAAGCGGTCTTGTGCCATTATTTATAGCTAAGTTTCACTCCCAATGCCCACTATGCACTTTGAAGCTCTTTTGTTTTACAGTGTTTGTATCATTTTCCAGCTCTTGTGGATGTGATGGCCAGCGAGGAATTAATAAAAACAAAAGAGTACAGAGACCACAGAGAGTGTCAGTTGTCAAACTCAACTATAAATAGCAGTGCAAGACCAACAATAGTTCACAGCCTGAGTGGAGCCCAGTCGGAGAGTACACATAAAAGGACAACTCACAGCCCTGAAAAAGGTGGCTGGGTTGGCTGTCAAAATATTTACTGCTGTCACCTGCAGAATAAATGCTTCGTTTACTAATAAGTCCACTACCCAAGAAAATGATTCCATAATGCAAAAAGTAGTTAAAGTATGCAAAGTATGCAACATTCTTATCTTTTGGTCAAGTTTCTAATGGCAAAAACGTTGAACTGAGCTTCCTGGTTGGTTCACCAATGTGTTGACTGCATTTTAACTTGTTATCCTGCTGGATCCCAAGTAATTTTACAGTGTGCTTCATTTGTTGTGTGAACACACATCTGCTTCTGGTGTATAAAATCATTTTTGCTTGTCTGAAGTCGCAAAATCTCTGACTTCGTGAGATTAAGACTTAAACTGTTAACTGTGAATCGGTTGTAGGCCCATTTAGCTACTATCTGGGCTGTGCTTGGCAAGGTCAAGTTTGGACTCTTGATTAGGTTATTTGTGCCATCAGCAAACATTACAGTTCTTGAACATCTTTTAAGTCAATGGAGGATATGCATGTGGGTTAAGAACAAAGTGGACTCCATACCAATCTTTGTGTTATACTCCTCTATTCGGGTGTCAGTTTCATGCCTGTGACAGTCTGTCAATGAGACACTCTGCTTTCAGTTAGGAATTTAAAACTCCATATGTGCAAGACGGATGCAACAACACTTTAGTCTGCAAAAAAAAAAAAAATTTGCTAACAATACCAACCACAATCTTTGACTAGACCATGAAATATATGAACAGGCTAATATTTATTGTTTAGCTCTGCAAGGACTTCATTTGTGATATGGAACTGCATTGCATGTGGAAAATCATATACAAAACAAAAGTGAGAGATCGCTCACAAGTTCTTCTCACTTAAATGAGTCAGTATAGACCACTTCTTCGAAAACTTCTGAAACAACAATGATTGCCCATTTCATTTATCTGAACTTATTACACACTTATTTCACCTGTAACATGTCTGTCCCACGGTAACTGTCATCATGCTTCAGCCTTCTATCAAATACTTGCAGCATGATTTTCTGTTTCTTCAGCTGTTCCATTTCTCCTCCTGTTCGGTCTTCAGCAGTTTCCTCCTGAAATGACATTCTAAATTCCTTAACTTTCCCGTTAGCCCACAGCAAGGTCACCGACTTTCCAAAATTTCTGTGGGTGCATATCAATGTCAGAGCTCCTGCATCCTTCAAAGCCACTGTCTCAATAAACAGCACAATAACAGTCCAGATTACACAAAAACACTGAAATCTTAAACCACACTGCTGTTATACTTTTTTAGAAAAAAAAAGCTATTGAGTTAATCTGTAGCCATTGGCTTCCTTGTATCTTGTATTATTCTTTATTATTGCTCACTATTGGCGAGCAGATATTTTAAAACAATAGCTGACAAAAGGAGTGGACATACTGTAGTGTGTCATTGTGTCATTTGTAAGGAAACATAAAAGAAAGCTGAAAAGATGGGATTCCATTCACAGTGTAATGCAACTATTATTCTGAGGAGTGCCTTTGATTCAGTCAGAGAAACGCAAACAATGGGGGAGTGTATTGCTTGGTTGCCTTTGCACAAAGAGTTCTGGAACAAACAGACGTGTTTTAGAGGTCAGATATTTTAACTCCCATCTCAGCATTTTAATAGTTCATTACTTTTTGTTATATTTACCACCAACTTAGGAGTGTCCCAAAGCTTTTGGTAATATGTCTTACCACCTCTGTCTAAGCCTGACATCTTGTGGTAGTACATTTGCACCAGGTGTATGAAAACTGCTACAACAATTGGTTTATGTTTGTCATAGAATCACTACACTTATCAGAACACATTGCTTTGATTCTGCAACATACATTCTTGTGACCTGTATCAGTTCATACCTTTATTGTGTGATGAGACTTCTAGGATTGTTTTCACACTGTGGTAAGTAAACTTTAAAATTGTTTTTTAAATAAAGTAAAAGAAAACATAAAACAAAAACAGAAAACACTGTTGATTACTTTTGTATGTGTAATGGAAACACATAATAGCTCACAAAATGGATGAGGGAAATCCATTTACTACCATACTTTTAATACAGTACAAAAGTGCAGTGATGACATATACACCACCATAATTTTTGGTCCTAAATCACAAAAATATAAGTACCAAAAAATAAATGTAGTCCATTGGTCACAATTCTAATAGAATAGCAAAAAAATTATCTTTGCTGAGTTGCTATAAAAAATGTGCCCGCAAAAGGGTTAAGTGTCAACTCGTCAACTATAGCTGACAAGATGATCTTGCAAAGGTAAAACACCAATGAAAAATTACTAAGTTTTCAACACATAGATAGTGTTTCACTGGTCATTACATTGTTTATTGTTATTTCAAACAAGATGATGTCTAAAGCATTCCTCTACACAGTGTATCAAGTAGTGTCGTTCACAACAGAAGTTCATGGCTTGTAGAAAATAAATTGATGCTAAATCACAGTATGTTTCTAACACACAATTCAGCTAAAACTAACATTCTGATTACAAAGAATGTGTGTAGGATTAGCGAGTCTGAGCAACCCAGATTTCAAGGTGTCCTGA
The DNA here is from genome assembly GCF_021461395.2 of Schistocerca americana. Lineage (NCBI taxonomy): Eukaryota > Metazoa > Arthropoda > Insecta > Orthoptera > Acrididae > Schistocerca > Schistocerca americana. The sequence goes on along the minus strand of NC_060119.1, from coordinate 311,763,521 downwards.
TTGATGGTAAACTGCCATTTTCAAGATCTTATTCAAAAACTGAGTGCTACTATATTTATCATTAGACCATGCAATAAGTGACAGTCAAATACAAAAATTAGTATACTTTGCTTATTTTCATTCACTTATTACATACGGCATTCCCATTCACACAGGATATTTTTGGCTCAGAACCAGGCAGTCTGAGCAATGTGTGGTGTATGTTTTGCTAACCTCTTGTTCACCCCTGGGAATTCTGGCATTGGCCTCTCAATATACAGTGTGATCTCTTTGAAATGTCAGAATGGTAGGGTGGCCAGGGTGTTGGACTGTTCCTTCCAATCCACCGATACACTCTCCAGACATTACGCCCCTTGACTTTTTTTTCTGGGGCTATATCAAGGACAGAGTCTTCATCATACCAGTTGCTGATATTGACGAACTGAAGGCTAGGATACAAGCTGCTGTGGGTACTGTGAGAGAACACATTACGAAACACCTGGCGGGAACTGTAATACCACCTCGACATTCTCCGAGCTACCAAGGAAGCACACGTTGAGGTTTACTAATGTAACTGGTCTTGAAAAAAACTAGTAACACTAACCTACGTAACGGCATCAAATGTAACTTATTATTTCAAACAGTTATTCTGTTATAAATTTTTATAATCGGGGCAAGACTTTGTGCTCACCCTGTAATTTTATTATGCTTTCCCAGTTTTGACAAATAGTCATCTTCAGGAGCCTACAAAATTAGGGACATTATAAGTCTTTAGACATTGGCTATACATTTATGTGAAGTATAAGAACCATATTACAGAAACTAACTTAGTGTTGATATAGTAATGTCAGTATCTTCTTTGTAGAAGCACAATATCACGATATGCTCATAAATGTACTGCAAACACAGATGGACAATTTACATTAACTAAATCACATCTATGAATATGTCAGGCTGTTGTGCTAGCAGCAAAGAATATATACAGGGTGTTACAAAAAGGTACTGCCAAACTTTCAGGACACATACCTCACACACAAAGAAAGAAAATATGTTATGTGGACATGTGTCCGAAACGCTTACTTTCCATGTTAGAGCTCATTTTATTACTTCTCTTCAAATCACATTAATCATGGAATGGAAACACACAGCAACAGAACGTACCAGCATGACTTCAAACACTTTGTTACAGGAAATGTTCAAAATGTCCTCCGTTAGCGAGGATACATGCATCCACCCTTCGTCGCATAGAATCCCTGATGCGCTGATGCAGCCCTGGAGAATGGCGTATCGTATCACAGCCGTCCACAATATGAGCACGAAGAGTCTCTACATTTGGTACCGGGGTTGTGTAGACAAGAGCTTTCGAATGCCCCCATAAATGAAAGTCAAGAGGGTTGAGGTCAGGAGAGCGTGGAGGCCATGGAATTGATCCGCCTCTACCAATCCAACGGTCACCAAATCTGTTGTTGAGAAACGTACGAACACTTCGACTGAAATGTGCAGGAGCTCCATCGTGCATGAACCACATGTTGTGTCGTACTTGTAAAGGCACATGTTCTAGCAGCACAGGTAGAGTATCCCGTATGAAATCATGGCGGTGAATCGAGGAAGTACAGTACATACTGACGAAACTAAAATGAGCTCTAACATGGAAATTAAGCGTTTCCGGACACATGTCCACATAACATCTTTTCTTTATTTGTGTGTGAGGAATGTTTCCTGAAAGTTTGGCCGTACCTTTTTGTAACACCCTGTTTAAAAGCATATAAAAATATAAACACGATACATAAAAAAGTTATTATACATAACACATTGGAAAATAAAACATGGTAAATATTTCTAATATAGAAAAGAGATATATGTGATTATATGCAAATATAATAATATAGGTTGATCAGTCAACAAATCTTTTGAATTTAGGTGGGAATGTTTATACATTGTAAATTATTCTAAAAGTTTCATTTATAACCCTTGTAAACTATATAACTATGTGCAAGATTTCCACACTAAGCAAGGATGGAGGAGGAAGAGTGTTTTCTGTATTTTGAGATATTCTGCAAAAGCTGACTTATATGAATTCCCACCGTCTTTGTTGAATAAGTGCTCGAGAAAGCTGGTCTTCCCTCCCCCCCCCCCCCCATTAAACTTACATATATTACATTATATTTTATATACTACAGATTTTAGAAATTTGTCAGCTGGAAGTTTCTCATTATGCATAAGTAGCAACTTGTTGGCAATATTGATAGTAAGGACACAGTGATGTCATATTTTTTAAATAAATTAGCCACATGATATGCAATGTCACCTAGATAAGGGACTGTATTTTTTAACATTAAGGCGTTTTTTATTGAGTGCAGAGGAATTTTAGATTCTAGTTGGTTCTCAAAACATTCATACATACACTAACATTCCTACAGACAAAACTATTCATATAATAGAAGACAGTTTCAGCAAGTGCAAAAAATTGGATACAAATGAAATTAAAGCATTTATAAGATTTCTGAAAATCATTCTCAAAAATAACAGCTTATGTTTCAATGGTCATCTACATCAGCAAGATTAAGGCCTTGCTATGAGGAACCGCCTTGCTGGATTTCTAGCTGATATCCTCGTGAATAATTTTGAAACGCTCTCTTCTTCTTCTTTTATTTTTCTTTTTTTTCCCCTTCCCATCCTACTATAGCCAATGGTATTTCTTTCTATAGATGATATGTTGATGATACCGTCATTGTATTAAAAAAAAGACATGAAGAATGTTAAAATCACACAGTGAGTCACTGCACTGCTTCCATCCTAAAATTAAACTTCCATATAAAACATAAAATCAAAATAATGAACTGAGTTTTCTGGAATGGAAACTATGTTTAGTAAATGATAAAATTAACCCTGCTATTTACAGGAAACCCACCACAACAGATAATATCAGTCATGCCTCTTCTTGTCACTTGTTTAAGCACACAGTGGCATTCCTACGCACTATGATCAACTATATTGTTGATGCCACTAATCTCCTTTTCTACTGCTACAGAACTTAATAACTTAAAGAATACAGCAGTCAAAAATGGATCTCAAACGAACCCTGCACAAAACCTTTATGATAATAAACTAACAAGAATATAAATTTCTGTACACTCAATAAAAATTGCCTTACTGTTAAGAAATACACTATAAACTCCATTTCTAGGGGACGTTTCATATTGTGCAGCTAATTTACTGAAAAAATATGACATCACTGTGTCCTTTACCACCAATAATGCCACCAAGTTGCCCTTTATACCTAAGGCGAAACCTCCAACTGACAAATTTCTCAACTCTGGAGTACATAAAATACAACGTACTTACATATATCAACAGTTTTTATATAGGACAGGGAGGGAGGGATTTTAAGACCCACTGTTGTGAGCACAGAGGCCAAGAATTCATTTAAGTTAAACTTTTGCGGAACATCTCAAAACAGAGAAGCATTCTCTTCCTCTTCCATCCTTGCTTAACACAGAAATTTTGCGTATAATTTACAAGGGCTATAAAAGGAAACTTTTAGAAGAAATTGAAATGTATAAGCGTTCTCACATAAATTCAAAAGTTCTCTTGAATGATGAAATTGCATTAAAAAAACAGACACTATTTTCATTGCAAGTCATCTATTATAAAACATTCGTTTTATGTATTACACTATGTGCTATGTTTTTCCAAATGTATTATATATAACTTCTTTATATACCTTGGTAATATTTTTATATGCTTTTATATATGCTCCTTGCTGCTAGCACAACAGCTTGACATATACACAGATGTGCTTTAGTTACTATAAACTGTCAATATGTGTTTACAATAATCACATACAATATGTACATTTCTGGACACATCAAGGCATAATACTTCTATGAAGAAGATACTGACATCTGCTAAACAAATACTAAGTAAGTTTCTGTAAAACAGTTCTTATACTTCACATTATTGTATACCCAAGGTCTAAAGATTTATAGTAGTCCTAATATTGTAAATTTTTGAAGATGACAAATTAATTTGTCGAAACAGATAGAGCACAATAAAATATTTTTGCAACTGGAGATGATGTAGCACATTTGAAATATGAAAAAAAAGATCATAAAATTAAGTAATAGTATGTGAAAACACCTATATACCAAAAGCTCAAGTCTAGCTGATCATGATAATTAACATAGGGCCATTCCATGCTAAGTTATGTAATTTTGGAAAAAGTTCCCGCATGACCATAACAGATTTATATGAAATTTTGTATGAATATTTGCACAACTTCCTAGTGAACATTGGTAAAGTTTTGCTTTCCTCAATTTAATATTTGCAGAGATATAGTCACATGTTGCAGCTTTCAATGGTACACTCCTGAGTTTTTGGCACCTTTAAGAGTAGTATCTCCAGCAATACTCTCTCTAAAAAACAGAACTAGGCCATCTTGTACAACTTTTTGTATACTCTCACACAGAATACTGAAAAAATATTCCCTGAGCAAATTTCACATACAGAATTTGAAACAAAATCGTATGAAAATATAACAGCAAGTTAAGCTCTTTATATCTATGGAAGTAAATGCATGATAATCCTGAAACTTTGCATGTGATAACTTACCATCAGAAGGTTTTAAGAGAACAAAATTTCATTCTCCATTGCTTTCCAATAGTGTTAAAGCTTAGGCAGATTCGCCGATTTGTGTAAAAATTGTTATTTTCAGCCCACTTTTACAAGAAAGTAGTTCCTGCAAACTCTTTTAAACTATTCTCATTACAAGGATGTGTTCTAAACCATATAGAAAACTAGATTTGGTTTTGCAGAGCAAGAATATAAAGTTTTAACAAATAACAACAAGCTGAAGGTGCAGTGGAAATTTACCAATATTCCACTGTTACTCAACTTAAATCTGCCATTTTTTATTATGCTTTACAATGGTTTACTAGAGTCTGGGGAACAGGAAGAGCTTGAATCAAGAAAACCTAAACACTGTAAAAAATTAGTCTTTTGTTTCTTTTTTAAATGTCTCTAAAGTGTTCAGCTCTATAAAAAAAATTGAGAGTGTAAAGAATCACATACAGTTAGCATTCTCTTTTTTTTTTTTGTCTCTAATAATTTGAGATAATCACTTCAGCTTCTCAGAGTGGCAGTTTACAATTTAAAGAAAACATGCCACATCCCTGTGAAAAGCATCCTGGACCACAGGCTGTAGCAGCTAGCTACTTCATACAGCATGATCCACAGGAAATTACTGTGTTAAACACTGATTCTATACTGATTGGGACATTCGGAACATGAAGCACATGGCAGTTGATGAATTTATTGAAGAAGCACAGGCAGGAATGTAGAGTCTGTCATGCCGTCATTACACTGCCAAAGATTAGGTTTGCATCTCAACGTATTTAAATTTGATCTACGGGAAATCAAGCTAATTACCATACAGATTTTGCTGAAAATTATTCATTTATTGTTCAGAATGCAATGCTAGGCTTCTATGGGGACCACAATCAGGTGTCAATCAATCTATCCATATATGTATTTCCTCCAAAATCAGAAGGTGAAATCTAGAGTTTTTTTAGTTGGCAGTGACATTCTGTGACTCAACACAATTATTGTTCATGTTTTATGAAGTAGCTTGGGAAATATGTACAAGCATATTTGCTGAGATTTCCCATTCCATTATTTCAGTGATGACAACAGAAGCCAACAGAAAAAATTCAAAAATTTTCTCAATTTGTGCTACTATAAAACAGATTTTGGGAATGACAGCAGAAAGGATTTTTTTTTCCTACAAATCAAAGAAACTCACTGTGTAGTGCGACTGGAGGTACAATAAAGTGATTAGTGGCAACAGCAAGCTTGCAAGGGGCAATAGGCAGATTCTTGTGCATATAAATCTGTTTCACATCTGCACTGAAAGCACCAACGGCATTAAATTTTGCTTTCATCAGCAAAAAGAAAGTAGTAGTAGAAAGTGAAATGTCACAAGAAGAGGGGTTTATACTCGAGCAAAATATAAAGAAAACCATTTTGTCAACTGATGAAACAACAACTCAGACCAGCAGAGTTTGAAATGTGCATCATGTTTTCTGGCCAGAATTAATGACAGTAGTGAAGGAAGTATGTTAACGTCAGATAATCATCCAGGACAGTACACTTCGGACCACATTTATGAAAAATATGCTGGACTGGAAACTTCTGGAAGACTTCTACGGAGCAGGACACTTTAGTAAGTTTCATGCTGGGTTCCGGAACAGCACATTATAGCAGTTATTGCAGCTCCATCAGTAACAGTCTCTGGTTGGCAGAATAGTGTTCTTTGCAACACTCCACAGCAAATTAATGAAACCTCTGAACAATTCAAGTAGCTTGGAGTAAACGGTAGCTTCACATCCTAAGAGGAAACTCTTCTAGCTGCGGCTTGCAACACTTCAAGAAATGTACATCACGCTTGAGACGCTATTGAAACAAACCCTTACCACGGTTTAGATTCTGTGGTACAGAAATCCACCCATTGTTGCTCTTATGTGCCACAAAAGCTGAAAACTATGCAAATATAAAGTATACCATGCTTTACACCGAAATTAAACTAGCATGTCAATGGCCTCACAAAATAAAATTGCCCATTCAAAATCATCAAAAACAGGAATCCTTTTTTGAAAAATGTCAGGCAGACTGCTACAAATTTCATCGAAATTTACAGGTGCTCCAATGGTGTAAATCTTGAAGGCAGTTTATAAAATTAGTGTTGCAGCTGTTCTGCAACAACTTCATTACCCTGGTCTCCAGTGCCTTGGTAATGCAGGATAAAATTTTGAAATCTATAACTCTTTTGATTCTGGGGTTATCTGAGCAGAGAAACTGGCTGAAGTATGTCGTGATGAATGGCAGCAAATGATGTTCTTTATTACAGTATTTCGAGTTGCTCTGACTTTACGGAGAATACTAAACAATTGCAAAACATAAAAAAATTGTCAGATTTGATTCCAGCAGAATATGGGCAAATTTTCAATGCACCTACACCTTGTTATCATTCTCAAATTACAAAAGCAAATCTAGTTTATATGTCATTTAGAACATGGCCTTTTTAATGAAAATGGTTTAAAAGAGTTTGCAGATAATTCTTTTACAAGAAGTGGGCTGAAAACACCTATTTTTGGCGTTTTATAAAAATAAACAACTTTTACCCTTTTGTAAACTACTCAAAGGCAGTAGCAAAATGAAACTGTGATGAAAAGGTATCATACGCAAAGTTCATGAACTTATTTCCGAAGATACTCAAAACTAAACTTCACATACTTTTGCAACTGCTATTTTTTTTGGATCACACTGCTTTCAAATCATCAATATGAATATTGTCCATGAAACCTCTTTCTATTGTTCCATGTAAGACAGTGCAATTGTACAATGTGGCCTAGTTGTGTTTCTTTCAAGAAAATATTATGCTGAAAACTTGGTGCACTATTGAAAGCTGCATTATGGGGTTATATATCGCTGCAAGTAATGACATGGTGATCACTAAACCTTACCAGTGTTTATTGAGAGCATGTGCTTCTGCTCACGCAAAATTTCATCAAAATACTTGGTCATGAGAGAACATCTATAGACCCTTGGCATGGAATGATCCCATACTTACTAGCCTGTGTGTGAGAGTAAACATTAGCATTGAAATATACAAAGAAATACAAATATTTGGACAAATACAAAACCTGCACATGAGGGGGGGAGGGGGGAAGGGTAGAACTTGTGATGCTGAGAGCTCATGCATAATTTGTTGACTGCTTCCATAAAATGAGGTCCTTTTCAATAATAGCACAACTTTCAATACTGTTTAACTATTACTAAGTACCAAAATCAATACGATATGAGAAAGGACATGTTTTTATAACTATCATAAAACATGAATACATGGGGTGAAAGGAATGGAAAGCTCCACTTCTCTAGAAGTTCCCTTAATTGCCCTCTGGACACGCTTTTTGTCAGATCAGAATTCTCAACTTCTCACTCACTGCACCACAAAGAGAATGCCCTGTGTCAGTGGAAGTCATTATGTCCTTTTTATCTCTTTCCTTTCACCCCAATTATTCATGTATATGATACAGCTGCATCGTTATGAAGGATGTCTAATCTGATGGACATGCCCAACAGAATACACATCATTAATATCCATAATGTCATAAAACAAATCACACACACAGGTTTGGAATTTCTGTGCAGTAGCTTATAATGCCTTTAGACAGATAAAGATGGAAGTACTCGAAAAGTGACATACACACAAATTTGCATACTGTGACATAAAGGCTGTAGAAAAGTCCTTGAATAGAACGCAAATATTTTAGGATTAAAGGAGAGCACTCACAGAAAAGCAAAACCATTGCCTTATCAATAGGTCCACACAAAAGAAAGAAAACTTGCTAGCTTTCGGAGTTCTTTGACGAGATAGAGTAAACACGCACACGCACACACTCACACACACACAAAATGCCCTGTACAGAGGTGGCAGCACCAATATCATTAATACATCACAACTATTTATATTTACAGGGAAACTACTGAAACAGAGTAAAGGTAGCTTCTTACAAATATCAACCCATGCTTTTCCACAAGGAGCTGATCTTTACATTGATACCAATATATGGTGTGTTGTAGTAAGACAAATTTCGTTTTCATCCTCTCTTCACTTTCCCAATATCTCTGAAATTTTTCCTTCTTATTGGGTTTCACAGAACAAATAAATTTAAGCTAATATCTTTGAGCCAAACAGTAGGACTATAATAACCCTTTTTCTACAGAAGAAGATAGAAAGAACTGTAGTGTTATGTCATAAAAAAGGTCATTTGTCTCTCTTATCTGCAGCCCTAGCTCCAACAGGAACTACCACTATGAGATGCAAGGGTGGGTGGGTGGGGGAGGGAGAGAGAGAGAGACAGAGGGGGGAGGGGGGGGGAGAGGGAAGGGGGGGGAGAGAGAGAGAGAGAGAGAGAGAGAGAGAGAGAGAGAGAGAGAGAGATGCTGTGAGTGGTTGGTACAATCTAGTAAAGTCTGATTATAGAGTGAGAACAGTTCCCTTAATCACAAGAATATAGACAACTGTTAAAATAATAGTAGTATATATACATGTGATCAATGTCGCTACTTACCAGCATTACATGTGCAATCCAAGTTGACACTGGGTATTGAGGTTGATGGGAGTCACAATAAACGTACTTCCCATTTACAACTGCCCCCATCATATATAGAGTTGTGTGAATACCACTTACAAGCAAATCATATTGACTGCAATATGTGATCCAGTATTAATTACAATTCAAAATGGAGTGTGAAAATAGCCCCCACTCTCTCAACTGTCACGTTGCTTCTATTGTCAATGAATACCACTGTACTCAATTATCAATAGAGAAGTGCTTGTATTTGTGTTACAATCATTGTGATACAAATGACCACTGCTGAAACCTTTAGTGGCTGCTGTGGTTCTTGAAGCAGTAAGTCGGAAAAATGTGATGTAAGTGAAAGCTAAGCAGCAACAGCATATTTCATGTAAAAGTTTGGCACAAATACACAAAATCTATAACATTCTGGTGGAGGAACAACTGGTATAACAAATTGTAGTGACCATCATTGTCAGAACATAATTCTGCGAGTCTATGATTTTGTAGCAGGTTTAAATACAAACCTTGCACCAATATTTTGTGCCAACAGCAATTATAAAGCATAAACATGTGTGTTAAATATGAAGAATGTAATAAGCATAAAACCTATATTAATTATCATGACAGAACATCACATATAATGTCTGGAGTGCACAAACGAAAGACAAACCTATATCTGCAGTTAAGTAACCTCTCATAGGCCTACAATATGGTTCACGGTTCTCTGTGTCGTATGTAGATGACTACAATATAATAACGGTAGGTCAATCAATTACAATCACTTAGAAACCTTGAAATAAAAACAAAAATGAGGGTAAGAATATATATTCTATAACTTACTCACCCTTAAGTACGAAGACACCAAAGGAAATATTCAAGTACGTTTGTTGGAGTATTACAAACTTTATTTGATTCTGCTTATAAAACTACCCTCACAAACACATGTATCACAACACAAATATTTACACTACACTTAAATGCACATACTTCACTAAAGTGAGTTGATGTCCAAACACTGTTCGAATTGCACAATAAAATAACAGAATTAATAAGGACGTGCTCGCCTCATCATTGGCATCATACGGTCTGGTATCATTATAGCAATGTCCATGTAATCACCAATACAAAATCTGGCCTGTGCTAGAGTTTTGCTGTCATCAGAACCCCGCTGTCCTGTGCACGTAACCCCTATTTGTCGCATTCTGTATGCTGGAGACCTCGGGTCGGGATATACTAAGGCGAATTCGAAGTAAGTGCCTTTGCGTCGTGCTTCTGGATTAACTTCCTTCACTAAACTAGTAATTTCACGCAAACTTGCATCCATCCATGTATATATCTGCAGTTCATTTGCTGGAACATTACCTCTGCTATATTCCATAAGATTGTGATGTCTTCCAGTACTGCAGAACACTCTTAGTAGCAATGGACAAGTCTTCTCTCTGTCGACCGGTTTTTCTGGCTCAGTCTTTTCTTCAATGATTGACTCGATTGCTCCCGAATTCAAGTTTGAATTATTATTATTGTTATTGTTGTTGTTATTGTTATTATTATTTGCGACTTTCAACATTTTGAAAGTTATCTTTTCAACACAAACAACCACAAATTGAACTGACTCGCGCACACCAAAGATAGATTTACTTCCGCTGAATCGCAAAGACAGCCCACATACACAGTGTTGCCAACAGTATATAACTTCTTCCAACCACATTGGGAGTAAAAAAAACCTAAAAAGCCTTAAATGAATTAGATTCTAAATTTTTATTCAGAAGCATAGGAATGACAATGAAACGCCACTCACTCGAGATATAGACTATATAAATAACATATTTTTTACTAAACTTACCTAAAACTGGATAAGAATGTCATCTTCATTATCATTGCCATCGTCCTCATGGGAAAGAGAAGCTGCAGTAGAAGTTGATGGTCGCGATTTATACGCTTCAGTTGTCCCAATTGTTCTGAGAACTCACTCAGGAAATATGTAATTATGGCAACACCGAATGTTTCTGCGAAGACCTGCACGAATCCCTAATATGGCGTTTACCATATCTGTACGCATTCGATTCCTTATCTTCGTTTTGACGAGATTCAACTAGCTGAATATTCTTTCCACCTCGCCGTTGGACCAAGGAAGTACGAGCCTAGATAATGCAAACTCTGCAAGTTCTTTAAAAGGATTTTCACTGCTGGCGTCATGGTAACTGAAAACCTCACACCAGAAATCGACAGAATTGTTAACCCGATGGTCATTTTTTACCACTGCAATTAAATTGTTGTAATTCAATCGTTATCTTTTATTATTTCAAACTGCTGTATAAACTTCTTACAGCTTTCACAATAAACATACCGTTCACTGCATTCCTCTATCGATCTTTGCTTTCGAGATATTTAATTTTGAAATCAGGGAGCCTTTTTCTGGACACCCTGTACCATAATGTGTATTTATCAAGTGCTGTGCTATGTTTCAGATATAATGGTTGCTCGTATGTTGCTTAGAGTGCTCATAGAATCCTTCTTATTTTGACATGATGTGCTTAGCCCTTTAGTTGTCCACTTGTTTGTTTTTTAACAAAGTTACATATTGTCCTCTTTGAAAAAGCCTTGAATTTGCTTAAATGTTGCTCTGAACTTATCATATTTTAATCATATATCATGACATATCAAAATGTTGAGGAACTTTTATTTATGCAAAAGCAAATTTAGGTTATAAAAATGTAGCCTCTGCATGCAAATTATTTTGTGAAAGAGTTTTTGAAGTCCCAGCTGTTGAGTTAGTGGTAGAAAACAGCTATTATTTTATGTGTGTACTTACCTGCTGCTCTAATGACATTGTAAGAATTATTTGTCAAAAAAACTGAAGTTTAATCTAGGCACACTTGAGATTGTAGAGAACACTTACTACTCTGAGGAGAATTTAGCACTGATTTTCAGAGTTAGAGCCCTCACAGAGAAAAATCCAGAAAACTATAAAAGCCTAATAATCTGTGTATGACATCTGGTTATCCACAACATATAACATGAACTTGTGCCACTCTGCTTTAGCATATGTTCACAATTATTGACAAATGTACATCAGAAAACTTGAATACCGGGTTTAGTGACTGCTTCCCACAGTTACTAACAGTACCTTTAATTCACATTTCGATCAGTGTGCAAAATATTACCTCTAAAAAAAGTTACACCTGGAAAAATATCGAACACTTTCCATATCTAATTACTGAGCTATGATGGGCAAAAGTATATGATCCTGGTAACTCTATTACAAATGAAAGTGTAGAAAATTTTTTGAACATTTTCAAGTACACATTTGAAACAGCTTTTCCAAAAAGAAATTAATTTCCAGAAGTACAGACAGATTAAAAAATCGGGCTACATGAAGTGTTAAGGTTTCTGTAAAAGGAGAATGATAAATACGCTATGGAGTCATCCAATAAATCTAAGCCCATTTGGAAAGTTGAGCAGGTCATATGGAGAAGAAAGACCACACAGAAAAATAATGTATTACCACAGGATGGGAAAAAAGTCACAGTTGCAAAGAATTGTAGTTCTTATCATATAATAGTTTCTGAGTAATTAGTAAAGTAAAAATACAACATTAAACATTTTCACATGTTGAAATAAGCAAACTATGTCCTGAGTCCAGTAGGCCCAACTGTACTTCTAAGTCATCAGTGGATCTTCAAAAGATATCACAAAACAAGTGTTTGAGTGGTTTAGCAGAAAGAGGCTAATAGTAAATCCACAGGTCATAGTGTCCATGAATTTCCATACAGAACAAAATAAAAATCTAACATAACCAGTAACTTGTACAGATTATAGAAACGTTAGTCCCTGTACTGATATTAAACATCTTGGGATTTACATTAGAGACAATTTTAAATTTTCATATGACACCCCTAAATTCAAAACTAGTGAAAATAAACTATGTAGGAAGAATTCTTTGTAACAATCCTACAGCTGAAACGGTAAACGTCACATACTCTACTTGTGGACATTCAGTGCTAAAGTACAGTGTCTTTTTTCCTGGGAAATGTACGATAACGTCAAAACAGTTTTCAATAAACAAAATTATAAGCAGTTCTCTTTTTCTGGGGGAAAGAGTGCATCCATAAACTTCTTTCTCTGCGCAGTAATTTCGTTATGATGCTGGAGAACTTTATTTCGAGGACGTAAATGAGATTTATTTCAGTTTTTCATGCTGATAATCGCAATATGACCGATGCCAGTGCAGTCTGTGGTGGGAAGAGCGATACATTTAACTGTTTCAAACGTTTCGGAGCAGCAGGTAAACGTTATAGATAATTGAATAGTTGGCACACAGTCAGTGAGTCTACTTTCTTGTCGGGTGAGTGAGCTGACACGTGGGATATGACATACTTGGCTATTCCCTTACTGCTCTCTTCCTGTTGTCTGTATGATTGTACGGTGTGTCTTGCCTTTTGTTGTAAGTTTGCTTAGAGCTTAAGGTACGGTGAGCAGCAAAATAAGAAACTATTTTACTTGTTCTCCTGCGTCTCAAAAGCTAAAACTGGCCAATAATACCTGTGCAAGCGAAAAGTCAGGAATTTCGACGTTGCCAGTGCATGAAAAAGGTGAAAATGTAAATCTGAACACTGAACGTGTGTGCGAAAATAAGTGAATGAACGTGTGTGCGACAGCAAGTCAGGCGATTGTCCTGAACACTTGACTTTGGATTAATAAATCGAATTTTGTGGGAAATTTTGCAAATGAGTAGGAAATATGGGCGTAGAAAGAAATAAACAAGGCAAGAACATTGCATAACCTTGAACTACGCATCTGTGTCATCTTCAGGTCATTCAAGAAAAGAAGAAATAGTAGTTTCATTACAGAAAAAATATCTGTGCTTACAAGAGCACAGATTGTAAGAACAGTAAAACTTGCTGTCTGCAGCATGAAACCATACAAACCTTTTTAAAGGACTAAAACTCTTGTCCCTTCTCTGCATTTATATACACACATCAAAAAACGTTTTACATCATCCTGGTTCCTCCTGAAGATAGACTTTCACTGTGGACGTTGAATTATAGACACAGTCCCTTTGACTGTTCAGAGATGTCACTAAACCCGCCTAAAGATGTAAACAAGCATGTATGAGCAGCGCCTATTAGACAGAGGGGGTCCAACTGCCGATCAGTTCCAGTCATTCCACCAGGAAGGAGGTACACGGCTCGTATTGTCTGTAGTTCAACCATGCCTAGATGGTCAATACCGCGGTTCGATCGCTTCCGCATTGTTACTTTGTGCCAGGAAAGGGCTCTCAACAAGGGAAGTGTCCTGGTATCTCACAGTGAACCAAAGGGATGTTATTCGGACATGGAGGAGATACAGAGAGACAGTAACTGTCAATGACAAGCCTCGCTCAGGCCACCCAAGGGCTACTACTGCAGTGGATGACCCGGTACCTACGGATTATGGCTTGGAGGAACCCTGACAGCAGCGCCACCATGTTGAATAATGCTTTTCGTGTAGCCACAGGACGTTGTGTTATGACTCAAACTGTGTGCAATAGGCTGCGTGATGCGCAACTTCACTCTCGATGTACTTGGCTTGATCCATCTTTGCAACCATGATACCATGCAGCATAGTACAGATGGGCCCAGTAACATGCCGAATTGACCATTCATGATTGGCATCACGTTCTGTTCACTGCCTTTAACCAGACAATCGTCGGAGACGTGTTTGAAGGCAAGCTGGTCGAGCTGAGCGCCTTAGACACACTGTCCAGCGAGTACAACAAGGTGGAGGTTCCCTGCTGTTTTGGGGTGGCGTTATGTGGGGCCGACATACGCTGCTGGTGATCATGGAAGGCGCTGTAATGGCTGTACGATACATGAATGCCATCTTCCAACCAACAGTGCAACCATATTGGGAGAATATTGGTCAGGCATTCGTCTTCATGGAAGACAAAAAAAAAAAGGCTCTGAGCACTATGGGCTTAACATCTGTGGTCATCAGTCCCCTAGAGCTTAGAACTACTTAAACCTAACTAACCTAAGGACATCACACACATCCATGCCTGAGGCAGGATTCGAACCTGCGACCGTAGCGGTCACGCGGTTCCAGACTGAAGCACCTAGAACCGCTAGGCCACACTGGCCGGCATGGAAGACAATTCGCTCCTCCCTATCATGCACACCTTGTGAATGGCCCCCTTCAGGATAACGACATCGCCCGACTAGAGTGGCCAGCATGTTCTCCAGAGATGAACCCAATTGAACATGCCTGGGATAGATTGAAAAGGGCTGTTTATGGACGACATGACCCACCAACCACTCTGAGAGATCAACAAAGAAAAATTTAGTTTTTTTTAGCTAAATCTCATATGCAGCAATATATTATGTAGTATGCACCATATGCAAAGTCATAGCAACCTCTATTTTTCATTGCATACTTTTTCTAATTCCACACAGTGTCTTACTTAAATACAAATATCATAATAGCTATGACCATTAACGAAATGACAAGGACATCATCATGAAGCTGACATATAAAGCTGTAAGTGATGCAAAAATAATTTTCTTTTACCAAACAGTTTCTCTAAAATCGTTTGAGAAAGACAGCAGGATGTGCACCTGAATCCTGGATTCTGTAATCACAGAATGTAGTCAACCATACAAAAGTGCACAGACATTGTTGGCTTTCCGATCTGAACAAATGAATGAAACCACCCAGCGCTTTGGACGAAAATTGGCCACTGTGTATTGGCCGCTGTATCCTGTGTGGACTCTGTTATATACCTTTGAAAATGTGTGACATTCAGTCTACTGTAAAACTGCTTTTATTCAATTTAACAGTACCTCATGTATGAAGACATGCCAGTCATGCTGTAAATTGTAGAAATAAGTTGTAAGTGTACAATATATACTCAAATATGTAACTATGCATTTCAGAAGTTCAATATGTCATAAAAAATTAAATGATATATATTTGTACGCTTTAAAGCCAAGGAGTAAAAAGGTTCTCCCGTGAGCATGTTGTGGACGATACATGTATTAAAAGAACGTTTATATGGACAAATAAATATTGTTGAAACAACATTGAACAATCTCTGAAACTTTATGTGAAGTTTTAAAACTATCTCTTACAAATTTCTATTTAATGAATAGTAAAGAATTGAACCATTGAGTTGTGCTGCTGCAGAAGGATACTGAGAGTTATGTTGTTTTATAAGATAAGAAATGAGTAAGTTTTCTCCAGAATACATGTAAAACATGTGTTAAGACAGCAGATACTAGAGGGAGTCATTGAAGAAGAACAATAAGCAAAGATATTAATTGTAACAAATTCAGCAAATAATCAGGATCATTGAGTGTAAGTGCTAGTTTGACATGAAGAGGTGGAGACAAGTGAGCATGTCATGGCAGATCATATCAAACCAGTAAGAACATTGATGATGTAATAAATACATTTTTCAGATGGTGCTTCAGTAATGAGTGACAAATGCCTAATATTTTTTGTGTCTTCTATTGATTATTTTCATGTTTTATCAAAGTGATGTTGAATGAGTCATGTGGACAGGGTTAGTTCATGTGTTAGCTACATGCTTGCTATTCACAGCACATTCAAGATGACAATAACTTAAATTTATTAATAGGAATAGGTATGTCACATTTTTACAATTATTATATTAATTGTGAAATTAAAGTAAATTAAACAACATTAAATATTTATCTTCTTCAGTAAATAGCTATAATATTAATTTTCATGTAAAAATCGTCTAGTGACTAGAAGTTGTACATAAAAAAGGTTTTCAGTTTAGATTTAAAATTTGCGTTGCTATCCTTGAGACTTTTTGGATTATTGGGGTGTGGTTATCAGGTGTGGTTGGTTGGTAATAACACACACTAAGTATTTTATATACATGTATTAAACAGTGAGACAGAAAGAACAAACACAGCAGAACACAAGCTGCATGCCAAGAAAAGACACAGAATTAAAGCAGTTCAAAGAAATAACAGTCGAAGATAGGACGTTCTGCACCAGAGACGCCACAGAGCTGCCCCTCCCCGTAGTGCGGAGCACAGTGGAGGGAAGCTTCATTACTGGAATTAATAATCTTGGTGCCAGCACAGCGGCTGTAGGCGGCCACCAGCGCGTCAAGTATGCATGTCAGAAACTGTGCTGCAAGAGTCCCGTGCATCCAACGGTTGCGCAGGTGGTGAGACATTGGTTGAAGGCAGGTTGGCAGCATCGAGAGGCAGAGCAGTAGCATCAGAAGGCAGGTCAGCACCGTCAGGAGGCAGGTTGGTGACTGACCACAGTCTGTGGTCTTCCGTGTAGGTGGATTACAAATGTGTTTGTACCCTGACGTAACACACAGTGAGGGCCCAAATAAGGTGGCTGCTCACACGGTGTCAAATTCACACGAAGCAAGGTCCTTGTGGATGAACACAGGTGGGGTGGAGTGAGGGCGTGGAAGAGGGGTGTGGAGGAGTGCAACATGCTCATGAACCAGATCAACCAGAGTAGGAAGATCCACAGTATCGGCTGACAGTGAATTTCTGCAGGAAGGAGGAGGGGTTCGCCGCATAGGATCTTGACAAGTGATGTTCTCAAGTCTGCTTTATGTGCCAAGCGAATGCCCAGCAGGACCCAAGGGAGGGTCTCGGACTATTAGCCACCTTGGCACATAACTGCGGCCTTGAGAGTGCGGTATCACCGTTTGACCAGGCCATTCGCCTGCATGTGATAAGACATGGTGTGGAGTTTGGCAACACTGCAGAGTTCGCACAGTAATGCAAAGAGGACGGACTCGAACTGTCGTCCCTGATCAGTCATGAGGGACAGGGGACAGCCAAAATGAGCAACCCACACTAAGATGAAAGAAAGAGCGATGGTCTCGGCCGTGATGTCAGTAAGAGGGACCGTCTCGACCCAGCGGCTCACGTGGTCAGTGATCGATAAGATGTATCTGTAACCCTTGGAAGGGGGGAGGGGGCTAACGACGTCGATGTGGATGTGCCGAAGGCGCCCCTTTGGAATGTCAAACTTGCCCAATGGAGGTTGAGTGTGCCTGCTGACCTTGCTGCACTGGCACAGGACACACTCACAGGTCCAAGAGCCACAGTCGTGATTCACGCCGGGATAGACAAAGTGCTCAGTAAACAGCTGCGTCATTGCTCGTATTCCAGGGTGGGCCAAGCTGTGCAAAACAGTAAAGACCCCGTGACGAAGGGCAGTAGGGACCAGGGGGCAGGGAGTGCCTGTAGAGGTGTCGCAAAGGACAGGTATCGTCGATGCGTGTAGGATACGGGTTGGACAGAGAGCGATGACTCGTTGTTTGACATTATTCGCTGTATATCGTCGTCTTCAGCCTGAAGTCAGGTGAGCTCTTCGAGATTCAGCAGTATGGTTAGTGTGCAAATGCGCCGCTAATATAGCATACGTTGGAAGAGTGCTGACAGATGTAGTCCATATGGCAGAAACACCTTGGCAGAAGGTCCTTAGCTGGGTTACGAATAGCATCCATGAGTGGCTTGTGATCTGTGTAGATCGTGAAAGTCGCTCCTCAAGGGCACTACGGAAATGTTTAATCACCTCGTACACAGGGAGGAGCTTATGATAGAAAGCCGACCACTTATGCTGGCTCTTAGTCAGTTCCTTGGAAAAGAAGCGGAGCAGTTTGGTTGAGTTGGTGCTGTGCTGTTGTAAAACAGCGCCCACAGCTGAGTCACTGGGATCAGTCGTTTGTAACGGCTTGGGTAAGGGCAGTTTTAAGGTTACCAAAGGCAGCAAGCATGGATTTGGTCATCCAAATTCTGTTTCCCCGTGGTATTTTTGCCAGAGGGAGTGTCAGTGAGGGCCATTTGGACAAAGGCAGCTTGAGGAATATGTCGGCGGTAAAAATTTGCCATACCCAGAAAACGACAGAGCTGAGCATAATACTCAGGAAGAGAAAGATCAAGTATGGGTTTGATATGAGAACTCGTCAGTCAGAGGCCATCGGCAGAGACAGTATGGCCTAGGAAGGTAACTGATGTGGAACAGAGTTGAGATTTATAGTGGTAGATCACCACACCAATGGCAGCGAGGGCCAAATGGATTGCATGGAGGTGAACTTGATGCTCTTCAGCAGAGGAGGAAAAGATCAGTATATCATTGAAGTAAGTATACGCAAATGGTAGAGGTAGCAAAACAGAATCAGTGAACTGCTGCCATGTCTGCACAGCATTTTTCAATCCATAAGGCATGTAACAGTAATCAAATAGGCCGAAGATGTGATGATGGTCATCTTCAGAATATGCGGTGGATGCATAGGGATTTTGATAGTATGCCTTGGAATAATCTAAAACAGAGAAAAACTTAAAACCATGTAGTAATTGCGTGAAATCCTGTATATGAGGAACTGGATAGTTATCGATAATGGTGCGAGTATTTTGGGACCTGTAGTCCCCACACATGCGTTAGGTGCCGTTCTTTTCAGGAACAAGGTGAATAGGTGAAGACCAGTTGCAATCGGAGAAGTGGAGCATGCCCGAAGCCGACAGGTCCTGAACGATATCCTTGGCACGCAGAAGTTTGGAAGCATTAAGGCTCCTGGCTTTCTAACATACAGGTGAGCCATTTGTGGTGCGAATCCTATGACAAGTGCCATTACTGATGGCTGATACTCGTAAAGGGAGGTTGGCAAGAGGGGTCAGGAAGGGGTTTGCGGGCAATGTCAGTTCACTGACCTTGCTGAACCGGGGCGATGGAGGCGATGCGTCGGCTGAAGTCGGCAATGGAAGTTGCAGTATGGGAGTGGAGCATGTAGATGCGTCTTGTAGATTTGTCCACACTGCTGAGAAAATGACAGCAGGTGGAGGAATGCTCGACACGAGAGTAGATTGGGAAGAAGGCGCAGTAGGGGCATACGTCAGGTCGCCTCTTTCCAGTTCTGCAGATAGGCGATGTATCGTACGCCATGTGTGTGACAATGCAGTGGAAGCACAGGCAATGCAGATGCGTAACGCATCGTTCTGGGTCGGAGTTCGTCGATTTGTGAGTGCATGTTCAACAGGTCAGAGAGCCATGTAGTAATGCACTCGAGAAGGGATGTACATGTGGAAATTGTCGCCAAGGAGGTGGAGAGTGAAGACGGGGGAAATCGTTTGAGCATGGAACAGTAGAGCCAGATGTGTGACAGAGCGCGGTGGCCTACAGGTCTGGTGAAAGTTCGTAATGGTGTAGAAAATCCAAACTGATTACAGGTTCATCCACATCAGCAATGTGGAATGTCCAAGGAAAACTGTGGAAAGGTGATAGGCAAAGTGACATCTTGATGGAGACACGGACCACAATAGGAGAATGACTGGCGGCAATCAAGGCGAGGTTAGCAGGTGAAAGTGTGTCACCTGTGTGCTTGGCTGGGATATTGCTAATGTTGACGAGAAAGCGAGTGCCCGATGTGGCATAGAGGCATTGCGTCACTGAAGCGAGTGGTGCAGCATTGGACATTAGGTGCCATGAAGGAACGTGGCGGGACTTGGCGCCTAAATGCGCCCACCAGAATCATTTGGGTAGGCACAAGGCACATGGCAGTTGTGGGCAGCATCCTCGTGGGTAGCGTGGTTAGGCGAGGTGGTGTGGAGTCGGAGGGGCTGCAGCTGTCGGGGTTGGGGCTGCTGCTTTGGCGAGATTTGCAGTTGTCGGGAGTCCTCTGGCAGTACCTCCTGTAGGCTGCTAGGTGGCAGCTCCTGACTAGCAGTTGAGGCGCCAAGGCAAGCGTGCTGGCCTCTGCCAGCAGTATGCGGAACCAAAGCTGCAAGTGTGCCAACTGAGCATGTCGGTGATGAATGATAGCTTAAGTTCCATCTGCCATGTGTAAACAAACCTCAATTGGGTCAGCGACATGAAACAGTAGTTGAAGTTGTAGATCCAAAGGCATTTTGACCATCCACAATGTCCAAAGCCCAGCATCAGGTAATGCTTGATCATCAATTAATGCATGTAGTCGCTGTCAAATCTGCAAAGGAGTGCAGTCGTCAAGATGCTCGTTGTAAATAATGTGGTGGATAGCCTCTGGCAGAGGGTGAAAAGGTCCTCAATGAGCAGTGCTTTCGCCATCAAATACTTGTGCGAGGTGGCGGTGAGAGAAGCAGATCGCTGATGAGGTCCACATGAGTGTGGAGGTGACTCACCAGGCAGACAAAACATTCATTGTCATCCAAAATGCCTTGGATGTCCAGTAGGTGATCCACTAATGCAAATCGAGTCATCTTTTTGCAAAGCAGGTAGATCGGGAAACCTGCCGGGTAACACATGTTGAGGCAGCATAGGTAGGTGGAGATCCATACGAGCAGGGCAGGATGCCTCTGACACTCGGAGTGCGGTAGTGGTGACAGGTGCATTGCCCCAGGTCTGTGTGGGGGGCGGCTGCATGCAGCACACGGTGTGGAGGGTGCAGGTGCAAAAGTCAGTACGGTGTGTCCAAACTGGATGCCCAATGAAGAGCACAGTGGGGTTGTAACGACCGGTGCTGTTGCAACAGCGGGTGGAAGATAGTCGCGGCACAGCCACTGGGAGGGCGGGGGGGGGGGGGGGGGCTGACCCGAATACCAGTGCGGGTGGTATGGCCGGTGACACATTATGAAATCAGGCGGAAGGCAGTCATGTGCAACCACGGTACAATGGTCAAGCCGAACTTAATTGCATAGATGAGGGGCAAACAACAATGTCTTTAACTGGGTGATCATCCACATTGTCACTGGGTGGCAAATACTGTCCATGTTGTGGCAGTTGTACTGCCGCACTATATGGTGGCCATGTTGCGCTGGCTAAGGTTAGGTGGCTGGGCATAAATAATTGTTCACTTTTAGCCAAATGCACAATAGTTACACTTGACCACTCGTGGTTGCAAGTATGGTTAATAGGGTGCGTGGACTATCACAGAAAGACACCTGTAGATCCATTGTGGTGAGAGCAATGTGGACTGGCAGACAAAGTTCGTTAATGACGAAACAAGCACAAAATAACTCATGATCACACGATGACGATAGCGGGGTCACCACTACGGTTATCATGTATGGTTGGTTGGTAATAACACACAGTAAGTATTGTACATACATTTATTAAACACTGAGACAGAAAGAGCAAATATGGCAGAACACAAGTTGTGTGCTGAGAGCAGACATAGAACACAAGCAGTTCAAAGAAATAAGAGACAAAGATAGGGCGGTCTGTGCCAGAGACACCACAGGGTAATTGATAAAATATTAGCATCCCTAGACACATTGTGTAGTTTCTCCACTGTTAAGTGGTAATCAACAACATTCATTATAGTGCTGCAGCACACACACATATATATACAGGCTCTCCAGTGCATATGGAAATGTCACCTGCAGAAAGTACAGATAATTTTTTATTTGGCCTACAGTTCAGTCGATAAGTTTTTGGAAACTGCCTGTGGCTAGAGGAGGCAACTGTGTGCAGGTGCCAGAAAAAGCATCTAGGGGGGGAGACTTCCTGAGTCTTTAATTATGTTAGGCAGAAAATCACTCAGCGAAATACGGTATATTAGAGTAAAAATAACTTATTGCTCCTTTCTTTATTGCAACCAGAAGTTACACCCTTACCCATAAGAAAAAACAAAAAATGGAGATATAATTTTATAATGTCATGGAACACAGACGCAGAATGAACATAAATATCTGGTGCACTCACACCACAAAAACTGAAAATGAAGCCACTAAAAAAACTCAATACAACAAGCTCACTGCTGTCAACACTCTAACTCATGTTTTACTGAGTTTGTTTTGAGATCATTGACAGGGCTTTACTGTTTGATATGAATTTGTCTCCAGTTAAAAGTTTTGTGAATAAGTCTGCCAACTGTTTATCGGAATAAACACAATAGACTTCAATCTCATTATTTTCAACATGTTCACATCTATAATAGTATTTAATGTCAATGTGCTTGGTATGCTTGTGATGTTCTGAGCACGTGAGTAGCACTTTGTTGTCAGCATGGAGTGTTGTTGGTTTATCTATCTGAAAACCAAGTTCACTGAGAAAACCACGCACACAAACAACTTCAGTAGCAGCATCTGAAGCTATTATGTATTCGGCCTCTGTTGTTGATCTGCTTACACATTTCTGCTGAAATGAACACCATGTCACACACCCACCTGCTAAATAGCTCACATAGCCTGTTGTTAACTGACGAGTGTCACAGTCACCAGCACCTGAGTAGACCACCAGTCCAGTAGATTCAGTTTTGTACCTTATCATCAGGTCCTTGATCCCCTGTAGATACTTCATAATCCTTTTAACAGCATGCCAATGATCAAGACCAGATTATGTAAAAACCTACTCACCATGTTCACAGTGAACATGATGTCAGGACGCAAGACAGTTGCTGCAAACATTAAGCTGCCAACTGCCTGCCAATAAGGTTTGCTTTCCATCTCCTTTACCTCATGTTGGTTTTCAGGAGACTGCCCACTGTGCAACATGGTTCCACCATCAAAAGGAGTGGAGTTTGGTTTTGAATCATCCCTGTTGAACGCCTGAAGTGAACAATTGATGTATCTTTGCATTCTTTTGTAGAATGGCTTTGTTCAATTTCCAATCCACAGAAGTATTTTTCATTGCCCACAGTAATTTCAAACATTGATCCCAGTGCTGTCAAAACATTTTCCAGTATTTTTGGAGACTTAGAAATAAGCATAAAGTGACAAGTAAACATCAGTGTCATCTGTTAAAACATGAAAAACACATTTTTCTGCATTCAGTTGCACAAAGCCAAACATCATCAAAAACTGTACAAATTTTTTGATTTCAATAACGTGGTGATTATTTGAGTCCATATAGACTCCTCTTCACTTTGCAAACATTATTTAAGCTTTCTACAACACCACCTTTTGGTTGCTCCATGTAAACATCTTCTTTCAAATCCCCATTCAGGAGTGCAGTCTTAACATCAAATTGCCTAATTTTCATATCTCGCAAAGCTGC
The DNA here is from genome assembly GCF_021461395.2 of Schistocerca americana. Taxonomy (NCBI): domain Eukaryota; kingdom Metazoa; phylum Arthropoda; class Insecta; order Orthoptera; family Acrididae; genus Schistocerca; species Schistocerca americana. The sequence goes on along the minus strand of NC_060119.1, from coordinate 311,739,447 downwards.
TATGGCTAATAAAACTCTTACTGAATCATATTGAACCACAGGTGAGAATGTCTCTTCATAACCAATGCCTTCTCATTGTGAATAACCTTTTGCACGTAATCTAACTTTAAAGCACCCAGTTTTTCGCTCAGAATTCTGCTTCACTTGATAGACCCACTTACATCCAAAATTCAGTACATCTTTGTTCTGTGTTTTAACTACGGGTTTGTTCTTCATTGAAAGAGACATTGCAGGAGATTATAATTTTCTTTGGCTCAGGACTGTATAGGCAATAACTGGTACTATACCCATCATAGCCAACCATGATCAATTTTTTGGATTTACTATCCCATTTTGATCTAAATTTACCAGGAACATGTATGTATGCTGTTGACCCAAACTTCCTCATGTGTCCTAAAGGACGTTTTCTAAACCGTTTTTCTAGAAGTAGCCAATACTTTTAACAGATATTATATTACTGTAGCAGACGAATTAATAAGTCAAAATAAAACAAATGCAGTAAGTAAATTGTTAAACCCCCCACATACAAATCATACTATGGTTTTCATACCTACAACAGATGCAGAAGTGTCAAACCTAATAAAACAACTTAAAATTAAACATTCTTCTGGCTTGGATGGTGTCACATCACATCTCATAAAGGAATGCAGAGAATGTATATTAAAACCATTGACACACATGCTGAATGCTGCGATAGAAGAAGGTATATTTCCAGATTCACTGAAAGTAAGTAAAGTGAAGCCAATATTTAAGAAAGGGAACAGGGATGAATTAGGAAATTACAGGCCAATATCATTGATCTCAACATTTGCTAAAATCTATGAAATGATAATAAAGAATAGAATTGTAAGTTTTATAACAAAGTACAGTATACTGCATTCATCACAACATGGTTTCAGAGAAGGGAAGTCAACAAAAACAGCATCAACAGATATAATTGAGCACATTCTTAATTTACTTGACAGGCAACAAAAGACTTGTGGGATTTTTATGGACCTATCTAAGGCATTTGATTGTGTGAACCACTCAAAATTAATGATGAAATTACATCAGTATGGAATTAGAGGAAAATGCTATGACATACTTAAATCATACATTACAAATAGGAAACAATGCACAGAAATCAGACATACTAGTGGGGGAAACATAACAAACTACATATCAGAATTACAAACAGTTAAACACGGTGTGCCGCAAGGGTCTGTGCTTGGGCCAATACTATTCATACTCTACGTAAATGACTTCCCTAACTATATAAATCAGAAACTTATAATGTATGCTGATGACACAACAATCATTTGCACAGCTGACACAAAGGAGGAGCTTGAGAAGGAAGCACTCCTGACTATTGAAAATGCAAATAAATATTTAACACAAAACAACCTGTTTATGAATCAGTCTAAAACAATGAATGTAGTATTTCAGACCAAGCGTAGTGAAAATTATAATATAAATGTTAATATAAATGGAAACACTATTAAAGAAGTAACCAGCACAAATTTTCTAGGAACTATAATAGACAAACATTTGGCATGGGGGGAGCACATAGATGCACTGTGTAAAAAGATAAACAAACAGATCTTCATCATGCATAAAACAGCTAAGACTGTGGATGATAAAGTCCTCAGATCAATGTATTATGGACTTGTCTTCCCACATTTGTCTTATTCGGTTCATATATGGGGAAATGCACAAGCTGGCTACCTAAAAAGAATATTCACAATTCAGAAAAGGGCAGTGAGATGCATTGCAAAAATACCACCAAGACAGACCTGTAGGCAAGCTTTTGTACACTATAATATTATGACAGTATATTCACTGTATATATACCAAAGCATAATGGTGGTAAGGTCAAGTGATAAACACCTCCTAAATAAAGATGTACACAAACACGGTACAAGAGGAAATGAAAATTACTACATGATAAACAGAAATCTAAAACTGTCTATGACTGCCCCAGAAGAAGCAGGCAAAAGGTTTTTTAATAAACTCCCCAAAATCATTAAAAAAGAAACAGATCTAAAATGTTTTAAAAATCATTTGAAACTATATCTCACAGAGAAATGTATATACAGTTTGAGTGAATACTAAGATGTGTTTAAATATATCATTACTGAAATGTACCTGTAAAAATTATCATTTCTGTATGTTTTTTTTGATTTGTGTGTACATATAATGTGAAACATGTAAAACCTTTGTATGATTATGGACTATTTCTGTTTAATCATTTGTTTCATTTATATATATATTGAAATCAAGTTTGATGTTAATAGGCTATTGTATGACACACCCAATACTCTCAGCTGGATTTTCAGCTGGAGTCCATGGGCAAAGAATAAATAAATAAATAAATAAATAAATAAATATGGCATAACATTGACATTTGCTTTACATGGTTGGCAATATTAGATATATACAGCAAAATTTACTGCCTCTGCCCACAATTTGTGAGACAAGTCAGTACTTAATAACGTTGCATGTGCACTCTCAGCAATGGACCTGTTTTCTTGTTCAGTTTGGCCTTTCTGCTGTGGTGTATACGGTCTTGTTTTCTCATGTATTATACCATTTTGCTTGAAATAATCTTCAAATTGCTTATTTATGAATTCGGTTCCATTTCCTCTTCTCAGAACTTTGATTTTTCTTCCACTCTGTCTTTCAATCAGTCTCTGAAATTCGAAAAACACAGAGAAAGTATCATGCTTACTATTAAGAAAATACATGAACCTGTAATCATCCTTGAAAAATATGTACAATTGTGCACCTCCAAGAGACAGTTTCCTCCTCTATCCACTCAAATCTACATGCATAAATTTGCCAGGAACTTTTGATCTTGATTCCAAATTTGAATTAAAAGCTTTTCTTTTAATCTTGCAATACTGGCGCAGTTCACAATGAAGATTTTCAAATTTCTTCATATTGAAACCAGGTATTAAGTTCAGATCAGCTGTATTCTTGAGATCACTGAAATGAATGTGCCCAAGCCTCTCATGCCAGAGCATGGTGGAATTCAGTGAAGCAGGATCTGCCTGTAGTACATATGGACATTTGAACAACATTTGATAACACTGATTGTCCATTTCAGTTACTGCTGCAATTAGACCCGAACAGTGAACTTCCATTCTCTTGTCATCAAAAATAACTTTCATTCTTTTTTTTGTGACTTCTCCCAATGAAAATAAATTTTTCTTTATCTTAGGAATACATAATGTGTTTTCCAAAGTGTGAGGTTGCCATTTACCCTCAACTAATGACAATACTTTAATTACTCCAATGCCTTCTGCTTTGATGTTCGAGTTGTCTCCAATTTGAACAAAAGAGTCATCCAACTGAATTGGCTTAAATGTGTTGAACCACTCTTTATGTGTCATCATATGTTTTGACACAGCAATGTCAGCTAATCAAATGTTTTCATAACATGGAGCAAAAACATAAACATGTTCTGCACTAAAATGTCCCTTTTTGTGACAGTAATAACATTCAATGTCTTTTCTACTGACCATGTTAGATGCACTGTTGTTGCTGGTATTTGAACTGAACTTGCGTGTCTTGTCCACATTAACTGCTGTGAAGGCTGTTGAGTTTTCATCACATTGTCAAAGTTTTTATTCTTCTTTTAGTAAACTTAAAGTCAACTTATTGAATGTTTGTTGATCTTCAGCACACGAGTCTCAGGCAGTTGAAAAAAAAATTGCAAACTTTGCTGGCAGGCTTCCCAAAAATTTTGCCATTTTGTCAACTTCTTTAACAGGTTTCCCAATATCAGCTAATGCTTGTTCCATGGACTCAACTTGACTGATGTGTTGTGCGATTGTGTCTGTTGGTGACATTCTGTAATCAAAAAAATTCTGCTTCAGGGCTGTTTTAATAACTGTGGATCACTGTTCATGAATAGTCTATAGTCTGGCCCACATTTCTGCTACATGTGTGCACATCATAACAGGTTGCAATTGGTCAAATTCCATCACAGTACATAGAATGAGCATCGCCTTCGCATTTAAGTTGTCCCAAGCAGATTGACTCTCACCAGCTTCATTTGGCCTCGGTTTCCCCTCGACAATATTGAGCATTTTTTCAGCAAGAAAAATAATTTGCAACTGATATTTCCACAGTTGGAAGTTTTACTGTCAAATCTCTGGGTACTGTACATTTTCAATTGATCCATCTTCATGTAGGCTGAATAGAAGTCAAACTTATAATACTCAGTTCAAAATGAAAATGAAGGTTTTCTGCAATAGACCAGCAACATACGACGGTTCCAGAACTTGAGCATCACAATTCATGCTAATAAAAGTCTGATCAAAAACAATGAAATCTTAGAACAAAAATAGATATCTAATGTATTTGTTTGCCTGGGCCTACAACCTGATGTCTTTAATTATATCTGGCAGAAAAATCACAGAGCGAAATACGGTATATTGGAGTAAAACTAACTTATTGCTCTTTATTGCAACCAAAAGTTACACCGTAACTGTAAGAACAAAACAAAAAACAATGATATAATTTTGTAATATCATGGAACACAGCCGCACACAGAATGAACATAAATATCTTGCGCACTCACACCACTAATACTGAAAATGCAGCCACCGAAAAGAAACTCAATACAACAAGCTCACTGCTGTCAACACTTCCTGTTTTGTGTTGGCAATGTGTGGCAGATACATATGAGAAAAAGTATCCTACATTCATCAAGCAACATTAGTTAAGAAGTGCTACTGGCAAAGGCTGTAAGAAGTTCATTGTTTTTTTTAAGTTAACAGTCTTTTTTTCATTATTCACTACTGAAAAACTTCATTCCTGTTGTGATGAACATACTTTGTATAGACAAGCAGCCTCATAAATCTGTATCTGTGACTATTTTACATATGAATTAGGTAGTTTTATGAGTATGTTCTTTGAACTTGTTGTTTGTAAGATATATGAAAGCTGCAATGGCTGTCTAAAAATTGGTTTGCTTGAAAAAGATGTACAAGTTTCTGATTCCTTTGAATATCAGCACACTGTCATTTGATTTTGCATGTAAATTGAAAAGCTATACTGTGCTTCAGTTCAATAACTGATTGCTACCTCATATCATTATGCTGTGAGATAATAATGAACAGAAAGCTGTAGAAGATATTCATTTTTGAAGTTTTTCCTTTCTGAGACTAACAATGATGTTAAGAGTAGAAGCTGCTGAATGAGCCATTTCGAAACCTAACAATATGCCTCCTCCAGTTCAGTTTTTCAGTAGTGTGTAATTCTGAGCCTTCTGACCTGTATTCTGACTCCTTTTCACGTGTTACTTGATAATTAGGGTTATTTCAATTTATTATTTATATATCAATATAATGGAAGGAAACATTCCACGTGGGAAAAATTATATATAAAAACAAAGATGAGGTGACTTACCGAACAAAAGCGCTGGCAGGTCGATAGACACACAAACAAACACAAACATACACACAAAATTCAAGCTTTCGCAACAAACTGTTGCCTCATCAGGAAAGAGGGAAGGAGAGGGGAAGACGAAAGGAAGTGGGTTTTAAAGGAGAGGGTAAGGAGTCATTCCAATCCCGGGAGCGGAAAGACTTACCTTAGGGGGAAAAAAGGACAGGTATACACTCGCACACACGCACAAATCCATCCATACATACAGACACAAGCAGACATATGTCTGTATGTATGGATGGATATGTGCGTGTGTGCGAGTGTATACCTGTCCTTTTTTCCCCCTAAGGTAAGTCTTTCCGCTCCCGGGATTGGAATGACTCCTTACCCTCTCCTTTAAAACCCACTTCCTTTCGTCTTCCCCTCTCCTTCCCTCTTTCCTGATGAGGCAACAGTTTGTTGCGAAAGCTTGAATTTTGTGTGTATGTTTGTGTTTGTTTGTGTGTCTATCGACCTGCCAGCGCTTTTGTTCGGTAAGTCACCTCATCTTTGTTTTTATATATAATTTTTCCCACGTGGAATGTTTCCTTCCATTATATTGATATCATTAATTTGAATCCAACAATTACGTTTGTTATTGTCACTGTTGCATTTCGAAATCTTTTCTGTCGTCTTATTTTCCTCTTTCTGTTTTTGCCAGTAGTTTCACTTTGTATTCACCTTCTCCTTGAAATATGTCTGCTTGTGTCTGTATGTATGGATGGATATGTGCGTGTGTGCGAGTGTATACCTGTCCTTTTTTCCCCCTAAGGTAAGTCTTTCCGCTCCCGGGATTGGAATGACTCCTTACCCTCTCCTTTAAAACCCACTTCCTTTCGTCTTCCCCTCTCCTTCCCTCTTTCCTGATGAGGCAACAGTTTGTTGCGAAAGCTTGAATTTTGTGTGTATGTTTGTGTTTGTTTGTGTGTCTATTGACCTGCCAGCGCTTTTGTTCGGTAAGTCACCTCATCTTTGTTTTTATATATATTAATTTATATAATTGAATAACTGTGCTTTTACTTCTTTTGGAAGTAAGAAAGAGTACATAAGGCGAAACCATCAAATACATATTTAAAAAAACATTATTGATATTTATTTGGTAATGTCTTTCTAATGGGATAAATTACCACTCTTATGTTCTCTTTAATGTTGGTTAAGTGGAAGATGATTCACATATGGAAAGAAGAGTAGATCCTAAATTGAAACTCACGTCTTCTTAGCCCCCTTACTATTCATTTCATTATTCTGTCATTTGAATGATTAAACACAACTTTTTGTGTGTTTGTTATTGAGTTTGATTGAATTCAGCTGTCTGTGATACATGTCACAAAAACTTTTGGTTTTGTAGTTAAATATTGTGATTTATTTAAACAAAAGCTTTGGATAAATTGTATAAAATACCATATTGAGACATTTCATTAGATGGTTTATAATCTGCCTCATGAACCAAAGCCATCTTCAAGATGGTGTGGCTTGCTTGCTCCAATTATATAGATAACGATACCATAGGTGCAAAAATAATGGAAAGATTTCTGTGGAGAGGCCAGACAAACATGAGGTTCATGAAAAGGGTTGGCAGCTTTTCATTAATGCAGGGTCAACTGTCTGGATGATCGACTGATCTGGCCCCATAACATCAGCCAGCATGGCCTTATTGTGCTTGTACCTTGAGTTACGAATGGCTGGGAGCAAGGGTGACTACAGCTGTTACTTTTCTTGAAGACATGCAGATCTACTGTATGTTAAATGATAAGTGTATCCTCTTGGGTAAAATATTCCAGAGAAAAAATAGTCCCCCATTCAGATCTCTAGGTGGGGACTAATTGGGAGGATATCATCATCAGGAAAAACAAAACTGGTATTCTATAGATCAGGGCATGGAATGTTAAATCCCATAATTGGGTGGGTAGCTTAGAAAATTTAGAAAGGGAAATAGATAAGCTGTAGTTTGGTGGCAGGACAAACAGATCTTTTGGCCAGATGAATACAGGGTTATAAATACAAAATAGAGGTAATGAAGGAGTTGGCCTAATAATGAATAACAGAATTGGAATGTGGGTAAGGTAATATGAGTAGCAAATTGAATGTATTACAGTAGTTAAGGCAGACACAAAGCCAAAACCTACCACAGTAGTACTGCTTATATGCCAGACATTTACAGGGGCAGATATGGGCACAAACCATACGTTATTGGTTATGAACTGTAGATTAAACCTGAAGAACCTGAAAAATTTAGGAGACTGGAGCTGGACAATTTGAAAAATCCATAGGTTGTTGAGAGTTTTGAAGAGAGCATTAAGCAATGACTGACTGAGAAATGGGGAAGAAATACAGTAGAAACCTATGGTAACTTTGAGAGATGAAGTAATGAAGGCAACAGAGGAACAAATATGTAAAAAGACAACATCTAGCAGAAATAATCATATGTCACAGCAGATATTGAATTTAACTGATGGAAGGATAAAATATAAAAATACAACAAATGAAGCAGATAAAAGTGAATACAAATTTCTATAACATGAGATTGACAAAATTTGCAAAATTGTCAAGTACAAATGGCTAGAGGACAAACACAATTAGGGGAAAGATGGGTGCTGCCTACAGGAAAATAAACTAGGCCTTTGTGGAATAGAGAAGCAAATGTATGGATATCAAGAGCTCAGATGGCAAGCCAATACTAATCAACAAAGGGAAAGCTGAGAGGTGGAAGGAGTATATAAAGTAACTATGTAAGGAAAAGAAACTCAAGGACAATATTATAGAAAGAGACGAGGAAGTAGATGAAGATGAAATGGGAGATATGGTACTGTGAGAAAATTTTGACAGTGCACTGAAAAACATAAGCTGAAACAAGACCCCTGGATCAGACGACATTCCCAGATGCCTTGGGAGAGCCAGCCAAGATAAAACTCTCGCACCCGGTGTGCCAAGTATATGAGAGGGTGGAAATATCCACAGACAGAAGAATGTAATAATTTCAATTTGAAAGAAAGAAGGTTGTGACAGGTATGTATATTATCTATGTGTAAGTTTAGTGTCATGGTTGCAAAATAGTGCCCAATTTATTTACAGAGGAATGGAAAAGCTGGTAGAAGCCAACCAGGAAAAATCAGTTTGTGTTCCGGAGAAATGTTGGAACATGCAAGAGTCTGCTGACCCTAAAACTTATCTTAGAAGATAAGTTAGAGAAAGGCAAACTTATGTTTATAGATTTTGTAAACTTAGAGGAAGTTTTTGACAATGTTGACTAGAATACACTCTTTTGAAATCTGAAGATAACAGGAGTAAAATAGAGGGAGCTTAAGTTTATGTATAACTTGTACAGAAATGAGACAGCCGTTGTGAGAGTTGATGGACATGAAAGGAAAGCCATGGTTAAGAAGGGAGAGAGTTGTTCAGTCTGTACACTGAGCAAATAGTAAAGGAAGAAAAAGAAAATATTGGAAAATGAATTAAAGGTTTGGCTCAGGTTTGCAGATGACACTGTAACCCCATCAGAGACAGCAAAGGACTTGGAAGTGCAGTTGGATGGAGTGGACAATGTCTTGAAAGTAGGATGGAAGATGAAGATTAACAAAAGCAAAACAAGGGTGATGGAATGTAGCTGAATTAAATCAGGCAATGCTAAGGAAATTAGTTTGGTAATGAGACAGTAATAAGTGAGTTTTTTTTATTTGAGCAGTAAAATAACTGATTAAGACTGAAGTAGAGAGAATATGAAATGTAGATTCATACAGACAAGAGAAGTGTTTCTGAAGAAGAGAAATTTTTTAATACCGGATATAAATTTAAGTGCTAGCTGAAGGCATTTGTCTGGAGTGTAGCCTTGTATGGAAGTGGATGGTAAATAGTTCAGACATGAAGAGAATAGGGGCTTTTGAAATGTTGTGCTACAGAAGAATGCTGAAGATAGCATAAATAATGAGGAGATGTTGAGCAGAACTGAAGAGAAAAGGACTTTGTAGCATAATTTGACTAACAGAAGGGTTCAGTTGGCAGGACACATTCTGAGTCATGAAGGAATCGTCAGTTTATTATTGGAGGGAAGGTGTGACACAAATATTGCAGAGGTGGGCCAAGACAGAAGTATGGTAAGCAGGTTCAAATGGATGTGGGTTGTATTAGTTATTTGGATGTCAAGAGGCTTGTGCAGGACAGAGCAGTGTGGAGAGGTGTGCCAAACAAGTCTTTAGACTAAAGACTACAATAACGGTGTGGCTTGTAATATTTACTAGGTAAATAAATAACTTACTTAGTGAAACAACTGCTCTGGAAAACAAACTGTGATTTTCTAAGTTTATTGTACCTTGTTAAATGTGATACTAAGCCTGAGTACATTAACTACATTTGGTAAAAAGTTTGTAAGTGATGAAACTGGCAAATAACTATTTAGATAGAAGCTGTGTTTCAAGCCTTGCCCAGACATGTATTTATTCCAGTCTTCTATTAGTCCAACTGTTCCTTCCCTATGTCTCTGTCCATCTCCTCCTTCACCAACTCTTTGTCCACATCCACTGTCCCCTCTCCATGTCCACCTTCTCCACCCCTCACTCTCTGGCCACCTCCCCCTGCCCATCTCTCCGATAATCACCTCCTCCCTTAAATCCCTGTTCATCTCCTCCCCTTTCCTTTCTATGTCCATCTCTTCCTCGCCCCTCTCTCTGTCCATCTCCTCCCCTTTCCTTTCTCTGTCCATTTATTCTTTCCTTTCTCTCTGCTCATCTCCTCCTTCTCCTCTCTGACCCTATCATTTCCTCATCATGTCTCTGTCCATTTCTCCTATTTCCTTCCTCTCTCCATCTCCTCCTCTCCCTCCTCTCTGTCCACTTACCCCTCCTGTCTCTCTGCCCATCTCCTCTGCCACCTATCTGCGTCCCTCTCCTCTTTCCTCCTTGCCGTCTGTCCATTCACCCTCCCCCCTTTTGACTCCATGTTTTGCTCTCACCTAAATAGGAGGCTGGTGGCTTTCTTTTATTTTTCCTTGAGTCATCAGTCTTCTGACTGCTTTGCTGTGGCTCACCATGAATCCCACTCCTGTGCCAACCTTTTCATCTCAAAGTAGCAATTGCAACCTACATCCTCAATTATTTCTGGATGTATTCTAACCTCTGTCTTCCTCTACAGTTTTACCTTTTACAGCTCCTTGTAGTACCATGGAAATTATTCCCTGAGGTCTTAACAGAGTCTCCTGTAGCACTACATGTAAAATACTTCAATTCTCTTCCTCAAATTAAGGCCTATATTTGTACTAATAGACATCTCTTGACCATGAATGCTCTGTTTGGCAATGGTAGTCTGGTTTTTATGTCATCCTTGCTCCATCCATCAAGGGTTACTTTGCTGTCTAGGTAGCAGAAATTCTTAGCTTCATGTACTTTGTGATCCTCAGTTCTGATGTTAAGTTTCTCGTTGTTCTTATTTCTGCTACTTCCCCTTACTTTTGTCTTTCATCAATTTTCTCTCAATCCCTATTCCTGTCTCATTAGACTGTTCATTCCATTCAACACACCCTGCAATTCTTCACTTTCACTGAGGGTAGCAATGTCATCAGTGAATCTTATCATTGATATCCTTCTATCTTGAATTTTAATCCCACTCCTGTTTTACATCCGTCATTGCTTCTTTGATGTATAGACTGAGCAATAGGGGCGAAAGACTACATCCCTGTCTTATACCCTTTTTAATTCGAGCACTTAGTTCTTGGCTTTCCAATCTTACTGCTCCCAAACCAATCTTGTACATATTGTACATTACCCATCTTTCCCTTTAGTTTACCCACATTTTTCTCAGAATGTCGAACATCTTGCACCATTTTATGCTGTCGAATATTTTTTGCAGGTCGACAAATCCTACGAACGTGTCTTGATTTCTTTTCAGTCTTGCTTCCATAATCAACCACACTGTCAAAACTACCCCTCTGGTGCCTTTCTTTCCTAAAGCCAAACTGAAATTCATCTAACACATCCTCAATTTTCTTTTCCATTCTTTGGTATATTATTGTTTTCATCAACTTAGATACATTAGTTCTTAATCTAATTGTAATTTTTGCACTTGTTGATTCTTGCTATCTTCGGACTTGTGTGGATGATGTGTTTCAGAAAGTCAGATAGTATATCGTGACTTCATGCTTTCTACACATCAGACTGAATAGTCATTTTGTTGCCATTTTCCTTTAATGATTTTAGAAATTCCGATGGAATGTTATTCATCACTCCTGTCTTATTTGATCTTAAGTCGTCCACAGCTCTTTTAAATTCTAATAGTAGATCCCTCTATCTCTCTTTCGTTTCTTCTTCTATTACGTCATCAGGCAAGTCGTCCCCCTCATAGAAGCCTTCAATATACTCTTTCCATATGTCTGCTCTCTTCTCTGCCATTAACGGTGGAATTCCCATTGCATTCTTAACGTTAGTGTCCTTGGTTTTAATGTTTGACTTTTCTATATACTGAGTCAGTCCTTCCAACATCTATTTCTTTTTTGATTTATTCACATTTTCCATGTAGCCATTTCGGCTTAGCTTCTCTGCACTTCCTATTTATTTCATTCCTAAGTGACTTATACACTGAAGAGCCAGAGAAACAGATACACCTGCCTAATATCGTGTGCCCCCCCCCCCCCCCCCCCCCCCCCCCGACCACGCAGAAGAGCTGCAACACGACTAATGTTGAAGTAGTGCTGGGGGGAATTGATACCTTAAATCCGTAAGAGTACGAGGGGGTGTAGGTCTCCTCTGAACAGCATGTTGCACAGCATCCCAGATATACTAAGTAATGTTCATGTCTGGGGAGTAGTTTGGTGGCCAGCGGAAGTGCTTAAACTCAGAAGGGTGTTCCTGGAGACACACTATAGCAATTCTGGATGTGCAGGGTGTCGCTTTGTTCTGCTGGCATTGCCCAAGTTCGTCGGAATGCACAATGGACATGAATGGATGCAGGTGATCAGACAGGGTGCTTATGTACAAGTTACCTGTCAGAGTCGTGTCTAGACGTATCAGGGGTCCCATATCACTCCAACTGCACACGCACTACATCATTACAGAGCCTCCACCAGCTTGAACAGTCACCTGCTGATATGCAGGAGTCTTGAAGTTATCTCCATACCTGTACACGTCGATCCGCTCGATGCAATTTGAAACGAGACTCGTCCGATCAGGCAACATGTTTCCAGTGATCAACGGTCCAGTGTTGGTGCTGATGGGTCTAGGCGAGGCGTAAACCTTTGTGTCGTGCAGTCATCAAGGGTGTACGAGTGAACTTACGGTTCCAAAAGCCCAATCGATGATGTTTCGTTGAATGATTCGCACACTGATACTTGTTGATGGCCCAGCGTTGATATCTACATCAAGGGTGTACGAGTGAACTTTCGGTTCCAAAAGCCCAATCGATGATGTTTGGTTGAATGATTCGCACACTGACACTTGTTGATGGCCCAGCGTTGATATCTACAGTAATTTGCGAAATGGTTGCACTTCTGTCACGTTGAACGATTTTATTCAGTTGTCATTGGTCCCACTCTTGCAGGATTTTTTTCCGGCCGCAGCGATGTTGGAGTTTTGAAGTTTTACCGGTTTCCTTATATTCACGGTACAGTTGTGAAACGGTTGTACGGGAAAATCCGCACTTCATTGCTACCTCGGAGATGCTGTGTCCCATCGCTCGCGCGCCAGCTGTAACACCACCTTCAAACTCACTTAAATCTTGATAAGGTGACAATGTAGTGGCGATAACCGATCTAACAACTGCACCAGACACTTGTTATCTTACATAGGTGTTGCCGACCGCAGCGCAGTATTCTACCTGTTTATATGTCTCTGTATTTGAATACGCATGCCTATGATAGTTTCTTAGCCTGTCGATGTATTTCTGTACCCCTGAATTTTCTTGAACCTTTTTGTACTTCCTTTTTTGGTTGACCAGCCATGGTATCTTCGCAATTACCTTGCTTGTGGATATGTTTCCTTTCCAACTTCTACGACTGTCCTTTTCAGAGAAGTTCATTCCTCCTGAACTCAGTGTGCTATTCTTTACCACAGTATTTACATACTCAGATAACTTCAAGCGCATCTGTTCATTCCTTACTACTTTTGCATCCCACTTCTTTGTGCACTGGTTCATCCTGACTGGTCTCTTAAACTTCAGCCTGCTCTTCATCTTAACTATATAGTGATCTGAGTCCATATCTGCTCCTGGGTGCCCCCTTCAATCCAATATCTGATTCCGGAATCTCAGAATCTCAGCCCGACCATGATGTAATCTAAGTGAAGTCTTCCCGTATCTCTAGCCTTTTCCAGGTTTACCTCTTCCTCAAGTAATTTTTGAACAGAGTATTCACTACTGCAATATGAAATTTATTTCAGAAGTCTGCTACTTTTTCTCCTCTTTCATTTTTACTACCAATCGATATTCACCCGTAATCCTTTCTTTTACTCCTTTCCCTACAGTCGCATTCCAATCTCCCATTAATACTATATTGTCATCTCCTTTTACGTACTGAATTACCCTTTCAGTAGCCTCATGTACTTCCTCTTCCTCTTAATGCTTGCGACATCGATATGAGTACATGAACTAGATTTGTCAGTGTTGATTTGCTGTCGATGCTGATGAGTAAACCTTATCACTGAGCTGTTCACAGCAACTCACTGTCTTCCCTGCCTTCCTGTTCATAATGCCTACTCCTGTGACACCATTTCCTGCTGCTGTTGATATTACCCTATACACGCGTGACTAGAAATCCTTGTTTATTTCCATTTCACATCACATACCCTGCCATAACTGGATTGAGTCTTAGCATTTTCCATTTCAGATTTTATAGCTTACCTTCCACATTCAGAATTCTCACATTCCACGCCCCAATTCGTAGAAGCTTTTTTTTTTTATGGTTACCTACCCCTTGGCACTCTTCTTCCAGAGATCTCAATGGAGGACTAGTCGGGAATTTTTTGCGAGTGGGGAGATCATCATGACAATTTTTTAATTAAAGGCCTCATTTCCTGTCTATATACATAATGTGTCTTTCATGCAGTGGTTTTCCTTGCCGTTTGCACCTCACGTCGTTGATCATCGTCGATTCTTCCGCCTTTTAGGGGTAGTTTGCTACCCCAAGAGCAAGAGGGCGCTCTGAACCTCTCTCCACTTCTCTGCCCTCTTTGACAAGGCCGTTTGCAGAACGGGGGTGACTTCTTATGCTGGAATTCTTTGGCCGGCTGCAGTTGCTGATGATTTTTATTCAGAATTGTAGCACTTGCGAGCTTCGAACCCAGGAACCAGGAAGTTTTGATTACTAGTCAAAGCGCTACTCCTTTGTTTTCTTTTTTCTTTTGTTCATTGTTTTTCTCGTCATTTGGTGTGGGCGGACGTCACATGACATGCCTTCAAATTCACTGTCCAATACTTCATTCAGCTTTCTTATTACAGAGGGCAGCCAGCCCGCTCTGAACTGCCGTGTCAGCGTCCCAAGACCACTGGTGGTGGCTCTTACCTTTATTTTATTTCATTTACAAGTCTAATTCCGTAGAACCAAATCGAGAAGCAAATCTCCAGGTCATCGAACGTGCCAGTACAGGAAATTACAACATAAAAGTAATAACAGATAAAATGAAATGTTTATGAATCCAAAAATATCAGTCCATACGTTTAAGTAAACGCAATCAATGATATAACATAGGAATCAGTTTAAATTTTCAAGGAACTCCTCGACAGAACAGACAGAGTGACCCATGGGGAAACTCTTCAGTATCGATTTGAAAGCGCATGGGTTCCTGCTAAGATTTTTTAATTCTCGTGGTAGCTTATTGTAAATGGATGCAGCACTATACTGCACACCTTTCTGCACAAGAGTTAAGGAAGAGTGCGATCCAATTGCAGATGGGATTTCTGCCTAGTATTAACTGAGTGAAGGCTGATAATCCTATAAAATAAGCTGATATTGTTAACAAGAAATGACAGTGAGGAATATATGTGTTGAGAGGCCAATGTCAGAATAACCAGACTAGTGAATAAGAGTCGACAAGAGATCCACGAACGTACACCACTTATTGCTCGAACTGCCCGTTTCTGAGTCAAAAATATCCTTTTAGAATGGGAAGAGTTACCCCAAAATATAGTACGATATGACATATGAGAATGAAAATAAGCAAGATAGACTAATTTTCGTGTCAAATGATCACTTACTTCAGATACTGTTCGAATAGTAAAAATGGCAGCGTTAAGTCTTTGAACAAGATTCTGAATGTGGGCTTTCTGTGACAGTTTACTATCTATCTGAACCCCCAGAAATTTGAACTATTCAGTTTCACTAACTATATGCCCATTTTGTGAAATAAAAACGTCAGGTTTTGATGAATTGTGTGTTAGAAAATGTAACGCCCAAAAACTTGAACTATTCAGTTTCACTAATCATATGCCCATTTTGTGAAATTAAAATGTCGGGCCGGCCGCTTTGGCCGAGCGGTTCTAGGCACTTCAGTCTGGAACCGCACGACCGCTATGGTCGCAGGTTCGAATCCTGCCTCGGGCATGGATGTGTGTGATGTCCTTAGGTTAGTTAGGTTAAAGTAGTTCTAAGTCTAGGGGACTTATGACCTCAGATGTTAAGTCCCATAGTGCTTGGAGCCATTTGAACCATTTTTTTTAAATGTTGGGTTTTGTTGAATTGAGTATTAGAAAATGTAAAAACTGAGTTTTACTGTGATTTAGTGTTTGTTTATTTTCCACAAGCCCTGACTATTTGAAACAGAACCAATGTTGCACACAACATCCTTTACTACCAAGCTAGTGTCATCAACAAACAGAAATATTTTAGATTTACCGGTAATACTAGAGGGCATATTACGAGGGCCATTCAGAAAGTAACCTCCGGTTGATTTAAAAAAATATACCAAGTTAAAATAAAAATATTTTAATATATACATCTTACAACTACATCTTTGCACTATTTTTCTACATAGTCTCCATAGCGATTGAGGCACTTATCGTATCTCTTCACAAGCTTTGAAATTCCTTCTGCATAAAAATCACCCGCTTGTGCCTGGAGCCAGCCTGTGACCGCATCTTTGAGCTCTTCGTCGTCATCAAACCGCTGTGACCCAAGCCATTTCTTCAAATGCATGAAGAGATGATAATCACTTGGCGCCAGGTCTGGGCTGTAAGGTGGATGGTTGATAACGTCCCACTTGAAGGACTCAAGAAGGGCCGTTGTTCTGCGAGCAGAGTGAGGACGGGCGTTATCGTGCAAAAAACGATACCGGAAGTCAGCATACCACGGCGTTTGTTCTGTATAGCCCGTCGTAACTTTTTTATTGTTTCACAGTACACGTCTTGATTAATGGTCGTACCACGTTCCATGAATTCAACCAACAACACCCCTTTGGCATCCCAAAACACCGTTGCCATCAGTTTTCTGGCAGAAAAATCTTGCGAGGCTTTTCTTGGTTTGGTAAGCGAATTTGAATGTGCCCACATCTTTGATTGTTCTTTTGTCTCAGGGTTCACGTACTTAATCCAGGTTTCGTCACCGGTCACGATTCTGTTTAACAATGGTTCTCCTTCGTCCTCATAACGTGACAGAAAGTCTAATGCAGAGGCCATTCTTTGAGTTTTGTGGTGGTCGGTAAGAATTTTGGGCACCCATCGTGCACAGAACTTACGGCAACCCAATCTTGCTGTCACTATCTCGTACAAGAGAGTCTTAGAAATCTGTGGAAAACCAGTAGACAACTCCGACATTGAGAAACGTCGATTTTCACGAACTTTTGCATCAACTGTCTGAACGAGTTCGTCAGTCACCAATGATGGTCTACCACTCCTCTCTTCATCATGAACGTTTTCTCGTCCACTTTTAAATAAACGTACCCATTCACGGACAACTCCTTCACTCATAACTCTTGGTCCGTACACGGCACAAAGCTCACGATGAATAGCTGCTGCAGAATATCTTTTGGCTGTAAAAAACCTTATGACAGCATGCACTTCACATTTGGCGGGGTTTTCTATTGCAGCACACATTTCAAACTGCCACAAAAACTAAACTAGCGCAGGTACGACGTTCACTCGACCACGGCTTGATGCCGACTGACCTGTTGAGTGCGTGAACGCACAGATGGCGTCGCTACTCCCCCCACAACCCGCACTGTGACCAATCGGAGGTTACTTTCTGAACCGCCCTCGTATTTATATGAATAAGGAACAGGAGTGGCCCAACACTGACCCCTGGGGCATCCCCCAGTTGACCATGCTCCACTCAGACCCCACATCACAGCCATTCTCAATACTGTGAATAATGGCCTTTTGCCATCTGTTATTAGAGTAAGAGGTGAACCAATTGTGAGCTATTCCCCGTATTTCATAATGGTTCAACTTCTGGAGCATTATTTTGTAGCCAACACAATCAAACGCCTTAGTTAAATCAAAAAATATACTTAGCGTTCGAAACCTTTTGTTTGACCTATCCAGTACCTCACAGAGAAAAGAGAATATAGAATTTTCAGTCGTTAAACCACTTTTAAAGTTAACTGTACATTTGATAGCAAATTATGTGATACAAAATAATCAATTATTTTTACATACGCAGCCTTTTCAATAAGTTTAGAAAACACTTATGTCATAGAAATAGTTCTACAGTCGTCTATATTATCTCTTTCTCCATTTTTATAAAGTGGCTTTAATACTGAGTACTTTAATCGTTCAAGCAACTGACCATTCTTAAAGGAAAAATTACAAATATGGCTAAATACAGGGGTAACATGTGCAGAATAGTACTTTAATACTCTGCTAGGCACTCCATCATATCCATGAGAGTCCGTAGTCTTCAGTGATTTAATTGTTGTTTCAATCTCGCCCCTGTCAGTATCACAGAGGAGTATTCTGGACATCAGTCTCACAAAGGAATTTTCCAAGAGAGCTATGATTCCCTGAAGA
This sequence comes from Schistocerca americana, assembly GCF_021461395.2. Lineage (NCBI taxonomy): Eukaryota > Metazoa > Arthropoda > Insecta > Orthoptera > Acrididae > Schistocerca > Schistocerca americana. The sequence continues at coordinate 311,721,120 of NC_060119.1, read as the reverse complement.
AATCAAGTGTTTATTTAATTGACCAGCAATGCTCAGAAAATGACTGTTAAATACTGCACATATATTTGACTTATCAGCAACAGAAATATTTTTACTACGAACTGATTTTATATCATCGACCTTGTGCTGCTGAACAGACATTTCCTTCACACCTGCCCATATGTTTTTAATTTCATCTTGTGAATTAGCTATTCTGTTTGCGTACCACAAACTCTTTGCCTTCCTAATAACATTTTTAAGAATCTTGCAATACTGTTTGTAATGGGCTACTGAAGCTTCATTGTGATACTTCTAACATTTTAACATAATTCCCGCTTTGTTGTACATGACATCCGTATCCTTCTAGGTGGCTGCCCAGGCTGCCTTTTACTGCTAGGACCGTAATTAGTACGTTCTAATGGAAAACAACCCTCATCTATGTTATCGGCACTAATATCCTGTCACTCTTGTTCCTTAATGAGGTTTCAAAAGCTCTGTATTGCCATTGGATTAGCTTTCTTACATAGTTTGTAATTATATGTAACATTTTTTGAGTACAAAAGCCTTTTAGCTTTAAAATACGTGCACCATGGTCTGAAAGGCCATTCACCCTTTTACTAACCCAGTGCCCATCTAGCAATGAAGAATGAATAAAAATATTGTCTATGGCTTTGCTACTATTCCCCGCATCCTGGTTGGAAAAATGCACAGTCTGCATCAGATCATACAAGTTTAGGAGATGTACCAAGATCCTTTTTCTTGCACAATCATGTACAAAATTTATACTGAAGTCACCACATATAACTATTTTTGGTACTTCCTACAAAGTGAATCAACAAACCTCTCCAGCTTGAGCAGAAATGCTCTGAAGTCAGAGATAGGGAACCTACAAACAACAACAATTCACGAAATTCAACTGCCCCTGCACAACATTAAAATACCTGCTCAGTGCAGTGCTGTGATACATCTATGGACTCTAACGGAATACTATTTTTTACATACATGGTCACTCCCGCACTCCACAAAGCACTCCTTGAAAAACAGCCAGTTAATTATATCCTGGTAAAGGAAGTCTTTGAATTATTTAAGTGGTGATCTGATACACCAGTGATGTCACAGTCGACATCTATGAGCAGTTCACTACCTTTATCTCTAATGCTTCTTATATTTTGATGAAATATGCTAATTCCTTCTCTACCTGGATAGCTGACCTCGTCTGAAGGTGATTCCTATGTTAGAGGGATTTCCTTTAAGCAGGGATACCTGTCAGCTGACTTCAGTCTAAAAAAGGTGCAGCTCTTAACACCAACGACTACAGGAATTTTTCCATGAGTGATCCCAATACCACCCCCACATTGTCACCTAAAAATTTTGCCATCCTCCCCTTCTCATACCCATTGAGACGCAGATCATGCCTGGTGAAACCCGATCTATTGATAAACTCAACTCGCACCACTGCAATGTGAGCCATGCCCTCTGCCATCAGCGCCTTCTCCATACCCTACCTAACAGCAGCACTAAGATGGGGCCGATCATGACGCTGAAACAGTTGCACGAAATGCCCATTAGTGCCACCATTTTGGGAAGCTATCTTTACCAGGCCACCACCGGCATCATATTCCCCGTCCCTATCAAGACTATCCGTTGCTCCACCCACAATCACTATGTGATCCTTTTTCGTAAAATTCCTGCGTAACTCCCCCATGCTGTAAGTCACCTGAGACAATCCTGCACTGGGCTTCACAATGATGGTGACCTGGTACTCACTCCCTAACAATTTCTGCAACTTCTGGCCCACAACTCTACCCAGCAGCAGAACCTTCTTCTTTCTCTTTTGCATTTGCAAGTGACTTACGGTTCCTAACTGCTGAGGACTGCTGCATGTTTCCTACACCTACATCTACAAAAGGCTCCTCTCCACTCAACTCTGACAGTTGGTCAAATCTATTGTATATAAACAAAGTACATCAGTCTGAATATCTCCTCCTCCTAGCTGCCTTCTTACAAACTACCAGTTCTCATTCACCAGCACCCTTCACCCTCCTCAACCTATCTATTTCCTCTTTTGCATCTTGTAACTGCACGTGAAGGGCACAGATCTTACACTCCTGCTCTTCTGTCAATTTATTTCTGCAACAGATTCTCCATTCTCAGGAGAAGATCTCGCTAGAACGCCCACTGGCTTCCCCACTGCATACCCCCCCCCCCCCCCCCCCGCATCACTGAATGCTTTGAACAAATCCCACACCGTAACCCACTACTCACAAACCTACGACAAAGCCCACACTTATCACTCATGATAAAATTTTAACAGTTACTGAAAAAACTAAACGTCTATGTTATCTAAGTTCAGTTACAACAGCAGAACTATTTAAAGAACTAACAATAGTGGTCTCGAAATTGTCTCTCTACTAAGAAAGCAACTTTTATTAATACTACTAAACCAAAACTAATACATATACCACCAAAACTTCGCGTGGCCACTGGAATACTCAAGGAAATTAAAACAGAGAATGAAAATTTTACTGAAATATTTCACTAGAAACAATAAGAAACGTCAGACGAAAACTGCCGCACGAAATTTACCAAACGACTTCAAGGCACAGACACCTCCAAAAAACACAGTGGGTGAACGATCCAAAAGTTTATTGTACTACGTCGTTTCAGGTGGTAACTGCTCGTAATACGTGAATCAAATTTGCTTATAATCGTTCCAGTGGTTTAGGATGAGCTCTTTACCCGCGGTTTTGCCCGCGTATGCACATGTCAAGTATATTTCACAGGTATTTGTAAAAAGCGAATTTCGCACAGCAGATTCATTTTCCTGCAGCTCAATATTTATGACGTCGTATCTCCTGAACTATGTGCTGCACAAGTGATATGACTGTTCAAGTACACCCAGTGGTATATCCGACTGATGTCTGCGAAATGTGTTGTGTGCAGAGTTAGTAATAAAGAAGTAATAAACTGAAATGTCACGCATGATGCGGCAGTTTGTCACGCAACTTAGTGTTTACTGCGTTGTATCTCCTGAAATATGTATCGTACAATGATATAATCTCGCTAATACACTCAGTGGAATATGTAAATACCGCCGGAAAAATTTATCGTGACTGCAGTGATATTAAAGAAGTAATTCCATTATATCGTCATGCTTCATGCAGCATTTTTACTGCATGAACGAAGAAAATGTAGTATGCGACAAACTTTCTTCCTTTCATCATTTTATGGGGGTCGTAGGGAGTAAAACTTTCTTAAAGGTTTGAATTATGTGTTAAGTTTGTTGCAAGTCTCTAAGTGCTCTCATTTGCTAATACTAGATAACTGAATTATGGGCATTTGTGCATCGTGGGTTGCACTGCTTTTTCACCCCCACTCCATTGATAGGTACGTTGTTCTTAACCCACAATGATGTTTTCCAGCCAATGAGTGATATGTGTACCATCTTTGGTTGAAATCGGTCCAGTGATTTAGTAGGAGAGATATGGAACATACATAAATATACTGTATTTATACATACATCGTTCAAATTAATACAGGAGGTAGAGACCATCAGAAGAAATGTATTTCGATGAGGAACATATGGCCTCTAAGTCAGTTTACAGTAGTCAATAGAAGTTATCTGGGTCTGTGACCGCATTTCTTCCTCCCCCCTGTTCCTATCCATCTTCACCTCTTTCCTTTTTCTGTCCATCTCCTCCTCACCCCTCTCTCTGTTCCTTTCCCTCTCCCATCTCTCTGCCCATCTCCTTCCCCCTCCCCTATCTGTACCCATCTCCTCTTTCCCACTCTCTCTCTCTCTCTCTCTGTCCACCTATCACTATCACTCTTTCTCAACTTCATCAGCCCCACCGAAATAGAATACCGATGGTTGTCAGCCCCACAGTATTTCTTTCCAGATCGTAACTACTCGTAATATGTATACGAAATTTAGTTGACATCGTTCCAGGGGTGAAGGACGAGAGTGCTACCCATGATTTTGCTCTCTAGCTAATTTGACCCTGCAGTTTCTTTTTCACGCTGCTCAATGTTTATGACTTCATATCTCCTGAACTCCGAGTCGTTCAATGATATATTTTTGTTGGCACATTCATTTGTTACGAATAGGGTTGGTAGCAAAGACGTAATAAATTTAAGCGTCATTCATGATGCGACAGTTTTTCACGCATCTCAGTATCTGACGTCATATCTCCTAAATTATATGTTGTACAATGATATAATCTTGCAGGTACATTCAATGGCAAATGTGAATCCTGTCTGCGAAATGCGTTTCTAACAGAGTTATCAGTAACACATTTACGCATTACGCATGATACGGCACTTTTTCACCTCTGTTGGTGTTTACGCCGTCATGTCACCTGAAATATGTGTCGTACGATGACATAATTTTGCTGTTACATTCAGTCATACATGGGAATACTGTCTGGAAGATCTGTCACGAATGCAATCAGTAGTAAAGAACTAATAAATTAGGCCTACAGACGTCGTGTTTCATAACTGCATGAACAGGAAAAAATGTAGTATGCTATAAACTTTTTTTCTGTTTTTCGTGTTGCGGGGACTGTTAGGGAGAAAGAAGTTTCTTAAAGGTTTGAATTATGTATAAAGTTTGTAGCAAGGCACTAAGTGCTCTCTTTCTAAAACACTGTATAAACCAAGTATGGGTATCCACGTGTCGTGGTCTACATTGCTTTTTCACCCTTTCCCCGCCATTTTGATGGTAGTCCTCATCCTCAAGCGATTATCTCCAGACAGTAAGTCTTATGTGTACCAAGTTTGGCTGAAGTCCGTCTAGTGTTTGCGAGGAGATGGGTTGCACACATACGAGGGCTGTCCAGAAAGTAAGTTACGATTGATCGCGAAATGAAAATCACAGTGAAAATGAGAAATGTTTCATTTGTAACAGTTAGCTACACCTTTCAGCTACTTCTCTACGTAGTCGCCGTTCTGACTCAGACATTCGTCGTAGCGTTGTACCAACTTTCCAATACCCTCATCATAGAAGGCAGCCGCCAGTGCTTTCCGCCAATTCTCTACGCTGGCCTAAAGCTCGTTGTCTGTGCCAAAATGTTGTCTTCATAGCCAGCGGTTCGTTTGAGCAGAGATGAAACTCAGTGGGAGACAATTACGGGCTGTATTGTGGGTAACCAAACATTTCCAATTGAAACGATGCAGGAACATCTTCATTGCCCCTGCAGAATGAGGCTGAGAATTGTCTTGAAGAAGAAACCGCACGACAGTTATGTAATGTTGGTTGCATAGCTTCAGGGGAAAATTCTCACCAGGCCCTCGTACTTGGCGGGAGACACTATTTTCTATAACATCTTTACGCGCTCACTAAGAGCTCAGGAATGAAAAGAGCGACATAATTCCACCTAGAGTCATACTAGAGACACTGCCCAACACATCTTTGCAAAGCTTTATCGGATTTTCATAGTCGTTTCCATTTCGCAACCGATCGTAACTTACTTTCTGGACAGCCCTCGTACATACATATGTACACTCTTTTTCATAGCATGTCTGAATATTGGCTCCTTATGAGTTTTTATTACATTGATGCCGTAATAATTAGTTAATATACATAGCGTGGCTCAGCACAGTCTGTTCGTGGTCTCTGTGGAGTGCTTTCCTGCACTGCGGCCTTCCTGGTGGAGCAGTCTTGTTTACAGTTAGTGCACTCACCACCCAATTTCGTGTGCAACTTTGTAAGTACAGTGAACATTTCCTTTTCATGTAAAACAACGGTCAAGTTTAGCTTTGAGAAGAACACTGCACATAATTTTTAATTACCCATCTGAAACTGGCTGCCGGCCGGTGTGGCCGTGCGGTTCTAGGCGCTTCAGTCTGGAACCGCGTGACCGCCACGGTCGCAGGTTCGAATCCTGCCTCGGGCATGGATGTGTGTGATGTCCTTAGGTTAGTTAGGTTTAAGTAGTTCTAGGGGACTGATGACCACAGATGTTAAGTCCCACAATGCTCAGAGTATTTTTTTTTTTTTTTTTTTGAAACTGGCTCGTAAATATAATAACATTGAACAATGAGAAATGCTTACTTTTTCAAATGGACAACGTTGCAAAGAAACGTATTTGGGAAGTGTATCAGTACTAAAGCTTAAAGGTACTACTAAAACTGATCACAGCGATGGTTCCGTAAGCAAAGTTACAATTATGGATACTGGTTAAACACACTGGCGACAAACCCAGCATAAGTCGTGGTGCCACAACATTGTGTTCAAAGGACTTTGTCCAAGTGTATGTCAGGCAGCGATTTTCACGAGGCGCAAGCCAGCTGTTGCTCATAAACTGGAATCGTTTCGTTTTACAACGACGTACAGACGTCTCACTATACGTTAGTTGACAAGTGCTGCATTCTGTAGTCAGTTCTTAGAATTACTTCGAAAGACGCAGTTGTTAATGTAAGAGCTGCTGTCGTGACGTCCTTAGGTTAGTCAGGTTTAAGTAGTTCTAAGTTCTAGGGGACTGATGACCTCAGATGTTAAGTCCCATAGTGCTCAGAGCCTTTTTTTTCTTTTTTTTGCTGTCGTGACTGTTTTGAGCTACCACGTGCACTCGCAGTTGCTGTAATACTGCTACAAATATGTCACGTTTGTCGAGTTAACAAGAGTTGTTGGTATCCGAGGAGAGAGAATTCAATGGTTCTGGTTGGGAGGAGTATCTGAGTGGGAACAGTCTGAAGAAGATTAATTTTCAGGTAAGCTGAAGTCTGATAAAATTTTTCATAGCTAATATTGTTGTTGCAGATACTGCTGCTGTAATTACAATTTAGTTCTGTTTTATTTGTTTTAGTCTCGTCTTTTTTACAGCTGAATCTCATGACGAAGCAGCATACAAATGGGTTTTCCATATTTGCTCGGAGTAGACGAGATAGTTTACTGGCAAAGCAAGCAGGAAAGGAACAAGCTGGTATGCCCTGATTGCAATATACGAGTACATCTCTGCACGCCAGAATGCTTCAGAATTTTCCATTCAATTACCAGTCACTTGTGAGACTGCTCAAGGGCTCACCTGACTTTATTCGGAAGGTTAATTGTAGCGTAATCTGTTAAAGAACTCAAATATGAAAAGTAAACCTTGAAGATTAGTTTCATAAACGTATGTTTCCCTTTAAGGTATACGAAAATCAAATGTAATACTAACATTTTAAATAAAGGCATAAATGGCTGTTTTTTCTGGGCCAGAAATTTGTATAAGTGGCTGGACCTCAAAATTTACGATCAATCAGAATTTACAAATTCTCCTTTGAAATTATATCTGATAAAATATGGGATAACCTGAAGATTTATGGCACTGTCTACGACAGTAAGCAGGTTACGTATCAGATAAAGGTGGTAAACTAAATGTTTCACAAACAGAACGGAGAATCTGAGGGAATCTTTTGATCACCAAAGCCCTAGACAACTTCGTAGCAACACAGACTGCCAGAGGATAAGTAAGTACGCAACTGTTTTGTCAGGGTGAAATGAAATCATTGCATCCCAGTACAATCAAGAAAATCAAGCAGAGTGAATAGAAGAAACGAACAACGCACTTAAAATAAATGAAGTGGAAATAACTAGCACATCAGAGTTAGCTATATAGAAAGTTGACAAAAATAATGATGGAGAAACTGCGTCAAAGAAATTCAGTTGAGCAGCCAGAAAAGAAATCGTGTGGAATGGAACGAGTTGAAGAAACTCAGCAAGGTATTCAGGAAGTAGAAATGGCACGTACCCTTGATCAAGAAACAAGTGAGGCGTCAGTAACTATGTAAAAGGAGGAGAAAATGGTGGAAAACCCCAGTGAGGAACAAATGATTGACAGATGAACAAATTACGACGAAACTGAAGCAAAAGGAAACAAGAATTAAATAATTCTGAAGACTGTGAACTGTAGAAGCTTCCCGTGGCTACTGCCGCAGGAAACGACATCGCGATACAACAGAAAAGGCTATCCTCACCTGTCGCTACCAGCGAAAGATCCAGAAGCAGACAACGAACAGTGTCACCGAAAAAACAAGGAAAGAGTGAAAAAGGATACCGACGTTCCGTGTGTTAGCAAAAAGCATCATAAAAATCAAAACAAAGATACAGTAGTCGAATGCCAGAGTTCTGCACACACACGAATGTGACGATGTGGAACACAAAATAGGCATTCCGAGATACGAATCCTGGGCAGATGAAACTCAATATTCACTGGCAGACTTCTATTTTTTTAATTTATCTCAAAATAGAATTTAATGGAGGAAACCTATAACGTTTTAATAGTGGATGAAAGTAACGAGTAAGTTAAAAATATAATTACTTGCTGATTTTCTCTGTTGCTATGCTGTTGAGGTGGCTCTCTTACAAGACGTTTGTGCAGAGGAAATCCAGTGGATAAGCTACGAAACTTACATGAACATGGCCAGGAATGGTTGTAGCGGAGCAAGCATAATAGTGACAGACGGAATTCCGTTTTCTGAAATAGAACAGTTGAATTGAGGCCGCGGTATATCTGGACTTCGTTTTGACAGAGTACGACCGAATTTATATATCCCTCTTGGTCAGATAATAAAACAGGGAGACCAAATTTTTTTCTAAAGGCAGAACTGATGTGCTTATTGTGCTAGAATCCTCAGACAATAATCTGAGAGGCGGTTTTAATTGCGTCTTAAATGTTGATGAACTACATCATTACACCAACACTTCAGCAAAACTGAAGACGGTCAATAAAAACCTGCTTCCATGACACTCGGAAAGCAACAAATGAATCAGTTCTCACTTACACTTATGTACGGAATACATCAGAGGGCATGCTGGAAAGAATTTGTATAAAAGGATCGTTAGGAATAAATATCGTTAGTTTTAAATACTTTTTTCTGCCTTCTTTGACCATTGCCCTCACATGACCTATTTAAAAATGCTACCAAGACAAATCGAGCATACGAGAGAGATGAGGTGTACTTTGGGGCAGAGAACTTGGTCACGAACTTAATAGTGTATGGCGGACCTATACAAATCAAATGCAGAAATATCCCAATGCACTGGAGTGGTAGGTAAAGCTGGTGAAGCTGAGGATTAGGAAGTTTTTAATATGCTCTTCAAGCTGCAAAATAATGAAAAAAAAGAAATCTTAATCGTCTGCTATTCAATTCTTCGTGAATCACGTCGCAGACAATACAGACAAGGTCTGTGATAGAGAAACTAAATTGCTGTGCAAAACTTAAGGGCGAAAATAGCTTCCACATGATGTGCCAGTGCCAAGTAACAAAGCTCCACAATGATAATTAAATCAAGACCCTACGCTGCCGACAGGTGTTGATAAACATCAACGGGGACAGTTGAAAATGTGTGTCCCAACCGGGACTCGAACCCGGGATCTCCTGCTTACATGGCAGACGCTCTATCCACCTGAGCCACCGAGGGAACAGAGGATAGTGCGACTGCAGGGACTTATCCTTTGCACGCTTCCCGTGAGACCCAAATTTACAACTTAATGTCCGCACACTACATTCGTAGTGCCCCTGCCCATTACACTCATTGCTCACGGCAGATAATCTTACCAGGTTCCGTAAGAGTTCGGGCAATGTGTGTGCATCCGCAAAAAGAAGAAGAAAGTCAATGGCCGGTTAGCCTTAACTACACTCCTGGAAATGGAAAAAAGAACACATTGACACCGGTGTGTCAGACCCACCATACTTGCTCCGGACACTGCGAGAGGGCTGTACAAGCAATGATCACACGCACGGCACAGCGGACACACCAGGAACCGCGGTGTTGGCCGTCGAATGGCGCTAGCTGCGCAGCATTTGTGCACCGCCGCCGTCAGTGTCAGCCAGTTTGCCGTGGCATACGGAGCTCCATCGCAGTCTTTAACACTGGTAGCATGCCGCGACAGCGTGGACGTGAACCGTATGTGCAGTTGACGGACTTTGAGCGAGGGCGTATAGTGGGCATGCGGGAGGCCGGGTGGACGTACCGCCGAATTGCTCAACACGTGGGGCGTGAGGTCTCCACAGTACATCGTGTTGTCGCCAGTGATCGGCGGAAGGTGCACGTGCCCGTCGACCTGGGACCGGACCGCAGCGACGCACGGATGCACGCCAAGACCGTAGGATCCTACGCAGTGCCGTAGGGGACCGCACCGCCACTTCCCAGCAAATTAGGGACACTGTTGCTCCTGGGGTATCGGCGAGGACCATTCGCAACCGTCTCCATGAAGCTGGGCTACGGTCCCGCACACCGTTAGGCCGTCTTCCGCTCACGCCCCAACATCGTGCAGCCCGCCTCCAGTGGTGTCGCGACAGGCGTGAATGGAGGGACGAATGGAGACGTGTCGTCTTCAGCGATGAGAGTCGCTTCTGCCTTGGTGCCAATGATGGTCGTATGCGTGTTTGGCGCTGTGCAGGTGAGCGCCACAATCAGGACTGCATACGACCGAGGCACACAGGGCCAACACCCGGCATCATGGTGTGGGGAGCGATCTCCTACACTGGCCGTACACCACTGGTGATCGTCGAGGGGACACTGAATAGTGCACGGTACATCCAAACCGTCATCGAACCCATCGTTCTACCATTGCACGTCCTCATGTATCCCGTGCCACCCAACGTGCTCTAGAAGGTGTAAGTCAACTACCCTGGCCAGCAAGATCTCCGGATCTGTCCCCCATTGAGCATGTTTGGGACTGGATGAAGCGTCGTCTCACGCGGTCTGCACGTCCAGCACGAACGCTGGTCCAACTGAGGCGCCAGGTGGAAATGGCATGGCAAGCCGTTCCACAGGACTGCATCCAGCATCTCTGCGATCGTCTCCATGGGAGAATAGCAGCCTGCATTGCTGCGAAAGGTGGATATACACTGTACTAGTGCCGACATTGTGCATGCTCTGTTGCCTGTGTCTATGTGCCTGTGGTTCTGTCAGTGTGATCATGTGATGTATCTGACCCCAGCAATGTGTCAATAAAGTTTCCCCTTCCTGGGACAATGAATTCACGGTGTTCTTATTTCAATTTCCAGGAGTGTATATGAAGATGGTATCTGTCCTTTCGGACATATCTTCATAAAGCTCTAGAATGGTTGATTTGGTGAAGGGGACCAAAGAGCGAGGTCATCGGTCCCGTGGGATTAGGGACGTACAGGGAAGGAAGTCGGCCGTAGCCTTTCAAAGGAACCATCCCGGCATTTGCCTGAAGCGATTTTGGGAAATCACGGAAAACCTAAACCAGGATGGCTGGACGCGGGTTTGAACCGTCGTCTACCCGAATGCGAGTCCTGTGTGGTAACCACTGATCCACCTCGCTCGGTCATAGCTCGAAGGAACTTGGACCAAACATAGAAGGAACTGCTACAGTGTAGTAGGGAAGGTAGCAAGGAAATACGCAATGAGACAAACGCAAATTACACATTTCTTTATTTTTAAAGTCACAGCGATTTATGATGGTCCGCTGGACGTTACAAAAGGCTGGGCTCGGTTCTTAACAGGGTTTGTGATACGATGGACGGTATTTTTAACTCTGCATCTTGCTTTCTTGCTAACCACAACGTTGGTAAGGGGTTCTTGTGGTGGGAAGTTGATAACTGTTGGATGGACGTTGGTGTATATGAACGTGCTACAGTACGTCTCCCCAACACTTTCCAGGCTTCCTCGATAGCATTTCATTCGGAGGAACGGGAAGGGCAGCCTAATCGCCGAATACCCTCTCGTTTCAAAAGCTCTTCACCTGCACAGTTCTATGCGGCTGCGCCCTGCCATCCATAAACATGAAATCAGGGCCGCACGCACCTCTGAAAAGACACACGTGATAAAGGAGTACAGGTCACAACGTAACACCTGGACCACCAAAACGATCATGTTCGACAATGTTTCTTCGTCAATGGGTGTTCCCACCTCTCACCATAAATAGAATGTTTTGTCTCGTAGTTTGTTGGCTGGCCTTCAAGGCTGCAGTTCTGTGGGATAAAGGCTGTGAACGTTGATATTACTTTGCATTGTCATTACATCTCAGAAACAGGTGCCTAAATTTGTTCATTCGTACATGGGATTTTTATTTTGTGCGCTTTGCTTCCTCTTCTTTGAAATAAATATTTGAATCGCACTCTGAACAGCATCGTGTCGCTTCCATCAAAATCACACAACAGTAATTTCTTGACGCACTGACTCATCATCGCCCAGTCCAAACCGTTGAAGGTAGAAAGTTGAAATTCGGAAATTTTGAAGATCTTAAGCCATCGTTCAAGATTGGGTTTTTCGGAATTCCACCCGTAAGGGCGTGAAATAGAGGATGATGGGTTTTTTGAAAATATGTCGCTTTAAGGGAGTTTTGAAGTTAGAAGTACGAAATTTCGTATTTGCTTTCTCGGTGAGAAAAAAAATGCTATTCAGTAGTTTTGGAAATTCAACCACTGCTGTTATTGTGGTCTTCAGTCCAAAGTCTGGTTTTGATGCAGCTCTCCTTGCTACTCTATCCTGTGCAAGCGTCTTCACCTCCGAGTAAATACTGCAACCCATATCATTCTGAATCTGCTTAATATGTTTTACGATTTTTACCCCTTCCCCCCCCCCCCCCCCCAATCCCCCTCACCTCACGCTCCTTCCAGTATTAAACTGGTGATCCCTTCATGCCTCAAAATGTGTCCTACAAACCGATCCCTTCTTCTAGTCAGGTAGTCCCACAAATTTCTTTTCTCCCCACTTCTATTCAGTACATCCACATTAGTTACGTGTTATATCCATTTAATCTTCAGCATTCTTCAGTAATACCACATTTAAAGAGCGTCTATTCTCTTCCTGTCTAAACTGTTTATCGTCCATGTTGCATTTACATACATGGCTACATTCCATACAGATGCTTTCAGAGAGGAGTGACGGCAGAATCACACAATATTACGTTACAGAATGTTGTATGGTTGTGGAATGCCTTCTATTATACGGTGTTGTCTGTGACATGTCCCTTTCGGCTTATTTTTACCTATGTATTTTACCTTACTCTCGCAATTGTACCCTACCCTCGTACATTGTTTGGATGCGTTAACACTCTTGTACTAATTCCTGGCGACAATAATTAAGGATTGAAATTAACTGCCTGTTAAAGTTTTGCTAATATGAACTCAAAATGGAAGACAATTTTATTGTAAGGATGTACATCCAGTAAGGCAACTTTGCAGCTACCTTCACTTGATAAGAGTAACAGAAATTCCAAACTGTCAGTACAACATAATAGCAGAGGGTGGCTAAAATCACACACTCTTCTTTTATCTCAATCAGCCGCACTAAGTTACAGAACCAGCTTCTAAGTATTTTTTTAAGTAAATAAGCTTTCACCTGGAATGATAAGATACACCTATTCACAGTACTATAATTGAATATTTGAATGGTTGTGACGTATATATGCAACTACAAAAATAATTTCGTCGAGAAAAGATTTGCATACTTATACGGTTAATGTTTGTTAGATGGCAGCACCATATCTATATCTCTCTTAATCTTAGGTATTGTAGAAGCCACATTATGCTTTGAATACGTATTCAGAGCATATCGAAAATATTTTTACAAACTTTCCGGTCGAATTCGTCACACCAAAACGATTACAAGAGCGCATACAAACACGTGTCTGAAAATCCTTCGTTTTTGAACTATTTCTGTAAGTACATTTGAAATAGTTCTCCAGCAGCAACTCTTAAGCAATTTTCAAAATGTCCGTCTCTTGCATACACTCGTCGTACCATAAACTGTTCGCATCCTGTCAAACGGCCGGTGCCGAATACTTTTAACAGATTCAGTGACACGTTGACCAAGAGCCTCTACATTAGTAATGTCTCCTGCATGACCCAACTGTGTTTAAGTAGACGCAAAGCACGGGAGAATTGAGCACGGGAGAATTTTGACTGTAAAATCAAACTTCTGATTACCTGACGTGGTAGATGTCGTCCAGTGCTTCTCGAACACTGTCGCTGAAGCGGAATAGAATTCCGTCGTGTGTAAACCACTTGTTTCCCCTTATTTTCAGGACCACATCTTGTAGCAAGCGTGGAAGAATGTTTCGAATAAAATCCTTGTAGACTGTATTCATAAGAAGCTGATGGAAGAATATATGAACGTACCATTCAGTCACACATCATTTCAGTCCCCAAATTAATATTAATCTGCTTCTAGCGTCTAGCCTCAATTGTAACTTGAGGATTTTCATCCGCTAGATGGTTGCGAAAATTTACTATACCATACCTTTCAAATGTTACCCATCTCTAAACAGAACTGGACATACAAACAGTGGCTTGGTGGTGTGTGTAAGAAAGCATCGTGAAACTTCTCACTTAGTCGGTGATCGGCATGTAAGATATCACACACATGTGGAAGGCGATATAGTTACATGAACTGCCTCTAGAATGTCTTCCATGCCGTACTATGAGGCTTATCACACGCTACAACAACAAATTGTGAAGTGATACCAGAAACTTTCATCCTAGACAACTATAAGTGAATCTTGGTTCACCTCAATCCATTGTGGTGCTATGATTCTTGTCACTGCTAAGCGAATCAGCACTAAAGTTTTAATTATTTTTGTTTGGAATCGCAGTTTGATAGAGCTGTGCTACTCGAGTCAATTACCGTTCACATCCACTTCAAAAATAGATTCGTTTTCATTGACTCAGACAGTGGTTGTTGCTTATTGTGCTGAAGCAGGAAACAGTATCAACAAAGACACTGCCGTTATAACGCATTTGGAGACATCATCGATAAAACAATACGTCTGTGTATGTAAACAGAAGGGATTCAATCGCAGTACTAACATGTTATTTATAAAAAGCCTTATTGCACGTAAATATTTCAAAGAAATTCAAACATACTGCAAACTTTTCTGCGTCCGTCACTTGAGAGTGGCTGAAAATACGCCTACAGCTTTCTAGCGCATGCTATGCAAGAAACACAGCGGCACTTTGGGTTGCATACCCCTCAGGCAATAGTTGCCCAGCGTGAAAATTCTGCTGTTACCGACAAGGCGAATCGTGGCAATGGCAACTAATCTGGTCATGTGGCTAGGTCAATCTAAGTCCCATATCGAAGTAGCGAACGTTGTTACCTGCAGTGCAAGCATAGAAAGTGATCATGGAAGACGCCTTCCCGCGCATTCGCGACGGCATGCTATTTAACGTCATTCCGTTTATAGACGACTAGCTAGCTTATCGTCCGCTGCTTCGCTCTGCACATTTTTTAAATTTATTTTTTAATCGATTTTTTAAGTTGTGCAAAAATTGCAATACCTTCTAAACTTTTCACACTAATTAAGCCTTTGGAAGCATGTTCTTTTCCGACTGTACTTCTGTCAAAAAGCAGTTCTGGTAGGGTTATGTTAATAATGCCTTTTACGTTCTTGTGGTGATATTTCCATAGAAAATTTTACCCCCTAACATGTGTCTCGTTATATTCACCGACAAGTAAAATATCGATTTTCATAGATTTAGTTTTAAAATATTTTTAATATAACGAAATATTTTCTTGAAACTTTCATCCACTATTTCACCCCCTCACCCCCTTACACTAGTTAACAAAATTAAACTTTTTTTCTGCATATGGTTTGTAAATGGGTGGTTTTACCTAATTTTGGGGTGCTGAATACACTGGTAAAATCAGTTTTTCTCTATGCCGTCACATTTCCTAGATATACAGCAGAATAAACAATGGTAACAGCGAAAATTGACACAATTAAGCCAAACAAAAATACACATTCAGAACGTTTGAAATCAATACTATTTTGTATGTATATATGGGCATGATACCAATAAAATGTCCAAATTAGTTCAGAAGATATTTTCACCTTTAATCGTCTTTGGTTTTTGAAAAATGCGACGACGGAGCTCTTCTTTTGTTTGCCATTTCATCACTCTTCCTAACAAGATCCCGTCATCGAAGGGTTCCAATGGCCTTGCTAACGGTGTTCCATGATAAGAATGTCTTGGTGAAAGCGTTCACCATGCTCATCGCTTACGGCTCCCAAATTTTCCGGGAATAAATCAAGGTGAGAATAAAAAAAGTGAATCTGTTACCCAAAAAGCCCTTTACTATTTTTTAAAAAGAAGACGAAGCAGCTAATTGGACATCTTTGAATTTGGTATCAAAGGTTGGATTTTTCAGCAATTTTCTTATTTGTGGTCCAACAAATATACCATCTTTCAGCTTTGTCTCACTTAGTTTGGGAAACTTTTCTTTTAAGCGATTGAAGGTCTTACCTTCTTTATCCAGAGCTTTTACAAAGTTCTTGATGAGGCCCAACTTGATATGAAGGGGAGGCAAAATAATTTTATCGGGCTCAACCAATGGGGTATTCTTCATATTTACGTTTCCAGTAACATATGACTTCCTTATAGGCCATTCCACGACTGTACAGTGGTTCTTGGTGTCACGGCTGTCCCAAAGGCACAAAAAGCAGCAGTATTTCGAGAATCCAGCCTGTAAACCTGTAAGGAATGCAACAACTTTTAAATCACAGCAAAACTGCCATTCACGATCCTTAAATTTGATTGCCTCTAGCAGCAAAGCCATGGTTTCATAAATTTCTTTCATGTCTACCGCGTAAGCCAAAGGTACCGATGGAAATGTATTGCCATTATGCACTAGTACTGCTTTCAAGCTGGTTTTACTGGAATCAATAAATAGTCGCCATTCCTGTGGACTATGTTGTTCACCTAGCTGTATCATGAGACCATTGACATCTCTACATACATACATTGAATTCTGCAAATCGAAATACTGAGCGAAGGAAGCACCTCTTGATCTTGAGCAAGAAATTTTTGTCCCTGGAGCTAGAAGGCTCCTTTGTTGCAGTCTCGACCCCGAGCGTTCAGCTTGCTGTTTCGGAAGTTTTAGATCGCGAACCAAATCGTTCAATTCCTTTTGATTAAAGAACTGAGGCGAAGTGTCATGATATTGAGGGCAGTACTCTTCTATATGTTCAATACTTTCCGATTCACTTGACATGGTGTCTGGTTGCGTGGCTTTCAAGTTACAGACAGGAACAGGCGACCCCTCATCATGGTGCACAGGCAAATGCACTAAAGATACACTTGGATGCTTTATTTTACGTCTAGATTTGTTTGAATGTCCCGAAATATTTGTAAGACAGAAGTAACAGTCTGAATAATGGTCATTAGGCTCACATCACGCCATCGGAATAGCGAATGTCATAGCTCGGCGTTTTTATTTCAACCAATCGATTAAGGTTGTGGTACAGGTTACGCAGGCAATATGAGATGCAAAATTTTTATCTTGATCACCAACAGGAGAATCAAAATACAATTTATATGCCTTCTTAACCAAATCGGTGATTGGTTTACTTTGAGCTTTTGGAGTGAATTTCCCACACACATTACAAAGTTGTCGGGGTGGTTTAGATAGCAACGAGGTTTACTAGTTGCCATTTTTCTCAGTATAAGTTTTAAACATAAAAAGTTTGCACTATCTTTCACCTGAAACACTCACCGAGGATCTCTTTCACACAACTGGATTACCACACCAACCATTTACTGAAAATTTATAGATCATCTATCTCTCCTCCACCCCCCATGAACCATGGACCTTGCCGTTGGTGGGGAGGCTTGCGTGCCTCAGCGATACAGATAGCCGTACCGTAGGTGCAACCACAACGGAGGGGTATCTGTTGAGAGGCCAGACAAACGTGTGGTTCCTGAAGAGGGGCAGCAGCCTTTTCAGTAGTTGCAAGGGCAACAGTCTGGATGATTGACTGATCTGGCCTTGTAACAATAACCAAAACGGCCTTGCTGTGCTGGTACTGCGAACGGCTGAAAGCAAGGGGAAACTACAGCCGTAATTTTTCCCGAGGGCATGCAGCTTTACTGTATGATTACATGATGATGGCGTCCTCTTGGGTAAAATATTCCGGAGGTAAAATAGTCCCCCATTCGGATCTCCGGGCGGGGACTACTCAAGAGGATGTCGTTATCAGGAGAAAGAAAACTGGCGTTCTACGGATCGGAGCGTGGAATGTCAGATCCCTTAATCGGGCAGGTAGGTTAGAAAATTTAAAAAGGGAAATGGATAGGTTGAAGTTAGATATAGTGGGAATTAGTGAAGTTCGGTGGCAGGAGGAACAAGACTTCTGGTCAGGTGACTACAGGGTTATAAACACAAAATCAAATAGGGGTAATGCAGGAGTAGGTTTAATAATGAATAGGAAAATAGGAATGCGGGTAAGCTACTACAAACAGCATAGTGAACGCATTATTGTGGCCAAGATAGATACGAAGCCCACGCCTACTACAGTAGTACAAGTTTATATGCCAACTAGCTCTGCAGATGACGAAGAAATTGAAGAAATGTATGATGAAATAAAAGAAATTATTCAGATTGTGAAGGGAGAGGAAAATTTAATAGTCATGGGTGACTGGAATTCGAGTGTAGGAAAAGGGAGAGAAGGAAACATAGTAGGTGAATATGGATTGGGGGACAGAAATGAAAGAGGAAGCCGCCTGGTCGAATTTTGCACAGAGCACAACATAATCATAACTAACACTTGGTTTAAGAATCATGAAAGAAGGTTGTATACATGGAAGAACCCTGGAGATACTAAAAGGTATCAGATAGATTATATAATGGTAAGACAGAGATTTAGGAACCAGGTTTTAAATTGTAAGACATTTCCAGGGGCAGATGTGGACTCTGACCACAATCTATTGGTTATGACCTGTAGATTAAAACTGAAGAAACTGCAAAAAGGTGGGAATTTAAGGAGATGGGACCTGGATAAACTAAAAGAACCAGAGGTTGTACAGAGATTCAGGGAGAGCATAAGGGAGCAATTGACAGGAATGGGGGAAATAAATACAGTAGAAGAAGAATGGGTAGCTTTGAGGGATGAAGTAGTGAAGGCAGCAGAGGATCAAGTAGGTAAAAAGACGAGGGCTAGTAGAAATCCTTGGGTAACAGAAGAAATATTGAATTTAATTGATGAAAGGAGAAAATATAAAAATGCAGTAAGTGAAACAGGCAAAAAGGAATACAAACGTCTCAAAAATGAGATCGACAGGAAGTGCAAAATGGCTAAGCAGGGATGGCTAGAGGACAAATGTAAGGATGTAGAGGCCTATCTCACTAGGGGTAAGATAGATACCGCCTACAGGAAAATTAAAGAGACCTTTGGAGATAAGAGAACGACTTGTATGAATATCAAGAGCTCAGATGGAAACCCAGTTCTAAGCAAAGAAGGGAAAGCAGAAAGGTGGAAGGAGTATATAGAGGGTCTATACAAGGGCGATGTACTTGAGGACAATATTATGGAAATGAAAGAGGATGTAGATGAAGATGAAATGGGAGATATGATACTGCGTGAAGAGTTTGACAGAGCACTGAAAGACCTGAGTCGAAACAAGGCCCCCGGAGTAGACAATATTCCATTGGAACTACTGACGGCCGTGGGAGAGCCAGTCCTGACAAAACTCTACCATCTGGTGAGCAAGATGTATGAAACAGGCGAAATACCCTCAGACTTCAAGAAGAATATAATAATTCCAATCCAAAAGAAAGCAGGTGTTGACAGATGTGAAAATTACCGAACTATCAGCTTAATAAGTCACAGCTGCAAAATACTAACACGAATTCTTTACAGACGAATGGAAAAACTAGTGGAAGCCAACCTCGGGGAAGATCAGTTTGGATTCCGTAGAAACACTGGAACACGTTAGGCAATACTGACCTTACGACTTATCTTAGAAGAAAGATTAAGGAAAGGCAAACCTACGTTTCTAGCATTTGTAGACTTAGAGAAAGCTTTTGACAATGTTTACTGGAATACTCTCTTTCAAATTCTAAAGGTGGCAGGGGTAAAATACAGGGAGCGAAAGGCTATTTACAATTTGTACAGAAACCAGATGGCAGTTATAAGAGTCGAGGGACATGAAAGGGAAGCAGTGGTTGGGAAGGGAGTAAGACAGGGTTGTAGCCTCTCCCCGATGTTGTTCAATCTGTATATTGAGCAAGCAGTAAAGGAAACAAAAGAAAAATTCGGAGTAGGTATTAAAATTCATGGAGAAGAAATAAAAACTTTGAGGTTCGCCGATGACATTGTAATTCTGTCAGAGACAGCAAAGGACTTGGAAGAGCAGTTGAATGGAATGGACAGTGTCTTGAAAGGAGGATATAAGATGAACATCAACAAAAGCAAAACAAGGATAATGGAATGTAGTCTAATTAAGTCGGGTGATGCTGAGGGAATTAGATTAGGAAATGAGACACTTAAAGTAGTAAAGGAGTTTTGCTATTTGGGGAGCAAAATAACTGATGATGGTCGAAGTAGAGAGGATATAAAATGTAGGCTGGCAATGGCAAGGAAAGCGTTTCTGAAGAAGAGAAATTTGTTAACATCCAGTATTGACTTAAGTGTCAGGAAGTCATTTATGAAAGTATTCGTATGGAGTGTAGCCATGTATGGAAGTGAAACATGGACGATAAATAGTTTGGACAAGAAGAGAACAGAAGCTTTCGAAATGTGGTGCTACAGAAGAATGCTGAAGATTAGATGGGTAGATCACATAACTAATGAGGAAGTATTGAATAGGATTGGGGAGAAGAGAACTTTGTGGCACAACTTGACCAGAAGAAGGGATCGGTTGGTAGGACATATTCTGAGGCATCAAGGGATCACCAATTAAGTATTGGAGGGCAGCGTGGAGGGTAAAAATCGTAGAGGGAGACCAAGAGATGAATACACTAAGCAGATTCAGAAGGATGTAGGTTGCAGTAAGTACTGGGAGATGAAAAAGCTTGCACAGGATAGAGTAGCATGGAGAGCTGCATCAAACCAGTCTCAGGACTGAAGACCACAACAACAACACTATCCCTCCTCTGCAAATCAAAAACAAACAATTAAACATCAAAACAGAAGAACAGCAAAAAGCGAAATACTGAATACGAAAAATAAAAAATCTTTAAAAACTCAAAAATGGTACGGGATAGAACATTTTGAAAGGTATATTCAGTTTCTACACACCAAAATACATACTAGTTGATGTATCACATCCCAGATGCAAAATGGCTGTTCACTAGTGTTATGGGCTGAATTTCCAAATACATTTTTTTAACATTTACAGCCGAGAAGCTAAATTTGTAGATTTAACTTTGAAAACGCTTTCACATTGAAATAATTTCATAAGACTTTTCGTTTCCTATTTCACTCAATTCCTGAGGTTGGATCTATAAAACCACAGAAAAACTTTTTTTTTTTAAATTTATAACCGAGAAGTCAAACACCAATTTTCATAGATGTAGCTTTACAAATGCTTTAGTAGCTCTTCATTGTATTCTTAACACAAAAGACATACTTCCACTATCATGTCAAGAAAAAACCCCCATAGGATATGGGAAATCTGACAACCATGCAGACTACACGAGCTATGGAATGTTTGTGAGCTATCTATAAACAGATGTAACAACTGTTACACTATGTAATGACAATGAAAAAATCCAGTAGGATACAACTGTGTTAGATCTAAGAGAGCACTGATCACTTGTGAAAGCTATGATGTTACATTTATTAAGCCGGGCGTCGTGGCCGAGTGGTTCTAGGCGCTTCAGTCTGGAACCGCGCGACCGCTACGGTCGCAGGTTCGAATCCTGCCTCGAGCATGGATGTGTGTGATGTCAAAAAAATGGTTCAAATGGCTCTGAGCACTATGAGACTTAACATCTGAGGTCATCAGTCCCCTAGAACTTAGAACTACATAAACCCAACTAACCTAAGGACATCACACACATCCATGCCCGAGGCAGGATTTGAACCTGCGGCCATAGCGGTCGCGCGGTTCCAGACTGAAGCGCCTAGAACCGCTCGGCCACACCAGCCGGCTTTGTGTGATGCCCTTAGGTTAGTTAGGTTTAAGTAGTTCTAAGTTCTAGGGGACTGATGGCCTCAGATGTTGAGTCCCATAGTGCTCAGAGCCATTTTTTTTACATTTGTTGATAACATACATATCAGAATACTGGTATCTGAATGATGCAGAGGTCACTACCTCTTATGAAGGGTCTGTGGTCCGTCCTAAAGCTCTCGTGGCATTCTACTGCTTGCAGTCAGTCAGTGAACATTGCTATAACACACGTAGTATGTGGGTGGGTTTGCGGATCGGTATCTGCACGCCACTAGCTTCCATCACTCAGCACAGAAACAGTCAGTTCTGGGGACCTTAGTACATCGTACTGTAAACCGTCTCAGGCGCTGAAAACTTGCCGAGAGAATTGAGCCACTTACGCAAAGTTTTTAAGGAAAACGGATACAACAAGAAACATATCTCACAAGCAGTGTCATCCAAGCTTCAAAGGAAGAAGACCTCTGAAGAAGACACCAAGCAGGTTGCATTCTTACCGTTTTGTGGTTCGACGACAGGGAAGATTGCCTCCGGCAAAGATCCGGCAACTAATGAAATCTGTGAAAGACGATGTAGGCCTCAGAACGCCGGGAATTTACAAGATACCGTGTGGATGTGGGCTGTTCTATGTCGGCAAGACTGTTCGTACTATTGAACAGCGCCGCATAGAACATGAAAGGTGTTACCCTCTGCGCTATCCCGAAAAGTCAACTGTAGCAGAACATGCTCTGGAAAATGGACACGGAATTGCATTCGATGAGACGTCTATTATTAAACGGACTAATAGCTTCTGGGATAGCGTGATAAACGAGGCCATAGAGATTATAATTTCTGACAACGCCTTCAATAAAGACGGTGGATTGCAGCTGAGTACAGCGTGGGATCCGGTGTTGAGGGAGTTGAAGCGGGCCCGGCGGTCGCGCGGCCAAAGCATTACCATATATGGTGCGGGACCGAGCACCAGTGACGTCACGAGCGACGTCACGACTATATAAGCACGGCAATGACAACCACACGACAGTCATCCACTTGACAAAGGCATAAGAGATCTCTGCCGAAAGCTCGTCGGCAGTAAACCACTTGACGCGGCTCGAAACCCGAGAACGTTTTATTAACGGATATAGCCGCGAAAGCATGAATTCGTACATCAGCAATAGCTTGAATAACTTCGCTTCTCAGTGCTTGCTTATGATCGAAAGTATCCAGTATTCTTTTTATCTGAAAATGGTTCAAATAACTCTAAGCACTAGGGGATTTAACATCTGAGGTCATCAGTCCCCTAGACTTTGAACTACTGTAACCTAACTAATCTAAGGACATCACACACATCCATGCCCGAGGCAAGATTCGAACCTGCGACCGTAGCAGCAGCACGGTTCCAGACTGAAGCGCCTAGAACCGCTTGGCCACGGTGGCCGGCCCTTTTATCTCAGTTTGCTTCCATTTACACCAACTATCAGAACAGTAATCGTGCTGCGGATTGTTATTCGTTAAACGTTTGTGATAAACTGTCGCCGTAACCGCTTTGTTCATCTAATTTTCATCGAAGGCATATACTTGAGACATCTTGTGGGCAAATACAACACCCATGTGGATATTTTTTTTTCAATTTAGAACGTCACAATAGCTTTACAGAGAAAGAGATACTGAGCGGAGTCGCAAACGGCCCAAGCGGCTAGAGAAGCTAGAGTCGGCTTATGCGCGCTTCGATTGAACCTTGATATTCAGGTATAAAGAATAATTTCCCGACGAAATCTTTTTGATTCTTCAGACTATAAGGACTCAAAATAGCAACAAAAATGATTTTTTGAAACATCGAGAGCGGTCAACCCCCTTAAATAGTTGTTCCCACGTTTCGGTCCTGGCTCGCTTCTAATTATCTAGTGGCGTGCAGTCGTTAATGAAGTGTAGTATGTAGTGAGCCGATCTCAACTACATCCACCTGCCTACTTCTCAAGCCCTTGTACGGCGCATGGCAGCGTATTTTGTACTAGTATAGCTGATTCGTTTGTATGTCAGGTTCACCAGACGATAAACGAAAAATACGACTATTTGTATGCATACATAGATGTAAAGGGTTTCCAAAGCTCATACATGGCTAGATAACTATCGCTCGTCTCGACGAACGTATGAAGATCCTGGATTGCCCATATTCGAAACCTGATCAGGCTGACGTTATGTTGTGTCACGAAAGTAGAGTTTTAGATTTGCTTGAGAAGAGCTGACTAATAATTTGCTAATCTCACAATAGCCGAACTTTGTTTCTAAGATGCGCATCCCTGAAGGCCGTCAATTGGTACAGAAGGCGGAAAATAAAATCCCTTGTGATATACACTGAAGAGCCAAAGAAACTGGTACACCTGCCTAATATGGTGTGGGGCGCGCGCGAGCACGAAGTGCAGCAAATATCTGAAGTTGTGCAGGAGGGAATTGACACTATGAATCCACCAGCTCCGTCCATAAATCCGGAAGAGTACGACAGAGTGGAGATCTCTTCTGAACAGCACGCTGCAAGGCATCCCAGATATGCTCAATAATGTTCACATCTGGGGAGTTTGGTGTCCAGCGAGCGGAAGTGTTTAAACTCAGAAGATTGTTCCTGGAGCCATTATGCAACAATTCTGGACGTGTGGGGTACCGCATTCTCCTGCTCGAATTGACCAAGTCCGTCGAAATGCACTATGGAAATAAATGGGTGCAGGTGATCTGACAGTATGCTTACGTATGCATCACCAGTCAGAGTCGTATCTAGATGTATAAGGAGTCCCATATCACACTAACTGCACACGCCTCACACCATTACAGAGCGTCCACCAGCTTGAACAGCCCCCTGCTAACACGCAAGGTGCATGGATTCATGAGGTTGTCTCCATACCTGTGCACGCCCATCCGCTCGACACAATTTGAAACGAGACTCGTCCGACCAGGCAACATGTTTAAAGTCATGAACAATCCAATATCGATGTTGATGGCCCTAGGTGAGGCGTAAAGCTTTGTATCGTGCATTTATCAAGAGTACGCAAGCGGGCCTTCGGCTTCGAAAGCCTGTATCGACGATGTTTCGTTGAATATTTCGCACGCTGACACTTGTTGATGGCCCAGAATAGAAATCTGCAGAAATTTGCGGAAGGGTTGCACTTCTGTCACGTTGAACGATTCTGCCAAATCTTCGTTGGTCCAATTCTTGCAGGATGTTTTTCCGGCCGCAGCGATGTCGGAGAGTTGATGTTTTGCCGGATTCCTGATATTCACGGTACACTCTTGAAATGATCGTACAGGAAAATCCTCATTTCAACGCTGCCTCGGAGATGCTGTGTCCCATCACTCGTGCGCCGACTGTAACATCACGTTCAAAGTCACTTAAATCTTGATAACCTGCCATTGTAGCAGCCATAACCGATGTAAAAACTGCTCCAGACACTTATTGTCTTATATAGACGTTGCCGGCCGCAGCGCCGTATTCTGCCTGTTTACGTATCTCTGTATTTGAAAACGCATGCCTATACCAGTTTGTTTGGAGCTTCAGTGTATTATACTCATGCACTATCTGACATCCCTAAGTAGCGCGTAACTGACCACTAGATGTCACGAGAGGCGGACCAGCTAGTACAAAAGGAGGCCATGAGTATTGAATTCACATTAGAGAAGCAGTAACTGCAGAATGAGTCGGTCTGAAGCGATCAGTGTTTTCGGAAGTGGACTGGTCATTGGAAAATTTGGATATTTGTGGTAAGGTCTTATGGGACCAAACTGCTGAGGTCATCGGTCCGTAAGCTTACACACCAAATAATCTGACTTAAACTAACTTACGCTAAGGACAGCACACACACCCATGTCCGAGGGGGGTTGGGGTTGTTGGGTTGGGTGGTTTTGGGGGAAGAGACCAAACAGCGAGGTCATCGGTCTCATCGGATTAGGGAAGGAAGTCGGCCGTGCCCTTTGAAAGGAACCATCTCAGCATTTGCCTGGAGCGATTTAGGGAAATCACGGAAAACCTAAATCAGGATGGCCGGACGCGGGATTGAACCGTCGTCCTCCCGAATGCGAGTCCAGTGTGCTACCACTGCGTCACTTCGCTCGGTGCCCGAGGGAGGACTCGAACCTACGACGGGGGGAGCCGTACGAACCGTGACAAGACGCCCTAGACGGCGCGGTTAGTCATTGGATGTCACCTGACTAACGGATCCATCAGGGACAGTTCAACCCCTCTGCAGCTGCTCATGTCGCCTGTTGGTGGTGTGACCAAGCTAAACCAAGAGCATGCAGGCCTCACGTACGGACGGACAAGGACCGTCAGCATTGCGGAAGTGGTTGTAAGAAATCGCTTGAAATCACTCGTTAGCTCCAAAGTGCCTACTGAGTTAAAAACAATGTGGCACAATGGTGGAGCAGCTCATCACAAGCCACATATCTCTGTAGTCAAGGCTAAGCGACGCTTGAGGTACAGAGCGACGCCACTCGACCGTAAGGGAGGAATGAAGATTAGGGTTTACAGTCCCGTCGACGTTAAGGTTATGAGAGATGGATTACAATCTCGCAATGTTTCAAGGACGGCGAAGGAAATCGGTTGTACCCTTTCAAAGGAAGCACCTCAGCATTTGGCCGGAGCGGTTTAAAGAAATCACAGAAAAGCGAATTTTGGATGGTCGGACACGGATTTGAACTGTCGTCATCGCAAATGCGAGTCCATTGTGCTAGCCACCGTGCCAACTCCCTCGGTCACTGGACAGTGGATGAGTAGAAACGAGTGATTTGAAGTGATGAACCACACTAATACTCTGTGGCAATCCGATGGAGTGGTTTGGGCTTGGTGAATGCCTGAAGAACGTTACATGCCATCAGATGTAGCGCCAACAGTGAAGTACGGAACAGGTGGTGTAATTGTTTGTAGACTGTGTTTCGTTGTTATCATGTGGAAGAAGAAGAACACATTTTACAGCTGTGTGGAGTGCATATGGTAGATAAACAGTT
The DNA here is from genome assembly GCF_021461395.2 of Schistocerca americana. NCBI lineage: Eukaryota > Metazoa > Arthropoda > Insecta > Orthoptera > Acrididae > Schistocerca > Schistocerca americana. Next base: position 311,694,324 of record NC_060119.1, on the reverse strand, counting down.
GGGATGTCACGCTGGTATCATCATGACAGTGCACCCTGTTATAAACCAGGATGTGTGAGGCAATGGCTTATGACGGTAACATTCATGGAATGGACTGGCCTGGCCAAAGCACTGACCTGAACCCAATGGTCAAATTTTAGGGCGTGTTACAACGTCTGATTCGCTCCAGACCCCAGCGTGCAAAATCACTATCTTCTATAGTTTCGGCTCTTGAGGAAGAATGGGTTGCCGGCCGATGTGGCCGAGCGGTTCTAGGCGCTTCAGTCAGGAACCGCGCGACCGCTACGGTCGCAGGTTCGAATCCTGCCTCGGGCATGGATGTGTGTGATGTCCTTAGGTTAGTTAGGTTTAAGTAGTTCTAAGTTCTAGGGGACTGATGACCTCAGGTGCTGAGTCCCATAGTGCTCAGAGCCATTTGAACCATTTATTTGAAGAATGGTTTGCCATTCCTCCACAGACATTCAGACACATCATTGAAAGTGTCTTCCGAGCCGTCATAAGGCAAAGGGTGGACACTCTTCATGTCAATGTCCACTAATAGATGCCCAGATGCTTTTCATTAAATAGTATATGTCTCAAGTTCACCATAAAAAGTGATTTCGAAGAGTACCACGCAAACTTTACACGGTTGGGAACTTCCACATTCTCAGACATGTAGAGCCAAGCACTCATTCATTTTTTTAGAACACCTTTGTAGGGCACGGGGTGTCTCAGCGTATAATTTGCACGCTCGGCTGGGAACCTGTTCACACGTCCCCCTACATGCCAAGCCTGGCGCAAGAGCCCGCGTTAGAAGACAGAGCGACTGTTTTCTGCCCACAAAAAGTAAAAATCGGCTGTTTGGCGGAACAGAAAAAAACGCGATGACTGTTCCGTTCGAGCTAGTTGCACACTGAGTTTGCAATAAGTTTCAAACAATGTTTCTGGCTACTACCGGGAGGCCGATGTTTGCAAAAATATTCCGAGCAAGTGACAAAACGCAGAAACATCTGTGCATGGCAATGTCGGAACAGATCAAATGAAACAATTTTTTCGGGCCAGTTACCACAGCGTTGGTTTATGTTTGTATTTCAGTCCGGAACGGCGCTGCTGCTACGGCCGAAGGTTCGAATCCTTCCTCGGGCATGGATGTGTGTGATGTCCTCAGGTTAGTTAGGTTTACGTAGTTCTGAGTCTAGGGGACTGATGACCTCAGATGTTAAGTCCCATAGAACAATTTGTTTGTATTTCAAGCTATGATTTCGCCTGCGTGTATTACCCGACGACGATATTACTGCATTGGCCTCCAGTGGCCGTTACTGCAAACACACGGTGACGTTACAGTCAACAAATATAGTGATGACTAAGGAAAATGTATAGCATTGTGAATGATTTCAAGACAGTTATGCATACACCATCAAACGGTTCAGCGTGTCCTCGTGAAATATCACGATAAAAACTCACGACAAGCCGACCGAAGCCACGTCACTCCCAAGTGCAACATTTTGTGATCGACTAATATTGAGTTTGTTCCGCAAACAGTTTAATTAATGCTGGAGTGTGCGAGGCAGCAGATTGTAGAGGTGGTGTCGCTGTATTAGCCAGGACAGTACCCGCCTGTGGAATGTTCGAAGCAAAGTCTGTAATTAAACAACAAAAAAACAAGAGTCTCTATAGAAAGTTGCTACCATTTTTGACACATGTAGCAACTTTGTCGAGAAAAAAATGCGGTCGCTTGTCATGCAACACCGACGGGAAAAGTGAAAGATGGAGAAGTGCAAGAGATGGGGCAGTAGTGCAGACACTATATACAAGCCTATGTGGTTTGGTTTGCCGTGTTTGCAATTTCTGGATGACGTACATGGACGAAAGGAAACAACCGACACCACGAACAAAGGGGTCCAAAAAATTGTGCATTCTTGCATTAATTTGTACTTCATATTCTACAGTAACAATTATTTTGCTTCGCTATATGTCCTTGAGACAACGGTCTTGCCGCAGCGGATACACCGGTTCCCGTCACATCACCGAAGTTAAGCGCTGTCGGCATGGCCGGCTCTTGGATGGGTGACCATCCAGGCAGCCATGCTCTGTTGCCATTTTTCGGGGTGCACTCAGCCTCGTGATGCCAATTTAGGAGCTACTCGACCGAATAGTGGTGGCTCCGGTCAAAGAAAACCATCATAACGATCGGGAGAGCGGTGTGCTGACCACACGCCCCTCCTATCCGCATCCTCAGCTGACGATGACCCGGCAGTTGGATGGTCCCGATGGGACACTTGTGGCCTGAAGACGGAGTGTATATGTCGTTGAGCTCTTGAAAAATAGTTTGTAAACGCGTCAGAATTTTGTTTCATTTAGAAGCTTTCAAAATGGTTCAAATGGCTCTGAGCACTATGCGACTTAACTTCTGAGGTCACCAGTCGCCTAGAACTTAGAACTAATTAAACTTAACTAACCTAAGGACATCACACACATCCATGCCCGAGGCAGGATTCGAACCTGCGACCGTAGCGGTCGCTCAGCTCCAGACTGTAGAACCGCACGGCCACTCCGGCCGGCTTAGAAGCTTTCCGTGGTATATTCTGGGCCGCAGTAAAAATAGATGTAAGGTCATCTCAAATCCATGTGCCTTATATTATCTCACCTGTCTATAAATCATATAAGCCGAAGCTTCTTTGTGGGTTGCATTCCTTCCTCGCTTCAGCATTTCGCCTTAGGAAATTATGGAGACACACAGCTGAAAGAGTGACAGCCCTCACAGGTTGCAACAAGATAAATTTTTGGAAGACACGAAACCATAATACACAATGTGTTCTCTACAACAGTTCAGGTTCTAGGCAGTCAGTAATTAAGACCTCTGCTTTTTGTAATCATAATGTGCTTTCATGGGTATGGTTTCATAATGCTTCCCTCTAATGGGAAAGCGTCGTCTGCCAGGGAAACATATGGTAGGATCTTTGATTCTCCAGGTCCCACTCATATTGTGAAAGTTCAGTATTTTTTGGGGAATTAGTTCACTTACTGGTGTGTTCTTCAGTACATCTAAAGTCTACAGTTCTCCCTTGGCAGCCAATTTCTGCTTTAAAAGTTGTATCAGGCGTCACAGGTAGCAAGCAGCACAATGATAAATGGCCCTTCTTAACTACAAAATTTTCTCCCACAAGCAACACGGCACTAGGGCCTACACGCTTCCCACCAGTTGCTCCCACAGAATGGGGGAAGTGAAGGACCCGTTGAAAACACACACGCCTCTTGATCCCACGCGTTTTTCGTCGACGGCATTTGAAAGAAAGAAATTTGATTTCAAGTTTTGGAAGATGAGACAGTAAGAGCAGGTGATGACGAAGAGGAACTTACTAGCCATTCTACTGTATCGCATACTGAAAAGAAAAAAATATAGAAATTGGGTGGGTAGCTAGGTATCTACAAAGCCGCTTACCTGTTGCTGTTGAAAGTGTTGCAGAAAGAGGAAAGTAGAAGATTCTGATGATTGCTTCGTCTATGTGGCATGCGCATTAAGGAAACTGCTAGGAATAAAGGCAGTGTGGCTATACAAAAGTAGTACGACGTCTTGTATCGAGCAGAACTAGATTTATACAGGAATATGGAGTAGTTGGTGTATGTGGATGTCAAGAGCATTAACAAGTAATGTTTTCCGTGTCATATTCGCAAGCAACATCGATACTGACGACACAGCCGAGGAAGTAGTATTGTCTGACGATGAATGTTAGAGTTTTGAATGAAATTAACTATATTTAACGATCCTTTTTTCATCTATTTAGCTGTACATAACCCTTCAGGTCTTCCACCACTGATCCACAAATTTCAGGTATATTTTAGATTAGCTGGCCTCGAAATGTGAAATAAATATGCGAGGCTCTGCGATGAATATCCCATTGCCAAAAAACGAAGAATAACAGAATGGTTTTGGTTGACTGGAATTGTCTGCCTGAAATTTGTGTCTTTTTGAAAGAAATGGTGTATGACATTTACCAGGATTTCAAAATCCGTGAATTACGTACTAGTGAACTTAAGAAATCCAGCGTAGTCTTCCATATTCAGTTCCCGTAACAAGCTATTCCCTCCAGTTCTCCTATAGTCTGTTTCGTCCAGCAAAGACCACGATGTCTCTTTCTTCATTTACTTAAGCCTTCGAGTACTAACGGTGCATCTCCACCGTCAGTATATCGTCCTAGTCACTAGACATGACGTAATAGACGATGAGAATACTATACGAGAGATAGCGTTATAGACAATGCAAATATTCTATCAGAAATGTTTTCTTCCAGTGCAGAAAGAGACTTTAACGAGAAACGAAGTTGCGAACACGTTGTTAAACACCGTAGGAAACATGTGTGCGACAGAAACATGTTTCCAGAGACAATGTGTACGACCCTTAGGTCATACAAAGATTTGAACAAGTTTCGTACGGGACCATTCAACGGCCACAACAACAGCACAAAAATGCCTTTATTCGATGAATTTTTACTCTACGGTTTCTTGTTACACCTACAGAAGAGTTACATCAGTGAATTTGCCTCATCGATATCTGTCTTTCTGGCAGAAAAAAAGTAATTGCAAGAACAGAGTGCTCGTTGTTTCATCAGCCCTTGGTTACTTTTCGCCTAGGTAAAACTGGTTTACGTTTGTTTTAATGGACTAAAAGGAGAAAAGTTTATGCGTTTAACTACGATGCAGTTATTTACACATTTACATGTCTAGTTTGAAACTGTTGGGACAGGTAATTGGCCGAAGTCCTGTAAGTGGAAATCATTCCAGCATTTGCCTTAAGTAAACCTAAATCAGGATTACAGTGAAATCCAGGCCATTAGCTGCTTACAGGCGTTGATAAATATCGGCGGGGACAGTTGAAAAAGTGTGCCCCGACTTGTCTGTAAGTCCGAAAGAACAGATATCATCTTCATATCGATAAGGCTTACTGGCCAATGATCTTCTTCAGTGCGGACGTACTCACATAGATCCAACACTTAAGGGAATCGGTAGACTGACTGCCATGAGTAATGAGTATAGCGAGCAGGGGCACTACAAATGTAGTGTGTGGACGGTAAGTTGGGAATGTGGGTCTCACGTGGAGCCTGCCAGAGATAAGTCCCTGTAGTCGCACTATCCTCTGTGTCCTAGGTGGCTCAGTCGGATAGAGCGTCTATCATGTAAGCAGGAGATCCCGTTCGGGCCACACATTTTCGGACATGTCCGAAAGAACAGATGCCATTAGTGGTCTTGCAGCTCTCGAAGAATGACATGTCCGTAAGAACAGATACCATCTTCATATTTAAATCAGGATTGCCTCCATCCTCTCGAATACAAGACCAGTCTGTTTAAAACAGAGCATCTTCATTCGTTCATTCGTACATTACTATCTTTTTTATACATCCTTGCAAATGTGTTATTTCATAACGCAAAAAACTAATGCTATTCTGCTCACTCATTTCTCAATACGAATCACTGCACTTACCACACACACACACACACACACACACACACACACACAGTCATTTCATAATGTAAAAACCTGACATTACACTGTCTATTCACTTCTACGCACTTGGTGTCGGCTGGTGACAGAACCATGGAGGTGATGTTTGGTTTCCATTTTTGTACCGAAACCTCCAATTTGCTTGGCTGAAAAACTGAGTCAGCATGCCTACACAATGAGTGAAATACCGAGCTCAGAGAGAGGATAAAATTTTAATATTATCCATTGCAGAGGTTTGATGTAAGATTTTCCAGAAAATAAAATAGGTTATTACTGTGCAAAAGAGTGTTGTGAAATGACAGAGGTGTTTTGTTATTAATTACTTGTGTTAAATATTTTAACAAATTCCTACGCTGTTTTATCCAAGCAGTCCTTCACTCTTTCAATTTTGTATGTATCAGTAATCTCTTTAATTGTTTTAGGAAATTTCTGATACATCTTTATTATTTGGTACAAAATTCAGTTTTCAGTTTTAGGTTTATTCCCATCAAACATCCATGCCTCACGATGAGGCTGTCTCTGTGTATGCGGTGTACGTCTGTAACTGGACGCGCATACAATCACATACTTGCGCGTGTATATATGACTGCGCAGAGATATCAAAATGACAAACTTGGTGCGTATGTACGTCCTTACGCCATTGTAATAGGTGATTATTTTATCATATAAGATGGTAATTTGTCAGTAGAAAAAGTCTATCGCAGAAGCACATTTTCATCAGGAAACATTGAAGCGAATTCAGTGCCAAACTCTATAGCCCAATACATATCCTGTACAGTAGGTCTGAGATGCTCTCGGGATGCTACTCGTAGTTTGCACTACAAACCTGTACCATAATGAGAATAACTTTTTAAGGAGGACAGCAATGATTTCATACAGAGATAATTAATAGTATCAGACTATAGTGAATTTTATTATTACTTATTTAATATTCACCATTAAATTGTATTACTACGTGTTTGAAGGTTAACTCACAAAGTTATCTGTTGATCTAACAAAAATACTATTACATCCGGTGGCTCACTTTCCTAAGCAAATAATACGAATGTATTCAGATTAAACAAAATGTTTCAATATCACATATTTATGTACGTATACAAATCTTTGTCTTCACTGTATTTACAATCTAAATGAACAATGAAATGTGGTTATATGCGTTTTCTTACGTGAAACAATCTAATGACTGTGGCTGTATGAGCTACGATTTCGAACTTATTAGCCTTGTAGCATACAACAAGGTTTTACAAGGTATCCATGAAGTTATAGTTAAAACTAGAGGATTTTCGTATGATTAAGGGTCTTACTAAAGTACGAAAGACGTTTAAACTTATGAATTTATGAACTAAGTCTGATTATTCATGAGCCGTCTTCCTCTTCCTTCAGTTATTTACTTCTTGAAAGTGTCCCACTCTTTCGTTAAACTATACTCAATGGTTCGGTGTTCCCCATTATACGCGTGCAGTACATCCTGAGTTCCTGCTTTGAACCGTTTCCCATTGTCTGTAAACATGGCTGTGAAGTTCGGAGATTCTGGTAGCATAATCGTTAAACAATGGCGGGTCATGGGAAGATACACTTTTCTGCTTCTCTCGTTTTTATTTCGTTGGCACTTAGTCTCCCATTCGTTTCTAAACTGTTGTTTTAGTTTTCACTTTATTCCACTTACATGTTTCTGCTGTAGCTTAGTGTTTTCCGTGAACAGACTGCTCTATTAGCTACATTATCAGCTATTTCGCTGCTCCACACACCTGTATGAGCTTTAATTAACGCAAAATCTATTTGCCTGTTGCGTAACTACAATCTTCTGATTTTGTAGCATTTCTTCAATCTTGTTATCCTTCATATTTTGTTATGAAGCCAACCTTCTCAGGGTGGAATATAGCAACTCTGTCTGGATTTGTTAGATTAATCATTGACTCTACCGCATTTAGAATTTCGCTCGACCGTACTGTTCCTCAGGGCAATCACTTTGCCTGTTGACGTTATTTGTGCCATACCATACTGTCGCAACAAATTTTATGTCTTTAAAGGGTATCTCAAGTTCTAACGTACTTTGCTGGTGTGCAGCTGTGTTTTAGTGCTTCATGTACAGTTTATCATTTCCTTTTTATGAAACAGTATGTTTCATTACAGTCAATACACAAATTCTCAATTTTTTGAGTGGGGGGGGGGGGGGGGAGGACTGCGGGGGGGGGGGGGGGTTAACTTGGTATCTTAAAGAAAAAACAGGTCAGTCTCCGGGCGAAGCTATATGTCTCGAACGTCTCAAGAGGTAAATAAAACAGGTGAATAATTAGAATATAAGAATTTGTTTGTGACAAAAACAAAAACTTTAGATATATAGTGTTCAGCTTTATGTCGAGTTCTCGTGCTGCTGTCGCTGTCCCCTCCCCAATATTCCTTCGCCTAAAGAGAGATATCATTTGACTAGTTGCGAACGGAAGGGAACGTCTGATGGGGTACTTGTGTAGTGAAATTAGCCGCGCGTCCATTCAGTGCTGGCTGCTGATTGCCTCTCGAGAAAGTTTCACGTGGAGTTGATCAGCAACTGCCTAGCGTCCTAGCAGCTGCGAGCGAGCACTGAGTTTGCAGCTGCAGAATCCCAGTTCTGTCGTACCTCTCTCGGGCTAAGAGTGCTATTAATTTGCCCTGGAATATTGGGCCTGGTTCTTACGGCAACTGGATTTGATTGTATTAATGGCTGTCTCAATTTGTTATCACAATAAGGAGACGGCATCAGCGCAGCTGATTTATTTATTAGATTTTAAATATCGTACAGGACAATTGTGATTTGGTGAGTAGCATCACTGACAATTTATATAAAGGTTAACACATCTAACCACTGTATGATATTCAGGGTTTCTGGTTTCACGTGAACGTTCCTTATGTTTCACAAATGGTTCATGAATTCGCGATAAAGTTTTCGAAAAATGACTGTCCGCCAATTGATCTCTGTACTAGAGCAATCGGACAGCTATTCCTGATGTGTGCAGTTCTCTTCCTAAGCTCCCAGTCGATACGAAAATACCAGGCCTGAGTTCTTGCACGATCCTCCTAAAGAGCTTCAGCTCGCCTGACTAGGAATACACACCCTAGGGCTGATAAAATGATGCTGCGCGTGTGTCCTCAAAGTCTATCGTGGTGGCGTGTCTGAAAGTACTCCTCTCGATTTACATTCCGCGTCATTTCGAAGAAAACAGTCGACCTTTCGAAGACCACCTCCGCTGTTGTCCTCAGGAGTAAAAAACCATTGACTACCGGGGTTGGTGTAATTTTCTGCTTATATGGGCACGACTGCAGCTTCTGGAACCAATAAGTGACGGCCGAAGTGACGCGAGCGAGAAACACAAGTTACGCATCTCGCAGCAGCTCCGTCCCGAGGGGGATTGTGACCCACGAGAAATATATTAACTACAGTTATTAGCTATTAACTATAGTTAAAGTCACGAACGATAGCGGTCGAGTTAGAGCTGTTCTGCACAACTACGTCACATATGCTCCGACAGCCAATGAACGTTCAGTATGTTCTGAGCGCTCTGCTGTGAATATCGTAGCCACTGGGAGCATTAAACGTGATCATAGCGAGTTGTTTGGAGAATTTCGATTCCATTGGTTGCGAGTTGTCATTACTGTTTGTGGTAGTGAAAGGTGGCTACACTGAGTCGCAGCGCCAGAGATTGCGCCAAAGATTATTATTCCGCCGCCTCAAATGGTGCAGTAGTAGTTCAGAGGATGTCGAGAGCAGTTGTTGTACTGTTGGGCGAGAGAGTAGACGCTGTTCGGCTGGTGTAATGTATAGATGGAAGAAGTTGCAATTGTCAGAATATGTTTGAGAAAGGAGATGGGCTTTTGATTTATGATGCTGGTGTAATGGAACATTTTCGTCAATATATAATGAGGTAAAAAGGTATTACAGTTTTCTTTAATGACAATCCCTCTTGCTCACAGGTACAGTCAACAAAGCATCTGGCTCGTGTTCATTTATTAAATTCTGGTTTCTATGTGCAATTATAGTATTTCTGGCTTTTCAATTAATTCATTGTAAATGGTGCTTAAAATATTTTGTCGTATTGAGAAAGAACCGAGCCAGATAAATGTACGTTGAGTCACACTACCACACACAGAACAGTTACACTTGTGCTTTGTTGATTCGTAGCTTTTATAGTTGTAGGGGACTTAATTAATCAATTGTGTTAATGGAAATTCCTTGACATTCTTTATTTTTATTTTATGCAGTCAGATTGCGTGCTAATACTAATCAGGGCCAACCAGTTACGAGACTTCGTAACCGGTCACACAGCTACTAAAATTATTGCATTTATTCATTAATATTAGTCCTTTCTTTTTAAGTAAACCCCCATGCAGTAGTAAGTGATCAATTCTACGTAAGTAAGCGAGAGACTTAATGTGCAGGATATACGCTTTCTTCAAGTGTAGAGCACGCACATTCGCATACCCCAACTGTCGCTTGGAGTCGTTAACAATGTAATCCCCATCCGTGCCACGACATGCGCTAACCGCCATTGCTCATGGATCGGACTACAGTTTCCTTGTCCGCCATGCTTCACGAACGCTCAGCTCCGTGCAGGGCCCACGGGAAAACAGTATGACAATGAAGAGGTACTCACTGAAGGTCTTAACTTTGTGGTGTGCTATTGAGAGCTTGCAAGCATTTAAATGAGCAATTGAGAATTATTTACCTCGACTGAGGGAGGCTGCTGGCACTCGTAAGACCTGCAGTGTCGCGTGATGTCACGTACGCGCAGCGGCCTGTCTTTCTCGTCGGCCTCGCAGGGCCAAGTGACGTCAGGTGGCGCGAGAGGCCGGGACCACGTTAGAAACTGACTGCCGCACCCACCCTCCTACAAGCGTCAAGCATTTGTCTTTGCATTCGTTCGGTATCCAAACTCGCCCCCAATTCTACTTAAAGTGCACCCGTAGTCTGTAAAAATTGTTGCTGTTTATTCTAATCTCTGCCCTTCTTTATTGCGGGATTCCAAATGACACATGAGTCATAAAATTTATTTTACGGCCGTTTTCCACACTATGCTCACCTTTGGCCGACTTCTCCAGCTACCCTTGTGTATTACATCGTTTGTGCTCTGTATAGCTGTCGCCAGTTGTTCGACCTACGTAGATGCTGCCGGCCGGAGTGACCGTGCGGTTCTAGGCGCTACAGTCTGGAACCGAGCGACCGCTACGGTCGCAGGTTCGAATCCTGCCTCGGGCATGGATGTGTGTGATGTCCTTAGGTTAGTTAGGTTTAAGTGGTTCTAAGTTCTAGGGGACTGATGACCTCAGATGTTAAGTCCCATAGTGCTCAGAGCAATTTGAACCATTTGAATTACAAATGTGTGCAAAAAAATTCACCAAATCCAATTATCAGATGCGATGATGCGTATTTCCTACGTCCAAATGCACCTTAACGAAGCGAAAGTTGTAACTTCTTGGGTTTCTTGTTGTGTTCTAAACTGAACTGGTTTCCTGTTCTTGACTTTCGCGTATGCCTGTATTGAAAACGAACCTGACAATACAAGTGGTGTGATTATGTAAACGCCATGTGAAAAAAACGTCGCCAAATCCAGCTGAAACTGTATAACTGTATTTTCTACCAAAAATAGTTAAAAAATATAAAACTGTATTCTAAATAACTTATTCTATGAAACTCTGCATTGTGTAGTGCAGTGAACACTGCTACAATGCGTGACGTCACAGTAATTAACTTTGAGTTCCACCACAGAAAACTAACAAAATTCAAGCAGTACATAAAATTACAAAACGAATTTTGAAAGAATAACTGTCCAAAACGTTAAAAGAAACACACGCGAATGCAACACGCCGCTGTAAGAACAAGACTATCTGAATAAGAAATGAGATCTGCATTGGACTTTACCTAAGCTGAATCTGATATTACCAGTTCCGTTCAGTAAGTAATCCACCCCCTTTTTTTGTCGGCCAATTTCGGTTGAAAAAATGCGGAATTTGTTATGGGACGTTGTGGAATATTCCCGCTTCAGCCCCTACAGTTTCATGAAGTACTTATAGGTGGCGTCTATAATGGAGGTGCTGCACAAGCAGAGAGCTGTCACTGAGTTTCTTCAGGTGGAAAATGAGCATTGCAGATATTCATAGATGCTTGTAGAATCTCTACGGGGACCTGAGTGGAGAAAAGCACGGTAAGTCATTGGGGGAGGCGTCTGTCATCATTGAAACAAGGTCGCGCAAACCTTGAAACTTCCCCTTTCAATATAAAGAAAGACTGTGCTGGTAAACTTCTACGTTATTTGATACTGAAAAAGCTGAGTAAAACTGAACGTACTCAGACAGTTTTCTCTTTACTTATTCTTATCATTTCTAAACTGACACACAATATTTTAGGGCAACGCAATCTGATTTTTAATTATCCCAACAAAAGGCTAGCCCTGACTAACAATAACCTACACCCCTCATGGACCCCTTACCTCACAAAAATCTTCGATACTCGGACCACTACAATGCAGCGAGCGCCAATACTGCCAGCTAAATAAAAGATTCTAACTACTGAAGGCACTAACTACTGATAGGCATATAGTTAACAAATGAAAGATTTTGAGAGAGAACAAACAATGTATTTGCCTTAATAGTGTTCAAAAGTCATTATATATATATATATATAAAAATTCGTAACATCAAAGTTGACAAATTTCCTTTTTCTGGCAGACACACGTCCAGAGCGTTTGCTCGTATTAACATTTCAGAACTCTGGCATCTCTCTCCCCACATCCACCCTGCTGGCTGTTCACACCCAACTGCCCAAGGCTACACTAGCCAATAATCCAACAGTGAGTCCAACCAGCCACAGACTGCACACAGCGCAGTCAGCGACTTTAATACAGAGCGCTACGTGGCGTCACCAACATAAAAACCTAAGTAGTCTACTTACAACCTGTCCGATCTTCCGCGTGCCGGCTGGTCGATCGCACACAGCTGTGACTCCTGCAATGTTGGGACGTCGGACATCCTCATTGGAGAAGGTCGACAGATCACAATGAAACACCTCACTGCTGAACTCGTCGACTCTGTTTGCAGTGATGACACATTAGTCCGCCAGCTAGGGTACTCAAATGACTATTCCTCGTTACCCACCTCACAGCAAGGATCTCGCACATATCGACTTCCATCTGTTCTGCCCAATGAAGGGCACACTCCACGAGAAGGAGTACGTGGATGATGGGAAGGTCATTCATGCAGCAAGACGATTGGTCCGACGTCGACAAATAGTGGTACGAGGGCAGTTCAATAAGTAATGCAACACATTTTTTTTCTCGGCCAATTTTGGTTGAAAAACCGGAAATTCCTTGTGGAATATTTTCAAACATTCCCGCTTCGTCTCGTATAGTTTCATTGACTTCCGACAGGTGGCAGCGCTGTACGGAGCTGTTAAAATGGCGTCTGTAACGGATGTGCGTTGCAAACAACGGGTAGTGATCGAGTTTCTTTTGGCGGAAAACCAGGGCATCTCAGATATTCATAGGCGCTTGCCGAATGTCTACGGCGATCTGGTAGTGGACAAAAGCATGGTGAGTCGTTGGGCAAAGCGTGTGTCATCATCGCCGCAAGGTCAAGCAAGACTGTCTGATCTCCCGCGTGCGGGCCGGCCGTGCACAGCTGTGACTCCTGCAATGGCGGAGCGTGCGAACACACTCGTTCGAGATGATCGACGGATCACCATCAAACAACTCAGTGCTCAACTTGACATCTCTGTTGGTAGTGCTGTCACAATTGTTCACCAGTTGGGATATTCAAAGGTTTGTTCCCGCTGGGTCCCTCGTTGTCTAACCGAACACCATAAAGAGCAAAGGAGAACCATCTGTGCGGAATTGCTTGCTCGTCATGTGGCTGAGGTTGACAATTTCTTGTCAAAGATTGTTACAGGCGATGAAACATGGGTTCATCACTTCGAACCTGAAACAAAACGGCAATCAATGGAGTGGCGCCACACCCACTCCCCTACCAAGGAAAAGTTTAAAGCCATACCCTCAGCCGGTAAAGTCATGGTTATAGTCTTCTGGAACGCTGAAGGGGTTATTCTGTTCGATGTCCTTCCCCATGGTCAAACAATCAACTCTGAAGTGTATTGTGCTACTCTTCAGAAATTGAAGAAACGACTTCAGCGTGTTCGTAGGCACAAAAATCTGAACGAACTTCTCCTTCTTCATGACAACGCAAGACCTCACACAAGTCTTCGCACCCGAGAGGAGCTCACAAAACTTCAGTGGACTGTTCTTCCTCATGCACCCTACAGCCCCGATCTCGCACCGTCGGATTTCCATATGTTTGGCCCAATGAAGGACGCAATCCGTGGGAGGCACTACGCGGATGATGAAGAAGTTATTGATGCAGTACGACCTTGGCTCCGACATCGACCAGTGGAATGGTACCGTGCAGGCATACAGGCCCTCATTTCAAGGTGGCGTAAGGCCGTAGCATTGAATGGAGATTACGTTGAAACATAGTGTTGTGTAGCTAAAAGATTGGGGAATAACGTGGTGTATTTCAATGCTGAAAAAAACAACCCCTGTTTCAGAAAAAAAATTTGTTGCATTACTTATTGAACTGCCCTCGTACAATGCAGGCATACAGGCCCTTCCAAGAAGGTGGCGTACGGCCGTTGTATTAAACGGAGATGATGTTGCAAAATAGGGTTTTATAGCCAAAAGAGTAAGTAATAATGTAGTGTATTCGAATCGTGAATAAAACCAAATGCCCACTACTTATCGAACGCCCCTCGTAATTCTGAATTGCAATGCTTAATGATAAATCATCCCACTGTGTCCTGACCGTAATGTTAAACTGGCCTAACACATTTTCATGACTTAGCCTGTGGCAACAGAAACGCGGTACTGCTCGAAGATGGTGAAAATAAAAATACAGCACAGCAGCAAACCAGCTAAAGAAAAGAGAGCCTTGCGCAAGTGCAATGTGAGGACGTGCAGCTATGCTAAGCACATTGTGCTTTTCTGAATGACTGTGTTCCGCTCAGTGCAATGAGGCAACACATATTTACAAACAAAATTTTCGTGAGGAGACAGTGTTAGAAACTCGACTCATTGAATGATTGAACGTGACTAGCATTAAAAAACTGTCTTGAAACTCTGATTCTTTAACAATTACAACCGTCTTTACAAAAATTACTTCTTATAAAAAGTATGACTCTTCCACAAATTAATTAGTAGACTGGACAAGGAGTGTCAAATCTCTGAGTGAAAGGTACGTGAACATACAACTTTGCTTGATCTCGTCTCGACAATTAAACTAACTGAGTTGAACCAATGAAGAGGAAATTGCCAAGTATTTGTCTTACTCAAACTCACGATAAATTACGCGCGAGCGAGCAATGCGGCGATAACATTACCTGAAAATCTTTACAAAATCATATTTCTAAAATTCGCTTCCTCTGCATTTTATCTCTCTGTTCTGTCAGCTACTTCCAGACCACCCAGTAACGTAAGCAACACTCAACTCTCTCAATTTTCAAAATGGCTCTGAGCACTATGGGACTTAACGTCTCAGGTCATCAGTCCCCTAGAACTTAGAACTACTTAAACCTAACTAACCTAAGGACATCACACACATCCATGCCCGAGGCAGGATTCGAACCTGCGACCGTAGCAGTCCCGCGGTTCCGGACTGAAGCGCCTAGAGCCGCACGGCCACCGCGGCCGGCTTTCAATTTTCACTGAATGCTGCTACATACAACCAAAGATCATATTTCTTGCATTCAGAATCTCTGTGGCGTAGCATATCGATTACTGAAGACCTAGCGGAGAAATATGAAGTATGATACACATAATAAAATAGAGCTCACGTCATTATCACTGAATAGCAAAAATTAAACTAATAACCTTACAAAGGCTATCACCAAAAAGTGTCCAGCTATTTTATAAGGCCTTCTGCTGGGCACAATGGTCATTTAATAACAGTCTGTCATCAAAGTGTTCTTAAATATTGCTAAGTCCCAACAGAAACATCGAAACACACTTGCAACATTTTAGAGTACCGCGAACACTCCTAAAAAACTACTACACTGATGAGCGAAAGCACTGTGATATAGTTCTTAATAGCGAGTTGGCCCACATTTTGTATGTAATACTACAGCAGTTCTGCGTGGCATGAATCACTAAGCCCTTTGCACGTTTCCAGAGGTACATGCAGCCAGGCGTCGTCGCAATTGTCACGCTATACGTAAATTACAAGCTGGTTATTTGTAGGTGCGGAGCAGGCACTCAATAGCGTCCCAGAGGTGTTCCACTGGCTTCAGATAACACGAATTTGGTGGTCAAGACATGAACATGAGTTCACTATGTTGTTGTTGTTGTGGTCTTCAGTCCTGAGACTGGTTCGATGCAGCTCTCCATGCTAATCTATCCTGTGCAAGCTCCTTCATCTCCCAGTACCTACTGCAACCTACATCCTTCTGAATCTGCTTAGTGTATTCATCTCTTGGTCTCCCTCTACGATTTTTACCCTCCACGCTGCCCTCCAATGCTAAATTTGTGATCCCTTGATGCCTCAGGACATGTCCTACCAACCGATCCCTTCTTCTATTCAAGTTGGGCCACAAACTTCTCTTCTCTCCAATCCTATTCAATACCTCCTCATTAGTTACGTGATCTACCCACCTAATCTTCAACATTCTTCTGTAGCACCACATTTCGAAAGCTTCTATTCTCTTCTTGTCCAAACTATTTATTGTCCATGTTTCACTTCCATACATGGCTACACTCCATACAAATACTTTCAGAAACGACTTCCTGACACTTCAATCGATACTTGTTGTTAGCAAATTTCTCTTCTTCAGAAACGCTTTCCTTGCCATTGCCAGTCTACATTTTATATCCTCTCTACTTCGACCATCATCAGTTATTTTGCTCCCCAAATAGCAAAACTCCTTTACTACTTTAAGTGTCTCATTTCCTAATCTAATTCCCTCAGCATCACCCGATTTATTTCGACTACATTCCATTATCCTCGTTTTACTTTTGTTGATGTTCATCTTATATCCTCCTTTCAAGACACTATCCATTCCGTTCAACTGCTCTTCCAAGTCCTTTGCTGTCTCTGACACAATTACAATGTCATCGGCGAACCTCAAAGTTTTTATTTTTTCTCCCTGGATTTTAATACCTACGCCAAATTTTTCTTTTGTTTCCTTTACTGCTTGCTCAATATACAGATTGAATAACATCGGGGAGAGGCTACAACCCTGTCTCACTCCCTTCTCAACCACTGCTTCCCTTTCATGTCCCTCGACTCTTATAACTGCCATCTGGTTTCTGTACAAATTGTAAATAGCCTTTCGCTCCCTGTATTTTACCCCTGCCACCTTTAGAATTTGAAAGAGAGTATTCTAGTCAACATTGTCTAAAGCTTTCTCTAAGTCTACAAATGCTAGAAACGTAGGTTTGCCTTTCCTTAATCTTTCTTCTAAGATAAGTCGTAAGGTCAGTAAAGCCTCACGTGTTCCAATATTTCTACGGAATCCAAACTGATCTTCCCCGAGGTCGGCTTCTGCCAGTTTTTCCATTCGTCTGTAAAGAATTCGCGTTAGTATTTTGCAGCTGTGGCTTATTACACTGATAGTTCGGTAATTTCCACATCTGTCAACACCTGCTTTCTTGAGTTCACTATAGCGCTCCTCAAATCGCTGAAGCATGATTTTTGCCGTTGTAACAGACAGTTACCCTGCTGGAAGATATCGCCATTGGGGAAGACATCAAACATGAAAGAACTAAGGTTGTTTGCAATAATGTTCACGTAGTCCACAGCTGTCATGGCGCCCTAGACTTAGAACTACTTAAACCTAGCTAACCTAAGGACATCACATACATCCATGCCCGAGGCAGGATTCGAACCTGCGACTGTAGCAGCATGGCGGTTCCGGACTGAAGTGCCTAGAACCGCTCTGCCACAGCGGCCGGCTAAATCTTGTCATAACAACCAACTATGACAGTTATTATAGATGACTGGTGTTCTAAAAATTGCTGATAAAATGCTTACATCAATAGCCAGAACAATCAGGGTGAATGACAATTAAAAACTAAAGTAATTTTGAGAATATTTCTCTTGGAGAACAGCGGTTTTTTTAGTACTTAAAAATTAATATAAACAGTCATAATCTCAAGAAACTTCTGTTTTTATTTTTTTATGACCTTATCGTTTTCAGTTTGTTTTAGACCATCTTCGGATTTCACACTGAAACATATACCTTTAATAGAATTGTAGGGATGTCGTAATATATAAAATACCTCTTACGTAACAAATAATAAAAGAAGAAATTTTACCCATGGTGGTAGACGGTGGCTGTGAACGGAGCAGGCGCTACGACTCCACGAACGCTAACTGCTAAGGAGACCAATGCAGCTGTTGCTTAAATACGGAATGCTCCTTCTGCTGTACACCGAATTACAACAGCGATAGCCAGTCAGGCATACAGGACGTCCGACGTTTGTTGCAATAAAGTATATACAAAATGGTCACACGAAAGCTAATAACAGACGAAAAAATAGATGCTTTATATTACATAAATTAATTACGATAACCAGCAGTACGCCACACGAAAGGTAATAACAGAGGAAAAAGTAGGTGCCTTATACTATATGAAGCAACTA
This sequence comes from Schistocerca americana, assembly GCF_021461395.2. Lineage (NCBI taxonomy): Eukaryota > Metazoa > Arthropoda > Insecta > Orthoptera > Acrididae > Schistocerca > Schistocerca americana. The sequence goes on along the minus strand of NC_060119.1, from coordinate 311,676,195 downwards.
CTATAACCAGCAGTACGTCAATCTGTGATAAAAAAACATAAAAGAAGTAATCAATCTCAATTTATTGTGAAAACAGCGATAACCATCCATCTATGCAATGTCATTCGTCATTCCCATCCTTTGCCGCCATCTGCTCCTTGTGCCATTGATCTTCCACAGTATTAACGTCTTTTCCGTTTTCTCATGACGTGCCCAAAGTAAGTTAGTATGAGACGACATACTTCGGTGAAAAGACCTTAATGTTGGGTAAGATCGAAGGCACAATGAAAGCAACACTTTAACGTCAGCTACAATTCTAGCAACCTAAGTGAAACTTAGCAAGCATTCCACTGTTTACAGCTGCTGTCAAATGGCGGCTCGATTCAAATACGGCCTTACTTCTACTAAAGTCGGTAGTGTGACCACAGACAAAAATTTCTAGAAAGTAGGGTAAACCCGTGATACAGGAGAGATTGCCAACACCTGTAATTCTTCCACAACCCGCTATACAGCGCTGCTGGTCAATTAGTAGTTAGTAACGTGATTGTTGCCGCTCCAGATGACTGTTTAGTTCAACTAAAAGTATGTAATTTTCATGTCTTTAGTTTTCCGTATACCATGAAATTATGTAGTATGTCATAACCTTTCGATTTAAACATAACTTACACTGCGAGTGCGACGGAAACTTTAATTTTAGAGTTGTATAGGTCTAACTGCATACCGGTAATAGGTTTTGTTTGAGTTTGCATTCACCATGTTTGATGACACGCTATGGCCGTCTCTCACGGCTGAAAGGGAGAGACAGTCATAACCAGCATCGGGATAGCTGGCCATTCCATAAACGTGTTATATATTAAATTTTGATGCCATCATTACTTTTTTACAGATGTCAAATAAATGCACTCGAAAGGCCGGCTCTTGTGGGGGGGTCATGGGAAGAAGTTCTTAAAAATGCTGTTAAAGTAAACGACGATGGTTATTCTGAAAGAAAGGCTTCCACCGAGTTTAATATTCCCGGGAATATTCTTGAGAGAAAATTAAAGACTAACTGTGATTCCAAAATTCCAGTGGGTCCTAGTTCTTGTTTGGGTTCAGCTAATGGATTACGACTTGTCCTCCACATAGAAAAGAAAAATGTAGACCAACGTTTTCCTCGCTTCCCGCGCCCGGGTTCCCGGGTTCGATTCCCGGCGGGGTCAGGGATTTTCTCTGCCTCGTGATGACTGGGTGTTGTGTGATGTCTTTAGGTTAGTTGGGTTTAAGTAGTTTTAAGTTCTAGGGGAGTGATGACCATAGATGTTAAGTCCCATAGTGCTCAGAGCCATTTGAACCATTTTCGAACTAACGTTTTCCTTGACGAGGGACTGTATACGAAGTCTAGCTTATGGTTTTCCTGTGCACCTTGGCCTAGAACATAAATTTAATAACGGAAAAGAAAATCAGGTTACGATTGGTTTCAACTGTTCTTATCTCGACATCCAGATCTAAGTGTGCGATAATCAAAAGGCGTATCTTTGGCCAGAGTCCAGGGAATGAATCGTGATGAAGTCAAGGAACGTTTCAACTTACTTTCAACTCTAATGGTAGGAAATGATTTGCTCAATAAACCGGAAGTGTATTTAAATGGACGAGACAGGCCTTCAGTCTGACGAGCTGCTGTTGTAGCTGAAAAGGGGTCATAAACAGTTCCTGTGATTGCTTCGTCAGAAAAAGGATACACTATTACAGTACATACATGCTACAATGCTGAAGGGATGTTTCTTCCTCCTTATGTTGTCATGAAGGGAGCTAACGGAAAAAAATGGAGGGCAACAACATGCCACCGGGAAGTAAAGTTCTAAAGATGTCATGTCAAAGAAATCTGCCTACGGGTATGCTGAGATCTTTTTTGAATGGTTAAGCGGTCATTTTGTGTCCCGCAAACCCCTGGGAACAGTTATGCTGATTCTGGATGACTGTACTTCACTCTATAGCTCGGTACAGATGTCAGAGTTTGCCTAGAGGAATGGTATCATTTTAATGTGCCTCCCCAGCCATACTACCCATTGTCTACATCCGCTAGACTGATCTGTCTTCAAATGTTTAAAGCATCATTTTTACAGTGTCGTTGAAAAATGGCAAAAGAATCACCCACATCAGAAGCTAGGAAGGTTACAACTGGCGAGTTGTTACAATACTGATGGGACAAAGCTACAACACCAGGGAGCAACGTCCCTAGATTCTATGCAACTGGAATCTACCCGTTTGCCGGCCGTTGTGGCGAGCGGCTCTAGGCGCTTCAGTCTGGAACCGCGCGACCGCTACGGTCGCTGGTTCGAATCCGGCCTCGGGCATGGATGTGTGTGATGTCCTTAGGTTAGTTAGGTTTAAGTAGTTCTAAGTTCTAGGGGACTGATGACCTCAGATGTTAAGTCCCATAGTGCTCAGAGCCATTTTTTCTACCCGTTTATTCCGGATGCAGTTCCAGATTACACTCTTAGAAGTGATCAGAATAGACTTGCAGTAGACGAAAACACCAACGTACCTGTCCAAACACTCCACGAAAGAACCTCAGCACCCTTGCCATGTTTCTCTATTAAAGCAGGCATCATCGAGTCATCTAGACAGAAATCAATGAAAGAGATCTGTTACCAAAGCCGCAATCCACTACTAGAACCACCGACTCTGCTTCAGCAGACAGATGTGGCCCTGAAAGAAGAGCAACCTCACCCCTACCAGGGCCTTCTGCAAGACCAGACACTAGGCCTATTTGACTTGTGATTTCAAATGAAACGAACCAAGTCGCCCCTACAAAAATTCTGGACAATATTTCATCTATGCCGGCTAGAACCGAACCTCAAACAAACACACGCAGGCCTAGAAAACTTAAAGCTACGTACTTGACGTCAAAGGAAAATTTAAAAAGTTAAAATTGAAACTTGATGCAAAAGGAAATAAACTAGGCCTAGTGGAAAAAAACTAGTGGGAAAACCTCGGATCATGAAGGTTAAAGGTATTTCAGGCAGTAGAGACTCTATAATACAACCGATATTTAAAAAAAATTATAAAACTCTTTAATCACGTCTGCTGGTGGCAATGCTTCTGAAATGGTAAAATTGCGTATAGAAAATTTTTGCTTGCTCAACAATGAACTTGCATTCCGCCATCCAGCATTAGATTCCCAACAGACCGACGAGAACGTTAACTGAGGCATTCTTTAGTGACCGATCTCAAAATTACACAGTCTGCGTAATTATATTGCCCGGATACTGATAGAAAAGATCGGTAATAGAGATTTCAGGGTCGCTAACATGAAAGTTTGATAAAGCAAATGCCGATTGAACACTAGTAACTTTCGGCTGTGACCCCCAAACAACTAGTCTGCAAATCTCCTTCGCTGTAGCCTGAAAAAGTTCTAAAACGCATCATAATAAATTGAGATGTGGCATTAATGGAACAGGAAAGAAGGTTTCTTGATTCACACACGGCTGTTATCATTAAATTAACGAAATTACTTAACCAAAAGTTACTAATACGAGAGCGACACTTTCATTTTATGAGACAGCAATCAAAAATAAGCGAGAGTCCGAGCGGTCTAGGGCGCTGCAGTCATGGACTGTGCGGCTGGTCCCGGCGGAGGTTCGAGTCCTCCTTCGGGCATGGGTGTGTGTGTTTGTCCTTAGGATAATTTAGGTTAAATAGTGTGTAAGCTTAGGGACTGATGACCTTAGCAGTTAAGTCCCATAAGATTTCACACACATTTCTTTTTGAAGCCAGAGAGACAGAGAGAGAGAGAGAGAGAGAGAGAGAAGGAGCACAGCTCCTACTTTTATACAGTCAAAACTAATTACGTCGACTATCTTCAACTTGCTTTACAGAACGTCTTTTATCAAATTTCGATATATAAACATTTCTCTGGAATATTCTGTATATGAATCTTCCGCCGACGGTTCGAGTCCTCCCTCGCGCATCGGTGTCTGTGGTGTTCTTCAAATGGTTCAAACGGCTCTAAGCACAATCGGACTTAACATCTGAGTTCATTAGTCCCCTAGAAGTTAGAACTACTTAAGCCTAACTAACATAAAGACATCACACATATCAATGCCCGAGGCAGGATTCGAAACTGCGACCGCAGCAGCAGCGCGGTTCCGGACTGAAGCGCCTAGAACCGCTCGGTCACAAAGGCCGGCTTGCTGTTCTTAGCGTAAGTTAGTTTAAGTAGTACGTAAGTCTAGGGACCGGTGACCTCAGCAGTTTGGTCCCTTAGGAATTCACACACATTTAAACATTTTATGTTAAATTATGAGCTTCTCTCCTTACTTCACAGATTAATTTACATAGAAGCAATTTATTCTTAAAGTCTCTTAGTATTAATTAAACGTTAGGGGCATATTTCATTAATTACTCGAAAAAAACTACATTTCACTGTCATCTTGACCACTTGTTTCTTATTTTGTCTCTATAAATGCAAAAGAAACGTTCAACTGTGGTAAGATTAGTATACATTGGTTGCAGAGGAGTAAATAAACACCATATTTCAATAGAATCATTAACAAAATACGCTGTCCACTTGGCAGTTCATTTTAAAGAAATTGTTCGGTACAAATACTTTACGTTTCACTGACTTTGTGTACCTGTTTCTTAATCTCTTTTTTGTCCTTTGTCTTTTTATTAATGTTTTCAGTAAGAATCTTGACGGACTTGTCCGCAACCACTACACACGCGCGAGGCGTCCGATCATCACATTTTCTCAGTTGGGGCAATCAGTTGGGAAGGAAGTGAACTGGTCGGCTCGTCCGGTGACCTCTGGCGGCGTTTCAAGGAAACCCGCTGCCCAGCTGGACGGCTATCGGCGCTGTAAAGCATGTGAACGGTTCTGGCGGTTGGCCACGCCGCCACTCCTGTATGCCTCATGCACGTGACGATCGGCTGCGGCTGTTGATACTTGAAAATCGAAGCAAAGCAGTATCAGCTCTACAAAAATTAGTTAAATATCTCAGAGCTGTCCTATGAAAAAGTTTGATTAGTACAACAGTGTTGTGGCGTAACAAGCTAGTTACGCCACACTGAGAAGGGAGCCGAAAGGCACGCGTACACACACGCCGACTGGCGTCAAGTCTGGAACAGGATAACTATTGAATGGTAGCAAGAAAAGTACGTAGCTGCTTTATACTTAACTTTTAATCTTTGTTGGTTTACAACGTTCTTCTTGAGACATTTATACGATAACTCTCAAAGTAGGTAAGGCTAATGGCGCCTTGCTAGGTCGTAGCCATGGACTTAGCAGAAGGCTATTCTGTCTCTCGGCAAATGAGAGGAAGGCTTCGTCCGTATTGTCGCTAGCAATGTCGTCCGTACAACTGGGGCGAGTGCTCGTCCGTATCTCGAGACCTGCCTTGTAGTGGCGCTCGGTCTGCGATCTCACAGTGGCGACACGCGGGTCCGACATGTACTAAATGGACCGCGGCCGATTTAAGCTACCACCTAGCAAGTGTGGTGTCTGGCGGTGACACCACAAACAGAGTTTACTTTCACTACCGTCTTTCAGTGCACAGGTAATGTTCTTGCGATCCAGGTCTAGCTATAGGGAATATTAGTTCTCACTACTTTGTAGTTGGTACCCTTGTCTACAGATCGTGGCCTACCGTCAAACAAAGTGAGTCGAGTTGTTCGCTGGGTTCGTGAACGAACAATACTTCTATTTGCGTTTCAGTGTTCCTCATAGGCGTTTCAAGAACGTCTGTGCAGAGTCACTGCTTAGAGTTTGCGTTTAAAAATAAAGTTCACTCGGTGTATAATTGCAAAATTTTGTGTGCGGTGACAATCACACATTCACATGGTGTTAGTTTATTGAAGCGGTTTTTTACTGGTCCATTACCTCGCCAATGAAATAATACTTTTTATAAGTTAATGAAATTACTTTTGTGTGCGGATGCATGTGTCAACGTGCGTGTACACATCGAAGACAAGTCGTGTGCACATAACTTCTCACTGCTTTGGCTGGCATGCAGTTCACTACGTTGAGTTTGACATAGGTTATAAACTGTTCACTCGACGTAACACGTATTTGATGTATACATTTTGGATTAACAACGTCACTCACTCGGGTGTCTATTGCGAACATTGTCCACCAGTTCACGTCGCAATCTTCACTTACAAAACATTCACAAATAAATGAGTCCCTCTTTCTTTCTGTTTGTTCCCTGGATCGCATGTACTCCTTATACAAATTAATTTACATAGTTTTTACATTTATCTTTTTTTACGAGTGGCGTACTTTATATCAGTAAAATGTCGCTCGTGTATTTGGGTATGTTAGCTGTGACTATTGCAATGCATTGCTCATGGTCCGATGTTCGCAAAATCCTTTACTTCCCTCGTTTTATGTTTCACGAATTGAGTGTCATTACTGAGATTATCCTCATGGTATCATGTATCCATGAAGTAGTCTACTCTGCTTAAGGGTTGGCAAAGAGCAAAGCACAAACAAAATCCAAACAACACACACGGCGATCACGAAAATAACACGTGCGTCCGAATTCACATGTGAGAAAAATATTGACTCCTGCTCCGCAGAAACTCACTTAACCTATGGTCCCACATCATTTAATATATAATGGATCATGCTGTTCAAATTGTGTCGGTATACCTTTAAATAGCAATTGTGTGTTTCAAAATATAATTCATATCAACTCATATGAAATAGATAAGTAAGAGATTAGCATACACAAATATTTACATTAAAAATAAAATATCAGTCCAATAGCACCTTGTTCTGGCTTTTGCTTGACTTGTCAACTAGAAACGCTGTTTTTCGTGCTGCTTACATATTAATACACTCCTGGAAATTGAAATAAGAACACCGTGAATTCATTGTCCCAGGAAGGGGAAACTTTATTGACACATTCCTGGGGTCAGATACATCACATGATCACACTGACAGAACCACAGGCACATAGACACAGGCAACAGAGCATGCACAATGTCGGCACTAGTACAGTGTATATCCACCTTTCGCAGCAATGCAGGCTGCTATTCTCCCATGGAGACGATCGTAGAGATGCTGGATGTAGTCCTGTGGAAAGGCTTGCCATCCCATTTCCACCTGGCGCCTCAGTTGGACCAGCGTTCGTGCTGGACGTGCAGACCGCGTGAGACGACGCTTAATCCAGTCCCAAACATGCTCAATGGTAGACAGATCCGGAGATCTTGCTGGCCAGGGTAGTTGACTTACACCTTCTAGAGCACGTTGGGTGGCACGGGATACATGCGGACGTGCATTGTCCTGTTGGAACAGCAAGTTCCCTTGCCGGTCTAGGAATGGTAGAACGATGGGTTCGATGACGGTTTGGATGTACCGTGCACTATTCAGTATCCCCTCGACGATCACCAGTGGTGTACGGCCAGTGTAGGAGATCGCTCCCCACACCATGATGCCGGGTGTTGGCCCTGTGTGCCTCGGTCGTATGCAGTCCTGATTGTGGCGCTCACCTGCACGGCGCCAAACACGCATACGACCATCATTGGCACCAAGGCAGAAGCGACTCTCATCGCTGAAGACGACACGTCTCCATTCGTCCCTCCATTCACGTCTGTCGCGACACCACTGGAGGCGGGCTGCACGATGTTGGGGCGTGAGCGGAAGACGGCCTAACGGTGTGCGGGACCGTAGCCCAGCTTCATGGAGACGGTTGCGAATGGTCCTCGCCGATACCCCAGGAGCAACAGTGTCCCTAATTTGCTGGGAAGTGGCGGTGCGGTCCCCTACGGCACTGCGTAGGATCCTACGGTCTTGGCGTGCATCCGTGCGTCGCTGCGGTCCGGTCCCAGGTCGACGGGCACGTGCACCTTCCGCCGACCACTGGCGACAACATCGATGTACTGTGGAGACTTCACGCCCCACGTGTTGAGCAATTCGGCGGTACGTCCACCCGGCCTCCCGCATACCCGCTATACGCCCTCGCTCAAAGTCCATCAACTGCACATACGGTTCACGTCCACGCTGTGGCGGCATGCTACCAGTGTTAAAGACTGCGATGGAGCTCCGTATGCCACGGCAAACTGGCTGACACTGACGGCGGCGGTGCACAAATGCTGCGCAGCTAGCGCCATTCGACGGCCAACACCGCGGTTCCTGGTGTGTCCGCTGTGCCGTGCGTGTTATCATTGCTTGTACAGCCCTCTCGCAGTGTCCGGAGCAAGTATGGTGGGTCTGACACACCGGTGTCAATGTGTTCTTTTTTCCATTTCCAGGAGTGTATTTGTAATCTGAATATAGTTATTGCGTGGCCTCTACATCGTCCTTTCAGTAACTGATCAATTCAATTTAGTGTCACTCTATATAGCACAAGTGTGACGAGAGAATGTACTCTGTTTACATACAGTTCGCTATCAGGTTTGTGTAAGTGTATAATATATTTATGCCATATAAGTCAAACCTGAAAAAAATGTTTACTACAAGGTAACTATTTGCATTGAGTATTACTATCTCTTGCTCTATATACACCTAATTGCAAGTAATAATTCACTTGTTTATGTTTGTACTAGGCAACAAATTACAAAAACGTAACTGTAGTTCTCATTTGGCTTTTGTTCATCACTTTCACGTATCCAATAATTTAAATGATATATACAGAAACAGCTTCCAGCATAAACTTGTCAAACTTCTAGAGTTCATATAACTAATGCTTAAAATAATTTTTTCACTGACAAAACACTCAGTCCCCATTTTCGTATTTCACAGTCTTAGTACTGTAGTGAAACACTTTCCCATTATTTAGAGTCACTTTTGACTATATAAGCATGCTTTTATGAAAATACACAGCTGAACTCACTAACTACTACTAATATTTATATCCATTGCCTTTGATACTGTGATAGTACACATTGTTCATTTCACAATAAGAGAGGTTCAGTATAAAACTTCTATATGTGTATACATTCACAATACAGTTCTTACCGGAACAATTATTTTGTTAATAGATCGGACTTCAAGAACAAGGCGCACTCTCCTCTTCCTCTGCCCATTGCTAATGAAGGGCTGCTGTATGGCGAAAGGGAAGGTTCTATTATACGCCATTGAATCATTTTCCCTTTTCGGAGATCTTGTTTGTCAACCTCCCTTTTGGACTATGGGACGGAATACGTTGCTTTGCACTACGTTTTATGCGGTACGATTTTCATCCGGTAAACATAACCCTTGATCACGCCAGGCTTTAATGAAAATGCGTGGACATATTTCTCCTGTAACACACACAATTCCGTTTTCTGTTCGTCCGATAAGGTTTGCGCCTCATTGTATTTGCAGCGTATGAACGAAGAATCTATTTGGTTTTGGCGACTGTTCTCTAATTCAGCTGCAAGCTTCGTGTACTGTGAATGGTCTTGCACCCACAGCACTTGCATACTATGGCTCAGCCTGCTGTGTTTCGCTTTTGTCTTTATCAGATTCAAAACAAATTCCTAAGTTTACATGGCATTTTCCATGCAGGAGGTCGATCTCTACGTCCCGTTCATGCATGAATTCCTTGCATACGAGGTAGGACACGGTTCAAATTTTCAGGACAAGAAACGTGCGTTGATCCGCTCCGTTCTCGAATTCTACACCTATCCGTGCCTGTGACGTAACAGTCTGGCCTCTGGCACCAATAGCACCAGATACCACCGATTTAGAAACAAATATTTATATGTATTTAAACAGTAAAGAACATTCATTGTGTTTAAGAGCCATAATAATAAAAATCTCCGATTATGCTGCAACTGCAGTGAAACATGTCTGGGACAAAAAACAAGATCATGTTCTGCTGAAAAAACATGTTATTGTTAAAGTAAACAAAGACAAAAGAGTTTAAAGATCAAGATGAATAGTTAAAGAAGTTTTGTCTCGCGTTTGCAGTTTATGGACAGTGAGCAAAAACACGGCAGAGTTGTGTGACTTGCGCATGCTCATTTGCGTGTCGTTTGCTGTGTCTCTTCGTCTGCTGTGTTTCTTTCGACAATGGCAGCTCACGAGTCGTCAACAGATCCAACTATTCAGTTTTGTTTAGAAATTGAAATGAGGAAATCTCTAGGAATCTTCTGATATCGCATATGAAGACAGATGTAAAAGGGAAGATTTGTTGAAAGACATTGCTGTACCGCTTGTGGAGTGTGAAAGGACTTTATGACAACACAGTGCAATCGTGAGCGTTGCAAAATGGTGAAAGCTAAACGTGCGTCTGGCACAACTGAGATGTACGTTCCGAAGTGGATATTTTACGAGCATCTGAAGTATTTGGAAGGCGTGAATAAGCAAGGGAGAAAAAGATTTGCAGTCGTAAGTAAAACGTCATTCACTAGCTTAACTGAAACTGTAAGACTTTTCGTCGGAAATTTTGTAATTACAACTGTATTTTCACAGGAACTTTACTTCTCTTCTCATACCATGTTGTCAAAATCTGATACAAAGTACTTTGCGAATTAATGGCTTCCTTGTTAATAACTAAAGCTGTCTGTAAGGGTTTTTCTCGGAAGCTTTTTATTACATTTGTCTTTTCACTCACTATTTATTTATTCATATTCCTCTTGCCATTTCACTTTACCAACATCCGATACAAAGTAGATAGCAAATTCATCTCATACATTTTTTGCGGTTTTTCCTGCATTGCCTTTCTTTCTCTGAAGACATATATTTTGCAGAGGCATCCTCCAACTGCCATCCGAAACCCTGCCCGTTTCTGGATCTCCCACATCAAAACTTCCACGTAGTGAGTAAACCGTGGCACTTTCTTTATTTCTTCTAAGAAAACTGTGCAAACACATAGTTACAGAAGTCACTAATATTGCTTTTTCAGGACCGTTGTTCTAAAAAAGACACCGGAAAACTGCTTACAATATTCCAAAAAAATTGTCCACAATTCTTCTTGCGCGAGATATTCGGCAATTAAACATTCTTTTCTGGCTGCCCTTCTCTGGCCATCCTGCGTGTGGTTTCAGCATGTACTCTGAAAGAGCAAAAGCATCATCTCCCGCCATAACAAATGACAAAATTTCAGTCAGAATCCATTTCCATTGCTTTTGTCTAACAAAAAATAAAAACGAGGAACGTATGTTTGCAAGAGTTTGAAACTGTTGTCAACATTTTTCAACAGTTGTAAGTTTCCCAAACTTACAACAGTTGTAGGTTTTTGTTTGTTGGAGTTGGTTTTCGGTGTGAAAGTACCATAAGGATCGTTTGACAACTTTAGGCGTGTTGAGTTACGGGACTGCTGTTAAAAAATGATCAGTTAAACCTTTTATTTCGGCACTTTATAAATAATTGCGTTTTTATATTGCCTATGAAATGAAACTGAACTGTTAATAAAGAGCATTGTTTTTGCTGTCTCGTTGTTTATCCTATTACAGTTACACACAGATGTGTTTGGGTAATACTGCAGATTACTGTTAAGACGAGATTCCTTGTGTCCCTAAAGACAGCTACATAATTTGTAGCTAATTAACTTTTATGTGCACCATTTGTCGTGAACAGGGGTGCTAAATTATTCTGAGGAATACCAACAGTGGCGGATGGTGGGTTACTTTATGCCTTCCTTTTATAAATATTATAATATATTCAGGTTTCTGTTAAATGTAATCCAAAAATTTAAGTGTTAAGTTTTCACAATGAATGCCTTATTCAACTAATAACAGCACTGCGATAATATAAGACATCCAATTTCTGTATGCGCATAGCAACAATGGTCCTACCAGTGAGCATGATTCATTTTTCTTTCGTTTGAAGCAGAACTTAAGTGCAAAGTGAAGCACATTGAGGTAAAGGTAGATGTCATTTGGATAGTAGTGAATGCTGGTCAAAAGCAGAAAAGTACGACAAAGTGTACAAACAATAACCTGCAAAGAGTTGTGAGAGATACACTGGCGGTAAACATAGCAAGAAAACTGTTAATGTTCGAAGTGTGAGGTAGATTCCGAAGAAAGTGATGAATCATCTTTCTCAGGAACTATGTTATGTAAACTATTCGAATGTTATCTTCAATATTTTCAATACTTTTGAATTGTACCAAAGTTCTCTTAAAGTGACCTTTAACTTTTACTACTAATTTAAGTAGACATTGCTGAAGATAAGACTAAGTAAACTTAAACGATTGAATAAGAGAAAAAAATGTATTTTTAGAACAGTTTTCAGGGTGGGCAAATGGATAAACACAATCACGCTGAGCCACTGTGCAGTTCTCGGAGTAAAATTGGTAGTATTAGATCTGTAGCTTATACAGTACAGGCGATAATAGCGCAATACAGATTAATAAATCGGAATACGGATGACTCAAATTTGTAATTACGAGCGATATTTACAGATAAAAATATTCGCCCGAACAGGGACTTGAACCCTGGACCCTTAGGTTAAAAGCCTAATGCTCTACCGACTGAGCTATCCGGGCTACATGTTCCATGGTGCTTACATTACGATTATCAATGTTTTACATGTGATGTTTTAACCACAGTACATTTCCCTCACTTTTAAGCACAAGTGGATCAATCTGCAGTTTACACAAGGAGAGAAAGACGTTAGAGCATAGTCGCTGACGCTGTCGCAACCGGTTTCGGACTGCACATAACTCGCTACCAGTAGTGGTGTCACACAAAGCTTACAGGGATGGCCTTGTCATCTCCAAGGTGCCATGAGTATTAACTGAACCTGTAAGCTGCTGAACCATTTGCTTTGTCTTCGACGGCCAAGCGCTACGCTGTGAAGCATCATTGTCTTAGTTTTGTTACGAACATCCTGTTCCAGTCTACTACGCGTTTCACTTCCATAATATATACACAATTCTCATGTAAACAAGAACTCGATTTTTAAAGAAGAGTGAAAAGTTCTGGACCACCTGCTACTGTACAAAGTGCGTAGCGGAAACTATTCACTCGTTATTCTCATACCGGTATACATCTTTAAATGCACGAGTCTCCTGCAAATAAGCGCCAGATGTAACAACAAAAGTCTGTGCACACTAACGCAGTTAAAAATGTAAGGCGTATCATAGCTCCAACATTGAGAATTTATTGCAGGACATATTAATGACGCAAACATGCACTAAAATGTTTTCTTCTCTTCTTAAATGCTAACTCCTTACTTCATATAAATCCGATTCCATGGCTAATAATGCACATAATTTGATCACGAACTACTTCGCTTGAAACCGATAATGTTAAAAGTGGTTTCACTGAAAAGTGTTGTTTGTTTCCTCATTTATGAATGATTTTGACAACATGAGGTATCAGATTTCTGCTGGATATCATCGAAGAAGATAACGATACACGTTGTCAAAATATCTTGCAAGAAAGGCGCTAATGTCCGGCGGAATACCCAGCACCTCAGGACGTCAATAGACAGCCGGGATGTGTGAAGAATTACGCGAATCATTTTAGTTTCCGCAAAAGGCAAAGGTCCCACGCTTGAGTCACGGTCCGGCACGTAGTTTTAATCAGCCAAGAAGTTTCAAATCAGCGCACGCTCCACTGAAAATTCATTCCTTAATTCATTTCGGTTATGTCAGACTCGGAGTTCATTATAATCTATCACGAATGAAATTTGATTACTATAACCTGTTTACAAATATCACATTCGATATGAATTTTGTTCTGTTTAAATGCAGGCTCTGCAGTCAGTCGTTTGTATTATTTACATGTATTACTCACTTAAGTAAACTTATCCAACAGCGTCGCTGTGTGCTTGTTAATTTTCCTCTCGGGTTCTTTAATGAGCACACCGTTTAGTTTTGTCATCTCTGTTTTTCCTTCTGCACGTCGGATTTCCCAAATTCTTAAGAGGACTTGTTCATTAGTTTGAATCAAACGAAAGTGAGTAAGGACATGATTTTTTTTTTAATAAATCGGTGGTTCCCTGGGCCATTGGTCAAATCTGCCACATTTTCCAAGTGATGCCAGACATGAACATCTTTCGCAACAAAATGGTCATGTTCCAAAGTACCAAGTGTCCGAACGTTCTGTGATAGTATAAAACATCATCTGCGACAGAAAGCGAAAAAGAAAATTAAAAAAGAATGTACAAGATTGATTTCGTTGCACAAGGGAATTGATTGTTAAGTGTGAATCATCCAGGAATCGGTTTTTTTCCTCACTTAATGTCAGTCACGAAAAATCTAAGAAGCAGATGTAAGATTTCTTTGATCAGTTTGATAACATTTCGAAGAAAACGAGACTATCGTTCTTCACACATAAGTGTGGAAGACCAGATCCCTTTTTCTTTAGACTTATTTCACCAATTTATAAGTCTTCATAAAGAAATAAACATCATAGATGTTGCTGGCTATGAAGTGTGGAAAGTGTAAAATATATGACGCAAAAAATATGACGTGACCCAAGTCGTACTAATCTGATAATTTGTGTTCCAGAAATAAATGGGGCAATACTTATTTGCTTCTAGCGCCAATGAAACAATCATAGATTTCTCAGGATAATTAGACGTCTTTAAGGCAATTAGGAACTATAGCAAATCTTCGATTAAAAAATTTCATTAGCCCAGGTCTGATGTAATAGACGACCCGAAGGGCTATTTTTGTTGTTGTTGTTGTTGTGGTTTTCAGTTCGAAGGCTGATTTGATGCAACTCGCCACGCTACTCTGTCCTGTGCAAGCCTCTCCAACTCCGAACTACTGCAACCTACATCCCTCTGGATCTGCTTACTATATTCATCTCTTGGTCTCCCTCTAACATTTTTACCCCCCCCCCCTTTCCCCGCACAGACTCTTCCCTCCAATATGAAACTGGTGATCCCTTGATGTCTCAGACTGAATCAAGTTGTGCCACAAATTTCTTGTCTCCGCAGTTCTATCCAGTACCTCCTCATTTTTGTCTGCCCATATAATCTTAAGCATTCTTCTGTAGCACCAAATTTCAGAAGCTTTTATTTACTAGTTTCTTTTCCCTTGACTGTTTATCGTCCATGTTTCATTCCATACATGACTACTCTCTACACAAATATTTTCAGAAAGAATTTCTGACACTTAAATCAATATTCGATGTTAACAACTTTCTCTTCTTGAGAAACGTTTTTCTTGTCATTGCCAATCTACATTTTCTACTCTTTCCACTTCAGCCGTCATCGGTTATTTGGTTCCCAAACAGCGAAACGTATCTACTACTTTAAGGGCCTCTTTTCGTAATCTAGTTCCCTCAGTATCACCTGATTTAATTCGACTACACTCCATTACCATGGTTTTGCTTTTGTTGCTGTTCATCTTATATCCTCGTTTAAAGACGCTGTCCATTCCCTTCAACTGTCCTTCCAAGTTCTTTGCTGTCTCTGACAGAATACTGTGTCGTCGTCACACTTCAAAGTTTTTATTTCTTCTCCCAGAACTTTAATACCTACTCTAGATTTTTCTTTGGTTTCCTTTTCTGATTACTCAGAATACAGATTGAATAACTAAGTAGATGGGCTACAACCCTGTCTCTCTCCGATCTCAACCACTGCTTCCCTTGCATGCTCCTTGACTCTTGTAGCTGCCGTCTGGTTTTTGTATAAATTGTAAAACCATTCGCTCCCTGTATTTTACTCCTGCTATCTTCAGAATTTCAAATATAGTACTCCAGTCAGCAGTGTCTTTCTCTAAGTCTACAGCTGCAACGAACGTAGTTTTGCCTTTCCTTAACCTACATTCTACAAATAGTAGGGCCAGTATTGCCTGGCGTGTACCTAATTTTCTCTGTAATCCAAACTGACCTTACCCGAGGTCGGCTTCTATCAGATTTTTCCATTCTTGTGTGAAGTATTCTGTTAGCATTTTGCAAGCGTGTCTTATTAAACTGATAGGTCGGTAATATTAACACCTGCCAGCACCTGCTTTCTTTGAAATTGGAATGATTACATTTTTCTTGAAGCCTGAGAGTATTTCGCCTGCCTCATACTGTTGCTCGGCAGGTGGAAGAGTTTCATAACGACAAACTTTCCCGAGGCTATTTTTATCATATCAAATAAATAATTAGAACTCACCAAAGACTGAAAAATATGGGGTATTAGGGATCAGAATGCTTATATTTGCCATATATTAAACTGTGTTTGTATATAAATGAATTTTCTGCTACCAATCACGATTTTCTTTTATTCATATTTTACAGGACGTGTTTCGGGAAAGGATTCCCATTTTCAAGTGTGTATTTCTTTGTAGTATGCCATTTTTATGTAATGATTTTGAGGTATCAGATTCTACTTTTTGTTGATTTCAGTGCAATATATAAAAAACGTGCAATTTTTAGTTAATTACCGATTTTTAAGTGTAATTAGTGGCGAAATTTGGAAGAACTTGTACTTAGTTTTCTTTCAGTCCATTTGTGCAGTCTCACACATGATAAACATGACTCACAACTTTCAGTTCACTGTACACATTGAGAATAACTTACATGAAACAAACAGTTTTTATATGTAGTTGACAGATAATGTTACAGATGCACCACAGATATGCTTTTGTGCAGAAGGTATTAATATTAACGATATGGATTATAATTGTTTACATCTATTTTACAATGGTGGTTATTCCTATGTGTCACTACTTTTAAGTATATTGTCGAAACATCTGAAGAAATTCACCTTTCGTTTAGCATTTTGTCTTTATGTTTTCTGTAATGTGTATATATCTCCAGTTCTTCTAACAAGTCCATTTTGTGCCATTTATTTAGGCAGTGAAGTACGTCGACATTTTGGTCTACTTTTCCAGATATGTGTCCTATGTTTTGTATGCCTGTAGCTGTTGTGTGTGTAGGCTTTAACGTAACAGACAAACAACATACATAAGTAATATGGGATACCAATTTGGTTAAGTGGTACAAAATGTCAAAGTACCCCACCGACTAAATAAAGGGCATAAAATAGAACTGTTGGGATTAGTGGAGATGTATACACATTACAGAAAATATGAAGACAAAATGCTAAATGAAAAACGTGAAAGCGAGTCGCTGCCTTTGTTCAGATGCTTCGACAGTATACGTAAAGAAAAGTAGTAACACACTGAAATAGCCTCCATTGTAAAATGGTTGTAAGCAAATTATAATCCATACCGTAAAGATAATTACCTTCTGTACAAAAACATATTTGTGGAGTACCTGTAACATTATCTGTCAACTACATCTGAAAACGTCTTTGTAACTGTTTCTTGTTATAAGTTATTTTCGATGTATACTGTGCACTGAATGTTGTGAACGTCTTTGTAACTGTTTCTTGATGTAAGTTATTTTCTATGTATAATGTGCACTGAAAGTTGTGAGTGACGTTTAACATGTGTGAGACTCTGAACAAATAGACTATAAGAAAATTAAGTACAAGTTCTTCCAAATTTCGCCACTAACTACATATAAAAATCGATAATTAACTAAAAATTGTTCGTTTTTTATATGTTGCAGTGAAGTCAACAAAGCAAACCAGAACCTCATACCTCAAAAACATAACATAAAAATGGCATGGCACAAAGAAATACGCACTTGGAAACGGGCGATTCGAGCCGTATAAAATATGTTAAAAGAACGCTATTTATGAACAAGCCCAGTGTTTTCAAAATCGCAGACCTACAAAAACATCATTTATAACGGACAAAATCAGAAACACGTTGGAACTACATAATATGGAGGAAGGGCGTTTAAAGTAATATGGACAAGGAATAGAGAAGGCAGAGACGTGTTGTGGCCGCGTGGTGCCATGTCACGGATTGCGCGGCCCCTCCCGCCGGAGGTTCGAGTCCTCCCTTGGGCATGGTTGTATGTGTTGTTCGTAGCATAAGTTAGTTTAAGTAGTGCGTAAGTATAGGGACCGATGACCTCGAGAGTTTGGTCCCTTAGTGGTCGACAACAGCAGGAGGGAAATCGGCTACGTTGTGTTTAAATGAGCAAGCCTGGAAATCACCTTTGCGGATATGGAGAAAGCACAGAATATTCTAACGCAGACAGCCGTAAAGGGATTAGACCCTGCCTCTTTCGAATACAAATGCAGTGTCTCAACATCGCGTCACGTGGCCTAACATGAGTGATTTCGTTGAGTACTGATGCTAAGGATACGGGATGCAGCTACTAAAACTCCGTTGCGGGCCGTGGGGGATATAGTTCCCACTAAATGTATTTACTTACAGGGTTAGGGGAATAAGTACGCTCCCGGCACCTAGTGGCAGTTCGCTGCACCAGCTGTGGTTTCTGTTTGTTGTGAAATATAGCCTTCAGGATTGTGGGAAGTACATATCCCACCAAACAATTGTGTTTTAATGGTTCTTGGGAAATATGGTTAGCATCAAAGTAGTTTGCGGATGGGGCTTGGAAAGTATACTTATCACAGAATTAATGTATCATTTGTGCTCCTTAGGAAGCATACTTAGAACCAAATTAGGGGTATCCCAAAGCTTTTGCGGATACGTCTTACCACCTCTGTCTATGCCTGACATCTTGTTCTGCACCAGGTGTATGAAAACTGCTACAACAATCAGTTTCTGTTTGTCGTGGGATCACTACAGTCATCGGAACACACAGCTTCGCTTCTAAGTACACATTAGCGTTACCTATTTCAGCTCATACCTTTACTGCGTGATAAAGTTTCTAGGATTGTTTTCATGTTGTGGTAAGTAACATTTAATATCGATTATTTAAATAAAGTAAAGTAAAACGTAAAATAAAAACAGAAAACACAGTTCATTATTTTTTAAGGGTAATGGCTACAGCTCACAGAAGGAAAGAGGGAAATCCATTTACCACCATAATTGTAACAGCTCACAGAGGTGCCCCGGTGGTATATGTACCACCATAGTTTTTGGTCCCAAGTCACAAAAACAGAAGTATAAGAAAATAAATATAGTCAGTTGATGACATTTCTATTTAACAAAACTCAGTTGCTACAAAAAATGCACCCGCAAAAGGGAAAAGTGCCACGACTGTCAGGTAGCGCCGTTCCACTAGGCGCAAATTAAGACGCGTATAACGTGTGCGGCGCGGCGCAGCGCAGCGTCTTTTTTGTGACTTCACAATTCACAGGTTCAAATGGGACTGCGCAAATTGGGACGGTACGCGAAGGGGACACGACACGCGCCTCCGCCACGTCTCGCGGCGTTGTGGTTCAGTTTCTCGCGTCGCGCGCCACGCGAGAACCGCGGGAGGGGTGAGGCGGGGAGCGGGAAGACAGTCCTGTCATATGCTCACATCGGCATGGCGCTTATGGGCAAAGGAAGTATTGCCCATCCGAAAAACGTGGCGTTATAGTATACTGAATTTTGTCAGAGTCGTGTTTCTTTTCTCGCCATTTAAGAGCTCTATCTATTTTCGTTAGTACATAATAGATTTCAGTTACATGTATCTGTACAATTCTTTTATTTTGTTTGTTCTTTTGCCATGAACATTGTACAGTCCAATAACTGGTCAGCCGTTAGCCACTGGGATTATATCTTCTGCCTCCACAATGTTTACAGATCGTAAGAAAGGACAGATGATTCATCGTGAGTGCAGTGAATAAGGAAGTAAAAATATTATAAAATCATGTGATACAGAAGCAAGGCAGGAAAGTAAAACAAGCTTATCTACTTGCTGGCCGCGCGAGATTAGCCGAGCGGTCTATGGCGCTGCAGTTATGGACTGTGCGGCTGGTCCCGGCGGAGGTTCGAGTCCTCCCTCGGGCTTGGGTGTGTGTGTGTTTGTTCTTAGGGTAATTTAGGTTAAGTAGCGTGTAAGCTTAGGGACTGATGACCTTAGCAGTTAAGTCCCATAAGATTTCGCACACATTTGAACATTTTTTCTACTTGCTGCCTGTTATGATGACGCATCTCTATGATCTGTTGCAAAAAGGGGTAATTTCCACAGGTGTGATCCTTTTGTGCTTCTGGTAAAAAACGTCCACGATATAAAGGACGTAAGTTTCACTATCGTTACTTGGATATTGATGTAAGTAGAGACATTATACTATGTACATGTGGACAACACATTTCCACTGCAATCTTGAAACAGTCAAGAAACCCTCACAAATAACTACGTTTCAATTGTCTCGCCTTAATGAGAAAAAGCGTTTGAATAGTTGCATACACATTATCAGCATTAATAAACTTATTATACAACAGGCTACAAAAATGGAAAAAAATAGCCGGTATTGTTATGAAAGTATGAGTATCCGGGAAGAGCATGGTGATTAGGTATATGTATTTAATTTGTCGAAATGTATTGCTGACAAATGCAGATCCACTTTCATGACAATGTTTTTTCGACGACGCGAACTCTCGCTCACAAGGCATATGTGGCTATCTTTCTTATTATTGTCACGCGTTATTCTCAGCTGCAGACAATACACTGGCCATTGTGTTGTGCGACAGATCAGTTGTTCATTTTTATCAATGACACCTATGTTATTCGCAAATCACACATTGTCAGTTTGGCAAGTCGTAGGAGAGTGACCAGCATCTGGCATGTGCCTATCATTCCGCCCGATGGGAACAGTTGTCATTATTTTAATACTGCTCAGATCAAGAAAAGGATTGAAATCCTATGGCAAGTTTCCATTCCAGTCGTTCAGTGTTCAAAATACGATGGGGTTCGGGGATCCGACCAAAATTCCTGCAGAATTGGCAATTTATTTCTGTATGAATTGTTAACCTTTTCTCATTCGAAGAAGCATCACTATTTATGAGTAACGGCCACATATCTCTTGTTGATAGGTTTAATTGACTTAGTTTGTCAAAACTCAGTATGATTTGCACAAACTCGTCTTACAGCAGCTCTTACAACAGGCTTCTGAAACAGAGTGCCTCATTAAACAAGTAACTGGCAATAAGACAGCTCCATAGCTTATGAAAAACTTCATAGTGTCGGTTTGCAGTAACATAAGAGAAGAAATTTCGTGTTTATTTTCATACTAGGACATACTTGTTTCACTAGCTGTCGATAACTCTTAAAAAATTAGTCACTGGAGTGAAAAAAATAAAAAAGGAAGTATAACTACTGATATATCGCCATAGATACGAAAGTTCTGTGTGTTTATGAATTGTCGTGATGCAGCAGAAGGTGCCCACTATTGGACTTTGGATGCTGTGACTTCCATGTGGCGATGACTTTTGGAAGACAATCGTTCACGTACCATTCAGCATTGACTGTACGACGTGTGTCCAAGGTCACAGAGGTGAGACGCCCGATCTTTGTGAAAAGTGTTGCCACCATCTTTTCTCCAGAGCTCCGATTTCGTCGGACTTTTGTGGGTGGTTCCTCCCCTGGAAAGCACCACACAGAAGACTGTCTCTTAGTTTCAGGGTCATAATGGTAGACCCACGTTTCATCACCTGTGACGATATTGTAGGTGTTTTGGGACTTCCCTCCATTGAATTTTTCGAGCATGAAACGACACCAGTCCACTCTCGCCTCCTTTTGACTTTCTGTCAGGAAATGTGGCACCCAACGGGCACTGCTGTTGATCCATGATTTAGGGTCCCTTCGATGTCCCAAAATGTAAGATGTGGATCTTCTTTGATCATTTTCCTCACAGCATCAATGTTTTCAGGGGTCACAGCTGTTGCTGGCCGACCGGGACGAGGTTCATCTTCAATTGACTGCCGACCCCTCGAAAACTCACGAAACCAATTTCCAACTGTTGCCCAAAAACGGAAGCGCCATCAAAAACACACAGCATAGAAGAGTGGCATTCTTCGGCACTTAAACCCTTTTTATAATCGTAAAAACTCATGGCGCGAAAGTCGCGGCGCGACAGCTCCACCCTGCACCGTCTCTTTCTCAGCACTGCCTGTGCTTTCTTACCGCGCTGTGGGGGGATAACCGCTAGCCAGGGACTGCGCGCACACGTCCCAAGGTCGAAAAACATCGCTCTTTCGAATGAAAACAACACCATTGTCCTCCGCCTTACGGTTTACGAGCTGCTAAAGACTTTCGGCATAGCCCTCGTATCATTTGCCAAAACCTCGTTTCGATGTCTCAAGCGGTTTCGGAGATACGAGAGATGTTGGTAATATTTGATTCTCGCGGGCATGAGATCGGGAGGATTCATTTTTTTCGAGATCGGAGGCAGATAGAGACGTCCACCCAAGTCTAAAGAAAAATTCAACATGTTAGCTAACTTTCATACGCAGCAACATATGGTGTAATACGCACCAAACGCTAAATCATAGCGACCCCTATTTTTCATTGCAAACGTTACGAATTTTGCGTAGCGTCTTACTAAAATTTGTATATCACAATAAGTATAACCATTAGCTAGATGATGGGTACTTCGCCATGAAGTTGACATCTAACGCTGCAAGCAAGGCAAAAAGCAAATATTTTTACTGAATAGCTTCCGTAAAAGCCTTTGAGAAAGATGACAGGGTGCGCGCGCTTCGTGTTTGTCAGCGCAGAGCGTCTCTAACAGGTGCGTGCATAGTATCCGTAGCATCTCAATATGCGCTGGACCAGCGCATTTTAGGTGCGTCGCGCCGTAGTGTCGTGTCACTTCACACGTGCTATAGGCGTCTGTTTGCGCTTAACCTAAAGCCGTCGAAACACGGACCGTGCATCCGAACGTTGAGCGTGCCGAGTTTGACGTCATAGCGTGGAATAGCACGTTTGGGCAGGGGCGGATCCAGGTGCGTGACCGATCTTTTTTTTCCCGACTGCTTTAGGGGCTGATTACGTTGGCCTATCTAATATGTTTTACTTGAAGTCGAAGATGTAAACAATGGCACGCAGTTTGATGTAACAATTCAAAAAGAGACCTTGAAGCCTCTTCCATTTAGCGAATAAACTACAGAAGAAACAACGAATAAAATGATAATATTCACTGAGGCATGAGCGATCTGTGTCCCTTTTTTAGCACTTTCCCTGCAGTGCATATGTAAGATTTTGTTTCTAGTGGCAATTTGCAAAGAGATGGTGTTGATAATTAAGCGATGAACACTGAAGGAATACTTGAATATACTCTCATTAGTTGCAAATAGTGAGAACCTTACGACAGTCCCTTTTATTCTGCAACTGCACGTTTTCGATCTGGATAAACGCTTCTCCCCCATTTTGGCTTTCTTCTCACTTTTGATGCGGAATGTGAACAAACATTAATTAGCCAAATGTAATAATGTACACGAAAATAACGTCTGTGGATTCATTCACAATCCATTCTCTCATACAGTAAGAATATAAATGTTACGGTCAGCAGATTCAAACAGATACTGACGTAATTAACAATGTAAGATGATTTCCTGAACACAGTCAAATACCTTATTATAACTTTTCGCAGTCGTATCGTCATTGCTGCGTATAAACACATGCGCGAATTCGATGGCAACACACTGTCATATGAAAGCAATTGGTGAACTAATTTCGAAGATTTAAGAATGGAAACGAACATTAGCATTTTTATAGATTATTTTACATTAGCAGACAAACACGGAGTTTTTCAAGTGCACGTGTCGTATTTGAAGAATATTTTTTAGGTAATGCAGTAAGTTATTTCATTAAAAACACTTAACACATAGCGATACACAATTAAACTAAAAGCAGAATATATATATATATATATATATATATATATATATATATATATATATATATATACGAGGGCAGTTCAATAAGTAATGCAACACATTTTTTTTCTGAAACAGGGGTTGTTTTATTCAGCATTGAAATACACCAGGTTATTCCCCAATCTTTTAGCTACACAACACTATTTTTCAACGTAATCTCCATTCAATGCTACGGCCTTACGCCACCTTGAAATGAGGGCCTGTATGCCTGCACGGTACCATTCCACTGGTCGATGTCGGAGCCAACGTCGTACTGCATCAATAACTTCTTCATCATTCGCGTAGTGCCTCCCACGGATTGCGTCCTTCATTGGGCCAAACATATGGAAATCCGACGGTGCGAGATCGGGGCTGTAGGGTGCATGAGGAAGAACAGTCCACTGAAGTTTTGTGAGCTCCTCTCGGGTGCGAAGACTTGTGTGAGGTCTTGCGTTGTCATGAAGAAGGAGAAGTTCGTTCAGATTTTTGTGCCTACGAACACGCTGAAGTCGTTTCTTCAATTTCTGAAGAGTAGCACAATACACTTCAGAGTTGATCGTTTGACCATGGGGAAGGACATCGAACAGAATAACCCCTTCAGCGTCCCAGAAGACCGTAACCATGACTTTACCGGCTGAGGGTATGGCTTTAAACTTTTTCTTGGTAGGGGAGTGGGTGTGGCGCCACTCCATTGATTGCCGTTTTGTTTCAGGTTCGAAATGATGAACCCATGTTTCATCGCCTGTAACAATCTTTGACAAGAAATTGTCACCCTCAGCCAGATGACGAGCCAGCAATTCCGCACAGATGGTTCTCCTTTGCTCTTTATGGTGTTCGGTTAGACAACGAGGGACCCAGCGGGAACAAACCTTTGAATATCCCAACTGGTGAACAATTGTGACAGCACTACCAACAGAGATGTCAAGTTGAGCACTGAGTTGTTTGATGGTGATCCGTCGATCTTCTCGAACGAGTGTGTTCGCACGCTCCTCCATTGCAGGAGTCACAGCTGTGCACGGCCGGCCCGCACGCGGGAGATCAGACAGTCTTGTTTGACCTTGCGGCGATGATGACACACGCTTTGCCCAACGACTCACCGTGCTTTTGTCCACTGCCAGATCACCGTAGACATTCTGCAAGCGCCTATGAATATCTGAGATGCCCTGGTTTTCCGCCAAAAGAAACTCGATCACTGCCCGTTGTTTGCAACGCACATCCGTTACAGACGCCATTTTAACAGCTCCGTACAGCGCTGCCACCTGTCGGAAGTCAATGAAACTATACGAGACGAAACGGGAATGTTTGAAAATATTCCACAAGAAATTTCCGGTTTTTTCAACCAAAATTGGCCGAGAAAAAAAATGTGTTGCATTACTTATTGAACTGCCCTCGTATATATATATATATATATATATATTTATATATATATAATGTGTGTGCGCGCGCGTATATAGCCGCCCCTAACATACCAGATATTCTGAGTGTGCGTCTGAGCGTTGAACAATGAGATGGCACAAAGCCACCTACATCATATGCACGCCATCTCCTTTCGGCACAGAGCTGTGAGGCGCCATATTGGCATTCAGTTGAAGCCTATACGTATATATGCCGTTTCTGAGCACCAGTAAATTGAGAACGAAAACCCGTTATTAAAGCCGTTGGTACACGGACCGTGCATTCCAGCGTTGAGCGTGCCGAGTCCACCGTGCTGCTGAACGCACAGAAACGATGCAACTTGTGCATACGGTACGCGCGCCCCAGCGTGCTCGCATGCGACGGCAGCGCGCTCCAGCGGTAGTTGTTGGCTGCAGTTGGCGCGCGCGAGCTGAATAGTATATGGACAAGTGTTTACGAAATGAAGAAACGTAAACTGGCTGCTTTAGCTTTACTGGCAGTTATCGACGACGAGAGGAGAGAAAAACAAAGGAGACAGTGGACAAGAGAGTGGATTCAACGACGCAATGCTGGGACAGGAGCGTTACATATGCTCCACAATGAGCTGAGGTACATAAACATAGCTAGTTTGTTCGCAGTTCTGTTTCAATCTTCCAACATATTTTCGGTTTAACCGGTTTATTGAATATTCTTCAAGCATTTCATATACTGTAGTTTCAGATTATATAATTTACATACGATATTCTTGATACTGAGTTTTGTTGCTCTGAAGTAATCTACTTTATCATGTTGTAGGTTTGAAGATCCAGTTTCATTTAGGAATTTCACTCGAATGGATGCGGAAGTTTTCATGAAATTGGTGACTATAGTCGAAAATGATATCCGTAGGCAAGATACGAGCATTCGGGAGTCGATAAAAGCAAAAGATAGGTATGTGTCTCACACAATAATTATCACAGCAACAAAAAGTTTGCATATGTAACTTGTACTTACTTCTTTTATAGACTCGCTGTCACCTTAAGATTTCTTGCCACTGGTGAAACTTTCCAGTCGCACCAAATACTCTATCACAGATAATTCTGGACACCCTTCAAGCAATATAAAATAGTTTAGAGGAGATTTGTATAAAGGTATGTGCACCTGTTAAGTACTTATGCATCCAAAGACTTAGACTAGCTGTGTAATCTTATTATGCAGCTTTCATTAACAGCTGGAGAAGTCATGAAATAAGATATACTACACAAGGAGATCCACTATCACACTCTAGCACCATCATAGTTAATTGAAACAGCATTCATAAAATTTAGTTTAAGCAAAAATCACATTACAAATCTCAGTAATATGATACTCACATTTCATTTCATGTGTAACCGATTTTGCACTCCTTGCAATAGGATGCTGAGTAGCAACACACAATCTTCCTTTTGCACAGTGTAGTGCTCCGAAATATTTACTTCATGCTACGAATTAAAACTTTAAATGAGAGTACCTCTCATGTGATCCGAACCTTCAGTTTTGTGAGATAACATCGGTTATAGACTATTTCAAGAAAAACATTTTGTTCCACATCGCATTGTATTCAAATATGAAAGTTAACTACGACATTTGTACTGCCATTTTAGTAAAAAAATATATTTTGTTTCAGGTTTCAGCCGCTGCCAGTGAGTGGAAAACTATTGCTCATTCATTTAATGTGTTCTGGCAATTCCCTCATTGCATTGGTGCTATTGATGGAAAAAAGTTACCTTCAGGGTACCAAGATCTGAAGGTGCATACTACAAAGGAAACAACAGCATTGTTCTTCCCGCAGTTGTTGATGCCCACTATAAATATGTATATGTAAAATGTTGGTGCAAATAGGAGGGTGAATGATGGGGCAGTTTTCAATGACAGTAAATTGGCTGAAGCCTTGAATAATAAAAAACTGAATTTGCCAGCAACAGGGAAGATAGTGTTTCAGTGATGTGGAACTGCCTCCTGCGTTTGTTGCTGACGATGCATTTGCATTGAAAGAGTATATGATGAAGGGGTATCCCAAAAGAGACCTCTCAAAGGAAAAAAGGTTGTTCAGTGATAGACTGAGCAGTGCTGGAAGAGTCATTGAAAATGCATTTGGCATGATGTGAAATAAATATGCGGTTCTGCTCAGTCCAAATCGACTTTCAGCAGAGAAGGTGGGTATTGTTATAAGAGTTTGTTGTGTGCTGCACAATTTTATTTTAGAACAGAAATCCCAGTGCTACATTGCACCTGAAATTGGTAACAGCACATTCACATCTACTATGGAAGACATTCAGCAACAAAAGGGACAGAATCCTACAGTAAATGCATTGAGGATTAGGGAAAAATTCAGGAACTACTTCAACACTGTAGGTTCTGTGCCATGGCAACAGGAGTGTGTTGATGCTTGAAGGTGGTAGATAAATGTGAAAGTTCATGGGTTGTCATGAAATACTTGTTACAATAAAATGATTGTATACCAAATTAATTTTTTAAATTACATTATCTATAGCCTTTTGAGACTAGATATACCTAAGTTCTATCCCAAATAGATATGTGTTGTATTATGTATGTTGCTGCTTGTGACAAACCATTTTGTTTATGTGTAAAGATATCTTATTAGACGGCACAGCGACTGCTAATCAGTGCTACTGTTTTAAAGTACATTGCTTTTATTGTGCAACTGAGTGGAAAACGTAATATTTGTCTCTCAAGCATCCAAACTTTCAAACATTTACAATAGTAATTTACACTGACTCACAAAAATGGCTGCTTTCAAGGTTATGTTTAATAACATAGGTAAAGTTAATTACCTGTGTGTCCTACAAATAATATTTGCAATAAACATTATGATGTGTAACTTGCGAAATGAGCAAACATCAGACACATTTGAAAACAATGTAAAAAATATTGATGGGCACATGCCTGTTTCTGTTCAAGAATTTCTCTAAGTTTAGGTGGCTTTATTAAGGAGAAACATCTTTAACTTACATTTTAAGACACTTATGACATTGCCAGACATTTTAATGCCAAGGGTAGATTGTCGGAGTTTTATAGCTGCACATTACATTCATTTCTGTGCAACCGATTCATTGAAGAGTAACACAGATAATTTTTCCCTCTACTGTGATCATTTTGAACATCTCTGTTACTCTTGTGGCGACTATCGACCAAGTCTTGTGTAATATCTTTGTTCTGCCAAGCTCTTTGCGGGAGTCTGTTACCGCATGCGAAAGTGTACACAGGTGGAGAGAGATTAAGAATGTATCTAACAGTATATGTGTGTGCTTCTGAGTAATAAAATAGTGTTTATTACATGTGGTATAGTGTGCATCATTGGGTCCGGCAGTCCTACAGTGCTAAAATCCATACTGGTTACCCCCAATTTTGTTCGCGAGTGCTACAATGAACTTTCGTACCGTTGAGTGGTACACAATGGATTGCTTGCCGTCCGCTACACCGCACACGTGCCAACTAAGTTTCCCAACGGAAGCTTCATCATGGTTTTCCAATTATCCACGTGGTGTTTCTAGTAGTTCAACGCAGTTCCCGAACACACCTACTAGCAGTACGCAACAGGACAGTGCTTCTGCATTGCCACAGCCACGTGTGCCCGCATCAGATGCAAACAATAACTTTCCGTTGTCATACATGAGTCAGCAGTCATGTGGCAGTGTTCCATACCAACAGAACGTATTTCACACACAAAACTTTGAATACGATCGTTTCACGTCGAATATGAACTTTCCACATGTTCCGAATGCTCAACAACGACAGACACAATGTGCTCAAACCCCAGTGACTATGTTTACGGGTTTCCGAAGTGGCAGTGTGAACTTCCCACCCGAATCAGTGGCGATACAAATCGAGCCGGATGCCCAAGATGGTAAATTTTATGTTTATCCCAGAACTCCACAGTTCACAGTTTGCACCAGCCCCCCCTCCCCCCCTCCCCCCTCCAACTACCTGCGTCCACTTTACGAGTGTTTCCGAGGGCACAAGCCGTTTCTTCCACATCTACTACCTGTGTTCAACAAACGTTGGATGATTTTAACAATTTTAATGCACCTGTGGCGGATGGGCCCAGAAACTGTACTCCGTCGTTCTTCGCATATCGGTCAACTACGGTCCATTCTACGCCTGTTGGCATTACTCAGTCGAATGCACGATTCGCTGATTTCTCGACCAAGGTCGAGCCAGCCGTGCCTACTGTGCCAGATGCCACTGACAGTGTCGGAAGCTGGTACACCACTACTGTACCCGAGCCAATTAGGCTGCAGAACTATTGACAGGGAGTGACAGTTTCTGATAAACAGTTATGTCAAGACTACCCCATCCGTTGACCGAAGCTTACCACCCTTTCGCGAGGACCACCCACACACATGGTTTGCCTTGGTCGACCACACCCTGGAGCTACACGGTGACAATTCGAAGTTCCTTTGCCTACTATGTCACCTCCATGATGAACTGGACGTGATCGGCGATATTGTGGTATCGCCTCCTGCTACGGTCAAATATGCATTCGCCCGACGCGCCATCCTCGATCGACTATCCACATCGACAGAGGAAGTTATCCGCCTCGTCAGTCACGAGTCGCTGGGTTCCAGATTCCTGTCGCAGCTTTGGCGTCATCTCTGCGCCATGATAGACACACATCACATGCCAGATGTTACACTTTGGTCCATTTGGTTGCTCAAGCTTCCTCCGTAAGTTCAAATTCATCTTTTCCATGTGATTTCAGCCCCACTAGATGCCAAACCGAAGATCGCAGACCTGGTATACAACATTTTGCCCGCCCCGCATATTCTCCCAGGCGGCCCTCACGCGTCAGAGGTTGGCACACATGCGCGGCAGCTTCCATCGTGTGGTACAGAGTGCGCACGACTCGCTCCGTGCATGCGCGCACACCCAATGCCGCCTGGCAGCCGCCGTCGTAACTCCTCTCACACTAGCATTGTTGTAATGACGCCACCGGAGGAATGTGCAAACAAGACCCCCTCTACTACCACTTCGACCTCAACCAGCGCGATGACTGACGCCACGTGCCGTCCTGGTTGGTGTTATTTCCATTCCCGCTTTGGCAACGCGGCTAAGAAGTGTCGTTCTCCATGAACTTTGCCAAACTAATAACGCGACCCAATTCAGGCACTACGGGCCATGTTGCACTGCACAGATGCCTATCTCTTAATACTTCACCTCACGCACCAGGACGCTTGTATGTGAAAGATGCAGTGCCTTACCTTTCATTTCTAGTCGACACGGGAGCCGAGGTTAGTGTGATACCTTTGTCCGCACGTATTAAATTCGACTGTCAGCCTAGCTCCTGCTTCGAGCTGCCAATAAGACCCTGATTCAATCTCATGGAATAACTAATTTAAGCCTTAAACTGCAGGACATTAACACCCACTTACACTGGACTTTCATTATCACAGAGGTGGATGAACTTGTGCTTGGGGTAGAATTTCTCTTAGACCACGTACTGTCACCCAATCTACAACGAGGTACACTAACCATTAACTCTATAGACCATACCACTGATTCAGGTATATCTTCCCTCTCATCCGAGAGCGCCACTCTATTGTGCGAGCTAGCTGAAACCGCTGTTACAGTGCTCTGTCTTGGATCACACAATGCCGAACTTCGACAGCAATGAAGCCCTCCGCTTACGCACCACCGCCGTGCAAGCCAAGCTCACGGACACTCGTAAGCAGGTCACCCAGCTGTCACACACGGCCACGCCCCCAAGCCCCGCCCCCCCCCTCTCCCCCCACCCCATCGCTTCCCCGCAGCTGCCGCCATCGCCGCGTGAAGTTTCTACTGCTGCACAGAAGCTGTGCCTGTGATGCTACCAAGTACCCCACTGAGCTCTAGGACAAGGACTACCAGTGGATCATCCCCCTGCTGCTGACCCAACGGCCTGGGACAGACAAGCGTGTGCATTACAGGTTAGTTGTAGTGCATTGGGTGCGGGCCCATCATCCCCATCAGCGTTCGCGTTCAACAACGGTACTGCCCACAGAATCAATACCACAGAAGGCCCACCGGTACGTGCAAAGGCTAGGTGTTTAAACCTAGAAAAACTTAAACACACCAAAGGTATCATTCAGGAACTTTTGGATAATAATTCATTTGATGCCCAAGAAAGATGACACTTTCCGCCTCTGCAGTGATTATCGGGCACTAAACACCAGAACAATTCTAGATAATTATGCCATTCCAAATATTCAAGACTTTGCTTCCCAACTGCACAGGGCACAAATTTTTCAGTGTAATATACTGTCACACGGCGTATCACCAAGTGCTAATGGCACCGGAGGATGTTAAAAAAACCGCTATCATCACCCCATTGAGGTTGTTCGAGTATTTGTTTATGACGTTCAGTCTTAAAAATGCTGCAAAGACATGGCAACAGTTCATCGACTCGTTGCTCGGAGAATTGGACTTTGCATATGCCTACCTAGACGACTTGTTAATTTTTTCTTCCTCCCTTGAGGAATATGAACTCCATTTAAATACAGTGCTCCATCTATTAAAAGCAAATGGTGCAGCAGTGAACAATTCTAAGTCACGACTCCGCCGCACTAGTGTCACTTTTCTGGGCCACGGGGTTTCTGCTGATGGTATGCGCCCCCTACCCGAGCGAGTTGAGACCATTAACATGGTGCCTTTGCCCAAAGATTTTCAGGGCCTCTGCCGCTTCCTTGGAATGGTAAATTACTACCGCAAACACATCCCCCATCCCGATGACATAAAAGTCCCACTGACAGATGCTCTTGCAGGAAAAAACTCTTCCGCGTCTCGGGCGGTCACGTGGACTCCAGAGATGCGTTGCACATTCAGTAACCCAAAGTCAGCCTTACAGACAGCCGTTACGCTCGGTCGCCCTATTCCTGATATTCCCATCTCGTTTACTACAGATGTGAGTGATACGACAGTGGGGGCAGTGCTTCAGCAATCCGTGGGTGCTGTTGTACAGCCACTCAGATTTTTATCCCGCAAACTGTCCGCTTCCTGATGTAAATGGTCGACCTTCGACCGGAAACTGTTTGCTATTTACGCCGCTATCAAGTATTTCCAAGAGAATATCGAAGGTCGCCATTTCGTGGTATTTACCGACCACAAGCCATTGATATCTGCTTTCCGTAACCCAAGCAAGGACTCGTCGCCGAGATGTTTTCGGCATATGGACCTCATATGTCAGTTTATGAACGACATACGTTACGTCAGAGGGGCAGACAATGTCGTCGCCGATTTTGTATCTCGTGTGTCGGTTTTATCTTCACAATTGGACCTCAGTGAACTCCCTAAATTGCAGACAGAGGATACTGAACTCGCCGCATTGCACTCCGACGTTAAAACAGGACTCAAACT
The DNA here is from genome assembly GCF_021461395.2 of Schistocerca americana. NCBI lineage: Eukaryota > Metazoa > Arthropoda > Insecta > Orthoptera > Acrididae > Schistocerca > Schistocerca americana. The sequence goes on along the minus strand of NC_060119.1, from coordinate 311,643,985 downwards.
AGAATTATGGACACTTCCTGGGTTTTAATCACCCGTCTGGTGCGACATTTCGGCAGGAAGCATATGTCCGGTGATTCCTGCACCTCTCATCCACGACTTGCCACACCCCGGCATTTGTGCCACCACACGTCTGGTATGTGAACGTTTTGTTTGGCCTGGGGTGATTAAAACAATGTCACAGTTGGGCGTGAGCGTGTGTGGCTTGTAAGCACGCAAAAGTAGAATGTCGTGCACAGCCACCCCCCCCCCCCCCCCCCCATGGGTACGTTCGATGTTGCAAAAATATTCCAGCACATTCACATTGATATTGTTGGGCCCTTACCCCCTCAGGCCCCTTTCGTTACATACTGTCCGCCATTGACAGGTTTACCCGCTGGGTAGAGGTGATTCCTCTCACTACTATCACAGCCGACGCAGTGGTCTGAGCCCTTTTATTAATGTGGATCTTGCGCTTCGGCTACCCGGTTTCTATCACCACTGACCAGGGCTGCCAGTTCGAGTCTGCCCTCTTCCAATAGCTTTGTGAACTGTGTCAGGTGAAACGATTTAGGATTACAGCGTATCACCCCCAGCCGGCCGAAGTGGCCGTGCGGTTAAAGGCGCTGCAGTCTGGAACCGCAAGACCGCTACGGTCGCAGGTTCGAATCCTGCCTCGGGCATGGATGTTTGTGATGTCTTTAGGTTAGTTAGGTTTAACTAGTTCTAATTTCTAGGGGACTAATGACCTCGGCAGTTGAGTCCCATAGTGCTCAGAGCCATTTGAACCATTTTTTCGTATCACCCCCAGAACAATGGGCTTGTCGAACGCTGGCGCCAAACACTTAAAGCTTCCATGATGTGCCACGGAGGTGAGTGGGCTGACGCCTTACCATGGGTAATGTTAGGCAATTGAGCTGCAACAAAGAGGATCTTGGCGCATCCCTGGCAGAAGCACTGTACAGAGACCCCCTCACACTCCCAGAAGAGCTAGTCAAGCTTTCACGTCCTCCAGATCAATTTTGCGACTCAACATTTGTTGGGCATGTTAAGGAGTTAATCGCTAACATTCGTGTGCCTCCACCTCGACCGCATTTGCCCCCTCCTGTATTTCTGCATAAGGACTTGGTGTCGTGCACTCACATGCGCGATGACACTGTCCAACCAGCACTCAGACCTCCTTATTTGGACCCGCACAGTCATATTGTGACGTACCAACAAGTTCGAAGTGCTCATTAATGGCACACCGCAAACGGAGTCTGCCTGCCACCTCAAACCAGCATGGTCTCTGGGAGAACTGCCCGATACCACACCCAGTCAGCCCCGACCTCCTGCTACACCCACCTCACATGAGGCATCTACCGACAGTCCGCAGATGAGTGACAACCATTCCCGCACCTATGACCTTACCCACTCCCAGTCGTGTGATGCGTGTGATGACTTCTGCTCCCACAGGCAGCCCCCCCACCTCTCCCCTGTTAGCTATCAGGGGCCAGACTCGGAACAGGTGATGTTGCCACCGATGACTCGTGTGGAGATTCTGTCAACCCGTATGTGTGAGTGGTAGTAAATGTCAACACGGATTTTATTTGCAGCTCTAAAGTGTTTTTTGTTCTGCAGCCAGATAATGTGTGCATCTTCTATGAATGAGCCCTCCACCCCCAATGATAACCCACATTCACCTTCTCCAGTCTGGTGTCGTGCACTCATAGTGCCTGTTGGTACTGACCCATCAATGGTAAAAGTACTACGTACTGAAACTGACGTTCATGTCCACTACCCTGGCTCCTCACAACCCACCATCCCCTCCCCGGATCCCTCGACTGATGTACGCGGATTCACGCCGGCAGGCAGGGCCATCCGCCCCTCTCGCTGGCTCGAAGACTTCAATTACTAATGTAATGTAATGTAATGTAAGGTATGGTATGATTTTGGTTTAAACACCCTCTCCCTCCCCTCTGGGCGTTTCCTTTCCATGTCTGCCACAATATTTATGTTTTGTGCTCCACACTCTAGGGGAGGGGGAGCTAATGTGGTGACTATCAGCCAAGTCGCGTGTAATATCTTTGTCTTGACAAGCTCTTTGTGGGAATCTGTTGCTGCGGGCGAAAGTTTACACACATGGAGAGAGATGAAGAACGTATCCAACTGTGTATGTGTGTGCTTCCGAGTAATAAAATAGTGTTTATTACATGTGGTACAGTGTGCAACATTGGATTCGGCAGTCCTACAACACTAAAACCCAACAAGTTGTTGAGAACAAATTATGTAAGTGAATGAAATAATGCACCTTGAGGCTGTGTTTAATAACACCAGCTGCTTAAAGATATGTCCACAAGATGTATGTTCATGACCCCCACACACATCTCTAATTATTTTCTTTTGTCCAAGAAATATTTTTGTCTAAGAGATGGATACCCCAAAGTATTATCCTGTAATACATCAATGAATGAAAATATATTAACTTACTGCATTTTATATCCCCATTTTTGACAGTTATTATTATGACGAAAGTAGTGAAACCCAAATGTTTCTAAAGTAGAGTTAGCTGATAACAGCTTACATGTTATTTTCTATCCTTCTGATTGCAAGGCATTTGAGCAGACAACTGACATCAGTTCCTTTCCAACTACTAGGATCTTCCAGATCAAATTAGCTGGCCACTCATTTTGATGTGTATACCCTAATATTCTGGCGGAGGAAGTTAATTCCCCTTTCCCTCTATTCTTGTTATTTCCATTGGGAGTCGTTGTCAACTTAATTTCCTTTAACAGTATCAGTCCAAATTAGACCTAAAGCAAGTTAGCACTTAGTAGCAGTAACCACATAAAACGCTAGTGGACCACATGATGTTTTCTGTTGCATTTGGTAACAACACTGGTGCAATTTACCAAAAGACCTCTAGTTAAATGAGTACAATATACATTCACACTGTGCTTCTTGACTCGCGAGTACAACATACATTCACACTGTGCTTCTTGACTCACATCAGTAACCTTTTGGAGTCTCATTGGGTAAAACTGTACAGGGAGCTCTCACCTTGAAATGTATGCTGCTAACACCTGTCACAAGGTATAATGGCGAGTTCCAGCAAGATCCAGAGAGATGGTGAATAGTGTAGTGATGTGGAGGATGTAGTTTATGAATGTTATTTTTACTTGCTATAGTGCTGGACTGAAATGAAAACAATGACGTATGTTCTCTGTCAGATATCTTTTAATACTGTGATTTGGTAACAAGTTAGTTGTTTTAATTACATTATCCACACCATTTTGAGGCCGCATGCACCTCAGTAATATCCCAAAATTGTTATTATGTATGTTGTTGCTTATGTATAATCAGTTTATTTAAATGTAAATTAATCTTGGGGTTCACAGCAGTTGTCAGTGAATGCCAGCTTTTTATGTGAATTGCATTCAGTGTACAATCTTATTGGGAATTTAGCTTTTGTATGTGTACCAAGCATTCAAATTTAGATGACATATAATTGCCATAGTGGTAAAGAATACTAACAAATTACACCATAAGACCTTCCTTGTACATTCACCTCCTCCCACTTAAAATCCCTGGGCTGTTATCTTGGACTTTTATTTTTACTGTCAAAAATTCTGCTAACAAGTGAATGATTTGTAGTGTATAATGAAAAAACCAACCCTCATTTATTCATTTGTGTCTAGATTCGGCTCCTACAAGAGCAATTGGCCCAATACTATCATCTATTGTACTATTTTTTTTTCTATTTTCCTCCCTACAATTCTGCAGTTTTACCAGAAGACACAGCATATCAATACCTTTCTAAAGTACCAACGAAAAATCATTTCCATAGAAGCAAATTACATTACTTTGTTCAGTATACATTTGTGAGATTATATAATATGCTTGTACCTCTCTTCATCCAAAATTCATTGTTTATTCTATACATTGCTGGCTCAATGTTTCTACTACTTGGTGAGTTTTCTTCACTCTTACATTATTTAGAAACTGACAAAACTTTCTATGCCAGTTTGTGTACTGGAACAGTCTTTGCAAACACAACATATAAGCTTACTACAGTGAACTGCTGCCCTTAACATTGTAATTATCATTTGCAAACTGACATGACATGATGACATGACATGACCATACCACTGAATGAAGCAAAATGTTCAATAAGAATACTGAGAAACAGAGTGCACAATTTGGAAAAAATAAATATTAAAAAAAGATATGGTACACTGCCTCGAAATTACAAAGGAAGTCATAACAGATAAAGTGAAATTAAACATACTGCAAAAAAAAGTGTGATTGGAAAATTGGTTATGTGGGAAGGATTATGGAACTATAGCTCCAAAATGGTGAAATAAACGTAGATCAATAGGTGAACTTACACACTAGTTAATAGCAACAGGAGGTTAGGAAATGTGACAATATCAGTTTAAAAAAACGGAAAATGTCTTGTATCTTATATGTATGTAGTACTCACTGCCAAATTCCCTTTTATTTAGCTGAACAGAGAATTGCGCTCATATTTTTGCCAGAGTAAGTTACACAGCATGTTGAATTCACAGAAACAATGACATTTTAAATGGAAATACATTAAATGTTACGCTTTAATCATGCAGATGATTGAACTTATCATTTCACACTGTCAATGAAATAGGTCCTAAAAAGAAGGGCAGGTAAATTTCACCTCACTAAAAGCATGTTATCATACAAAACCAAAGTACATAAAGATGGGAACTACCAGTATTATATAATGTTGGTATTATCCTTGAATTTAATTCTACACAAATTAGGTTGTTACAATGTGATATTTCACAGGCTTCTTTAATATGGTTTACACTGGGTGGCTGAATTACTTAAATAAACTGATCATAGTGCACAAAAATAGTGATACAGCAGTCTGTTCTCAATTTGATCTGATTTAGAGAGATTTGCTGCACACTTAATTATTTACAACTGCTTGTGAATAAATGCAATCAGGTTGTTCATGTGAAGGAGGTAATGTTAGGATACAGGCACAGAATATAATTCCTTAGTCTAGAAGTAAATTACATTTCAAAATTAAATTATTTCATAGAATGTTTGATACAGTACTCTCATTAGCTCTAATCTTACATGTCTTTTCTTTTTGTCACAGTTAATTTTTTTAAAATTTAACGAACAGATCTGTTTCATCACTACCATCAGCTTCCTGGAGTGCATTCGCAATCAGGTGAACTGCAGACCCATATTCTTCATTTCGCTTTCTTTTCTTAGTTGTTGAGGACGTAGGTGTGGAAATTTGAATATCTAGTGACTCCTGAACTGTCTGTGAGGATGCTTGATCATTTGCTACAAACATACTGATACTGCTGTTACTGTTACTGCAGACATGTTCTACGCGTTTAGTTGCAGGGTCCACCTCCAGTTCACGATATGCTGGGGTTGGATCACTATTCTTGGATGTGCCACCATCATCTACCAGAAACATAAAAGAAAGTTGTACGGAAAACACTCAGTTTGATTTTAGTGAAGACTTTATAGAAATTATTCACTGAAAATTGCAATGACAAAAAATAAAACTTTATGACAGTTAACTTTTGTTTGTTTGAGCTGGCTGTCTGACCAACCTCAACTGTAGTTTCTTCTGCACTTACTCGTTACAACAGTACCACAAGCAATAATTGGAAAATAAACATTAGTTTATAATTACGCTATCTGATCTGTCACAATAAAATTAAAGTGAAATGTCGTTGGAAATAAGGGCTTTACATATAAAACCAACAAACACATTTCCCCCAAAAATATAATCAAAGTAATGGGACCAGCACGGGAAATTGAGAGTTTTTGCGTGGGGACGAACTAAATAAAAATACATACATACACACATACCACGATCCCAAATTCCGCTATACTTACAATATCGACAGGAATCGGTCACTTCCATTCATCTACATAGCTCAACCGCATTTTTCGATACCATAAAATAAAAACCAACTACTCCAAAAATTATAATCACATCGTAACTATCGATACAACAAAACCAACTGCTAAAACAACAAAAACCGGAATCGGGCACTTCCCTTGACCTACATAGATTAATAACAGCTCACGACACGGAGACACGCATAACTACGACGACAGATTGGAATCGGACACTTTCCATGATCTATATAGCTCAAATACTACTTCCCCTAAGATACATAAATCAACCACAAGAGCCGATACCAAAACATCAGGCACCAACACATGCATTAAATAAGACCGACCCAACAACACACAAAAACCCCACGGAACAACATAACACGCGAACAATGGACCCATGAAAGCGACCACTTACTACAAAAAAGTTCTTTTTGTCACAGTTAATTTTTTTAAATTTAACGAACAGATCTGTTTCATCACTACCATCAGCTTCCTGGAGTGCATTCGCAATCAGGTGAACTGCAGACCCATATTCTTCATTTCGCTTTCTTTTCTTAGTTGTTGAGGACGTAGGTGTGGAAATTTGAATATCTAGTGACTCCTGAACTAGGTTAGCCACCCCAATCACACACACACACACACACGCACACACACACACACAAACCATTGTGCAGGTGGCAAGATACATAAATATAGAAACTAACTGCAACTAGAGTTTTTTCCCAAATGAGAGTACTCCATTGTCGTAATTTCTTTCAAACAAGTACGTTCTAGCAATAAATGAACATTAGTCTGTAGATTCCAAAATGTGGAGAAACAGTTATACATACAAGTACTTACACAAGCCGGAAAATCGTGCGCAGGTGCCATGAATGGCAACTCAGTGGCCTTCGTTTTCCGTGGCACATAATGTTCCTCCAGAAATAGCAGATATTTAAAATACCATGAACTTCGTGTGTATACCTAAAACAAACGTGCAGCGATTTATTTATTTCGCTAGTAAATACTATAAAAACACGCAGCGATTTATATCGCTTGTAAATGCTATAAAAACTACGTGCTGCGATTTACTTAGATCGCTAGTAAATACAATATCATTATAACAGAAAAATCTAAGGAAAATAAGTACTTAAATCATCTGTTCCTGATCGTGTTTTCACTCTCTCTTCTCTTGTTGTTTTCCACATTGAACATTTTTCTCATATTGGAAAAAGTATCTGAAATTCTTTGGGTTCTCTTACGGCGGCCGAACACTCTACTTAGAGTTTCCGACCGGGAATGTTTATTACGATAGTTCTTGCATTTTACCTTATAGAAGCACTGCTCTTCTTTGAACGCGTCTTTTAACACACACGTTTCATCGCGTGTCCAGGCAGCCATATTTCTCCATCTGAAGTTCTGATACTACTGACAAGGGAACCTCCCCATCGCACCCTCCTCACATTTAGTTATAAGTTGGCACAATGGATAGGCCTTGAAAAACTGAACACAGATCAATCGAGAAAACAGGAAGAAGTTGTGTGGAAGTATGAAAAAGTAAGCAAAATATACAAACTGAGTAGTCTATATTCGACATAACCAACATCAAGGATAAAGTGAGCTCAGGAGCGCCGTGGTCCCGTGGTTAGCGTGAGCAGCTGCGGAACGAGAGGTCCTTGGTTCAAGTATTCCGTCGAGTGAAAAGTTTACTTTCTTTATTTTCGTAAAGTTATGATCTGTCCGTTCATTTACGTCTCTGTTCACTGTAATAAGTTTAGTGTCTGTGTTTTGCGAGCGCACCGCAAAACCGTGCGATTAGTAGACGAAAGGACGTGCCTCTCCAATGGGAACCGAAAACATTTGATCGCAAGGTCATAGGTCAACCGATTCCTCCACAGGAAAACACGTCTGATATATTCTATACGACACTGGTGACGGCATGTGCGCCACATGACAGGAATATGTTGTCGACCCACCTAATTTGTACACTTGGCGAATGGGTAAAAAGATTCTTCTACCTTGCCCGATTTAGGTTTTCTTGTGGATGTGATAATCACTCCCAAAAAAGTGATGAAAACATAAGAGTTTGTCACATAAACTGCAACAAATGAATGCAACAGTTTCACAGTCGCACAGTTTTCCCTGTGCTCTGTCAAAACATATGTTTTTAACGTTTTCAAATTTTTCCTTGTGTAGGCCGTCAAATCCTGCATATGTCCAAGCAAATCTGAACATGTCCTGGAGTTTTGGAGAGCGAAGTTGATTATGTGTGAGTGCCTGAACTTTGATAATTGACACACAATCACGTAAACAATACTGCTCTGTGTACCTGTGCAACTTCACAAAATCATAGAATCTTTTCACAAAGTATTTCACTTGCCGAAAACCAATCACATCTAACGGTTGCACAAGAGGTGTACAACCTGGAGGAATGGTAATCACGTCTACTCCCACACTAAAATTGCGCAATACTTGATCCTTCTGTCCTGTATAGCTGTCGAGGAATAAGGCAAAATCTTTGTTCGCGTAAGGAGCAATCAAACGTTCATTAAAGTCTTTCACTAGTCTTTTCTCCATTTTTCCTGACGCACTGCAATTCACAATGACATTCGGCGTTTGCGCAAGTACCCTATTGACCTTTTGCTGAACTTGCGGTCCAAATACACCATTTTTTTCCTGCAAACATAAATAAAATGTAGGTAAAAGAAATCCTGCTTTGTTCAGAGCATATTGTATGGTATAACTATGTGAAGTGGCATGCAGCTGGTCTACAGTACATTCTGTGTCGCCTTCTCCAACTAACGATAACGTGCAGGTCGATTTCATTTCATAGTTAAAACCGGACTGATCTGTGTTGATAATATTTGCGTCATCATACTGTTGGAATCTGACGTTGGTTTCTGTAACAAGCGTCTTGGAACACTCTAAAAGTTCTTCCAGTTTATTCGCGTAGTTCTTGCTTACAGATTTCGTAATCTTCCTGCTCGTAATTTTGTATTTTCTTTTGAACGTGACAAGCCAATGAGATGAAGCCTTGAAGTCCAGGACGATTTGTTTAGCGTAATGCAATCCCCAAATCTGTAGGTCTGTATCATGCACTGCACTCAATTCATCTCTGGCTTTAATAAATTGTTGGTATACATGGTTTTCTAGTTCACTGAACTTCTGTCTTCGGGTTCCACCTCGTTCCAAGACTTCTTTGCAATATTTAATTGTGCTTTTTTCCTCCATCCCTTTAAATTTCTTAAATTTGTTACTTCACTCCATAATCTATATTTGCGTCTTTTTAATTGGTATGGACAGTAACCTGTATTGGAGAATTTCCTTCATGTAACCCAAAGAAATATCATCAGATTGAAGTCGCAGTATTTCCTCTTCGTGTTCTTCGTACGGATCGTCAACAATCTCATCATCTAGTACATACAGCCCCGCAGCAATCAGCAAGGTATCGTCATCACCACACGTACTGTTTACCAACAAATGTAGGAAATAATCATACAAATGTTCGACAATCGTTCGATCCCTTAAGGAACTTCCCGATTCCTTACAGTTCGGAAAATATTCATTGACCTTGTTATTGAAGTCGCGAGTTATATTTGCTGGATTCATATTGCCCACGGAATACATCTCATGTATTTAATGCGCTCCCATCCAAAGTAGCGAACAGTCAACTGCCGGCCAGAAAGCCTCGTTAGCAGGAATACTCTCTCTTCCGTGTGCTGTAGTCGACTGACGTCGTGTGTTTCGATGTTTGTTTAGGATTGTGCGTCCCCATACTACGGCGCAGTTACCTCGCATCGGACGGACGGACAGATAATAATTGCCTGAAAATAAAAAAAATAAACTTTTCACTCGAGGGAAGACTTCAACCAAGGACCTCTCGTTCCGCAGCTGCTCACGCTAACCACGGGACAACAGTGCTCATAAGCGCACACTATCCTTTACGTTGCCTATCTGCCACATGGACTACTAAGTTTGTATATTTTGCTTATTTTTTTCGTAGTTCCACACAACCTCTTCCTGTTTTCTCGATTGATCTGTGTTCAGTTTTTCAAGGCCTGTCCACTGTGCCAACTTATAATCTGAGGGGGGTGCGATGGGGAGGTTCCCTTGTGAGTGGAGAGGCGACCTGTCTGTGACGTTGGTGGCGTTCTTCCATCTCATTGGTCAACTTTCAATCGCAAGTTCAGAATATCTGACGCTAAACGTTGCCCCGCACGTTCGGAAAGACGCCCCAACGTATTTTTTCCACACTGTGACGTCAGAAACTTGGCACGCTCAAAGTTCGAGTGCACGGACCTTGTGCCGACGGCTTAACTGTGTGATTCGTTGCAATAAAATAAGGAGAAACATCATATTTGTTCCAAAAGAATTATTGCAACTTGCGTATTATGAGAATATGCATATGAAGACAGTGACACACTGAAGATCCACCAAAAACACGGTGTTTTTTGTGCAATTTGTTATAATTAAATTTCAACTAGTAACATAGCTACGATTAAGGCTTTTAGCATGTGGCAACATGTTAAGATTGGCTGTAAACGATAGGTTGTCTGTTTAACGTAGTGAGTAGCGTTGCTGTTTATCAACAAGATGCGCGATTTAGTGATGGTTCGCATCTCGCCGTGTTTGAATATTGTTTTTTCCTAACATTCGCATTTTTAATAGGTTCTGATGCTTTATTATTAGTTTAATGTGAGTATATACTACAATAATTGATGTTACGTGTATGTACTGTATATTCACCTTTTTTGAGGAGAGAGTTTGTTCGATTGGTGTAATCTTTAGGACAGCTTGCGCTACTTGTACAAAGATATTTTTTCCTTTTTATTTTAAGTTTCGTAATTCACAAGCTGTAAAGATTCTGCTACTGGGTAGGAACAGTGATCAAGTAAGAATGTGGGAATGATAAAATAATGTTCCTCTTATGTGAAGAACTATTGCAAATTTGTGTCACGCTGTTTGTAATAGAACTTTCATGAGCCTGTGTCCTTATTGATTGGACATATTACTTTAGTTTTTGTCTTAAAAGATGTACATGGATATTCAAGTTTTTATTTGTGAATATTACGTATAGAACAACGTGACTAGGATTTGGACAGTGGAAGAAATGTGCGCTTTAATAGAGCTAACGTGGGAATTTTACGCACCCCCCCCCCCCCCCCAATTGAGTAAACAGTGTAATTTACGAACTGGAAATATCCCACAACTGCCTCTGGAACGCGTTGCGATCGCGTCCACCACGTTGGGGCCCACATCCCGTTTGCACAAGTCGCATCGTTCCTGAGCGTTCAGCAGCACGTCTAACTCAGCACTTTCAATGTTGACGTTCGACAGCACAGTCCATGTGCCGAGGGGCTACACGAAAATTCAACGCGACGCGCTCGTTCCGCACATCGCGCTGATCCTGCGCATATAGCGACGCGTACACGTACTTCGCAAGCGCCGATTGGCGACGCTATGCGCTGACAGAGCCATAGCGCGCGCACCCTGTAATCTTTCTCAAACGATTTTACAGAAACTATTCAGTGACAGTATCTGATTTTTGCCTTACTTGTAGCGTTATATGTCAGCTTCGTGGCGAAGTGCCCGTGATCTCACTAACGGCCATACTTATTGTGATGTACAGATTTTAGTAAGATACTACACAAAATTAAAAAAGTTGGCAATGAAAAATAGGGGTCGCTTTGATTTAGCGCTTGGTGCGCATTACACCGTATGTTGCTGCGTATGAAATTTAGCTAACATATTGAATTTTTGTTTAGATTTGGTAAGAGGTCTCTGTCTCCGATCTCGAGAAGGTAGCGCATTCGCGCCCGCGGGGATGAAATATTCACAATATCCCTCTCTCTTTACGGAACTGTCGCCTCGTTTCTTATTCGATTTACTGGAATCACTAAGTTGCTGGCTTGCCTGCCCGTGAGTGGCAGCAGCAGCGCGTGTCGATAAGAGCACTGTCGTATTATCTTTGAAGCGACCGCCAGTATTTCCGGCTAGTCGTGTGTCGGGGGTTCAGTCGGGAGGTCCGGACAGCCAGTACTCGCCGATGGAAGGAGACTGGGGCTGGAACGTTCGTTGGTTGGTCGTTCGGTCGGTCGTCTTTGACCGTTTCTAGGCCTTGTCAGCTGGTCATCTTGCCGGACGTAGGTCGGTTTCTTCCATGTGCAGAGATGTCGGGTGGCCAATGGGCAAGTGTTGTAAGTAGGCTGTTTAGGTTTTTATAATGGTAACGCCACCGCCACGTAGCGCTCTGTATGAAAATCACTGACTGTGCTGTGTGCAGTCTGTGGCTGGGTGGCATTTTTGGAATTTGCTATTGTAGTGTTGGGCATCTGGATGTTAACAGCGCGTAGCGTTGCGCAGTTGGAGGTGAGCCGCCAGCAGTGGTGGATGTGGGGAGAAAGACGGCGGAGTTTTGAGAGTGGATGATCTGGACGTGTGTCCATCAGAGTCAGTAAATTTGTAAGACTGGATGTCATGAATTGCTATATATATTATGACTTTTGAACGCTATTAAGGTAAATACATTGTTTGTTCTCTATCAAAAATCTTTCATTTGTTAACTATGCCTATCAGTAGTTAGTGCCTTCAGTAGTTTGAATCTTTTATTTAGCTGGCAGTAGTGGCGCTCGCTGTATTGCGGTAGTTCGAGCAACGAAATTTTTGTGAGGTAAGTGATTTGTGAAAGATATAGGTTAATGTTAGTCAGGGCCATTCTTTTGTAGGGATTATTGAAAATCAGATTGCGTTGCGCTAAAAATATTGTGTGTCAGTTTAGTGTTGATCAGAATATGTAAAGAGCAAAATGTCTGAGTACGTTCAGTTCTGCTCAGCTGTTTGAAAATCAAATAATGTAAGAGGTTTATCAGCACAGTAATTCTTTAATTTTTCTAAGGGGGCGTTTCATATGGCGATCCTGCCAGGATTCCTCACTGGAATCTTCTGATTTTTTCTTGTAGTTTTTGTAATTAGTGTTGCTATTGTTTATTGCTAGTGCGTAATTATAGAGAGAATTTCCTTTGTAGTTGTAGTTTTTCAGTGTTGTACAGTAAAACAGTGTTGCATGCATGTAGATTTGCACAAAGTATTTCGCAGCTGTGCTTGCAATTACCGAGATATTATTTTCAATGCTATGTTAATGTGTTTTCTTATTTTGCTCTTAAAATTGTGCTTGTCTATGTTATCGTGTGAAATATTGTGACAATAATGGCATGTGAAAAACGTAATACTAGGCTTCAAAGTAAACTGAGAAATGACAGTGAAGATGAAAGCAGTGTGTTAATGCCACCGTGTACTGAATTAACTAATGTTCAAACTAGTAATTTGGTAATTGTGCATAGGGAAATGGAGCGTGCTGCAAATAATGGTGTAGACAGTGAAACAATTTGTGTACAGGGAAGCATTATTGATCGATCGGTCGGCAACAGCTCACCTCAGGAATCCGAAATGACAGGACACAATCTCGCAAATACTATAGATTCAGGTTTTGGGTCCTCACTCTTTTCTCAAATAAGACACATTTTCTGCTTGTCAAAATGTGAATGTTGCCGGTGCAAATTCACTGCCGAAAAGCACTGAGGAACATGTTTCAGACACCAGTGCATTGTTGTTACAGTTAATGCAACAAATGGGACAAAAGCTTCAAAAGTTAGACGCCACGCTTGAACAAACACATGAAGGTTTAACTGCTAAGTTACTTAAAATCGAATCTAAATGTCAAAAAGTCTGTAATGACGTAAAAACACAAATTTGTGAGCATTTTGAACCTATTTTTTCGCGGCATGAAAATACACTACAGAATCACGAAGCAGCCATAAAAGAACTGCAAACTATTGTTCATGAAATTGACGAGACCTTGCGGGCTAGAATTGACTCAGTTGCATCTACTGATTTGGTTACGCTACTTGCAAAAACTCAGGATAACGTAAAGGACTCAGTAGATACTCTGAAAATTGGTTCAGAACGACACATGGAGGAAATTAGTTCATTATCAGAGAAAGTAGTCGAACTTTCGGATCAGCTAAATAATTTATCTACGAAGGTAGATGATAATCTGAATGACGCAAGACCGGTAGTCTTTAATGATACAGAAGAGTACGAACAATTAGGAAATTCAAACAAAAACAGAATCAAATTAATACGCAACACCAAAGTGAAATCCGGGAAGTACAAGATCAGTCGACACAGGTAACACAAGAATTACATATTTCAGAGGACACTCTCGCTCCAACACGGGAAGAGGGACATAGAAATACGAAACAGCCACAAAATAATAACACAGGGCACTTCGGAAATTATGAAAGAAATTGGCAAGGTACACCGAATTTTGAGATGGAACCGCCGAAACGACGTAACAATGACCGACATGCGACTCGCCGACAGGATGATTTTGACTATAAGCTGTTTATTACTACACGTAAATTCAAAATATTTAAGAATTCTGGCAACGACATTCATCCACAAGCGTGGCTCTATCAATTCTCTCATTGTTTTCCTCCCAACTGGTCACTGGAGCACAGGTTAGAATTTATGTGTGGCTACTTAGAGAATGAACCAGCTGTAAGAATGCAATCGATCATTCACGATCATTTTATCATGCCTTCCTCTCAGCATATTAGTCTCAAGCTACACAAGATCGAGTAAAACATAGCATCATAATGATGAAACATTTCGAACAATCTGAATTTTCCAGTCTTGTCGAATATTTCGAAGACATGTTACATAAGAATCAGTATCTTTCAAACCCATACAGCCCCTCAGAACTCATCCGCATTTGCTTAATCAAATTGCCTGAACATTTACGACATATTATTTTGGCGGGACGTTGCAAAGACGACATTGAAGCTTTACAGGGACTCTAACAAGAATTGGAAATTGTCACTGACAATCGCGGGACGCGAAAACAGGAACACAACAATTACAGGTCACATCCGTCACACTTCTGCGATGAAAGAAATAGTAACTCGACACGACAACGCTATTCTTACAATGTAAATCGTGTCCAAAACAGACACCACCGGAATGACAACCGTTCGCAGAATAATAGTTACAGAGAAAGATCGCATTTCCGTAGTAATGAATATGACAGAAATAACAATAGAAACAGACAATATGGGAACCAAAATAATTATCAAGGGACACAGAATAACTTCAGACGCAACAGTCCAGCACGCAGTTACGATTCAGGGAGAAATTCTCCACCACGTGACCGACAAGCAAGAAGCAATGGAATCTATCGACATGACGACAGACGATATAATCTTAACAACAGACCAGAATTTAACCAAAACTGACGTGGTTCAAACAGTGCAGGGCCTTCTCGACAAGGTGAATTTGTAGAAGTTAGATCTCCAAATCCCAATAACGACGCGCGCCAACAAAGAGACAGACAATGACTCCCACTGCAAGCAGCCACGTGCGCCGGCTGGCTTAAAGAAAAATGACATAGACGCTAACCTTGAGAAAAATTCTAGCATTCCTTACGGACGTATACAACATTATAACGGCTTTGAAGTTGAAACTCTGCGCACTAGAAAGGGTAAAAGATTGCACCACATTTCACATGTAAAACCGTTTATTGAAAGATAATTTGCTTTTTAACTTTGTCTTTGTCATAAAACTTTTCACTTCACGTTACTAGTATGCTTTGTCAGACTTAGAAACTGTTAACATGCAACAATGTTTAAAGTTAACTATCCTTCAAGAACCTAGGAAACTTATTTAGACAAGTAATTACAAATGCATTGATATAGTGAACAGAGGACACAGTGTTACTGTGTGTGTACATTCTTGCTTGTTTGCTGCACGATCACGTAACGACTATAAGGCTCACATACTTAGAACATATACTGCTAATGAGATTTTAATGCAACATTTTGGTTTACTTGAAAAGACATTCTTTATTTAAAGTACTTTCTGAGAGACACCAGATGACACAGTGGTTAGTTTATTTGACAGCTACACGATTATAGCACGACGTTACTAATGAGTGACACAATTTACATTGTTGCTTTTGCGGTGTATCTGTTTTATCTCTGCCCAGTTTTCCTGAATTATTCTGGAAAGTAAAACATGTTTTAGTAGTAACTTTTGTGGTATAGCTACAATGATACAGCCTTTTTCGTAGCACAACAATATGTTGTAGTGTAGTACTTTCTTGATCACGGTACTGTACGTAATAACTACGGTATCTATACGCATAGCAGATCGCTTTTGCTTATTACGAGGTAAGTACATTGACTTCCACAGAACTGTGCTTATGGACGACGATAATTATGACAGTTGGCACATTTTTTACCCTTAAGTAATGACAAGGATTATGTTACAACAAGACGCACAATTTAGTGCGACAGTACGCATATTTGAGTGATTAATTTTGTACTGAAAACATTTATTTTTAAAGATTTTTGAATTACAAAGAAAGTTTTCCGTGATACATTTCATTCCATTGCTGTAATCTGTAACACATGAGGATATAATTACATTAATCCTCAGGGGGGGTACGCGCTTACTTTGCGTGCCATGTGTTGTGCAACACAAGGAGCCCTAGCTAATATGGTATTTGCTTATACAACTTTACACATCGGTACCATATTTCTCTAACATATAAATTACACAGCTATCTGATCATTTAAGTGTGAGAGACAAACATTTATTTTACTACATCAGTGACAGATGTTTACGTAATTACACAGTGGGATAACTTCACACTTATGAAATAGTATTTTGACTGTACTTTGTGAACTGTTCATATTTTTTCGGATCCATTGTGATACTATGAGAGCTTTGAATGATGTATTTGGTATGGGATCATGATTTTTAAAGTACGTTTGAGGTAGATGACACTATTGAAATGAGCAGAGAATTTTTTTTAGGTTTTGAAATTATTGGAGGAAGAAGCTACGATGATTTTGAGATGTGATTGATCTATTATGATGTTACTATTACGATGACGATGTGTATTCTGCTGCTGAGGAATGTTTATGATCAATAAGCTGATGCTACCGTATATGAGGAATGTGATTACGTGTTTATATGTATATGAATAATGAATAAAATTTAGGGACTCTGGTTTGTGAAAAAGGATGTTGGAAACCAGGAATCGTTTTTTAAGAGTTATGACTTGTGTGTCCATGCCTGTATGTATCACAACACTGCTACTCATGAGATTTCGTTTCTGCACATTTCTACTGTAATTTTTCGATCTGTGAAATTTTTTATGAAACTTTCACTGTAGCGCAAACTGCTGTCGTAAATATTTCGTTAAGGAAGGTAAGTGACCTTGACGTAATATGTAATGGGCGCCCAGCTGTGCCAGCCGCCTGGAGAAAAAGTCAATAGGTGGAGAAAAAAGAGGCCATTATCCTCGCTATTGACATTTCTTTGTAGAAAGCATCGCATATACGATATGCTCAAAATTGAAAACATATGATTACACTGTGGAGCTCTTAATTTATGATATTTACTAAAATGCCTAATGAAATGATGAGAAACAGTTTACATCTATTGTCTTTCTAGTTGAGAGACTTTTTTACTGGCTATTTTGCTTACTATCTAGTTTCTAGCTGCACTGCAGCATTGGTTAAAATAAAATTTAATAGATGTACTAATGTAAATATTTTCTGTCTACAGATCCATTAAACGATAATTTTATGATCTTCTTTCTTAAAAAAAGGGAACACAAATAGACATTTCCCTTCACAGGAATTGCATAAATAATTTTTTTACGATTTGGTAACTTGTCTGCTAGAGTAAGTTATTGTGATGCATCACTCTAGTGGTAAGATGTGACATAGGTATTAAACATGGCCATTTTTAGTGTACTATTTTTTCTGCTTGAGCTTTGTCATGTTTAGGTATAAGTTATAGTATTTGCTGCTGTTGTTTGCCAGGCATAGTTCTTCTGAATTTTACATTGTATTAAGCCAGTTTTACTACAGATTTATTTTTCTTTTTTGCTGCACATTGCCTTATATTAGTTGTAATATTGCAATTGCTTTGCTAATTTGTATGTGTTGCTGCTTGCTTTGCCAATTTCCATTTTTTGTCATTGCTGTTTGCGTTAATTGTTTTGTGCTGCTGCATTGCCTCGTCCCTTAGTTTAGCATCTGAGCTCAGTAGACTTAAGTTGGCTTAAGAGGGGGTAGGCTATATAAGAGAATGAGTTGTGATGAATTGGAAGAGATGCGCTGACAAGGTATAAAAAAAGGTGAAATAAGAGGAAACATCTATGAAATGAAGTTTTGGGTTCGACTGCAGTACTAAATATCACACTGAAAACAAACCCTGACCTGTCTTTTGGTGTTATTCTACTATGTGTCTGTGTACCTTGTGTATTTGTGTTCTTCCTGTCTTTATGTGTTTATCTGATAAGACTTATGTTGTAGAATTTTTCTAATACTCAGCTACATTCTCTATGATGAGGAATACTGTTATCCTCAAATACACTCCTGGAAATTCAAATAAGAACACCGTGAATTCATTGTCCCAGGAAGGGGAAACTTTATTGACACATTCCTGGGGTCAGATACATCACATGATCACACTGACAGAACCACAGGCACATAGACACAGGCAACAGAGCATGCACAATGTCGGCACTAGTACAGTGTATATCCACCTTTCGCAGCAATGCAGGCTGCTATTCTCCCATGGAGACGATCGTAGAGATGCTGGATGTAGTCCTGTGGAACGGCTTGCCATGCCATTTCCACCTGGCGCCTCAGTTGGACCAGCGTTCGTGCTGGACGTGCAGACCGCGTGAGACGACGCTTCATCCAGTCCCAAACATGCTCAATGGGGGACAGATCCGGAGATCTTGCTGGCCAGGGTAGTTGACTTACACCTTCTAGAGCACGTTGGGTGGCACGGGATACATGCGGACGTGCATTGTCCTGTTGGAACAGCAAGTTCCCTTGCCGGTCTAGGAATGGTAGAACGATGGGTTCGATGACGGTTTGGATGTACCGTGCACTATTCAGTGTCCCCTCGACGATCACCAGTGGTGTACGGCCAGTGTAGGAGATCGCTCCCCATACCATGATGCCGGGTGTTGGCACTGTGTGCCTCGGTCGTATGCAGTCCTGATTGTGGCGCTCACCTGCACGGCGCCAAACACGCATACGACCATCATTGGCACCAAGGCAGAAGCGACTCTCATCGCTGAAGACGACACGTCTCCATTCGTCCCTCCATTCACGCCTGTCGCGACACCACTGGAGGCGGGCTGCACGATGTTGAGGCGTGAGCGGAAGACGGCCTAACGGTGTGCGGGACCGTAGCCCAGCTTCATGGAGACGGTTGCGAATGGTCCTCGCCGATACCCCAGGAGCAACAGTGTCCCTAATTTGCTGGGAAGTGGCGGTGCGGTCACCTACGGCACTGCGTAGGATCCTACGGTCTTGGCGTGCATCCGTGCGTCGCTGCGGTCCGGTCCCAGGTCGACGGGCACGTGCACCTTCCGCCGACCACTGGCGACAACATCGATGTACTGTGGAGACCTCACGCCCCACGTGTTGAGCAATTCGGCGGTACGTCCACCCGGCCTCCCGCATGCCCACTATACGCCCTCGCTCAAAGTGCGTCAACTGCACATATGGTTCACGTCCACGCTGTCGCGGCATGCTACCAGTGTTAAAGACTGCGATGGAGCTCCGTATGCCACGGCAAACTGGCTGACACTGACGGCGGCGGTGCACAAATGCTGCGCAGCTAGCGCCATTCGACGGCCAACACCGCGGTTCCTGGTGTGTCGGCTGTGCCGTGCGTGTGATCATTGCTTGTACAGCCCTCTCGCAGTGTCCGGAGCAAGTATGGTGGGTCTGACACACCGGTGTCAATGTGTTCTTTTTTCCATTTCCAGGAGTGTATAATTTGCATTTATAATATGTTATTTGCGTTGTAAAGATGTTTAGACATTATTTATTCTGTTTTGTTTTAATGCTCACACGTGAAGTTGATGTTTTGAAAGTTATTCTGACCTTTTATGTATTTATTTATGTCATAATTCCTGTAACACTGATGTACATGTTTACTTCTATTCTTTTGTAAAGCCTGTATTACTACAAATCTGTATGATTATGTTTTTTAATGATGTTTTCTGTACCTTTGTGATTGTATTCTCATGTTATAAAATTGTAATTGACACCAGTTCATCAAATTAAGTTACATTTCACTGCACTCGTTTCTGTTGGCCATAGTATAGGCGCAATATATGAAAAAAAAGGAACTGTTAGTGCTCGCACGTGTGTTGATAATTCAGCAAGGGACTGGTTAACAGCATTGCTTTTTCTAAGGACATTTAAAAAAAAAATTGTGAGTGCACAAGTGGTGGTTCATGGACTTGCTATATGGTCCACAAGACTCTTCGATGGTGATTGTGCACTTGCACAGTCGCAACAGAGGGCTGCTAGACATCTCTACAAGGACTACAGTGGGTCTGGACCTTTGATGGCCCACCAATATCATAATTTCTACAAGGAGTACAGTGGGTCTACAACTTTGATGACTCACCAATACCATAATCTCTACCAGGACTACAGTGGGTCTACTCTGTGATGACCTACCTACCAATATTCTTGAACTTCGACTGACTCTGCGGTGGGTTTGCTCTGTTGTGGCCCATTACCTGTCTGCATGTCAAGAGTCAGTACTGTCTTTCTGTTGGAAGGACAACACTACTTCCTCAAGACTGCATGGAAATTCAGTACTTCCGTGTGCATTTTCTTTTACTGCTCAGACTTTGAGAAAAACACTGCAATTTTGCTGTGATGAACGATCAGGACTGTCTTTATGGACTGTGAGAAAATTTTAGCTTTTGACCAACATTGCATCAATAACTGTGTGCATTTTATTTCTTTGTTATTGTAATTACGAAACATTCTTTTCAAATCTGTATTGGCCACTGCCCAAAACAATTTGTGAATTTTTTTGTGGGGAGCATGGGGGCTATGTAAGTAGGCTGTTTAGGTTTTTATATTGGTAACGCCACGTAGCGCTCTTATGAAAATCACTGGCTGTGCTGTGTGCAGTCTGTGGCTGGGTGGCATTGTTGGAATTTGGTATTGTAGTGTTGGGCAGCTGGATGTTAACAGTGCATAGCGTTGCGCAGTTGGAGGTGAGCCGCCAGCAGTGGTGGATGTGGGGAGAGAGATGGCGGAGATTTGAGAGCGGATGATCTGGACGTGTGTCCATCAGAGTCAGTAAATTTGTAAGACTGGATGTCATAAACTGCTATATATATTATGACTTTTTAACGCTATTAACGTAAATACATTGTTTGTTTTCTATCCAAATCTTTCATTTGCTAACTGTACCTATCAGTAGTTAGTGCCTTCAGTAGTTTGAATCTGTTATTTAGCTGGCAGTAATGGCGTTCGCTGTATTGCAGTAGTTCGAGTAACGAAGATTTTTGTGAGGTAAGTGCTTTGTGATAGGTTTAGGTTAATGTTAGTCAGGGCCATTCTTTTGTAGGGATTACTGAAAGTCAGATTGTGTTGCGCTGAAAATATTGTGTGTCAGTTTAGTATTGATCAGAATATGTAAAGAGCGAAATGTTTGAGTACGTTCAGTTCTGCTCAGCTGTTTGAAAATCAAATAATGTAAGAGGTTTATCAGCACAGTAATTCATTAATTTTTCTAAGGGGCGTTTCGTAGTGTTACCTCTGCATGGTTGGGTCCGAGCCAGTGTGCCCGGGTCGCCGTGTCTCCGAGTTCCGAACGGACATGGAGTTGTCGGGATGGAGCTGCAGTGAGGTCCGGACAACCAAGAACTCGCCCGACTGTTGCTGACACACATTGCTTGAGTGGGGACGACCTTGGTTGGTTGTTTGGTCGGTAGTCTCATCCGACGACGTGTATTTGGTCGCCGACCGCTTCAGGTTCTCTGTGTCTCGACTTGTCATTCGTCCTGGTTGTTCTGTTGTGAATTGGCAAGACAGCCAACCCACTATGAGAGGAAGCCGAAAGGCGCGCGTTTTAGGTCAAGGAAATGAGACTAACAAAAAACGTACGTAGCTGCTGGAGTACTTAACTTTAATCCATAATTGGTGAACATCGCTCTTGACGGTACATGTTTTACAGCATCAATAGTAACTGGTAATGGCGCTTTGCTAGGTCGTAGCAAATGACGTAGCTGAAGGCTATGCTAACTATCGTCTCGGCAAATGAGAGGGTAATTTGTCAGTCAACCATCGCTAGCAAAGTCGGCTGTACAACTGGGGCGAGTGCTAGGAAGTCTCTCTAGACCTGCCGTGTGGCGGCGCTCGGTCTGCAATCACTGATAGTGGCGACGCGCGGGTACGACGTATACTAACGGACCGCGGCCGATTCAAAGGCTACCACCAAGCAAGTGTGGTGTCTGGCGGTGACACCACAGTTCCACAGTGATTGCTTTTACGATTGTTCGAGTTCTTGTGTAAGTGCTTTCGTGGAACTCTGTCTAGCTTCTGTAATTTCGACTGAGCAGTTGTGTTAATGCTGTCTGCGTACTGGAGTAGACAGACGGTCGGTTAGGACAGAGCAGCGAGGAAGTCTCCGCGTCGAGGGCATTAGCATAGTGTTCCGCAGTGTGTTTTTCCTCGTCGTGTTGACACTGTCCGTTCCGCGTGTAGTTTGACAGCCTTTGGTATTGTTCATATTTTTGAGTGGTTATTGTGCCCTGGCTGTGTTTAGACGCCAATTTTGAAGACGTAGTGCTGCTGGTATCTTCGTCAACGGTTGATATTTTCCGTTGTCGTGCCGTTGGTCGGCGCAGCGGAATCGATTAGGTTGTTGGTCGGTCCTCAAGCCGTCCCTGGGTCGGGCTGCCATCTGATTACTTAATCTTATTATTGGCGGCCTATCTCACCTAATCTTACGTTAGAGTTAGCTCCTCAGGCCGACCTTTGGACCACTTCTGAGCACCACTGTTCTGACGTTTTTAGATTGTGATTTTTGCCTCAAGTACGGTGCGAGGCCTTCAGCCGCCTATTAATTTATTGTGTTTTAATTTAAAATAAGGCCTTCAGCCGTCTTAAATTAAAATTTGAAAATTCACTTGTTTAAAACCTTTTAAAATTTTCTTCTCTCGCTGAAATTCTTGTTATCCAGGCCTTAAGCTCTCAGATCTTCTATCTCCAGTGTGTGGCCCCCAGCCGAGTTTTTATGTAAAATTTTGTAACGAAGGCCTTCAGCCGTGTGTATTCCTTAAGGCAATTTTAATAACTTGTGATCGGGCCTTCAGCCGTATTGTTCTTGAATGCTCTTAAGGGCATGTGTGATTAAGTGTTTTAGGAAAATAATTTTTGTATGGTTTGTGCAACTGACAGTAACTGATTCTGACCCCTTTCCACAACTATAACCCGATCCGCTCTGTCTTGCGAAACCAGATTTCACTTTCTTATTTTGATGATACATCAGAAATTGTACTATTTTTATTTTTTTTCATTCCAGTGACTGTAATTCTTTAAGAGTTATCGACAGCTAGTGAAACAAAAGTTCCCTAGTATGAAAATAAACATGAAATTTCTTCTCTTATGTTTCCACAAACCGACACAATGAGGTTTTCCGTAAGTTACTGAACTGTATGGTCGCCAATTACTTGTTTAGCGAGCCACTGTTTCAGAATTCTGTCATAGTAGCTGCTGCGAAAATGAAGTTTAGCAAATTATTTTTGTTTTGGCAAAAGGAGTTCTATTAAACCTATTAACAAAAGAAATGTGGCCGTTACTCATAAATTGTGATGCTTCTTCGAATTTACACAAAAATCAATTGCCCGTTCATTTGGATTTTGATTGCATCCCATAACTCCCCCCCCCCCCCCCCCCCCCCCCCCCCCCCATGAACCATAGACCTTGCCGTTGGTGGGGAGGATTGCGTGTCTCAACGATACAGATAGCCGTACCGCAGATGCAACCACAACGGAGGGGTATCTGTTGAGAGGCCAGACAAAGGTGTGGTTCCTGAAGAGGGGCAGCAGCCTTTTCAGTAGTTGCAGGGGCAACAATCTGGATGATTGACTGATTTGGCCTTGTAACATTAACCAAAACGGCCTTGCTGTTGTGCTGTTGTGCTACTGCAAACAGCTGAAAGCAAGGGGAAGCTACAGCCGTAATTTTTCCCGAGGGCATGCAGCTTTACTGTATGGTTAAATGATGATCACGACCTCTTGGGTAAAATATTCCGGAGGTAAAATAGTCCCCCATTCGGATCTCCAGGCGGGGACTACTCAAGAGGACGTCGTTATCAGGAGAAAGAAAACTGGCATTCTGCGCATCGGAGCGTGGAATGTCGGATCCCTTAATCGGGCAGGTATGTTAGAAAATTTAAAAAGGGAAATGGATAGGTTAAAGTTAGATATAGTGGGAATTAGTAAAAGTTCGGTGGCAGGAGGAACAAGACTTCTGGTCAGGTGAATACAGGGTTATAAATACAAAATCAAATAGGGGTAATGCAGGAGTAGGTTTAATAATGAATAGGAAAATAGGAGTGAAAGTAAGCTACTACAAACAGCCCATGCCTACTACAGTAGTACAAGTTTATATGCCAACTAGCTCTGCAGATGACGAAGAATGGGAAAGAATGGGAGAAAGAAATACAGTAGAAGAAGAATGGGTAGCTTTGAGGGATGAAGTGGTGAAGGCAGCAGAGGATCAAGTAGGTAAAAAGGCGAGGGCTAGTAGAAATCCTTGGGTAACAGAAGAAATCTTGAATTTAATTAATGAAAGGAGAAAATATAAAAATGCAGTAAATGAAGCAGGCAAAAAGGAATACAAACGTCCCAAAAATGAGATGGACAGGCAGTGCAAAATGGCTAAGCAGGCATGGCTAGAGGACAAGTGTAAC
This sequence comes from Schistocerca americana, assembly GCF_021461395.2. Taxonomy (NCBI): domain Eukaryota; kingdom Metazoa; phylum Arthropoda; class Insecta; order Orthoptera; family Acrididae; genus Schistocerca; species Schistocerca americana. The sequence continues at coordinate 311,619,322 of NC_060119.1, read as the reverse complement.
GATGTAGAAGCGAGTATCACTAGGGGTAAGATAGATACAGCCTACAGGAAAATTAAAGAGACCTTTGGAGAAAAGAGAGCCACTTGTATGAATATCAAGAGCTCAGATGGAAACCCAGTTCTAAGCAAAGAGGGGAAAGCAGAAAGGTGGAAGGAGTATATAGAGGGTCTATACAAGGGCGATGTACTTCAGGACAATATTACGGAAACGGAAGAGGATGTGGATGAAAATGAAATGGGAGATACGATACTACGTGAAGAGTTTGACAGAGCACTGAATGACCTGAGTCGAAACAAGGCCCCGGGAGTAGACAACATTCCATTGGAACTACTGACGGCCTTGGGAGAGCCAGTCCTGACAAAACTCTACCATCTGGTGAGCAAGATGTATGAGACAGGCGAAATACCCTCAGACTTCAAGAAGAATATAATAATTCCAATCCCAAAGAAAGCAGGTGTTGACAGATGTGAAAATTACCGAACTATCAGTTTAATAAGTCACAGCTGCAAAATACTAACGCGAATTCTTTACAGACGAATGGAAAAGCTGGTAGAAGCCGACCTCGGGCAAGATCAGTTTGGATTCCGTAGAAATGTTGGAACACGTGAGGCAATATTGACCTTACGACTTATCTTAGAAGGAAGATTAAGGAAAGACAAACCTACGTTTCTAGCATTTGTAGACTTAGAGAAAGCTTTTGACAATGTTGACTGGAATACTCTCTTTCAAATTCTAAAGGTGGCAGGGGTAAAATACAGGGAGCGAAAGGCTATTTGCAATTTGTACAGAAACCAGATGGTAGTTATAAGAGTCGAGGGATATGAAAGGGAAGCAGTGGTTGGGAAGGGAGTGAGACAGGGTTGTAGCCTCTCCCCGATGTTATTCAACCTGTATATTGAGCAAGCAGTAAAGGAAACAAAAGAAAAGTTCGGAGTAGGTATTAAAATCCAGGGAGAAGAAATAAAAACTTTGAGGTTCGCCGATGACATTGTAATTCTGTCAGAGTCAGCAAAGGACTTGGAAGAGCAGTTGAACGGAATGGACAGTGTCTTTAAATGAGGATATAAGATGAACATCAACAAAAACAAAACGAGGATAATGGAATGTAATCTAATTAAGTCGGGTGATGCTGAGGGTATTAGATTAGGAAATGAGACACTTAAAGTAGTAAAGGAGTTTTGCTATTTGATGGTCGAAGTAGAGAGGATATAAAATGTAGACTGGCAATGGCAAGGAAAGCGTTTCTGAAGAAGAGAAATTTGTTAACATCGAGTATAGATTTAAGTGTCAGGAAGTCGTTTCTGAAAGTATTTGTATGGAGTGTAGCCATGTATGGAAGTGAAACATGGACAATAAATAGTTTGGACAAGAAGAGAATAGAAGCTTTAAAATGTGGTGCTACAGAAGAATGCTGAAGATTAGATGGGTAGATCCCATAACTAATGAGGAGGTATTGAGTAGGATTGGGGAGAAGAGAAGTTTGTGGCACAACTTGATTAGAAGAAGGGATCGGTTGGTAGGACATGTCCTGAGGCATCAAGGGATCACAAATTTAGTATTGGAGGGCAGCGTGGAGGGTAAAAATCGTAGAGGGAGACCAAGAGATGAATACACTAATCAGATTCAGAAGGATGTAGGTTGCAGTAGGTACTGGGAGATGAAGGAGCTTGCACAGGATAGATTAGCATGGAGAGCTGCATCAAACCAGTCTCAGGACTGAATACCACAATAACAGCGCGTGACCCATCGTATTTTTAACACTGAGCGACTGGAATGGAAACTTGCAAAGGATTTTATTCCTTTTCTTGATCTGAGCAGTACTGAGATAAAGACGGGCGTACCGTTCAGGCAGAATGCCACGCACATGGCAGATGCTGGGTACTCACCTACGACTTGCCAAACTGACAACGTGTGATTTGGGAGTTAAATAGATGTTATTGAGAAAAGTGTACAATTGACACGTGGCACAACACAATGGTCAGTATATTGTCAGCAGCAGAAAATAATGTGCACGACAGGAACGCGGAATCTAGCCAAGTGTGCTTTGTGAGAGAAGAGTGCACGCCGTTCGAAAAAATTGTCGTGAAAGTACATCTGCCTTTGTCAGCAATACATTTCAACAAATTAAATATATCAAATCGCCACACTCTTTCAGGAAACTCACACTTTCGGAATAATACTGACCATTTTTTTTCATTTGTGTAGCCTTTTGGATAATTAATTTGTTTATGCTGATAGCGTGTATGCGACCACTGAAATGCTTTTCCTCATCACGACGAACCGATTAAAACTTCGTTTTTCGTGAGGGCTTCTTGACTGTTTCTAGCTCGTAGTGGAAAATGATGTCCACATGAACATAGTATAATGCCTCTTATTACATCCATATACAAATAATGATAGTGAAACATACGTACTTCTTATCTCGGACACTTTTTTACCAGGATCACAAAGGGGCCATACCTGTGGAAATTAAGCTTTTCGACTTTTTGTAACAGATCGAAGAGATACGTTGGCACAGGCAGCAAGTACATAACCTTGTTTTATTTTCCTGTCTTGCTTCCAGATCACATGATTTTATAATATTCCTCACCTTCACAATGAATTGTCTGTTTCTTCTTACGATCTGAAAATATTATGGAGGCAGAAGATATAATTCCAGTGCCTAATGGCTCGCCATTTATTGAGATGTCCATTGTTCTTTACAAAAGAATGTTGTTATGGTCTTTAGTCCTGAGACTGGTTTGATGCAGCTCTCCATGCTACCCTATCCTGTGCAAGCTTCTTCATCTCCCAGTACTTACTGCAACCCACATCCTTCTGAATCTGCTTAGTGTATTCGTCTCTTGGTCTCCCTCTACGATTTTTACCCTCCACGCTGCCCTCCAATGCTAAATTTGCAATCCCTTGATGGCTCAGAACATGTCCTACCAACCGGTCCCTTCTTTTTGTCAAGTTGTACCACGTACTCCTCTTCTCCCCAATTGTATTCAGTACTTCATCATTAGTTATGTGATCTACCCATCTAATCTTGAGCATTCTTCTGTAGCACCACATTTCGAAAGCTTCTATTCTCTTCTTGTCTAAACTATTTATCGTCCATGTTTCACTTCTATACATAGCTACACTCCATACAAATTGCCACACTCTTTCAGGAAACTCACACTTCAGGAAACTGACACTTAAATCAATGCTCGATGTTAACAAATTTCTCTTCTTCAGAAACGCTTTCCTTGCCATTGCCAGTCTACATTTTATATCCTCTCTACTTCGACCATCATCAGTTATTATGCTCCCCAAATAGCAAAACTCCTTTACTACTTTAAGTGTCTCATTTCCTAATCTAATTCCCTCAGCATCACTCGATTTAATTCGTCCACATTCCATTACCCTCGTTTTGCATACAAAAGAATAAGCAAAACAAATAAATATACAGATAAATGTAACTGAAAATTATCATGTACTAACGAAAAGAGATGGAGCGCTTAAATGGGGAAAACGAAACTCTACTCACTGACAATAAAATTCGGTATATGGTAAGGTTGATTTTTCGGATGGGCAATAGTTCCTCTGCCCATATGCGCTATGCCGAAGTGAGCACATGGTGGGACTGCTTTCCCACTTCCCGCCTCACCCCTTCCGCAGTGCTCGCGTGACGCGTGGTGCGAGAAACTGTGCCACAACCACAGCACCGCGCGACCTGGCTCAGGCGTGTGTCGCGTCGGGTCGCAATTTGCAGCATCCCATTTGAACCTGAGAAGTGACAAAAAAGCGCACTGCGCTGCACCACGTCGCACTCGCTATACGCGTCTCAATTTGCGCCTAGCGTTAGGTAAAGCAAGACAATCCAGTGGAGGCATGACTCGTTGGTAGACTGACCACTGCGAGCGTCAAGGGTATTTACGACGTACGCAGACAAGATGTGGGGTGAGGGTACGATGTAACACATAGAACATGGTTTCCATATGCTCAAAGTAGAAAGTAATGAGGAGGAAATCCATAATAGACATGGTGATATAAAATGTGAGCTACATTATTAAGGGAGGTACTTCTGCTCAAAATCAGAAAAAAGCTTTAAACTTGTTGGGATGTTGACTATTCTCTTCTGTCACAGCCATATACAGGGTGGTCCATTTATCGTGACTGGGCAAAATATCTCACGAAATAAGCGTCAAACCAAAAAAACTACAAAGACGAAACTTGTCTAGCTTGGAGGGTGAAACCAGATGGCGCTATGGTTGGCCCGCTGGATGGCGCTGCCATAGGTCAAACGGATATCAACTGCGTTTTTAAAAATAGGAACCCCCCTTTTTTATTACATATTCGTGTAGTACGTAAAGAAATATGGATGTTTTTGTTGGACCACTTTTTTCGCTTTGTGATAGATGGCGCTGTAATAGTCACAAACATATGGCTCAGAATCTTAGACGAACAGTTGGTTCAAAAATGGTTCAAATGGCTCTGAGCACTATGGGACTCAACTTCTGAGGTCACCAGTCCCCTAGAATTTAGAACTACTTAAACCTAACTAACCTAAGGACATCACACACATCCATGCCCGAGGCAGGATTCGAACCTGCGACCGTAGCGGTCTCGCGGTTCCAGACTGTAGCGCCTAGAACCGCACGGCCACTCCGGCCGGCGAACAGTTGGTGACAGGTAGGTTTTTTAAATTCAAATACAGAACGTAGGTACGTTTGAACATTTTATTTCGGTTGTTCCAATGTGATACATGTACCTTTGTGAACTTATCATTTCTGAGAACGCATGCTGTTACAGCGTGATTACCTGTAAATACCACATTAATGCAATAAATGCTCAAAATGGTGTCCGTCACCTCAATGCATTTGGCAATACGTGTAACGACATTCCTCTCAACAGCGAGTAGTTCGCCTTCCGTAATGTTCGCACATGCATTGACAATGCGCTGACGCATGTTGTCAGGCGTTGTCGGTGGATCACGATAGCAAATATCCTTCAATTTTCCCCACAGAAAGAAATCCGGGAACGCCAGATCCGGTTAACGTGCGGGCCACGGCTTCGACGACCAGTCCACCTGTCATGAAATATGCTATTCGATACGGCTTCAACTGCATGCGGAGTTGCCGTGCGGTTCTGGGCGCTACAGTCTGGAGCCGAGCGACCGCTACGGTCGCAGGTTCGAATCCTGCCTCGGGCATGGATGTGTGTGATGTCCTTAGGTTAGTTAGCTTTAATTAGTTCGAAGTTCTAGGCGACTGATGACCACAGAAGTTAAGTCGGATAGTGCTCAGAGCCATTTTCGCATGCGAGCTATGTTGGAGGTACAACGCCATTCTGTCACGCAGTGAAACATCTTCTAGTAACGTTGGTAGAGCATTACGTAGGAAATCAGCATACATTGCACCATTTAGACTGCCATCGACAAAATGGGGGCCAATTATCCTTCTTACCATAATGCCGCACCATACATTAACCCGCCAAGGTCGCTGATGTTCTACTTATCGCAGCCATCGTGGATGACCCTTCGTCACTAAATAGAACGCGTGCAAAAGATCTGTCATCGTTCCGTAATTTCTCTTGTACTTAGTGGCAGAACTGTACACGACGTTCAAAGTCGTCGCGCCATGCAATTCCTGCTGCATTGAAATATGGTACGGGTGCAATCGATGTTGATGCAGCATTCTCAACACCGACGTTTTTGAGATTCCCGATTCTCGCGCAATTTGTCTGCTACTGATGTGCAGATTAGCCGCAACAGCAGCTAAAACACCTACTTGGGCATCATCATTTGTTGCAGGTCGTGGTTGACGTTTTACATGTGGCTGAACACTTCGTGTTTCCTCAAATAACGTAACTATCTGGTGAACGGTCCGGACACTTCGATGATGTCCAGGATACCGAGCAGCATACATAGCACACGCCCGTTGGGCATTTTGATCACAATAGACATACATCAACACGATATCGACCTTTTACGCAATTGCTAAACGGTCCATTTTAAGACGGGTGATATATCACGAAGCAAATACCGTCCGCACTGGCGGAATGTTACGTGATACCACGTACTTACACGTTTGTGACTATTACAGCGCCATCTATCACAAAGCGAAAAAATTGGTCCAACTCAAACATTCATATTTCTTTACGTACTACACGAACATGTAATAAAAAATGGGGGTTCCTATTTTAAAAAACGCAGTTGATATCCGTTTGACCTATGGCAGCGGCATCTAGCGGGCCAACCATAGCGGCATCTGGTTTCCCCCTTCAAGCTAGACGAGTTCCGTTCTTTGTAGTTTTTGCATTTGATGCTTATTTCGTGATATATTTGGCCCGGTCACTATCAATGGACCACCATACATATACTGTGGCCATCAGTCTCTGGACTGGTTCGATGCGGTCTTCCATGAATTCCTCTCTGGTGCTAACCTCTTCATATCAGAGCAGCACTGGCAAACTACATCCTCATTTATTTGTCGGGTGTATTCCAGTTTCTGTCAGCCCGCCTCATGTCAAACGCTTCGATTCTCTTATTTCCCTGTTTTCCCTCAGTTCATGACGGTTCACTACCATATAATGCTGTGCTCCAAACATACATTTTCAGAAATTTTTTCCTCAGATTAAGACTGGTGTTAGACACCAGCAGAATTCTCTTGGCCAGGAATGTCTTTGCCTGTGTTAATCTGCTTTTTGCATCTCTCATGTGGTACTATGCTTCTAAGGTAGCAGGATTCCTGCATTTCGTCTACTTCTTGGCCACCAGTTCTGATGTTAAGTTTATTACCAATCTTATTTCTGCTACTCCTCATTACTTTCGTCTTCCTTTGTTTTACTCGCAGTTCATATTCAGTGCTCATTACACTCTTCATTCCATTCAAGACGTCCTGACTTTCTTCATTTTCACTGAGAATACCAATGTAACCAGCGAATCTTATCATTGATAACCTGTCACACTGAATTTTAATCCCCCTCCAGAACTCTTTTTTTGCTTCCATCATTGCTATTCCGATGTATGGATTGAGAAGTAGTGGTGAAATGCTACATAAATCGTACACCCGTTTTTAATCCGAGAATTTCATTATTGGTCTTCCACTGTCGCTGTTCTTCTTGATTCTTTTTGATATAGCTTACCAGCAGTTTTCTCAGAATTTCGAACATCTTACATCATTTTACACTATCGAACTATTTTTCGAGGTCTACAAATTCTGTGAGCGTGTCTTGGTTTCTCTTAAGTCTTGCTTCCATTATCAGTTGCAACGACAGAAGTGCATAAGTGATAGGCTGTTCAGTTCTGTCATCAATTTTATGTATCAGCGTAGCATCAATGTCATAAGGAGAGGCATCTGTGGCCAGAATGGGTGCATGCGGTGCTGAAAATGATGTGAGCGGGGTAATGAGTGCAGGATATAATTGAACTGTGTGGAGGTGCGCCGGCCGCGGTGGTCTAGCGGTTCTAGGCGCTCAGTCCGGAACCGCGCGACTGCTATGGTCGCAGGTTCGAATCCTGCCTCGGGCATGGATGTGTGTGATGTCCTTAGGTTAGTTAGGTTTAAGTAGTTCTAAGTTCTAGGGGACTGATGACCACAGATGTTAAGTCCCATAGTGCTCAGAGCCATTTTTTTGTGTGGAGGTGCGTTGATAGCCAGCAGTCCACCAGTACTGAACACATTTCCTCCGAACTGATTTAGTGGTTGCATGATATGGACCGCTTCAGAATCATGTAATGTGGTAACTAGTGGGTAAAAGTTTCGCAGATGTTCCGACTTGTAGCGGCCGTGACAATTAAGTCGTCTAGAGATTTAGTTCATATGGGTATGTTCATGGTTAACTGTTTCAGTTATTTCAGAAAGATTGCAGGAGTGGAACAGATCCTGAAAGGCAAGCACTTATATTTAAATAAACCGTAGGGAATGTCGATAACTACAATGTTTTGAGATATCTCGTCAAGCAATATTTCCAATTATGCGTTACCAAGGTCACTCTTAGAAAAATAATCTCCTCGAACAAGCTCTAGAAGGAGGTCTTCTGGACGACATTGAAGGAGAATCCTAACAATGAGGGAACAGTCATATCGAAAATACTTCCAGCTGAGTCACTGTATACAACAAATAGCGTTATGTGCCGTGTGACCTTCTTGTAGATTGGTTCAAATGGCTCTGAGCACTGTGGGACCCAACATCTGAGGTCATCAGTCCCCTAGAACTTAGAACTACTTAAACCTAACTAACCTAAGGACATCACACACATCCATGCCCGAGGCAGGATTCGAACCTGCGACCGTAACAGTCGCGCGGTTCCGGACTGAAGCGCCTAGAACCGCTCGGCCACCGCGGCCGGCTTTGTAGATTGGAGAGGAGCTGAACTGTCACCATATGTTACCAATGTATGGGAGTAAGAGGGTGGAGTGTATTCTGGGGAGCCTAGGCAAGCACAAGCTTGAAGGTTTACCAAGGAAACTGTAGTTCCAGTGTTCACCAGGTCGCTTTTGTTCGCAAATATGTAGTTTGTAAATATCTTGTTAGCGAAAGGGTCGCTTGGGGAACTATTGCCTGGAGTTCATGCATCTTTCTTTGACATATGCGAAGAAATGACACGATCGTCCTGCCGGTTTGCCGCAGATTGTTCGCCGAGATGACCACATTTACAGGTATCCATAAATCCAGCTTCACACGCCAGTAGGGTATGAATGGCTGTTCAGAGGTCAATGATACATCTGGTGTTGATAAATATCAACTTTGTCATCTTGGAAATAGTTCACGGGTATGTCACGTTTTTGGGGCGCGAAAGAAAGCACTATTGTCGAAATATATCCAATGAGGGAATGTCTAGTTTCATGGCTGATCTGCATACTTACAGATCAGGAGCCAACTGGACCACTACATCTCTAATTATAGAACCTGAATATGAGGTTTTGCATGTTGGGTTCGTACAAGCGAAATCGCATTGGCGACTCAGTCCTTGCAAATCAATCACCCAGGAGCGATACGGCTGATAAGGTCATTTGTTGTATTGACATTGGAGCTGCGACGCAACAACATGCGCTGTTTGTTATAATTCGAAAGGAACTTGCACATTTTCTCGAATGTGAGAGCGTCTAGATTCGGGAGAGGAGTCAACTTATTAAGTAAGAAAAATGTCTTTGAGGAAGCCCAAGACGGGAATAGGTACCGTTGGAGACTTGAAAGGGGCCGGCCGCTGGTGGCCGAGCGGTTCTGGCGCTACGGTCTGGAACGGCGCGACCGCTAAGGTCGCAGGTTCGAATCCTGCCTCGGGCATGGATTGTGTGTTGTCCTTAGGTTAGTTAGGTTTAAGTAGTTCTAAGTTTTAGGGGACTTATGACTTCAGCAGTTGAGTCCCATAGTGCTCAGAGCCATTTGAACCATTTTTAGACTTGAAAGGCGATGAAGAGCTGTTTCAGCCGTTGTAAATACGTATCCAAAGTCTCTTTCAGATCGTTAAAAGGGTGGAAACGAGTGTGAGCGGTTCTCTGCCTAGGAAGTGACTGCTACCTGTGTTTGGTGGCATCCTGCACCTGCTGATGATCCTTCAGAATATGAATTCCCTGATGAAGCAAATAATTTTGCTGCTAATATCGTCGTTGCTGTTGTTGAAACAGCTGTTGTGACTGCTGTTGCAATTGCTCTGACCTAACGTCTTGAAGCGGTACTGTGAGTACGTTTCATGAATAACCCATTTAATGCACATGTAGAAGACAACCAAGTTTTTTTATTTCGATTACATTTTCAATGTGTCGTACTTCCTGTCCTCTCTGTACCTTTCCAGTATGTATGAGGGCTTGTTGTGTGAATGTGTGGGGTTTAGAAAGGTAAAGAACTGTTTAAATGATTGTCAGTAGATACGGTAGGCTACTCAAAAGAGAAACTAGGGAAGCTGAACACAGGGCACAGGGACTTTTTGAGTCAATACTAAAAAATCGGTTCTGATTTGGCGTGGCGACCCATGGAAGAGTTGTGACCCCGTGTATGATAATGAATTCGCTTCGGCCTCCCTGTTGGGTGACATTGATAGGTTGATAATACGAGAAAGTAGCTATTTCAATACCTGTCAGCACTGATAATAGTGTGTTCAGTTGTTGTTGTTGTTGTTGTTGTTGTTGTTGTTGCCGTCTTCAGTCCTGAGACTGGTTTGATGCAGCTCTCCATGCTACTCTATCCTGTCCAAGCTGCTTCATCTCCCAGTACCTACTGCAGCCCACATCCTTCAGAATCTGATTAGTGTATTCATCTCTTGGTCTCCCTCTCCGATTTTTACCACCCACGCTGCCCTCCAATACTAAATTGGTGATACCTTGGTGCCTCAGTACATGTTCTACCAACCGATCCCTTCTTCCAGTCAAGTTGTGCCACAAACTCCTCTTCTTCCCAATTCTATTCAATACCTCCTCATTAGTTATGGGATCTACCCATCTAATCTTCAGCATTCTTCTGTAGCACCACATTTCGAAAGCTTCTATTCTCTTCTTGTCCAAACTATTTATCGTCCACGTTTCACTTCCATACATGGCTACACTCCATACAAATACTTTCAGAAACAACTTCCCGACACTCAAATCTATACTCGATGTTAACAAATTTCTCTTCTTCAGAAACGCTTTCCTTGCCATTGCCAGTCTACATTTTATATCCCCTGTACTTCGACCATCATCAGTTATTTTGCTTCCCAAATAGCAAAACTCCTTTACTACTTTAAGTGTCTCATTTCCTAATCTAATTCTCTCAGCAACACCCGATTTAATTCGACTACATTCCATTATCCTAGTTTTGCTTTTGTTGATGTTCATCTTATACCCTCCTTTCAAGACACTGTCCATTCCATTCAACTGCTCTTCCAAGTCCTTTGCTGTCTCTGACAGAATTACAATGTCATCGGCGCACCTCAAAGTTTTTATTTCTTCTCCATGGATTTTAATACCTAATCCGACCTTTTCTTTTGTTTCCTTTACTGCTTGCTCAATATGCAGATTGAATAGTATCGGGGAGAGGCTACAACCGTGTCTCACTCCCTTCCCAACCACTGCTTCCCTTTCATGTCCCTCGACTCTTGTAACTGCTATCTGCTTTCTGTACAAATTGTAAATAGCCTTTCGCTCCCTGTATTTTACCCTTGCCACCTTCAGAATTTGAAAGAGAGTATTCCAGCCAACATTGTCAAAAGCTTTATCTAATTCTACATATCCTAGAAATGTAGGTTTGCCTTTCCTTAATCTACCTTCTAAGATAAGTTCAAAAATATTCAAATGTGTGTGAAATCTTATGGGACTTAACTGCTAAGGTCATCAGTCCCTAAGCTGACACACTACTTAACCTAAATTATCCTAAGGACAAACACACACCAATGCCCGAGGGCGGACTCGAACCTCCGCCGGGACCAGCCGCACATCTAAGATAAGTCGTAGGGTCAGTATTGCCTCACGTGTTCCAACATTTCTACGGAATCCAAACTGATCTTGCCCGAGGTCGGCTTCTACCAGTTTTTCCATTCGTCTGTAAAGAATTCGCGTTAGTATTTTGCAGCTGTGACTTATTAAACTGATAGTTCGGTAATTTTCACATCTGTCAACACCTGCTTTCTTTGGGATTGGAATTATTATATTCTTCTTGAAGTCTGAGGGAATTTCACCTGCCTCATACATCTTGCTCACCAGATGGTAGAGTATTGTCAGGACTGGCTCTCCCAAGGCTGTCAGTAGTTCCAATGGAATGTTGTCTACTCCCGGGGCCTTGTTTCGACTCAGGTCTTTCAGTGCTCTGTCAAACTCTTCACGCAGTATCGTATCTCCCACTTCATCTTCATCTACATCCTCTTCCATTTCCATAATATTGTCCTCAAGTACATCGCCCTTGTATAGGCCCTCTATATACTCCTTACACCTTTCCGCTTTCCCTTCTTTGCTTAGAACTGGCTTTCCATCTGAGCTCTTGATATTCATACAAGTGGTTCTCTTTTCTCCCAAGGTTTCTTTAATTTTCCTGTAGGCAGTATCTATCTTACCCCTAGTGAGATAAGCCTCTACATCCTTACATTTGTCCTCTAGCCATCCCTGCTTAGCCATTTTGCACTTCCTGTCGATCTCATTTTTGAGACGTTTGTATTCCTTTTTGCCTGCTCCATTTACCGCGTTTTTATATTTTCTACTTTCATCAATTAAATTCAATATTTCTTCTGTTACCCAAAGATTTCTACTAGACCTCGTCTTTTTACCTACTTGATCCTCTGCTGCCTTCAGTACTTCATCCCTCAGCGCTACCAATTCTTCTTCTACTGTATTTCTTTCCCCCATTCCTGTCAATTGTTCCCTTATGCTCTCCCTGAAACTCTGTACAACCTCTGGTTCTTTCAGTTTGTCCAGGTCCCATCTCCTTAAATTCCCACCTTTTTGCAGTTTCTTCAGTTTTAATCTACAGTTCATAACCAATAGATTGTGGTCAGAGTCCACATCTGCCCCTGGAAATGTCTTACAATTTAAAACCTGGTTCTAAAATCTCTGTCTTACCATTATATAATCTATCTGATACCTTTTAGTATCTCCATGGTTCTTCCATGTATACAACCTTCTTTCATGATTCTTAAACCAAGTGTTAGCTATGATTAAATTATGCTCTGCGCAAAATTCTACCAGGCGGCTTCCTCTTTCTTTTCTTAGCCCCAATCCATATTCACCTACTATGTTTCCTTCTCTTCCTTTTCCTACTGTTGAATTCGTCACCCATGACTATTAAATTTTCGTCTCCCTTCACTACCTGAATAATTTCTTTTATCTCATCATACACTTCATCAATTTCTTCGTCATCTGCAGAGCTAGTTGGCATGTAAACTTGTACTACTGTAGTAGGCGTGGGCTTCGTGTCTATCTTGGCCACAATAATGCGTTCACTATGCTGTTTGTAGTATCTTACCCGCACTCCTATTTTTTTATTCATTGTTAAACCACCTCCTGGATTACCGCTATTTGATTTTGTATTTATAACCCTGTATTCACCTGACCGAAAGTCTTGTTCCTCCTGCCACCGAACTTCACTAATTCCCACTATATCTAACGTTAACCTATCCATTTCCCGTTTAAAATTTTCTAACCTACCTGTTCGATTAGGGGATGTGACATTCCACGCTCCGATCCGTAGAACGCCAGTTTTTTTTCCTCTGATAACGACGTCCTCCTGAGTAGTCCCCGCCAGGAGATCCGAATGGGGGACTATTTTACATCCGGAATATTTTACCCAAGAGGATGCCATCATCATTAACCATACAGTAAAGCTGCGTGCCCTCGGAAAAATTACGGCTGTAGTTTCCCCCTGCTTACAGCCGTTCGCAGCACCACAACCGCAAGGCCATTTTGGTTAGTGTTACAAGGCCAGATCAGTCAATCATCCAGACTGTTGTCCCTGCAACTACTGTAAAGGCTGCTGCCCCTCTTCAGGAACCACACGTTTGTCTGGCCTCTCAACAGATACCCCTCCGTTGTGGTTGCACCTACAGTACGGCTATCTCTATCGTTGAGGCACGCAAGCCTCACCACAAACGGCAAGGTCCAGGGTTCATGCGGGGGAGAGGGGGGGGGCGGTGTTCAATTATAACATCTAAATTTGTAATAAAATTTCACAGTCACCTAAAAAAAAGACACAGTTGAAATTTTCAGACGGTTACCTCTCGTCTGCCAAGGCACAAATTTATAATTATAAGAGTAAGCACTCCCTTATTACCTTAGCAAATAATGCCAAATCAACTAGCAGTTCCCCTTCTTGATAACACAGTAGGAATATGGGCATAGGCCAGAAAAAAATGCTAGCGGTTACCGCCCCTCGTTACTAAGTGCGTTGGCCTTGTGTGTGTGTGTCTTGTTACCTGTTGCGTGCACTAGTGTTTTATCGATAATTAAAAATGAGGGTCGTACTCATACGACATATTACCGCGCGCATTCAACCACAGCATCCAGTAGGGGAGATAAGAATACTGTGTTTACTAGTGTATGAGCACAATAAATCCCAGCAGGCAACCAGCACAGGCGAGCAGCGTACAAAGGAAAGACGGTTACCGCGAGTTTCATAAGGTTTGTTTCCGTGGTACTCTGATAACGTTTTACCTCGTCGCCAATTATTGTGACCGAGATTCCACCGCAGAAACAACAGTAAAGAAACCCAATAAGGGTGTAGGGACCGGTCTGGGCCGTCAACAGAGGATACTCGGGTGTGAACAGAAAGGTAAAAAAAAGAGCGAACACACAAATGGAGACAGCATTATTGACAAACGAATTCCAGAGAGTGGAAATCTGAGACGTATTGAAAGCGGAGACCATAAAACCAATGATGCGTTACGACAGTTGGATGGTAAGCAAATGCAGCACTAAGCGCTGTGTCGCTGCGTGGCGTGTCTAATAGGACGGGCACAAGGTGTGATTGGCTGGCAGAAAGGTGTGAGGCTACGCGGCAGGTGACCCTAGCACTCTCAGTACTAACAGCTCCCCCTAGCGACCGTGATCGAGAATCATGTTCTCTGGCGGGATATCGAAGTCATCAGGCTAAGACATCAGAGAAAGAAGGTGTCACAAGTTTCTGTATTCTTTATGTATGTACACTGACGGGAACAAATCGCAGTATCAAAAAATGATTAATGTAAACCAATGGAATTTGGGTAATACGTTTGTCTAGGTAACATAATTATTTAAGTGATTAACATTACAAGCTCACAGGTTAATATAAACGCGAAATAATCCATTGCAATTATAAAATGCTGGCAGATTAGTAACTGGTATACCCATCAGAATATTTATTGCAAGCATACACATGTGCACACATTGTGTTTTACAGCTGCCGGATTTCAGTTTGTGGGATGTCTGTTACACTTGGTCAGTCACCACTCAGACGAGCAATGCGGTTTGTCGATGAGACTGAATCACTAGACTGACGTATAAATCTGCAGAGTGCGTGGGATAACCAAGAGAGTGCTCGTGCTGTCGTACGAACTCACACCCCAAACCATAACTCCAGGCTTAAGTCCAGCGTATTTAGCACGCAGATAGGATGGCTGCAGGTCCTCAACTGCCGTTCTATTAAGCACAGCTCTCTGCCGCCCCCCCCCCCCCCCCCCCCCCCCTCCGTCGCAGCCCAGCTATCACCGGCACCGAGACACAACCATCTTTCATCAGACAACACAACAAACCGCCAACCTGCCTCCAAATGCTCGCTACAGGGCGTGTGGCTCTGAGCTGTCCTTGAAGTAACCGATTTATAACAGTTCTTTGTGTCAGTGTGGTGCCAACTGCTGCTCAGATTGTTGCTGCAGATATAATACGACTCTCCAGAGCTATATGCTGAACACGATGATCTACCCTCTTGGTAGTGCCACATAGCTCATGGGAGCCTAGTCTTCTTGCGAGGGTACATTCTCGTGACCACCGCTGGCAGCAGGCGTGTACAGTGGCTACTTTCCTACCTAGTCTTTCCGCAGTATCTCAGAGCGAACATCCCACTTCTCGTAACTCTATTATACTGCCTCGTACAAACTCAGTAAGATCTCGATAGTGGCGTTCTCGTCGCCTTAAATGCATTCATGACTAATAACGACTCACCATGTCTCATCCCAAATGTAACTAACGCTCACGACAATTATAGCTTGTATTTAAAGCAAACCTGATTTGCATCCTCATAGTGGAGCTACTAGCGCCACATTTATACGAATGACGCGAAATTTCAGTAGACAACATCTTTCAGATGAAGAAACAGACCTACAAATCTGTTAAATCAGACCCAACATACAGATTCCAGGCAAAGGCAAGAAACACTCCGAGAAATATAGACATCATACTGGATAGCGCAAATAAAAGAAAGCCGACATAGATTAATCCCACTATACTTGGCTTGCAAAGCCACTAAAGGTCCACAAATCGAATCTTCCTGTCAGGCCAATACTGGATTTCAGAAAATCCCCTACTTACAAGCTTACAGAATTGATCTTAATATTATTACCTGAAAATTTCAAAGTAGATGATGTCAAAACCATTAAACATACTACACGGCTAATACAACAAATAAAAGACATAAAAATCCCAGACACTCCTCTCAGTTGACGTAGAAAGCATGTATTCCAACGTACCAGTGCCAGGAACAATAGAAATCGTAGATAAGAACCTGAAAACCATTGTCAACTCAGTGATGAACTAATTAAATAAATACATCAATAAAGCTCGTAACAGAACAAAGTTATTTCCAATTCAATAATGAATTTTATTTACAATAAGATGCATTACCAAAGGGAGGTCCCCATTTTCAGGAACCTTAGCAAATATTTTTAGAAACCAAGTTGAATACATCATTTTCACTCAAATAGTACCAAAAGAACACAACATGTATTCGTTCAGGTATATGAATGACAACCTCTGCTTACTAGTAGAACCACAAACAAAGATTGAAAAATTACATACGGACATCAACAAAGTACATAAAAATATAAAATTCGCAATTGAAAGTGAGTAGAATAATCATTTTTTTAACTTTCTGGACGCAACAAGCAAAAAGCAAAATAATAAACATATGTTTGAAACTTACCTTAAACGCATACGAACTGACATTATCATTCTCCAGTCCAGACTGTAGCGCCTAGAACCGCTTGGCCACTCCGGCCGGCCCTATAGGTATATCCGAATCTGAAACATACAATTATTAAGATACAGAACGCGAAGTGGTGTATCTCATCGTTCTGAATGTAGACTCAGCAAGATAAGGGACGAGCCAGATGAGGACGAAGGATGATGACAGTGTGAGTAAAGCGTACACAGCTAAATTCCTCTAGTGATTACCCACCAGCGACGGACGGCAAACATCATTTGCGGCACAACGAGCCGACTCTCTACTGTAAACACCACCACCACACCACCACCACACCACCACCACCACCAAGATGCGAGGTTGCTCCAGCTATCCCACAGGTCTGTCATGAGCGTCCGGGGGATGGGAACAGCTGGAGGATGCGCCACAACTGGCCATAGTGTGATCATTAAAAAGTGGTTTTCGCTATTCAGAGGCAAATACAAGCGTCTCCACAATAGTGCGCCATTAAAAGATAGGAACACTACAGACAATGGGAAACAACAGCTTTGCTCATAGTACCCTGATGGAGGATTTTCCGTCGTAAGTTGATTATTACAAAATATCTATAATGTCGGAAA
The DNA here is from genome assembly GCF_021461395.2 of Schistocerca americana. Taxonomy (NCBI): domain Eukaryota; kingdom Metazoa; phylum Arthropoda; class Insecta; order Orthoptera; family Acrididae; genus Schistocerca; species Schistocerca americana. Next base: position 311,602,161 of record NC_060119.1, on the reverse strand, counting down.
AATTGCAACACCAAGAAGGATTTGTGCGACGTAAACGAAAGTTGACAGGAGTGTTTCTACGTCTGAAAGATGATGTCTGTTCAAATTTAGCGTCAGTCGCAGAAGATTGGCACTAGTACTAGTCCTGTGAGGATGCAAATGGGATTTGCTTCAAACACACGTTGCAACGGTCGTGGACGTTAGTACCTTCGAGATTGGAAGTGGTGAAGTGATGTGAGTTAAGAATTCCTTTAAGGCGACAAAGACGACATTGTCAACACCTCACTGAGATTGAACGAGGTAGTGTAATAGGGCTATGAGGCGCTGAATGTTCCTTCTGCGATATTACAGAAAGACTTCTACATCTACATCCATACTCCGCAAGCCACCCAACGGTGTGCGGCGGAGGGCACTTAACGTGCCACTGTCATTATCTCCGTTTCCTGTTCCAGTCGCGTATGGTTCGCGGGAAGAAAGACTGCCGGAAAGCCTTCGTGCGCGCTCGAATCTCTCTAATTTTACATTCGTGATCTCCTCGGGAGGTATAAGTTTGGGGAAGCAATATATTAGACACCTTATCCAGAAACGCACCCTCTCGAAACCTGGACAGCAAGCTACACCGCGATGCAGAGCGCCTCTCTTGCACAGTCTGCCACTTTGCTAAACATCTCCGTAACGCTATCACGCTTACCAAATAACCCTGTGACGAAACGCGCCGCTCTTCTTTGGATCTTCTCTATCTCCTCCGTCAACCCGATCCGGTAAGGATCCCACACTGACGAGCAATACTCAAGTATAGGTCGAACGAGTGTTTGGTAAGCCACCTCCTTTGTTGATGGACTATATTTTCTAAGGAATCTTCCAATGCATCTCATCCTGGCACCCGCCTTACCAACAATTAATTTTATATGATCACTTGTCAGGAATCACCAGACTGAATCTGGTGATATGATCACTTATCAGGAATGTAGCAACTACTGTACATTACTGCTGGAAGCGGTGGTTACGAGAATGTACGGTCGCAAGAAGACCATGCTCCGGACGGCCATATGGCACTACCGAGAGGGAAGATCATCGTGTTTCGGGTGGTGTTCTGGATCATACCGCATCTCCAGCAGCAGCTGGCACACCATTAACACAAAGAACTGTTACAAATCGGTTACTTCAAGAACAGCTCCACGTCAGACGTGTTGTAGCGTACCTTCCACTGATCCCAAACCACTGCCTTTAACGACTTCAGTGGTGAAAAACGATACCGCATTCGTTGGCAGGTTACAGGTCTGTTGCGTTCTGATGAAAGCTGGTTCTGTCTCGGTGCCAGTGATGGCTGTTTTGTGGGCTAGAAGGAGGCAGTTGGGGGTCTGCAACAAACGTGTCTGTGTGCTAGACACACTGGACACACACCTGGAGCTGTGGTCTGGGATGCAAAGTTCTATGACATCAGGAGCTTTCTCCTGGTTATCCCTCGTACCCTGACTGCAGAACTGTGCGTCAGTCTGGTGATCCGAAGTGTTGTGCTGTCAGTCATGGACTGCATTCCACGGGGTGTTTTCCAACAGGATAGCACTCGCCCACTTGCTGTTGTTGTAACCCAACATGCTGTACAGAGTGTCGACACGTTGTCTTGGCCTGCTCGATCACCGGATCTGTCTCCAATCGAGCACATATGGGTCAGCATCGGACGACAATTTCAGCGTCATCCTCAAACGGCATTAACCGTCCCTGTGTTGGCCGACCAAGTGCGATAGGCACGGAACTCCATCTCAAAAAATGACGTACGGTACCTGTAAAACACAATGCATACACGTCTGCATACATGCTTCAACATACTGGCGGTTACACGGGTTATTAATGTTCCAGCATTATTTTGTGCTTAAATTGATCTATGGTCTTGCAATGTTAATCACTGAAATATGTCATCTAGAGACATTAATTCCCGGTATTTCATTTCTCTATATTAATTATATTTGAATGTTGAGATTTCTTCCCATCGTTGTATTTTAATCAAATCAATATATAAAATCTGTGGTTTAAAAGATTATCTAAAGAAATGGTCCAAGACACAAATAAATGGAGACCCAACAGTGCACATTTTTTCTACCTACACTGGATAAAAAGTAGTTTCGATGTTTCCAACAGCCAAGCTATTTACGAAAACGTTTCTGAATGTATTTGTGTGGCGAATAGCCTTGTACGGCACGGAAGTGAGACATGGACGATACGCAGGTTATACAAATAAAGAATAGAAGCTTTGGAAATCTGATGCTCCAGAAGCATTTTAAAAATTAGGTAGGTAGATAGAATAACTAAGAACTGAATTGAATTGGGGAAAAAAACCAATTTGTGGTACAAAATTAACTGAAAGAACGGATCTGTTGATAGAATACATTCTGAGACATGAAGGAATCGTCAATTTGGTGATAGAAGGTAGTGTAAGAGATTCAAATTGCAGCGTAAGATCAAGGCTTGAGCACTTTAAGCAGGTTGTAGGTTGCAGTAGTTACGCAGAGGTGAAGAGGCTTGCACAGGGCAGACCGACGTGGAGAAATGCATCAGATCAGTCTTTGAAGTGAAGGCCAGAACAACAACAACAACTAGAATGGTTTCGTGGCCACCAGTTGCATTTCCTTTCGGTACAAGCCTAGAAGCCACGGAAAAACACGCCGTATCCGTCAAACCCATTATAAACCTTCATCATGCTTCACAGTGAGAAGAAGACTAAACCATACTCTTTCCCTCGTGCTATACATTCTTACACACGTCATGCAGTAAGGAAGCTGTAAAAGAAGACTCACCACTCCACACTATAAGTTCTCATTGGTTCATGGTATAAGTTTGGTATTCCAGAACTGAATTTTCCTCTTTACTTCCATTTGATTTAGAAGAGGTTTCAAAATAGCAGCTCTACAATGAATGTTATATTTGCACAGTTGCCATTGCATAGCTCTTGTTGGCACTGTATCCTATAGGCATATACATACTAAGTTACGTAGTCACTTCCATTGTAGTGACGTTCTTATTCCAGGTACCAGTCTCCTTTAATGCCTTCGTATTTCTGTAAGTCTATTTTTTCTTCCTCTGTTAGGTTTAGCAGACGAAGACTTCCTGTGAATGTTGTATGCTGGCTTGATACTAAATACAACAGTTCCAAACAGTGTTGGATATATGTTTCGCCAAACAAAGTGAGCACCAACAAACTGCTCTATGTGGAAAGTGAGATATATGTTTCGACCAACAAAGTGAGCATCAACAAACTGCTCTCCCTGGAAAGCCTCAATAATTTTGCACTAGTCTTGGGAGTCTGTAAGCTACGGGATAAAAGTGTATCAGAGACCTCAGTAGTAATCTAGTCAGACTACTCTATCAAATTAAGGCATGACTCATAGTGCCATAGCCTCATAATAGTTTGGGATGAATTGTCAAAGTGTTTTGTTATACAAGAGATATACAGGCATTATTTATTGATAACTAGCTTAGCGCCCGCTGCTTCGCTCACGTAGACTCTATGGCGTACAGAGATTTTTTTGTTTTAATTTAATAGAATTTTTAAGTTGGTCGCAAATTGCTACATCTTCCAAGCTTTCCACACTAATTAAGGTCATATACACATGGTCTTTTCCGAACGTACTTCTGACCAAAAAACGATTCTGGTAGCTGGAGTCCAACGTTTTTGTTAACAATGCCTTTTGGGTTCTTGTGGAGATATTTTTTTCATGGCACCTTTCATCCCCTAACAAATATTTCATTATACCTAACCGGAAAGTAAATACAAAAATTGATAGATTTAGCTTCAAAGATGCTTGCACAATGAAATATTTCCACATAAACTTTCGTCCCCCGTTTCACTCCCATAGGGGCTGAATTCCCAAAAACAGTGAAATACATATTTTTTAATTATAACTGACAAGCCAAATTTAAATTTTCATAGATTTAGCTTTAAGAATGCTTTCATAACAAAATATTTTTATAAAAAATGTCATCTTCTATTTCACTCTCTTAATGGTTCGGTTTTCAAAAACATTGAAAAACGCATTTTTTTGTTTGTAAACGAATTGTCATACACCATTGTCCATAGATGCAGCTTTAAAAGTACGTTAGTAGTTAGTTCTTTAATAATAGTATATTCTTAAAAATGCTGTCGCCCACTATTTCACTCTTAGTCTTAAATTTTCAAAAATGCTGAAACACTTATTTCTATTATTTCTTACCGAGAAACCGAATACCAATTTTCGTAGGACCAGCTTCAAAATTGTGTTAATGCGACATTTTTCAAAAAATCTTCCTCTCCTACTTCACCTCCTTAGGGTTGAAATTTCGAAAAATGCTTTCTTAAACGTCGCGTATAGTGTAAGAATCACAACTTCTCCATATTTCAAGTTTCTGTCCTTAGCTGTTTGCGCCGAGCGATGATGACTCACTCAGTCACTCAGGACATTGCCTTTTATACATAGAGATACTCGAAGCTGTATGTGTTTAGTTTGTACTTCACGGTTAGTGTTGCTCCGAGTCTCCTAATCTTCCTCTGCAACATTAATTTTGCGGCTGTTCTACTTTATTTACAGACGTAATTTTCGCTTTGTTGCTAAAGGTATTCCCCAGTTAAGGATCCATTCTCTTGAGTCAGCCTATAAAATAAGTGATTTTTACGATTGTTTTTGGTAAAACTAATGAAGTAATGAACGTAAATGCTTTTACACATTATTTCTTGATTCTTAGACAACATTTTCTGAAGGTTTAAGAAACTGAGTCATCATTAAGCCCTTCATTCGAGGAGGTGTATCCGTGTCAGAAGTTCTGCAGTCTGCAAATCTTATGTGAAATTAAAAAAAAAAAATACAGTGAGATACAGTGTCTTTCAAGATGACGAAATGGGTTGCGAGCACACTGATTAAGATATCCTTCTGAAAATTGGCTGAATTGCTCCTAAGGCATGTAAGCATGAAATAATAGGCTATTTCTTTACTTTAAATTAATCATTAGTTATTGCAAGAAAGGTGACCAAAAACACACCCCAAAACTAGATCTTTGTTTCAATCGTCCCCCATTTTATTATTTTGTCAGAATTCAAAGAACTATGTTTTCATTCCGTGTGCAGTCTCCTGTAGGTTAAGAAAATTGTTTGTTTTCTGATTTCAAAAAAATGGTTCAAATGGATCTGAGCACTATGGGACTTAACTTCTGAGGTCATCAGTCCTCTAGAACTTATACCTACTTAAACCGCGCTGAAGACCTTGCTGTCGTGCGCCCACAAACCCCTCTACCCCCCCCCCCCCCCACCACACCTACTTAAACCCATCTAACCTAAGGACACCACACACATCCATGACCGAGGCAGGATTCGAACCTGCGACCGTAGCGGTCGCGGGTTCCAGACTGAAGCGCGTAGAGCCGCTAGGGCACTCCGGGCGGCCTTTCTGATTTCAGGTAAGATTTGCAGATTGCAGGACTACCGTCATGGACACACATCATTTTGGACTCCTTGGATGGGGAGCTTTACGACGACTGAGTTTCTTTACAGAAGACCTGAAATTGTTGTCCAAGAATCAATAAATAATGCGCAAAAATATTTACATTTTTGCTTCACTTACTTTTCCAAGAAATGGTAGAAGTCGGTTCTATTACAAGCTAATGAAGGATAATGGACCCTTAAACTCTTTAGAAATCTTATTCTTGTGCAGGAGAAATTTTGCCTCACTTATTACATTTAATTTTCTGAATGAAGATGCAACGTGAGCAAAACATTGACTTGAGAACGCTTTTTATACGTTTATCACGTCAGATGGATTGTGAAATTCTAATGTAATCTCTTTTGGGTCCTACTAACCAAATCTGACATCAACAGGGAGCAAAACAACTCAACCGTTACTTACTGTGTTGCTCGCCCTCGGTATTAAAATCATACTGATTACAAATCATGAAAAGAAAGCGTTAATATAGCTACGAATCGCATAAGACGTAAAGCTATGTTACCGTTTTGCAGACAGTGAGTCCTGCAGTGGAAGCAAATTATAAAATGAGTAAAGTTATCTGTTGTACACTTCTTTCTATATTTATCCTTATGTTTCAATGAAATAAAGTGGCAAATACAATTTGCTTTCCTAATCTGTCCCACCATCACAGCTGCTTTCAGCAGCAGCTGTTGCTTTTATGCTATAAGTGGTCAGAAGAGCTGAATCAATTCGTACACCGCCGTTTTTCAGCAGGTGTGTATTAGCTCCTGGGAGTAGCACGTATATGTCGTTTGAAGAATAATCACCAAAAACGGGAATATATTGCAATGGTGACTAGTATTAAAAAGTTGCGGCTGTGGGTGAGAAAACCTGAAAATAATTTACATTGCCTAGTGGCATTGTGCGTGTTCCTCAAACATTATTTTCTTGCAAAAAAAAAAAAAAAAAAATGGTTCAAATGGCTCTGAGCGCTATGGGACCTAACTCCTGAGGTCATCAGTCTCCTAGAACTTAGAACTACTCAAACCTAACTAACCTAAGGACATCACACACATCCATGCCCGTGGCAGGATTCGAACCTGCGACCGTAGCGGTCGCTCGGCTCCAGACTGTAGCGCCTAGAACCGCTCGGCCACCCCGGCCGGCATTTTCTTACAGTCACATAGTTTAAGCAACGTGTGGAACTCTACGCCACTTACTGTCTTTCATCATTTAGTGCGCCCTTATCCAACACAACTCTTGGCCATTTTGAAACACAGTATAAGAGAACGAGTCTCACAAAAGTCTAACCCACAACTACCGTATTGTGTTCATCATAACAATAAACCTGATGGAAACATTGCACCAAGTATTCCTCCGTCTTTGCTTGAATGTCATTGGATTTCGTTTTACGTGAAGCGGAAGCCAAGCTGTGTCCATTACAGTCAAGTAGGACCATAAGGATACGTTTTATGTCGTGTTACACGCACATAGATTGAGTGATAATTCGGGACAACGGCTTTACCGGCGTATTTAATTTAGACAGCACTGGCCAGCCAGCTGGTCCAACTAACCTTGCGATGACGTGAGCAGTTGGAGTTCAGAAGTAAAAAGAGACGAGTAGAGAAACAACATAGATTCGAATGTCATTTAATTTTTAAAGAGAATAAAGTAATATTCGGCAAAACTTCAGCACTACTATACACTTCTTGGGTGACCAGACGGAAAGCATTAAATACTCTCATTCCCACCTAACATGGCATAATTACAAACAAGAGTCATCAAAATTCCTGACTTAAGCACAGGGTAATTTCTCATGGCGAGCTATGAGTGATGTTGCCTTAGGCACTCGCACCTAGTGAGTACGTGGCTGGCAACCACGGGGCCCCGAGCTGAGTCCTGGCATTGCTTCCACTTACGTATGCCAGGCTCCTCACTTTTATCTTTACTATCTGGCCACCCTCGGTCGATTCTTGTTCTTTTCCGACCCTGACGCTATTAGGTTTAGAGGGCTAGGGGTCTTTCATTTTCCAACCTATACTTCTCATGCAGCGTCTGACCCGGAGCGGGCGGCTGCGAAAGGCATCTATATCCCATGTTAGGGGCGGCCTCCAGAACAGCGGAAGGCAACGGAATACCACCGCAGATTATCTTCCCTGCATAATGCAGTCTCCATTTCATGCACAAAAATGGATTCCTCTCATGTTAAATCAGTATCCGCAGGTAAAATAGTCCCCATTCGGATCTCCAGGGGGGGGGGGGGGGGGTGTCACAACTTGAAAGGAGGCGAAAAATCAAAACTCTGTTAGAACTCTAGAACTCTGCTACAAGCAGGAAAACTAGAAAACCTTAAAAGAGAGATGGAAAAGAATCATATGGACCTCGTAGTAGATGCTGGGGTAAGATAGTATGGATGTAGAGAGTTAGTCAGATGAATATGTATTGTACTACACAGGAGGAGAAGTAAAAGGAATGAATGGAGTAGGAATGATTATGACAAAGGATTTGGCTAAATGTGTGGAATATGTGGACTATGTAAATGACCAGGTTATTGGTGTAAGGCTGAAAAGAGCATAAAAGATTTACTGATTGTCCAGGTATATATGCCAACTTCAGAACATGATGACCAAATTGTAGAGGAAACGTACTATGTAATAGAGAGAATATTGGACGAAAATAAAAAATGCTGCAAAGTAGCAATGGGAGATTGGAACGCCATTGTGAGAAGAGGGGAAAGAGGGAAACATAGCAGGCAGTCACGCTCTTGGAAAGAGAAATGATAGAGGTGAATGTCTAGTTGACTTCTGCTGGGAAAGGCAGCTGACAGCGGCAAATACAAGGATCAAGAACCACAAGAGGCTCTACACTTGGAAATCACCAGGAGGTAATACAGAAACCAAATCTATTTTATACTGGTGGAAGAAGAATACAGGAATGGAATCAAGAAGGTGCACACATTAGCAAGTGCAGATATTAATAGCGACCATAACTTACTTATAGTAGAAACAGAAATAAGAATGAAAAAAACTGAAGAAGGCGACCATGGTGACGAAGTGGGATCTAGAGAAGATAAGATCCAACATGGAAGAAATTACAGAAATGTTGTCACGTGGGTTCCTAAACACATTACGAGACAAAGAACCACCTGATAATGCCAACGAGTACTGAAATATCCTGAAAGAAGGAATCATTAAAGCAGGACAGCAAAGTATAGGATACGTAAAAGGGCAAAAGAAACCATGGGTCACACAAGAAATGATTTCCAAGATGGAGGAGAGAAGAAAATTTAAAAACAAGAACACTGAAGTTGCAAGAAAGATGTAACGAAGGTTAAATAATGAGCTGCGAATAGAAACAGAGCAGGCTAGGAAAAAATAGCTATAAGAGGAATGTGGTGCAGTTGAACTGGAAAGGGAGGGAAGATGCTACTTACTATACAACAGAGTTAAGACTGACATGGGATCAAAACAGAGCAGGAAGTTCTACTATGGAAATTTTGATTAATGAAGAAGAGGTAGTGTGTAAAGATCGTGACGATGTCCTTCAGAGGTGGGAAGAATATCTAAAAGAACTATATGACACAGATCGCAAACCAGAAACTCTGGAACTTGAATCACTCAACAGCGTAAGTGATGACGAGATAGGACCAACCATCAGAATGGAAGAAATAAAGTCTGCCATAGCTGCAATGAACAATGGCAAAGCGGTAGGTACAGATGTGATACCGGGAGAAATATTAAGATGTTTGAACCAAGATGGAATAAGAGAAATAGTGAGGTTATGTAATAAAATATATGACAGTGGTGAATGTCCTGAGGACTTTCTGACAACAGTAATGATTCCTTTATCGAAAAAACAAGGAGCAAAGAAATGCAGTGAGCGCAGGACAATCAGCCTCATTTTACATGGAGCCAAAGTGATGTTAAGGATAATTATAAGAGACTTGAAAAAGTAATGGAGGAAAATCTTGGCGAGGAGCAGTTTGGCTTTAGACGGAATACGGGCACCAGAGTTGCAATAGGGCCCCAAAGAATTTTGGGAGAAATGTTTCATTGATCTAGAAAAGGCATTTGACAATGTGGCTTGGAACAAGCTGGTGACTATAATGAGGGAAAAGAGAGCGGACTGGAAAACCAGAAGACTTGTAAACTCACTGTATCTTAATCAAGATGCCTCAATTAAAGTGAGAGGAGAAAGTACAAACTGGATCGGACTAGGAAAAGGAGTAAGACAGGGATGCTGTCTATGACCTACCCTTTTCAACCTCTACTTGGAAAATATAATTGACCAATGCTCATTAGATGACAAAGGAGTAGAAATTGGAGGAAGAAGAGTAGGGTGTTTGAGGTTTGCTGATGACATGGTCCTTCTCGCCACAGGGGAAAAAGAATTACAGGATTTAGTGGACAGGACTGAAGCTAATGGAAAAAATCATGGAATTATAATTAACATAACGAAAACAAAAGTGTGGGCACCGGGAGGAAATAAAGAAATAAAAATTATGGTGAATGGAGAAATATTAGAACAGGTGCAAAATTTTAAGGGTTTTGGAAGCAGGACAGACACCGACTGGAAGTGCAGCACAGAAATTAAAACAGGAGTAGCAATGGCAAAAGAGGCATCTTATAAGAAAAGGACAATTTTCTGCAGCAGTCTGGAGAGAGAACTCAGGAAAAGACTTATAAAATGTCTTGTGTGGAGTGTTCTTCCGTATGGCGCAGAAACGTGGACTTTGATGAAGAAAGACAGAGAAAGGCTGGAGGCTTTTGAGATGTGGACGTGGCAGAGGATGGAAAGAATACGTTGGATGGACATAGTAAAAAATGAAGAGGTACTGAGAAGAGTGGGAGAGAAAAGTCAGTTACTAGATGTAACAAAAAGAAGAAGAAAATTGGATTGGGTATATATTAAGAAAGAATGACGGACTGATAAAAACAGTTTTAGGTTATGTCGTAGGGGAAAGGAAGCGAGGAAGGAAGAGATTTCAGATAGTGGATGACGTGATGGACGGTACAACATACAGCAGGCTTAAGAAGGAAGCAATGGATTGCAGAAAATTGGGAGGTAAAGAACCTGCTAATATAGCAAAAAACTGATGACGATGATGATGTGTGATGTAAAAGCATACTACAGGGATTTTACCGTATTGTTGAATACTGAAGCCAATGAAAGTATTACAGTCAGGCGTCTGGTAATCTCTTAGCTTCTTTGTTATCCGTATCCCAGAGTTACATTTCACTTCTGGAGCTGTCATCTGCAGTGTTCGTAACGATTCGATAAAAAACACAATCCACGAAGCTAAATAGCGCAGTATTTCCTACTCTTCTTTTATGACGTGCAGTTCTGTATCACGGCGGCGTTAGGCACATACACGTTAAAAAGCTGCGTGTACGTCTGGCAGCGTAACACACTTGTTATTTCTCGCGACAAATCCCGTTAACTTTGCTCCAGATCAGTTCTGTTGGATTCATATTGTAATGATACAGCGGTAAATGCAAAAATGGAGCAATGTAAGGAGTGCCCGAGCCTGCGAAACTGATTGTTTTTATGTCTCTACGAGATTTATCTCTCTGATTTGTGTAAGACTATATTTGTGGACATAGACCAAATAAAGAGTATTTGGTTTTTCATTTTTGTCCTAAAAATTAAATTGTTATGTTTCCTTAATTTAAGCAACCTTTATTAACAATGTTTCATAAAATATCGATAGTTAAGAATTTAGCGGTCCATGAACTGCACCAGTTATCAGTCTGCTATGCTACCGATTCCGCTATTCATCCCATGTGTATTAATATTTCGGAAAACTTAAAAGCCGATTTTTTCTGTAAATGCATGAAAAATATTAAGAACAACTTATTTCTCTGCAATTTTTAGCCTTGTTCCACACGGGTGTTTCACTACGGAACATGAAGCATCCTCAGTCATTTTCATACTACGTATTAACACCGCGACAATCAGAGCACAGCAATACGGACACTGTGAAGTACTCGATTTTTGAAATAAAAACTGCATAGCTGAAGCGTGATTAAGAAAAACGTTGATGACTGTTAATACATTACAGTATCTTAAAGTTTCATTTAACATAACTTAGTAATAGGGTATTTAATACATACATTACTTCCAAGAGCGTAACAACGCCAGTAAATGTGTGCTATGGCTTCTGACCGATCATCGTGTATGTGTTTGTTTACATCGGGTCTATTCTTATGATGAAAAGAGTATATAAACAACTCTGAATGCCTCTCGCCAATATGGCAAGCCCAACAAACAGCGTCACGCTTTTTTACGCAATGTTGTTTGATTCTCCGATCCATTATTCGGCTTACTGTAGTGTGCGAACACAACACTGTCGATTTCTGGCTTACTGACGGCTCAGAACTGTGAGGGAAATTAGGTTCCGCGGAAGGGCTCAGGAACCGCGGCGCTCTTGGAAACGGAGGCCGCAGCTCCACCTGGTGACGTCACTAGCGAACTTGACCCGGCGGTGCGGCGATGACATCCGATAGCGGCCGACTCCGCCTCCGGGTGGCCTTTCGCCCCCAGTCTAGAGGCGCCGCTTTCAGTCGGATGCTTGCTGGCTTGGATGCCATGCTTTCCTACTCGAAATGCCAATTGGCTCATACTTCACCGGAACTGACTGTTGCTTACGCACTATTCGCGTGGGTGTCCATTGTTTTAATGTGACGTCTACTGTGAACATGAGTCTCGCAAGGATAGAACGTACGAGGAGGCATCTCACTACATTCTGCAAACACGCATCCACACAGAGACGGCTCTACGGGGGTAGGGGGGGGGGGGATGCAATATGTAGTGCTACGTCCTAGTTTGCCACCACCAACCGCCACAATGCAATAGAAATAAATGGGGAAATGCAACGGTACAAGATGCAAAATCTCGTCATCGTATTCACTGCGTCGATTCTTTAGTGGCCACTAAATAGGGCTTTTTCCGTAACCTCTCTTAGTAGCTATATTTTCGACCTATTCTCTTCAGCTATCATCACAAGTTCTTCTTAGTCTCGTTTTGAATTGAGTTAATAGGAAGAGGAAAACTCTTGTCGTACAAAACGTTCTTTTCATCATGTCTGGTTTTCCGTAGCTGTGCGAAGGTAAGTACAACGATTCTCTGACTAGTTTCTCAAAAGAGATTCCTAGCTCATATATTGCAGACGAAGTGTTATTCTGTTATACTAAATATAGAACGTGCACCATTGACTTCCTGTCTTTGGTAAAATTGTTTTAATCGATATAAAATTTTTTGTAACCCGCCTGGAAGGCGGTGCATGGGTAGGAGCAGGAGCAGGAAAAATATGTCGGTACTGCACGTAAGTAAAAGTGGTTTACTGTTGCAAAAAACAAGTTAATACATGGTTACATAACTTTCAGTGAGGTTCAATGCTGAGATCCGTCGTATGTAGAGGAAAGCTGAAGCGAAATGTCCCGGCCGTCTGCTCTTGATCAAATGGGCTGAATCTACAGTGGTGCTCGTAGAGCTGGACAGCGCCTGCTAGAGGGCGCTGTCGTCGTTGTCTGTCGTAGTGCCAACCTAGCAGAGCGCATTTATGTTGTGGCATCGTAGGTATCGATTCCACAAAATTATTTCTCCGGTAATGTAAGTTTACGTAAAATCAGGTCTCTAGAGAGTTTCTTCAACCTTTTTCCTGTGAAGTATTTAAAAACTTTTGTTTCACTTGTCGGGTACAGTAAATCACACGCACAATATACAAGACTTTTGAAACGTCTCTGTTAGATTCGTTTCATGCTATATAAATTATTACTACATAAATATTATTACTGTTTAAATTATCATAGTATATAAATTGTGTACCTAGCAGATAGGGTACAAAGAGTAGAGATAACACATACCTCAAATAGATATAAACATTTAGTAAAACACTTATCAGAACCAAAATACATTAATATAGGGGTTCCGCAAGGTAGTATATTAGGACCAATACTATTCCTGATATACATCAATGACTTTCCCACGGTGCAAAAATTCTCTTCGCTGATGACAGCAATATTATCGTCATTGAGAAAGCAAGAGAACTCCTTGAAGAGAGAGCAAATGAAGCTCTCAAGGAAGTTTACGTTTGGTCAATAAGCAATAAAGTGACATTGAACATAAAGAAAACTAATGCCATGAATTTAAGTCTGAAGAGGGAAAATGGCTATATTAAATTAAATGTAGATGGCACCTCTATAGACTGAGTGACAAATGCAAAATTTCTAGGAATGAATATTTATTCACAGTTGAACTGGTGTGAACACACAAAGGTACTTGCAAGCAGAATGTCATCAGCATGTTATGATGCCCTTAGAATCCTATCATCAGTGTGTAACATGCAGTGCCTTTAGTTACATACTATTCATATATACACTCAGTTCTTAGCTATGGCATTCTGTGTTGGGGAACAAACGCACAAAATATGAACACAACTTTCAAATTCCAGAAAAGAGCCAGACCTAAACTTATATTTACCAAGGAAAAATAAACATAAAACTCAAAACAGCATTTTCTACCAAGGAATAAAACTGTAGAATAAATCACCAAAAGCGATGAAAGAAATTGCGAGAATACACTTATTTAAAAAGGCAGCTAAAAAGTACCTGTTATGCAATACATTTTATACATTGAAGGATTACTTAGATATGACAAGGTAGGGGTTTAGTAAAAAAAAGTTATACAAATAATAATGATTATAAAACATCCAACATTCCACATAACACTTTCACACGATGTGATTTTCTTTCGTTTTTCCTTTTCTAGAAAAACTTACCCACAAGCTATGCATTGCACAGTACTAACACCGCTTCCTTTTTCTGAGCTCGACATCTCACTCATTATAGAGGGATGCCGACTCAGTTTTTCAGGATAGCAAATGGGAAGTCGTGGTACAGAAAATGGTCTAGAGATCACCAGTGCGTGTGCGTCTGCGTGTGCGTGTGCGTGTGCGTGGTGACTGATAGTGATATGAGTGAACAGTGTGGCATTACATTATTTAATATGTCATTTGTAAAAAAAAGTATTGCATACCAGGAGTAACCTTAATGATTGCCTCTAACTAGAAGTCTGTAAATGTATGTGTATACGAATTAGCTTATTTTAAGTAGGTCTATACTTATAAATACTTTGACATGTCCTCCTTGTAAAAAGAGATCTACAGATGAATAAAACTACTACTACTACTACTACTACTACTATTTCGTGTTGTCACTCTCAATTATTTGTAATTTAGCTTTGTATTTCCTGTTTGTCTCCATTCAATGGTACACAATAACATTAAAGTATCAATTTTTCCATAACGCATCTGATCCTATATATATTACCTACATTTTGTGCTCCCAAATTTCCGTTCTCTCTTTATCATCTGTATGAATGAGTGAGTGTGTATGTTGAATTTGTCTTATGTATGGTATATATGGCTTATATCTGGCTGTCTGCTGTAGTAGCGACAGTGTAGCCAACGAAGCTTTCTCAGTCAAGACAAAGAGATTTGTACCCTTTCGGTATTCATTTGAAAGTAGTTAAATTGGTGGCGGAAAGGACCCCTCTGGTCTCTTCCGGCTACGTGGGGGAAGTTTGTTGCAGAGAGAGCGAGCTCTCGTCACTCGTAACTGGACATTCGGTGAGTGAAGACGACTTGGCGTTGGTGAGTGTGTTAATGTGTGATGGTGTGTAGCTATTCCATCTAATATACACGCTTGGTCTGTGTAATGGGACGCGAAATTAAAGCGTTATCCATCCACAAGGATCAGCTCAGTTTGCAGGTAAATATAAGTTTAATTTAGTGTTTTGTTTATGTATTTGTAATATTTTGTTATGTTTGTAAAATATTTAAAGATTTGTATTTTTGTTTTGTATGTTTCATGTTTGGAGAGAGCAGCGCAACTCGTGGAAACAGCATCTTCACTGCCGGAATCAGAAAGAAAATTGCTGGCCACTAGACGTCACGGGTTAACGGCCAAAGAGCAGCAGAAGATCCTGTGACCGGGTTGTTGCGTCGAGCCTCCAACATTCAAATAATAAAAATTTGTAATTTTCCCTTGTAATGACGTCACAGAATGATTAGTTCATGTTGTATTTTGTTCAGTTCTGTTTTGTCGAGTCTGATGTTCACATCTGTATGTAGCATATACGAAGACAATGAAACAGTGTATGCTCTAAAGCTTAAATACGTGTTTGAGAATTACTTATGAAGAATTATATTGAGGAAGAATTATTACTGAATTTTTCCAAGATATTAATTTTCAGAAGAGTTTGATTTCGATTTTTGAATCTTAAGAGTTTTACAGTCTGATTTTAATATGGGAAAAATAAGATAACTTGCAAGAATACAATTTCCAAGAAGAAACAAACGACATCTAAATTTCAAAAGTTTGCGCAAACCAGTTGGACTGAGTGACGTAATTTTGCACAAACGACTCAACTGAAGGTGTTTTAATTAGAGTTTCGTTCAAGAATCTTTATAGAGAACTTTTTAAATAATTTTTTTGAATTGTGTTGTAAACGACGGAGGTGACGAAGTCTGCACATGGTCATAATTCAAACAAAACTCATTGAGAAACACGCGGCGTTACACTACGCCGTGGCGACCTTATAAACAGGACTTGTGTGCAAATAAAGGCACACTAATACGAAACAATCAAAACATCAAGAGTCCTTCTGAAATCATCGCGGGTCTTCGTGGAGCCTTCACCAGCCAGGAGCGGCTTCTCGGGTGTGGGCATCTGACGGATTGCAGTCAAGCAGTACGGTCACGCAGTTAATCCACGAGAAGGCGCACCTGTTGGGCAGCAGCTGAACGCTGCAAACCCCGACAACCTATTTCTCCCTAAACTAACAGGCCCAGTACGTTGGCTGGGGGCCCCGGTGGGTATTAACGGTGTTGCTGAGGGCTTCGCCTGTCTATGGTGCGGCCGGGCGTGGTTGCAGCCAGTGACGTCTCCAGTGTTCGACTCAGCGTCCCGCCGGTTGCGGAAGCGGGGTCGCAGCATCTCAGCGGTTGCATTGACGGCTGTTACCTCTGCAGCCCATAGCAGCGCACTGATCACCGAGAACTGCAAACTACAATATTAGTGCCCGGTGAGTCTGTTTTAAGTAGGAAGTGGCGTGTTGCACTTAGGGGAGCGTGCTTTTAATAGGATTGGTGATTAAAAGTCTGCGTGTGTAATTAGTTGGCATTTTTCAAAAAATGTCGGGAAGTGAAATGTCGGACGAAGAGGAATCTGTGTCTGTTGGGAGCATGAGATCCTTTTTTAGGGCTATGGCTGAGATAGAAACCAGATTGAAGCAATCTAACGTTGAGTCTATAGTTAGACTAAAAGAGGAACTTAGAAGGGAACTTAAAGAGGAAGTAACAAAATCTACAGACAGGTTACAGGAACATCTTAATGAAACCAATCGAGAATTAAGTGGTAAAATAGAGGCTTCTAAAATTGAGACGCAGGAAAAATTAATAGGACTTAGTAATAAGATTGCTGATAGTTGTAAAAGGTTAGAAGAGCATATCCAGGAATCGCGTGAGGAAAAAGCTCGCATCGAAAACGATATTACCGACTTAACCAAGAGACTAGATAATGTCAGTGTCTTAGTTGTGAATGAAATAGAGATGATTTTTACTATGCAAACAGAAACTGTTCGTAGAGAATTATTAGAATCTATTAAAGAAGTCTCTACCAAAACTGTACAGATTTCTTCAATAGATAATGTAGAATTAGAGACTTGGCTCAACGAGTAGAAAAAGACAATACCGAAATCGAAAATATAAAATGTTTAATTACTGAAATATATCGATACTCCCAAAGATAATGATGCTGATGAAAGTACAGAGCGTTCACATCGTGAACATAGTGAAGAATCGATGTTAGCAAACTGTGTATCCAGCACATAGATGCGACTACAGGAAATTACTAAACGGCTGTCAGAATTAGATAATAGTGAAAACATTTCAAGTAGTAGAACTAATAACGTAATCAGAGACAACCGTCGCTTCGTGTTTGCTAGCATGGAAGACAACAATGCAAATAAAGAAACCACCGCAAGCAAATCCGACGCAACTCCGTCTCTGCAATCTAAACAAAATCCGCTCATGTCTCTCGCAGAATGTTGGGACGATATAACGACAAATTCAAATGTAGCAAGTCGATTTCCTGCATTCAAACCAGGAGGCGAACTTTACCCTATGATCTTCATAAAGGCTTTTGAAACTTCATTATCTCCTAAATGGAGTAATGAGAAACGGATTCAATTTGTAATAGGGCATTTAGAAGCAGAAGACACAGAATGGGCGGTACTGCATAGGACTGAATTTAGGGACTGGGAGGACTTTGATAAGCAGTTTAAACAAAATTATTGCTCAAGAGGAAAACAACAACACTTAACTTTAGAGTTGTTAGACCCTCCTCCTTATTCTAAAAGGTGGGAGGTTATAGAAATTATTTCGAATGGCATTTAAACCGCGCTAAATTAATTGAAGAATCAATTATTGAAAGTCATCTTATTAGTAGATTACCGTATTATGTGAAGGAAAAAATGATAGAAAGGGAATGGCGGCAACCTTGCAAATTAATGGGATATTTAGAACGGTTAGATATACTTAGTAGAGAACGGGAAGACGAGAAATTTAGATTTAGTAGAAATGAAAATTCTCGAAACAATAATGTAATTCAGAACCGCGAAAATTTAACAACAACAATCATAGCCGGTTTCATTATATAAAACGTCAATCTAAAGATCAAGAGAGCAAACAAAATCGCGGTAATAACTCTAAAATGCTGAAATTACACAATAACGATGATTAGACAAATCACCCTCAAGTAATTAATGAGGGTCAAGTTGTAGGCGATGTTATCATAGAGTTCGGAAAACTAGTAAAGTCCTTTAGTGCGGGTCGACTAAAGGGAACTGTTAGTCAAAGTTATACAAGACCCACTTGCAATTTTTCATCAAGCTGCCTAAAGGAGGGTGATTGGCAATAAGATTTACTTCGTGAAGACAATCAGATAAGGAATTTAAGTACGAAATTAGGTATATAAAAGGATCTCAAAATGTAGTTTCGGATGCTTTGCCGTGACTTCCAGTAGGAATGGAGAATATTAGCATTGCAGAAGAACCAGGAACAAATTACCATGTTTATTTCCTTTAAAATCAGGAGAACGAACGTAAGGTTAAACAGTTAATAACTGCTATTAAATGCAATCAAAGAAATGACGATCAGTATAGGGATGTTACACAAAACCTTAGTAATGGGGAAGAAACAGTTAACACTAGAGGTGTGTGGTTATATTTCAACGAGTTGTTGTACTGGAAAGCACAGAAGGAACATCAGAGGTGGAAAATTTGCATTCCGAAAACTGTCGTTTTCGAATTAGTTACTTATATCCATGAAGGTTACGGGCATTTTGGTATTCATAAATGTGTCAAACATCTGATGAAGTATTACTGTTTCAAAAATATGTCCCGTATTGTAAAAAGCATCATTAGAACTTGTGAAATTTGCCAAAAAGTTAAAGTTAGTAACAAATGTAAGCATTCTAAATTATATGTGGTAATTCCTCGAGGTCTATGGGATCTACTGTCACTGAATTTTTTCGGTCCTCTGCCTCGTAGTTCAGGAGGATTCAGTTATGTGTTTGTTATAATGGAATGTTGGTCCAAACATGTGAAACTATATACTTTGAAACGAGCGAATACAGCAAGCGTTATACGCTGTCTTATTCGAAATTACTTTGTTAACTGGAGCATTCCTAAAAGACTTAGTCTGACAACGGTAGTGCTTTTATTAGTCAAAAGTTTCAAGATATGATAAAACAATATGGAATAAGGCACATCTTAATCTCAAAAATATCACCCTCAAAGTAATTTAGTAGAAAGAGTTATGAAAGAATTAGGATGGTTATGTAAAACATATTGTGCATCTAGGTATACTCGGTGGGCCAAACTAATGCCTGAATTCGAAAAATATTGAACGAATTGCCTCATATAACGACAGGGTTATCCCCTATAGAAATTTTAGGCAAACGAACTATAGGAGAGCCTTTACTAGCTGCTTTACCTTGGCCACCAGTAAATGAGACCCAACAATGCATTTTAAGTGACAAAATTCGCGAACAGATTGTTAAGAAAGCTGAACGGAGACTTAAAAGTTATAATCAACATGCTATAGAACCCTCATTTCAAGTAGGAGACCTTGTATTAGTACGATCTCATCCTAAAAGTTCGAAAATTAATAAGGAATGTAGGAAATTTTTCTTTACCTTTGAAGGTCCACATGTTGTCCATAAGGTTGTACTCCCAAAGCATTACTTCTTATGGAACCTTCATCAGGTTCAAATCAAATGGCTCTGAGCACTATCCGACTTAACTTCTGAGGTCACCAGCCGCCTAGAACTTAGAACTAATTAAACCTAACTAACCTAAGGACATCACACACATCCATGCCCGAGGCAGGATTCTAACCTGCGACCGTAGCGGTCGCTCGGCTCCAGACTGTAGCGCCCAGAACCGCACGGTCACTTCGGCCGGCTGAAGCGTTGATGGTCGATGACATAGAACAAATGTAATTCGTACTGAACGACATGTTTACCGACGTAACTGCATGTAACGAGCATTTGCAACCACTGTTGAAGCATAATCCTTTCTGTATGTGGTAAACAGTTCAAAGCACATTCTCAGTATTGAAGTCAGTTCACTTAGTAAACTTATCTTTCTACAGTCATGGCTTTCGCATTATTTCACGATATAGCAGTTCACTGTAAGAGGCCCATAGGCACACTAGCACACAGTTCTGAATGTGTACTTAACTTTGATTTTGGTAAAGGAGGCTTTTTACAGTCACTGATTCAGATTACTCCACGATATATTAGTTCAAGATAGGAGGCACATCGACATATTGGATTTTTAACCTGGGAGTTTGCGTTGTGTATTCGAATGCAATCTCTGCACTGCTCCAGAATCGCAGCTTTTATAATATTTCGTGGAAAATTAATTGTGAACGAGCAACATTTAAATACACTTTTATCATTATTTTGACAGTTCACAATCACGTCAAAAAACAGTCTATATGTCTGCAGATACAAATTCACCGTCAACACCAGGTCTACAAGCAACAAACAACCAACCCATGACTGTCGTCGTGCCATCGATATCCGAAAATCTCGCTAGTTTCGTCAGAAATCTAAATTCTCACTCTCACAGATTATTATCAGAACTAAATCTTGTTAAACGTTATCGACTTTAACCAGAACTATTTTAAAAAAATAATTACAGCAACAGAGAATAAATAAAATCCGTTCAGTTTCTGACAGTTAAGTGGATACACAAGTTGTGATAAATTCATAGGCCGATCGCGGAAAAGTCTGCCTGACAACGGCCAGTCCACAGGAGAAGATGCCCCTTGACTCATATACAAAACTGATATTCGCTTATTGTACATTGTTAAAGAAAAAGGAATGTATAATCTGAAAAAATGTACTCTAGTGAGATTGTCAGGAACTTAGTCTATGGTCTTTTGGTGAACTGTAAACTGCTTTATCTGCCAAGATGTCTACGACACTGAAAGAAATATATTTCATTGCACAGAAAGTAAATGGTTATTAGGGGGTGATTGGTTATCTGGAAAAGTGATTTGCAAACAGGAACTGGGAAAGTTACCCAATGTGCATCTCTGTAGTCTACTGTAGGTTACACGTGCCACAAAATTTTTCTGGCACTCCATCAAATTTAATTAAAATTGGGAAAATTTAATATAATAATTGACGCAATCACTGCATTCGTAAGCATAACCAATATATTAATATTAATAAAAAGATCCAAGTTAATATGTGAGATGATCATATGAGAACAACGTAAGTATAAACATTAAATCAAATAATTCAGAGCAAGCAGGAGCTTAAGCCTCAATAAGAAGAAAAAGATAGTCAGATAAAAGTCTACAAATATCAGGCCTGCCTTTTGCGCTTCAGAAACGCCCCGTGGGACGTATTAAAAATAATGTTACAAAAGGGGACGGATTTGTCTGAGAAACATCAGCCACATTTAACATAGTTTATTAAAATGAAACATCATATTAAATATTTGCGAAGTAATTCTAAACTATGAACTGTCGTTGCCTGTTATTTAATTATTTAACTCACTTATATTATTATTATTTTGAGTTCCGAGGTACACTGAGGTGATAAATGAAAAGGAAGCGGCGATAAATGAAAAGACGAATATGGAAAAAGGTCACACATAAAAACACAATTCACACATAAAGAACAGAGAAAAAGAATTTTGCCCAACAAAATAATTCAAAGGCTCAGATGTTCATCCTATCGATGAGATTCTATTATTGTGAATAAGAACATTATAGAACACTTTCCGACAAATAAATTTATTCGCATCACCTAGCACATGAAACAATGGTACGCTTGTGTGAAACAGCCGTAAATGTGATGAATATTCATGAACAAAGCAAATTTACTAAGACTTGTGAAAACTTTAAGAACATAGATGTAAACCGTACAGACACAAATACCAATAAAATATCACACGGAATTAAGAATATAACTTGTTTAAGATGGTACTGAAATTACAAGCGGTGAAATCACCATCACGTGGCACGAAGAAAGCCACACATCTTAAAACTGAAACGAAATGAAAAGTAGAAGAAATAAAACACATACACACGAGAAAAGTCCATTCCGGTTAAACGAGAAGTCAGAAAATTGGATTTTAAACCTGTGCTGTAGTAAGGAACTACCTACATCACGTGTTCTGCTTGCAGAAAGCGAGGAGCGGAAAAACTTACTACCTACGGAAAAATTCTCTGAAAAATGTAAGAATTTGTTTGCCGAACTTGAAAATGAACTAGCAGATGTAGTGTAACGACGCGTATGACTCAATGAGTTTTGTTTCAAATATGACCATGTACAGACTTCGTCACCTACGTCGTTTACAAAACACTTCAAAAAAATTATGTAAACTCTTTTAAAGTTCTCTATAAAGATTCTTGAACGAAACTGTAATTAAAACACCTTCAGTTGAGTCGTTTGTGCAAAATTACGTCACCCAGTTCAACTGGTTTGCGCAAACTTTTTGAAATTTAGATGTCGTTTGTTTCTTCTTGGAAATTTTATTCTTGCAAGTTATCTTATTTTTCCCATATTAAAATCAGACTGTAAAACTCTTAAGATTCAAAAATCGAAATCAAACTCTTCTGAAAATTAATATCTTGGAAAAATTCAGTAATAATTCTTCCTCAATATAACTCTTCATAAATAATTCTCAAACACGTATTTAAGCTTTAGTGCATACACTGTTTTATTGTCTTCGTATATGCTACATACAGATGTGAACATCAGACTCGACAAAACAGGACTGAGCAAAATACAACATGAACTAAACATTCTGTGACGTCATTATAATGGAAAATTACAAATTTTTATTTATTTTAATGTTGGGGGTTCGACGCAACAACCCGGTCACAGGATCTTTTGCTGCTCTTTCGCCGTTAACCTGCGACGTCTAGTGGCCAGCAATTCTCTTTCTGGTTCCGGCAGTGAAGATGCTGTGTCCGCGAGTTGCGCTGCTCTCTCCAAACATGAAACATACAAAACAAATATACAAAACTTTAAATATTTTACCAACATAACAAAATATTACAAATACATAAACAAAACACTAAATTAAACTTACATTTACCTGCAAACTAAGCTGATCCTTGTGGATGGGTAACGCTTTAATTTCACGTCCCATTACATACCCCACCCATAAGCTCAGACTGGCAGAAATTAACCGAAAATAAACCTTCTCATATATGCAATATTAACTGTTAAGGTAATAAAAGTTTCAAACATTTTTCTTACATTTTACGGAGTCTAATGTCTTTGTTTTTAGATAGATTTATCCTTTTATGGCTTTAAAGAAATAATATCCTGAATGTTTGTGACTATTTGTCATTTACTTTTTAGTCGTTTGTTAATGTTGTTATTCGCAGCTGAATATACGGAGATTACTCCTTTCAACTTAACAGTCGCTAGTAAATCTGTCAAATCTATCGACTGATATGGATAGATTTGACAGTGTCTAGCAAGAAAATTAGGATTGTGTCAGTATATTCGCATTGTGAAGGGACAGATCAAGATAAGATGGATAGTTTTTATGACGCACTCAGTGATGTAGCTGTTAAAGGACAAGGACAGTGTTCTGCTCATGGGTGATTTTAATGCCGGGATTGGAAATCGAACAGAAGGGTATGAAAAGGTTATGGGTAAATTTGGAGAGGATATGGAGGCCAACAGGAACGGGAAACAGCTCTTGGATTTCTGTGCGAGTATGGGCTTAGTAATCACAGACTCCTTTTTAAACATAAGAACATTCACCGGTATACTTGGGAAGGCAGGGGAACCAGATCTATCATTGACTATATAATAACAGATCAGGAATTCAGGAAGGCTGTGAGAGACACACGTGTGTTCAGGGGATTCTTTGATGACGCTGATCACTATTTAATCTGCAGTGAAATTGGTATTGTGAGGCCGAAAGTGCAGGAGGTCAGGTCCATGTGTAGGAGGATAAGAGTGGAGAAACTTCAGGATAAGGAAATCAGACACAATTACATAACAGTGATCTCAGAAAGGTACCAGTTAGTTGAATGTAGTCAACTGTAGTCACTGGAAAAGGAATGGATAAGGTACAGGGACACAATACTAGAAGTGGCCAAAGAATGTCTTGGAACAGTAGTGTGTAAAGGTAGGATGAAGCAGACAGCTTGGTGGAATGACACAGTCAAGACATTAGACTGTTGATGTCTGGAAACATGCTGCCTGGTTGGATGAGTCTCATTTCAAATTGTATCGTGCACGGCTGTGGAGACAGCCTCATGAATCCATGGACCCTGCATGTCAACGGGAACTGCTCAAGCTGATGGAGGCTCCGTTGCAGCAGTGTGTAGTTGGAGTGATATGGGACCCCAGATACGTCTAAATACGACTCGAAATGTGACACATACGTAAGCATCCAGTCTGATCACCTGCATCCATTCATGTCCATTGTACATTCCGATGGACTTGGGCGATTCCAGCAGGACAGTGCGACATCCCGTATGTCCAGAATTGCTACAGAGTGGCTCTAGAAACACTCTTCTGAGTTTAAACACTTCCGTTGGCCACCAAACTCCCCAGACATGAACATTATTGAGCATATCTGGGATGCGTTGCAACGTGCTGTTCTGAAGAGATCTCCACCCCCTCGTACACTTACGGATTTATGGACAGCCCTGCAGGATGCATGGTGTCATGGTGTCAGTTCCCTCCAGCACTACTTCGGACATTAGTCGAGTCCATAACATATCATGTTGCGGCACTCCTGCTTGCTCGCGGGGGCCCTACACAATATTAGGCAGGTATACCAGTTTCTTTGGCTCTTCACTGGAATACATTTTAGAGGACTGGAATATGTTTGTAGAGCGCCAACATGAGACATGGACTCACCGTTTCTCACAGCTAAGTTTCTTTCGCTGAACATTATAACAGCTAGGGAGCTCTCCTCTTGCAATTATGTATTTGAGATGATTAGTTACATAAAGTTAGCTTTTGTGTTCCTACGTTCCTATGCATGATTACACTTCATGTAACTTTGTTGCAAGATCATTTAAATAATTCCTCCAGTGATTTCAGACTGAACTAAAGCTAAATTCATTATTCAATGATGTTTTACAGTAAAATATGAATGTAAATTGTATCTATCTACGTTAAATTCTTTTAGCACGTGCATGCGTTAGGTATTCTTGAAATCCTATATTAATAACAAATATAATATTTTATATTTTTCTGTTGTCTTATTATATGCATATTGATATTAGCAGTCTTCGTGAGTGCTGCTCTTTGTTTGTGTGCTTGGGAATATTTAGCACTGAATTATATAATAAAGAAGTTTGTCACAACCCAAAGGTAATTTTCTATTTTCTAAATTGATTCTGTCGATGCCACTCTAACTGTTAATGAATCATCTGATACCATTTTTGGTCTATATTTGCCTAGTTCTCTGCTTTTACATGGTATCGGTATCTTGTTGTTTATTGCGTTTATCCATTACTTGCATTTCTTTATCCTTTCTATTTCTTTATCATGTTGGATGGCTACGAAAATATTCTGTAAGTTTCTTATTCAGACATGTGCACTCTAGTCAGTTATTTATTTTTATATTTGACTTAAAATAGAATCAAAAGAATTATTAATGTTAATACTATTTATATTTGACAATATTGCACGAATCCCTAATTTTCTCATGTACAAAATTAATGTAACAGTAGATCTCATTGTACCTTCTTTGGAAATTATCTTTGGTGAGTTATGATCTTTGGTCGTAAGTTAATGCCACATGGGATAGTCTGTGTAGTAGCTGTTATGATTATGGCTCTGCTCCGTGTAGTCTTGTTTCGTCTGTGTTCTCTGAAGTGATGTTGCATGTTAAAAATATGAATCTCATTTCAAGAACTATTTAAATGAAAGAATTGCTATGTGATAAAATGTATGTCAAAGATTATGTTCGCATTCAAGAAAAACGGCTACAACGGCCTGCTGAAAATATTTCACAAGCGCGTCCCAACTATCATTAAATGTCACTTAATAACGCATGAACGATATAAATCTTCAAGAGATACTATAATAACGAAGACAGGACCAATGGATGTATAGCGTCGTAGTTTATGAAGTCGAAAGATGTGGATTCGCATCCTGCTGCACGTTAATGTTTTTTCAACTTTGGAAATGTCTTATGAATGTAATACAAATAAGTTCTCCAATATTCAGTGCTATTTATATTTCCGAACGATTAGAGAACGACAGGAACCTAAGAGGACAGCTTAAATTGCTGCGACTGAAACGAGCAGCAATAAATTTCATATTCTTTCCTCTCACAAACAGCTGGCTTTTAATTTCCGGATATGTGGCGATTTCCTGGTGTGAGGTTAGGCAGGAACCTAAGAGGGCAGCTTAAATTGCTACGAATGAAACGAGGAGAAATGACATTCATCCCTGTCACAAAGTCGATAGCAATTTCTGCAGTTGTCGATATTGCGTGTGAAGTGAAAATGACGTGTTTGCAGGAAGTCTGGAGAGATGAGCATTATCCAACTTCATCAAGCCCCCTTTTCATAGATGCTCTCTGATGTCTGACCAATCAGTCGGCTAGAATTAATGGAACCGGAAGTTGTCCTTCGCAGCTCTGGATGAAAGAAGGGAACAAAAAAGTTTCATGGACCAAGGCCACGAAACGCAGAAGACGTGCTACCAACAACCAGTTTTGTGCAATTTTAAGCTAAGCTGATGGTCAGTTATATCGATAGTTTAGTGAATTTAAAATGACACTGAGAGTCCCACACAAGTTGCCGTTTTTATCGCATGCAAATATTGTTTGAATCCGGTTGAAAGACAGGTCGAAAAACGTACAAAGATAAAAAACCCTAAAAAATCATCGTGATGCATATCAAACGATTCCGTTTGAGCAGAGGATTACGAAACTGAATTTGGATTTCATCTAAGCGAAGTATTACGAAAGATATCGATTACTCTTCAGCGATGTTAAAAATTAATGAAGAACTTCAAGTAATAGTACTTAACATAATCTATATATTTTGACCTCGTGCTTCGATCGAAATACATCATTTGCTTCAAAACGCTATTCTAAAAATGCGTAAAAATTAAAATGAGCCGCTTTTTCATATCGTGCTTTGCGGAGTGAATTGATGGAAGCATGCCCCACAAAACCTTTTATGTGTCTGCGAATAAGAGGTGGTTCTGACGTCCAACACATGCTAATTAAGCTGGAGAGAATTTCTAAAGGACAGCAAGCACGACATTTGAATCATAGGAAGGAAGTTGATAAAATTAATATAAAAGTAAGAGGTCGGTACGTAATGGCACGGATAATTTCAAGTGGTTTTGTGTACTGGCCGACGTTCATACGTTGCATCAGAATTACATAGAATCTAGATTGTGACGAACGAAGTAATTTTCATCTGAAGCAACCGATTTGAAATAAATCGATTTGTCGCAGTCGATCACGGATTTATTAAAAGCGCGGTGAATTGAATAGAATAGTATCATACGGTTACAATTACCTCATTTATGACCTATTTGAGTAAGCGAGACGATTCTGAAGCTATTGCGTTTATAATTTAACGACTTCATGTCGTGTGATACCTAAACGTCCCTCGAATAGACTGTATGCTCATGTAATCGTGTTCGCGCGACATACGACGCATGTTGGGCGGGTGGGAAAGGACTCGGCCTGCATCACAGGTGAGCGCTTTCCCGCAACTATTAATACGGCGACGCAAACAGGCCACGCCCTGCGGAGGGCGCGTGGACCCTGGGGAGGCTGTGTGTACTCGAGGGACGCGCGTTCCCTTCCCTTCTGAGGGCGAGGTTGGAGGGAAGGCGGGCGGTTTCGCTAATTAACTCGTGTTTATGTTTGCCCAAACGCACATGATGCAGCACAGACACTTGGCGGGGAGCAGCACACGGAGATTACGCCTCACTGAACTTCTTGCCGTCCAGAAAAGGACAACAGAATTGTTTATCATATTCATTAACTTAAAAGTTCATTAACTAATTTGAGAGTGAAAATGTTTGCTCTTGATCACCAGTCTAGCATACTCGAATGTTGTTTAAAATTATGTGGATGCATTATTCAGTGCTTCCGAGATATTTAAATTCACTTACTTGACTAATGGTAGATTGTCCTATTTTAATTTTGGACAGTCTGCGTCTTGTACTGATCTTGAAAGCACAATAACTGAAGACTTGAGATGTCACGAGGAGGTGAAAACTCGAATTGCCATAGCGAAGGAGGCATTCAACAGAAAGAGGAGACTCTTATATGGCAAATTAGACAAAGGACTAAGGAAAAGGCTTGGAAAATGTTTTGTCTGGACTGTGGCACTATATGGGGCAGAAACATGGACGCTGAGACTAGAGGATGAAAAAAGGTTAGAAGCATTTGAGATGTGGATGTGGAGGAGAATGGTGAGAACAGGCTGGATGGAAAGAGTGTTTAATGAAAGAGTATTGGAAAGGGTTGGTGAGAGAAGACGTCTGCTGAAGGTTGTAAGAGAAAGGAAAAAGAACTGGTTGGGACATTAATTGAGAAGGGGGTGCTTGCTTGTAGGTGCTTTGGAAGGACTGGTTTGTGAGAGAAGACTGAGAGAAAGAAGGAGATACAAGATGACAGACGACATAAAGGGAAGAGGAAATTATGCAGACCTGAAGAGGATGGCAGAAGACCGGACAGCCTGGAGAACTACCATGTGAAAACCTGCCTTTTCGCAGAACACTGATGATAATGATGATTATTATTCAGTGCTTTCGATTTTCTTTTTCATCAATTCCTTCAGTTTACAAAAAATGCAGTGCTAATTTACATCTAATTATATTCGTTAATTACAAATAATAGATTTAGCTGTGAGAATAGCAATCTTACAGGCTAAGTAAGTTAATACACTTGACTGCAACTTTCGAATTTAATAAAACTGAAAGATTAGATTACCAGTTGCATGAATGAAACTGAAGTACATCACAAATACTTTTATTTCCGAACAAACTACCTCTTTTGAACCACAGGTCACGGATAGTATTTACATAATACCTTTCTCTGAACTATTAATAATTACTTCAGAGCCA
This sequence comes from Schistocerca americana, assembly GCF_021461395.2. Classification (NCBI taxonomy): domain Eukaryota; kingdom Metazoa; phylum Arthropoda; class Insecta; order Orthoptera; family Acrididae; genus Schistocerca; species Schistocerca americana. The sequence goes on along the minus strand of NC_060119.1, from coordinate 311,573,087 downwards.
CTATCCGAGATGTTACTTTTTAATTACTTTGTGGCAAACATAAGAATATGAACGAGTGGACTTTTACTCAATAATATTAGTGAATTTCTTAACATGCAGTGACTTGTGACCTACACAATGCGCATTTGATATGTTAGGACCTCTGCTGGTGGTGGTTGCTGTGTGTACGGCGATAGCTTGTCTGTGCTGGACAAGACATTTGTCAACAATGAGTCCGTCATTTTCGATTTTGATTAAAGTCTTCTAACAGTAGTCAAAATTTCTCACGTCAGGTTCAGCAGCACATTGTTTCTCAGTTTGAGTCGGCTGAAGAGAGGGACATGCAGAGCTGCCAAGAGGTGCGATACCTTTAGCTTTAAAATCTCTCTGAGGTAGCGACCGATATTCAGATTGCCCTTTCTACATTGATGTTCAGATAGCATGATGTATTTCACGGCACGTGTGTCTCTTCAGTCGCTCAGAGATGCATGAATTCAGACGTAGTCACCATGTTAGCCATTAATATGTATAGCTTCATCACAGGACAGTATGAACCTGTGCTCTTACGAAAGCTCTACATTTTATCACTGTACGTACCAGTCCCACTATTCACGTTGAAAGGTGGATCGTCGTTTTAAAGATCACTCCAAAGCTAACTTGAACTGCGATTTCAAGTAACATTTCTTAGTAAGTCTGATTACACTCATATCATGCGGCATTCAATCTCACGGTGGACACTGATCATAACGTTTTGGCTCGTCTTCTTCCTCTTCTTCTTCTGCTTTTACGGCCTCATTGGACCACTTCAGTCAATCATTTCTGGTCCTCTTCTTTGGTATTTTCCCCTTCCGAGTGGCCCAGTATCTCTTCATTCGTTCCGATGCTTTTCGTCGTTCCTTATCTGTAAATACCCTTTTCATTGTATGTCGTTTGTCAATTTTTGGTTTAAATCTTATTTCTGTGTCCCTCAACTTCTTTAAATTTGGCGTTTTGTTCTGCAAATCATCCAGAGTTATTTCCAGTTCTTCCATATCCTCTCTTATTTCCTTAAGCCATCCTCCTTGTTGTTTCAATTTCCAGAGTTTCTCAATAATTTTCCTTGATAATCTGGTTTCTGGTGTCCTCAGAATGTGACCACAAAAAGAGATCCTTTTCTTTCGTATAGTATCAGTGATGGGCTACAGTTCTCTGTATACCACTTCATTTGGAACTATCCGCCATTGCCCAGCTTTTTGATATTTCTTATTTATGCATGTTCTAGCAATTCTTCTCTCTACTTTTAAAATTTTGTCAATTCTGTTTTTCTGGGTGACTTTAAAAAGAGTTTCACTTCCGTATGTAACCTCTGGTTGAACCACCGTCTTGTAATGTTTTAATTTTGTTTTAATTGATAGACATTTTTTATTGTACGTAGACCATGTTAGTTTTTGAGCTTTTATCATTTTATTAGTTCTTGCTCGCCATGCAGGTTTCTCGTCCAATTTATGTGTTATAACTTCACCCAGGTATTTAAATTGTTTCACTATTTTAATTTCCCTATTGTTCACTGTGATGTGATCTATTACAAGTGGATCCGTTACCATTGTTTCAGTCTTTTCAAATGATATCTGAAGTCCTAATTTTTGTGCTATATTTTGTAAGCTTGTTATTTGTTTCGTGGCTTCCTGTCTCGTCAATATATGATCAGCACGAAAACCAATTCAAGAAAAAACTGCGTGAAAAGAAAAAAGAGATGTACATATCAACTGCCTACGTAGCGATCAGCTATAAATACTGCGTTGATAACCTAACTTCAAGTTAACAGCTCATCAGCTAAACATCTGCATATCGCCAAGTCCCGGAAAACAGTCTGTGTCATGTCAGAATGTGGGCGCTTTGTGTGTCAGAAATCTTGACGTCATATCACGTAAGGATCCAGACAAAGAAAGGCGTGCAGTTACCAACGAAACAGTTTTAAATTAAAGACTCTACTGGAGACAGAGCCGGAAAACGGACCAAAGGCAGCTACTGCAATAAGCGCATTGTCATCTGCTCAAACACGAATGGTGTTGACTCAGAGGGACTTACTATAACTTAAGGATGAATGCTGGGACATATTTATACACAACTTTCAATCCGCATATCGTAACAGAGGTTTTATGGTGTCGAGATGTCGGGAACTGACGCAGTGGTATACTGTAGTCTATTATCCCTAGCGGACAAGATGGTGGTCATATTTTGTGATCGATATGTATGCAGAGATTGTAATTGTAGCAGCATACGCTGAATGATCCAAAATATTATGAAATGGGACATCCACATCCTAGATCCCAGTCATTCCGACCTTTCGAACTCAGATATAAATATTACACGCTTGGAGACGCTCTTCGAGTCACATTACAAAGGACACTGATGAAGTTAAATCTACGGCATTTTGAAAGATGCCTGTTCAGTTGCACTTTCATTTTTGTCCATGGTATTACTGCTTTTAAAAGTTGCGAGTCATCTTTGCAATGTTTTTCAAGTGTATTCTATGGCCATCTTCGGTTAGTGGAGCCAAAATCTTTGGATTATCTCTATGTGTCTTTTCTGTCTTTGGTGGGCCACTAGGAAACTTTTACGGGTGCCTACCCACGAGGCTGTGTAGCTCGAATTGGTACTTGGCATTAAAACAAATGTATACATTTCGTTTTTCAGTACCAGTTGTGCACTATTTTTTGTTACTGTACGACTAGTTTAATTTTCGATCTCTCTGGATCATTTCAGATCTATATAGTTGCATCAAAAACTTGTCGTGTCTGTATCAGAACTACGCATCAAAATGCTGTACCATTCTGTCCTGGTTTCTTTTTCCACTATCGGCTTACGGGAATTCACGACTTCGTTGTGTTGGAGTTAGGGTCCTGCAACGATGAGGATTCTGAATGAGATCTTTACAATTATTCGTCGTGTTGACTAGTAGACGAGCGTACTTTTTTCAGTCGTGTGTTCTAAATATTTGCAGATTTTTTTTGCTACAATTCCGAGCACAGAACTTGCAGTGAAATATAACGTAAAGTGGCATCCTTACGCGTGACAACACAAAGATTGTACTCCTTTCGTATAATGGAAATTGATTTGTAGGCTCGAGTAATATCTGTTCAATCAGTTGCATTACACATTGAATCTTCTATTGTTTTATAACTGGTTGTAGTCTTTCTGAAAGACGTACCTGGAAGATATGTAATTTGTGCCATTTTCTGGAATATCACTTCATGTTACATGTATTGAGAACCCATGTAGTATTCGTGTCTACACTGTCTTGAGAGCAATATATAAGTTATTCGTAAAATTTTCCTGAATTATTTTGCTCACCCTTAGTCATTCATGTCTTATAGTATGTAAAATACACTCCTGGAAATTGAAATAAGAACACCGTGAATTCATTGTCCCAGGAAGGGGAAACTTTATTGACACATTCCTGGGGTCAGATACATCACATGATCACACTGACAGAACCACAGGCACATAGACGCAGGCAACAGAGCATGCACAATGTCGGCACTAGTACAGTGTATATCCACCTTTCGCAGCAATGCAGGCTGCTATTCTCCCATGGAGACGATCGTAGAGATGCTGGATGTAGTCCTGTGGAACGGCTTGCCATGCCATTTCCACCTGGCGCCTCAGTTGGACCAGCGTTCGTGCTGGACGTGCAGACCGCGTGAGACGACGCTTCATCCAGTCCCAAACATGCTCAATGGGGGACAGATCCGGAGATCTTGCTGGCCAGGGTAGTTGACTTACACCATCTAGAGCACGTTGGGTGGCACGGGATACATGCGGACGTGCATTGTCCTGTTGGAACAGCAAGTTCCCTTGCCGGTCTAGGAATGGTAGAACGATGGGTTCGATGACAGTTTAGATGTACCGTGCACTATTCAGTGTCCCCTCGACGATCACCAGTGGTGTACGGCCAGTGTAGGAGATCGCTCCCCACACCATGATGCCGGGTGTTGGCCCTGTGTGCCTCGGTCGTATGCAGTCCTGATTGTGGCGCTCACCTGCACGGCGCCAAACACGCATACGACCATCATTGGCACCAAGGCAGAAGCGACTCTCATCGCTGAAGACGACACGTCTCCATTCGTCCCAGCGGAAGACGGCCTAACGGTGTGCGGGACCGCAGCCCAGCTTCATGGAGACGGTTGCGAATGGTCCTCGCCGATACCCCAGGAGCAACAGTGTCCCTAATTTGCTGGGAAGTGGCAGTGCGGTCCCCTACGGCACTGCGTAGGATCCTACGGTCTTGGCGTGCATCCGTGCGTCGCTGCGGTCCGGTCCCAGGTCGACGGGCACGTGCACCTTCCGCCGACCACTGGCGACAACATCGATGTACTGTGGAGACCTCACGCCCCACGTGTTGAGCAATTCGGCGGTGCGTCCACCCGGCCTCCCGCATGCCCACTATACGCCCTCGCTCAAAGTCCGTCAACTGCACATACGGTTCACGCCCACGCTGTCGCGGCATGCTACCAGTGTTAAAGACTGCGATGGAGCTCCGTATGCCACGGCAAACTGGCTGACACTGACGGCGGCGGTGCACAAATGCTGCGCAGCTAGCGCCATTTGACGGCCAACACCGCGGTTCCTGGTGTGTCCGCTGTGCCGTGCGTGTGATCATTGCTTGTACAGCCCTCTTGCAGTGTCCGGAGCAAGTATGGTGGGTCTGACACACCGGTGTCAATGTGTTCTTTTTTCCATTTCCAGGAGTGTAGTTTGATGCTTCCGTGTTGGCATCTTCTTAAGAGCTGTTGGTACAGGCTTCGTTATATCAGTCTTTAGCTGTGGTATGAATAGGTAAATGAGTCAGCCTTATCCTGCTACTGGAGTCCATTAATGATAAATACCCCGTTCTTTGGATGTGACAGATTACAGGTGCAGAAAGGTAGATAAGAGAATGCTATTGTGCTATGCTGATGGCTTTGGAAGATAGATGGTCCCACATTTTTAATAGCATGTGGAAATTTCGCTTTCAAGTTACATCATGATCTCAGTGGTTTAATGAAGCATTTGATTAATTACTCTTTTCTAGTCTAAATTCAACTTTAGGTTATAAACTGAAAGTAAACATATTACATAACTTTTGGACTGATTTTTGGTGAATGCTTACCTACTAGTGGCTAACAGAACTATGAATAGTGATTACCGTTATGTTTATACAGGGTGTTTATAAATGAATATCAGGTTTTTAACGCTTTATAATATTTATTATACTAAACTTACAGTTATAAATGATATGTCAAATGAAAGAGCAACTCAAACAGTTTTACCAAGAATCTTACAAATGTTCAATGTGAGCACCATTCGTCACACGGCACACATCAAGTCTATAGCCGAGTTCTTCCCAAACGCTAATAAGTGTGTCTTCAGCTGCTTCAATCCGATTTCTTAATTCAGGGAGGTCAGCTGGTAGCGGAGGCACGTACACATGATCACTGATGAAGCTCCAAAAGAAAAAAAATCGCATGGCGTTAGGTCGGGTGAACGTGAAGGCCATGCAAAGCAAGCCCTGTCATTGGGCCCCTTGCGGCCTATCCAGCGCTTGGGTACAGTGAAGTTCAACCAGTCGCGTAGTTCGCCATGCCAGTGAACATTTATAAGGTTCTTGGTAAAACTGTTTGAGTTGCTCTTTCATTTGACATATCATTTATAACTGTAAGTTTAATGTAATAAATATTATAAAACCTTAAAACCCCGATATTCATTTATAAACATTCTGTATTAAGTGTGGGTGCCTGTTGCTATTTCGTTCGTTTTTGAGGTCAAATCTATTTTTCAGTTATATGCAAGGGCATAAAAATTCATGTAATGCAGCGTAGCATAACAGATCGGCAGTTTACTGTTGAGTCTTGTAACGTAAGGAAGTAAGGGAGAGGATGGTGCTACGGGTGGCCGATATCCTCTTTCTAAAACACAATTGCACACGTGGATTAATACGATTCTTTATTTACATGAATATTTATTTAACTGGAATAGAGTCCATGTTCTGTGGATCGAGATCATCCGTAATAGTCCTCTTGCAGACAGGATCGGTTATCTTGCTATTACAAACTTGAGTTTCACTGCTGGTCCCGCTATAGGCACTAATCTGGTCGCTGTGAATTGTCGTAACCTGCGATAAGATCTGACGGGCGCCAACTGGAAGAGTGAGCCAGTGAGGCCCTCCGGTCAGTGGTGACGGCCTAAGTACTTGCTGCTGAGAGGGCTTTGGCGACTTGTTGCTTGTCAGTGTGCCTCTGGCCTCTCTTGTAATAGGCGCGCCTGATCCAGCGCCCACTAATCGATCTTCGCTTCATCTTTGCAGATTGGTGGGCTGGCGACAGCTTACGCTAGCACATTTACTTAACTATTCATGACTGTAGCTCATTATTTCAATGCAGCACACAGTGTACGATCTCTCTGCAGTTATTATTTGGGCCTTACTGATACACTGTTATATGCATTCGATTCATTCGGCCAGTCTCTCTGCTGTAATTTACATGCCTTTTACGAACCACTAATTTCACCCAAAGGCTTCGGACAATGTGTAGCTTAGCGGCTTCACACTTTTGCACTCCGTGTTCAAAATCCGATTATTGTTTGTATTTTCTCGTTTATCTACCCATGTCCTTAGAAGATTACTAAACGAACGTTTCTCATCAAATTAGGGGATACAAGGGCTATTAATTGCAAAACTGTAACATCATTTCACAATGTCATTCATTTATTATATAATATGGAAGTATTCGGTATTTTCAGGGGTTAAATCTTTTTAAAAATCTCATATTCTTATATTTCATTCTCATATCAATTCTATATTAATTCTGATATTATGTTCTTATGTTTACTATTCATGAGGATTTGGTGCACTCACTTTGGTGATATCGATCGACGAAATTCCAATTACTATGAGTACAGCGCGAAGGTAGCTTTGTCGTAGTGACATTTCTTCGTCAGAATCTCACTTGGGGAAGAAACGTCGTTAACATTGCTGAAGATTTCACGCGTTGGCAATAATTTCACGACAAACCACGCATAACGGATCATTTTTGCGAAAACTAGCGCCAGCAATCAAGAGACACTATGGGAATTTAACTTAAAATCATTTTGAAATAATTTTCTCACTCATTTATGGTTCTTTTTTTAAATTCATACACCAGACAGACAATTAGTATACCAATAAGGACAACGTTGTTTCAGCATACATTGGAAGACATTCATGTAATAATCTTCCACGGACATGGGTAGAAAAACGAAAAACAAAAATAAAAACAGTAATCGGGTTTCGAACACAGAGCGCAAAACCCTGACGGAGCTACGCTCCCCATTGCCCATTATGCCACCGCGTTATTACGCGCTAAAAAGGGTATGAACTATCTCGAAAACTTTGACGGTCGTTTTCTCAGATACGGTCGAGTGTCTACAGATAATCCAAGAGAGACATGTGTTCGCTTATTTTGACCCGTCTTTCACTGAGCGTAGCTTCTTTAAAGTCGAATCATGGTACTTGCCGTGTTCTCCTCGTAAGTGCTGGAATGTTCACAAATATTAGCGTACTTTCGACCGTGTGTCTAGTGTCTACTGGCTACCAAATATTTCCAATCCGAAACATCCTGCATATGAAACCTTTGAGCCGGACCACAACTCTAACTAAGAATCTTGCCGTTCACGTGTAGTTCTCTTATTGATTGAGCTACCTACGCACGACTCTAAAGTAGACCATACGGCTTTAGTTGTACTTCAAAGAATCTCTTCTGCATACTTCGCTGGATTTACTCTGAGCTTATCTCCAGAGTGAATATTTCACTCCGCAGCTGAATGTAGGCAGTTTTTGAAACTTTTTGGCAGATTAAAATTGAGTCCCGTGCCAAGAGACAGGTATTGGTACAAGTGAAGCTGTGAAGGCTGGTCAAGAGTCGTGAGTGGTAGCTCAGTTGGTGAGAGAGTCGCCTGCGAAAGGAAAGGTTTCAGGTTCAAGTTCCGGTCCCGCATGAAGCTTTAATTTGCCAGTATGTTTCAAAACAGAGCGCGCTGTGATGCAGAATGAAAAATTCATTGCGGAAATTAATTTCAGTCTCTTCAGATCATGAGCAACTGTGTAATATCCACTCCCTATTATCTGCAGTTATGCGACGTATTTTTCTCCGAAGAAAGTCTGGTACGCATTGAGTATCAAAATCGTTCAAATGGCTCTAAGCACTATGGGACTTAATATCTGAGATCATCAGTGCCCTAGACTTAGAACTACACTACTGGCCATTAAAATTGCTACACCAAGAAGAAATGCAGATGATAAACGGGTATTCATTGGACAAATATATTATACTAGAACTGAAATGTGATTACATTTTCATGTAATTTGGGTGCATAGATCCTGAGAAATCAGTACCCAGAACAACAACCTCTGGCCGTAATAACGGCCTTGATACGCCTGGGCATTGAGTCAAACAGAGCTTGGATGGCATGTACAGGTACAGCTGCCCATGCAGCTTCAACACGATACCACAGTTCATCAAGAGTAGTGACTGGCGTATTGTGACGGGCCAGTTGCTCGTCCACCATTGACCAAACGTTTACAATTGTTGAGAGATCTGGAGAATGTGCTGGTCAGGGCAGCAGTCGTGCATTATACTGCTGAAATTTAGGGTTTCGCAGGGATCGAATGAAGGGTAGAGCCACGGGTCGCAACACATCTGAAATGTAACGTCCAGTGTTCAAAGTGCCGTCAATGAGAACAAGAAGTGACCGAGACGTGTAACCAATGGCCCCATACCATCACGCCGGATGATACGCCAGTATGGTCACGCCGGATGATAAACCAGTATGGCAATGACGAATACACGCTTCCCATGTGCGTTCACCGTGATGTCACCAAAACACAGATGCGACCATCATGATGCTGTAAACAGAACCTGGATTCATCCGAAAAAATGACGTTTTGCCATTCGTGCACCCAGGTTCGTCGTTGAGTACACCATCTCTGGCGCTCCTGTCTGTGATGCAGCATCAAGGGTAACCGCAGCCACGGTCTCCGAGCTGACAGTCCATGCTGCTGCAAACTTCGTCGAACAGTTCGTGCAGATGGTTGTTGTCTTGCAAACGTCCCCATCTGTTGACTCAGGGATCGAGACGTGGCTGCGCGATCCGTTACAGCCATGCGGATAAAATGCCTGTCATCTCGACTGCTAGTGATACGAGGCCGTTGGGATCCAGCACGGCTTTCTGTATTACCATCCTGAACCCACCGATTCCATATTCTGCTAACAGTCATTGGATCTCGACCAACGCGAGCAGCAATGTCGCGATACGACACGAGGCATCACAACAATGTTTCACCAGGCAACGCCGGTCAACTGCTGTTTGTGTATGAGAAATCGGTTGGAAACTTTCCTCATGTCAGCACGTTGCAGGTGTCGCCACCGGCGCCAACCTTGTGTGAATGCTCTGAAAAGCTAATCATTTGCATGTCACAGCATATTCTTCCCGTCGGTTAAATTTCGCGTCTGTAGCACGTCATCTTCGTGGTGTAGCAATTTTAATGGCCAGTAGTGTACTTAAACCTAACTAAGCTAAGGACATCACACACATCCATGCCCAAGGCAGGATTCGAACCTGCGACCGCAGCAGCCGCGTGGTTCCGGACTGAAGCGCCTAGAACCGCTCGGTCACCGCGGCCGGCCATTGAGTATCATTGTCAAACTTGTTTTCATAATTGACAGCAACGTAAAGTTTGCGCAAACTCTTGTTTGCTCTTCTCCGTCCCGATCTTCAGGTTACCTTTTTCTTTTGTGCGAAGCTCTGTTGCGCACTGCTAAGAACCATTCAGGGTTTTTCCCTTTCTGAGAGATGAGGTGAGTGCTGAGCGAGTAGCGAGGTCGCCGCGTGCAGTGAAAGCTGTTTGACGTCAGTTCCACCCCTAGCCCCCTCTGTTTGGGCCGGCATACACAGAGCGCTGTATACGCGGCAGGCGGAAGGCCGGCGCGCGTTGGTTATTTGGATGGACACAGTGGACGGCCGCGGATGACGACTATTACAGTCAGAGCAGACTGTGCGTGTGGGCCGGCCGGCCGGCCGAGGACGTGTTCCCGTAATGAAAAGCGCCCGCGGAACAGAAGCGCCTAATGAGGATAATGCTACACTAATTTCCATAATTTACGAGTAATTGCAACGTACGAGCGCGCTGGTGTGCCAGGAAACCAATTATTCGCCGCAACTCGCTCTCAGCGGATTCCTTTACACAGGGACAGAAAAAAAAGAAAGCTCCCTCGGCAGTAATTCTAGCAAATTAGAATTTGAATTCTCGCCTCCGCAATTGTTATTATCTCTGTAACTTTATTCGCGGAAAGTTCTCAATGATGTGCGCACATAGGCAGTATTTACACACTTCACTTTACAGTCACCGCCCACGAGTAATGTATACATGCAAAGACTTAAATTCAGTATTTTCCCACACCTTCAAATTAATACTGAATTTCTTTCTCCCCTTACCTTATAGATGAAAGTCAAACGGTATTCTAAATAAACTCGATTTCTTCGCAAAAAATGGTTCAAATGGCTCTGAGCACTATGGGACTTAACATCTGAGGTCATCAGTCCCCTAGAACTTAGAACTACTTCAACCTAACTAACCTAAGGACATCATACACATCTATGCCCGAGGTAGGATTCGAACCTGCGACCTATTTCTTCGCGATCTACAATCATTTTTTACAGTCATTTGACATCCATTTGTTGGACAGATGTCTCCCCTGGGGTTTTCCATGCAATACAGTTGTCAGCTGTACGCATCCTATAATTTTCTGCCAGCGACTCAGATTCTATTACGTCCATATCTCGGTATTTTCTTACCTCTTTTTAATACGCCACTGAGTTTCTTTAGTCCATGTCCACTACCCACTCACCTGATTGTGTGTCCTAGCCACCTCCATTTTATTTCCATCATAATCAGAACCGCTTCTGCTATACTGTTGCCGAAATATTCGTCCCGAGAAATTACGCAACCGGGATCTTATTTACAATTTATTATTTGTATTGCCGTCGCAGTTACGCTTTATATGAGTGGCTTTGTTCAAAGAGAATGCTTTTCATAGCTGCATAGATGCGTAAGCTACCCGTCGGATACTTACGAAACTGAAAGATTCGAGGTGTATTTCCATATGGATGCGACGGGTAGCGAAAGCAACAACGTTAAGCTGAAGATGACAAAATTTGATTGAAACTAGTCATATAAAAGTAAATGAAGAGTAGAAACGGGAAATGTGCGAAGTCCCAAAGCTCACAATTGTCAACAGAAAAAAACATAATTTCTCTTTTTCTAAATAACTTATTCCCAGCCAAAACTATGAGAAGGTGTTCTGATACCACAGAGCTGCGCTGTCCGTCTCATCACAGTAAAAAACAAAGAGGCAAATGACAAAATAAACAACTTATTAAGAAAGTTCTAACTGCCTTAGCTGGAAACTGACTGGTGCTAATTGCCAATAACGAAGTTTTTGTTGCAGTTGCCTTTAATTCTGAGACAGTAAGTTTTATTTGTGACAGAAAAAGTAGAGAAATACAGCAGTAATATTTTAGGTAGTAGAACAGTGGTCAACAATAGTAATTTCACATTTCACTCAAATTTTTACAAAGAGAACAACATAAAAAAATCTGTCAGTATCGATTCTGTTTCGTGTACAGCTCCATTCTTGGGATCAGATGTGGCAAAACTGCCAAGTTTACTCCACGTGCTGTTGAGGAGCAAATAGCAACATCATCAACAGGCCATTCTGTTTTGCAACCGATAAATGTGGCTTGTCTTTCGGGTGAAGTGAAGCACGGGATACATCTCTTTTGAATACAATGGCGATTTTCCATTCTTCTGTTTCAGGCTAAGAATTTTTACATAGCTGTTTCAAATGGATGAGCATAAGACACTTTGTTCATAATGGATTTGGCGATCGTACACACCTGCAGTGACAACACTGTCTCAGCAGCATCTTTAAAATCAAAGGAGTCTGTTGTATGTATTGGACTCACATGAAACAGGTCCTTAACTTTAGCTGACTCAGAAGCCTTGTGTAAATCTTGCAGAAAAAGGCCCTTGGTTACCTCTCTTCATTTTCTCTATAATTGCAAAACCTCCGTCGCGGCTCAAAATGCTGTACCCATGTACCAAAAACTTGTGAGTTATCTCTTCAAACTACACCAGGCTAAATGAAGGAGACGTTGACATGTGGCACTTGTAACTCCATTTGGAAGCACTTCCTGGCACAAAGACCATGCGCCGTCTAGTGCTTAATCTTTGAAAAATTTTCTCCATAATTTAACAAAATGGTTCAAATGGCTCTGAGCACTATGGGACTTAACATCTATGGTCATCAGTCCCCTAGAACTTAGAATTACTTAAACCTAACTAACCTAAGGACAGCACACAACACCCAGCCATCACGAGGCAGAGAAAATCCCTGACCCCGCCGGGAATCGAACCTGGGAACCCGGGCGTGGGAAGCGAGAACGCTACCGCACGACCGCGAGATGCGGGCCATAATTTAACACTTGGAAGGAGTTCAGGGACTTGCAACAGAGTGCCGAGAACATAATAACTGATAACGCCTTATGTGAAGAAACGTCACTAAGACCGTTTTCCATTTCCACTTTTCAAATGTGCAACTAAGACACCAAAAAAACGATAACTTTTAAATGTTTCTACTACTCTAATCGATTTGTTTCGTTTTTTTCCCACGAGTCTGCCAGTAACTCCCGACAGGCATCTATCCACTTCCGTCTGAGCAGCCTTCAATTTTTGAATCGTTTTCGCATATTAGTCTACGTTTCATTGTCGTAAGTTTAAACTGAGGACACACGCCGATCGTAAACTGTTATTTTCACTCGCAGCAAAAGCTTAGTGTTGGGAACTCGATTTAGTTTACCAAAAGCGCTTCAGGCTATTTTTACTCTTCTGTTTACTCTTGTGCCGTCCATCCAGCCACTATTTTCAATTGCTATAAATATAAAAATTCATCAACTGCTTCTTTGATTTCATTGTTAAAGTGTAATGTTTTCTTTTCGATACACTAGTTTCACATTATTTCAGTCTTACTGTGATTGATGTTCAGACCTACTCTTAGACGCGCCCTTTTACGTTGTGCACATTATCAGTCCCTCAGGCTGACAGCACGATGCCACCGACAAAACGAAGGTGGTTTAGATACGTTTCATGAACACGTATTCCTCCTTCGTGTCTTTGCGTGACACGTCTTTCGGTTCTGAACTTCTCATTAGACGGGTGAAGTCTAATGGAAGTTGCGGCATTGACGTGTAAACGCCTCAGTACACAAACGTGTTGAATCAATGCCTCGTTTCTCAAGATATGTCAGTGTAGATTCCGTTGAAAATGTTAGAAAAGATTTCTCAAAATCTATGAATTCATAATAATTTCGCCATCAGATACTTTCATTCAGAACAGGAAAATGGTCTGAGGTACTACATTTACATCTAAAGCCGGATTGCTCCTTTGCCTGATTAAAATCAAGATTTCACTATACCTCTACCCATAACCTTAGTAAAATCTTCGTACATCCATAGTTGAAATGGAGGACAGCAGGACGTCAGCTGGTATAAATTTATATTAAAAATAAAGAAATTCCTCCAGCTGTACTTAAGGTGTCGATTTTGTTTTGGCAACTGGTTTCAACGTTGTAACAACGTCATCTTCAGGCTCATACATTTATTGACGTCAACTGCGTACGGCTGATACTAGAAGTCAGTGGTGAGATATGGACGTGCTCCGTGTGGAAGGTGGTTGGTAACTAGTAAAACCTTGTACACGAAAGATAGAAAGTTTATTGACGTACAGTTTTTACGCCTTGTTTGTAATATTTCTTGTGAAATGTACAAATTGCAGCATTCTTCCAGCTGTCTTTTTCATAAACATTCTGTAAACAATTTTACAAGTTCCTTTTGTAAAAATTTTCTTCCTCTACGGATTTCTTTCGAAACGTTGTGTCCCGCATCCTTCACTTTCTTCGAACCTCGAATGGATTTGTATAACTGATGTGCTGTCAGTTCCGGAACGTTATTACTTTAATATTACGTATTTATGTTTCTAATTCATCTCTAGAGCTACACATGCATGTAGTGTGAAGTAAACTTCAGTGCGTGTTCTATTTTGCCTCTGTTGTTCTCTATGTGCCGTCTGCCATATTGAAATGTAGTGCTGACTCAAGATCAGTTTTGTTTCCTTCATAATATTATTATTTTGATTTATTTCTCTTGCCAGATTTTCATTATATGTTCTCACATACCCTGTAAGGCAAATACGAATAGTTTTTATTAGCATTTTCTCTCTGTTTCCTATGATCGTTTCCTGGTAACTCTAGAATTCTCTTAAATAACTGCCTCATTTCATTAATATTAATTAATCGCTATACTAGGGACATGAATAGCGATCGAAAGTTAACGCTGTTTGCTTCGCTACCACATTCTCTGGGAGACACATGTAGGTGCATGCATCTCTTCTCGCAAAAGAAGGAATCCTGTGCTGTTCAAGTATTGGGGGAATCGCTTGCAGTGGGGGAATGCCGATGCTCGTGGCCTGCGACCGCCCCCGCATATGTCCCTACGGTACTGTTAGCTGCACTGACTACGAGTACCAACTTCTCAAGTCAACCAGCAGTTCCCTGTCCCAAAGAAAGATAAGCAGCGAAGCAGCGACCGCGACTGCTGGAGAGCTGACTAGGGAACCGTGTACTGCCGCGGTGGGACAAGACAGAAAGGGCTTCGCCGCCACCTTGGTTTGTAGGCCGCAAGTCTCAAGTATGCTGCTGCGCTGTGTGGACTGCAAATGACTGTGTTTATACATCTGAGTAAGGACAGTTAAGTGATTTGCCGACATTTTACGTACTCCATTAGAGAATCAGCATCGCAAATTGGGACGGAGAATGTGTTGGTCTTTAACAGCGACAAAGGGTGAAAAGGAGGAGCGACGGTGAGTATGACGTAAGACTCGCCGTGTTGACCTCGATCCTCAGTAATGAAATACAGCACATTACCACCATACGGCGTTATACATCATCCGGATCCAAATTAGGAATCAGTGCACTCACAAGCCGTACGGTGGTGGACAAAACGAGCGAGACTCCTCGCCTTTTCGTTATGCTGATCCGCACGGCTTTAAAGTCTGCTACACAGTATAACAGGCAAGGCGACGAAGTGCTACCAACATACTATACACAGGCGTGAAATTGAAAAACTCTCCAAACTTTGTCAGAATGTTTTCAATCATATGTAAGACTATGTACGAGTGTTGGAACTTAAATAGTGGCAACTATTTATTCACAACCGATACAAAAAGAGTTACATGTTTGCGCCTGTTACTGTTCTTCAAAGTAGTCACCAGCGTTGTGTAGAACCCGTTGCCGTTACTCGCTAGTAACAGTATTTTGTTATTTCGATAAACATTCCGAATGATTGTCACAAAAACGGTGACATAAAGGTAGAAAATTCATGTTTTAGAGTCGAGAAAGCACTGTGCAACAGAAACTGCAGATCATTTTGCCTTTTCATTGCGAAATTACCGGCATATTCATGTCTGGGGTAATAATAGAGGGCTATTTGCCTGGGTTGTCTGCTAGCGTAGTGAAAGGTGTTTGCTACTGCAAGGGAGGTCTGGTTTGTTTTCGGTTTTAATCTCGATGGAGGCAGATAGACAATCAGTAAAGCAATTTTAAGAAATTCTCGCGCCCCCAATACGTTTTATTGCTAAATTTATTCTGTACTGGCGCCCTGTGGATGTCCATATGAAACTCTTGTAGAATTTCATACCTGTTACTGCCTTTCTTTTTCCGCTTCTGTCAATAACTGAATTGACTTACGTGTGGCACTGAATGATTTTTAACTGAATTTCGTTATGAATCTTCACGCATTGCTAAATTTGCACACTTTCATGGTAGGTCAGCAATGGTAATCCACAATGACTGGTCTGAAAGGTGACAAAGTGTTTCGCGGCCGCATGCGCATAATATTTTGCTGATTTGTAACGATCTGGGGTACTTTGTCTTACTAGAACAGTTGTGTTATCTCGATAAGCTGAAATTCATTTTTATTAGTACAGTTCATACTAATTAGCGTTTCTTCTTTCATTTATATCTTATATTTACGTGTTGTGTTTAACATACTAATCAGCATTTACATAGTCTTACACATGATTGAAAACAGTCTGACGAAGTTCGGATAGTAGGCGAGGGGTCTCGCTCGTTTTGTCAACGACAGTACCTGTCATATGCAAATAGCGGAAGAGATTGTGCAGCGGTGGTCCTTAATCTGCTAGAACATCGTGACATGAAAATGATAAGTGCAGAAGAAACTTCCAGGTAACAATGTCGAACCTTGTATTTAACCCTGGGAGGTTATGTTATAATCTTTATCGATTCAATACGGTCCTATCTCTCTACTGTGACTATGGCTTCTAGAAAAACCTCAGCCCTATTTTTTACGGCTGCCCCGGAAGATAGTATAAGAGCAGGAAATCACTGCAGGAAGTGACGTCGTCGGAAAACTAATAGCGTGGAAACATTATTAATGATACCTGTACACTATCTTAATAGTCAAATAGCAAGTGGTGAACACATATCCTAATAATAATACGAAAACTGTGCCCCTTCATATAATAGTTATCTTATGTGTAATTATGTCACGATAAATGCTTCCACCAAACTTCCATGTTATAGAGTATTATGTGCCTCCAGATGCAAATTACACGTGCACTTGGGTAAAATACGTTTTGACTGGCTGCATGGATTATGCACAAAGCCCAATAAAAAATTAAAACACTCATACGTTCGGGAATTGTCCCCTCAATGTCTGCACGGTCTGGTGACTGCCAGCAACATAGACTACTCGTAATCTATCTCTGCATTTGTATCCATACTCTGCAAGTGAGTGGCAGACGGCATTTCCCACTGTACTAGTTATCAGGGCTTTTCCCCGTTCGATTCAAGTATGTAGAGCGCGAAGAATGACTGTTTGAAAGCCTCTGTGCTTGTTGTAATTAGCCCCCTCACATGATGTCTGGGTCTTTTTAGACCCCAAGGCTCGTTTAACTACAAATAAGCAGTTTTAATGTGGGTGTAGACTACTCATCCTCCAGATATGCTATTCGTGGACTTATTCCTATAACCGGGTAAAATATTTATGATTATCTCACACTTTGTTGTACAACAGTTTGAAATTTTTGCAGTGGGGTCAGAAAATACCCCAAATATGCAATATGTGGTTTTCAGTGTTATATATAAGTTTTGTTACGAAAATAAATCTTGGCAAGAATGCATCTCATCAACCGATATTCATTTGTACAGTGTTGTAAACAATGAATAGAAAATACGAGGGCGGTTCAGAAAGTAACCTCCGATTGGTCACAGTGCGGGTTGTGGGGGGAGTAGCGACGCCATCTGTGCGTTCACGCACTCAACAGGTCAGTCGGCATCAAGCCGTGGTCGAGTGAACGTCGTACCTGCGCTAGTTTAGTTTTTGTGGCAGTTTGAAATGTGTGCTGCAATAGAAAACCCCGCCAAATGTGAAGTGCGTGCTGTCATAAGGTTTTTTACAGCCAAAGGATATTCTGCAGCAGCTATTCATCGTGAGCTTTGTGCCGTGTACGGACCAAGAGTTATGAGTGAAGGAGTTGTCCGTGAATGGGTACGTTTATTTAAAAGTGGACGAGTAAACGTTCATGATGAAGAGAGGAGTGGTAGACCATCATTGGTGACTGACGAACTCGTTCAGACAGTTGATGCAAAAGTTCGTGAAAATCGACGTTTCTCAATGTCGGAGTTGTCTACTGGTTTTCCACAGATTTCTAAGACTCTCTTGTACGAGACAGTGACAGCAAGATTGGGTTACCGTAAGTTCTGTGCACGATGGGTGCCCAAAATTCTTACCGACCACCACAAAACTCAAATAATGGCCTCTGCATTAGACTTTCTGTCACGTTATGAGGACGAAGGAGAACCATTGTTAAACAGAATCGTGACCGGTGACGAAACCTGGATTAAGTACGTGAACCCTGAGACAAAAGAACAATCAAAGATGTGGGCACATTCAAATTCGCCTACCAAACCAAGAAAAGCCTCGCAAGATTTTTCTACCAGAAAACTGATGGCAACGGTGTTTTGGGAAGCCAAAGGGGTGTTGTTGGTTGAATTCATGGAACGTGGTACGACCATTAATCAAGACGTGTACTGTGAAAGAATAAAAAAGTTACGACGGGCTATACAGAACAAACGCCGTGGTATGCTGACTTCCGGTATCGTTTTTTTGCACGATAACGCCCGTCCTCACTCTGCTCGCAGAACAACGGCCCTTCTTGAGTCCTTCAAGTGGGACGTTATCAACCATCCACCTTACAGCCCAGACCTGGCGCCAAGTGATTATCACCTCTTCATGCATTTGAAGAAATGGCTCGGGTCACAGCGGTTTGATGACGACGAAGAGCTAAAAGATGCGGTCACAGGCTGGCTCCAGGCACAAGCGGGTGATTTTTATGCAGAAGGAATTTCAAAGCTTGTGGAGAGATACGATAAGTGCCTCAATCGCTATGGAGACTATGTAGAAAAATAGTGCAAAGATGTAGTTGTAAGATGTATATATTAAAATATTTTTATTTAACTTGGTGTATTTTTTTAAAATCAACCGGAGGTTACTTTCTGAACGGCCCTCGTACATTCACGCGCATTGTTAAAACAAATTCACAGTCTGAAATTGAGTTCTCTGGAAGGAAGACGTGGTGTTACAGTTTATTCGCCATGGATGGTGATACACGTTTTGCAAGGGGCTACAGCCTCGAGGGAGCTTTGGTAGATTTACAGAAGAGTGAATGTGTTAATGAAACAATTTTTGGAAACGAGGATGACAGTGATGCTCATGGAGATATGATAGAGGAAGATATACAGGTCGGAGATGATGTGGATATGAGTGAATGAAGAAGATGATAATGCTATTGAGATAACGAGTGCATCTGCTTTTGTGTCTTGAAGTGGACAGATAACATATAACACAGTACCACCTGATGTGCGCAAGCAGGTTCCAAGGAATGTAATATGTGAAACAACACATATTCCACGTCACCTTAGACCACAATTACAGACAAGTGCAGATCGTTTCAGACCTTTTATCACCAATCACATGCACAGTGTAATAGTAATGCATACCAATAATCATGCAAAAGGTAATAAAATTCTGTACCCAACTGTTGAACGCTGGATTGAACTTGATTCTACAGAGCTGCAAGCATTCTTTGGTCTACTAATAATAGCTGGCTTGAATAAGGCACGTGAGAAGCCTTTGAGTGAATTTTGGTCGGAAGAGTGTGGCTTACCTATATTTCAAGCCACAATGAACTTTTCAAGATTTCGTGATATTTTGATGTGCCTCCGGTTCGACGATAAACTTACAAGGGAAGAAAGAAAAGCTGCATCTGGATCAAAAGCTGAACCTATAAGGGCTGTGTCTGAAATGTTCGTCTTACGTCCCTGGACCTTACATTACAAAAAAATGGCTCTGAGCACTATGGGACTCAACTGCTGAGGTCATTAGTCCCCTAGAACTTAGAACTAGTTAAACCTAACTAACCTAAGGACATCACAAACATCCATGCCCGAGGCAGGATTCGAACCTGCGACCGTAGCGGTCTTGCGGTTCCAGACTGCAGCGCCTTTAACCGCACGGCTACTTGGGCCGGCCTTACATTACATTACAGTTGATGAGCATCTGTTTACTTTCAGGGGACGGTGTCCATTCAAGGTGTATATTCCTTGTAAACCTGGAAAGTATGGGATAAAAGTGTGGGATGCTGTAGATTGTCCTAAATGCACAAGGGTATACGGGGAAATCAGCTGAAGGAAGGGAAATAAATAAAGGGAAACGAGTGGTACATGATTTAGTTGATCACCTGAAGGGAAGTGGCAGGAACATTACAACTGATAACTTTTTTTTCAAGTTTTTATTTAGGGCAAGAACTTCTTGCTAATAAATTGACACTTTTGGGAACTTTTTGGGCCAACCAAAAAGAGATACGAAAAGGAGAGTTGCTAGTTTTGGGTATGCAGAGAATATCGCTTAGCTTCGTATGTTCCTACACAAAATAAATCAGTCATTCTGTTGTCTACTCTACATCAAACATTTGATGTAAGTGAGCATGATCAAAAAAGAAAAAACTTGAAATAATAATGTTCTACAACTCTAAGTAAGGAGTTGATACAGTTTGTAAGATAGACAGACATTACTCAGTGGAACGTGGAACAAGAAGGTGGCCACTTGCTGTATTTTTTGATATATTAGATTTAGCTTGTCTCAATGCTTACGTTCTGCATTGTAAATTTTTATATGATATTAGAAGTAAAAATGCAAGAAGAGAATTCCTCTTAGAACTTCGAAAAGAACTAGTCAAACCTCACACTGAAAACGAATCCTGTTGCCTCAATGCAGAACAACGCATTCGTTCAGCAATGATATCTTCAGGCTTCAAGGGTCTTCTGAAGGCAAAACAACACGATAACCAGGAAGCTGATGTTCCAAATCTGAAAAGAAAACGGCGTGATTCCTGCCCAAGGTCAAAGAGCAAGAAAGTGAATCAACAAGGTGATGGGAGTCACAAGTTTGTCTGTAAAGAACATGCTAGGATAGGTGTGTTGTGTAATGATTGTTCGTGATATGACATGGAGAGTGAGTAGGAGTGTATTTCTAATAAAATTGCATGTAAGTGATGTTACACATAAATTAATTACAGTATTGTTACGAATCGTGTGGGTTATGAATATTTTGTGTTAAAATACGCTTTGGAACTAAACAAGCTAAACAAAATATGTTTTCGCACTTCAAACAAATGTTGTTGCTGTTGTTGTGGTCTTCAGTCCTGAGACTGGTTTGATGCAGCTCTCCATGCTACTCTATCCTGTGGAAGCTTCTTCATCTCCCAGCACCTACTGCAGCCTACATCCTTCTTAATTTGCTTAGTGTATTCATCTCTTGGTCTCCCTCTACGACTTTTACCCTCCACGCTGCCCTCCAATACTAAATTGGTGATCCCTCGATGTCTCAGAACATGTCCTACCAACCGATCCCTTCTTCTAGTCAAGTTGTGCCACAAGCTCCTCTTCTCCCCAATTCTATTCAGTACCTCCTCATTAGTTATGTGATCTACCCATTTAATCTTCAGCGTTCTTCTGTAGCACCACATTTCGAAAGCTTCTATTCTCTTCTTGTCTAAGCTATTTATCGTCCACGTTTCACTTCCATACATGACTACACTCCATACAAATGCTTTCAGAAACGACTTCCTGACATTTAAATCTCTACTCGATGTTAACAAATTTCTCTTCTTCAGAAACGCTTTCCTTGCCATTGCCAGTCTACATTTTATATCCTCTCTACTTCGTCCACCATCAGTTATTTTGCTCCCCAAATAACAAAACTCATTTACTACTTTAAGTGTCTCATTTCCTAATCTAATTCCCTCAGCATCACCCGACTTAATTCGACTACATTCCATTATCCTCGTTTTGCTGTAGTTGATGTTCATCTTATATCCTCCTTTCAAGACGCTGTCCATTCCGTTCAACTGCTCTTCCAAGTCCTTTCCTGTCTCTGACAGAATTACAATGTCATCGGCGAACCTCAAAGTTTTTATTTCTTCTCCATGGATTTTAATACCTGTTCCGAACTTTCTTTTGTTTCCTTTATTGCTTGCTCAATATACAGATTGAATAACATCGGGGAGAGGCTACGAACCTGTCTCACTCCCTTCCCAACCACAACTTACCTTTCATACCCCTCGACTCTTATAACTGCCATCTGGTTTCTGTACAAATTGTAAATAGCCTTTCGCTCTCTGTATTTTACCCCTGACACCTTCAGAATTTGAAAGAGAGTATTCCAATCAACATTGTCAAAAGCTTTCTCTAAGTCTACAAATGCTAGAAACATAGGTTTGCCTTTCCTTAATCTTTCTTCTAAGATAAGTCTTGGGGTCAGTATTGCCTCACGTGTCCCAACATTTCTACGGTATCCTAACTGATCTTCCCCGAGGTCGGCTTCTATCAGTTTTTCCATTCGTCTGTAAAGAATTCGCGTTAGTATTTTGCAGCTGTGACTTATTAAACTGATAGTTCGGTAATTTTCACATCTGTCAACACTTTCTTTCTTTGTGATTGGGATTATTGTATTCTTGTTGAAGTCTGAGGGTATTTCGCCTGTCTCATACACTTTGCTCACCAGATGGTAGAGTTTTGTCAGGACTTGCTCTTCCAAGGCTGTCAGTAGTCCTAATGGAATGTTGTCTACTCTGGAGGCCTTGTTTCGACTCAGGTCTTTCAGTGCTGTGTCAAACTCTTCACGCAATGTCATATCTCCCATTTCGTCTTCATATACATCCTCTTCCATTTCCATAATATTGTCCTCAAGTACAACGCCCTAGTATAGACCCTCTAAATACTCCTTCCACCTTTCTGCTTTCCCTTCTTTGCTTAGAACTGGATTTCCATCAAAGCTCTTGGTATTCATGCAAGTGGTTCTCCTTTCTCCAAGGGTCTCTTTAATTTCCTGTAGGCAGTATCTATCTTACCCCTAGTGAGATAAGCCTCTACATCCTTACATTTGTCTTCTAGCCATCCCTGCTTAGTCATTTTGCACTTCCTGTCGATATCAGTTTTGAGACGTTTGTATTCCTTTCTGCCTGCTTCATTTATTGCATTTTTATATTTTCTTTTTTCATCAATTAAATTCAGTATCTCTTCTGTTACCCAAGGGTTTCTACTAGCCCTCGTCTTTTTACCTATTTGATCCTCTGCTGCCTTCACTATTTCATCCCTCAAAGCCACCCATTCTTCTTCTACTGTATTTCTTTCCCCCACTCCCATCAATTGTTTCCTTATGCTCTCCCTGAAACTCTTTACAACCTCTGGTTCTTTCAGTTTATCCAGGTCCCATCTCCTTAAATTCCCACCTTTTTGCAGTTCCTTCAGTTTTAATGTACAGTTCATAACCAATAGATTGTGGTCAGAGTCCACATCTGCCCCTGGAAATGTCTTATAATTTAAAACCAAGTTCCTAAATCTCTGTCTTACCATTATACAATATGATACCTTTTAGTATCTCCAGGATTCTTCCATGTATAAAACCTTCTTTCATGATTGTTAAACGAAGTGTTAGCTATGATTAAGTTATGCTATGTGCAAAATTCTACCAGGCGGCTTCCTCGTTCATTTCTTAGCCCCAATCCATATTCACCTACTATGTTTCCTTCTCTCCCTTTTCCTACTCTTGAATTCCAGTCACCCATGACTATTAAATTTTCGTCTCCCTTCACTACCTGAATAATTTCTTTTATCTCATCATACATTTCATCAATTTCTTAGTCATCTGCTAGTTGGCATACAAACTTGTACTACTGTAGTAGGCGTGAGCTTCGTGTCTATCTTGGCCACAATAATGCGTTCACCATGCTGTTTGTAGTAGCTGGCCCGTACACCTATTTTTTTGTTCATTATTAAACCTACTCCTGCATTACCCCTGTTTGATTTTGTATTTATAAGCCTGTATTCACCTGACCAAATGTCTTGTTCCTCCTGGCACCGAACTTCACTAATTCCCACTATATCTAATTTTAACCTACCCATTTACCTTTTTAAATTTTCTAACCTACCTGCCCGATTATGGGATCTGAAATTCCACGCTCCGACCCGTAGACGCCAGTTTTCTTTCTCCTGGTAACAACGTCCTCTTGAGTAGTCCCCACCCGGAGATCCGAATGGGGGACTATTTTGCCTCCGGAATATTTTACCCAAGAGGACGCCATCATCATTTAATCATACAGTAAAGCTGCATGCCCTCGGGAAAAATTACGGCTGTAGTTTCCCCTTGCTTTCAGCCGTTCGCAGTACCGGAACAGCAAGGCCATTTTGGTTAGTGTTACAAGGCCAGACCAGTCAATCATCCAGACTGTTGTCCCTGCAACTACTGAAAAGGGTGCTGCCCCTCTTCAGGAACCACACGTTTGTCTGGCCTCTCAACAGATACCCCTCCGTTGTGGATGCATCTATGGTACGGCTATCTGTATCGTTGAGGCACACAAGCCTCCCCACCAGCGGCAAGGTCCATGGTTCATGGGGGGTGGGGGGTGGGGGGTGGCAAACAAATGTAGTAAATGATTAAAACTTACATGTAACTTTAATTATATTAAGAAACTATTGAGTTGTAATATCAACATCGTGCATATGCTTCTCAATAAATAATAATTATTGTTGTGGACATATTTCAAATTTTATAGCCATAAAGTTACTTGAATCACTTTGGAGTCAAAAAAGACCCCAGTCATACAGTAGGTTTTTCCAGAGCTGATACCATGCGAGGGCTAAGTGACAAAACGGCCTAACTACAAAAACAATGAAATACATGACAGTATGTACACTTTGGGAATAGTAATCAATAAAACTGCTCAATTTATTATGTACTTCTGAGTGTGAGGTGCTAAATATTCGTACCAATGAACCAGGAGCACAAAATCTGAAAAAGTTATAAGAATATGCAGGACGTTAGGCATACCAACTTCCATTATTACATATTCCCTGAGCGGGAAGACGTTTCCCCTTTGCAGCCACATTAGTATCAGAGTCAGTTTCATGACTTTCATGAAGTGATTCTTCAAGCAGAGACAAATAGTCTGTCCCATCTTTTGCACATGTACTGCAGTTTCACCCACTGGTCCATTTGGTACTGTGTTACGCATACTACTATGAGTTACCGTAATAGTGTTTGAAACGGTAGGGATAGTATCTACACTATATGTATCAGAGTCTCCTCCACGACGTCATTCTTACAGATCTAACAGAAATATTCCCGAATGTCAGTATGATCCCTCTAACTATAAAAACCAAACAAAAATATGTAAATAATGTGCCTGTTAACATTCATGTATGTGCGTAAACTGTTTTTGTAGTGTTGCATATTTCCAGTAACCATCTTACATGTCCACTATCAGCCCAAATAATTTACTAAAATTTTATTTTCGTGGGGGTCCATAGCCTGAACATGTTTTAAGAATGAAAACATGGCCTGAGCAGAGTATATTCTCTTTCATTTTTCGTGCATTTGGGCAGTTTCAATCATGGGTTGTTTTCAAGCATATATCTTAATCTTCCAGCTTCATTTCACATTCTAATACATCGCTGGTATATCGGCTATATACGAGTGGTGTATTAGATTCACACCAAAATGAATTTGTTTTAATTATTTGTCAAAATACGCAAAGATTTCTTGTGTAAATGTGCAAAAGGCACTTGATACTGTTGTTGTAACTCTATTGTTCTATAAAAGCCAAAAAATACACATGGCTCACATATTGTCACCACTGATCTAACTTACAGGTTAAGCTTTGCACGTCGATGATAATAGTTACTTATTTGTACCACACTTTATAGAAATAAAAAATCGCCTGTGCAGTTATCAAAATACGTAAAGAATTTCTTCTAAAACTGTTTGAAATGTATACAGCACTACAGCTGATGCAGCTTACAGGTTAAACTGCACTTTTGAATGAGTTCAGCTCGATGATTGTTCTTAATGAGAACATCTGCTAAGCTCAGAACCAGATATAACATTTTTTGTAACTCTGTGGCGCTAGTTGGGGATAGTCAGCAGGCACTCTTCGAATCTATTTATTGTTCCTACTATCAGCTAATTTCGCCCGTTTGTCATTTTCAAGCACCTGATATACTCCTACAAAAATGGTGACAATGGTTTATACGTTCACTGTCTACATGAAAGATCTTGTGCACATGTGTAACTCATAAAAAAAAAAATTACTTGTTAACACAGTTCTCAAACTTCGCACCACATTTGACTAAATAGCTAGCAGATATACAAAGGCGTAAATCGTTTTCGTGCGCATATGTAGCACAAGTGCAACGTAGTAGTGCACTAGATTACACTTATTAGTAATACATTTAGAGAACACTGCCATCCATAACACAGGCACAGCTCACAATTAATAAAATATTCCTCCCTATTATGCCATTGTCGAGTGGATTTCGCATTAAAACCCAATGTTTCGTCTCCATGTGCGGAAGACATTTTCAAGAGAGATAGTAGCTTCGTTGAAAGTCCGATTCACACCCTGGCTCGCTACTGACTACAGCAAAATTCCGCTTCCGACTGTTTCCGCGCAAGGCCGTGACGTCACATGTTTTGATTGCACGAGCGCAACTGGCCGTTGTTGACTGCCGTCGTCTTCCAATGTTGCTATCACTCCATGGTGGAAGACTGGAACGCATCTTCTTCAGTGTCGGAATCCGGATGTCATTAAATTTCACGCCATCCTCCTTCCTACTGAAATCCTGGGGCGTTTTACAATCTCTTTTGGCCTCTTTGTATAACCGCTTGTGGCTGTTTTGGCCTCTTTGTATAACAGCTTGTGGCTGTTTTGGCCTCTTTGTACAACCGCTTGTCGCTGCTAGGTGACCACCACATTCATTTTGATAACTCATGTATTGGCAGCCCCTTTATGTCGTTGTCAAGTGAAGGTAGAAAGGCTGTGACTGTGGTGCTGAAAGACAGTTGCCCATGCTGTATTATCATGTTCTGCACGACCCTAAATGGTACTTTTGAAGATCGCCGAATAGTGACAAGTAGAGTGATACACTATACAAACTACACTCCTGGAAATGGAAAAAAGAACACATTGACACCGGTGTGTCAGACCCACCATACTTGCTCCGGACACTGCGAGAGGGCTGTACAAGCAATGATCACACGCACGGCACAGCGGACACACCAGGAACCGCGGTGTTGGCCGTCGAATGGCGCTAGCTGCGCAGCATTTGTGCACCGCCGCCGTCAGTGTCAGCCAGTTTGCCGTGGCATACAGAGCTCCATCGCAGTCTTTAACACTGGTAGCATGCCGCGACAGCGTGGACGTGAACCGTATGTGCAGTTGACGGACTTTGAGCGAGGGCGTATAGTGGGCATGCGGGAGGCCGGGTGGACGTACCGCCGAATTGCTCAACACGTGGGGCGTGAGGTCTCCACAGTACATCGATGTTGTCGCCAGTGGTCGGCGGAAGGTGCACGTGCCCGTCGACCTGGGACCGGACCGCAGCGACGCACGGATGCACGCCAAGACCGTAGGATCCTACGCAGTGCCGTAGGGGACCGCACCGCCACTTCCCAGCAAATTAGGGACACTGTTGCTCCTGGGGTATCGGCGAGGACCATTCGCAACCGTCTCCATGAAGCTGGGCTACGGTCCCGCACACCGTTAGGCCGTCTTCCGCCCACGCCCCAACATCGTGCAGCCCGCCTCCAGTGGTGTCGCGACAGGCGTGAATGGAGGGACGAATGGAGACGTGTCGTCTTCAGCGATGAGAGTCGCTTCTGCCTTGGTGCCAATGATGGTCGTATGCGTGTTTGGCGCCGTGCAGGTGAGCGCCACAATCAGGACTGCATACGACCGAGGCACACAGGGCCAACACCCGGCATCATGGTGTGGGGAGCGATCTCCTACACTGGCCGTACACCACTGGTGATCGTCGAGGGGACACTGAATAGTGCACGGTACATCCAAACCGTCATCGAACCCATCGTTCTACCATTCCTAGACCGGCAAGGGAACTTGCTGTTCCAACAGGACAATGCACGTCCGCATGTATCCCGTGCCACCCAACGTGCTGTAGAAGGTGCAAGTCAACTACCCTGGCCAGCAAGATCTCCGGATCTGTCCCCCATTGAGCATGTTTGGGACTGGATGAAGCGTCGTCTCACACGGTCTGCACGTCCAGCACGAACGCTGGTCCAACTGAGGCGCCAGGTGGAAATGGCATGGCAAGCCGTTCCACAGGACTACATCCAGCATCTCTACGATCGTCTCCATGGGAGAATAGCAGCCTGCATTGCTGCGAAAGGTGGATATACACTGTACTAGTGCCGACATTGTGCATGCTCTGTTGCCTGTGTCTATGTGCCTGTGGTTCTGTCAGTGTGATCATGTGATGTATCTGACCCCAGGAATGTGTCAATAAAGTTTCCCCTTCCTGGGACAATGAATTCACGGTGTTCTTATTTCAATTTCCAGGAGTGTATATTGTTATTCACCTACATCTTACGACCTATGTATTATAAAATGCTGGAAAGCTAGGCTGAAGTGTTATACTTAGTAGTTTAGTAGTCTTTTGTGTGTGTATAGCTATTCAAATGGTTCAAATGGCTCTGAGCACTATGGGACATCTGAGATCACCAGTCCCCTAGAACTTAGAACTACTTAAACCTAACTAACCTAAGGGCATCACACACATCCATGTCCGAGGCAGGATTTGAACGTGCGACCTTAGCAGTTCTCGCGTCCGTCGGCCATCATAATTTAATTTATTGATTACTACAGAAATTGATTGGTAACGGTGATTGTTGCCGACTTATGTGGTGGGCCGCAATCAAAAAGATATTTCATTCAATTTTGTTTTAGAATTAAATGCTTTTGTGAAGTTCCCTTTTTTAACACTAGTAATCTTCAGTGGAATTAGACTCGCTGAATCTTAAAACATGAGTATATAAGTTCAACAATGGAATAAACTTTTCATATTAATTTCCTCGGCTAGTCAACTCACTTTAAAGTAAAAAATCTTCAGTTATTAATTAAAATTGCGGCCCACACACGCGCGAGAGTATTTCTTCTTACCTCCGTTAACCATTGCATTGTAGTCGGAGTCCTGGCTCTGGCTCTCGGCTGTTGTACTGAAAATAAGAATCTTAAAGCTACGTGTTTTCTGCAACGTCGGGCGGCTGTGGAGAAAAATGTATCTTATGTTAATAGTGGGCGAGTTTTTCGCTTCCGCTAATTTTTATAAGTTTATATCGCCACGTAATGGCGTCGTTGACTGCATCGGCCGCTGCGATTGTTGCACTGTAAATTACTCGAATCCAGGTTAATTCAAGGAAGGCGGACATGAAATCGGGATCACCTCCTACAAATTAAAAGTGAACAATAATATTAAATCAGTATATTATCTGCTTAATTAGTACAAATATGCTTACATTTGCCAACACTCGCAAGATGTCCATCTACACACATCCAAGACAAGAGAAGAAGTAACGAGGACGACTAAAAAAATTAAGAGAAGAGCGTATCTTGTCGTCTCTTTAGGTCATTTTGTTATATTTCTTTGCCCTCGAAACTTAAACAGAGAAATTATTATAATACGGATACATGAGAAAAATGTATATTATCCAATTTTTAAATGTCTCTTCTTTATAGCTACTTTTTTTTAGTCTTTTCTTGTTGTTTCACTGGGCACGCTATACAGTCGCGCGGTTCCGGACTGAAGCTCCTAGAACCGCTCGGCCACAGTGGCCGGCATGTATAGCTATTCTTGTGACTCAGAAACACTTAATGTACGCTGTACAATAAAAAAATATATATAAATGTATTAATTATCAAAATACATACAGATTTGTTCAATAACATCACAAAGCATACATGGTACTACTTATCGAACTTACAGATTAAAGTATATGTGGCGAGGAGTGACTTGTACTGTCACAAAATGCTAATTACATGACACTTCGATGAAACAGCATACTTAACAGTAGTAACAGACATTTATATGGTAATAAATTAAGGTTACTATGCTTTCTACCATGCACTTTCAATTACTTTTCAATGTCAATCAACCATTATAGCGACTCCAAACTAGAGTAAGAAATTTTATTGTGCAGTACAAAATATTTGTCGTCCTCTGCTGATAATGGTGACGTAAACTGTCATACAGTGGGGACTACATGACACTTTGTCACGTACATCACCACGTTTCAGCACTACTGTAACAAACTGTCCCTCATACGTCGCCAAATTACAGCAAAACTGTGACAAATTGCCCCATACATCACCATTTACAGCATGGAAGTTCAAACAGGACGTGAGAGGTAGATATCACAAGAAAAACACTGAGATATATAGCTCAATATATTAGTTAACACTACATTGTCAGTACATATATGCAACCAGTACGTTATAATCATATTTGCATTATACACATACAAGATACATATAACAATTTCAGTTTCATAATACATTTACAACATATAGCTGACAGCATCAGTTTATCACTTTTCCATACCTACAACACTTAGATAATATTCGCAGTCATTTTTCAGTCCTACTCATGCAATTATACTTCATAATAACGTTATTTCTTTTTACAGGTTCCCAATTTTGAAACAAAAATTCGTCCACAGTACAGAAACACTTATCAAGAAAGTAATTTTAGGTTAGATATAAAACTTGGTTTGCTACCTGACAGACACTTTATTTTATTGGGCAAATGATCAAAAGTTTTTGTTGCTGCATATTGAAATCGCATCCATGCACTGGCAGCTTTAGTAACGGGTAATAAAGGTCATTTTCCCCCTATAGAAGGTACGGACATCGCTGTTCTTCTCAAATCCTCACTCTTTCTAAGAGGTACATAGAAGATGACCACAGGTGAGCACCACACATTAGTTTACTATTTGATTTTGTGAAATCAATACTTTATAAGTGATGACTGATGAGTTAACCCAGAAAATTATTCCAAAAGACATTAGTGAGTCGAAATATGCAAAATACAGGGTGGCGCACGAAATGTGTTACCATTTTGTATTTGAATATAAACTCTATTGTCAATACAATCTGAAAGGAACATATACTACAATGAAGAGCCGTCCATGGAGATTTGTTCTTACTCAGCACATGCTCAATATGTCCACCATTTCGTTTCCTAACTTCCTTCAAACGAACACTGAAGTTAGTGATTACCCTACGGCACTTGTCTTCCGGAATTTCACTGCAAGCTTGAAGAATAAGTCTTCTGAGCTCCATTAAATCACGTGGACGTTTCGGAAATTTTTTTTTCCTTTAGGTACCTGCAAAGAAAAAAGACACATGGATTGAGGTCTGGAATATTGGGGGACCAATTTTTTCCGTCATTGAAGCGACCTGGAAACCTGAGTGAAATGATCCGCACGTCGAAATGCTCGTGTAAAAACTCCAACACAGTGTTTGCAGTATGTGGCCTTGCTCCACCGTGCATGAAGCACTGCGTGTTGAAGGGCAAGGCAGTAGCAAGAAACTGTGGAATGAAGCTATTGCGAAGCATGCTCAAATAACGCTCCCTTTTCACAGTTTCTTCAAAGAAAAAGGGTCCAATGAGTCCGTGACTGGAAATTGCTGGCCACGCAGTAATCCTTGGGGCATAATGTTGTCGTTCATGAAGCACTTGTGGGTTTTCAGTGGCCCAAAAGCGTACAGTTTCTTTGTTAACCACACTGTCTAAATGAAAATGCGCCTCGTCTGAAAACCAAACGTTGTTGAGAGTTTCTTCCCTATCCTCCGCCCACTGAGCAAACAGTAGTCTCTGCTGCTTGTGTTCTTCAGTGAGCTTTTGTGCACAGGTCATCTTGTATGGGTACATATGGAGGCCACTTTTATGAATGCGTTGAACGGAGCGTCTGGATATTCCCAGTCCCACTGCTGCCTTTCTACACGATTTCCCGGGACTTCTCTGTACAGCAACTCGTACCGCTTCAATATTCTCGGGCGAACAAACAGGTTTAGGCCGAGGTCGCTTCGTTTCCAATACTGTTCCTTCCTGTGCAAATTTATCGTACAACCTATGGATGGTCTTCTCTCAAGAGACCCATCGTGTGTTAAACTGTTGTCGTAAACGCCTCTGAGTCACAGCAGGGCTTTTCGTTTCCTGAAAAAGTAACACAATTGCCGATCGTTGCTGTCTCGTCAGTCTTCCATTGTCAGCCATTGCTGCTTACTAGTCTCCTAGCGGCAGTATCGTGAATTACACGTCATTTCGTAACTCATTTGTTTTTTCCAAGCTCTTCTGGTACTACTGTAGAGATCCCAGCGGGATATCTAATGTGCGTCGTAAATTGTGAAAGAAACAATTGGTAACACATTTCGTGCGCCACCCTGTATGTTAGGAGAGTGATTCGTTTGTTTCCAAAGCTATCAAATATGTACGGATCTAGAGTAAGTGACCTTAATTGTTCAGACACCTCAATAATATGTTTCTTCCTGCTGAAGTTTTCATCACTACATATACCAAAAAATTTGGAGCATTTTATCTAGTTTACTGACTTCTGTTCAAGTGCTACATCAGTTGGTGGCTTTAGTCTGTTATACAGAATTGAATATAATGTGTTTTTTTTTTTCAAAATTTATGGTGAGTCAATTTCAGACAACCACTTAGTAATGTTATGGGGAACATCAGTAACAATTTTTTCTTTTGTTTTCTCCCTAATAGGATTTATTAAAATGTACAATTCTGCTCGATGAATGTTAAATGATACAAAACTGAATCCTATGGGAGTCGCTTTGTGATTTCTCACCAGCCACTACAATTTTCTCTTCTTCCAACCGTTTCATTGATTTAAAATAGGCGTTAGCTTAGAGAACACCCTTCAAGCTGGACACAAAAATATGTAATGTATCTGTGAGTTCTTGAGGAAACGTGTTGAAAAAATACTGTGTAGAGATATGGTCACCTTTCTGAGACACTGAAAATTATGTGTGCTCCACACATAATAGTTTCTCAGTTTTGAGCTTTCTAATTGGATGCAGCTTTTCTTTGAAAAGGTTCTGTCTTATCAGTATTAAACGGCGTGGGAGAGAATCGCGGAAATGTCAGAGTAATACCTACCAGCTTCTAAAATATTCGCCTAGATTCAGTTCGTAGACTGGCATCATATTCGCCATGAAAGACACCACTTTAGGTTAAAAATAGTATTTATTCCTGAGCTGACAGCTCAAAAACTATTCGTCTGTATTAGATCCAAATTAACCCCTGGTAACTGCATAGCCTCTCACTTATTGACGATAGACAAATTTCTGACCAATAAGGTAGTTGCTTCTAACTTCTCTAGATGAATCTTCCTGATATAACGAAAAGTCGGCCAACTGGCAACGGATACCACATTGTAAAGGGGTGGAACGTCATCTGTAACAGAAGTGAATGAGAGAAATTGAGTGCACTGACTTTTATTGTGAGGCAGCTCGTTAGCAGTGAGCGAGAAAGAGATTATTTAGAATACATTGTTTGTTTTTTTATTTCGTTCCAGACCTAAATCTGTATCAATTATGCTTATATTATCGGATAATAAAGGAGTTATGATGTTGTCTGGTACTCTCAAAGGAAAGTTATTAACATTTATTTTTGCAGAACATTTATCGTACTGACAATTCTTGCTACGCGTAGATTCTATGAATGTACACTTTTTTTTGGCAAGGACAAAAATTACCCGCCAACGCCCCAGTGTCCTTTGAATTTTGTTTCTCATCGCTGCTAGTTGCACGCACTGTGGCGTCATCGCCTGCTCCGCCTTCGGCAACAGTGCGTCAATGGGAAGGTGGACGAGCACGTCATCCGGCTGCTGACGTCACCAGCAATAGAATGATTAAGTATCCCAAACATCTGCGCCCTCGGATCAATGCGAGGCCACACAAGAGTGGGCGTGTTCAGTTAACTACCTCTGTGCGTCTGACAGTCTGTGTAATTGAATGTCTCAGAGAAACTGTCATATGTGGCTCTGAAATAGAACAGCCGCAGACGTAGGTCTTCAGTAGCTTTGATCAAAGTGTGGTTCACAATGAAGCAGTAATTTAGTCGAGTGTCGAGTAATTTAACGCGGTCGGAGAAAATTATTCAAGTGAGCAGTCTGCTGAAGTAGTAACGTTGACAGTAGACTAGTAGTATTCCCCATTTCAACCCAACACTGTCAGGCCACTCAGAATCACTGAACGTCGTCCGTTTCTTAGAGTTCACTAGAAGTTTGCGCTTAATATCTCTCAGGAGACGACAATGTTTGAAGATATTCTCGTCTAAGTTTTTCAATTTTGTCTGTCGATTCAGCAAAGCTGAAGCTTGCAATAGTGAATTCACACGACATGTACCGCTATGTCGTAGGGGCAAAGCTTAAACCACATGTCGGGTAATAGATTAAGTCTCGAAATCATTGGACAAGAATGATAAAGTATCCATTGTAAAACTGTAATCTCTGTGGTAA
The DNA here is from genome assembly GCF_021461395.2 of Schistocerca americana. Taxonomy (NCBI): domain Eukaryota; kingdom Metazoa; phylum Arthropoda; class Insecta; order Orthoptera; family Acrididae; genus Schistocerca; species Schistocerca americana. Next base: position 311,539,034 of record NC_060119.1, on the reverse strand, counting down.
AGCAAACATAATTCTCAAATACATGTAGAATCTCGAATATTTTGTATAAAATATCTGTAATTAATTCTAGAGATTGGTAAGGACACGCTCTTGTTTTTGTTGTTGTGGTCTTCAATCCGAGCTCTCCACCCTAGTCTATCCTATGTAAGCCTCTTCATCTTCGCGTAATTATTGCTACTTGTATTTTGAACTGATTATTGTATTCAAACCTTGGGCTCGCTCTACAATTTTTAATTCCCACACTCCATCTCGTTACCCAATTCACGATTCCTTGAAGCCTCAGGATATGTCCTACCAACCGATACTTACTTTTAGCCAAGATGTAGATGTTTCTTTCTTCCCAGTATGATTCAGTCAGTACATCTACATTGATTATTCACTCTACCCATCTAATATTCCATATTATCCTGTAACGCCATATTTCAAATGCCTCTAGTTTCTTCTCTGAACACCTCATCTTCCACGCTTCACTTCTATACAAGGCTACATTCCCTAGAAATATCTTCAGAAAATACTTCCTGAAATTTAAATTAGCATACGATGCTAACAAATTTCTCTTTTTCAAAAACGCTACTCTTGCAATCGCCAGTCTGCGTTTTACATCCTTTCCGCTTCAGATATCGTCAGTTATTTTGCTGCCGAAATTGGAAAACTCATCGCCTACTTTTAGTATCTGTATCTTACTTCTTAATCTAATATCCTCAGCGTTATCTGATTTAATTCGACTACATTCCATTAGCCTTGTTTTACTTTGTTTATATTCATTTTATAATACCCTTTAAAGACGCTATCCTTCAACTGTTCTCGCAAGTTCCTTGTCATTTCTGACCGAATGACAATGTCATCGGCTAACCGCAAAGTTTTTATTTCTTCTACCTGAACTTTCTTTTCCATATTTCTCCTTTTTTCCTTTGCTCCATGATCATTGTACAATCTTGTCTCATTCACTTCTCAGCTACTGCATCCCTTTCGTGCCCTTTGACTTTTGTAACCATAGTCTGGTTTCTGTACAATTTATAGACGACCTACATTTTAACTAAGCTACATTCAGAATTTCCAAGAGTGTGTTCCAGTCAACAATGTCAAAAGTTTTCTCTAAATCTACAAATTTTACGAACATACCTTTCATCTTCTACAAACGTATGTTTACCTTTCGCAAGCCTACCTTTTATTGTGAGTCGTAAGGTCAGAATGGTCTCGCGTTTTCATAAATGTCTCCAGAACTCAAATTGAGCTTCCCCTAGGTCGGCATCTACCTTTTACATTCATCAGTAAATAATTCACGTATATGTATTGCAGATAAAAACATAGTTAAAATTAGTTTGTAAACTACGTGTACACAAAACTGAGCTCGTGTCGATAAACTATTGATTGCAGAAGAGAACCGATATGATTCGGATGTGATCGAAAGAACAGACACCACTTATTCATTATAACTTAGTAATTTGCAAAAATAACTTCACACATAGCTTCATACCTTTATGAAGCTTTTTCTCGCTGACAATCGCCACAAAAAGATGAAAGAAAAAAGGTTTATCGCTTACTACATTTTCACTGTTCATGCAATAAAACTGTCGCATCAGGCATGACGTTTTAATTTATTACTTCTACACCATTAACTTCATTCGCGAAACATTTTGCAGACAATATTCGCATATACCACTGAATCTATGTGCAAAATTCTTTCACTATACGTCACATAGTTCAGGAGATATGACGTCATAAAGATTGAAATAAGTGAAAAACTGTCACACCAGACATGACGTATAAATATTTTACTGCTTTGCTACTAACTCTGTTCGCAACACATTTCTGAGACACGATCCACACACCACCGATTGTAACTACAAAATTGTCACTGTATGACACATTCTTCAAGAGATACGCCGCTACGAACGTTGAGATGCGTGAAAACGAAAATGCTGGGCGGAATTCGCTAGAGATACAGCTTACCGGCAAAAAATTTAGCTACCGCTAAATAAATATTAGAAGCAACATTTAATACCGTGTAATTCCTTCCCTAGACTTGATAACCTCCTGGGTTCGGTTCGCTAGTGATTTCATAAGGTTGCGCAGGTAAATCGCAGCCAGATTAAGCCACTTGCTGAGGATTTGATCGCGCAATTCATTCAAAGTGCGGGAATGCTGAGCGGGAATGCTGATGTCAGTGTTTTACCCGCTGTTGCAACGTCTTTGAGGCTCAAGTCAAATGATTTAGCAGGCCAATCGAGATGCAATAGTATGGGGGAGGGTTCAGAAAACCAGTCACATATTCTTGCAGTCCGATGAACATTGCTGTTGTCGTCTCTATGTGACTGTGTGAGTAATGGTTTCTGGCGAGGTGACCCACTCAAAATGTTCAGTGCTTGCAGCTCCCGTCACAGTGTTCCCTCGTTAACAGGTTGGGATGGATCTTCAAACGGTGCCTGCTGCAATTCATGTCGGGTTTGAATGCAATTTTGATTCACAGGCTGTCAAACGCGTCTTCCGTCCATCGCAGTGAGGATCTTTCTCTGATCAAAGTTGTGACGTCGTGGTTTGTGGCCACTTGTATCATATTATTGCTTGCAGAAACCTACACGTAGAACAGACCGCCACGAAATACTGACAAATCCTGCAACTTCACACACCTACGACCACGGGCACGGCCAAACACGATTGGTCCTTTTTACCACACTGTGACGTCCTTATAAACACAGCAAAAAAGTCTTGTATCACCTCGGTTCCGAGAGTTCCGGAACCTGTACAGAAAAATGGAATAGAGATCAACATAAACATCATTTCCGCCCTTTTTACTGCTCATGAAAACCACACATGGCGTGTTTACCACCATACAGCGAGACTTTCAGAGGTGGCGGTCCAGATTGCTGTACACACCGGTACCTCTAATACCCAGTAGCACGTCTTCTTGCATTGATGGACGTCTGTATTCGTCGTGGCATAATATCGATAAGTTCATCAAGGTACTGTTGGTCCAGATTGTCCCACTCCTCAACGGCGATTCGGCGTAGATCCCTCAGAATGGTTAATGGGTCACGTCGTCCATAAACAGCCCTTTTCAATCTATCTCAGGCATGTTCCATAGGATTCATGTCTGGAGAACATGCTGGCCACTCTTGTCGAGCGATGTCGTTATCTTGAAGGAAGTCATTCACAAGATGTGCACGATAGGGCGCGAATTGTCGTCCATGAAGACGAATGCCTCGCCAATATGCTGCCGATATGGCTGCACTATCGGTCGGAGGATATCATTCGCGTATAGTACAGCCGTTACGGCGCCTTCCATGACCACCAGCGGCGTACGTCGGCCCCACATAATGCCACCACAAAACAGCAGGGAACCTCCACCTTGCTGCGCTCGCTGGTCAGTGTGTCTAAGGCATTCAGCCTGTCTTGGTTGCCTCCAAACACGTCTCCAACGATTGTCTGGTTGAAGGCATATGCGACACTCATCGGTGAAGAGAACGTGATTCCAATCCTGAGCGGTCCATTCAGCATGTTGTTGGGTCCATCTGTACCGCGGTGCATGGTGAGGGGTTGCAAAGATGGACCTCGCCATGGACGTCGGAAGTGAAGTTGCGCCTCATGCAGTCTGTTGCGCACAGTCTGAGTCGTAACACGACGTCCTGTGGCTGTACGAAAGACATTATTCAACATGGTGGCGTTGCTGTCAGGGTTCCACCGAGCCATAATACGTAGGTGGCGGTCATCCACTGCAGTAGTAGCCCTTGGGCGGCCTGAGCGAGGCATATCATCGACAGTTCCTGTCTCTCTGTATCTCCTCCATGTCCGAACAACATCGTTTTGGTTCACTCCGAGACGCCTGGACACTTCCCTTGTTGAGAGCGCTTCCTGGCCCAAAGTAACAATGCGGACGCAATCGAACCGCGGGGTTGAACTACACACAGCACGGGCCGTATACCTCCTTCTTGGCAGAACGACTGGAACTGATCGGCTGTCGGCCCCCCTCCATCTAACAGGCGCTCCCCATGCATGGTTGTTTACATCTTTGGGCGGGTTTAGTGTCATCTCTGAACAGTCAAAGGGACTGTGTCAGTGATACAATATCCATAGTCAACGACAATCTCCAGGAGTTCCGGGAATCGGAGTGATGCAAAATCTTTTGGTGTGTATATTTTACTAAAAAATGTTTACATACAACTTCATTTGATCGATGAAAGGAGGAAGTACAAAAATGTTCCGGGAAACTGAGGAATACAGAAATAGAAGTCGCTGAGGAATGAAATAAATAGGAAGTGCAGGGAAGCTAAGACGAAGTGTCTGCATGAAAAATGTGAAGAAATCAGTCTATCTTTAGAACAGGTTAAGCCACCAGAGAGTTAGTTCTAACTTTGCGGTTGGTTATGGAAGCAAGACAAAAGAAAAATCAAGACACTTTCATAGGATTTGTCGAGCTGGAAAAAGCGTTCGACAATGTAAAGTGGTGTAACATGTTCGAAATTCTACGAAAAATAGGGGTAACCTACAGGGAGAGACGGGTGGTATACTATATGTACAATATCCAAATGGAAGTAATAAGAGTGGACGACCAAGAACGAAGCGCTCGGATTAAAAACGATGTAAGATAGGGGTATAGCATTTCCCCCCTTCCGTTCAGTCTGTACATCGAAAAAGCAATGATGGAAATAAAAGAGAGGATCATGAGCGGAATTATAATTCAAGGTGAAAAGATATCAATGATACCATTCGCTGCTGACATTGCTATCCTGAGTGAAAATGAAGAAGAATTACATGATCTACTGAGCGGAATGAGGCCGGCCAAAAGAACCACCAGCTTTCAATTAAGTTTAGGGTCCAAGTTGCTGGCCAGAGTGACAGAGCGGTTCTAGGCGCTTCAGTCTGGAACCGCGCGACCGCTACGGGCGCAGGTTCGAATCCTGCCTCGGGCATGGATGTGTGTGATGTCCTTGTGCATCTACTAGTATTAAACATAGGCCTTAATTTGAGGAAGAAATTTCTGAGAATGGACGTCTGGATTATAGCATTGTATGGTAGTGAAACATGGACTGTGGAACAACCGGAACAGAAGAGAATCGAGGCATTTGAGATGTGGTGTTACAGACGAATGTTGAAAATTAGGTGGACTGATAAAGTAAGAAATGAGGAGGCTCTGGGCAGAAGCGGAGAGGAAAGGAACATGAGGAAATCACTGATAAGGAGAAGGGACAGGATGATAGGGCATCTGTTGAGACATGAGGGAATGACTTCCATGGTACTAGAATGAACTGTAAAGGACAAAAACTGTAAAGGAAGACAGAGATTGGAATACATCGAGCAGATAATCGAGAACGTAGGTTGCAAGTGCTACTCTGAGATGAAGAGGTTGTCACAGGACTGTAATTCGTGGTGGGCCGCATCAAAGCAGTCAGAAGACTGATGAACCAACGAAATAGACAAACAAACAAACAAACGTACATAGTCTCATTGAAACACGAATGTCTTACTGATCGCCACTGCCCTATGGTTCAGCACGCAACTCGATCGCTGCGCCATCTGTAAAGCTTCAACGATTCTTCTGTGTTTGCGCACTGGGGTGATTAACTTTTTGTCCACTGTACAAATAGGTGTGAAATATGTTACATATAAGTGTGAAACGTATGTGACATGCAAAACTGTGGGTAAAAAGCTCCTCCGAAGCCCCACCAAACTTAGTGCGAATACTACTTAGTATATGGTAAGAAATATTTCTTGGGTAAGAATCCGTAATCTCCTATTCGGGTAGGGGTGATAAGGTGGAGAGAGAAGGAGGTAGGAGGAAAGAGAGTTGGGGAGAAGGAGATGGGCACAAAAAGAGAGGGTGGGGCATGAGAGATGGTCAAGAGAGGAGAAGATAGACTAATAGAAGATTGGAATGAATACATGCCCGGGCAACGTCGGGCGCTCAGCTAGTCTCTTAATAAAGGCTGAGCTTCCGGTTCCATACTGTATACCAGTTAGGTTTCTTTCAGAGTATTACATTTAATAACTCCATATTTAGCAATGATAGTCACTCGCTCGATGAAAGATCGTTACCAAAGGACTGGAAAGCTGCACAACCCACACCAATAGACAAGAAAGGAAAGAGGAGTGGTCAGTTGAATTGCAGACCCATATTACTGACGTCAATTTTCAGCCGGATTTTAGAACATCTAATGTGCTCGAGCACTACGAATTATCAAAAAACGATCTGTTGACACATAGCACAGATTCAGAAAATATCATTCTTGTCGTTACGAGACAGTTTTTCCCAAAACTGTTCCATAACCTAGTTAACAACCGACTATTCAAATTAGACCACCAAATCAGTTCAAATTACTAGCGACGCAGGAAAGCATGGATGTAACTGAAACAAAAACCCGAGATCTAATAAGCAGTTCTTCATTTCATTTACATATGGTGAAAGTTGTGTATAACGTTTTTCTTAAAGCTTGGTCTGCTTGCTGACTGCGCTAGATTGATGACTGTAGAGGTACAACTGCAAGCGAGTCGTAAGACTGTTCCTCACTAAAAGGCCGAGTCCCAGTCAAGTACGCTCTGAACGGACGGACGCTGTCAGAGACGATGTCCCACGCTTAGCTAAGAGCTTTGCAGAGGGCAGGAGGCAGCATTCGGCAGCCTGCAAACTTCCACTATGAGAAGCTGTCTAAAGAATGCTTCTGAAAGAGATAGAAATGTGCAAGGGGATGGGAAAATACGAGGCACTCAGAGTGAGAAAATCTATAGGACCCGAAAGAAATCTGTAGTAACTGATATTTAAATTTTGTGAGAGACTCGGATTTGTCCATCAAAAATGTATTTTTAGCAGGGATGAAGACTCGCGAGGGCACATATGTAGCAACTGTCATTGGCTGAAGAACGAAACCATCCCCACAGAAGGGGAAAATTTCTGTTTTCTGTCCCATTCTAAGGGAGAAATGTGTATTACTGGTCAATCACAACAGATTCCTTAGGAGAACGGAGATTGTTCCTATTTTCATATATTTTCTGGTCAGAACTCAGAATGTATACAGCGAATGACTGCAGAGAATACTATTCTGGCAAAACCAAAGATTTGTAGCAAGAGGCCAGAGAGACACTTCATCTGGGATCGTCGGAGGTAGGGATGTCTTCGCTTTAGAACTGTGGAAAGGGAGGATTTCATCCTAGAGCTGATCATAGATACCGGGGCTTAGCTTACAGCCCTCAGCTATCGCTTCAGCCATCCTCGGCACCTGAGTTTTAGAACAATGGTAAGCCTAATCCCCGTTCGTGTACCTTGTGATGAGAGGACAGTTGTATGTAAGTAGGCTGTTTAGGTTTTCATGTTGGTAACGCCACGCAGCGCTCTGTATGAAAATCACTGACTGTCCTGTGTGCAGTCTCTGGCTGGTTGGACTCATTTCTCGAATATTCGCTTGTGTAGTTTTGGGCACTTGGATATGAACAGCGCGTAGCGTTGGTCAGTTGGAGGTGAGCCGCCAGCAGTGGTGGATGTGGAGAGAGAGATGCCAGAGTTTTGAGAGGTTGCTATAAGCGGACGACCTGGACGTGTGTCCGCCAGAAAAAGGAAATTTGTTAAGATGAATGTCATGAATTGATATATATATATATATATATATATATATATATATATATATATATATATATATATGATGACTTTTGAGCGTTATTAAGGTAGATACATTGTTTGTTATCTATCAAAATCTTTCATTTGCTAACTATGCCTATCAGTAGTTAGTGCCTTCAGTAGTTTGAATCTTTTATTTAGCTGGCAGTATTGGCGCTCGCTGTATTGCAGTAGTTCGAGTAATGAAGATTTTTGTGAGGTAAATGATTCATGAAAGGTATAGGTTATTGTTAGTCACGACCATTCTTTTGTAGGGATTATTGAAAGTCATATTGCGTTGCGCTAAAAATATTCTGTGTCAGTTTAGTGATGATCAGAATAAGTAAAGAGAGAAATGTCTGAGTACGTTCAGTTTTGCTCAGCTGTTTGAAAATCAAATAACGTAGAACTTTACCAGCACAGTCATTCATAATTTTTAAGAGGACGTTACACAATGAAATCATTTGTTTCAAGAGTTAGAATTTCGTTTCTCTGAATTGATTCAGGCAATATGGTAGTTGAACTCAGGGTGCGTTTAGGCAAGGGAACTAGTGCTTATACGTACTTTTCTATGTCTTCGCTTTAATCTGTCAACTAATTCAGCAACAGTTGGTGGTTTACGTGGACACAACAAGTTGTATCATTTCAATTCCTATTCCGGCCAACTGTGCCAAGGTATTATCCCATCTGTTTAACAGTTCATTTGAACCTTTGTGTGCTTTATAAAAATATATGTATTGCCATTCAATAACTGGAATCAAGTTATTGCATCTTAGCAGTAAACAGTAACTTACTGTGACCTTTAGTTTCATTCCTTAGTCTGGTGAAACACTTTCTCATTATATCTATGAGAGCTATGGTAAACACATTTCATGTTTAATAGGGCCACCCTGTTTAAATTAAGATGTTCAATAGTTTCTATTGCGTGACTTTTTCTTAATGTTTCACATGATTTTATGGGTTGCGGTCTGTTCACTTATAGGTCACTGAGTCAGTTCTAGTCAGAATGCAAAATGCTTGACTGTAGTCCGTCATTGAGAATCACAACTGACTCTTTATTCACACGAAATAGTAACTGCTATCGACAGCGGACGTCAAATTGATTCCATGTTTCTTGATTTCGTGAATGCTTTTGACCCGTCCTCGAAAGCTGCTTCCAATCAAATTGTGTGCCGATGGAGAACAATCTCTGTTGTGCAACTGGACTGGTGTTTCCTTTCAGAAAGGTCCCACGTCGTAATAACTGACAGAAAGACATGGCGTAAATCAGAAGTGATATCTGGCGCTCCGCGATGAAGCGTTACAGGTCATTTGCTGCTCCTAATCTATATAAACGATATAGGAAATAATCTCTTGAGATTGTTTGTAGATGCTCCTGACCTTTACCTTCTAGGAAAGCCGTCAGAAGATCAAAAGCAACTGAAAAATGATTTGGACAAGATATCAGTATAGTGTGGAAACAGGCAGTTTACTCTAAATAACGAAAAATGTGAATCCTGAAAAGAATCCCTTACATTTCAGCTACATGATAAATCACAAAAATTTTAAGGTTTTCAGTTCAGCTAAATACCCAACGATTATAATTAGGAACGATTTAAACTGGAAGGATCACATAGAAAATGATATGGCGAACGCGAGACAAAGACTGCGTTTTATCAGCAGAACACTTAGAAGATGCAACACGTCTATTAAAGAGACGGCCTACACTGCCCTTGTCCGTCCTCTTCTGGAGTGCTGCTGTGTAGTATGGCATCTTCACCAAATAGGATTGATCGAGGACATCGAAAGAGTTAAAAGATCGGCAGTTAGTTTTGTATTATGTCGAAATAGGGGAGAGAGCGTCACGGATATGGTACGCTAGTTGCGTTGGCAAACATTACAACAAATACGTTATTCGTTGTGGTGAGACATTTTCACGACTTTAGAATCACTAACTTTGTTCTCTGAATGCCAACTATTTCCTAATCATATACATCGCCGGAAAAGAAATCGCAGTACCAAGAAAGGATTGTGCGACATAAACTTAAGTTGGTAGGCGTGTTTCTACTCCTCAAAGATGATGATGTGTATTAAAGTTTCGTGAGAGTCGCATACGACTGGCGCTAGTAACGCCTGTATGGGGATGCAAGGGAAGTTAGCCTTATATACACGCTGTAACGGTCGTGAGCACTAGTTTACTTTTGACACTGGACGTGGTAAGTTGATGTTAGTTAAGAATGCCTTTATGATTGAAACCTCCCCTTAGAAAAATTTATGAACAACTGTGATGATAAATCTCTTACGTTATTTGATTTTCAAACAGCTGAGCAGAACTGAACCTACTCAGACATTTATCTCTTTACTTATTCTGTTCAACACTAAACTGACACACTATTTTTAGCGCAACGGAATCTGACTTTCAATAATCCCTACACAAGAATGGCCGTGACTAACAATAACCTATACCTTTCATGAATCACTTACCTCACAAAAATCTTCGTTACTCGAACGACTGCAATACAGCGAGCGCCAAAACTGCTAGCTAAATAAAAGATTCTAACTACTGAAGGCACTAACTACTGATAGGCATAGTTAGAAAATGAAAGATTTTGATAGAGAGCAAACAATGTATTTACCTTAATAATATTCAAAAGTCATCATATATATATATATCAGTTCATGATATACAGTATTACAAATTTACTCTTTCTGATGGACACACGTCCAGATCGTCCGCTCTCAAAATTCTGCCATCTCTCTCCCCACATCCACCACTGCTGGCGGCTCACCTCCAACTGCGCAGCGCTATGCGCTGTTCACGTCCAACTGCCCAACACTACAATAGCGAATATTCCAATAATGCCAAGCAGCCACAGACTGCACACAACACAGCACAGTCAGTGATTTTCATACAGAGCGCTACGTGGCGTTACCAACATTAAAAGCTAAACAGCCTACTTACACGATAACAAAAACGGCATTACCAGTACCTCACTGAGTTTAAACGAGGGCGTGCAATACGACTATGAAGAGCTAAATGTTCCTTCCGCGATATCTAAGAAAGACATGGAGGGAATGTGGTCACTCTACATGATTGCTGGCAGCGGTGGTACCGGGAATGCACGGTCGCCGGACGACCGCGTGGTACTAACGAGAGGGAAGAGCATCGTGTTCGGCGTTTGCCTCTGTCGGATAGTAATGCGCCTGCAGCAGCAACAATCTGAGCAGCAGCTGGCACAACAGTGACACTGAGAACTGTTTCAAATCGGTTACTGCAAGAGCAGCTCCGACCCAAACGCCCTGTAGCGTGCATTCCACTGACCCCCAACATTTGTGACGTCAGTGGTGTCAAGTGACAGCTCATTCGAAGGCGGAATGGAGATTTTTGTTTTTTTCTGATGAACAGCATTCCAAGGGATGCTTCCCGGCAGGATAATGTTCGCCCACATGCTGCTGATGTAGCCCAACATCCCCTTAAGAGTGTCGAGATGTTGTCTTGGCCTGCTCAATCACCAGATCTGTCTTCAATCGAGCACATATGGGCCATCATCGTACGACAACTCCAGCGTCACCCACAAACAGCATTAACCGTCCCTGTACTGAATGAGCAAGTGTAACATACGTGGAACTCCATCTCACAAAGTGACATCCTGCATGGGTAAAATACGATGTCTGCACGTTTGCATGCTTACATTCAACATTCCGGCGGTTACACAAGATATTAATGCACCAGCATTTCACATTTGCAGTGGGTTGTCTCTCGCTTATATTAACTTACGATCTTGCAATGTTAATGGCTTAACTATTTTACCCAGACAAATTTATTTCCGAATTTTCATTACTCTATATTAATCACTTTTTGGTGTTGCAATTTTTTCAGTCAGTGTAGTATATGAAAGAAGTTAGACATGAACGCCGGCAAGCTGGAATATGACTTAAGTTCAACCATCGACTAATTTCAGTAGAATTATCATCGTTTGATCGTTATAAAACACAAAAGCTTTGTTTCAATGTCTACATGCCTGAATTTTTTTTTTTGGGTCATCAGTCTACTGACTGGTTTGATGCGGCCCGCCACGAATTCCTTTCCTGTGCTAACCTCTTCATTTCATAGTAGCACTTGCAACCTACGTCCTCAATTATTTGCTTGACGTATTCCAATCTCTGTATTCCTCTACAGTTTTTGCCCTCTACAGCCCCCTCTAGTACCATGGAAGTCATTCCCTCATCTTAGCAGATGTCCTATCATCCTTTCCCTTCTCCTTATCAGTGTTTTCCACATATTCCTTTCCTCTCCGATTCTGCGTAGAACCTCCTCATTCCTTACCTTATCAGTCCACCTAATTTTCAACATTCGTCTATAGCACCACATCTCAAATGCTTCGATTGTCTTCTGTTCCGGTTTTCCCACAGTCCATGTTTCACTACCATACAATGCTGTACTCCAGACGTACACCCTCAGAAATTTCTTCCTCAAATTAAGGCCGGTATTTGATATTAGTAGACTTCTCTTGGCCAGAAATGCCTTTTTTGCCATAGCGAGTCTGCTTTTGGTGTCCTCCTTGCTCCGTCCGTCATTGGTTACTTTACTGCCTAGGTAGCAGAATTCCCTAACTTCATTGACTTCGTGACCATCGATCCTGATGTTAAGTTTCTCGCTGTTCTCATTTCTATTACTTCTCATTACCTTCGTCGTTCTCCGATTTACTCTCAAACCATACTGTGAACTCATTAGACTGTTCATTCCGTTCAGCATATCATTTAATTCTTCTTCACTTTCACTCAGGATAGCAATGTCATCAGCGAATCGTATCATTGATATCCTTTCACCTTGTATTTTAATTCCACTCCTGAACCTTACTTTTATTTCCATCATTGCTTCCTCGATGTACAGATTGAAGAGTAGGGGCGAAAGGCTACAGCCTTGTCTTACACCCTTCTTAATACGAGCACTTCGTTCTGAATACATGAAGTCAAAAAATGTGTATTCCAAAATGATTAACTTAAGAAATATTAGACACGTCGGCAACTACATCTACATGACTACTCTGATATTCACAATTAAGTGCTTGTTAGAGGGTTCATGGAATCACCTTCAAACTGATTCTCTATCGTATCACTCTCGAACAGCATACGGTAAAAGCTGGTCTGACGCATGAAGGTGATTACGAAGGTTTCGGGTACAGATCGTAGCAAATGCATGTTAGTATGTCTTGTTTAAAGTGATGAAAAAGTGTTTCCGCCCGGGATCGAACCGGGGACCTTCTGCGTGTGAAGCAGACGTGGTAACCGCTACACTACGGAAACGACGGAGATGCTGAGTCCATCCTTTTGCGCTCGTAGCTGCCTCAGCCTTTCTCTTGTCCTCGCACGCACACACGATAGTTCTTTTGACGGCCTGAAACCCATCATAGCCGAGAGCCCAAGAAGTCTTCGGGGTACTCGAGAGGGTGTCTACCGCAGCATCCCGAACTAGATAGCGGCGTTTTGCGCAGTCGTTATTGCAAGTCATATCACCAAAAACAATCACTTTCTCAGTAGCAGGCATTGCGAGCCCAACAGTCCTTCCATGATAGCTATTATTTCCCATTTAGTCTTATGCAAGTTGGAAGGAACCTTCAGCTTCTCGTAGCTCTATTGCACGACCTACTTCAAACACAGCGAGATATTGATAATGCCGCTTTTGTTATCGTAAAGGCATTCTTAACTAACATCAATTTACTACGTCCAGTGTCAAAGGTAAACTAAGGCTCACGACCGTTATAGCGTGTATGTAAGACTAATTTGCCTTGCATCCTCATACTGGCGCTACTAGCGCCAGTCTTATGCGACTCTCGCGAAACTTCAATAGACGTCGCCTTTCAGGTGTGGAAACATGCCTACCAACTTTCGTTTATGTCACACAATCCCTTCCTGGTGTTGCGATTTTTTTCCAGCAGTGCAATTAGAAACTGTAGAGTAGAATCAGCAGAAAATAAATGATTTTGTTCAGAATACCACTAAATGCCCTCTTGTCCCTAACGCAACTGGATTGAAATCTAAGAATGGTGGGACACTGTCGTGTGAATAAGAACAAATAACGAAAACTTGAGGAAAAAATTTAAATCTAAATTTTATGTCTGACTTCGGTGGTATACACAGCCAGATACTTTTAAGGTGTTGGCTTTGGCTACTAAATTTCTGAAGATGCTTGCATCAGACGAGCGAAATCGATGATAAAGGCAAGTTTTATGCGATTTGCGGCTGCTCTACACTTATATTTCTCACGGTCGCTCTTGCCCCTGGAGGCGATGCATGCAGTAGCTAAAATATAATGCAACAACCCTGTCACGGTACAGTACGGTATACAACAAATAGATAACTGTTTCATTACAGAAGCTGTTCAACATGTGGATTGTCATGATTAAGACAGATTGTACCAACTAACCTAGAAAATCCAGGACATCGAGATAAAGTTTCACCGGCTACAGCGATCCTAGCTATTAGTCTCGACTAAATGCCTTCCAATGACAGATTTCAAGGGTGGAGACGAAGATAATAAGAAACATTAGACAATGTTGTCAACAGCGATCGCCATTTTGCAATAGAACCGTTTTCTTTACATGGTGCGCAGATATTAACAGGTTAGTACAATCACGAAGATAATTCTGGCAACATATTGGAAATAAGTACAACGGTCCTTAAATGATAGTATGACGAAAACGTAATGTGGAACGGCTTCGAAGTAATTTAGAAACAAAAAACAGAAGATAGTTTGTACATTTCCAATATGAACATTTGGAAAGTATGGGTAGATATATATTAGCAGCAGCAAACATGAACTACGATTTAAAAGCAGAAAGGGAAGCCTGAAGGACAAATAGATCCTGGAACAGGATTTATCGTAACCTAATCCTCGAAGAGATGAACAAGACTAAGAAGAAGAAAAAGAAGAAGAAGAAGGAAGCGAATGAATTATTCTTGACACCAAGGGTTCCACACGCAAAAGATCTCAACAAACAAACCCTCACGAAAGTTTGAAACTTCGTTACTAAGATGTGACATTCTTCGAGATACAGAAAATATTTAATAGGGCTACAGCTTACACATACGAGGGTCACTCAAAACAGTGTAATTTTGTAGTGTTGTTCTAATCTCTCCTTGCTTAGGCGTTGCGTGCTAATTTGATGCGTCGTCATCTTGGAAGGCAGGATTTGGCTAGCATTTCGAATACAAGCAGCTTACTAGGAAATCCCTATGTAACAAGCGGCTTTGCAGTTTTAATATTATTAGAAAATGCAGGAAGCGTATACTCAGACAGCACGCTCCCAATAGAGAATCGATATTTTGTACTTCTGGTATGTGGCTTGCTTTGGTGAAAAATCTATCTTTAAGTTTTCTTCAATTTACGTCTATGGTCACAAACTTTTTGTTAACAGATTACCGGTTTCGGTCTCTAATGACCATCATCAGACTTGCAGCAAAAATGGGAAAAACGTAAATACACTGTCAGGTTGTCTATAGCCTAAAAACAATACATAGACCATTATGAAAAGTAGTACTGACAATATATACATCTGTGCGCTTTAAGTATGAAGAGGCATACCTGTTTCATAAAAACAAAGTCCTAATTTACTGCAGCTATAGTGGCATAATCAAATATTAAATGCAGAATCAGCACCAGCATCGTCAAATATATATAAATAACATCAAATGCACGTGTCATGTTGTCAGTAACACTACTGTTCAAAACAAGCTGCCGTACAGTAGCCACAAGATGTTTGTGTTGTAAGTTCACCAGATGTCACTAATGTCGGCATACACTAGTTTTCAATAATTAATTGAAACAGCGAAAATAAAGGGGGATACAATAGTTGAAGTCTGTTATGAGCTAATGAGCTTGTAACGTATAAAAGGCATTACAGTAGTAAAAAAGCAATATAAAGAACAACACGACGATTATAAGATTGTTAAAAAGAGGAAGAGTTAAGAAACAGTGGTTGACATATGCTCTAGTGCCGATATTCTAGATAATGACATAAATATTAAACACCTTTGATAGTGTACCGGATAATATTAAACAACCATAAAACAAATCGCTAAAGGAGCCACAAATGAAAAAAAAAACATAGTGCTGCACATAATCAGCGCCCTCTGTTAGCGCTAACGCCAGAATTCTGCAGCCGGCCGTCGTGGCCGAGCGGTTCTATGCGCTTCAGTCTGGAACCGCGCGGCCGCTACGGTCGCAGGTTCGAATCCTGCCTCAGGCATGGGTGTGTGTGATGTCCTTAGGTTAGTTAGGTTTAAGTAGATCTAAGTTCTAGGGGACTGATGACCTCAGATGTTAAGTCCCATAGTGCTCAGAGCCATTTCAAGAATTCCGCACAGGCGGGAAGTGTTTGGAGGAACGTGACCGCCAGAGGGCTCCTCGTACCCTGCGGCACTCTTTCTTTAGATTTCTAGAAACAAAAAAATTAAGTGAAACAGTTTTATTTAGCTGAAATTAGTCCCATCCTCTTGTAAAAATTATACTAACAAGGGAACCTCCCCATCGCACCCCCCTCAGATTTAGTTGTAAGTTGGCACAGTGGATAGGCCTTGAAAAACTGAACACAGATCAATCGAGAAAACAGGAAGAAGCTGTGTGGAACTATGAAAAAAATTAGTAAAATATACAAACTGAGTAGTCCATGTGCAAGATAAGCAACATCAAGGTGAATGTTAACTCAGGAGCGCCGTGGTCCCGTGGTTAGCGTGAATAACTGCGGAGTGAGAGGTCCTTGGTTCAAGCAGTCTGGCTTTAGCTGTCGCAGCGGTCGCACGCTCCTCAAGTTTGCTCCGTGAACGTTCAGTGTTTACGCCAGTGTTTTCGAGTTTCGTGCTCGTTTATTGACGTTTTGCACGTGAATTAAGCGTTATCAATTGAGCATTTTGTCTTCGTCGTGTCATCTTTCTACGTAGTGCTGTTGGGATTTCGGCGTTGTCCGAGATTTCTTCGCTGCAGAACACCATGGCAAACTCCGTGAGAAAAAACACCGTGATTTTCACCTTCGACCAGTACACCCGTCGAGTACAGCCCTCTGCACTTGAAATACACGACTGGATTACCGAGGTAATTGGCCTTCATTCTGAATCTGTTCATACCATGCAGCTAGACTCTGATGAATACTGCATTTTTGTGAAGTTTAACGATTCCGTGAGTGTAGACCGCTTTCTGGCAAAATTTGGTTATGAAACGGAATTTATACACCGTGATGGTACTAAAAGTACTGTAAAACTCCGGAATTCCGAGTCTGTAATTAGGAATGTTAGGGTTTTGAATATTCCCATAGAAGTAGACAACTCGAAAATTAAAGATGTCCTTTCAAAATATGGTGTTGTCAGGCAAATAGTCAACGAAAGGTGGGCTTCGCATTTCAAGCTGCAGTGCTTTAACCGCATTCGCTCCGTGGAGATGGAAGTGAAGGCAAACATTCCCTCCCACATCTTTGTTGACGGGCACAAGGCGCATGTTATGTACTCAGGGCAAACCCCTACGTGTCATGTATGTAACGAGTCTGGTCACCTCCGTCAGGACTGCCCTCGCCGTGTTTTTGTGCTAACAAATAACCTTACGCAACGCCGGAAATTAACACTCAACGATTTGTTGCCAGCCAGTAATACAACAGAGCCGGCGGCTGTCGTAGATCCTGTTACTACCTCTGAAAATGTTGCACTTAATGTTAATGACTTTCCGTCTTTAAAACCTGCATTAACTGCTGAAATTCCGTCCCGTGACAGCGAGATTCCCACTAAAAAGCGTCCTCTAGAGGACACTGAAAAAAATGTTGATGAGGACTCTTCATGTGAAACACCCGTTGCCAGGAGGCCGAAGCCCAGTCCTGAAGATCTGTTGGAAGTGGAAAAAGGTGGTGGAATGCAGGTCGATGTGGCTCCCACTTCCGCACAAGGACTTATACCGCCACGAACAAACAGTGACGCAGCTGGTAGTGACCTTTCACGGAAATGTGACCCTGAGCCTGAGGTCACGACTGAAATAACCGCATCAAGTGCACAGCCCATACAGTGCGAACAGTACGAGGAAGTACCAAGTAAACAACCTGCTGACTCCGAAGCGCAACGCCGCGCCGAAGGAGGAAATAAACAAGCATCACCGCCTCGCCAGCAAGACAGCACAACAGACACCACGCCGGAGCCAAATATTGACGACTCGCAAGCCACGGCCGTTGCCCCATTCAGCCACCGCCGGCGGCAGCGACCGACACCGCGTTTTGCTGTCACGCGTCATCAAGCGAAAGCCACACCAGAGAAGAAAGACATCAAGAAAAAAATATTAAACATGAAGTCATCAGGGCCAACACTGAAGAGGAGAAAGAGAGGGGCCACAGTGATTTATAGCAATGCGTTGTCAGGATTTCAGGATACTTTTCTTCTCAAGCTCTTTGTTTAAAAGCAGTGAAAATTTTTCTAGGAATTTAGTACATGTGAAACGTCCCCTTTGAACAATTATACAAGACTGTGCTTAAACTGACACACAATATTTTGTTAGCGCAACGCAATCTGACTTTCAAAATTCCCTACAAAAGAATGGCCCTGATTAACATTAAACTATACCTTTCACAAATCACTTACCTCACAAAAATCTTCGCTGCTCAAGCTACTGCAATACAGCGAGCGCCACTACTGCCAGCTAAATAAAAGATTCAAACTATGGAAGGCACTAACTACTGATAGGGATAGTTAGCAAATGAAAGATATTAATAGAGAACAAACAATGTATTTACCTTGATATCATCATATATAAATATAGCAGTTCATGACAAATTTCAAAACTCCGCCATCTCTCTCCCCACATCCACCACTGCTGGCGGCTCACCTCCAACTGCGCAACGCTACGCGCTGTTCACATCCAGCTGCCACTGCCCAACACTACAATGGCAGACAACAATGCAAAGCAGCCACAGACTGCACACAGCACAGCCAGTGATTTTCATACAGAGGTGGCGTTACCAATAAAAAAACCTAAACAGCCTACTTACATAGCCCCCATGCTCCCCACAAAAATTTTTTACAAATTTTTTTTTGGGCAGTGGCCAATAATGATTTGATAAAATTTTTCATAATTACAATAACAAAGAAATCAAATGCACACACTTATTGATATTAGTTAGCAAATGAAAGATATTAATAGAGAACAAACAATGTATTTACCTTGATATCATCATATATAAATATAGCAGTTCATGACAAATTTCAACACTCCGCCATCTCTCTCCCCACATCCACCACTGCTGGCGGCTCACCTCCAACTGCGCAACGCTACGCGCTGTTCACATCCAGCTGCCGCTGCCCAACACTACAATGGCAGACAACAATGCAAAGCAGCCACAGACTGCACACAGCACAGCCAGTGATTTTCATACAGAGGTGGCGTTACCAATAAAAAAACCTAAACAGCCTACTTACATAGCCCCCATGCTCCCCACAAAAATTTTTTACAAATTTTTTTTTGGGCAGTGGCCAATAATGATTTGATAAAATTTTTCATAATTACAATAACAAAGAAATCAAATGCACACACTTATTGATATTATGTTGGTCAAAAGCTCAAATTTTCTCACAGTCTATAAAGACAGTCCTGATCATTCATCACAGTGAAACTGTCGTTTCTTTTCTCAAAGTCTGAGCAGTAAAAGACAATGCACACGGAAGTAGTGGATTTCCATGCCGTCTTGAAGAAGTAGTGTTGTCCTTCCAACGGAAAGACATTGCTGACTCTTGACATGCTGACAGGTAATGGGCCACAATGGAGCAAACCCACAGCAGAGTCATTCGAAGTTGATGAATGTAGGTAGGTAGGTCATCACAGAGCAGACCCACTGCAGTCCTGGTAGAGAGTATTAGTGGGCTACCAGAGGTGCAGACCCACTGTAGTCCTTGTAGAGATGGCCAGCAGCCATCTGTTGTGACTGTGCGGGTGCACAATCACCATTGAAGAGTCTTGCGGATAATATAGCAAGTCCATAACCACCACTTGTGCACTCACAAAGTTTTTGGAATTGTCCTTAGAACCAGCAATGCTGTTATCCAATCCCTTGCTGAATCATCAACACACGTGCAAACACTATCAGTCCCTACTTCTCACATATTGTCCATATACTATGACCAACAGAAACGTGTGCAGTGAAATGTAACTAACAAGTTAATAATATCATGAACTGGTGACAATTACAATTTTATAACATAAGAATACAATAACAAAGGTACAAAACACATCATTAAAAACATAATAATACAGATAACGTTTGTAGTAATAGGGGCTTTACAAAAGAATAGAAATAAACATATACATCAGTGTTACAGGAATTATGACATAAGTAAATACATAAAAGATCAGAATAACTTTTGAAACATCAACTTTACACATGAGCATTAAAACAAAACAGAATTAATAATGTCTAACATCTTTACAAAGTAAATAACATATTATTAATGGTAATTATATTCGAGGATAACAGTATTCCTCATCATAGTGAATGTAGCTTAATATTAAAAGAAGAAAAAATTCTATGAAACTACACAGAGACAGGAAGAAAACAAATACACAAAGGTACACAAACACATAGTGGGATAACACCAATGGGAAAGGACAGGGTTCGTTTTCAGTGTAACATGTGGTACTGCAGTCCAACCCAAAACTTCATATATCTTTCCTCTTATTTCATCCTTCGTTTCCACCAAAAAAATTCTATCTAAGCATGCTTTCTGTATTTATATGTTCATACATTTCTTACCTCAACATTTATTTCCAAGAAAATCCTACCTAAACCTGTTTTCTCAATGCATTTCTTCCAATTCATCGCAACTCATTCTCTTAGAGGCTACCCCCTCTTAAGCTAACTTAAATCTACTGAGCTCAGATGCTAAACTAAGGGACGAGGCAATGCAGCAGCACATAATAAGTAACACAAACAGCAATGACCAAAAAATTGGAAAATTGCAAAGTAAGCTACAGTAAATCTAAATTACCAAGCAATGCAACATTACAACTAATATGAGCCAATGTACAGTAGCAAGAAAAATAAGTCAGTAGTAAAATTAGCTTAACAGAGTAACACAATTTAAAATTCAGTAGCACTATGCCTGGCAAACAGCAGCAGCAAATATAAAAAATATAAAAAATATAAAACTTATATCTATACATGACAAAGCTCAAGCAGAAAAAAAAATATTACACTAAAAATGGCCATGTCTAATACCTATGTCACATCTTAACACTAGAGTGATGCATCACAATTTATTCTACAAAAGAAATTACCAAGTACTTGAAAAGAAAATTATGAATGCAGTTCCTGTGAAGGTAAATGTTGCTTTGTGCTCCCACATTTTTTTGAAAAAAATTATTATATACTCGATCTGTAGACAGAAAATATTTATATTAGTACATCTATAAAATTTTATTTTAACCAATGCTGCAGTGCAGCTAGAAACTAGATATCAAATGAAATAAGCAACTATGTACACAGCAAAGCATAAGAACATCGTTCAATAGCCATGTGGCATTTCATAAGTTAGTAGAAAAATCTCTCAACTAGAGAGACAGTAGTCATAATCAGGTGTATAGACATAAAAATATTTCTCGTCATTTCATTAGGCATCCAGTGTAATCATATGTTTTCAAGTTTGACCGTGTCGTTTTTGCGATGCTTTCTACAAAGGAATGTCAGAAGCGAGGTTAATGGAAGTAATGAAGGTGTCGCATTTGCAATATTTTCTCTAAAGGAATGTTAATGGCGAGGATAAAGGCCTGCCTTTTTTCTTTTCTTTTTTCTACCTGTGCTTCCGGAAAGGCACACCCTAATGGCTTGTTCTCCAGGTGTTTGACACAGCTGCGTGCCCACAACGCATTACATGTAGGTGGTCATTTAACTTTCTTACGGAAATATTTACGACAGCAGTTTCCGCTACAGTGACAGTCTCACATAAAAATATTTCACAGGTCAAGAATTAGCGTTGCAAATCTGTAGAAACAAAATCCTATGAATATAAGTGTCCAAAAAAATTTTCAGTGGCATTGTGATACATTCACACATGATTCACACATGTACACACATTTCATAATTCTAAAGTATGATTCTTGGTTTCCAACATCCTTTTCGATAAGTCAGAGTCCCTACCCACTATTCATTATTCCTTACCTTATTACACATATACATATTCGTATTCATCAACACATAATAACTACATAGCATAATCAGATTCCTCATATAACATCAGCTTATTGATCATAAACATACCTCAACAGCATAATACACATCGTCGTCGTAAAAATAACATCATTACACCTCAGTCAAATCTCAAAAACGTCGTAGCTTTCTGCATTAATGTCAAAACCTAAAAAAAATTCTCTGCTCATTTCAATAGTGTCATCTGCCTCAAACGTACTTTAAAAATCATGATCTCATACCAAATACATCATTCAAAGCTCTCATAGTATCACAATGGTTCCGAAAAATGTGAGCATTTCTCAAAGTACAGACAAAATACAATTTCGTAAGTGTGAAGTTATCCAACTGTGTAATTACATAAACATCTGTCACTGATGTAGTAAAAACGTTTGTCTGTCTCAGTTAAATGATCAGATAGCTGTGTAATTATGTGTTGGAGAAATATGGTACCGATGTGTAAAGTTGTATAAGCAAATACCATATTAGCTAGGGTTCCTTGTGGTTGCCACACACATGGTACACAAAGTAAGCGTGTACCCCCCTGAGGATTAATGTAATTATACCCTCAGGTGTTACAGATTACAGCAATGGAATGAAATGTATCACGGAAAACTTTCTTTGTAATTCAAAAATCTTTAAAAATAAATGTTTTAAGTACAAAATTAATCACTGAAATGCGTGTCCTGTAGCGCTAAATATGCATCTTGTTGTAAGATAATTCTCTGGAAGTGTCGTAATTATCGTCCTCCGAAAGCTAAGTTCTGCAGAAGTCAATGTACTTACCCCATCATAAACGAAAGCGAAATGCTTTGTGTATAGATATCGTAATTATTATGCTTATTGGCGTGATGTAGAAAGTACTGTACAGTAACGTATTGTTGTGCCACGAAAAAGGCTGTCTCATTGTTGCTGTACCACAAAAATTACTACTAAAACATGTTTTACTTTCCAGAATAATTCAGAAAAACTGTGCAGATATAAAACAGAAACACTGCAAAAGCAACATTGTAAATTTTCACTCATTAGTAGCGTCGTGATAAAATCGTGTAGCTGTCACATAAACTAACCACTGTGCCATCTGGTATCTCACTGAAAGTACTTTAAATTCAGAATATATTTTCAAGTAAACCAAAATGTTGCATTAAAATCTCATTAGCAGTACTGGTAAATGTTCTAAGTATGTAAGCCTTATAGTCGTTCCATAATCGTGCAACTAACAAGCAAGAATGTACACACACAATAACACTGTGACGTCTGTTCACTATAACAATGCATTCGTCATTTCTGTTTAAGTAAGTTCTCTTGGTTCTTGATTGGATATTTAACTTCAAACATTGTTGTATGTTAACAGATTCTAAGTCTGACAATGCATATTAGTAATGTGAAGCGAAAAATTTTATGGCAAAGACTAAGTTAAAAAGTAGATTATCTTTCAATAAACGGTTTTACATGTGAAGTGTGGTGCAATCCTTTACTCTTCACAGTACTCAGAGTTTGAACTTGAATGCAATTGTCAGGCGGTATACGTCGGTAAAGAATACTGGAATTTTTCTCAAGGTTAGCGTCTATGTTATTTTTCTCTGAGCCACCTGGCGCACGCGACTGCCTGCTGTGCGAGTCATTGTCTGTCTCTTTGTTGGCGCGCGTTGTTATTGGGATTAGGAGACCTAACTTCTACAAATTCGCCTTTCCGAGAGGGCCCAGCTCGGTTAGAATCCCGCCAGTTCTGATGAAATTCACGTCTGTCGTTTTGTCGGTAGTTTGCATAGTTTCTTGTTTGTCGGTCATGTGGTGGAGAATTTCTCCCTGAATCGTAACTCTGCGCCGAACTGTTGCGTCTGAAGTTATTCTGCCTCCCTTGATAATACTTGTTTTGGTTCCCACATTGTCTGTTTCTCTGATTGTCTCTGTGATAGTCATTACTACGGAAATGCGATCTTTCTCTGTAACTATTATTACTCTGCCAACGGTTGTCGTACGGGTGGTGTCTGTTTTGGTCACGATTTGTGTTGTGAGAATAGCCTTGTCGTGTCCAGTTATTACTTCTGTCGTCACGGAATTGTGACGGATGTGACCTATAGTGATTGTTTTCCCGGTTTCGCGTTCCGCGATTGTCAGTGTCAATTTCTAATTCTTGTAAAAGTCCCTGAAATACTTCAATGTCGTCTTTGCAACGTCCTGCCAAAAAAATATGTCGTAAATGTTCAGGCAATTTGATTAAGCAAATGCGGATAAGTTCTGAGGGGCTGTATGGGTTTGACAGGTACTGATTCTTATGCAACATGTCTTCAAAATATTTCACAAGACTGGAAAATTCAGATTGTTCGAAATGTTTCATCATTATGATGCCATGTTTTACGCGGTCTTGTGTGGCTTGAGACCAGTATGATGAGAGGAAGACATGGTAAAATTCTCCTTCACTGTGGCAATCGTGAATGACCGATCGCATTCTTACAGCTGGTTCATTCTCCAAGTAGCCACACATAAATTCTAATCTGTGTTCTAACGACCAGTTGGGAGGAAAACAAAGAGAGAATTGATGGAGCCATGCTTGTGGATGAATGTCGTTGCCAGAATTCTTAAATGTTTTGAATTTACGTGTAGTCATGAACAGCTTATAGTCAAAATCATCATGTCGGCGAGTCGCATATTGGTCATTGTTAGGTCGTGTCGGCCGTTCCATCTCAAAATTCGGTGCACATTGCCAATTTCTTTCATAACTTCCGAAATGCCCTGTGTTATTATTTTGTGGCTGTTCCGTATTTCTATGTCCCTCTTCCCGTATTGGGGCGCGAGTGTCCTCTGAAATACGTAATTCTTGTACTACTTGTGCCAACTGATCTTGTACTTCCCGGATTTCTCTTTTGTACTGTGTATTGATTTGATTTTGATTTTGTTTGAATTTTCTTATTTGTTCATACTCTTCTGTGTCAGTGAAGACTACGGGTCTTGTGTCATTCAGATCATCATCTACCTTTGTAGATAAGTTAGTGACCTGATCCGAAAGTTCGGCTACTTTCTCCGATAGTGTACTTATTTCCTCCATGTGTCTTTCTGAACCAATTTTCAGGGTATCTACTGTGTCCTTTAAGTTTTCCTGAGTTCTTGCAAGTTGCGTAACCGAATCGGTAGATGCAACTGAGTCAATTTTAGCCCACAAGGTCTCATGATTTTCATGAACAATGGTTTGCAGTTCTTTTATGGCTGCTTCGTGATTCTGTAATGCATTTTCATGCCGCGAAAAAATAGGTTGAAAATGCTCACAAATTTGTGTTTTTACGTCATTACAGACTTTTTGACATTTCGATTCAATGTTATGTAACTCAGTAGTTAAATCTTCGCGTGTTTGTTCAAGTGTGGTGTCTAACTCTTGAAGATTTTGTTCCATTGCGTCTAACTGTTGCTGTGTTTGTCTCTGGTGTTGTTCCATTGCGTCTAACTTTTTAAGATTTTGTTCCACTGTGTCTAACTTTTTGAGATTTTGTTCCACTGTGTCTAACTGTTGCTGTGTTTGTCTCTGGTGTTGTTCCATTGTGTCTAACTTTTCAAGCTTTTGTCCCATTTGTTGCATTAATTGTAATAACAATGCACTGGTGTCTGAAACATGTTCCTCAGTGCTTTTCGGCAGTGAAGTTGCACCGGCAACATTCACATTTTGACAAGCGGAAAATGTGTCTTGACTCATTTGAGAAAACGGTGAGAACCCAAAACCTGAGTCTGCAGTATTTGCAATATTGTGTTCTGTCATTCCCGATTCCTGAGGCGAGCTGTTGCCGACCAATCGATCGATAACGCTTCCCTGTTCACTACCTGTTTCACTGTCTACACCATTGTTTGCCGCCCGCTCCATTTCCCTATGCGCAATTACCAAATTACTACTTTGAACATTAGTTAATTCATTACTCTGCGGCGCTAACACACTGCTTTCGTCTTCACTGTCATTTCTCAGTTTACTTTGGAGCCTAGTATTACGTTTTTCACACGCCATTATTGTCACAGTATTTCACACGACAACACAGAAAAACACAATTTGAAGAGCAAAAATAAGAGAACACATTAACATAGCACTGAAAATAATATTTAGTTAATTGCAAGCGCAGCTGCGAAAAACTTGCTGCAAATCTACATGCATGCCACAACTGTTTTACTGTACAACAATGAAAAACTACAACTACAAAGGAAATTCTCTCTATGATTATGCGCTATCAATAAACAAAATCTACACTAATTACACAAACTACAAGATAAAAAATCAGAAGATTCCAGCGAGGTATCCTCGGCTAAGGGTCGACATATGAAACGTCCCCTTTGAACAATTATACAAGACTGTGCTTAAACTGACACACAATATTTTGTTAGCGCAACGCAATCTGACTTTCAAAATTCCCTACAAAAGAATGGCCCTGATTAACATTAAACTATACCTTTCACAAATCACTTACCTCACAAAAATCTTCGCTGCTCAAGCTACTGCAATACAGCGAGCGCCACTACTGCCAGCTAAATAAAAGATTCAAACTATGGAAGGCACTAACTACTGATAGGGATAGTTAGCAAATGAAAGATATTAATAGAGAACAAACAATGTATTTACCTTGATATCATCATATATAAATATAGCAGTTCATGACAAATTTCAAAACTCCGCCATCTCTCTCCCCACATCCACCACTGCTGGCGGCTCACCTCCAACTGCGCAACGCTACGCGCTGTTCACATCCAGCTGCCGCTGCCCAACACTACAATGGCAGACAACAATGCAAAGCAGCCACAGACTGCACACAGCACAGCCAGTGATTTTCATACAGAGGTGGCGTTACCAATAGAAAAACCTAAACAGCCTACTTACACATGTAATGGGCACACAGCTTGTAAAGATCGTGCCTTGTAGGGAAGCACGTTGCTGCTATAATCATACCGATCCTCATCCCAAATAGCTTCTTCTGGTACGTCTGTGATGCAAGCTTATAGCATTACTACTATTAACATTAATAAAATACAGTCACCCTTGAAATTGGCAGCACTAAAAGAATTCTTGTACCAGTCCGGGACAGATGTCGCGTTGCTACAAGAAGTTGCGATAACGGAATTTCGGATCCCAGGCTTTTTTGAAATTGTTAATGTTTCTACGGAAGCCAATATCGGTACAGCCATTCTTATAAGGGAAGGCATTCCGGTGACTGAAATCGAACGACTAGAATCAGGAAGAGTCATAGGCATAAAAATATTCGATGTGACAGTGCTTAACCTTTACGCCCCATCAGGAAATTTCCACAAATTGGAACGTGCGAAGTTTTTTCAGGATGAACTGATTTATTTATTGAGGAAGAATCCGTGTTCTCTTATAGTAGGAGGAGATTTTAACTGTGTTTTAAACCAGAAAGATGAACAACCCAACTTCAACTACTCGCCACAGTTAAAAAAGTTAGTAAGTGATCTACACCTTAAGGATGTGTGGGAACTTCAGCACCCGACGTCAGTCGGGTTCACGTATATAACCAGCCACTCCCGCAGTAGACTAGATAGAATTTACGTGTCACCAAATTTGCAAAATTATTTATTAAACGTTGAAACTATTCCCGTGTATTTTAGCGATCACAGTACACTTTTAACTTGCTTTAATTTAAGTGTACAGCCAACCCAACGATTCAGAGGCCAATGGAATTTAAATATCTCTGTTTTAACTGACGAAGAACTGGAACAGGAAATAAGAGTAGCGTGGACTATGTGCCTCCGCACAGTAGACAAGCACCCAACAGTCATTGACTGGTGGACTAGGAGGGCTAAACCAAGGCTGTGGAAAGCTGTCATGCAGTATAGTGCAGCGAGGCACAGGGAGTTGAGGAATACAATGGAGTTTTATTATAAAGTTTTAAGAGACTTATATCAACAGGCCCATGATGACGTAATTCGTCTGAATGATACCAAAAAAATAAAAGCCAAGTTATTAAGCATTAAACGGCAACAGATGGAGGGACTCAAAATTAAATCGAAAGCCACATCAGTCGTAGCAGATGAAACAGCTTCTCTGTATCACTTGGTGCGGCATGCTAAAAACAGACGTCTAACTTTAATTGATGAAGTCCAGACGCATACTGGTACGAGGCTCACATGCCAGAAACAAATACTGGACGAAGTCCACAGGTACTATGAAACCTTATATGCCCCTACCACAGTGGAAGATGCACCTCTCGAGGACTTTCTCACTATTTTAGGTCCACAATTGTCGGGAACAGACAACGCTGACATCCTGTCACCTATTACTAAAGATGAAGTGCATGAGGCAGTGCGTAACTCACCTCTCAAAAAATCTCCGGGACTTGATGGCCTCCCTGTGGAGTTTTATGCCCGCTACTGGTCTATAATTGGGGACAAGATCACTTCCATGGCAAATGAGGTCCTGAACGGAAAACCGGTCCCTGCAGAGTTTAAGGAAAGTAAAATAGTACTGATTCCTAAGAGTAAAGGCAAAACCAACTTAAACAATTTTCGGCCTCTTTCGCTACTAAATTCTGATTACAAAATAATTTCGCGTATTATCAACAAAAGACTCTCTGCCTTTTCCAACAAAATATTGAGTCATCATCAATCTTGTTCTCCGACCAGAACGATATTCGAAAGTCTATCTGCATACAGAGACGTCATTGCAATTACCTCAGTGACAAGTATAAAATGTGCGTAAATCTTTATAGATTTCAACAAAGCTTTTGACCGCGTTAGTCATAGATACCTCTTTGCGACGCTGTCAAGAATGGCTTTCCACCCCCAGATTGTGAACATGCTAAGGAATATTGCAACAGGTATAAATGCGAAAATAGCAATCAATGGCCAAACATCTAAACCCATACAGATAAGGCGAGGGGTTCCACAGGGCAGTCCCTTATCTACGTTTTTATTTTCTGTATCTTTAAAGCCCTTCCTCCGCACTGTCCACGCAAGATTAACAGGCATAACTTTGAGTGGTGAGAAAACTGTCATACGAGCGTATGCTGATGACGTGGGCGTTGTAATAAGAAATAAGGAGGAGACAGTTACACTGGAAAGAGAAATCAAAGGGTATTGTCTAGCGTCGGGAGCGACAGCAAATGAAAACAAAAGTCAAATATTGAATCTACGGGGCCTAGATCACCTGCGACTGGCATGGGCAAAACAAGACAACAAACATAAAACTTTGGGAATAACCTTAATGGCATGTCCGATGAGGATGGCTGCTTTTAACTGGACGGAAACTAGGAGGAATGTTCATGGTGCTGTAATGGAGAACATCCATCGAACTATGGACCTGGTGCAAAAAGCCAGATTCATCAACTCCTGCGTTTTGTCTAAAGCGTATTTCACTGCGCAGTTATTTCCAATCCCTAAACTAGTAGCGGAAGGGATCATGTCCACTGTTACCAATTATTTATGGCGAGGAGACATATTCAGGGTTGGTGCGACTACCGTTATACTGGATGTCAGAAACGGGGGCCTCGGTTTGGTGGATATTCGCAATAAAGCGTCTGCTCTGTTCCTCAAAAGGACTTTCCATATACTCAGAGAACTTCCACAATGCATAACCGCAAAGCTCTTTGAGGCTGTGACACCCCATAGCCTGCAAGCACCGATTGATGTGCGAAGGATTAATGCCCATCTGCAGTATGTGAGGAACTTTTTCTGCGAAGCAAGTTATCTTAGTGACGAAATCAGAAGCAACACACGTATCACAGCGCGCGACATCATACTTGAAAGGAAGTTAAATGAGGGTAGAAACAAAATTGAAACGAAATTCCCAAATTGTGACTGGAAAGCTGTATGGCGGAACATCAACTATGCCGGGCTATCTACAGACGCTATTTCCGCATGGTACAAAACAGTTAATAATGTCATCAGCATCAACGAGAGACAATATGGGATCGGTTTAAACCAGACACACCTTTGTGGAAAATGCAATCTGGTGGATACACTCAGCCACAGATTCACCTGTGGTGGCAATGTGCATAACTGGAATTGGGTCAGGCAACAAATTGCTTTTCTCACCAGATCCTCTACGGAATATATAACGCCATCGCTCCTCCTGAGACCAGACATGACATACTTTCCGAAATTAAAAACCAACGCCATTAGCTGGTTACTGGGAAAATATGTTAGTTATGTCATCCACACACTTGGGTCGGACAACGAGATAGAATTCCGCGTTTACATGAAGTGTGAATATGCAAAAATCAGCACGTATCGCAACCCCAAGAAGCACTACGGCAACATGCTGAAGATCATTTTTGAAAGAATGGATGTTGGTTAAATATGTGGAACCACTACAACACCTTGAACGAGAACGAACAGAAGAAAATTAAAAGTCACTTGGTTTCTTATTATTATTTACTATTACCTTGCTTCCGGAACGTTTTTTTTCTTTTTTTTCAAAACATTTTGTTCAAAATTACTCGTGTTCGACTTCCAAAGTATTTGTGTCATTCGAGAAGAATTGTTAAGTTTTTATTTATTTATTTATTTTTTTATCAGTGTTCAGTCTCTACTCAGAGAAGAGGTTTCTTTGTCTTTCTTACATCGGAGAATGGAAATATTGTGTTAAGATTTATGCACACTTAGTGCTATGGCCCAACAGGCAACATGAAAAAGGGGTGGGAGGGGTTTGGGCCTCGACGCACTGGCAGTGCCGTGAACCGACCCCACTGTTAGTGCGGCGTGTACCACGCCCTGACCATCTTAAAAATACAAAAAAAAAAAAAAAAAAAATAAATAAATAAAAAAGAAAAAGAAAATAAAAGTGGTTAATAAAAATTGGATTGCTGGGAAAAAAGGATGGATAAAAAAGTGGATAGAGAAAAAAACAAAAAAGATGGAAAAAAGTGGTAAAAAAGTGAAAAAAAGTAGTAGCGTCAAAAAAAGTCTTCCCTCCTCTGAAAATTTTACATTCTTTATTTTCGCAAAGTTATAATCTGTCCGTACGTTCATTGACGTCTCTGTTCACTGTAATAAGTTTAGTGTCTGTGTTTTACGAACGCACCGCAAAACCGAGCGATTAGTAGACGAAAGGACGTGCCTCTCCAATGGGAACCGAAAACATTTGATCGCAAGGTCATAGGTCAACCGATTCCTCCACAGGAAAACACGTCTGATATATTCTATACGACAATAGTGACGGCATGTGCGTCACATGACAGGAATATGTTGTCGACCCACCTAACTTGTACACTTGGCGAATGGGTAAAAAGATTCTTCTACCTTGCCCGATTTAGGTTTTCTTGTGGATGTGATAATCACTCCCAAAAAAGTGATGAAAACATAAGAGTTTGTCACATAAACTGAAAATAAAAAATTAAACTTTTCACTCGAAGGAAGACTTGAACCTAGGACCTCTCGTTCCGTAGCTGCTCTCGCTAACCACGGGACCACGGCGCTTCTAGACTCGCGTTCTCCTTGATATTGCATATCTTGTGCATGGACTACTCAGTTTGTATATTTTACTAAATTTTCTCATAGTTCCACACAACTTCTTCCCGTTTTCTCGATTGATCTGTGTTCAGTTTTTTAAGGCCTATCCACTGCGTCAACTTATAACTAAATCTGAGGGGGGTGCGATGGGGAGGTTGCCTTGTAAGCAACACGTAAGATGACTGTGAGATTATAAATCTAATTACAAATATACAGCTCTTTTTAAGAACAAAAACGAACATAATCTACAGGACAGTATAGCGTTACAAAAATACTGAAACATATAAAATGATATTGTTTCGTTAAATGCGAACTGCCATATCTCGAAAGTGGAACTCGGTCGAAATCGAATTTAGTCAGTTTTAAAACATGCCTTTCAAGCTTATCTTCCTCTGTACTAATAACAGTTAACGACAGGAGCCCTTAATACAGTTAAACACGAAGCCTTCTTTCACAAAAATTACTGTTGTTAATTAGTTCACAGCCATGGGCTGTGGGAAAACCCGGAAAAGAAGAGACGCTAAGTGTTTGTGATGTGATCCTCTAGAAGTATGTTGAAAATTAGGTGGACTGACAAGAAATGAGGTTCCCAACAGAAGCGGTGTGGAGTGGAACTCGTGGAAAACACTGACAAAACTAAGCGGTAGTATGAGAGGACATATGCTAAGACACCAGGGAATAATTTCCATAGCATACCAGGGAGCTGCAGAGGGTAATAACTATAGGGGAAGTCAGAGACTGGAATGCATCCAGCAAATATTTTATGACGTTAGGGGCAAGTATTTCTCTGAAGTGGTTAGCACAGGAAAGGAATTCATTGTGGACCGTATCAAACCTTTCAAAACTCATGATAAAAGAAAAACATGACATTTAAATAAGCAATGTTTCTTTTACTGTGATTTTATTCTGTTTGGTGTGACGTTTTGTGGCACTACAATGCAGACTGGTAACTTTCAATTAGAAAAATAACAGCTACTTATCAAATCAAAAGTCTCTCACCAGACATGAAATGTCCCTCTGTCACGAATAAAAGACATTATTCGCGAAAACAGACATATAAAAAATCTTCGAAACTGATGATATATGAAAAATTAATACAGAAACCATGTTTTCAGTCGTTACTGACAAGCTTAATTGTCGAAAGACGTGTGCTGTATGGGTTTCAAGATAGGTGGTTCATTTTCATAAAGAGACACGGGGTTTAATTTGTTCTGAGCTAAAATCACGATTTTTAATCATAGATGTATCAACTAGTAATGAAACGTAGGTTAAAAGCAATGAATGACTCTGTATTCGCCGATAAAGAAGGATCCAGGTGTCAGACGATAAACTGAAGGTCGAAAAACTGAAGTTAACGGTCTCAAGGCACAATTTTTGTTATGCTTTAGCAAAAATCCGCAAATAAGTGAGAAGGGCAGAGTGGTGATAGTCCTTACAAATTTTTGAAACCTATTTTTTGTAAGTATCTCAATAGTAGGAAGATGTAACTGTTCAAGAGACCAGTAGTTTCATTATATTTTATTTTTAACTAGCTGTTAACCACAGCTGCGCTCACATTCAGTAGTTCTGTTACGACGAGTGACTGCGAGGAGCACGTTATGTATGAACAGCGTTACTGAAGTAGCTATACGTTATGCAATGTCTACATCACGCAAGAAAGTTATTTATTTTTAACTTTGCTCATATTCACTAATTTAAAAAAAGGATGTTCCATTATTCCCTACTTCATCCTCTTAGAGGCCTTCTTTTTTTACTTTCTAAAGCAAGCTATATTCTTAATCAGGGTTCAAGCTATCTCCATATCAAATTTCATCGAAATCGGTACAGTGAAAACGTAACGGACAGGTACTTTTTCACTTTTATATCGATTATTATATATTATGGCATGGAAATATGGATCAAACACGTTGTGGATTGTGTAAACATTGTATTCATTTCGTTGAAACGTAATGTGTAGAACATAGAACCAATTAAAGCATTTTCATAAATATGATAAAAATTCAAATATCACAGAGTAAATAGCTTTTTCAAATAGTAAATATTATTCCCTCATTCGCGTAATATTCTTCAAATCAATAAATACCTTGTAGGACACACTTTCTAAAGTAGCTGACGGTCCTCCTCAGCGTTCAAGTAATCTCCATAATGAATTTCATCAAAATCAGTTCAGCGTGTTAGTTGTGAAAAGGTAACAGACAGAGTTACTCTCGCGTTTATAATATTAGTGCGGATTTAACTTTATCGTATTTGAATGAAGCGTTGTTAAGTAGCATTATAGTACTGGACGTGTGTTGTTTACAACTCGCTCCACTACGGTGGGAAGGTAAGCTGTTAAATTATTTTCTAAGGCATAATGACATGACTTTCCTTAACATTTGTGTTGAGTAATTTTTAATTTAATACAAGTAATGCTTGCACAGTGCAGTAAAGTTTATACTTTGAACAGGAATAAACATAACAGCAAATGGCCTTTATCAAATGTCATAGACTATAGTCTGAGTTGCTGTTATGGCAGATAAATACGAATTGTTGTCGGTACGTTTTTAGTGAGATCATCTCTTGTGTTACGTACACGATAGCCATTGTTGATCACGTGCGATTGCGAACAAGGTTTCAAATATTAAAGGCTCAATCTTCATCTTTCTAGCTAGAAATTTGAGGTAGAAAATCTCGTTGTGCAGGCTGTTTGCCACAAGTAGGACTATATGTACCCTTCTTCGCTTTACATGCTCTTCCTTCATGTATTTTGCTAGTTGTTTCATTAACTTGCTGTTTTGGTTGTGTTTCTTTCACTACCTTCGTCCAAGAACTAGTCAAAACTAAAAAATTTAATTTTTCTTCCATTGTTTGCTTTTCGCTGTACGTATGCCAGGGGTTGTATGATCGTGGATGCTGAGGACTACGTTACACTACGGCAACAGACTAGCATACTCACCTAATAGGAAGCCCCACTGTCCGCCACGAAGATAGTGCTAAAGTACAGCATATGAGGCGCGTTGTACCATTGTCGTCACCATAGAAACAAACTCAGTATATGTTTCAGTACACAGTATGATCGTAAATCGAATCTCGATCTCATGCCGTCAAATTTTTTAAACTGTTGACACGTCAAAACAATACCAAGTCCGTAGACCATAAAACTGTCAAAGCAGCTGTGAACGAGTAGACCAGAAACTAATATAAAAAGTTCTTCACGGCCGGAATTAGAAAGCTCACGGGCCGATGTCATAAATGGCTGTATGTCGGTGACAGTAACACTACAAAATAATGTTTCGGTATAAGTGAATAAATAGTATTCTCTTTTGCCTTTCATTTCGTTAGTTATTGAATTTCGTGTCTTGCAATGCTTAGCTTCAAGTACTGTAGAGACGCTAGGGACAATACTTTGAAGACTTGTAAGACATTATTGAAATTATGAGTTTTTTAATACTGTTAATCGCGATTTACCAGTAGCAACGGGGAAACAGAAGTTTGACGGAAAAAATAATAAATTTGTGTCTGCTACCCGGAAGTGTGGTCTGAAGTTTTCGATAAGAAAGACAAACGAGAAGCACCAGTAAACAAGGAGCGAAGAAGTTCTGACGTTTGATTTAGGGTTCTCTCAAGGAGCAGCGCGGCAAGTTCTCAACAAGTTATTGAAAAATATTACTGTACAAGAGCCGCTGCACTAGTTTTCCAAACTGTGTTAGAAGCTGTCTGGCAGCGACACATCCCAGTAAAATGTTTATAGTTTACGAAGTTCACTCTTACAGCTATGTTAACTTCTCACTGCACTTAGGCACAGAAAGATTGCTCTATGAACTCTAGAGATTCGTTTTTGTACAAGTGAGCGTTATATGGATGCAGTTACATTGCCGGAATAGTTAAAGAGTGAGTGCTACACAAATAATAAGAGCAAATCGACAGTAATTGAGAAAACAAAACATTTTTGTTCGAAGTTTCATGTTGCATCTTATTATATTCTCATTATTTGAAAAAAATTGTTTTCGGAACCCCCCCCCCCCCCCCGCCCCCGGTTGGTACACGTTACGTGCTGATACTTAAGTGCGGAATAGTACTGACGGTCTAGTGCGATTCCGCGTATTCAGTTGACCTTGCTAAAACCTATAATACTGGAACTAACTGTTTCACAGACACAGGGACAACTTGGAGAATGATGCCAGAGATATGCTGAAGGTACAGTACTATGACAATCGCTTAAAGTTGAAACGTGTGTCATTCTCGAACCATAGGCTTTGTAAGCCAGCATATATTTACGTATGCATTGTTCTTACGGGGTCCAATGGAGGTATTAATGCCCTATTATTTACCTGTGGACAATACTGTTTCATGTCCGCCTCCGTAGCGTATCGGTAGCGTTACCGCCTATCATGCATGGGGGCCTGGGTTCGGTTCCTGGCAGGGGACTGGGTGTTGTGTGTCCTTCATCATCCTTCATCATCATTGACACGCAAGTCGCCGAAGTGGCGTCAACTAAAAAGACTTACAATATCGGGGCCGAACCCCGAAGGGGATATCACGGCCAATAAATGCAATACAATGATTTCATTTCAATACTGTTTCATGAATCATTGTTTATCTATGCAAACGGAGCTGTGTCAAATGCAGTCACAGCTAAATTGTCATTAACTTAATGGAATTTGCTTTAGGACTGCACTTGCGAATAGTAACTGATTTCCTTTACACATTATAAGTTCGTGCCCGCATCTCGTGGTCGTGCGGTAGCGTTCTCGCTTCCCACGCCCGGGTTCCCGGGTTCGATTCCCGGCGGGGTCAGGGATTTTCTCTGCCTCGTGATGGCTGGGTGTTGTGTGCTGTCCTTAGGTTAGTTAGGTTTAATTAGTTCTAAGTTCTAGGCGACTGATGACCTCAGCAGTTGAGTCGCATAGT
This sequence comes from Schistocerca americana, assembly GCF_021461395.2. Classification (NCBI taxonomy): domain Eukaryota; kingdom Metazoa; phylum Arthropoda; class Insecta; order Orthoptera; family Acrididae; genus Schistocerca; species Schistocerca americana. Next base: position 311,502,941 of record NC_060119.1, on the reverse strand, counting down.
GCTTAGAGCCATAAGTTCGCGTTTGAATCCAAGACTAGATAAACAAAAAAAAAAAAAAATTACGTTTCCATGTAAAATTTTTCTGGTACCAAAGATACACGTTCAGAATTTAAAATATTTTGTTCCCTTCGACAGTAGTATCGTACAAACGCTAACTTGCTTGGAAAAATTTCGCCTGAAAGGAATTTATGTTTGTCCACGGCAGGGACCGTGCAGAAAAGTGGCTTCCTCACATTTGTGTTAACAGCACTGTTTTGTGGGGATTTACCATTCCTTTCTTTGAAACATTTTGGCCGACCGTGACTTACGTTCTTGAGTAAACTGACTTGATTCATTGTTACAAGTATATTCTTTGTACATTCGCGAGTTAGAAACGAACTGTAAACAACACATATGCATTCGGCCAGTCAGCTGACTTGATGCATGGTTACAAGTATATTCTTTGTACATTCCCGAGTTAGAAACGAACTGTAACCAACAGATAAGCATTCGGCCAGTCAGCTGCGAGGAGGCAGTTCTAAGTAGCGCACGTGGTGTGTGGTGTGTCAACACTGCTGTGTTACAAATCGCAATGAAGCAACATATCTAAATCATGTGTTCAACACATTCTCCAGATAGTCTTGAAGAAGAGAAAACTCTGTGTAAAGTTTGTCCCACACACCTTCACTCCTGAACAAAAGCGACGCGGGCGTGCACGGCGGCCACGACTTGATTGAAATGCAGAACGCGGACAATTGTTTTCTAGAAAAATTCGTCGCGGGTAACGAGACTTGATGTTATCAATACGGATCTACCACAAAACGACAAAGTGCAAAAATTCACACGAAAGGTCAACGCTTTGACGACATAGCCGACATCTAGCCCATGTGACGCGCGAGTTTAACAACATCTCAATGAAAGACTTTTCTGGCGGCTTCACGTGACTGCATGAAGGTTCTGTGCGTTGTACTCAAGTTGGGGGAGACTATGTGGAACACCTGAAGCATGAGAACCAACCTCTTAACTTTTCTTAGGCTTCTAAAAATACAATCTCGAAACTTTTGGACTGTGTGATGGATGTTGTGTCTCAGCTATTGTTCGGAATCGTTCTTGTACCAACATCATGGAATGTTCCGAAGCACTTTTAAAGCAGTGGGCAAAGGCAGGTTCAGCTGTCGTGGCGCAGCTCTCGCACTGCTCAACAATTGGAGATTGCATCACAGTATTGTCTGACGTTGCAACAGCTATCTCGGCAACCATCTGTGGCGCAACCAGCCGTGTGACCTCCTCCCATCACATTCCTCCAGACAGGTACAGAAGGCCATTACATAATTCTTAACTGTGGTGACATTCTTCATGTTTAGCCACGGTGTTGCTATTATTTTAATGAGGAGCATTCAGCAATAGCAAGAAGCTCACGGCTTACGTTACCTTCATGTTTGCTGGTGTAACTTGCTATTGACACCTGCTAACTGCTTCATGTTCTAGTGTTTTTGTCCCGCATCTGCGCAGGATCGGCTGCTTATTAACGGACGTGGCTTGGTTAACTGAATGCATGGCCGGATATCCTTCCTATCGCCTGTACCTCAACCTTATGCGTGTAGCGGTTATCATATGAAAGGGAGCGAAAATCTTTTAAATATTTGAGGATGTAATGTAATTGACATGTGAATTAGGTACCAGCCCGGTATTCACATAGTATGATGTGAGTAACCGCCTAAAAACCACATCCAGTCTGGCCTGCACACCGACCCTCGTCATTAATACGCAGGGCGCATTCGATCTAGAGCCGGTGTACCTCCACATCTCGGAACCGGCCCTTTCAAGACGCACGACAGTCTGGGTAGGTTATCGACACCTGTTAAATGTGTATTAAAGTTGTATCTGATTAAATAAATGGTACCAAGTAAATCAGTGGACCGCGAGAAATTTAGAGCTTCTTAATCTGGGTATTTTCCCTAGCGATTATAGAATTTTCTGTCGCTCTATACTTGTAATCGACTAGGCAACTACACCTATACATGTAGTCCGTAATCCAATGTACGGTTCGGGGCGGAGGGTACCTTTTACCACTGCTTGTCATTCCCTTTCCTGTTCCACTCCCAAATGGAGCGAGGGGACAATCTCTGTCTAGATGCTTACGTGCAACACCTGATTTCTATTAATTTGTCTTTGCAGTTCTGACGCAAGATGTACGTTGGTGGGAGTGGAATAGTTCTGCAGTCTGTCACAAATGTCGGTTCTCTAAACTTTTTCAAAAATGTTTCGCGGAAAGAGCCTCTTCTTCCCACTAGCGATTGACATTCGAGTTCACGGAACATTTCCGTAATACTTGTTTGTTGGTCGCTAATCTGCCGGTGATAAATCTAGCAAAACATCTCTTAATTGCATCTATCTCTTACTTCAATACTTTCTGTGGGGGGTCCCAAACACTCGAATGGTACTCAAGTAGTGGTCAAATCGGAGTACTACGACATCTTAATTTTTCTGTTTGACCTAGAGTGTTTATAACTAATGATTAACTACAACAAAGGACAGCTGTATTAAAACTTAGTCGTATATGAAGCGAAAAGGATCTACGTGAAACAAGTCCCGCCTTGCAACCACGTACGAAAATATCGAGAAAGAGCACAATACGCTACTGGACGGTCGTAGATTAAAGACCTGTTAAACAGCTGACACCATATGCGTATCCGCAGAAGTAGTACGGTACAATTATGTAAAGAACCATTATGAGAAAACTTCTCTGCAAGATGTTCACTACTATTGTTGAATGATGGACTCAAGCAAACGGAAAAATGCATTTTCAAACAAATTTTGAACCATTTTATATAGAAGGAAGCTGATATTGTGCGTCAGTTTGTCATTATTAATGAGTCAGGAAAGTAATACTCGACACAAGAAAGAGTATTTTCTTACTGACTACCTTGCAGTTTAGAATGCTTGTTTTTACAGAAGATACCTGCTCAGAAAGGTGAGCAAATGGAAGAATGAAAATCTACAGAGGAATTTCCTTGAAATTCTTCTGGGTTATTGACCGGCTCATATTGTAAATGTACCACCGTTTCGGCCAATATTGCAAGAAACTTTCATCAGGAAATCTAATATTGCTGGAGCAATGCAACTTTTGACTCTTATGTATTAAGTACGAAATGTTGGAAGGTCTACCTTATTCGCTTTCGAAAGGCGTTCGACTCAGTTCCGCACTGTCGATTGCTCCAAAAAGTGCGCGCTTACGGCCTATCCGATGACATGTGCGGTTGGATAGAGAGTTTTCTAACAGACAGGGAGCAGTATGTCGTCCTGAACTGGGTGACTTCAACAGAAACAAGCACAGGTGTGCCCCAGGGCAGCATAATAGGTCCGCTACTTTTTACGATTTACATAAACGATCTGGTTGATAGTATTGACAGCGGCCTTAGACTGTTTGCCGATGATGCTGTAGTCTACAGGAAAGTAGTATCACACGAAAGTTGTGAACAAATCAATGAGCATTTGCAGAAAATAAACGCATGGTGTAATGACTGACAGTTATCTCTCAATATTAGTAAGTGTAACCTACTGCGTATAACAAGGCGAAAATCCGCATTAATGTACGAGTACCATATAAATGCCCAGTCTTTGGAATCCTTCAAGTATCTGGGTGTGACTATTCGAAATGATCTCAAGTGGAATAATCAGATTACACAAGTAACGGGTAAGACAAACTCTAGATTGCCGTTTATTGGTAGAATCCTGAAGAGATGCAGTCCTTCAACAAAGGAAATAGCTTACAATATGTCAGTTCCTCCAGTCGTAGAGTATTGTTCGTCTGTATGGAACCCTTACCAGTTGGGTCTGATTCAAGAGATTGAGAAGGTCCAAAGAAGAGCGGCAAGATTCGTGACTGGTACATTCAGCCATCGCGAGAGCGTTACAAATCTCATAGAAAGATTGAAGTGGGACACACTTGCAGATAGACGGCGCGCTATGCGGAAGGGGCTGCTCACTAAATTCCGGAATCCGATCTTCGCCGAGGATGTAGACCATATATTATTACCACCAACTTTCAAATCGCGCAATGATCACCATTCAAAGATAAGGGAAATTAGAGCTCGTACTGAGGCGTTCAGACAGTAGTTTTTCCCTCGCGCGATCCACGAGTGGAACAGAGGGGGAAATATGACTATGGCGCTTTTTGTGCCCTCCGCCACACACCGCTTAGTGGCTAGCGGAGTATATATGTAGATGTAGATTCGCAGTACACTATCTAACCAAAAGTATTAGGACGGCCTTACGCAATGTGGAATCAACCACTACATGTCACAAGAGGCCAACATGAAAGGAGGCGGGGAGTGATGCGTTGGCAGCAGAGAAGCAGTAACAGCAAAACGTGTCGACAGAGGTCCAGCAGCTCCTCATAAAGCACACATTTCTGCAATCAGTGCTAAGCGGCGTTTGAGCTGGTGTGAAGACCGACGCCACTGGACAGTGGATGACTCCAAACAAGTGACTTGAAGATTGGATTAGATTACATTAATTATTCATTCCATAGACCCATAAAAGAGGGAATCCTTCAGGGTGTGTAACATGTCAGATAAACACATTACAAAAAAGGAATTAGAAAAACTTGAATTTCATTAATTTGAATGATCCTCAGTCAATAAACAGTAAAATTATGTACATGAATTAAATTTTAACTTCTAATATTTACAGGTTTAATACTTACATCTGCTTTCATTAAATCCATCGTTCAGACATTTGCTAGTTTCTTGGCTATTACAACCAAGTATTATCAAAAATTAAAGTAAATTATTAATTTCAGTGATCCTCAGTTAAGAACAGTCAGATTATGTACAAGATTTAAAATTAAACTTCCACTATTTACAGACTTAAGATTTACATCAGCTTTCCATACATCCACCATTCACACAGTAGTTAGTTACTTGGCTGTTACAACCAAGTATTGTCAAAAATTAAAGTGTAATAAATTTTCATTAAAATGGTCTACTGCACTTGTTGAGAAACTCAGGGATGGAATAGAAGGAGTTGGCCACCAAAAGTTCTTTCAAATTATGTATAAATTGTGCCTTGTCTTAAACTAAACTCTTAATGGTTGCTGGTAACTTATTGAAAACACGTGTTGCTGAATACTGGACTCCTTTCTAGGAAAGAGTAAGTGATTTTAAATCTTTATGCATATTGTTCTTACTCCTAGTATTGATACTGTGTACTAAGCAGTTAGTTAGAAAAAGAGATGTGTTATTTACAACAAACTTCATTAAGGAACAAATAAACTGAGAAGCTGTGGTTAATATGCCCAATTCTTTGAATAGTTTTCGACATAATGTTCTTGGATTTACACTACTCATTACTCTTATTATTCGCTTCTGTTCTCTAAAAATTTTTTCTCTGTTTGTGGAGTTACCCTAGAATATGATACCATATGACATAATGGAGTGAAAATAAGCAAAATGTGCCAGTTTTTTTTATATTTATATCTCTTATGTCTGACATCATTCGCATTGCAAACACAGACTTGTTTAGGCGCTTTAACAGTTCGTTAGTATGTTGCTCCCAACTGTATTTATTATCAAGTTGTAATCCCAAGAATTTTACACTCTCAACTTCTCCTATTTCAATGTCATCATATTTTATACACACACCAGAAGGAAATCTCTTGGAAGTTCTGAACTGCATATAGTGGGTGTTTTCAAAGTTTAATGACAGTGAATTGGCTATGAACCACTTATTAATGTCAGTAAAAATTTGATTAGCTGCCCTTTCTAAATGTGTATTTGATTTACTATTTATTGCAATGTTTGTATCATCTGTAAATAAGACAAACTTGGCATCTGGTAATGTAATAGATGACAGGTCATTAATATACACTAGAAACAGTAGTGGACCTAGTATGGAACCTTCCGGAACACCATATGTAATTTCTTCCCAGTCAGATGATGTTTGATTGCCTACTGCTGAAGTGTTACGTAATGACACCCTTTGTTTTCTATTAGTAAGCTATGACTGAAACCACTTTACAGCACTACCAGTGACGCCATAATATTTTAATTTACTTAAAAGAATGCTGTGATTCACACAATCAAACGCCTTTGACAGGTCACAGAATATGCCAGTTGCCTCTAATTTGTTGTCCAATCAATTAAGGACATTTTCGCTGTAAGTGTAAATAGCTTTCTCAATATCAGAACCCTTAAGAAACCCAAACTGTGACTTTGACAGTATGTTATTTTCACTAAGTGATGAATCACGCTGTATCCTGTGTCAGCCCGACGGAGGCGTTTGGGTTTGACGAATGCTTTGAGAACATTATGTACCATCACTCTTTTAGCCGGTAGTGAAGTGCAGAAGATATGGTGTTTTGGTATGGGAGTGCTTTTCGTGGTTCGAGTGTAGTCCGTTTATTGCGCTTAAGTACACGTTAAATGCGGAAGGATCTGAACACAATTTACAGCATTATGTACTGCGCGCAGTAGGGAATGCCAGCTAACATCCCATAGATGCTCGGGTTCACGTGCGGTTTCTCTTCTTCGAGTTTTGACTCAAACTCGTCCAGGGGTTGAACCTCACGTTTCGCATTACACGCTCTAAATTAGACACTTCTGACCCTTTGGTTAAATTGTCTGGCTGATGGCAAGTTTGCGAAATACAAACTTAATATAACATATAATAACAGTAATAATAAGAATATCGGAATTAAATTAACGACCTATAAATGATGTAGGCCACACAATTGCGATTTGGTTAGACTAATGTTTATTCAGAAAGCAAACAAATAGCGAAAGTGGTCGTATTTAGAATTACTATTACACTCGAGTACATATCCATTTGACACAGTTCGATCATTCACCGTCTGATCGTGAATTAAAAGTCCAACACTCTCCCTCGTTAACTACGCGGAAAGTTAAGAGTTCACACCAGGCGCGCGGCTGCTCACCGCTCAGAGACTAAGTCTCGCGATACCACACAACGCGAAATTTTTCTAATTCGTTTCACTTTCTATCTGCCTAAGATCGACTGTCCGATTTCGCGTCTCAATCCGAACTGTACCCTTTGGAGTCTCCAGCCGAACTGTCCACTTTCGCGTCTGCACCAGCATTCTGTCCCTTTGCCCGACCCCGGCCGCGTTTCAGCCCTGCCGAGCATCGTCGCTCGACCGACTAGTGCAGTTACCTTCTCTGAAGCCGTCCATCTGGTTAGCTACAGCTTATTCTACATTATTTTACATTTTAACATATTTAATTAATCAAAGCTTGACCACTTTCACATTCTAAATAAGGTAACTGTAATATCTATTACATAATACACGTTATTTTTCTTTGACATAAAACCAATACAATTTCCTCCTTAACTTTGAATGTCATGGCCAGTAGCCTTGCACCAACGTGTTTTGTGTGGAGGAAATGATGATCTGATGCTTAACTGTAAATACGGATAATTTAAATGTACTATATCTTTTAAACAAATAAAGTTAAGAGAGTTGATATTTACAACGTTTGTCATTTTAATGATGCGCTTCTATATGAAATGTCGATCGTAAAGATCGACCAAAGCGTTTAGATTTTAGCATTCCGGTCTTTGTTACAAAACTTGTTAATTTGACTTTAACAGAAAATCCTAAGCTATTATGGATATATGATATGGGATCACCATGAAAATTTATGGCTTATGGCAGATTAAAATTACTGTGGCTTGGTTCCCTGAATGACTACAGAATTAAATAGTTTCCATAAATGTTTCTCTTTATGGCCGATCTTAGGTCCGCCCCATATTTAACACTGCTATATATCCCTTTGATGTAGGTTCTCATCTGTCTCACTCGCACACCACAGCGCTTAGGCCACAATAGACGGTAGACGCCTGTGAGTTTCCCCATCTCGTGGCGACTCTGCGCCCTTTGCCGCACGCGGTCCTGGACGACAGCGTTCGTCTCACAATTCCTGTAGGCCGACTCTTGCGGCACATATTTAAATGAGAGCGCAGTGCTCGTTAACTCTCAAGGAAGAGACCGAAAACGATTTTTTTTAGTCTCTGCATGACAGTGCACCCTGTTATAAAACAGCATTTGTGAGGCAATGGTTTGAGGACAACAACATTCCTGAAATGTACTGACCTGTCCAGGATGCCGACCTGAACAAGGCGGAACACTTTTAGGATGTTTTGACTAAAGTTCAGTCTTGATCACACCATTTATGTTTTAATGATATCATTTATGTTTTAATGATATCATTAAAACATAAATGGTGTGATCAAGACTGAACTTTAGTCAAAATACGAGTATAATAATTAATTGATCACTGTTTTCCAAAAATGTTTACCAAAATTGTACTTTTAGGATGAGTCAGAACGTAGACTTCGCTCCAGACCCAAGCATACAACATGACTGTCTTCTCCGAAAAAAAAAAATGGTTCAAATGGCTCTGAGCACTATGGGACTTAACATCTATGGTCATCAGTCCCCTAGAACTTAGAACTACTTAAACCTAACTAACCTAAGGACAGCACACAACACCCAGTCATCACGAGGCAGAGAAAATCCCTGACCCCGCCGGGAATCGAACCCGGGAACCCGTGCGCGGGAAGCGAGAACGTTACCGCAAGACCACGAGCTGCGGACTGTCTTCTCCGATTTCGACTGTTGAGGAAGAGTGGGCTACCATTCCAGCTCAGACACCTCACAGAAAGTGTGAAATAGTCTCGAGGAGAGTTCAAATCGTCATAAAGGCGGAGGGTAGACACACCGTACATTGGTTTTCACTAATAGGTGTCCGGACACCTTCAACCAGATAATGTATTTGCAACATACTGACTTTCACCTATTTTCCTACACCGGAAGTGTCCTCAGGCGGATAGTTCACTCGAACAAGCTATGCTTTACAAGTCACGGACCGCAACTAGAAAGGCTTCCCCCAAACTTCGAAATTTTGGCGGGACACTTGCCCGAAGCTTGTACTTGAGTTCGTCTCAATATCCTGTAGAACTTGATCGTCCAGATCTGATATACGCACGCCTCCCTGCACGTTCGTCTGTCTGGAAGGACCCATGGTCATAGAAACGCCCAAAAAGGGCTTGAAGTGTCGTGTGGTATAGTTGGTGTCTGTGAGAGTCCTTCTTTTGTTATGGCTGTCCTTCTTCTTGACCGTTTCCATCTGCTTGGCGGTACACAAACACCATCTCTACTTGTTCCCGACGTGAATACCTGACCATTCTGCTGCTCACAGTACGTTGCGTTAATCAGCAAGGTTGCAACTCACAAGGAACACACGGCACGCGGTCAGAGGAGCTGTCATTTGGAAATTTGTGGTAAGGTCTTATGGGACCAAAATGCTGAGGTCATCGGTCCCTAAGCTTACACACTATTTAATCTAACTTAAACTAACTTAGGCTAAGGACAAAACACACACACACCCATGTCCGAGGGAGCACTCGAACCTCCGACGGGGGGAGCCGCGCGGACCGTCACAAGATGCCCTATACCGCGCGGCTACCCCGCGCGGCGAACTATCATTCGTCAGGGCCATCTACAGAGACAGCGATACATTTCTGGACACATGGTCATAAGACCTTTTTTTCCTCCATTTCTAGCTCTGCAGTTTGTTGGTTTCATTAATGTTCGCCTTGTATAAATCAATAGAGCTACATTCCTCCGTGACAGACGGAACGGTCACCACAGTGCATGACTGTTGTTCATCTTTAGTGTTGTTACAAGATCTGTTAAGGTATATAAGAGGCGTGAACAGCATCAGGTATTGAGGGATCACTGTGATACGGGGATGCGTGCGACAGAGTTATCAACATCTTACAGAGCTTGAAGGGGATTTCATTGTGGGTCTTCATTTAGACGCCTGGTCGAATAGAGCAATATCAAGATTTGCCCGAGGGGGAGGGGGGGGGGGACTGCATGAGAACGCGAGGGTATGTGTGCATCCAGATTAGACGGTTTGCAACTTCATACTGATAAGTGGACTCTTTGAAAATTTGACTCAGTTTTGTAATCACTGAAATAACATCACGTATCTTATCAACCTCTGAAGTTTAGTTTCGTTTCCTCCTCCCCTGCTGGGTGCTTAACGGTTTTGTCGAAGGGTATATATTACTTCCTGCTATGTAGTTTTCGTGAGCGGTCCACGAAGGGAAGTTTTGAGAGATCCCAACTCTCACGGACGTTTACCAAGAATCGTCCGCAAGTTGTGACAGTCACGAGAAGACTGATCCACGAGTGCGTTTGTAAATTAGGCTACCCCTGTGTGTTTACATATTGACGGGGAAAATAGCAACACAAAAAAAATTAACGTAGAGTAATGAAATTTCGGGAATACATTTGTCTAGGTAACATATTTATGTGATTAACATTGAAAGATCATAGGTTAATGTAAGCGCGAAATAAGCCATTGCAAATTCGAAATGCTGGCACATTAAGAACCGGTGTAAACGCCAGAATTTGGAATCCAAGCATGCAAACGTGAATGCATTGTACTGTACAGGTACCGATGTCAGTTTATGGCATAGAGTTCCATGCCAGTTGCACTTTTTTGGTCAATAAAGGGATGGTTAATGCTGGATGTTGGAGAAGTCGTCCACTGATGTCCCGTATGTGATCGAGCAGGCCAAGGCGACATGTCGACACTCAATAGAGCATGCTGGTTACAACAGCGGTATGTCAACGAATATCTTATTGGAAAGCACCCCATGGAACGCTATTCATGAATGGCACCACAACAGATCGAATCTCCAAACTGACGTACAAATTTGGATTCAGGGTGCGCGGGATAACCACGAGAGTGCTCCAGCTGTCACACGAAGTCGCACCCCGAGCCATAACTCCAGGTGTAGATCAGTTGTATCTGGCAGGCAGACGGGTTGCTTGCAGGCCCTCAAATGGCCTCCTCCTAACCAACAGAGGACCATCACCGACACCGAGCAGAACCAGCTTTGATCACAAAACACAACAGAATCCACCCTGCACTCCAATGAGCTCACGTTTGACACCACTGAAGTTGCAAATGTCAGTGGTTTCGTGTCAGTGGAATGCACGCTATAGGCCTTCAGGCTCGGAGTTGCCCTTAAACTAATCAATTTAACAGTTCGTTGTAGCACTGTGCCACTGTGCAAACTCCTGCTCAAATTGCTACTGCAGATGCGGTTGATGCGCCACAGCCGAACGCCGATCACAGTCTTCCCTCTCGGTAGTGCCACACGGCCGTACGGAGCCCGGTCTTATTGCGATCACACAATCTCGTGAGCACCGCTGCAAGCCGTCGTGTACAACTGCTACATTCCTGCCAAATCTATGTGCAATATCGCAGGAAGAACATCCAGTTTCTCGGAGCACTATTAGACGGTCCAGTTCATACTCAGTGAGTTACTGATAATAGCGTCTTTGTCGCCTTAAAGGCGTTATTGACTAACATCAACTTACCCTGTCCATTGTCAAAGGTAACTAACGCTCACGACCGTTATAGTGTGAGTTAGAGCAAACCTGACTCGCATTTTCATAGCCGCTCTACTAAAACCACTCTCACGCGACTGTCACGAAGTCTGAATAGACGTCATCTTTCATGTGTAGAAACACGGTTACCTACTTTTATGTCGCACAGATCCTTCATGGTGTTGGTTTTTTTCCCGTCAGCGTGTTTTTCTAGGTCTGAAGATAGTCATTACCCACCGAAATTTATTGCCCGATTAAAAATAAAAATAAATGGCCACGCGGGAGTAGTCTAAGGCGCTGCAGTCATGGACTGTGCAGCTGATCCCGGCAGAGGATCGAGTCCTCCCTCGGGCATGGGTGTGCGTGTTTGTCCTTAGGATAATTTAGGTTAAGTAGTGTGTAAGCTTAGGGACTGCAGTTAAGTCCCATAAGATTTCACACACATTTGAAATTTTAGCCGGCCGCCGGTGGCCGAGCGGTTCTAGGCGCTTCAGTGTGGAACCGCGCGACCGCTACGGTCGCAGGTTCGAATCCTGTCTCGGGCATGGATGTGTGTGATGTCCTTAGGTTAGTTAGGTTTAAGTAGTTCTAAGTCTAAGAGGACTGTGTAACACCTCGGTTCAGTTTACAGTGATAAAAGCTATAGAAAGAATAATTTAAAAGTAAGAATAGAATTTTTAGATGGGAAAATAGTGTAGAATCAGAGTTCGGTAATTGCAGATCACAATTATAGTACAGGGTGATTCAAAAAGAATACCACAACTTTAAAAATGTGTATTTAATGAAAGAAACATAATATAACCTTCTGTTATACATCATTACAAAGAGTATTTAAAAAGGTTTTTTTTTCACTCAAAAACAAGTTCAGAGATGTTCAATATGGCCTCCTCCAGACACACGAGCAATATCAACCCGATACTCCAACTCGTTCCACACTCTCTGTAGCATATCAGGCGTTACAATTTGGATAGCTGCTGTTATTTCTCGTTTCAAATCATCAATGGTGGCTGGGAGAGGTGGCCGAAACAATCTTTGAAACGAAAGATTCATCTGTTTCCATTTGAGCAAGGATAAACTCACAGAAATCGATTCTTTTAATCTTATCAGCTGCAGACAGTGCTTGGACCAATTTCAGATGATAAGGTTTCATAACTAATCTTTTTAGTAGGACTCTCCATACAGTTGATTGTGGAATTTGCAGCTCTCTGCTAGCTTTGCGAGTTGATTTTCCTGGGCTGCGAACAAATGCTTGCTGGATGCGTGCTACATTTTCATCACTCGTTCTCGGCCGTCCAGAACTTTTCCCTTTGCACAAACACCCATTCTCTGTACACTGTTTATACCAACGTTTAATACACCACCTATCAGGAGGTTTAACACCATACTTCGTTCGAAATGCACACTGAACAACTGTCGTCGATTCACTTCTGCCGTACTCAATAACACAAAAAGCTTTCTGTTGACCGGTCGCCATATTAGCATCAACTGACGCTGACGCCTAGTCAACAGCGCCTCAAGCGAACAAATGTACAACTAAATGAAACTTTATAGCTCCCTTAATTCGCCGACAGATAGTGCTTAGCTCTGCCTTTTGTCGTTGCAGAGTTTTAAATTCCTAAAGTTGTGGTATTCTTTTTGAATCACCCTGTATATTAGAAAGTAGTTTAACGTCTAAGTACAGCCAAGCCACGGAAGCTCCGTCATGGAGAAGGCAGTGACGTTAAACTCTTGTGATTAAAAACCTATAAAAAGGCCTGATCGTCATTATTGCCGCCTTTTTTCCTTGATTGTTTCGTTAAAGGGCGAGACAATAATTAGATTGCGCTTTATCGTGTTAAGATTGACGATAAGCTGTTAGAATATTACGGAGATTAAAAGTTATATAGTGTACGTTCTCTGACTGTTGGTGGCAACGGAGTATTAACAGGATCTTAGGACTTTAGTGCTAGATTGGAACTTTAAGGACATATAGACGACAGAAACTCAAATTATCTGCTGATACGAGTGAATTCAGAAATTCCGGTAGTTAGATATTAACGTGTGGACTTTCGAAAATGTCGTGTACCGTTAGTTGCGAATCTGGACGTAGAGCGCGTGCATATCGGCATTTGCGGACTATTTAGATTCCTCCAGGCTAGGAACCTTTTAAATAGACCATCATCCATCACCATCTTAATCCTTGAATATAGAATGAAAGTGAAATACAAGAGTGTTGTACTTATTTCATTTACCAAGTACTAATCAGTGAAGGTTTTACGGAACCAAAGCTATTCAGCAGTAAGTCAGCACCATCTAGTGGAAAGCGTAGACATTAAGTAACACGCTAACTGAAGTGAACGTTTACGTGTTTTACGGACTGCTTAATATGAACTTTTGTGACTCTTTGACGTCCCCACTCCCTCCGAAAGGTGGCGCAGGCTGTCTTAATCATAAAAAGGGAGAGTTTTAGCCGGGCAAATTACTAAATAAAAGCGATATTTAAAAGACTCGCACTAATAGCAAAGCACAAGGCCCGCAACTCATCGGAGAGTCGTCGCTGCCACGACGGGAAATAAAGACGGAAAACCTACCAACGAAATTTATCTACGAGCAGACGTCGACGTGGAGTACCTAAAAAGGGAACCACAAGAGAGTTGGGGGTGCTTTAACTGATGACCTCAGATGTTAAGTCCCATAGTGCTCAGATCCATTTTTTTTTTTTACAAATGTGTGTGAAATCTTTTGGGTTGTTTTTGGGGGGAAGAGACCAGACAGCAAGGTCATCGGTCTCATCGGATTAGGGAAGGATGTCGGCCGTGCCCTTTCAAAGTAACCATCCCGGCATTTGCCTGGAGCGATCTAGGGAAATCACGGAAAACCTAAATCAGGATGGCCGGACGCGGGATTGAACCGTCGTCCTCCCGAATGCGAGTCCAGTGAAATCTTTTGGAACTTAACTGCTAGGGTCATCAGTCTCTAAGCTTACACACTACTTAACCTAAAGTATCCTGAGGACAAGCACACACACCCATGCCCGAGGGAGGAGTCGAACCTCCGCCGGGACCAGCCGAACAGTCCATGACTGCAGCGCCCTAGACCGCTCGGCTAATACCACGCGGCATTTTTTTTTTTTTTTTTTTTACAAAGAAATATTGTGATCCAAGACTGGATTTATACTACACCAAGAATCGTTCTTCCCGCACCCCGTCACGTTTGAAACAAGAAAGGGAGGAAGTGACAGTGGTACACGAAATAGCCACCGGCACTCACCACAAAGTGACTGCCAGAGTGCAGATGTAGATGCAGTGACCGACGCACACCACTGTTCTCCTGCTCAAGGAAATTTGTGTTTTGAAAAATTTTTAGTTCCAATGAAGGAAAGATGACACCCGCAAATGTATGTATCGTAAACCTTCGCAGCCAGGCCGATAACTTTCAGGAGCGGGGAAGGCAACACGCCACCAGTAGGCAGTAGGACGCCAGGAGGCTCGAGCCTCGGACGGCGTGTGTGTCCAGCTGAGCAGCGAGTGACGAGACACGTTCCCGTGGCGGAGAGACTGCTAATTGCGAGTGCGCCGGCCGGGCGCCTAATTGAGAGGTTAACTGACCGCTAACCCCGCAGCTGCCGCGCCCCGCCCGTCTGCCCCCGGCTCCTGGAAAACACATCCGGCCGACGCCCCGCCTAGCGCTACTTGAAGCCGCGAGCGGGGCTGCCTCCACTCGGACACCTCCCATTCACACCGCTGCCGTACGCAATAAATTATAGCCGTGACTCCCTATTTCACCTGCCCAGGGGTGGTAGGACGTTTGTTCAACACTGGCGGTAAGGGGTGCCCTTAAGTGCACAATGCACATTATCCATTATTACACTTTGAAAACTTCTTATGTTTAAGCTTATTCTGGTAAGGATTGTTATTTGAAGTGTAATGATTTTGACTTCTCTAAACTTCCTACCTTAGTATACTTCTTACTACAGCAATCAAATTAATGGGACCACCTGTCAAATCATGAATAACCAACTTTTACAGCGCAGATCGCTGCAAGAAATGCACAAAGAGAGTCAATGGGGTTCTCTGGGAGGTACCAGCAGAACGTCGAGCCATGCCGACTCCAGTCCCATTAACAGCTGCGGTAGGTTTCTCGGTTGAAGATCCATGGCGCGAACAGCCCGATCGAGGTACACTATGTGATCAAAAGTATCCGGACATCCACAAAAAAGGTTTTTCATATTAGGTGCATTGTGCTGCCACCTTCTGCCAGCTACTCCATATCATCGACCTCAGTAGTCATTAGACGTAGTGAGAGAGCAGAATGGGGCGCTCGCTCCACGGAACTCACGGACTTCGAACGTGGTCAGGTGATTGGGTGTCACTTGTTGGCTCGAATATTCCACTGGTGGTTTTAGCTGCCTGCGGGGATGCATATACTTCCGAAATGCCTTCACAAAAGAAGACGAAGTAAATATTCCAGAATTTGAATCGAGAAGAGCGGCCAACATGAGTAATGTAAAAGTAAATATCCTCGGAGTAGTGAAGCAACTTAAATCAGAATGAGATTTTCACTCCTCAGCGGAGTGTGCGCTGATATGAAACTTCCTGGCAGATTAAAACTGTGTGCCGGACCGAGACTCGAACTCGGGACCTTTGCCTTTCGCGGGCAAGTGCTTTACCAACTTTTTTTTTTTTTTTTTAAATCTCATTTTGTTCGCTTTGTTCGTCGCAACTGCTCGAGGCGGACGTCGTAAGACACCTTTTTAAGTTCGTTGTTGATCGATTAACTAAGTTTTTTATTACAGAGGGAAGCTACCCCTCTGACCGAACACGCTGAGCTACCGTGCCGGCGCCAACTGAGCTACCCAAGCACGACTAACGCCCCGTCCTTGCAGCTTCACTTCTGCCACTACCTCGTCTCCTACCTTCCAAACTTTACAGAAGCTCTCCTGCGAAACCTTGCAGAACTAGCACTCCTGAAAGAAAGGATATTGTGGAGACAATGGCTTCGCCACAGCCTGGGGGATGTTTCCAGAATGAGATTTTCACTCTGCAGCGGAGTGTGCGCTGATATGAAACTTCCTGGCAGATTAAAACTGTGTGCATGGACTGTTTCGCAGGAGAGGTTCTGTAAAGTTTGGAAGGTAGGAACATTATTGTGAACCACCTGCGCCCTTTCAGGCTTCAAGTCTCACCCGATGGCGATGACATCTTCCAACAGCATAACTGCCCGTCTGAGGTCACGAGAATCTTGCTAGAACGGTTCGAGGTACACGAAAGCGACCTAACGCTGCCTTATCTGTACACAATGGAGCTCATCTGGGATGGTACCTCGCGCCAGCTCTGCACCACCAAACCAGTAATCCGTAATTTACGGCAACAACCATACTAATTTCAATCCGGATGGTAAAAGGAATTAAATAGACTCCTTTCAGGGGAAGGTGGTATGTTGCCTGTATCTTTCCAAGTTGGCCGGCCGTTGTGGCCGAGAGGTTCTAGGCGCTTCAGTCCGGAACCGTCCTGCTGCTGCGGTCGCAGGTTCGAATCCTGCCCCGGGCATCGACGTGTGTCATGTCTACGGGATTGATGACCTCAGCTGTTAAGTCCCATGGTGGTCCCATAGTGCTTAGAGCCATTTGAAGCATTTTTTCAAGTTGCGTCAATCTCATACGTAGACAACAAGGTAGGCATTGCTTAGCAGCAGTTCCCGGCGGAGGTTCGAGTCCTCCCTCGGGCATGGGTGTGTGTGTTTGTCCTTAGAATAATTTAGGTTAAGTAGTGTGTAAGATTAGGGACTGATGACCTTAGCAGTTAAGTCCTATAAGATTTCACACACATTTGAACATTTTTTTAGCAGCAGTGTTTAACGTTCAACATATCTTACCACGGTAGATTACGGGCTTCCTTAGTCACACTGGCTCAGGGTATTCACACAGGGAACCCACAATCATCACAACTGGGACGGGCACAACTGGCACGTCTCGCGCTGGCGTGGCGTGAAACTCAACACCAGGCGACAGTGATGCCAATATGAGCGGTACTTGTAACCTTAATGGCTGTTAATAGCAAAGGTAAGTACGGTATTTTTAAGCGGGAGGCATTCGTGGAAGCGAAAGTAGCGTCTAAAGTTCCTTAAAAAAGGGTAGGATCGTCATTGTTCATAATACATCAGCTGAGTTTGTATGGAAAATCAAATGAGATACACATAATGATTAAAGGAAATAAAAAGTTATGTACCGATCTTCACGTGAACTGATGATACTGAGGTGACAAAAGTCATGGGATAGGGATAGGCCGGCCGAAGTGGCCGTGTGGTTCTAGGCGCTGCAGTCTGGAACCGCGAGACCGCTACGGTCGCAGGTTCGATCCTGCCTCGGACATGGATGTGTGTGATGTCCTTAGGTTAGTTAGGTTTAACTAGTTCTAAGTTCTAGGGGACTAATGACCTCAGAAGTTGAGTCCCATAGTGCTCAGAGCCATTTTGGGTAGCGATATGCACATACACATATGCCGGTAGCATCGCGTACGCAAGGTATAAAAGGACACTGCTCGGGCAGAGCTGTTATTTGTATTCAGGTGATTCATGTGAAAAGGTTTCAGACGTGATTGTGGCTACACGAAGGGAAGTAAAAGACTCCGAAAGCGAAATGCTGATTGGAACTAGACACATGGTTCATTCCACTTCGAAAATCGTTACGGAATTCAATAGATTCACGTTTATAAGAGCGTGACGAGAATACCGAATTTGAGGCATTACCTCTCAGTACGAACAACGCAGTGGCCGACGGCCTTCGCTTATCGACCGATAGCAGCGGCGTTTGTGTGGAGTTGTCAGTGATGACAGACAAGCAACACTGCGTGAAATAATTGCAGAAGTCGATATGGGACGTACGACGAACGTATACGGTAGAACAGTGCGGCGATATTTGGCGTTAATGGGCTGTGGCAACAGACTATCGACGCGAGTGCCTTTGTTAGCAGAACGACATCGCCTACAGCGCCTGTCCTGGCTCGTGACCGTATGGGTTGAACCGTAGACGACTGGAAAATCGTCGTTTGGTCAGATTAGTCCCGATTGCAGTTCGTAAGAGCTGATGGTAGTGTTCGAGTATGGCGCAGACCCCATGAAGGCTTGGATCCAGGTTGTCAACAAACCATTGTGCAAGGTGGTGGTGGCTCCACAATCGTGTGGAATGTGTGTTCATGGAATGAACTGAGTTCTCTGGCCCAACTAAAGTAGCCGAACATAACCATATCCAGTCAATTCAAATGGCTCTAAGCACTATGGGACTTAAAATCTGAGATCATCAGGCCCCTAGACTTACAACTACTTAAACCTAACCAACCTAAGGACATCACACACATCCATGCCCGAGGCAGGATTCGAAGCTGCGACCGTAGCAGCAGCGCGGTTCCGGACTGAAATGCGTAGAACCGCTCGGCCACAGTGGCCGGCTCCAGTCAATTTGTTTAAGAAGGATAGTAAAACACGAAGAATAAACAGCAATACAGCAGCGAGTTCGTAGCACATCATTCTTGGCTGTAGCAGTCCGCTTGGGCAGGGCAATGCTGTGGCCGCTGGAGTACTGTCTATTCTCGGAGTTTTGCTTTCCATTTTAAAACGTATCCATAAAACGAATATAGCACGAGATTAATCTGGTACCGCTCTATCGAATGGACGCCTAAAATTCCGCTTGAAAAATCATTTTGTTTGTAGCGGGAAACAAACCCATGCTTTCCGTCGACACTAGGGGTTGCATGGAAGCCGTGATGAGCACTATTTGTGTAAGTTGCTCCAGCTACGCAATGCGAAAACGAAATTTCAAATATCTACTGAAATACCAGAGAAAATGCGCCTGACGACTCATAGGAGAGACACACTATACATATCAAAGGGCACCTTGCCTGGAAAGTAGTGGGTCTGTGGAAGTAGACAATGCGAATTTGAAAGTTTTTCTTTAACCTGCGAGCGCAACAACGCATTAGAGGTTTTGCTACTCATGGACGCAGGAAAGGAGGATGTAATCTTAGAGCCTAGGGAGGCTTCATGTAATACGAGCTGTACCGAGGCCTGTTCCATCACATTTTTCTCGCGCGGTTGACATTTGGTATGAGCTCAAACGAAGTTCGCTCTGACGTCAACTGTCGAAGCAAAAAGCGCATGTGCAGTTGCAAGTGGGTCGACGGCTGCACGCAATCTGCGAACACGGCGCAATGTCTCGCTTGACAGCCCACGCTCCTCCACGACAGCAATATTAAAATCACATTAAGTGGTGCCAAATAGTGTCAATACTCTCCTAAGGTTTGACGCTGTGATCGCTAGCTTACAGCAAGGATAATGGAAAACATGAGGCAATTACTTCTATAATTACAGTCTATTTTTCGGGATGTACTAATCCATCTTGGAATCATCGTACATTTATTTCAGTGGATGGTTACTCTTTGTGATGTCCAATTACGACGATTTAAATCTAACAGAGGAAGGCTGGCATTTTTGTGGGCACGCGTATCAAAGAAATGTAGCAGTAATTTTTATTAGTGAATAAATTTGGGGACTGATCCGGCTTTAGTTGGACACACTGTAGTATTAAAGAATCCACTTGTTAGTTTTCTCTCTCACTGCTGTTCCAATGGCTACAAGTAGCTGGCCAAATGGATCGATAGACGATTGCTGATGGCATCAGCTTCCGAATTCGTGAGTTTGGGTTCAAATCCGTCACCTGATTTTTTGTAAGCAGAAAATATTTTTTTCTGAAAATAAACTATATTTCAGTATTAGTAGTAGTTTTTATTCGTTTGATATGGAAGAACTGCCAATACGTGTCTTTCATTTGTAGTGCTAGCTGCAACAAAACCTAGTGTCCTTGTTCAGTTTTTACAACAAAATTGCAGCTACGAATGCTTGTAAATCGCGGAACCCACAGGCTCAATTTGCGTTGAAGTTGCAGTGGCTGATATTTGGTTCCTTATAATACAGACATTCAGTTTTATTGTAAAGGTAGCAACAACATGCAATAAGCATTTACTACTAACGAAATAAAAACGCGAATTTCCTTACATCAAACCTTCCTTCTCGTCAAACGAGAAAGCTGTTAGCTTAGAGATCAGCTTACTGTTTTGTATATTTTATGTAAGGAAAAAGTTTCTCACAATCAGGAGTTGGTTTCGAATCCTAATCTTTAAACCCAAGGCTGACGCATTAAGAGTCTCCTAACAAGTTGGTTCACCACATACTTCACGATCAAGTGACACAGGAAAAATATGTTGATTTCCTTAACAAGGAAACTACAAGCCGAAGTAGGTGACTAATTTTATTTACTAGCGAACATTCAATTTCATCCAAGTCCATTACCTAAAATCTTTTACTGGGTCCCCACATGTACGATGATGGGAGAAGTCAGATACACCATCTGCTGGTGAAACTTCTAAATTTGGTTATGGGCGTTTCTGCGTTTGTGTATTGTGTTTATCTACTGTGTTTTAGAGACAGCTAAACGAAACAGTCCAGCACTTTCCGCCTGAAAACCACATTCAGACTGTCTAGTATAATGAACTAATGTGCAGTAATTTGGATCGCGGATTCGAACTGTGACCAGCTAACCATCCTAGTTCGGAAGCTAGCGCTCTACGCTTTATGTTGTACTGGTTAGTCTGGAAATTTAATAATCAACTGAACTGCATACTTTCAGTTAAAAATATATTGTCTATTAGAAAGTGGAGAATAGGTATGTAGCTGATATGATAAGTATTCAAAGAAGTACATTCTGATTAATATTTGATTTTCACATAGAAGGGTGTAAGATGGCAAGATTTTGCAACAATACATGACGTTGCATAGTTCATGTTTACTTATTATTCGATCACAATTTAGGTAGGGTTATCGAATTATTAATCATTTATTGGTTGACACTGGGTAGCTCATACTAACATCTCTGTAGAGTTGCGTGCTTGGAAACTAATTTCGCCTCTGTTCTGACAGCAGCAGGAAGTAGAGTCTCCGCGGTCTTCGAAAGAAACACGGGTTGAGATAGATAGTGCTGAAGGTAGGGCAGTTTGTATGGCTCCGAAGAGAATAGGACGACGGGAGCGCTCACTGCCGAGGTCCGCCACCCCGTCGAGAAGCCACCAGAAAGGGCTCCTCGCAGGGGCACCAGGAGCGGAGTCATTCGTTTCTCTGCGAGCGGAGGAACGAATCTGCGCTTGTTTGTGGAGACTAAGGCATGCGCAGTGCTTCTTTACAACTTAAGTCTCTGCTCTCGGCTTATGAGCAAGCAGAATTCATGTCCGAGATTGGACTGAAGTAGTTTTTGGCTCTACGAGTTTCCGTACACTATTTCACGTCCTCTGTGTAATCAGAACGCATTTCGTCTGCACATAAGCACTGCAGAACTGATCTTCCTAGCACTGAATTCGGTGATGCACACACACCACGGCTCAGCAGATACGGAATCTTCAATAGTAAATGTATCAAGTTCCATTTGCTTGATCTCTGAGCTCTTACCTGTCAGCGACAGTCAGCGTGGAGGTTTTCTTAACTTCGATGCTAATGAGTATTAACCACTTAGCGTTTCCGTCGAATAAGCGGGGGCACGGTTTTGAGTTAAGTGATATATATTTTGACTATCTCTGATTTAGATTAACGAGTAGGAGTCAACGTATGTCAATGCCTGTTCAGTTTGCATTTCTTGAGTGTTACTTTTTATAACAAATATCTTCACAGTGTTCTACTTTTCCTAGGATTAGGTCTAAGTTCCAATTCTGATTAAGTTAGAGTATTATCACAGCTTGTGGACTTCTTCACGTGTTAATCCCAGTTGCAGACTGTCAATGGCAGGACAAATTTAATTCACTTTGAGGCATGAGCATTCTGTTGTGAACACAATATTGATAACCATCACACCTACACATGCCGTATGCACAGGGTGGCGCAGGGGAGCGGGGAATTTTGAACGTTACAGTTGGCAGCACTGTAGCGCCGGCAGATGTTCGAAACTTTGCACAATTGATGTGAACGCATTGCCATTTAGTAATCATGGATGGGGGCACATCTTTCCGATGTCATCTTTAAAAAGTAAAGAGACACTTTTGGACATTTTGATTGTAAAGACATACTGAATAATGGCATACTGAATACATTCACTTTCGTTAATAAATTACTAGTTTTATGAATTTATTCATGGAAATGACGTTATTTCGAAATTTCCCGTTTCCCTGCGCCACCCTGTACAAGTAGCATTGGATGGCTCTCTATCTGACCATATTTATTAACATTTAAATGTGTCGTTTCTGGCAGTTATCGAAATCACATGCGATGGTTCAAATTCGCGGAATAACTCGTCACTTGTCTCAAACGAAATAGTATGCGGTATTACGTAGTCTGACAACACGAGCTCCAGGTGAAAGTCTGGCAGCCTCGCTAGTGAAAACTGCATTGCTTGGATCATAACGCACTCTGTCATAGACATGTGTCCTCTTTTAGGCTAATACGTTTTTGCACCAGTTTACCATTGTCTGAATTCTGTATGTGCAATGTGATTTTGGAAGGTCAGAAATACATTAGGTGTGGTACTTGGTGAAAGTAGTGTGCCCATTTTGGTCAATAGGATGCACTTTCGAACAGTGTGGACTGCAGATCCCTCAGAATTTGTGTTGCCTAAACACTTTTGTGAATAGGAGCACTGTTGTGATAAAGATGATTTTATTTACTTTTTTCTTGCGCAATCCACATCTCTTCACCACGCCTTTATAAAAACTACTTCCATGTGAACTGGATTCACTAACCCTTGGGACCATCCTCAGTTCAAATATACTACTTATAATTCACTCTTCCGTTATGGTTCTGTATCTCCTTGTATCCTTATAATCTATCTGTGGCAGCGTCGTTGCTACTTACACTACAGAAACTCAGATTAAAGAAACATGGTGGAAGGTATTGACAGTAGTATTTATGATGCAACTGTCCCAACATTCGTCTACATTGGTTTGAGGAAATTACAGAACACTGTTTAGTCACCAAGGCCGACACAGTTATAAGCCGTCTTGTCACGAATGCTCATGTAGCGTCCTGTCATGCACACTGTAGTACTAAAGATATGGAAGACAATGTAAACAGTGCACATGACCTCACAAGTATTGTTTAAGAATTGTATCTGCTGG
Source organism: Schistocerca americana (assembly GCF_021461395.2). Taxonomy (NCBI): domain Eukaryota; kingdom Metazoa; phylum Arthropoda; class Insecta; order Orthoptera; family Acrididae; genus Schistocerca; species Schistocerca americana. Next base: position 311,479,409 of record NC_060119.1, on the reverse strand, counting down.
TGCTGTGGAGCAATCTTCATGTTTTATGCGTATTTCCATGAAATTCTCCTCAGATGATTGGCGTGCCGCCACAAACACTGTGTGTTTGGAATTCTTCATAAGATAAATCTGATATCACTTTGCTGCTTCTTGCCGTTTGAGCAGTAAGGAAATATCCGGCATCCAGGCAAAAGCAACACGACAACGTGCTATGGCGTAGTTTATTACACACGTGCGGCGGGCGCCTCCTCAAAACCAGACACGGTGTGCAGGTGGCGGCTCCTTTGTGCTCCTTTCGACTCTGAAAATAATTCTCATCGCATCAGTGCTCACTTCATGGCGGTACTCTGCTGTCTGAAACATCTGATATGCTTGTAACATAGGCGAGCTTTTTTCTTTTTTCTTTTGTTGTTTATTCGCACACTTCAGTTTGCAAATGACAGTACCTCCTGCATTTGAAGTTAACTCTGCCGCTTTGAAGGCTTTTCAAACGGTAACAGCCCTCAAAAGAACAAACCAAAGGACAATTTCTAAACATTCATTAAAATAAAATTGTATTTTCCTCTGTCACTGTCATGTACAACTGTTCCAGCTACTGCTGCGATAAACTACTGGTGATCAGGAACGTGAATGTCTAGAGTAAAAAAAAAAAAAAAAAAAAGAACTTACAATTATTTTAGAGCTCTGTAGGTGAACAACGGAATTGCAGCACGTGGACGATATCAGAAAGAACTATTCCTGCAAAGTTCTTTGCAGTAAGATGATCTCATTTAGTTTAATAATGAAATGTCCATTTTCCCATTGTTTGTGATACTTCGAATGGTGATTAAATGTTGAAGATAGTTTTCAATTTGAGGTACATTACTGCTCAATAATTTCAGTAAACCTAATAACTAATTCCTTGTAGATACCATATAATACCACGGCTACGGTTGGGAAGCAAAGGAGTAGTACAACATTGGTGAATGCGGGGTGGTTGTCACTAAACTGATGGCGTTCCGCTGAACGAGGGCTGCGGAGATATGTGCGGACAAATAGACGTGCAGCAGTTGAGCAACTGACGGCCCGGATGAGACAAGGGACTGCGAACAGTGTCTCCTCAAAGATCGACCAGCGAACGTTGCTCCTTATGGGTCTCCGCGTCTGGCACCTGGTTAATGCACCCACACTGACTGTGGTTCATCGATCGGCGATGAAGGCTGGAATTTGCACACCATTACCACAACTGGCGTTCACTGAGTGGCGACACGCAGCCTTATCAGATTAATTACAAGTGGTTCAACTGGATCTAATCACTATGGGACTTAACAATTCAGGTCATCAGTCCCCTAGAATTATAAGTACCTAAACCTAACTATCTCATTTTATGCTCTGTCGGACAGATGACCGTTGGCGTGTACGGCGTGAAATGTTTAAAAGCAAACGTCTTGCAACAATCGTCAGAAGGATCCAGGCTGGGGGGAGGTAGCCTTATGGTGTGGGGAATTATTTTCATTGCATTCCCTGGGTGATCTCGGCATTCTGAAAGGCACATTGGGTCGACATAAGGATGCATCTGTCCTTGGCGACCGTGTCGGCCCCTACGTTCAGTTGTCTTTTCCCAGTGCAATGGCATTTACCAGCTGGACAATGTAACATGTCACACAGCTCGCAGTGTACGTGAGTTGTTCGAATAAGACCGGGATGAGTTTACCGTACTTCCTTCACCACCAAACTCCTCAGATGTAAAACCAATCGAGAACCTGTGAGACCACTCGATCGGCCTTTTTGCGCCATGATCCTAGCCGAAAACCTAGCGCAGCTCGCCACGGCACCGGAGTCGGCGTCAGTGTACATCCCTCTCGGTACCTTGCAGGACCTCACTGACTCACTTCCTGCGGTCTGCGCTGCGAAAGGTAATCAGTCAGGCTTTTGATATTTGGTCTCATTAATGTGGCTGGACAGTATATAATAGAATATACATTGTGGACAAAAGTGACAGGAAGGCAAAAGGAGAAGAATCGGTCGTCGGCACCTGAGACCAGAGATGGATTCCCTACACGATTCCGATAGGAGACTAGTTCCCGAGGTCCCTCATTCAAATCGGCAACAATTTAACGCACAATAGAAGGTCGATAGCCACGTACGGCAGTGCGTAGGTGAAGTGACGTCCGTTCATCAAACAGCTGAGGTGCGGCTGTGGAAACACGGTCTCTCCCCATTAGAGACACTTGACCGTGGGAAGCTGAATTCTTATGTAATCATCAATATGCTATAACTCATGCGTCTTGCACAGATCATTATCCCACGTTCGAAGAAAAAAGGAAGCGACTGTCATGTTCGCTACACACCTCTCTGTACCACACTGCTCCAATATCGTGTGTACACTCGCACCATATGCAACATGTAGCCGTAATATTCACCCATCATTTATGTGACATCCGCAAATATGACAACAATTCCCGTGGCATTCGACGAAATACTCAGTTCTTAGAAAGCAGTCAAGATTAGACGGGTAGATCACATAACTAATGAGGAGGTACTGAATAGAATTGGGGAGAAGAGAAATTTGTAGCTCAACTTGAGAAGAAGGGATCGCTTGGTGGGATATATTCTGAGGCATCAAGTTATCACCAATTTAGTATTGGATGGTAGGGTGGAGGGTAAAAATCGTAGAGGGAGACTAAGAGATGAATACACTAAATAGATTCAGAAGGATGTAGGATGCAGTAGGTATTGGGAGATGAAGAAGCTTGTACAGGATAGAGTAGCATGGAAAGCTGCATCAAACCAGTCTTCTGACTGAAGACCACAACAACAACAACAGAAAGCAGTCAACAGTGCAGTTAAAAGTCACAGGATTTGCGATGAAAGTAACACAAAAATGATCCAGTTCTTATCTTAGAAACCTGTTTACATCATTATAAGACATTGTTATGTATACTGGGTGATCAAAAAGTCAGTATACATTTGAAAACTGAATAAATCACGGAATAATGCAGACAAAGAGTGAAACGCCCCGTTTTGAACAAATTATACATGACTGTGCTTAACCTGACACACAATATTTTTTTAGCGCAACGCAATCTGACTTTCAAAATTCCCTACAAAAGAATGGCCCTGACTAACATTAAACTATACCTTTCACAAATCACTTACCTCACAAAAATCTTCGCTGCTCAAGCTACTGCAATACAGCGAGCGCCACTACTGCCAGCTAAATAAAAGATTCAAACTATGGAAGGCACAAACTACTGATAGGGATAGTTAGCAAATGAAAGATATTAATAGAGAACAAACAATGTATTTACCTTGATATCATCATATATAAATATAGCAGTTCATGACAAATTTCAAAACTCCGCCATCTCTCTCCCCACATCCACCACTGCTGGCGGCTCACCTCCAACTGCGCAACGCTACGCGCTGTTCACAGCCAGCTGCCTAACACTACAATGGCGAGTATTACAACAATGCAAAGCAGCCACAGACTGCACACAGCACAGCCAGTGATTTTCATATTGAGCGCTACGTAACGTTGCCAATAAGAAAACATAAACAGCCTACTTACATAGAGAAAACATAAACAGCCTACTTCCATAGCCCCCATACTCCCCACAAAAAATTTTACAAATTTTTTTTGGGCAGTGGCCAATAATGATTTGATAAAATTTTTCATAATTACAATAACAAAGAAATCAAATGCACACACTTATTGATACAATGTTGGTCAAAAGCTAAAATTTTCTCACAGTCCATAAAGATAGTCCTAATCATTCATCATAATAGTAATTACATTTTTTTTTTCACAAAGTCTCATTAGTAAAAGAAATTGCACACAGAAGTAGTGGATTTCCATGCAGTCTTGAAGAAGTAGCGTTGTCCTTCCAACGGAAAGACAGTGCTGACCCTTGACATGCTGACAGATAATGGGCCACAACATAGCAAACCCACAGGAGAGTCATTCGACGTTTTGAAGAGTATTGGTAGGTCATCACAGAGCAGACCCACTGTAGTCCTGGTAGAGATTACGGTATTGGTGGGCCACCAGAGGTGCAGACCCACTACAGTCCTTGTAGAAATAATGGTATTGATGGATCATCAAAGATGTAGACCCACTGTAGTCCTTGTAGAGATAGCCAGCAGCCATCTGTTGTGACTGTGCAGGTGCACAATCACCATTGAAGAGTCTTGTGGATAATATAGCAAGTCCATAAACCACCACTTGTGCACTCACAAAGTTTTTGAAATTGTCCTTAGAACCAGCAATGCTGTTATCCAGTCCCTTGCTGAATCATTAACACACGTGCAAACACTATCAGTCCCTACTTCTCACATATTGTCCATATACTACGACCAACAGAAACGTGTGCAGTGAAATGTAACTAACAAGTTAATAATATCATGAACTGGTGACAATTACAATTTTATAACATAAGAATACAATAACAAAGGTACAAAACACATCATTAAAAACATAATAATACAGATAACATTTGTAGTAATAGGGGCTTTACAAAAGAATCGAACTAACATATACATCAGTGGAATTATGACATGAGTACATACATAAAAGATCACAATAACTTTTGAAACATCAACTTCACACATGAGCATTAAACAGAACGGAATTAATAATGTCTAACATCTTTACAAAGTAAATAACATATTATTAATGCAAATTATATTTGAGGATAACAGTATTCCTCATCATAGTTCATGTAGCTGAGTATTAGAAAAATTCTACAACATAAGTCTTATCAGATAAACATACAAAGACAGGAAGAACGTATATACACAAGGGTACCCAAACACATAGTGGGATAACACAAAAGGAAAGGACAGGGTTTGTTTCATTGCAGTATTTTGCAAACAAAACTTTCTTTGCTTCTTGGAGATCTCCCTTCATTCATCATTATTCCCAAAAGTCCTATCTAAGCCTGCCTTCTGTATTTTGTTCACATCCTCTGTCAAAAATAGTTTTTCTCTCTGCTTTCTGTATTCTGTTCACATCCTCTGTCAATAATAGTTTTTCTCCACTGTACAGTATCCTTTTTATTTTGCCAGACCATTTTCTGATAGCTTCTCAATGCATTTCTTATAAATTTATAATAGTTAGTTTCTTATATAGTTTCCTCTTAAGCTAACTTAAATCTACTGAGCTCAGATACTAAACTAAGGGACGAGGCAATGCAGCAGCACATAACAAATTAACACAAACAGTAATGCAAAAAAAATGGAAAATTGCAAAGCAAGCTACAGTAAATATAAATTACCAAGCAATGCAACATTACAACTAATATGAGCCAATGTACAGTAACAAGAAAAATAAGTCAGTAGTAAAACTAGCTTAACAGAGTAACACAATTTAAAATTCAGTAGCACTATGCCTGGCAAACAGCAGCAGCAAATATAAAAAATATAAAAAATATAAAACTTATATCTATACATGACAAAGCTCAAGCAGAAAAGATATTACAGTAAAAACAACAATGCAGATAAGGGAAGTGTATATTCACATCTTAATGTCTATGTAAATTAAAGTGGTGCACCACAAAAACTTATTCTATGAAATAAATTACCAAGTACTTGAAAAGAAAATTATGTATGCAGTTCCTGTGAAGGGAAATGTCTTTTTGTGCTCCCTCATTTTTTTTTTGAAGTATCACAAAATTACTATTTACTGGATCTGTAGACAGAAAATATCTATATTAGTACATCTATAAAATTTTATTTTCACCAATGCTACAGTGCAGCTGGAAACCAGACATCAAATGAAATAAGCAATGACGCAAACCAAAGCATAAAAATATCATTCAATAGTCATGTGACATTTCATAAGTTAGTAGAAATTCTCTCAACTCTCGTAGAAAGACTCTTGTCATAATCAGGTGTGCAGATGTAAGTATCTTTCCAAGTAATGAGGGTGTTGTATTTGCTATGCTTTCTACAAAGGAATGTCAATAGCGAGGATAATGGCCCTTTTTTTTTCCTCCACCAAATGCCTTTCTTTTGTCAGACGACTACCTCTCAGCTGGGCGCCCAAAACGCATTACGTCAAGGTCACTTACCTTTCTTACTGAAATATTTACGACACCAGTTTCCGCTACAGTGACAGTCTCACATAAAAATATTTCACAGGTCAAGAATTAGCGTTGCAAATCTGTAGAAACAAAATCCTATGAATATAACAGTGTCCAAAAAGTTTTCGTCGGCATTGTGATACATTCACGCATTTACACACATCTCATAACTCTTAAAGTACGATTCTTGGTTTCCAACAACCTTTTCCACAAATCAGAGTCCCTAAACACTACTCATTATTCCTTACCTCATTATACATATACGTATCCATCGACACTCGTCAATATTTCGTCATTATAAATATGAAGCATAATCAAATAACTCATATAGCCTCAGCCTATTAATCATAAACATACCTCAGCAGCATAATACACATCGTCGTCGTAAAAATAACATCATAACACCTCAGCCAAATCTCAAAATCGTCGTAGCTTCCTCCAATAATTAAAAAAATTCTCTGCTCATGTCAAAAGTGTCATCTACCTCAAACGTACTTTAAAATCATGCTCCCTTACCAAATATATCATTCAAAGCTTTCATAGTATCACAATGGTTCCGAAAAAATATGAACAGATCACACAGTACAGACAAAATACAATTTCGTAAGTGTGAAGTAATCCAACTCTGTAATTGCGTAAACATATGTCACTGATGTAATAAAAAAAGTTTGTCTCTCTCAGTTAAATGATCAGATAGCTGTGTAATTTGTGTGTTAGAGAAATATGGTACCGATGTGTAAAGTTGTATAAGCAAATACCATATTAGCTAGGGTTCCTTGTGGTTGCCACACACATGGTACACAAAGTAAGCGTGTACCCCCCTGAGGATAAATGTAATTATACCCTCAGGTGTTACAAATTACAGCAATGGAATGAAATGTATCACGGAAAACTTTCTTTGTAATTAAAAAAAATCTTTAAAAATAAGTGTTTTAAGTATAAGATTAATCACTCAAATGCGTGTACTGTAGCGCTAAACTGTGCATCTTGTCGCAACATAATCTCTGTGGAAGTGTCGTAGTTATCGTCCTCCGAAAGCTAAGTTCTGCAGAAGTCAATGTACTTACCACATGATAAACAAAAGTGAAATGCTTTGCGTATAGATATCGTAGTTATTATGCTTATTGGCGTCATGAAGAAAGTACTGTACAGTAACGTATTGTTATGCCACAAAAAAGGCTGTCTCATTGTTGCTATACCACAAAAGTTACTACTAAAACATGTTTTTCTTCCTAGAAGAATTCAGAAAACTGTGCAGATATAAAACAGATACACTGCAAAAGCAACATTGTGAATTTTCACTCATTAGTAGCGTCGTGATAAAACCGTGTAGTTGTCACATAAACTAACCACTGTGTCATCTGGTATCTCACAGAAAGTACTTTAAATCCAGAATGTATTTTCAAGTAAACCAAAATGTTGCATTAAAATCTCATTAGCAGTACTGGTAAATGTTCTAAGTATGTAAGCCTGATAGTCGTTACGTAATCGTGCAACTAACAAGCAAGAATGTACAAATAACAACACTGTGTCGTCTGTTCACTATAACAATGCATTCGTAATTTCTGTTTAAATAAGTTCTCTTGGTTCTTGGCTGGATATTTCACTTCAAACATTGTTGCATGTTAACAGTTTCTTAAGTCTGACAAAGCATACTAGTAATGTGAAGCGAAAAATTTTATTACAATGACTAAGTTAAAAAGCAGATTATCTTTCAATAAACGGTTTTACATGTGAAATGTGGTGTAATCTTTTACTCTTCAAAGTACTCAGAATTTCAGCTTGAACGCAATTATCATGCAGTATACGTCAATAAAGAATACTGGAATTTTTTACAAGGTTAGCGTCTATGTTATTTTTCTCTGAGCCAGCCGGCGCACGTGGGTGCCTGCGGCACGAGTCATTGTCTGTCTCTTTGTTGGCGCGCGTCGTTATTGGGATTTGGAGACCTAACTTCTACGAATTCGCCTTGCCGAGAGGGCCCAGCTCTGTTAGAATCCCGCCAGTTCTGATGAAATTCACGTCTGTCGTTTTGTCGGTAGTTTACACAGTTTCTTGTTTGTCGGTCATGTGGTGGAGAATTTCTCCCTGAGTCGTAACTGCGCGCTGAACTGTTGCGTCTAAAGTTATTCTGTCTCCCGTAATAATAATTATTTTGGTTCCCATATTGTCTGTTTCTCTGATTGTCTCTGTAATAGTCATTACCGCGGAGAGGTGATCTTCCCCTGTAATTATTACTACTCTGCCAACGGTTGTCATACGGGAGGTGTCTGTTTTGATCACGATTTGCGTTGTAAGAATAGACCTGTCGTGTCCAGTTATTGTTTCTGTCGTCACGGAATTGTGACGGAAGTGACCTGTAGTGATTGTTTTCCTGTTTTCGCATCCCGCGACTGTCTGTGTCAATTTCCAGTTCTTGTAACAGTCCCTGAAAAGCCTCAATGTCTTCTTTACAACGTCCTGCTAAAATAATATGTCGTAAATGTTCAGACAATTTGAGTAAGCAAATGTGGATGAGTTCTGAGGGGCTGTATGGGTTTGAAAGATACTGATTCTTATGCAACATGTCTTCAAAATATTTCATAAGACTGGAAAATTCAGATTGTTCAAAACGTTTCATCATTATGATGCTATGTTTTACTCGGTCTTGTGTGGCTTGAGACCAATATGCTGAGAGGAAGGCATGGTAAAACTCTCCTTCACTGTGGCAATTGTGAATTACCGATCGCATTCTTACAGCTGGTTCATTCTCCAAGTAGCCACACATAAATTCTAATCTGTGTTCTAACGACCAGTTGGGAGGAAAACAATGAGAGAATTGATGGAGCCATGCTTGTGGATGAATGTCGTTGCCAGAATTCTTAAATGTTTTGAATTTACGTGTAGTAATGAACAGCTTATAGTCAAAGTCATCATGTCGGCGAGTCGCATATCGGTCATTGTTACATCGTTTCGGCGGTTCTATTTCAAAATTCGATGCGCCTTGCCAATTTCTTTCATAATTTCCGAAGTGTCCTGTGTTATTATTTTGTGGTTGTTCCGTATTTCTATGTCCCTCTTCCCGTATTGGAGCGCGAATGTCCTCTGAAATACGTAATTCTTGTATTACCTGCGTCAACTGATCTTGTACTTCCCGGAATTCTCTTTTGTACTGTGTATTGATTTGATTTTGATTTTGTTTGAATTTTCTTATTTGTTCATACTCTTCTGTGTCAGTGAAGGCTACGGGTCTTGTGTCATTCAGATCATCATCTACCTTTGTAGATAAGTTAGTGACCTGATCCGAAAGTTCGGCTACTTTCTCCCATAGTGTACTTATTTCCTCCATGTGTCTTTCTGAACCAATTTTCAGGGTATCTACTGTGTCCCTTACGTTTTCCTGAGTTTTTGCAAGTTACGTAACCGAATCGGTAGATGCAACTGAGTCAATTTTAGCCCACAAGGTCTCATGATTTTCATGAACAATGGTTTGCAGTTCTTTTATGGCTGCTTCGTGATTCTGTAATGCATTTTCATGCCGCGAGAAAATAGGTTGGAAATGCTCACAAATTTGTGTTTTTACGTCATTACAGACCTTTTGACATTTCGATTCGATGTTACGTAACTCAGTGGTTAAATCTTCACGTGTTTGTTCAAGTGTAGTGTCTAACTTTTGAAGATTTTGTTCCATTGTGTCTAACTTTTTGAGATTTTGTTCCACTGTGTCTAACTTTTTGAGATTTTGTTCCACTGTGTCTAACTTTTTAAGATTTTGTCCCATTTGTCTCTGATTTTGTTCCATTTGTTGCATTAATTGCAATAATAATGTATTAGTGTCTGGAATCTGTTTCTCTACGCTTTTCGGCAGTGCATTTGCACCGGCAACATTCACATTTTGACAAGCAGTAAATGCGTCTTGACTTATTTGAGAAAACGGTGATAACCCAAAACCTGAATCTACAGTATTTGCGAAATTGTGTCCTGTCATTTCGGATTCCTGAGGCGAGCTGTTGCCGACCGATCGATCGATAATGCTTCCCTGTTCACTACCTGTTTCACTGTCTACACCATTGTTTGCAGCCCGCTCCATTTCCCTATGCACAATTACCAAATTACTACTTTGAACATCAGTTAATTCATTACTCGGTGGCGCTAACACACTGCTTTCATTTTCACTGTCATTTCTCAGTTTACTTTGGAGCCTAGTATTACGTTTTTCACACGCCATTATTGTCACAATATTTCACACAACAACACAGAAAAGCACAATTTGAAGAGCAAAAATAAGAGAACACATTAACATAACACTGAAAATAATATCTAGTTAATTGCAGCTGCGAAATACTTGGTGCAAATCTACATGCATGCCACAACTGTTTTACTGTACAACAATGAAAGACTGCAACTACAAAGGAGATTTTCTCTACAATTACGCGCTAGCTTTAAACAAAATCTACACTAATTACACAAACTACAACAAAAAATCAGAAGATTCCAGTGAGGTATCCTCGGCTAAGGGTCGACATATGAAACGTCCCCTTTTGAACAAATTATACATGACTGTGCTTAACCTGACACACAATATTTTTTTAGCGCAACGCAATCTGACTTTCAAAATTCCCTACAAAAGAATGGCCCTGACTAACATTAAACTATACCTTTCACAAGTCACTTACCTCACAAAAATCTTCGCTGCTCAAGCTACTGCAATACAGCGAGCGCCACTACTGCCAGCTAAATAAAAGATTCAAACTATGGAAGGCACTAACTACTGATAGGGATAGTTAGCAAATGAAAGATATTAATAGAGAACAAACAATGTATTTACCTTGATATCATCATACACTCCTGGAAATGGAAAAAAGAACACATTGACACCGGTGTGTCAGACCCACCATACTTGCTCCGGACACTGCGAGAGGGCTGTACAAGCAATGATCACACGCACGGCACAGCGGACACACCAGGAACCGCGGTGTTGGCCGTCGAATGGCACTAGCTGCGCAGCATTTGTGCACCGCCGCCGTCAGTGTCAGCCAGTTTGCCGTGACATACGGAGCTCCATCGCAGTCTTTAACACTGGTAGCATGCCGCGACAGCGTGGACGTGAACCGTATGTGCAGTTGACGGACTTTGAGCGAGGGCGTATAGTGGGCATGCGGGAGGCCGGGTGGACGTACCGCCAAATTGCTCAACACGTGGGGCGTGAGGTCTCCACAGTACATCGATGTTGTCGCTAGTGGTCGGCGGAAGGTGCACGTGCCCGTCGACCTGGGACCGGACCGCAGCGACGCACGGATGCACGCCAAGACCGTAGGATCCTACGCAGTGCCGTAGGGAACCGCACCGCCACTTCCCAGCAAATTAGGGACACTGTTGCTCCTGGGGTATCGGCGAGGACCATTCGCAACCGTCTCCATGAAGCTGGGCTACGGTCCCGCACACCGTTAGGCCGTCTTCCGCTCACGCCCCAACATCGTGCAGCCCGCCTCCAGTGGTGTCGCGACAGGCGTGAATGGAGGGACGAATGGAGACGTGTCGTCTTCAGCGATGAGAGTCGCTTCTGCCTTGGTGCCAATGATGGTCGTATGCGTGTTTGGCGCCGTGCAGGTGAGCGCCACAATCAGGACTGCATACGACCGAGGCACGCAGGGCCAACACCCGGCATCATGGTGTGGGGAGCGATCTCCTACACTGGCCGTACACCACTGGTGATCGTCGAGGGGACACTGAATAGTGCACGGTACATCCAAACCGTCATCGAACCCATAGTTCTACCATTCCTAGACCGGCAAGGGAACTTGCTGTTCCAACAGGACAATGCACGTCCGCATGTATCCCGTGCCACCCAACGTGCTCTAGAAGGTGTAAGTCAACTACCCTGGCCAGCAAGATCTCCGGATCTGTCCCCCATTGAGCATGTTTGGGACTGGCACGAACGCTGGTCCAACTGAGGCGCCAGGTGGAAATGGCATGGCAAGCCGTTCCACAGGACTACATCCAGCATCTCTACGATCGTCTCCATGGGAGAATAGCAGCCTGCATTGCTGCGAAAGGTGGATATACACTGTACTAGTGCCGACATTGTGCATGCTCTGTTGCCTGTGTCTATGTGCCTGTGGTTCTGTCAGTGTGATCATGTGATGTATCTGACCCCAGGAATGTGTCAATAAAGTTTCCCCTTCCTGGGACAATGAATTCACGGTGTTCTTATTTCAATTTCCGGGAGTGTATATAAATATAGCAGTTCATGACAAATTTCAAAACTCCGCCATCTCTCTCCCCACATCCACCACTGCTGGCGGCTCACGTCCAACTGCGCAACGCTACGCGCTGTTCACAGCCAGATGCCTAACACTACAATGGCGAGTATTACAACAATGCAAAGCAGCCACAGACTGCACACAGCACAGCCAGTGATTTTCATATTGAGCGCTACGTAACGTTGCCAATAAGAAAACATAAACAGCCTACTTACATAGAGAAAACATAAACAGCCTACTTCCAAGAGATACAAACTGACACACCTGCTTGGAATGACATGGGGTTTTATTAGAAAAAAAATACAAAAGTTCAAAAACTGTCCGACAGATGGCACTACATCTGATCAGAATAGCAATAATTTGCATAACAAAGTAAGACAAACCAAAGATAATGTTCTTTAAAGAAAATGCTCATATGTCCACCATCATCCCTCAACAATAGCTGTAGTCGAGGAATAATGTTGTGAACAGCACTGTAAAGCATGTCCGGAGTTATGGTGAGGCATTGGCGTCGGATGTTGTCTTTCAGCATCCCTAGAGATGTCGGTCGATCACGATACACCTGCGACTTCAGGTAACCCCAAAGCTAATAATCGCATGGACTGAGGTCTGGGGAACTGGGAGGCCAAGTATGACGAAAGTGGCGGCTGAGCACACGATCATCACCAAACGACGCGCGCAAGAGATCTTTCACGCGTCTAGCAATATGAGGTGCAGCGCCATCCTGCATATACACTCCTGGAAATGGAAATAAGAACACCGTGAATTCATTGTCCCAGGAAGGGGAAACTTTATTGACACATTCCTGGGGTCAGATACATCACATGATCACACTGACAGAACCACAGGCACATAGACACAGGCAACAGAGCATGCACAATGTCGGCACTAGTACAGTGTATATCCACCTTTCGCAGCAATGCAGGCTGCTATTCTCCCATGGAGACGATCGTAGAGATGCTGGATGTAGTCCTGTGGAACGGCTTGCCAGGGTAGTTGACTTACACCTTCTAGAGCACGTTGGGTGGCACGGGATACATGCGGACGTGCATTGTCCTGTTGGAACAGCAAGTTCCCTTGCCGGTCTAGGGATGGTAGAACGATGGGTTCGATGACGGTTTGGATGTACCGTGCACTATTCAGTGTCCCCTCGACGATCACCAGTGGTGTACGGCCAGTGTAGGAGATCGCTCCCCACACCATGATGCCGGGTGTTGGCCCTGTGTGCCTCGGTCGTATGCAGTCCTGATTGTGGCGCTCACCTGCACAGTGCCAAACACGCATACGACCATCATTGGCACCAAGGCAGAAGCGACTCTCATCGCTGAAGACGACACGTCTCCATTCGTCCCTCCATTCACGCCTGTCGCGACACCACTGGAGGCGGGCTGCACGATGTTGGGGCGTGAGCGGAAGACGGCCTAACGGTGTGCGGGACCGTAGCCCAGCTTCATGGAGACGGTTGCGAATGGTCCTCGCCGATACCCCAGGAGCAACAGTGTCCCTAATTTGCTGGGAAGTGGCGGTGCGGTCCCCTACGGCACTGCGTAGGATCCTACGGTCTTGGCGTGCATCCGTGCGTCGCTGCGATCCGGTCCCAGGTCTACGGGCACGTGCACCTTCCGCCGACCACTGGCGACAACATCGATGTACTGTGGAGACCTCACGCCTCACGTGTTGAGCAATTCGGCGGTACGTCCACCCGGCCTCCCGCATGCCCACTATACGCCCTCGCTCAAAGTCCGTCAACTGCACATACGGTTCACGTCCACGCTGTCGCGGCATGCTACCAGTCTTAAAGACTGCGATGGAGCTCCGTATGCCACGGCAAACTGGCTGACACTGACGGCGGCGGTGCACAAATGCTGCGCAGCTAGCGCCATTCGACGGCCAACACCGCGGTTCCTGGTGTGTCCGCTGTGCCGTGCGTGTGATCATTGCTTGTACAGCCCTCTCGCAGTGTCCGGAGCAAGTATGGTGGGTCTGACACACCGGTATCAATGTGTTCTTTTTTCCATTTCCAGGAGTGTAAATCGTACGTTCCAGCAGTTGTTTATCAGCCAGGCTGGTGATGATGCGATTCTGTAACATATCGGCGTACCTCTCACCCGTCATGGTACCAATTACAAAACCAGAATCACGCCTTTACTCGAAGAAGAAAGGCCCGATAATGGTAGATGTGCTAAGTCCAACCCATACCGTGACTTTCTCGTCGTCCAATGGAGTTTTCACGACAGTTCTAGGATTTTCGGTAGTCCAAATTTGCAGTTGTGGGCGTTGACAGACCCTGGGAGCGTGAAATGAGCTTCGTCGGTCCACAACAAGTTGCCCAGCCAATCGTCATCTTCCGCCATCTTTTGAAACGCCCACACCGCAGATGCCCTCCGCTTCACTAAATCGCCAGGTAACAGTTCATGATCCCGATGGATTTTGTACGGATAGCATCGGAGGGTACGCCTCAATGCCAACCAAACAGTAGTGTATGGAATGCCGGTGCGACGTGCGACTGCACGAGCGCTGACTTCCCCGTGCATAGACGAACCCTCTACAGTCTCCATTTCTTCCTGAACTGTCTCAGCAGCATTACGCCTTGTGCTCGGTCGGCCACAACCCGTGGCTCGAACTTCGAAATCATTCTCGCCACAGCTGCATTTGTCAACGGACCTTTACTCGTTCGAATCTCCTTCCTATGGCGATAGGATCGTAACGCTGAACTAGCACATTCCCCATTCTGATAATACAGCTTCACTAAAAGAGCCTTTTCAGGTAACGTCAACATGCTGCGACTGCTGGCGCATTTGATTCTCTCTCTCATTACAGCTCCTTTTATACACGATTGTCATGCGCAGTCACTGACGTTTTGCTGTCCAGCGCCATCTGTCGGAGATTTTGTGAACTTTGGTTTTTGTGGTTCTAATAAAACCCCATGTTGTTCCAAGCATGTGTGCAATTTTTACCTCTCTATCTACATTATTCCGTGGTTTATTAAGTTTTCATATTTATACTGACTTTTGATCACCCGGTATTTACAATGAAATGGTTCTTTTTTTCTTACGTTATACGTTTGCCGTAAGCCACCATTACAGTCACCACCACCGTCACCATCACCACCACCGCAATTTGTCACATCACATGTGCGGCATAATGTGAGTTTAAAAGGGAACAGCCGTTTGAGGATAGAACTTTCGGTTCATAAAGATAACGGCGCTATTTCTTCCTAATAAATAGAATTATAACAATGGCTGTTTTTACTTTATTGTAAGAATTAACCTGAAACTTAACGAGATTTTAAACCACTCGGATTGAAAGCGACAGAAAATAAAACAAAGGCGACTAGAGGACATCTTTTCCAAAGCAAACGCTCTGCTTGTGTTTCTTGTTCTTGTGCTGGCTGAACAATTCTATTGAATTTACGCAGTATCTTAAAAGGAGACAGGCATGCGTTAAAAGATGATAGTAAAGGCAATCCTGAAGGAAAATCATCGCGTGGACCTGTGTTCTTCTGTCAACGTAACCCGATGGGCTTTCCATGATGTTGGTCAACTTATTCGTCCAGCGCTTTTGGCACCAGACCAGTCGTACACTGGTTATGTCTGGAACATGATGGCTCGACATTTCTTCCAGTCTCCCTCACTACAGGGGTTGTTCCAAAGAAGGCGGTATTGTGGAATACTAAGATGACATTCGTCTCCCCTATCATCGTGTAAATATGAGATTGCATAGCAACTATTGGAGGCTGACAAAAGCATCCGGATACCTCTATGTAGTACGAAGTTACCACTGTGTACTGCGTGCAGCCGAGGAACAATTCGGGGACGATGATTGTTTGTATCAATATCGCTAACCACCCTGTCATAAAGCAGCATCTGTGCATAATAACATTTCTTAAATGAATTTATCTGCTCATAGTCGATACCTGGACCCCATGGAACAGTTCGGATGATGTCGACTTCGTTCCGTACCTCAGCGCCCTACATCTGCCATGTGTGGTTTCGGCTGTTAAGGAAGAATGGGCTGCCATTCCTTCACAGACATTGAAACATCTCACAGAAAGTGTCCTGAGCAGAGCTCAAGCTATTATAAAGGCGACGAGTGGACACAATCCATATTAATGTCCAGTAATAGGTGTTTGGCTACTTTTGATCAGATATTGCATACTGTAATTGTTTTCCAAGACAATGTCTTCATAGTGGTGTGAGCCTGTAACTATGACAGTGTATAGTATACAACCTGTGTAAGGTGGCGTTGAGCTACCCAGAAATTTTTGTGGTTGGTGCTACTTTTGCTCGTTAAGAATCAATTAAAGTAATTGAAAGTAGGAAACTTGTATTGTGCATGTGATATCACTTGTCTGTAAACCAAACGGCTGTATCGAATGTGCTAAGAAGTGTATACTGACTTGCTTGCAATGTCACGGATTTCCCAGTTGGACTTGTTTCATACGAACTTCTTCTATTTTACATTATATTACGCTATTTAGTAGGCTATCCGAGCATGGTCATACTATGATGAGTGTTTTCGCGCAACTGCATGTTACTGGAGTTAATTGTTTCTCTGTCATAGCCAAGTTTCTTCACATTATTTCCGTGATGATATTAATTACTGGTAATATGCACCAGGGAAAAACACTGAGATCTTAGCATAGCAGGGCATTTTTCTTAAGACTATGGTTTCTTAAGATGTAGTGCAGTAAACCCTCGCCAGTTTAGAATTTGTGGTCATTCGTACAGGTTTTTAATTGCGTAGTGGAACACCGTCCTACTACTACGGGCGTCACTCACTCCAAGATCATTTACTGTAAAATGTTGGCTCATCCTCTCATGCCCATTCATTTCATCCGTGATCGATAATGACTAATATATGCATTATTGTTGGTCGCAAGCACATAACAAAATCAAACTCGGCTCTGTTGGCCTGCAGAAGCACCCACAACGATGTATGCTCAATTCCACCTCTCCGACCGCTTGAAAGTGTATTAAGGTGTCTTTTAGTATAAGACAGTAACCAGTAGGAGCGTTCGGAGTAGGTACACACATAAAAAAATGTTTTGCACCACCTCGGTTCGGAGAGTTCCGGAACCTTTACAAAAAATTGGAATGGAGATCAACATAAACATTATTTCCGCCCTTTTTATTACTCATGAATACGACACATTGCATTTTACTACAAAACAGTGAGACCTTCTTAGGTGATGGTCCAGACTGCTGTACACTCCGGTACCTCTAATACCCAGTAGCACGTCCTCTTGCATTGATGCATGCCTGTATTCGTCGTGGCATACTATCCACAAGTTCGTCAAGGCACTGTTGGTCCAGATTGTCCCACTCCTCAACTTCGATTCGGCGTAGATTCCTCAGAGTGATTGGTGGGTCACGGTGTCCATAAACAGCCCTTTTCAACCTATCCCAGGCAAGTTAGATAGGATTCATGTCTGGAGAATACGCTGGCCACTCTAGTCGAGCGATGTCGTTATTCTGAAGGAAGTCATTCACAAAATGTGCACGATGGGGGCGCGAATTGTTGTCCACGAAGACGAATGCCTCGTCAATATACTGGCAATGTGGTTGCACTATTGGTCGGAGGATGGCACTCGCATGTCGTACATGCGTTACGGCGCCTTCCATGACCACCAGCGGCATACGTCGGCCCCACACTATGCCACCACAAAACAGCAGGGAACCTCCACCTTGCTGCACTCGCTGGATAGTGTGTCTAAGGCGTTCCGCCTGACTGGGTTGCCTCCAAACACGTATCCAACGATTGTGTGGTTGAAGGCATATGCGACACTCAAATTCGGCTTGTTGTTTTGCGATCTGTACCGCGCTGCTTTGTGTCGTGGTTGTACAGATGGACCTCGCCATGCACGTCAGGAGTGAAGTTGCGCATCATGCAGCCCGTTGCGCACAATTTGAATCGTAAAACGGCGTCCTGTGGCTGCACGAAAAGCATTATTCAACATGGTGGCGTTGCTGTCAGGATTCCTCCGAGCCATAATTCGTAGGTAGCAGTCATCCATTGGAGTAGTAGCCCTTGGAAGTCTGAGCGAGGAATGTCATCGACAGTTCCTGTCTCTCTGTGTCTCCTTCATGTCCGAACATCATCGCTTTGGTTCACTCCGAGACGCCTGGACACTTCTCTTGTTGAGAGCCCTTCCTGGCACAAAGTGACAATGCGAATGCCATCCAACCGCGGTATTGACCGTCTAGGCATGGTTGAACTACAGACAACACGAGCCGTGTACCTCCTTCCTGGTGGAATGACTGGAACTGATCGGCTGTCGGACACCCTCCGTCTAATAGGTGCTGTTCATGCATGGCTGTTTACATCTTTGGGCGGGTTTAGTGGCATCTCTGAATAGTCAAAGGATTATGTCTGTGATAAAATATCAAGAATCAACATCTCAGAAGTTCTGGGAACCGGGGTGAGGCAAAACTTTTTTTGATGTGTGCACTTGGGATACTGGGGATAAAAATATTGCTAATATAAGGTAGTACGCCGTGTTTTGGCTGCTGCGGACGATATCATTGTAATATAGATGACAGCAGCAAATAACTGGTTAAGAGCGTGCTATTCTGCAGTAAATATAATATGTAAATCCCCCGTAGAGCTCAGGCTCTTATTTTCGAATAGATAGAACAATGTACATGTTCAGTAGTGTGAATATCAAACTTCTTAAATGTAACCTTTCAATAAGTACTGTAGCTTGAATTTGTTTAATCCATTTTTGTGACTTCATATAACTACTTTTGGAAACATTTATTTATTTTGGACTGGTACTCATCTCAATTAGATCGAATTAGTGATGTTTCACTGAATAAGTTATGCCCTTTCCCTGTATAGTAAGCCTACAACAGTCGTGACTTCTATTAAATGTTTTTCGTAATTAAATCAACGTAGACTACAAACTTTCGTGCGACTAATTTTGCGACAGTGTCATGTGCTGCGAGAATTTTGTTTGAACCAGAGTTGCAGCCTGTTCGCTATGAAGTTCTTTTGTACAGTGCTGCAGCATACTAAGATATCCCCATATCTTATAGGTCATATTTGAAACCGCTGTGGTGCATTCTGTCCTTACCTAGCAGGTCTGACACAAGCATTTCTATTTTTTAGGGTTTCGTATCACAGTCAGTAAAAAACGGAACTCTTATAGGATCAATTGCCTTGTCTGTCTGTATGCCTTTGTGACTGTTAAAAACTCTTTACCGCAGGAAAGGGTTGACGTATCTAGTTGACATTTGTGTCATATAGTAAGGTCTACGGTTCCTAGGGGGTTAAAAATTTAAGCCTCTAATCCAATGCAATCAAAAGATATAGTGATTTACAACACATATTCTAATACCGGAAAACTCACTCATCAAAAGATGTGGGTACTTCCCGTTGACACTGTATCATGAAATTTGGCGAGGAACAAGGTTTAACAGTATAACTAAAGAAAAAAATCCGGAACGCGTTAATTTGAAATTATATAGTACGAAAAAAGATTATATCGTCATTTGATATCCGACTTCAAACTAAAATAAAAACGTCCCCGAAAGTCTTGGAATTCCCGGGAGCTATATCTTGCAGTATCAGTGTCTATAACAGGGAAAAATCGTCGAGATCTTCGGTTCCGGAGATGATGAAATATCTATGTACTTAACTAAATTTTGGGACAACTTTGTAGGTGGGGCAACCACAGCTATGAGTAGTCATCTTAGGTGTTAATAGCCGCTTTAGCTGCATTTCGTCCTTTATTATTGGATCACTACTTGTTTCGTGGCACTGTAAGCCACATCTTCATGTGAACGTATGACAAAAGCGGAAAAGCTCGGAACCTCCTTACCAAACATTCGTCGTCCATCAGAACAAAATACACTAAAAGGCGGTATGTCAAAGCAGCGCATGCGGGAGCCGTCCACAAACAGGCTGTTTACTTTCTTGTCGTCAGTATGATACATCACGCGGCACCGTCCCCTGCACGAAATTCTGTATAGGTCGGACCCATCTACTATATTGGAATCCATCTGTTTCATTCTACAACATACCGCCTTTTAGCGGGTGTTTTGTTCTGATGGGCAACGAATGTTTGGTAAAAAGGTTTCGAGCTTTTCCGCTCTAACGTTTTAGTCATACTTTCACTTAAAGATGTGGTTTTCAGTGGCACGAAACAGGTAGTCATCCATTAATGAAGGACTAAATATAGCTGCAACGGTTATTAATACCCAAGATAATTATGATTGTGTGGAGCCGAGTCCTGCTCGCATCGGCTAATTTTATTTATTTATTTATTTATTTTGTATGCGTTTCGCTGGCGTCAACGAACAACGAAAAGTGTACAACACCGTGAAACGTCCCCTTTTGAAAAATTGTACATGCCTGTGCTTAAACTGACACACAATATTTTTAGCGCAACGCAATCTGACTCAAAAATCTCTACAAAAAAAATGGCCCTGATTAACATTAACCTATGCGTTTCACAAATCACTTACCTCACAAAAATCTTGGTTACTCGAACTACTGCAATACAGCGAGCGCCACTACTGCCAGCTAAATAAAAGATTCAAACTACGGAAGGCACTAACTACTGATAGGCATAGTTAGCAAATGAAAGATTTTGATAGAGAACAAATGATGTATTTACCTTAATAGTCATAATACAGTATATATAGCAGTTCATGACATCCAGTCTTACAAATTTCAAAACTCCGTCATTTCTCTCCCCACATCCACCACTGCTGGCGGCTCACCTCCAACTGCGCAACGCTACGCGCTGTTCACATCCAGCTGCCCAACACTACAATGGCAGACAACAATGCGAACTAGCCAGAGACTGCACACAGCACAGCCAGTGATTTTCATACAGAGCGCTACGTAACGTTGCCAATAAGAAAACATAAACAGCCTACTTACAACCGTACTAAAGAGATGGAGTATAAGAAAACCTTCCTAGCTAATAATTCCTGTTTCTATGAAAAAAATTCATAATGTCGACTTTCTTTACGCGAACGATTAACAGAAAAAGATTGTCGAAAAATGTCGGAGGCGTAGATTTTGATCTTATAGCGCATTTTCTACATCTGCATTTACATGGATACTCTGCAAATCACATTTAAGTGCCTGGCAAAGGGTTTATCGAACCACCGTCACAATTCTCTATTATTCCAATATCGTATAGCGCGCGGAAAGAATGAACACCTATATCTTTCCGTACCAGCTCTGATTTCCCGCCGGCCGGAGTGGCCAAGCGGTTCTAGGCGCTACAGTCTGGAACCGCGCGACCGCTACGGTCGCAGGTTCGAATCCTGCCTCGGGCATGGATGTGTGTGGTGTCCTTAGGTTAGTTAGGTTTAATTAGTTCTAAGTTCTAGGGGACTGATGACCACAGCAGTTAAGTCCCATAGTGCTCAGAACCATTTGAACCATTTTTTATGATTTCCCTCCCTATAGAGGTCGGTGTCAACAAAATATTTTCACATTCGGAGAAAGTTGGTTATTGGAATTTCGTGAGTAGATTCCGTCGCAACGAAAAACGCCTTTCTTTTAACGATTCCCAGCCCAAATCCTGTATCATTTCTGTGACACTCTCTCCCATATTTCGCGATAATGCAAATCGTGCTGCCTTTCTTTGAACTTTTTCGATGTACTCCGTCAGTCCTACCCGGTAAGAATCCCACACCGCTCAGCAGTATTCTAAAAGGGGACGGACAAGCGTAGTGTAGGGAGTCTCCTTAGTAGGTCCGTTACATTTTCTAAGTGCACTGCCAATAAAACGTAGTCTTTGGTTAGCCTTCCCCACAACATTTTCTATGTTTTCCTTCCAATTTAAGTTGTTCGTAATTGTAATTCCTAGGTATTTAGCTGAATTTGCGGCTTTTAGATTAGACTGATTTATCGTGTAACCGAAGTTTAACGAGTTCCTTTTAGCACTCATGTGGATGACCTCACATTTTTCGTTATTCGGGGTCAACTGTCACTTTTCGCATCATTCAGATATTTTTTCTAAATCGTTTTGCAGTTTGTTTTGATCTTCTCATGACTTTATTAGCGTTGGAAGATACCTTAAGCACCGCTCAGTGAAAAATAGTATTGCTAGAGTTTCTATTTAATGTGGTAAGTGTACTACTGGAAGAGATTACGATAGCTGGGAGGGCTGTCACTGAACCCCATCCCCTCAACCACTGACGAATACTCCTGTGCGAATTCCGCAGTACTTTAATTTAACTAATGTAGTGACTCAGTGTGTCGTGGTCGTTCTGGAAATTCAACGAAAACTTTATTTTAATGACACATTTTCGTTGTGTACTAGTACTCTGACGTTTCTGGACAATAGCCCAAGGTGTCGCCAACTGAAATCCGCTCCGCAGTGCAACCTATACGAGACTTGTGCGTGTTGCGAGACCGGTGTCAAGACGACGACAGCGTTGGGCCTCCACACAGAGGAGCCGGCTCATTACAGCCTCAGAAAGCGTCGACTCATTTGCTAGCCTCGGGGCAGCGCCTCATTCGCCACGCAAACTCCCTCGCAAACTTCGCCCCTTCGTTTACGGAAGTGTGGGCGTCGTATTTCATCCCCCTTTCTCATCTGTTCCGCTTCCTCATTAGTCACAGGAGTTGCGCGGGGCTACCTTGAGAGAGGGGGGGGGGGGGGGCGCTCGCTTTAGCAGCTCCGCTGAGCACAAGATCAGAACAGAAATAATGTGCGCAGTAGCTGTCCGTAGTGGAGCTACGTTAAGCGCGGTTCCTTTCAGGAATTGTTGCCATGGCGTTGCAAATGTTTACTTTTAGAACAAAATAACAGCTGCTTCAATATCCTGCTCAGTTTCGAGAGTACTGCTTCGGGGATAAGAGCTGTCTCCTGAGCAAGGAACCTTCATTCAACAGTTTTGATTCTAAGGGGAGATATTGGCACAATTTTAGCCAAGAGGATTGTGGAATGGCTACGTCGAAGAAACATAGCATATTGTGCGTGTAACCGTACGTCTGGAAATGAGAGCGTAAAGTGAAAAGGAAAATAATGTTTTCTGAAACATTATCTTTTTTTGCTTTGGAACTGCTGTACGAGTGCGGATGTAACCTATATGCTGATATATTATTGATGATCAAGCCCAGTGAAACCTTGGAGGTAATTACACCGCAAGCCAAAAGAAAGAAAAAAAAGCACCACGAAGGAATGATCCGAATGGAATGGGAAAGAAATCGGTATATGTACATGAACTGGATGACTTATTCAAGAGAAAGAGCTTCACAAATTGAACAAGTCGCTAATGCGTTGTTCCGCCTCTGGCCTTATGCAACCAGTTATACGCCTTGGGATTGATTTATAGAGTTGTTGGATGTCCTCCTGAGGGGTATCCTGTCAAATGCTGTCCAACTGGCGAGTTGGGTCGTCAAAATCCGCTGGTTGGAGCACCCTGCGCATAATTCTCCAAACGTTCTCAATTTGGGGAGAGATCCGGCGACCTTGCTGCTCAAGGAACTGTTTGACAAGCACGAAGAGAAGCAGTAGAGGACGAGGAGAAAGAGAAGGAGAGGATTAGTGATTAACGTCCCATTGAAAAAGAGGTCATTAGAGACGGAGCACAAGCTCGGATTAGAGGAGAATGAGGAAGGAAACCGAAGGTGCCTTTTCAGAGGAACCATCCCAGCATTTGCCTGAAGCGATTTAGCGAAATCACGGAAAACCTAAATCCAGAAGGCCGGTCTCGAGGCCAGTGTGCTAACCCCTGAGCCACCTCGCTCAGTGACAAACAGTAGAATCTCTGACCATGTGCGGGCGGCCATTACCTAGCTGAAATGTAAACACAGGATGCCTTGCCATGGAGGGCAACAAAACAGGGCATAGAACATCGTCGACGTACCGCTGTGTTGTTAGGGTGCCTCAGATGACATTGGAGGGGATAATGCTATGAAAAGAAGTGGTATCCCAGACCATCACTCCTGCTTGTCAGGCCGTATGGCGGGCGACAGTCATGTTGGTATCCACTGCTGTCTGGGCCGTCTCCAGGGGACTCTTCGTTGATTATGAGGTCCCATTTGGAAGTGGAACTCTTTACTGAAGACAGTCTGCTCTAGCCAATTAGGTTTCAGGCCAAAGACGTGTCTGGAGATGTCACAGACAGTGGTCGGATACCAACCTGATTGTCGCCCTCCAAACGACCATACAAACAGGAGTGATGATGGTGTGTGGTGCCATTTCTTTTCATATCAGGACCCCTTTGGTTGTCATCCACGGTATCCTTACAGCAGAGCGGTTCATCGACGATACCTACACCCAATTTTGTTGCCCTTCATGGCAGACCAACCGGGCTTACATTATAGTAAGCTAATTCCCGCACTTTCTACAGCTTGTCTTCGTGCTTGCCAAACCCTACCCAGGGCTGCAAGGTCCCCGTATCTCTGCGCAACATTATGAGCGGGTCCTCCAACCAGTTCGAGATTTTGATGGTCTAACGCGCCAATTGGACATAATTTGGCAAGATATCTCTCAGGACGACATTCAACAACCCTACAAATAAATGCCAAGGCGTATTACTGCTTGCATAAGAGCCAGAGGTTGACTAACGCGTTACTCAGTCGTTGAATTGTGGAGCTCTGTCTCTTGAACGAATCATCAAATTTTTCTGACATTGTAATCGTTTGTTTGTTTGTGCATGTACATCACATCTAGCGATTTCAGTCCTATTCGGGTAATTCCTTCACTGTGCGTCGTCCACTTTTTTGTTTTAGAGTGTATATCGTTGATTCATCATCACTCGTGATGTGATTAATTACGTTCATCTTTGTCTCACTCTCCCTCCCTTTCTCCCAAGTCCACTGCACTCACGTTCATGGTTTGGATCTACTTTCGTTAATTCGTCTTTGTTGTTCTACTTTTCGTGAACGAAAATAAATTGTCTTCATTTCTCCCTCATTTAGCTATTAAAGTTTCTACCACTTGTGTCTTACAAGGGACACCTATGACCTAAAACGCTCAGAACTTCACGATATCATACTTAGAATAAAACTCGATCATAAAAAAACAGTGGGTTGTGACATTTCCATGCAAAACGTTGGGTTCTACCACAAATGACATTTTAATAGAAAGAAACAAAGTAACAAGATATCAATATCATAGGAGGGAAATTATAAGTAATTCAACGTTGTCGGGTATATCACTACAGCCGGCCGCTGTGGCCGAACGGTTCTAGGCGCTTCAGTCCGGAACCACGCGGCTGCTACGGTGCAGTATGCATGGATGTGTGTGATGTCCTTAGGTTAGTTAGGTTTAAGTAGTTCTAAGTCTAGGGGACTGATGACATCAGATGTTAAGTCCCATAGTGCTTAGAGCCATTTGAACCATTTGTATCACTACATTTTCAATCAAAAGTACCGAAAACCCTCTGCCCAAAGTAATTATAACAGCGCAAAACACACACATCCCATACTCCTGAGAGTTTTTATATTCGTCCTCATAGTGCACGCACGATACTTCGATGAAGTGGTTAAAACAGATTCGAAGAGAACAATGTGCACACATCACTATAGTCACGTTTTTACATTCAGAATCACTTTCACATTCAAGTTGCCCAATATCAAAAGCCACACTAATTACATCTTCAGATAATAATATGGGTATCTAGTGATCTTCCCTTCGACAAGCATACTGCAACGTAGGCATATACTTTGGTACAGAAAATTGATTATAAATAACAGAGTCAAATTTGATGATGAAATAATGATCACGTATCTTCTCTTGTGGTTTGACACATTGTAGTCTTACAAAATCAGCAAGCCTTTTGATATAGAGCTTATATTGCCGAAAGAAGGAAACGTCAAGGGGTTGGCAATATTTTGTTGTTCTCGTGGCTGTATCTTCAGCATAACATTTGGAAAACTTGCACCTTGACAGGTACGACCCTTATGACCTGACCAGGAATCACACAGAAATGGGCTCTTTTCACTTGTTGCATGTTCGCGAAAGACTGAAGGTGGAAAACGTTTCATGTGTTCTTTAGTCGTTTTTCCACTTTCGCTTGTCTCCACAAGAATGTTTCGTGGACTGGTTGTTTAAAGTTTCTTTGAAATATTTGGGCCGAAACTGCCTCTTGAAAACAGGTTTACTTCTCGTTTGGTAGTCTGTCTATTATTAATAAATCCAATCAGTTGTACAGGGCTATTACAAATGATTGAAGCGATTTCATAAATTCACTGTAGCTCCATTCATTGACATATGGTCACGACACACTACAGATACGTAGAAAAACTCATAAAGTTTTGTTCGGCTGAAGCCGTTCTTCAGGTTTCTGCCGCCAGAGCGCTCGAGAGCACAGTGAGACAAAATGGCGACAGGAGCCGAGAAAGCGTATGTCGTGCTTGAAATGCACTCACATCAGTCAGTCATAACAGTGCAACGACACTTCAGGACGAAGTTCAACAAAGATCCACCAACTACTAACTCCATTCGGCGATGGTATGCGCAGTTTAAAGCTTCTGGATGCCTCTGTAAGGGGAAATCAACGGGTCGGCCTGCAGCGAGCGAAGAAACGGTTGAACGCGTGTGGGCAAGTTTCACTCGTAGCCCGCGGAAGTTGCAACATTTTTTCTTAATGGTGAAGTGAACAGACACAATGTGGGAATCTGGGCGGTAGAGAATCCTCACGCATTCGTGCAGCAAATTAACAATTCACCAAAAGTTAACATGTTTTGTGCAATCTCACGGTTTAAAGTTTACGGCCCCTTTTTCTTCTGCGAAAAAAACGTTACAGGACACGTGTATCTGGACATGCTGGAAAATTGGCTCATGCCACAGCTGGAGACCGACAGCGCCGACTTCATCTTTCAACAGGATGGTGCTCCACCGCACTTCCATCATCATGTTCGGTGTTTCTTAAACAGGAGATTGGAAAACCGATGGATCGGTCGTGGTGGAGATCATGATCAGCAATTCATGTCATGGCCTCCACGCTCTCCCGACTTAACCCCATGTGATTTCTTTCTGTGAGGTTATGTGAAAGATTCAGTGTTTAAACCTCCTCTACCAAGAAACGTGCCAGAACCGGGGGGTCGCATCAACGATGCTTTCGAACTCATTGATGGGGACATGCTGCGCTGAGTGTGGGAGGAACTTGATTATCGGCTTGATGTCTGCCGAATCACTAAAGGGGCACATATCGAACATTTGTGAATGCCTAAAAAAACTTTTTGAGTTTTTGTATGTGTGTGCAAAGCATTGTGAAAATATCTCAAATAATAAAGTTATTGTAGAGCTGTGAAATCGCTTCAATCATTTTAATAACCCTGTATAGCTATGGTTAGAGCCATGCACAGACTGCAACACACTTGCCGCAGTTTTGTCTCCTCTTTGAGACAGTTTTGATGATGAAGACTTTTCTACTGGAATTGACTCTGGTCACTGTTCCAAACATTTCCTTTTCTTCACATTCTGCTGGGTCATAAAAATGTTCACTTCCTCCACGAACTGTTGTGCCTTCTGGCGTTTACTATTACCGTCTTCCATGTCCTTAAGTGTGGCAAATGTAGTAATATGCCTGTATGAAATGCCATATTGAGCGTTAGAGTGGCGATAAAGGAAATCGAAGCTTTGGAATTGTCCAAAACAACCATTTTAGACGCTTCTAGTGCCCACATTTGTAGAGGCCAATAGTGAACTATAGATACATAGGGCTTTGCTCTACCAGACTGTGATATTACATGCTCTTTTATAGTTTGTAATTGCAACAGTCGGCTTCCGCTGAAACAAGCTCCTGCTCGCTATTTGGTAGACATATAATTTGGAACTAACCTGCAATTTTATTTACTCTTAATGCACCTGTAGCGCATCATTAGTTTACTGTAGGAATTGAAGTCACGATTCCAATAGTCTTCATAAATGTTCTCCTGGACGCTGCCAACAGTGTCTTCTAATACACGGGGGCTCGACAGTTTGGGTGGAAATAGTTTGTACTCACTTTGATTGGACTGTTCTTGTTGCTCTGGAGATAAACGTGGCTTACTGCTTGAGGAGCCACCGTGAGCTTCAGGTTCTTTCGGTTGTCCAAAATCAGTATATCTATCCAGTGTGACGTCATGTATTTCTGCGACATCTCCATCATATTTTTGAATTATTATGTTATATTCGCTACTCCAACTTGAGTTGTGTACTCAGCACTTCGAAACTTTGTCCCTAATATTTGGACCACAGCCGCAGGATTAATTCTCTTCATAACAGCACTGTACACCGTTTACGCAGTAACCCACAAGCGATCATTGTATTGCTGCTATACCATTCACGTAAATCGTCACTTGTTAGTGCAGCTACATACATGTTACCGTCTGATGGTGCTAGCAGACGAATGTGCAGTTTTGCTGGAAATCACACAGACCATTGCTGTTTTTAAGATAGATTGTTAGTCAAAGCATGCTTTCGTGCGGTTTCGAGCGTTTGAGAACAAAGATGTTCCTTGTTAGTTATTTCTAAACGTTGAATTATATAGTAGACGCAAGACATGTTGTAACATACTTGTAGTAAGCAAAGTAACGCAAATTATGTAGAGCACTTGGTTAGATATAGGAGTTGACGGGATGATCCTGAACTTGACACGTCAAACTAACCAGTAGAGTAAAGTAAATAAATAAATTAAGAAATAATGGACTGCCTCATACCATCCTCCCATTGAGAGCCTCCGACCTTCACATGATAATGCTGTGCCAACATGCACCGCACGAAAGCCAGCTCATGGAAGGACTTTAGTGAACACTCTTGAAACACTGTGATTATATATTGCTCTCTCGAAATTATCTTCATCGTCTACCATTATTAACATCGGAATGAGTTTATTACGTGAACAAGATTGATATATTTTTTCGGAGTACACGCTATATTATCATACTGATTTTCCACTTGCATTCAGGCACTTAGGCACACTTATTGTTGTTATTGCTGTTGCGATCTTGAATCCGAAGACTGGTTTGATGCAGCTCTTCATATTAGTCTGTACTGTGCAAACCTCTTCATCTTTACGTAACTTATGTAATCTCAACCGAATGGAATATGCTTATTGTTTTCAAACCTTGGTCTCCTTGTACAGTTTTTATGCTCCAGCGTTCCTGGTATTACCAAACTGACGATTTCTTGATATCTCAGAATATGTCCTACCAGCCTATAAGTTGTTTTGGTAAAGTTAATTTCCTCCTAAATTCGAGTCTTTATTTCCTCACTGGTTATGCAATCTAAACATCTAATCTTCAACATTCTTCTTTAGCACTACATTTCAGAAGTTTGTCTTATCTGAACTGTTTATCGTTTATCCTGTAAGTACTAGTATATCTTGTTACTGTATTGCAGCATAGTTTAATGTAGTAAACAAAAGAGCTTTACGTTGTAATTCTTGGTTTATTATTCTGGTCCCATTGTAGTTGCTGACGTATTGCTAGTGCTACAACTGCTGAAGGCTGTAGGATACGTACACTCCTAGACGGAGCGGCCGCTGCGCCCGTTTGGATGTCAGGCAAGACAGCGGTACTCTCTGTCAGACAGCCAGCACTATATTGCAGGGCCACGTGGAGGCCACGAGTGACGCAAGCGTCCCGCAGCGCGACAGCTGCTCGTGTATTACTACACCACCACCGCCACCAGTAGCAGCTTCGCCCGGCAGCTGGCGAGATGAGTGTGCTCCAATTGACCTGTCAGATCGCGCGACGCCTCAGGCGCTGCAAGTCGGGGCGAACTGCCGCCGCAGCGGATGCGTGGTGGCTGCTGTGGCAGCGAATCAGGCGCTAGCTCATGCGGAGAGGGAGGGCGCTCCACAGGTTCCGCTGCAGCAACACGGGACGCAGACGTGCTAGTACCGTAGGGTAACGAGGTGGCAACACTTTTCAAGAAAGCTGGACCACCACGTTCCAGAAAAGACGACATACTTTATCCTTCGAGGGAGCCTTTACAGATCGGGTATCAGTCTTCCTCTCATCCACCACACCCTGTCCCATCAACTAAGCAGGGACGAATCTGCCATTGCGGTATCTCAAATATAGTGCTGCGATGGGACAAATGTCTGAACCGGTCTGGAGACTATGTAGAAAATAGTGTGATGTACAGTCGTGGACAAAACGAGCGAGACCCCTCGCCTTTTCGTTATGCTGATCCGCACAGCTTTAAAGTCTGCTACACAGCATAACAGACAAGGCAACGAAGTGCTACCAACATACTATGCACAGGCGTGAAATTGAAAAACTATCCGAAATTTGTCAGACTGTTTTCAATCATATGTAAGTCTAAATTAATGCTGATTAGTGTGTTAACCACAACACCTGAATATAAGATATAAATGAAAGAAGAAACGCTAATTAGTATGAAATGTACTAATAAAAAGGAATTTCAGCTTATGGAGATAATATAACTGTTTTAGAAAGACAAAGTACCCCAGATCGTTACGAATTAGCAAATTTTATGCGCATTCGTGCCGCGAAATGGTCTGCGTCAATGTTCAGACCAGTCATACTGGATTACCGTTGGTGACCTACCATGAAAGTGTGCAAATTTAGCAATGCGTGAAGATTCATAACGAAATTCAGTTAAAAATCACTCAGTGCCACGATTAAGTCAATTAAATTATTGACAGAAGCGGAAAAAGCAGGCAGTAACAAGTATGAAATTCTACAAGTTTCATATCGACATCCACAGGGCGCCGGTACAGAATAAAGGTAGCAATAAAAAGTATTGGGGGCGCGAGAATTTCTTAAAATTCCTTTACTGATAGTCAATCTGCCACCATCGAGATTAGAACCGAAAACAAACCAGACCTCCCTTTCAGTAGCAAACACCTTTCACTACGCTAGCAGAAAATCCAGGCAAACAGCCCTCTATTATTACCCCAGACATGAATAAGTCGGCAATTTCGCAATGAAAATGGCGAAATGATCTGCAGTTTCTGTTGCACAGAGCTTTCTGGACTCAAAAACATGAATTGTCTACCTTTATGTCACCGCTTATGTGACAACCATTCGGCATGTTTATCGAAATAACAAAAAACTGTTATTAGCGAGTAAATTTAGTAGGATAATTCTGCACCACCCCAGGAAATAAATGGCGACGTAGCTACCAAACGTATTCTACAATGCTTCGAATTCTCCATTAGACGTGCCACAACCAGAAAACGTTCATTAGCCAAGTGTTCCTTAAGGTAGGTAGCAATGGGAATGCTTGCACATCCAAAACGCGGTGGCATTAACAGTGGGTTCTGAATTACCACGTGTATAGGCAAATGGATCTTATTTGCATTCCTGTAAGTGTGATTTGGATGGAAAGCGTAGCTACGATTAATATGCTGATATATCGACTGCAACTGGAACATTTCGAATAAAGAGTAGGGGAAATTATTACGCGGCCCTCATCTTCAGTAACAACTATTTTCGTTGTTAGGATTTCCCCACGCAAATCGGTAAAACTGGAACCCTACTAGTCTCACTTTCTTGACCGTCTATCTGTCTACCCAACCCTTAAAACCCGTTTACGTCGAGTACGGGTGGACATAATAAGCGGAAATGCATCGCACTACCTGCGGTATACGATCCCTTGGTGTTGTAAAAAAGTGAGCTATCTCATTGCAATCTAAAGATACGACCGTTTATGTAATGAAAATTTACGCGAAAGATTATAAATTGGCTCTAAGAAGTATGCCACCAAACTGCTTAGGTCATCAGTCCCCTAGACCTAGAATCACTTCAGCCCACTTAACCTAACACACATCCATGCCCGGGGAAGGATTCGAACTGACGGCGCAAGCAGCCGCGCGGTACGCGACATGACGCCGTTGAACGCACGGCTAACCTGCGCCGGCAAGCTGTGAATATCGTCTGGTGCTGCTACAAGGTTATTCACTTCTGGTAAATGATTTTCTGCGCAGTTCATTTAAGAAAGAATAACTAAAATATATTTGATGTTACGGAAGTGGGAGGACGCCTAATTCATTTCCCCTTGTCTTTATTCATGATGCTAGATTAGCAATCTGAGCGTACGTACTATCATCCATAACCACACTTTAGATCCAGTTCATAGTCGACTGCAACTGGAACATTTCGAATAAAGAGTAGGGGAAATTATTACGCGGCCCTCATCTTCAGTCTTCGAAGCGCGAGTTTCGCCAGTGCTAGCTATCTCAGCACATCAGCTGAGCGAACTTGCATAGTACGTTGGTAGCACTTCGTCGCCTTGCCTGTTATGCTGTGTAGCAGACTTTAAAGCTGTGCGGATCAGCATAACGAAAAGGCGAGGGGTCTCGCTCGTTTTGTCCACGACTGTACATAGAATACTACAGGTAGTTTCAAAAAGGACTTTACATCTATGAAAATTCACATAAATAAATTCAAAGTACCTACAGAGGTGACTGTAGTGTCAGTTTGAAGGGGAATACACCAAGTTTTGTCTCGCATAGTTCGCTAGTGCCGAATCGCACCGTAAGGACCGCTGGCGGCAGTTGCGTTAGAAGATGACTGCCTTCACTGGACCCGAGTGTGCTAGCTGTGTGGTTTGGTTTGAAGAATCAAAGTCGGCGACAACACTTCAGCGTAATTTCCTTACCAACTACGCTAAAGCTCCTCCTAGTAGGCCTACGGTTTATGAGTGGCATAAATGTTTTGTAGAAACAGGGTTCTCGGTAAGACATGGGAAATCAACAGGTCGTCCAAGCACGTTTGACGACGTCGTTGAGCGAGTGAGATAACGCTTTTTCTACAGCCGTACGAAATCGACCCGGCGTGCATCTCGCAAACTCCAAATCCCACATACGATTGTTTGGCGTGTGTTGAGAAATCGTTTGCATTTGAAGCCGCACAGATTGACGATCGTAAAAGCAATAAAACACAGATAAAATTGCTCCGAAAAACTGCTCTGCCGAAATCTTAATTCGATTACATAAAGATGGACATAATCTTTTCTGAAGAGTCGACTTTCCACTTAAGTGGCAAGGTTAACACACGTAACTGTAGGTTTTAGGACAGTGAAAATCCACATCAAACATTGCAACATGTTCGTGATAGCCCTAAACTGTGCATTGAGCAAGAGCAAAGTGTATGGCCCCTTTGTTTTCTGTGAGAGAACCACCAATAGTATATCGTACCTGTATATATTACAACAATTTTTGATACCACAGTTCAATGAAGATGACCAAGAACGAAATGTTTACTTCATGCAAGATGGTGCACCACCCCACTACCTGGCTGACGTTCGGGATTTTCGCAGTGACCGCTTTCCAGGTCACTGGATTGGCCGTGATGCGCCAATTGTGTGGCCCCCACGTTCCCCAGACCTGACACCACTCGACTTTTTTATGGCTGTTCATCGAGGCTATCGTGTTTGTACCTCCTGTGCCGGCTTCTCTACGTGAACGTAGAGCAAGAATTTACGCCGCCACTGAGCGAGTTACACCTGCAATGCTACAGCGAGTTTGGGAAGAAATTGACTTCCGATGGGATGCGTGCAGGATAACCAACAGAAACCACATACACCGACTTTAGTTCACGGGAAAGAAAACTTGATGTGTTTTCCAACAAAATAACACTGAATCCAGCTATATAGCTTCTTTCAATACATTTAAATGAGTTTTTAAAGTTGTAATGTTCTTTTTGAAACGCCCTGTACATACCGTAAATTTGTAATTACCTGAGTGTGTTAGGATGGTGCATAAATACGCAGCGTTTTAGTTTTGCGTTTTGATATTCCGGCTGCTATAGGTTTGTTTATCGATTGTCGTATTTTATTCGTAGTTCACTGTTGCTATCTGAGTTTACATATTGTCATTTTGTCATTTGGAGAGTAGAGCTGTATACGTTTTAAAATGGAGTGCCAAGTGGAGAAATCGGGACATTTTCGACATATTCTTAAAAAATGTTCAAAAGTGTGTGAATTCCTAAGGGACCAAACTGCTGAGGTCATCGGTCCCTAGACTTACACACTACTTAAACTAACTTACACAACCAAACTAACTTACGCTAAGAAGAACACACACACCCATGCCCGATGGAGGACTTGAACCTCCGGCGGTAGTGGCTGCGCAATCCGTGACATGGCGCCTCAAACCATGCGGCCATTCCGCGTGGCACACATATCCTTCTGGCAATAGAGGGGAGACAGTAGCGGAGGCAGCCAGAAACATATGCGCTGTGTATGGAGATGATGCCACTGGACAAAGCATGGCAAGAAAGTAGTTTCCTCGTTTCAAGCAGAACATCAGTAACTTTCCAATTTCAGGAAGATCTTCAGGGTTTTGATGAGAGCGTTTAAACACATTAAATCACAACGATCCACGTCAGTCTATTCGAGAATTGACAAGTGTGATGAACTGAGATCATTCCACCACTGTGCGAAGTTTGGATACAATGGGGAAGGCTCAAAACTCAAGTATGTGGGTACCGCATGCTCTAAGCCAAAATTACTTAAATCAGTGCGTGGCCATGCGTGAATTTCTGGTTGCTCGTCATCCAGCTGGCTCGTGAACAACGCCGACCATTCCTATCCTGTATCGTTATTGGTGACGAGAAGTGGTGCCTTTATGCTAGCATAGGGAAAAGAAATAAATAGCTGAGCCCAAACTAAGCAGCAACTCCCCTTAGAAAGACCTGCGCGCACCCATGAAAGCTAATGTTAAGCATCTGGTAGAACAGTGATGGTGTGATGTACTACGAATTTCTTCCCCAAGGTGTAGCCATATATATATATATATATATATATATATATATATATATATATATATATATATATATATTACAGGAGCCGGCTTTGGAAGTCATTCCGCAGCCACCGTACTTATCTGATCTTGCGCCCTCAGATTTTCACCTTTTCCGCTCTCTAGCGAACAAAGTTCAAGGAACTTCCTGGCAGATTAAAACTGTGTGCCGGACCGGGATTCGTACTTGGGACCTTTGCCTTTCGCGGGCAAGTACTCTACCATATGAGCTACCTCACAGCTTAACTTTTGCCAGTACCTCGTCTCGCTGTGAGGACGGGACATGAGTCGTGCTTGGGTAGCTCAGATGGTAGAGTACTTGCCCGCGAAAGGCAAAGGTCCCAAGTACGAATCCCGGTCCGGCACACAGTTTTAATCTGACAGGAAGTTTCATATCAACGCACAATCCGCTGCGGAGTGAAAATCTCATTCTGGAAAGTTCAAGGAACTTCCTTTGCGGATGAAAATGCATACCGAACACGGCTCGGTGAGTTCTTCGCCTCAAAACCACTTGATACCTACAGGCAGCGGAATCGAAAAGTTACCCCAACGCTGGTAGACTGCTTTAAACATTAGAGGAGAATGTATTATTGATAACTAATGTCTTTATTATGTGTATCTGTTGATTTATTACGCTTATGGGAAAGCGCTACGAACTTTTACAGCAACCTAATATCTTATTTCAGCTAATAAAAAATAGAGGCAAAGACCTCGTACATACTTTGAAAACCACTGTGAAGTGCAAGGCTGATGGCACTTAGCGTGGTACAACATATTTGGGCTTGTGAAGAACATTATAGATCCTTCACTTAATAATGGGTCTTGAAATTGTGTAAGCAGGCTTCCGCGGTATAATTTACGTCTATCTACTAGCGTCTGTCATTTCATATTTTTCAAAATTTCTGTAACACTCGACGAGTGAGTCAGACAAACCTAACCATTCGTGCCACCTTCCTTTGTGTATTCGTTCAGTATCCCTGTTACGTCTGTTTCGCAATAGTCCCACACAGTATTCTAAGAAAGGACGGAAGTGATTCGTAAGCAGCCTCCTTTGTAGACCGACTATCTTTTCGCAAAATACAAGACCTACTATCTATCGTCATGCCTTAGCAAAATATATGGCAGCGAATCCGAGAAAATTCTAGTGCTAGGCGTAGTCGCTAACCGGTTGTCAAGCTTCTGTCCAGTTGTTTCGTTGACCAGTCTCGAATGGGAGTAGAAGGCTGCAAAAGGAAACCCGAAGTTTTAAATTTCGTGTTTAAGAAACCGTTCATGTAGGAGAATCGTAAAAACATGCCGTCATTTGACCACTGAACAGACTCCCATATGGACGACTTAGTAATAAACATCACTGAAGTAGAGAAAGAACTGAAAGAGTTGAAAATAATAAATCTCCATGTACTGATGGAATCTCAGTTTGGTTTTACATCACTGGCTCCTTACCTAGATTGCGTTTATCGTGAAACTCTTTCCCAGCGCGAAGTCCCAAGCTACTGGTAAAAGCGCAGGTGACTGCTGTATGTAAGAAGGGCAAAGAGCGGACCCGCAAAATTGCAGACCAATGTCCATAACATCGGTCTGTTGCAGAACTCTTAAACATATTCTCAGTCCGAATATAATAAATTTTCTTGAAACCGAGAAACTTATGTTCACGAATCAACATGGTTTTAGAAAGAATCGCTCGTGCGAAACTCAGCTCGCCTTTTTCCCACATGATATGCTGCGAACTGTGGATGAAGAGCGACAAGCAGATTCCATATTTCTAGATTTCCAGAAAGCATTTGACACGGGGTCGTATTGGAGATTGTTAACGTAGGTACGAGTATAGGGAATAGATTCCCAGATACGTGAATGGCTCAAAGAGTTCGTAAGTAATAGAACCCAGTATGTGGTTCTCGACAGAGAGTATTCACAGAGACAAGGATATCGTCAGAAGAGCCTCAGGGAAATGTGATAGGACTGCTACTATTTGCTGTATAAATAAATTATATGTCAGGCAGGGTGGGCAGCAATCTACTGTTGTTTTCTGATGATCCTGAGGCGTAAGGGAAGGCGTAGAAGTTGAAAGACTGTAGGAGGATATGTGATGTGAAAAATGGCAGCTAGCTCTAAATGTAGAAAAATGTAAGTTAAGGCGGATGATTAAGGAAAACAAACCTGTAATTTTCGGTTACAACATTATTAGTGCCCTGCTTGACACAGTCACGTTGTTTAAATGTGGTGCCGTACCACTGCAAAAAGATATGAAACGCAACGGGTATGTGAGGATCGTGGTAAAGAAGGCGAATGGTTGATTTCAGTTTACTGGCATAATTTTGGGAAAGTCTGGTACATCTGTAAAGGAGACTGCATGTGGGAAGCTAGTGTGACCTATTCTTGAGTACCGCTTGAGTGTTTGGGATACATACCAGGTCGGACTTAAGGAAGACGTCGAAGCAATTCAGAGGCGGGCTGCTAGATTTGTTGCCCGTAGGTCCAAACAATATGCAAATGTTATGGAGGTGGTTCGCGCTTATGTGCTGGGAGACTTCGAACCACTGGTTGCTGTGCCAGCCACTGAAAGTAGTAGTGGGCTAATCACCGGGAACAAAACCACACTTCCTGTAGGCGTCCTCTGCCATCTCAAATGGTCTATATGCATAACCCACCTGTCGAATACCAGAGCACGCAACAGACGCCTTCCTTCCAAACCGAACACCTGACAGGTAATCGATCCACAAATACTGCTGAAGTTGATAAATAATTAGTTTACAGTCTCATGATCATGATGTAGGGGATATAAGGCGGAAACGGTAGCTGTTTCACACACGCACAAATTGACAATGACCCAAAACCAGTAGCAGGTTGACTCGAGAAACACTTTTAAAAATAGATCTTTGCATACAGAGATGGAGGGAGGGAGGGAGATAGATAGATAGAGAGAGAGAGAGAGAGAGAGAGAGAGAGGGAGAGCACTGTAGTTTGCTTTTCCAGATGACACCAGTCATGGTAGCTTTGCAAGTCAGTGTTTGGACCGTCAGCCCATTCTTGAGCCCATCAGGTAACAAGTCTCTCACAGAGTTGATGATGTGGAAGGATCCTCGGAATATACAACAAGGTAAGTGGGTGTATATTTTGAAACAGCCAGCTTTCGTCGAATTTGCACACAGTATGACGGAGGTACGGTTCAGGTAGAATCTTTATAGGTCACCTAAAATTCTTCTGTGTCAGCTAAGAGAAGTGTAATGGTATCTAGGCTTCAGTTATTTGTGTTTCTTCTTTTTACTATGTTTGTGTTCCTACTCTTCTGTTCTTCATGTCGCTTCTTTCTCTTGATATAAATATTGTCTTTTCTATAATGATATCGGTAATTGCGGACAGGTAGGTTATCTGTATGGTGACATCATACATGGAACTTGGGTCGTTGTGTGTGACTCAGATTTCTCAGAAGTCAGTGCCATGTGACTGACTGCTACAGATTACGATGTTTATCAGTCTCTCTCTGGCAGAGAACAACAGAATGAAAAGCAAATAGAGTTTACAGTTCCGTACAGGTATTAGCAGTTGTGCTGTAGGATTAACTGACTGTATCATGTGTGCAATTTGTTTATCTCTTCTCCGTCGTGTAGTACAACTGTGGAGACACGTCATTAGTAGCCGTTTAAACACCCATCTTGAGCCGACCCAGCAGGGCTGCTGCCGATGGCCTTTTGTTACCTGCTCTGTCGTTGCTGGACACCCAAGGTCTCCC
The DNA here is from genome assembly GCF_021461395.2 of Schistocerca americana. Taxonomy (NCBI): domain Eukaryota; kingdom Metazoa; phylum Arthropoda; class Insecta; order Orthoptera; family Acrididae; genus Schistocerca; species Schistocerca americana. Next base: position 311,440,720 of record NC_060119.1, on the reverse strand, counting down.
GACAGTCGCATTTGAAGAGGCCTGCTGTTTGCCCACGTCCAAGACATGGCTTTGGCTTACCAACGGCGTCCCTTGCTTCTGCTTTTCTCTGCAGCCGTGCTGTTAGCCTCCCGTTCCATCCATACATCACATTGTTGCTTCTAGTGCGTCTCACAAAGCTTTTTATTGTGAATCCGGTACCCAGTAATACATACAACTAATTTCCAATTCACACAAATACTATACAATACGTGTAGCTGAGAGAACCAGTCAACGTAGGAATTCTAAGCACTTTTAAAAAAGAAAATACACTTAGCAGGCCTGTTGCGGTTGGGAACTTCATAGTTGCGACGGTATAAATTCATGACGAAATTTGAAATTTCAACTATTATTTCATACATCACACTTCCAGTCATGACTTCAAATAATAGCAGGTTTTGATTATTTAATGAATTTCTCTATAAAACATAATACTGTTGCTTATGCACACAGACTACTGTGCAGTGTCGATCTGTCTCTATTCCGAGTAGCTTAAAACAGTGTGTGTGAAGTAAATTGTTTAAGTGCTTGTATTAACAATGTAATTAATATTTCCTGTGGCACATCTTCTGTAGCATTTTGTGACATCTTCAAGATATGATATCCTGCACCAGATTTAATAATTCCTGAAGCAGTTCGTGAAGTGCCCCACAAGGAGGCGTACCAGGAAGGCTGGGGCAGTTTAGAGTCCATGGCGGGGTGGAAAAGCGCCTCAGTTGTTTCAATATCCCATGCTGGTTGGTATGTCATCTGGAAAGCAAACTACAGCTCTCTCTTTTTTCTCTCTCTCTTTGTATGCAACTATCTGTTTTTATAAGTTTATTTCGAATCAGCTTGCTTCTAGTTTTGTGAAACTGTCAATGTGTGTGTGTGAAATAGCTACCGCATCCACCTTTTATCTACTACATCACGATCGTGTGACTGGGATAGGGGGAAGGGGAGGGGTAGGGTGACATGGAAAACCACTTAACTGAACAATAGATTATGGACGGATTATTCCCAGGGGATAGGTTAAGGACCTGTCAATCAAAAGAGAACAATAGGTTTGCTCTGGATGTATACTTGCCCCTGATGTGGACAACTCATAATTTATCACCTTCAGCAGTGTTTCTGGATCGATTACAATTCAGGTATTTACTCTGGAAGGAAGGCGTCTCTCGCAAGGGCTGGTATTCGACAGGTGGGTTATGAGTACAGACCATTTGAGATGGCAGATGACGCCTACAGGAAGAGTGCTTTTTTCCCAGAGATAAGCTTGCTGCTACTTGAAGCAGCTGGTACGGATACCGGCAGTTCCAAGATCCATGGCGAATAACCTTGGACGTGCTGCTGCACGAGCCTGCATGGTGAGACAGCTGCCAGCTGTCTTGGGCCCTGGGGTATGTGGGCAGGACAGCCTACATGGGTGGTGAGAAGCGAGAAAGCTTTTCAGTTACGTTTAAGCCATCTATGGCAGTGTCATTAATTATTTCCTTGTGCGATTTGGTGAAAAAAGCACCACAATTGTTTAAATATTGCACACTCTGGAACTGATTTCCTTAAAAATTCTTTAAACAAACTATATTCCATACAGCACCTTGTATCCCATAAGTCGTTTAAATAAACAATATTCCACATGTTGTCTAAGTTGTTTAAACAACATTCCATACACTCCAGTCGATTCCCACCAATCAATATTTAAAGAAGGGAGAGGCAAGGGAAACTGAAAGATATTGATTTAATTAATTAATCAATCAAACTGATACAGTGGTAGGGAGGAAGAAATTAGAATAACCTGAAGCAGCTCATGAATACAAAAAGCGGTACAATTTAGCTATGTCCTGCCAATTTTTTTAATCGATTTAATTAATTAGTCAATTAATTTGATATCAGAATTGTTGCTGTTTTTATTAGAGGGAGGGAGAGGGGGGAGGGGGGGTAGGGTGACATGGAAAACCACTTAAGTGAACAATAGGTTATGGACGGATTATCCCCAGGGGATAGGTTAAGGACCTGTCAATCAAAAGAGAACAATAGGTTTGCTCTGAATGTATTCTTGCCCCTGATGTAGGCAACTCATAATGTTTGCATATGCGCCCATTGACCCCCAACTGACTAGTAGCGGTACACGGTACCCTCCACCTTTCACAGTATGCTGGCATGCGAGGTATCTATGTAGGTATAAGTTTAGATCTTGCCAATGAATTGAAGACTAGCACGTGTATTGTATTTCTTGTTCAGGTAGTGTGTCGGTAAAATTTAACCTCATTTAAATGGAAACTTATACATATCAGACACATTGGTAGTGACTGATATAACATTTGATACTGAAATCAATGGTGGGTCATAACTACAAATTCGCAATTATTTCTTAAACCATATCCAAGTCAGTTTTAGTTATTCAGTATCTCACACCCTGTATATGAGTCCCTGAAGGCATCAACAACGTTTGCTCCAGGAACATGAAGGCCAAGTTGCCAATCAACCTCATCCCAGACATGTTGAATGTGCAGCATGTCAACTGAGCATGCTGACGTAGGATGTGATCGTTTCTCCAGAGAATGGAACTAAGATCTCGGCTTAATTTCCCATTGTCAATGAGGTCGTTAGAGACAGAGCACAACCTGATGTGGAATAATGATGGGGAACCAAGTAGACTGTGTCGTTTTCAAAGCAAACATACAGGCATTTGCCCAACGCGATTTCTGGAAACCACAGAAGGTCTACTCCTGGACTGGATCTTTAGTTCCAGGAGGATTGAATGTGGATGGTGCGTCTTAACCAATGAGGCACCTTACACAGAGACGTTAATTTCGGACATTCTATTTGACTGTGGATTTCTGTCTTTGCATTACCTCGTTATTTCGTAGTTCATTTGTCCATGTAATATTTAAAATCCCTCTCGATCACCGCATCGTATACAGTCCTCCACTGCAGTTTGCAAAAGCTATTTGAACACCTAAGGAATACATTCGAATATGTGGGTTATTTGGGTTTAAAGACTGGCTAGTGGTAAATTAATGAAATGATGTGAACGAAATGTGTTGATTCTGTTAGAAGCAATTCTTCTGACGCAAGCACATTTTTTTTTCAATAACTGATGGAGACTAACTACCATGTAATCAAAAATTCAAGTTCTGCTGTTTTGATTTCTTAAAATAAGTAGGAAAAAATAACTAAAAAACATACGCATAACGAAAACTCACAGTATTAAAAAATCGAATTCTGTTTATACGCAAGGAAAAAATGTCAGGATGTTCCATATCTTCTTCTTCTTCCTTTTGGCCTCATTCTGCGTCTCCATGGGGTCGGTGTGGTAGCTCGGACGTGATATTATTACTGCAAGCGGGTCCCCAGATGCCCTTCCTGACGCCATTACTATCTCCCCCCACCCCCGACCCGGACAGAATCCGTGCACCACACACGTCTGTACGTAGTGTTAGCTCTGATGGAAGTGTGAGAACAATGTTAAATATCTGCGAAACATGTAACTAAAGTCGGACGTGGATACCAGTCCGGGATTCACACACTCGGATGTGGGAAACCACTTTTGGAGCAGAGAACTGTATGCTAGTGAATCATGACTGTGGGAAAACCGGAAAAGTTGAGGTTCGAAGCGTTTGGTTCTACGAAGGATGTTGAAAATTGAATAGATGATAAGACAAATAATAATGAAGTTCTCGACAGGATCAGTGAAGAAAGAAACATTAGTAAGGCACTGACTAGAAGAAGGGACAGGATCATAGGACACATGTTAAAACATCAGGGGAAAACTTGCACCGTACTGGAGAGAACTGTAGACAGTAAAAAGTGTAGTGGAAGACAGACTGGAATGCATCCGACAAGTTATTGAGGATGTAGGGGCAAGTGCGACTTTGAGATAAATAGGGTGTCACAAGTGGTTGTGGACGCATGAAACCAACCAGAATACTGATGAAGCAAAAAAATGTGATGTTTATAAATTGTACATCTCTCTTCTAGTCATGTGTAGGGACTGTGGTTGTTGTGAGCGGACGCAAGGAGAATTGGCCACTCTTCGGGGGCAGGTGGAGGCTTTGTCTGTTAGGCTCATCGAGCTCGAGGCGCAGGCGTCGGCTCGTAGTGGCGTTGGGGCAACTGTGGTGAGACCTATGCCTACTTCGGTGGCCTTGGAATCACATGGAACCCCTGATGTCGCTGCGTCTTCCGGCAGTGAGCATCTTACCGGTCAGCCATCACTCCAGGGTGAATGGCGGACAGTGGTGGGCTCGCGCGTGCCTGGCCGAAAGGCGAAGGTGGGATCTGGCCGCGTGGCAGCTGCCTTACCCCTTTCCAACAGGTACGGGGTGCTTCCTAGTGGTGATGACATCGTTTCCGAGCCACCACAGGATGCCTCGCCTGTTGGGCCAGTGGCCGATTCTCCGGCAAGGTCCCGACAGTCACAGAGGGCGGGCCTATTAGTTATAGGGAGCTCCAACGTTAGGCGGGTTATGGAGCCCCTTAGGAAAATAGCGGGTAGGTCGGGGAAGAATGCCAGTGTGCACTCGGTGTGCTTGCCGGGGGGTCTCGTCCGTAATGTGGAGGAGGCCCTTCCGGCAGCTATTGAACGCACTGGGTGTGACCGGCTGCAGATAGTAGCACATGTCGGAACGAATGACGCCTGCCGCTTGGGTTCTGAGGCCATCCTTGGTTCCTTCCGGCGGCTGGCTGATTTGGTGAAGACAACCAGCATCGCACGCGGAGTGCAAGCTGAGCTTAATATCTGCAGCATAGTGCCCAGAGTCGATCGCGGTCCTCTGGTTTGGAGCCGTGTGGAGGGTCTAAACCAGAGGCTCAGACGACTCTGCGACTATAATGGTTGCAAATTCATCGACCTCCGTTATTGGGTGGAGAACTGTAGGGCCCCCCTAGACAGGTCAGGCGTGCACTACACACCGGAAGCAGCTACTAGGGTAGCAGAGTACGTGTGGCGTGCACACGGGGGTTTTTTAGGTTAGAGGGACCCCCCCTTGGGCGAAACGATAAAATACCTGACGGCTTACCAGAGAGGACATTATCATCGTTGATAAAGAACGTCCGTCCTCAGAGACCAAAACCAGGAAAAGTTAACGTAATATTGGTAAACTGCAGGAGTATCCAGGGCAAGGTTCCTGAATTAGTATCTCTTATTGAAGGAAATAGTGCGCATATAGTATTAGGAACGGAAAGTTGGTTAAAACCGGAAGTGAACAGTAACGAAATCCTAGACACAGAATGGAATATATACCGCAAGGATAGGATAAACGCCAATGGTGGAGGAGTATTTATAGCAGTAAAGAATTCAATAATATCCAGTGAAGTTATTAGCGAATGCGCATGTGAAATAATCTGGGTTAAGTTAAGTATCAAAGGTGGGTCAGATATGATAGTCGGATGCTTCTATAGACCACCTGCATCAGCAACCGTAGTAGTTGAGCGCCTCAGAGAGAACCTGCAGAACGTCGTGAAGAAGTTTCGTGATCATATTATTGTAATAGGGGGAGACTTCAATCTACCAGGTATAGAATGGGATAGTCACACAATCAGAACTGGAGCCAGGGACAGAGACTCTTGTGACATTATCCTGACTGCCTTGTTCGAGAATTACTTCGAGCAGATAGTTAGAGAACCAACTCGTGAAGCTAACGTTTTAGACCTCATAGCAACAAATAGACCGGAACTTTTCGACTCCGTGAATGTAGAAGAGGGTATCAGTGATCATAAGTCAGTGGTTGCATCAATGACTACAAGTGTAATAAGAAATGCAAAGAAAGGAAGGAAAATATATTTGCTTAACAAGAGTGATAGGGCACAAATCGCAGAATATCTGAGTGACCACCATCAAACGTTCATTTCTGAGGAAGAGGATGTGGAACAAAAATGGAAAAAATTCAGGAACATCGTCCAGTACGCCTTAGATAAGTTCGTACCGACTAAGGTCCAAAGCGAGGGGAAAGATCCACCGTGGTATAACAATCATGTACGAAAGGTACTAAGGAAACAAAGAAAGCTTCATCATAGGTTTAAGAGTAGTCGAATCATAGCTGATAAGGAAAAGCTGAACGAAGCGAAAAACAGCGTAAAGAGAGCAATGAGAGAAGCATTCAACGAATTCGAACATAAAACATTGGCAAACAATCTAAACAAGAACCCTAAAAAGTTTTGGTCATATGTAAAATCGGTAAGCGGATCTAAATCCCCTATTCAGTCACTCGTTGACCACGATGGCACCGAAACAGAGGACGACCGAAGAAAGGCAGAAATACTGAATTCAGTGTTCCGAAACTGTTTCACTGCGGAAAATCGTAACACGGTCCCTGACTTCAGCCGTCGCACGGACGCCAAAATGGAAAATATTGAAATAAACGATACCGGAATTGAAAAACAACTGCTATCACTTAGTAGCGGAAAAGCATCCGGACCAGACGAGATACCCTTAAGATTCTACAGTGATTATGCTAAAGAACTTGCCCCCTTTCTATCAGCAATTTATCGTAGATCGCTGGAAGAACGTAAAGTACCTAGCGACTGGAAGAAAGCGCAGGTCGTTCCCATTTTCAAGAAGGGTCATAAATCAGATGCGAATAATTATAGGCCTATTTCGCTTACGTCAATCTGTTGTAGAATAATGGAACATGTTTTGTGTTCTCGTATTATGACGTTCTTAGATAATACAAATCTCCTTCATCATAACCAACATGGATTCCGCAAACAGAGATCATGTGAAACTCAGCTCGCCCAAGAAATTCACAGTGCCGTAGACACTGGCGAGCAGATTGATGCCGTATTCCTGGACTTCAGGAAGGCATTTGATACGGTTCCGCACTTACGTTTAGTGAAAAAAATACGAGCTTACGGAATATCGGACCAGGTTTGTGATTGGATTCAGGATTTCCTAGAAGAAAGAACACAACATGTCATTCTTAACGGTTCAAAATCTGCAGATGTAGAGGTAATTTCGGGAGTACCGCAGGGAAGCGTGATAGGACCTTTATTGTTTACAATATACATAAATGACTTAGTTGACAACATCGGTAGCTCCGTGAGGCTATTTGCAGATGACACGGTTGTCTACAAGAAAGTAGCAACATCAGAAGACTCGTACGTACTCCAGGAGGACCTGCAGAGGATTAATGCATGGTGCGACAGCTGGCAGCTTTCCCTAAACGTAGATAAATGTAATATAATGCGCATACATAGGGGCAGAAATCCATTCCAGTACGATTATGCCATAGGTGGTAAATAATTGGAAGCGGTAACGACCGTAAAATACTTAGGAGTTACTATCCGGAGCGATCTGAAGTGGAATGATCACATAAAACAAATAGTGGGAAAAGCAGGCGCCAGGTTGAGATTCATAGGAAGAATTCTAAGAAAATGTGACTCATCGACGAAAGAAGTAGCTTACAAAACGCTTGTTCGTCCGATTCTTGAGTATTGCTCATCAGTATGGGACCCTTACCAGGTTGGATTAATAGAAGAGATAGACATGATCCAGCGAAAAGCAGCGCGATTCGTCATGGGGACATTTAGTCAGCGCGAGAGCGTTACGGAGATGCTGAACAAGCTCCAGTGGCGGACACTTCAAGAAAGGCGTTACGCAATACGGAGAGGTTTATTATCGAAATTACGAGAGAGCACATTCCGGGAAGAGATGGGCAACATATTACTACCGCCCACATATATCTCGCGTAATGATCACAACGAAAAGATCCGAGAAATTAGAGCAAATACGGAGACTTACAAGCAGTCGTTCTTCCCACGCACAATTCGTGAATGGAACAGGGAAGGGGGGATCAGATAGTGGTACAATAAGTACCCTCCGCCACACACCGTAAGGTGGCTCGCGGAGTATAGATGTAGATGTAGATGTAGATGTATGGGAGTCATTTTATTTTTGAAATGTCTTAATACTTAAGGTCGCTAATTGTGATTCAGTTTAGGATTAATTGTGTTGCGCTATAGTTTCTTCACATGGGTTGTCTCCTCAGAAATGTAATCGCAGTTCGTTGCTCGTACGCTGTGGAGGTGTGAGAAACAAGCGCCATCTTCCAGAATCGACAGCAGCGCCGTGCCGCGGAGCTACCGGGAGGTGAGCCCCGGCTGGTCCAAGAAATGTTCACCACTGGGAATGGATATGTTGATATCGCATTTACATCGGTCATTTGGCTAAAAAAAAGGGGCGAAAACTCTCAGATTCTCCATCTTCTGTGGACGTAGATATACTTCAGCATAATACATACTATTGTTTAATGTACATTCGTTACTGAGAAAGGCGGTGTTCCACATGTCCTCGCACCTGGATGCATTACTTCCCCCATTTCTGCACGGAAATTAACTCTCCAATTCTACAACTGTATATAGGTGTGTGCTGTAAATTTCACATCTGAGATGACCTGAAACAAATAAATCCAGAGGACTGAGATCAGGCTGTGACGTCACAAGAGGGTCTGATCAGGTGGTCTGACTGAGCGATATGTGGCCGCCGAGTTGTCGTAGTGGCCCAGCAAGGTAGGAGAGCGGGAGACGTCCAGAGGTCCGAGGGTGGTGCAGCGAGCCAAGCAAGGAGCTGTGGGGCAAGGGCAATAGTGAACCTCTGCGTGGTTATGGACGCTATGCAGCGCGGGGAGATGCTGTTTTTATAAAAGATTAGAACTTCATATATTCAATAAAAAATCTTGCAGCCAAGCTATATAAAATCTGATGACAACATTGAAACTACAACAAGAGTCGATTTCACTGAAGTTAGTACCATATTTGTACAACAAATATTGTGAAAGTTATTGACGCTTATGTATAAAATTGTTTACAGTAAAAGCAGGAAATCATACAGACATGTTACATATGCATAATGATAAATTATTGAATAGTTTTTGAAATAAGCTCTAAAATGAGCTTCTTTAGATATCAATAACATCTAGTTTGTATTTGGTCATTTCAGTTCAATAGTTTGCAACTTTGGGAGTGCGCATTCGCTTTATATTAGTATAGGGATTTGTTACTCAGCTCTGCTTAGATGACTTAGTTGTCCAAATAGATTTCAGTAAACTGGTTAGATGAAGCAATCTGTACAGTTTATGATTTGGAGTATTGCACTGCACGTTGCCTTTGTATGCTCTGTTTGCATTGACAGCGCCCCCTTTTCAAATTCTGTTATTTCACTGTGTATAATATTAGCCTCTGTAAGGGCACCGTTCAGTATAACTAGTTTTGGTGCTAAATAAAATAAAGTGAATCTTAATAATGTTGTCCGAATAGAGATGTGGCAGTGGAAATGGATTAATAACTGCTTGAATAATTGGAAAAATTGATTGGAAAGAATAGTTAAAAGAAATTTGAAGGTAATTTATGAATCTGTGCACAATCTTGGCGAGAAGAGTGAAATGATGAACAGGTAGGAGTTGAACTTGTAACCCTGTGAATAAATATTCCTTTTCTAATAACTTTATATAATACTTTTAGTGAACGGTTAAGATACATACTTTTAATAACGCTGATACGACGTATCCAAGCACACGTCCGTTCGCTACCACTTCCCGTAACAAAAGTGTGAAGGTACATGAATTAAATAAATTGAGACCATATTCTTTCTTTGTTTCACACAGAAATTTAACGATGTATCGCAACATTATCCTTGCCACAAAACAACTCGTTAGGTGTTTTTGGTTTACAGCTCATTTTAATTTACATACAGCATATGTATAAGAAAAGAAAAGGAAGAAGAATAATATGACTCAGTGCATGTCGGAGTACATTTTTATCTTATTATCCCTGTATCATCTTGTTTAATATTTCACATTTGTTTGTGCTGTGTCGGCACAAGTTCACCTGGACCTAGCCATCTCGGATTATATCTAGTTTAACATCTTTTGTTTAATGTATTGTGTTTAATATTTCACATTTGTTTGTGATTTACAGTTTATTCATCGACTGTTGCTTAGTCTAGGCTCCTATGATTTCATCAGAGCACAAGGCAATAACGCACGGCCATACCCCTAGTTCAGAAGGCGAGTCACTAAATTACTACAGGGTTGTGTGTTCACCCACCAGTGGTTAGGTAGCAACAAACTGGTTTCATCTGACGATTAATTTCACTTCATTTATTTGTCACCATAAACCAACCAGTGTATTGCACGTTGACATTGGCGATTAAGGTAGGGGCCCAGCTCGACCATCGCATCTTGCATTACACTGCAGCATTAGATGTCGCCTTTCATCAACAGAAAAATGTGCCGGTACCCCAGAGAGCATCTGCCATAATCTCCAACCACGGGCCGTGAGTGTGAGATTTGGGCTCTGTTAAATGGTGATTTTCTCAAAAGTTCTATGTTTACAATATGTTTATACCAAACAGGACAAAATGGTTTCCTTCAAGAGAGAGTGTCACGTATGGAAGACCCATGAGGCTGTTTCTTACATGCAGCGTGGTTATGGAGTGCAGAACTTTTACCGAACTATTGTTAGCTTAATTTGCTCTGTTAACTTATAACTATAATTCCTTCAATTACCTCACTCGTAATTATTTCACTTGGTTGTAGTAATGGATTTGATATGGTCAAGATGGTCTTGCTCACTAACCCTATTGGAACATGTCACTAAGATTACTATAAGTCGTTCATCTTATCTTTCTTCTCAGAATAATTGTTGTAATTTGTCATGTAGATAATTAATTAATGTGCCACAAATTTAGCTAAGCAAAATAGTTTTACATCATATTTTACTGAAATAATTCCTCTCGTTTTAGCCCTTTAACAATATTGTCATCTTTGAAAACCACTGATATACCTTGTAGATGCATTAAGTGCCCGCCTGAGTGACCGAGCGGTTCTAGGCGCTACAGCCTGAAACCGCGCGACTACTACGGTCGCAGGTTCGAATCCTGCCTCGGGCATGGATGTGTGTGATGTCCTTAGGTTAGTTAGGTTTAAGTAGTTCTAAGCTGTAGGGGACTGATGACCTTAGCAGTTAAGTCTCATAGTGCTCAGAGCCATTTGAACCATTTGATGCATTAAGTTTGATCCCACAAAAATTTCACAGCCAGACGTATTTCTCTTTGTACTTGACGATGGTGTAACAGCCGAAAACCATTCTGTAAAATAACAAGTGTTGTAAAATATTTCGGCAGCGTTGCGTGATTTTTCGTTCATAATGTACGTATTATACAATGATGGGGATAATGCATGGCGTTGACACTCCTATTGTAGAGGAGAAAGTGGTCATTAGTGCTATGAAATACATTTAATGAGATTAATACGAGTTTAGTGTCATTAGTTGATGTACATATCTCAGCTCCCAAACACATGTTGAAGTAACGGTAACGTTCGGATCACATTGTTAAATTTACAAAAATTATCGAAAGAAACGAGGGAAATCAATTTATCCGTTTGTTGTTTGTCGACAAACGACAAAAAAATTTAAAAAAGTAAAAGGGACAGAATGAAATGAAATTTACGCTGCTGCGAGACGTGCAGGCAGAAAGTCAGTGAGGAAGGTACCGATCGGGTTGTGGAGACATGCTGCCTCAAGTTTTGGGGCGAGCTGCTCTAGGTTCCCTGGTTGAGGATCTACGGCGCATACAGACTGATCGAGATGGTCCCACAGATTCTCGATTTGGTTTCAAACAGGAGAATTTGGTGCCCAGGGTATTACGTTAAACTCATCCTGGGGCTCTTCGAATCACGCACTAGACTTCGAGCTGTGACACGTTGCATTGTCCTGCTGGTAAATGCCAACATGTCGATGAAAAACAAACCATGTAGGGATGGACATGATACTCAACGACAGATCCATAGTTATGTTGATCCAGTGTGCCTTCCAGCATGACGAGATCACCCAGGGAATGTCAAGAAAATAATCCCAAGACCATAACGCTCCCTCCTCGTACCGTGGCCCTTCCGACGATTGTTGCAACGTGTTTGCTTTCAGACTTCACGCCGTACACACCAAGGGCCATCTGCCAGATGGAGCATGAAACGTGATTCATCTCAAAAGGCCACACAGTGGCCGTCTAGTTGCGCTACTGACGAGCGCCGGCCGCGGTGGCAGAGCGGTTCTAGGCGCTTCAGTCCGGAACCGCGCGACTGCTACGGTCGCAGGTTCGAATCCTGCCTCGGGCATGGATGTGTGGTTAGGTTTAAGTAGTTCTAAGTCTAGGAGACTGATGACCTCAAATGTTAAGTCCCATAGTGCTCAGAGCCATTTGAACCATTTCTACTGGCGAGCAAGTTCCAACCTTCACCAAAGAACAGCGGTCAGCGAGGATGCCTGAAACAAACCCATGCTGCGGAGGCTCATACGCAGCAACGTCCGCTGAACGGCCATTAAGGAAAGAATTTGGAAATTTGTGGTAAATTCCTATGGATTCCTGTGGGACCAAACTGCTGCGGTCGTCGGTCTCTAGGCCTACACACTACTTAATCTAACTTAAACTAACTTACGCTGACAACACACACACACACCCATGCCCGAGGGAGGACTCGAACCTCCGACAGGGGGAGCCGCGCGAACTGTAGCAAGGCGCCCAAGACCGCATGGCTTCCCTGGGCGGCGGTCGTTAAGGAGAGACAATGCTGGTAGCCCATTGGTTCACCTAGGTGGCAGCTGCCCCATGGTTGGACGTCTATTCACCCGTACACATCTCCGCACCTATCGTTCATCCCTGTCATCTCCCGCAAGGCGTTAGACACAGCTCCCCACAGTCGTTTAATGAACAAAGTAAGAGCATATGGACTATCAGACCAATTGTGTGATTGGATTGAAGATTTCCTAGATAACAGAACGCAGCATGTCATTCTCAATGGAGAGAAGTCTTCCGAAGTAAGAGTGATTTCAGGTGCGCCGCAGGGGACTGTCGTAGGACCGTTGCTACTCACAATATATATAAATGACCTTGTGGATGACATCGGAAGTTCACTGACGCTTTTTGCAGATGATGCTGTGGTATGTCGAGAGGTTGTAACAATGGAAAATTGTACTGAAATGCAGGAGGATCTGCAGCGAATTGACGCATGGTGCAGGGAATGGCAATTGAATCTCAATGTAGACAAGTGTAATGTGCTGCGAATACATAGAAGAAAGATCCTTTATCATTTAGCTACAATATAGCAGGTCAGCAACTGGAAGCTTGTTAATTCCATAAATTATCTGGGAGTACGCATTAGGAGTGATTTAAAATGGAATGATCATATAAAATTCATCGTCGGTAAAGCAGATGCCAAACTGAGATTCATTGGAAGAATCCTGAGGAAATGCAATCGGAAAACAAAGGAAGTAGGTTACAGTACACTTGTTCGCCCACTGCTTGAATATTGCTCACCAGTGTGGGATCCGTACCAGATAGGGTTGATAAAGGAGATAGAGAAGATCCAACGGAGAGCAGCGCGCTTCGTTACAGGATCATTTGGTAATCGCGAAAGCGTTACGGAGATGATAGATAAACTCCAGTGGAAAACTTTGCAGGATAGACGCTCAGTGGCTCGGTACGGGCTTTTATTGAAGTTTCGATAACGTACCTTCGCCGAGGAGTCAAGCAGTATATTGCTCCCTCCTACGTATATCTCGCGAAGTGACCATGAGGATAAAATCAGAGAGATTAGAGCCCACACAGAGGCATACCGACAATGTTTCTTTCCACGAACAATACGAGACTGGAATAGAAGGGAGAACCGATAGAGGTACTCAAAGTACCCTCCGTCACACACCGCCAGGTGGCTTGCGGAGTATGGATGTAGATGTAGATGGCCCGTGGTTCACATCAGTTGCCTCGACGGCGATTTTGGATAGCGCCGTTTTGCCATTCACGGTATGCTTTAACCACGGCGGCACGCAAACAGTTTACAAACTTGGCCGTTTCGAAAACGCTTCCACCCTTAGTTGGAAAGCCAGTCATCCTGCCCTTTTAGACATGAGATAAGTCGCCAAATTTCCGCGTTACCTCTACGACTGCACTGTTTCTCCGCGTCCCCAAGATACACTACATATCCCCTCCACTGCTAGTGGTGCCACCTGCCGTCTGTGAGAGGTTATTGCACGTTGACGTCGAACGTACTCGATGATTTCATCGCAGAGGTAGAATAGACTGTAGGCTCTGAAAATATTAATTATGAGTAATATCGTCACTCATACTTTGCAAACCTCTTTTAAATGGCAATGGAGAAAAAAAAAATCAAAAAAACGCAAGAACGTAGCAGAGCGTGAGAGAACCATGTGAGATGTAATAGATATCATACTTCCACCTAATTCTACGTTTTAATCCATAATAGTTATTCTTATCTGTGGCCTCTGTACGCTACTGCTGGTGACAGGGCTCCCTGCTGAAACACTGATACATGGCAAAATTTCCCCAGATGGGAAAGAGTCAGATCTTTCTTGAACATTTGTTTGCATTAGGTCATGAATAGTCCGAAAATTTTGGGGACGCGATGATTAAGAGACATGTGTGTGACACTGATTTATGAGGGTCCACGTACACTACGAATCTTCCTAATTGGATTCTATGCTCATGGTCTTCCCGCTGCACGATATCGAGTTATTTCAGTCTTGAATATTTCCCTGCCTCGCAGAGAACTTTTCAGTTTTTCATGTAAAGGATGAAAGGGAAGAAGGTCAGCGTTTTACCTCTTATCAAGCTGTCAAGGTGCTTTTACACGCCGGCTGCGGTGGCCGAGCGGTTCTAGGCACTTCAGTCTGGAGCCGCGCGACCGCTATGGTCGCAGGTTCGAATCCTGCGTCGAGCATGGATGTGTGTGATGTCCTTAGGTTAGTTAGGTTTAAGTAGTTCTAAGTTCTAGGGGACTGATGACCTCAGTTGTTAAATCCCATAGTCCTCAGAGCCATTTTTTGTTTGTTTGCTTATACACGCAACACAAACATGAAATGGACAATGAAGGTGAAAGATATCGGTCGTGGCCTAGTGAAGGGTCGATACCGAAATATGTCTCAGCGATCTAGCAAACCTAGACCAGGAGGGCCGAGAAGGGGATTGAACCTAGCTTCTTCTGAAAAAGAGTTTTTGTATCTTAACCGTTGCGTCAATTCGAAATTTTCGACGTAATTGGAAATGTGTAAATAAAAGTTAAAAATCTAACCTGCGGGTGGCAGGATACACCCTTAAAAAATTCTTCGGTAACTGAGCCCGCATCTTGCACCGGCCAGCAGACGTATCAATTCATTATAACCGTAAAGAAATCGAGATCGTCTGATGGATACTGACCGCTGGCAAGTGTATCCACGGTCATTTTTCATGAAATGTCAAAATTATTTCGTCATCAGTTCTCTCACTCCATTCCCATAATTCAGCTCCTGGGCATGCTCTTTTTACAAATAGAAAACTAGCTTGCAAATTCTGAAAAACGTAATGACTGGATTAAATTCTACAGTGAGTGACTTTTGACAAACACAGTAAGCAATCGGTCTATGTTTAGAAAAAAAAAAAAGATACGGCAGAAACGCTTTCTGTCTGAACGGCTGAGAACGTTTCCAGATCTGTCATTGATTTCGAGGTATGTTTCAGTCGCATAATGGACCTAGCAAAGTACGAGAATCCGACCAGAGATTTCGCTGCTCGAACATTACAGACCGTTACACTCGACAGTAACTCGCTGGTGGGCGGTATTATATTATTTTACTGTGCTGTAATTGCTTTGAAGATAAGAGCGACCTTTTAGGCGTTTTACGGTCGCAATAAACCCGAGGCGAGAAGACTTTACTGGGAGTTAATCCGAGATGGCCAGATTTTAGTGGGAATAAAGCCAGAGACGTAAAAGTTCCAGCACCCGGCCTATGTGGGGCAGTGCGGAAGCTCTGACGCAGTCATTCCTCTCACCAATACCGCGTGCATACAAGCGCCGACGCACACTTTTCTCCGTTCTCCGAGCACAGGCCAACTGCAGTGGATCAAGTTAAAAATTGCGAATTTAGCCATCAGCTTTGATAGTGCACCGGCTTTGAACATGCGTCACATGACATAAACAACATGGCTACTATAGCGTCATCCCCTTGGCCCTAATTCGAAAAATAAAACTTTCTTAAGTAGGAGAATTTACTGCATCGGCATAATATTTCGAGTGACAACTATGATGACCAATCACAGACTAATAAGAAACATTTATCGCAAAGAGAACGAATAGAAAATAGTAAAAGAAGCTCTACACCCTTCATGAATTCTGCGATGCATCGCATGACCTTAAAAAAAGATAATTTATTTATCTTGAAGAAATCGGAGCTAGTGCCACATAATACACTTTCGGTATACAGCTCATGTGGAGGGGTAGATACAAAGTTGTTAATATATTTATGTATAAATACTGAATCGAAATCGTTATCACAAAAAGAATCTTAACTACTTATCGGAAAGCAAATGAATCGAAGTTGCACGAAAAAAAATTTTACTACGGTAGTAGAGTCCGAGAGAGACAATATGAATAGAAAAAAAGTGAAGTGAAAAGGCTGATAAATTGAGGAAATGCTAGAATTCTCGGCGAAGCCAAAGACTGGAAAGTTGCACAGGTCACAGCAATATTCAAGAAAGGTAGTGGCAATAATTCATTAATTTACAGGCCCGTAATATTAATGTCGACATGTAGCATGATTTTGGAACACACAGTATGAAGTGTTGAGTGCTATTGACAACGTATTTCAATTGATTCCATATTTCTAGTTTTCCAGAAGGCTTTTTGACACTCTATCTCACAAGTGGGTTACGGAATATCGTCTCAGTTATGTTTCTGGATGCATGATTTCCTGTCAGAGAGGTCACAGTTCGTAGTAATTGACGGAAAGTCATCGAGTAAAACAGAACTGATTTCTGGCGTAGGGCCACTGCTGTTCCTTATCGATATAAACGGTGTAGTAGATAATCTGGGTAGCCGTCTTAGGGTTTCACATGATGCTGTCGTTTATCATCTAGTAAAGTCACCAGAAGATCAAAGCAAATTGCAGAACTATTTAGAAAACATACTTGAATGGTGCGAAAAACGGAAATTTACGCTAAATAATGAAAAGTATGAGGTAATCTGTCGTAGCGTCGATGTGCTTGCTACGTCCGCCTTGGTCACCAGTTAGTACTTCTTGCTGAGAGTCTTCGCGACCGCCGGCCCGCGGGCGCAGACGGCGAAGAGAGCGGCCCGCGGGGGGAGGGGATTTAAATCGCCCCCCCCCCCCCCCTCAGGAGCTTAGTTCGTCAGCATACCTGACGATGGCGACATGTCTGATCGCCGAAATATTGTGCCCGTTGGACACTATGAACCGGCAGTATACCACTGTTCGAGCGTCTAGGACTTATAATTACGAACAATTTAAACTGAAAGGAACACGTAGAAAATCTTGTGGGGAAGGCAAACTAAAGACTACTTTTTATTGGCTGAACACTTAGAAAATGTAACAGACCTACTAAAGGGAGTGGCTACACTGCGTTTGTCCGTCCTCTTTTGGAGTACTGCTGCGCGCTGTGGGACCCTTACCAGACAGGATTAACGGAGTAGAGAGAGAAAGTTCAAAAAAAGTGCAGCATGTTTTGTATTATCTAGAAATAGAGGAGAGAGTGTCACGGACATGATGCAGGATTTGGGGTTGACATAATTAAAACAGAGGTGTTTTTGTTGCCGCAGAATCTCTCACGAAATTTCAAACACCAACTTCCTCCTCCGAACGCGAAAATATTTTGTTGCCACCTACCTACATAGGGAGAAACTATCACCATAATAAAATAAGGGAAATCAGAGGTCACACGGAAAGATATAGGTGTTTTTTTTCCGCGCGTTGTTCGAGATTGGAACAATTGAGAATTATTGTGAAGGTGGTTCGATGAACTCTCTGCCTGGCACTTAAGTATGATTTGCAGAGTATCCCTGTAGACGTAGTGGTAGAGGAAATAGAAATGAGTGTTTTTTTACTCATGCACAATAGAAGTTAAAAATATAATTTCTCTTGAAAGCAACGAAAATATGGGAACCAGTAATACTATAAGAAATTAAATTCAAAATACGCACTAAGATCTGACATGACAACAGCCGTTACCATTACGTCAATGGGGAAAGCCGATAAGTAGCGTCGCAAATGTCTTGTCTTTCACTAGGTCAGCAGTGAAGAAACAGAAGTTGGAATTGAACACAAAAAACGAACAGAATCGCAGAGGTGGCTTCTTCGGTGAAACCTTCCCACCGTAGATCATTATGTGAAGCCAAAGCGACCACACGGTTGATCATCCGCACGTTTTAGTACATCCTCCACTCGTTATCGACAATCACCTTTCTTATTGGCGATTAACAGCTTGTCGTCTCTCAAGAGTCGTGTATAGACACGACATTGAGCAGGCACTGATGAAATGGAGACTGCATTTGCTTTTTGAAACTAGGCGAAGGATAATAGCACTGGATTATGTCAATGGCATTCACGCTGCGTGACATCAATACCATTTGCGTCATAATGGCGTTTTATTGGTGGTTAACTAAGGTGCACCAACTGACTCCCAGAAGTAGCTGCTGCAGTCACAGAATTACTCTGTGCAACAAACTGACTTGGTTCTCCCGTCCGTATTAACTCCATAAATCCGTTTAGTAATCCTCTTCAACCTATGACGACCACGACCATAGAACATTCACAGAACGGATGCTTTCACGACGGATGTTTATTTCTTTGGTGACGCACGGGGTTTGGGCATATTTTCTTAGTCGATTAGTCTCCAGGTGCTAGCCACGATGGCTTAGTGGGAATATGTGTCGAAATTTTCAGTAATTAATTTCCTCGAAGAACTCGTACTGCCAATACGTCACATGTAGCAACAGAGAGAACCGCTGAATTATTTATTCCTCGATCGATGTGTTATGACGTCACAGGAAGGTCATCAAAGATCCCAAACTATGTTGAAGTGAGTTCTTGTGCTCTTCCGGAAGAAGTTGTGCAATATTTGTTTCGTATTGCACCAAGTGCCACGTCTTCTTTCTTGTTAAATTTGTATGTTTATTTACGAATTTGTGAAATCCTATGTAAGGTATATTTTGGAGGTTCCTTTTATGCGCCAACCTATTTATCTCAGCACTTACAGTCAACATCCAGAATTACTTGTAGGATGTATTCCAATCTCTGCCCACCGCTACAGTTTTTACCCTCTACAACTACCTCTAGTATCTTATAACTATTCCCCAACGCCTTAACACATGCCCCAACGTCCAATCCCTTAGTGTTTTCCTTACGTTCCTTTCGTAACTGATTCTGCAGAAAACATCTTCATTCCTTATATTATGTCCACGTAATTTTCAATATCTTTCTATAACTTCACATCTCAAAATCTTCAATTCTCATCTTTTCCAGTTTCCCACAATCCATGATCCACTACCACACAATGCTGTGCTGCAAACGCGTATTCTCAGAAATTTCTTCCTCAGACTAAGACCATTGTTGGTACTAGTAGTTTATTTTGCCAGGAATGTCCTCTTTCGCTGTGCAAGTATAGTTTTTATGTCCTCCGTGCCTCGTCAGTCATAGGTTGTTTTGTTTCCAAGGTAACAGAATTCCTTCACTTCATCTGCTTCGTAACCCCAATATTGATGATAAATTCTCCATTAATGTCATATCTACTACTCCTCGTTTCTTTCGTCGTTCCTCGATTTATTCTCAATACAGGCGACTGTTCAGTCCACCCAGTGTATCGTGTATTCTTCCTCGCTTTCACTATTGATAGCAATGTCATCAGTGAATGTTATCGTGGATGTTCTTTCACTCTGAATTTTAATCCCACTCCTGAACTTATAATTCATTTCCGTTAATGTTTCTTCGGTATACAGACTAAACAGTAAGGGAGAAGACTGAATTCCCGCCTTATTCCTATTTCAGTCAGAGCACTTCATTCTTGATCTTTTTATTCTTCCCTTTTGATTCGTATACATATTCTTTATCAGCTGTCCTTTTTTTCCTCAGGGTTTTACGCTTTTTCCAGGCCGACAAGTCCTACGAACGTGTCTTGATTTTTCTTCAGTCTTGCTCCCAGTATCAAGCGCAATGTCAGAGCCACCCCTCTGGTGAGTTCACAATCCTCAGTTTTCTTCTCCTTTCTTCTGTATGTCATTCTTGTCAGCAGGTTTGATGTGTAACCTGTTAGGCTGACTGTGCGATAATTCTTGCACATATCTGTGTTCGGTATATTCGGAACTGTGTGGATGATGTTTTCGCAAGTCTGATGGTATGTCCTTGTTCTCATACAATCAATAGACCAACTGGAATAGTCATTTGGCTGCTACTTCCTCCTATAATTTTAGAAATTCCGATGGAATGTTATCTGTATCATTTGCTTATTTGATCACAAGCCTTCGAGAGCTCTGTTAAATACTAATACTGGATCCACTGTGTCTTCCATATCGACTTCCTTTTGTTTTTCTATCACCTTCACCCCAGAAGAGACTTTCAATGAGTTCTTTCCACCTATGCACTCTCCCTTTTAACAGCAGAATTTCTTGGCTATTTATTTCATTTGTAAATGATTTATACTGTTGTATTCTTACCTTTTCGTGAGCATTTTTGGAATTTCTTCTTTCGCAAATCAGTTGATTTCTTCTGTTATCCAAAATTTCTTCGCAGTTATCTTTCTTGTACCTACATTTGCCTGTCGAAATTCTATGCGTGCCCTTGTTAGGGATTAAGAAGACTGATTACCCTGTAATTAGTTATGTTACTTCTGTCTTCGTTCTAACACTGAAGTAACTTTGGCTCCTCACCAGTGCTCTGGTATTTCACTTGAGACAGACGGTTCCGAATTTTAGAAATGTTCCACCATATGTTAACAATTCTGAGTTAATTCCATCTAATCCAGGTGCTTTACTGCTTTTCGTTTTCTTGAATGCCTGTTTTACTTGTGTTGTATGTATTAGATCTGTCCGTTCCTGTGCTGTTCCTTCCGTTGGTTCTTCGAAACCCGGAATGTGTCATAATTTTTTGTACTGATTTATGTAGTCTTCTGAAAGAATGATAGTAATATCGGCAATACCATTGTTCTTTTTAACTGTCTGATCACATTATATGCTATTTCCTGTCTGCCATACATGTCATGTTCAACTCTGCTTATGAACGTCTCAAATTGGTACCTCACTCATACAGTTACAGTCGGTGGTGACTTCAATCTTCCCTCGATATGCTGGAAAAAATATACGTGTAAAGCCGGCGGCAGGCATAAAACGTCACCCGAAATTGTACTGAATGCTTTCACACAAAATTATTTTTAACAATTAGTTCATGAGCCCATTCGAAGCGTGTTTGCGAAAGCATACTTAACCTCTTAGCAACAAATAATCCTGGACAAATAGTGAGTATCGTGACGAAAACAGGGATTAGCGACCACAAGGGAGTTGCTGCTAGGCCGAATTCCATAACACCTACAACCATCAAAAAGAAACGCAGGGTCTATCTACACTCCTGGAAATTGAAATAAGAACACCGTGAATTCATTGTCCCAGGAAGGGGAAACTTTATTGACACATTCCTGGGGTCAGATACATCACATGATCACACTGACAGAACCACAGGCACATAGACACAGGCAACAGAGCATGCACAATGTCGGCACTAGTACAGTGTATATCCACCTTTCGCAGCAATGCAGGCTGCTATTCTCCCATGGAGACGATCGTAGAGATGCTGGATGTAGTCCTGTGGAACGGCTTGCCATGCCATTTCCACCTGGCGCCTCAGTTGGACCAGCGTTCGTGCTGGACGTGCAGACCGCGTGAGACGACGCTTCATCCAGTCCCAAACATGCTCAATGGGGGACAGATCCGGAGATCTTGCTGGCCAGGGTAGTTGACTTACACCTTCTAGAGCACGTTGGGTGGCACGGGATACATGCGGACGTGCATTGTCCTGTTGGAACAGCAAGTTCCCTTGCCGGTCTAGGAATGGTAGAACGATGGGTTCGATGACGGTTTGGATGTACCGTGCACTATTCAGTGTCCCCTCGACGATCACCAGTGGTGTACGGCCAGTGTAGGAGACCGCTCCCCACACCATGATGCCGGGTGTTGGCCCTGTGTGCCTCGGTCGTATGCAGTCCTGATTGTGGCGCTCACCTGCACGGCGCCAAACACGCATACGACCATCATTGGCACCAAGGCAGAAGCGACTCTCATCGCTGAAGACGACACGTCTCCATTCGTCCCTCCATTCACGCCTGTCGCGACACCGCTGGAGGTGGGCTGCACGATGTTGGGGCGTGAGCGGAAGACGGCCTAACGGTGTGCGGGACCGTAGCCCAGCTTCATGGAGACGGTTGCGAATGGTCCTCGCCGATACCCCAGGAGCAACAGTGTCCCTAATTTGCTGGGAAGTGGCGGTGCGGTCCCCTACGGCACTGCGTAGGATCCTACGGTCTTGGCGTGCATCCGTGCGTCGCTGCGGTCCGGTCCCAGGTCGACGGGCACGTGCACCTTCCGCCGACCACTGGCGACAACATCGATGTACTGTGGAGACCTCACGCCCCACGTGTTGAGCAATTCGGCGGTACGTCCACCCGGCCTCCCGCATGCCCACTATACGCCCTCGCTCAAAGTCCGTCAACTGCAGATACGGTTCACGTCCACGCTGTCGTGGCATGCTACCAGTGTTAAAGACTGCGATGGAGCTCCGTATGCCACGGCAAACTGGCTGACACTGACGGCGGCGGTGCACAAATGCTGCGCAGCTAGCGCCATTCGACGGCCAACACCGC
Organism: Schistocerca americana; assembly: GCF_021461395.2. Classification (NCBI taxonomy): domain Eukaryota; kingdom Metazoa; phylum Arthropoda; class Insecta; order Orthoptera; family Acrididae; genus Schistocerca; species Schistocerca americana. The sequence goes on along the minus strand of NC_060119.1, from coordinate 311,418,036 downwards.
GGTTCCTGGTGTGTCCGCTGTGCCGTGCGTGTGATCATTGCTTGTACAGCCCTCTCGCAGTGTCCGGAGCAAGTATGGTGGGTCTGACACACCGGTGTCAATGTGTTCTTTTTTCCATTTCCAGGAGTGTATTTAAAAAGCTGATAAAAATGCCCTTAACGCCGTGTTGGTCTTCACTCCTTCCGATCTGATCATGTAAACGTAGAAAAGTTGTGGAATGATTTCAGAGAGAGCGTATCGACAGCAAATGACAGATATACCACATAAATTAATAAGTAATGGTACTGATCCCCCATAGTACACAAAACGGGTCAGATGACTGTTGCAGAAGCAGCGAAATAAGCATGCCACATCTACAAGAACTCAAAATCCCCAAGTCTGGCAAAGTTGTACAGTAGTTCGAAATATAGCGCTTCCTTCAATGCGAGATGCTTTTAATAATTTCCACAACGAAACTCTGTCTCTAAATCTGGCAGAAAACTCAAAGAGATTCTGGTCATACATAAAGCACACTAGTGGCAAGACGCAATCAATACTTTCACTGCACGATAACAACATTGAAGTCACTGATGACAGTGCCACTAAAGCAGCGTTATTAAACACGGTTTTTCGAAACACCTTCACCAAAAAAGACGAAGTAAATAGTCCTGAATTCCAATCAAGAACAACTGAAAAGATGAGAAATGTAGAAGAGGAGGAGATTAGCGTTTAACGTCCCGTCGACAACGAGGGCATTAGAGACGGAGCACAAGCTAGGATTAGGGAAGGATGGGGAAGGAAATCGGCCGTGCCCTTTCGAAGGAACCATCCCGGCATTTGCCTGAAGTGATCTAGGGAAATCACGGAAAACCTAAATCAGGATGGCCGGACGCGGGATTGAACCGTCGTCCTCCCGAATGCGAGTCCAGTGTGCTAACCACAGCGCCACCTCGCTCGGTAAGAAATGTAGAAGTAGATATCCTCGGTGCCGCAAAGCAGCTTAAATCACTTAATAAAGGCGAGGCTTCCGGTCAAGACTGTATACCACTCAGGTTCCTCTCAGAGTATGCTGATACGATAGCTCCACATTTAGCAATTATATACAACCGCTCGCTCACAGAAAGATCTATACAGCCGGCCCGGTGGCCGAGAGGTTCTAGGCGCTTCAGTCTGGAACCGCGCGACCGTTACGGTCGCAGGTTCCAATCCTGCCTCGGGCATGGATGTGTGTGATGTCCTTAGGTTAGTTAGGTTTACGTAGTTCCAAGTTCTAGGGGACTGATGACCTCAGATGTTAAGTCCCATAGTGCTCAGAGCCATTTTTGAAAGATCCATACCTAAAGACTGGAAAATTGCTCAAGTCACACGAATACCCAAAAAGGGAAGTAGGAGCAATCCGTTGAATTACAGGCCCATATGATTGACGTCGATTTGCAGTAGGGTTCTGCAACATGTACTGAATTCGAACATTATGAAGTATGAGCCGTGTGCGGCTCGTGTTCGTGCCGTTTATTGCTTGACATCTTGTTTTTGCGGTACTGCCGTCCCGTTTCTTATTCGATTTACTTGCGTCACTAAGTTGCTGGCTTGCCTGCCCGTGAGTGGTAGCAGCAGCAGCGCTTATCGAAAAGAGCACTGTCGTACTATCTTTGGAGCGACCGCTAGTATTTCCGGGTCGACGTGCGTCAGGAGTTGAGTCATGACGGAGCAGCAGTGAGATCCGTACAGCGATCACTCTCCCGACCGTTGCCGACACACATGACTTGAGTGGCGACGACCTCGGTTGGTCGTTCGGTCGGTCGCCTCATCGGACGACGTGTATTTGGTGCCGACCGCTCTGGGTTCTCCGTGTGTGTCGACTTGTGATTCGTGCTTGTTATTCCACAGTCACTGGTTTTAGTATTGTTCGAGTTGTTTGTGGAAGTGTTTCGTAGAACAGTGTGTAGTGTTGTGTCTAGACAAGACAGCCTAGACACAATGAGAGGAAGCCGAAAGGCACGCGCTAAGTTAAAGCAGGATGGCGTGAGGTCTGAAACAGGATATGTAATGCATGCTATAAAGAAAAGTACGTAGCTTCTGGAATACTTAACTTTAATCCATCCTTTTGGTACATCTGGAGATTGTGGCGATACAAGTGAGACTCTTTAGATACATGCAATGTTACTAATGGCGCCTTGCTAGGTCGTAGCCATTGACTTAGCTGAAGGCTATTCTAACTATCTGCTCGGCAAAGGAGCGAGGCTTCGTCAGTGTAGTCGCTAGCTACGTCGTCCGTACAATTGGGGCGAGTGCTAGTCCATATCTCGAGACCTGCCTTGTGGTGGCGCTCGGTCTGCGATCACACAGTGGCGACACGCGGGTCCGACATTTACTAATGGACCGCGGCCGATTTAAAGCTACCACCTAGCAAGTGTGGTGTCTGGCGGTGACACCACATGTAGCTTGTGTGGTTTTGACTGAGTAGCTATTTTAATGCTGTCTGTGTGCTTCATGTGGTCAGTCGGTCGGTTGGGACAGAGCAGCGAGGAAGTCTCCGCGGCGCGTGTCAGGCCCGAACCACTGGCGTCGTGCACGCGTGGTCTGATTGTGAGTGGCTAGCTGCGAGAGCTACAAAGTTCGTTGCCCACCGAACCTTGACACTGAAGTTGAATGATGAGTTAATCTGCTACGAAACCTCAACTGCTGTGACATCTCTTCGTTCATTATCGGTTGTTGCTTCCTGGGCCGTTCCGGCTAGCAGCAACGTATGGTGTGTTGGAGTCGGCGAAATTTTGCAGCCGTCTTCCGGTATGGTGTTTAACTATTAAATTGCTTGTTGCTTATCAGTGAAATGCACCAGCGGTATTTTCTGCCTTATGGTCGTTAACGCCCCAGTTACCTGCTCTGGTCGTTAGCGTAGTTTTCCGGCAATGTGTTTTTCCTCGCCGTGTTGATGCTGTCCGGCACGGCGTGTAGTCCGACAGCCTTTTAGATGTTTGTTCATTTTTTTCTTAGAAGGGTTATTGTGCATTGGCTGCTTTTAGACGCCAATTTTGAAGACATAGTACTGCTGGTATCTTCGCCCTCGTCTGATACTTTCGGTTGTTGTGCCATTGGTCGGGCAGAAGGGAATTGATTAGGTTGTTCGTCGGTCCTTCAGCTGTCCGTGGGTCGGATTGCCATCCAATTATTTAACCTTACTTTTGGCTGCCTGTCTCACCTCACCTTACGTTAGAGCTACCTCCTCAGGCCGACCATTGGAACACTTCTGAGCACCACTGTTCTGTTGGTTTTAGACTGTGATTTTCATGTTAGTCTGAAGTACTGTGCGAGGCCTTCAGCCATTTATTAATTTAGTTTGTTTTAATTTTTAAGCAAAACCTTCAGCTGATTTAAATTAAAATTTGAAGATTGATTTATTTAAAAACTCAATTTCGAAAGTTTGCTCTATTTAAAACTCTTGTTACCGAGGCCTTAAGCCTTGAGTTGTTCAATGTCCAGTATGTGGCCTTCAGCCGAGCTTTTACATGAAATATTTTTTTGAAGATAAGGCCTTCAGCCGACTTAAATTAAAACTTCAAGATTGATTTGTTTAAAAACTAAATTTTGAAAGCTTGTTCTGTCTGAAATTCTTGTTATGCAGAGCTTAAGCCCTGAGCTGTTCAATGTCCAGTGTGTGGCCTTCAGCCGAGCTTTTACGTGAAATAATTTTCTAAGTAAGGCCTTCAGCCGCGTGTATTCTTTAAAGCAATTTTTATAGCTTGTGTTCAGGCCTTCAGCCGTTCTTGTTTTTGGTGTGGTTTTGGGCCTTCAAGCCAGGAGGTATCTCAAGTTTTCTTAACTAGGCCTTCAGCCATATTGTTTTATTTTGATCCTTTTAAGGCAATGTGTAATTAAATGGTTCTTAGGAAAATAAAAGTTTGCTTTGTGGAACTGACAGTAACTGATTACGGGCCCCTCCACAACCATAACATGATCCTCTCTATCCTGCGAAACCAGATTTCCGTTGAATTACAGGCCCATATGATTAACGTCAATTTGCAGTAGGATTTTGGAGCATATAGTGTATTCGAACATTATGAAGTAACTCGAAGAAAACGATTTATTGACACATAGCACGGATTCAGAAAATATCGTTCTTGCGAAACACACCAAGCTCTTTATACTCATGAAGTAATGAGTGCTATCGACAGGGGTTGTCAAATTCATTCCATATTTTTAGATTTCCAGAAGGCTTTAGACACCGTCCCTCACAAACGTCTTCTAACCAAACTGCGTGCCTATGGAATATCGCCTCAGCTGCCTGACTGGATTCGTGATTTCCTGTCAGAAAGGTCACAGTTCGTAGTAATAGACGGAAAGTCATCGAGTACCATATTGATAGGCTAATTAATTAAATTGATCGTGAGAGTCACTTTGCATGGTGAGTCATTTTTTATACCAGTCTGAGTACACTCACCAGGTAGGTCAAAAGGGAATCCATGGAGGGGAGACAATGTTCTTTTCAAGGAACGCTACTGACAACCGACATTTGAAGCTGATCACAGAGGGATTCTGCAGCCCACATCATGCCTTTCGCATGAGAATAGCGCTATTAAAAACACGATCATAACGACTATGTTACTGTCATCCAACATAAAAAGTCGTCTTGAGTCTAAAGGCATACATGGGTCGCTGTTAGTGTTGCGACTTTTGGTAGACATGCTGCCCGCTATTTGGGATCCAGTCTACCCATTCAACCACATGCTTGCATTGGATCTTGTAGAGACGTCTCTTAATGATTACAGCACGGGTGAACCATATTCATGCCACTCTCATATCTCTGAACTAGTCACTTTTTTCGAACCTATCTGCTAAGGATCCCATACAGCAAAAACTCCGTCGCTGGTTTTTAGACAGTCTCTCTGCGTCTTGTAACTGCTTCTCAGTCTCTGCCCTGCCCTCACTGCAGCTTCGTTCATGTGATCGTCCCAGTTAAGTCAGCCCTGAACGGAAGTCGGAGAGCGCTATATCTAAGACTTTCTACATCTCGTGGAGAAACAGGATGAGCTGAGTTAATGCGACAGTAACGCGTTTTGACTCGTCGGTGGTAATGGGAACATATTATCGTATCTCCAGCAACAGTGTACAGTGTGTAAGGCCTGCTACTGCACTGCGATACATCTCGAAACTACGTACAGGTTCTGCAGTCCAAAGGAGATATGCTTCTCTCAGGGTGCATTCATGTCTATCACCCAAAGATTCTCTCTCACCTCGGTGTTTAGTACCATCCAACAGCGAAAACCTAAGAACAATAAAAACTCCAGTAACATCATCTGTTAGAGAACTCTTCTAATATATCTGAAACAAGTACAGTCTGCTTTCCAGCGCTGACCATATGTGGCGATCCTATAAATTTCAAAGTTATTGGTTCATTGGAACAGGTGGCTCGTGATCGAAGTCACTTCCACAGACGTGTAAAGTTTCGTCACCTGTATTATAGGAGGACCATATCCAACAGACTATCAATCATACGGGAGGGCTCCTGTATTGTTCCTTCATAAGCAGTTTAATACATTGTTTTTGTTGTTGTTGTTGTAACACGTCCAATCAGTTTATACCGCCATACATTTTGTTTTTTCTACGATGACTTAGAGATCTGTGTCAGCTGCTGATAAAGTGACATTAACACGTTTAGATCCTTCGGCTCTCACAGAAAGCTAAACATCACATGGAGTAAACTATACTGCTACCACAACACAGGCTCTGGCAGTAACTCGATCTTCTGTCTGGAGTATGGGACTAGAGCTGGTCAACATCCAATAAAACAATACCAATCGCCGTTCTTTAGGTTTTATTTTTAGGCCACCAGTTTCGACGATTCACTACGTCATCTTCAGGCCTGCTATTGTAACATAAAGGTTACTCTATTGAAGCAGGCCTGCAGATGACGTAGTGTATCGTCGAAACTGGTGGCCTAAAAATAAAACCTAAATAACGGCGATTGGTATTGTTTTATTGGACAACACAGGCTGGCAGAGATAAAACACAGAGGGGATGTGTCTCATTGACAAAAATGTGGAAGACATCACAACATATCAAAACTGGAAGAGTTTGCGGTAGTGTAGAGTGCTTCGAACAGCTATTCAAAGGTGACGACCTATACAGTTAATCTCATCTTCCCCATCGACAGGATAGCGAACGTCTCCGTGTTCCATTTCGAAAAGCGTTGTTCCTTCATTTTGCAGTCATGTACGTGATTACTGTTCCAGTGGTGACCATCGCCGGAAGATGCTGTTCACGACACGCCCAAGGCAGTAGAAATAAAAAGTTACTTTTATCTTATCGGTGAAAAAATTAAAAAAATAAAAGTAAAACATATGGAGAGCATCGCAGCATATGGAAATGCTTTTAATCCCATGTTCCACAACGACAAGTAGTAGATAGCCAGTGTTCCACCAAGGTTCCCTCCATCTCAGGCGAGTTGTCTCAGTCAATCATTATGTGGTAATCACCAGCGACCAAGTGGACGGTCGGAATGGGAAAGACACCGTTGATATGGGACGAGGCACTGTAATACACACAGGAGATGATAGCGAGATCAGTTTTAGCAATTTTACCTGTTATTCTGTAATTTCAACGCCAGTCAGTGACACAGTAGAACACTTCCCAGTTTCTGCATCATCGCTAAATCACCCCTCAGCTACTTTTCAAGTACCATATACTAGATTGCGAATGCAGTTAGATGACTGTACAGTACATCCAGTCGACCATATACATCAAAGCACACCAGACAGCGTCATATACCGATGTAAAGGGGTTATCTACAAATTTGTAGCACATCGATCATAGTGCAGAATTTACGATTACGACTGTCTGAATGGGCGCCACAAATTATTGTCACATTCGTAAAATAATGTCGTAGGTTGACAGATCCCTACTACATCGTCCTTGACCAATCCTTCCTGCAACACTAATCTTACCCACAGCACCCATCCAAAAGCACAAAATCTCCCCAGATGCGTGTGTGTCGAAGAGGGTCGCAACTCTTGTTGGTGTATATTATACATGGCAGTGTTGCGTTGCTATAACAGACAGTTAAGAAGAAACGTGCAGTTTATACATAATAGAGGTCTAGACGTATGGAGTTTGAAATATTCCTTGTAAATCAACCGTGCAATCAATTCTGAAGCATTATTCCACTATGTGGAGTCAGTACCAGGAAGGTACCAGAATGAGCATAAACGCAAAATCCAATGATTACGCGGTTCTGCACCTAAAAATGCTGTATTGTTAAAGCTATACGGCTTCCGCAGTATTAGTCGTGGGGAACGCAACGCTCTTAATACTCTAATGGAGGATATATCTGTCCGCAGCGCGGAGTGGCCGCGCGGTTAGAGGCGCCATGTCACGGACTGCTCGACCACTCCCGCCGGAGGTTAGAGTCTTCCCTCGGGCATGGGTGTGTGTGTTGTTCTTAGCATACGTTAGTTTACATTAGTTTAAGTAGTATGTAAGTCTAGGGACCGATGACCTCAGCAGTTTGGTCCCTTAGGAATTCACACACATTTTTATATCTGCCCATCATCAGACACACAACCACTCCGCAAGTGTGTTACCCCATTCCCTATGGTGTCAAACTTTAAAATGATAAAACTACTTTCTTCTACACTACTCTGGTATCCTAGGAAGGCATCATCACTGTGTATACACACCTTGAGCTGCTTATGAACCAACTAGAGCGAAGTCTAGAGACTGTTGTTCTGTCTCTTAGAAAAGTAATCGATCTTCTACGTCTTTTTGAGTCGTAAACGTACGTACCCTCAATCACACTTCCCATGTGAGCCGTGCATATCATTAGTAATAGTAGTAGTATCAGATTTGAGTGATGCGGCTATGTCTCACTAGGAAATAGAGCGAAAAAAAACCGATTTGAATAATTTCGTTATCTGATACATTGAGGTACCACACACTCACTGCTGCAGGAAGATGCACAGGAAGAAGCAGCAACTTCTTATGAAGGAGTAAGTACCACGAAGAGTAAACAAAGAAGATGTAACAGTCTTATTGCGGTTAGCTGTAGCATCACCACAGCTCTGGCAGCATACCTCTTGCACAAAGAAGACCTGGTTTCATGTTAAATAGTTTTGATCATGTGTAGGCTGAAGTTCAAGACATTAGTCAGGAAGAATCAATACGCAAAGAAGTGGGATACAGAAGTACTAAGGAATGATGAGATACGGTTGAAGTTCTCGGAGGTTATAGATACAGCAATAAGGAATAGTTCAGAAGGCTGTACAGTTAAAGAGGAATGGACCTCTGTAAAAAGGGCCATCACAAAAGTTGGTAAGGAAAACATTGGTACAAAGCAGGCAACTGCGAAGAAACCATGGGTAACAGATGAAATACTTCAGTTGGTTGATGAGAGAAGGAAGTACAAAAATGTTCCGGGAAACTCACGAATACAGAAATACAAGTCGCTGAGGAATGAAATAAATAGGAAGTGCAGGGAAGCTAAGACGAAATGGTTGCAGGAAAATGTGAAGACATCGAAAACGAAATGATTGTCGGAAGGACTGAGTCGGCGTACAGGAAAGTAAAAACAACCTTCGATGACATTAACAGCAAGAGTGGTAATATTAAGAGTGCAACGGAAATTCTACTCTTAAATGCAGAGGAGAGAGGGGATAGGTGGAGAGAATACGCTGAAAGCCTCTATGAGGGGGAAGATTTGTCTGGTGTGATAGAAGAAGAAACAGGAGTCAATTTAGAAGAGATAGGGGATCCAGTATTAGAATCAGAATTTAAAAGAGATTTGGAGGACTTAAGGTCAAATAAGGCAGAAGGGATGGATAACATTCCATCAGAATTCACGTTGGTATGTAGAATGTATGAGTCTGGCGACATACCATCTGACTTTCGGAAAAGAATCATCCACACAATTCCGAAGACGGCGAGAGCTGAAAAGTGCGAGAATTATCGCATACTCAGCTTAACAGCTCATGCATCCAAGTTGGTTACAAGAATGGAAAAGAAAATTGAGGATGCGCTAGATGACGATCCGTTTGGGTCTAGGAAAAGTAAAGGCACGAGAGAGGCAATTCTGACGTTGCGGTTAATTATGGAAGCAAGACTAAAGATAAATCAAGACACGTTCATAGGATTTTTCGACATGGAAAAAAGAGTTCGACAATATAAAATGGTGCAAGATGTTCGAAATTCTGAAAAAAGTAGAGGTAAGCTATAGGAGAGACGGGTCACATGCAATATGTACAACAGCCAAGAGGGAATAATAAGAGTGGACGACCAAGAACGAAGCGCTCGTATTAGAAAGGGTGTTAGACAAGGATGAAGCCTTTCGTCCCTACTGTTCCATCTGTACATCGAGGAAGCAATGATGGAAATAAAAGAAAAGTTTAGGATTGGAATTAAAATTCAAGGGGAAAGGATATCAGTGATACGATTCGCTGATGACATTGCTATCCTGAGTGAAAGTGGAGGAGAATTACATTATCTGCCGAACGGAATGAATAGTCTAATGAGTACACAGTATGGATTGAGAGTAAATCGAAGAAAGACGAAGGTAATGATGAAGAAATTTCTGAGAATGTACATCTGGAGTACAGCATTGTACGGTAGTGAAACATGGACTGCGGGAAAACCGGAACAGAAGAGAATCGAAGCATTTGAGATCTGGTGCTTCAGACGCATGCTGAATATCAGATGGACTGATAAGGTAAGGAATGAGGAGGTTCTACGCATAATCGGAGAGGAAAAGAGTATTTGGAAAACACTGATAAGGAGAATGGACAGGACGATAGGACATCTGTTAAGACATGAGAGAATGACTTCCTTGGTGCTAAAGGGAGCTGTACAAGGCAAAAACTGTAGAGGAAGTCAGAGATTGGAATATATGCAGCAAATAATTGAGGATGTAGGTTGCAAGTGCTACTCTGCGATGAAGAGGTTAGCACAGGAGAGGAATTCGTGGCGGGCCGCATCAAACCAGTCAGAAGACTGTTGAAAATATATATATGTCTCTCGAGCACACCCACCTGACACTGTTAAAGGTGATATATGTGACATCGACCCATCCTCCTACAGAACACTTGAAGGAATGGCTTAAGTCTGATAAAAGCAATGCTACTTCTCTTTAATACTTAAGGAACAACACTATTTGTGAGAACCGGCCGTAATTCGGAAATTTAGTTTAGTTTCCAAATAAAGTACACTATGGGAGGATAGTCCTGTTAATAGGAAAAGCTACTCAATAGAGTTACCCTTTTACAGGAGTTGACCGTATGTTGTGTCTAATGGACAAGTAAATCAGACTATTCAGTTCTTTTCCTAAGATCTTACCCAGTGGTTAGAAACAAACGCAGTACGAATAGTATTATAAATAAGCTAGGACAACTCATTTCTATGTTTCTTTGGTGGTTTAAAATATGTACTAACTGTCGCCAGCCTATCCAGGCAATGAATCTGTGAAGTATTGGAAAAGCAGAAGTATGAATTTTGGCCACTTTCTTGCTACTGTTTAAGTTGTTTCTTCAAATAAATATTACTTCACGTAAACAGTGTTGCTACAGACACTGGAATTATTTGACTACTAGATTCTTATACACTACGTTTTTAAAAGAGAAAAAGCCCAGCATATAACTTGAAGGAAGCTAAAACAAAATTGGCCTGGGTGGACCTTTAGAAAAGGCCTGACCTTAATGATTAATTACGTAATTGGCACCTATCTTTACTTCATTTTTCCTACAAAAATAAATAAGTTACACTAATCTAACCTTCCCCACTTGTATCTGGACAGTTTCCATATGTTGGGGGGTGCATTTGAAGGGCCAGGATTTGAGTCCCGAAAAGGGAACCGTGAATTTTAATTTCACGCCAGTTTCTGGGTGGGAGTGGGGTGGGATGTCACCACAGCCCTGGGATAAAGAAACTCCCACCAAAATTCGAAATTGCCGCCAAAATTCGGATTTCCCACCAGAATTCGAAACTCCATCCAATAGGGTATGTGGGGGAGAGGAGGCGTAGGGGGAGGGTGGGGAGAGGTGGAGGGGGTTGGGGCCCACGTGCAGGCTGAGAAAAACGCACGATGTCCTCTGGGGGTGGGGGTGGGCGTGGTCGGGCTGGGGGTGCCGTGATTGGGGAGATTAATTGATTAATTTAATAATTTGCATATCAATTTGTTATCAAAATTGCACCTGTAACCCCATCTTCCTGCTACTATCAGATATATATATAGACAGTATGTAGCAAACAAAGCTGTTGTTGCGTACTGTCTTTATATATCTGACTACCAAGATTTTCCAGACAATCCGATGATGGGCTCTACCTGAAATACATCGCTTAAAGGCATTGGTTTGTATGTTGATGGCTTTTTATTTTGTGACCAATACAGCAATTTTACACTGTTCGTACTGATCTGTAGTATGTTCACATTCTTCCTGTGTGAATTCATGTCAGAATCACAACCTATAATTACATGTCTGGCAACCTATACCTGTTGAAATATCGATCGTTTTACCTATGAGGAGTAATGTGTAGCATTTGGTGATGTAGGCAGCCTTACTGTTGTAGTTCATTGCTCACAGTAAATTACTTAAACATACCATCCGGGCAGATGCAAATCCACAAGCACAACTGTGGTATATGCAGGACCTGCACCACCCCATTTTATACCGATCATGTGACAGAAGATGACGGTCTTGGGAGAGCCAGTCCTGACAAAACTCTACCATCTGGTGAGCAAGATGTATGAAACAGGCGAAATACCCTCAGACTTCAAGAAGAATATAATAATTCCAATCCCAAAGAAAGCAGGTGTTGACAGATGTGAAAATTACCGAACTATCAGTTTAATAAGTCACAGCTGCAAAATACTAACACGAATTCTTTACAGACGAATGGAAAAAGTAGTAGAAGCCGACCTCGGGGAAGATCAGTTTGGATTCCGTAGAAACACTGGAACACGTGAGGCAATACTCACCTTACGACTAATCTTAGAAGAAAGATTAAGGAAAGGCAAACCTATGTTTCTAGCATTTGTAGACTTAGAGAAAGCGTTTGACAATGTTGACTGGAATACTCTCTTTCAAATTCTAAAGGTGGCAGGGGTAAAATACAGGGAGCGAAAGGCTATTTACAATTTGTACAGAAACCAGATGGCAGTTATAAGAGTCGAGGGACATGAAAGGGAAGCAGTGGTTGGGAAGGGAGTAAGACAGGGTTGTAGCCTCTCCCCGATGTTGTTCAATCTGTATATTGAGCAAGCAGTAAAGGAAACAAAAGAAAAATTTGGAGTAGGTATTAAAATTCATGGAGAAGAAATAAAAACTTTGAGGTTCGCCGATGACATTGTAATTCTGTCAGAGACAGCAAAGGACTTGGAAGAGCAGTTGAATGGAATGGACAGTGTCTTGAAAGGAGGATATAAGATGAACATCAACAAAAGCAAAACAAGGATAATGGTATGTAATCTAATTAAGTCGGGTGATGCTGAGGGAATTAGATTAGGAAATGAGACACTTAAAGTAGTAAAGGAGTTTTGCTATTTGGGGAGCAAAATAACTGATGATGGTCGAAGTAGAGAGGATATAAAGTGTAGACTGGCAATGGCAAGGAAACCGTTTCTGAAGAAGAGAAATTAACATCGAGTATAGATTTAAGTGTCATGAAGTCATTTCTGAAAGTATTTGTATGGAGTGTAGCCATGTATGGAAGCGAAACATGGACGATAAATAGTTTGGACAAGAAGCGAATAGAAGCTTTCGAAATGTGGTGCTACAGAAGAATGGTGAAGATTAGATGGGTAGATCACATAACTAATGAGGAAGTATTGAATAGGATTGGGGAGAAGAGAAGTTTGTGGCACAACTTGACCAGAAGAAGGGATCGGTTGGTAGGACATGTTCTGAGGCATCAAGGGGTCACCAATTTAGTACTGGAGGGCAGCGTGGAGGGTAAAAACCGTAGAGGGAGACCAAGAGATGAATACACTAAGCAGATTCAGAAGGATGTAGGCTGCAGTATGTACTGGGAGATGAAGAAGCTTGCACAGGATAGAGTAGCATGGAGAGCTGCATCAAACCAGTCTCAGGACTGAAGACCACAACAACAACAACAACATGTGACAGAACCTCACTGCAACGTGTCATGAGCGATGGATTGGTCAGAGGGGTCTGGCAGTATGGCCTTCGCATTTTCCAAACCTGAATCCGTTGCATGGGAATAAATGTCGAACAATAAATAGATGCCTAAAAAGCGAAACGAGCAAAGAAAGAAAAGTTCCAATGCTTGTCTACAGAAGTGAATCGTGGATTACAAGTAAATGTCAAGAAGGCCGCGTACAAGCAACGGAGATGAGGTTTCTGAGAGCAGTGAAGGGAGGCGGAAAAGGCGACGGATTTCGACATTCGAAAATTACGAAAGAACTGAATATATTTAACATCCTCAATAAAGTACAAGAAAATAGGAAAAACTGGAACATCTCGAAAGAATGATTGGAGAAAGATCACATCTCAGATAAGAAGACTTAAGCCAGTTGGGAGAAGTCAAGGAAGACTGAGGCAGCGATGGGTACCGTAACAGGCAGAACAAGAAAATGGCCTAATGATTGAAGTGAACATGACGATGATGATGACGATGATGATGATGATGATAATGATGATAACGATCGTGGTGTACGGCCACCCTATCGACCATGGACCGAGGTTACAGTAGCGTGTGACCAACGTATGTGATGCAGTCACAAAGGAACCAGGTGCGAAGAAAGGCTGGATGATGTGTCAGGAAGCATGGTAACCGCACGCAGCATTACCTATAGCGCCCACATCTACGTAACAGGCAGATCGGAAAGAGAGGACAGATTGACCCATACGTCAACAGGTTTTTGTTTCCTCACATATCATTGTAGGAACATTCGTCTAGCTCTGAAGAATGCTACCTTCTGTAGAAATAGGTGACACTTTTTTTAAAGAACCGATGTAGCCTTGTCTTTGTCCTCCTGCCGTTCCATGTACTCGAAACGGTTTTTCTTCTAAGCCATTGTACTGTCTCTATCCGATGGTCACACTTCATTGAAATGAATCATTTTTTGGATTAGAAATAAAAATTGAAAAAAAAACTTATAAAAGAATGGTATGTTGCAGGGGTTTCGTTTAAACTGAATTAACTAGCTTCTCCAGTCACGCTCACAGTACCACGCGATCCGACCGACTGCCGATTCATCGACTGTCCTAAATTATAATGACGCCGCAAAAACTGCAGTGACGTGTGACCAACTCGTGGCGTCAATAAAGGCTTTATTATTCGTTGTCTCCACAAGGGTAAATAGACAGCTTTCCAGTCCTAGCTCCTGTGAAAAACCATTAGTGGTATCGAGAATCGAACCTGGGTCTTCTGAGTGATAGGCTCTCGCTGCCCAGATACTGAGGTGTAAGATCAGTCTCAGTGCAGTCGGTGAGCTGCGTTCCTTTTTCTCTAGCTGTTAAATCCCAGATTTAAGAAAAGTAGACAGACGGGTAAAAAGTAGCTACATTCCTGCTTTCTTCATTCGTTTGCTTTTATAGAGCTACACACGAACCAAAGCTGATTACTAAATATAACAGAGATGCTCTAGCTATTCACTTGAAGGTTCAAACATACGACAAAAGTTTAAGCCTACGTTTCCATTACAAAGAGGTTAAATGAAATCAACCGCCGGAATCAATAATGTTTTAGAACATTTCTCGTGGAGAACAGCGGTCTGGCAAAAAGTACTATAAGGATGTACACAGTCTCGATGGCAATAAATTTTGATGGTAACAGGTTTCAGTCAGTATTTTACCATCCTCAGACATTCACACCATGATGGTAAGCGATGGGTGTGAATAGAGCGTGTGTTTAGCAGTTATTCGTGGAGTTACAACACAATCTCAATTGACCGCTACCGCCTACTATCAAATATGAGAGTTTGAGGATGATGAATAACTGACAGACACTGGTTACCATCAAAATAAATGTTTTTCCAGTTGAGGCTGTTTGTGTCCATTTTTAAAACATCGGAATCAAGATGAACCAGCAGGAAGGAGTACTTCTGCCGTGTGCTGTTCCAGTCTTCCCGTTTCCTGGCATATCATTACAGGAGCTTTCTTTTAGCTGTGGAGTCTTGCACTTCTTCCGTGATGGTGAGGTGCCGAGACTTCTGGTTTGTATGTGTCTGCGTGGCTTTCTTCCAGTTTTCACGTTTAGACGGTCTGTTTTCTTCTCAAGATATCGCCGGAGCTGTCTCGGGGCTCGTTAATCACAGTCTGTCATCTGATGGCCGAGCTGCAAGCCACGGTTTCCTATGTTTCTTTTTTTTATAGTGTGTCTTAACACACTGTTTATCCTACTCAGAGTGCTGGAACTAACGAGGATGTGTTCTGACTTGGTGAAGTCATTGTAATGTTCTTTTTCCAGTGTATCCTCGTAAGTGAAAGACATCTTACTTGCAGCCTGCAATAAGAGCAGCACTCAAAAACTTAATTTCATTACTTGTGATCTCATAGTATATAATTTTCGCCATCGTTAGACAGCCCCCTCTCCCCAACGATGCGGCGCAGCTTTACGTAAGTGTACTTTCTTGAATTATTTTATTTTTGTTGTAATCGCTGGCTTAGGTATTTGTAGAAATATTTGAATTAGGGTATAGATAACAAAAGTTAGAAGACAATGCATTTATAGAAAAATTAGAAGAGCTGTAGTAGCAGTATGAACTCAGGACTTTCTTCGTGTAAATAAGACTGAATTTGCTATCTGCTTCTTTCGTTTTTCAGGACAAATAACATCTAGACAGTTCTTGAATTAGACCACTATAGTAATCGTATAAGTTCCTCATTGTGTGTGATGAGAATTTCTTCTTCTTTTTAAGTTGTAAAGCAACTAGTATCAAAGCTGTTTTGTCCTTTTTTTAACTTTTATACTCATCCATGCCATTCATGGAAGGGCATGTATCACGTGCGTCAAATATAGAGCTCGAAGTAAAGATGACTGTGATCGCAATTAGACTGTAAACATCGGGATACTGTAGGAAAGTACTGCTCGACCGGAGTCTACCTGCTGGAGAGCATTTGTAATCTCTGTGGAGCAAGGAGGAACGAAGGAGCTCTGGTACTTTAGAAGACCTCCGGCACCAAGGAAGACAAATATGATGTATGGAAGCGATTGTTGTTATATACTATTCACAGACATGTTAATGAGAGGTCTTTGAGATTGTAAAATTAGTTCGTTCTAAGAGTAGTAACTCCCCATGTAATGTGTAACTGTTTATGAAAGTTTGTGACAATACACAGAGTTAATTGGAAATGACCTACACTTTATTTAACAAGAGAAGCTGTGTTTTGTATTACAGCCACTTCACTTATAGAAATTTGCGCGGAAGAAAGAAATTCGTTGCCGAGGAAGACCAGGGCACAGCGTAACTGGACCCTAAGATGAATCACAAGAGTTGCAAGGCTGAATCTCTACACCAATCTCATAAGGGAATGTTAAGGCGGCGGTGTCAGGTATAGCTGCATGGAGTAATAGGGCTAGGACAGACGTTGGTCAACTAGTCAAAACATCGCCACGCAAGCTGAATGCAGCAGTCATCAGCTACTAATAAACATTCCACGTGGCGACCATATGGTCAGAAGTGAAAAGTAACAAATACAAAACAGATTCAAAGGAAGAAATTCGGCACTAAATGAGCAAAGAGAAGACGTGTTGCCAAGGGCAACAGGGATGCCCCTACGCTAAGAGTATTCGTCTAAACTGATGAAACATCTAACCGTAGACGACCCATCAAGAACCATCACGCAGCCAGCAGTGTCCGTCCAGCACGCAGCTGTCGTTGACTGATCCATCTCCAGAGTGCAGTTTACACCACCGCAATGCCAGCACACAGTCTGCACTACTGTAACGCCAGTATGCAGTCTACACCATTGCGACATCAGCATATAGTCTACACCACAGCAACGCCAGCATGCAGTCTAAACCACTGCGAAGCCAGCATGCAGTCTATACCACTGTGATGTCAGCATGGAGTCTGCACCACTGAGACACCAGCACACAGTCTAAACCACTGTGACGCCAGCACACCGTATAAACCACAGTGATGTCATCACGCAATTCGTAACAGCCACACCATCGCCAGCACGCGGTACGACTACCGTGAGCTACAACAGTATTTCACTTCAGAATTGTCCGCCCCGGTAGCTGAGTGGTTCAGAGGGTTAGCTGCCCTCTGTAATAAAAAAACTGAGTCAATGGATCAATAACGAACTTCAAAGGGCGTCTGGGAACGTCCGCCACGAACAATTGCAACGAACTATAAAGAACAAAATGAGATTACAAAACAAAAAAAAAAAGTGGTCAGCGCGACAGACTGTCAATCCAAAGGGCCCGGGTTCGATTCCCGGCTGGGTCGGAGATTTTCTCCGCTCAGGGACTGGGTGTTGTGTTGTCCTAATCATCATCATTTCATCCCCATCGACACGTAAGTCGCGTCAGATCGAAAGACTTGCACCAGGCGAGCGGTCTACCCGACGGGAGGCCCTCATCACACGACATTTCATTACTTCAGAATTGTTTTTGTGGGTGGAGTGTGGTGATTCATAGCATTTGTGAGTTTCTGAGTTTCTCTATGCTGGTGATAACAAGAAAAATGTCAACAGTGGCTAAAATGGAAATGTTATAACAAAAAGTGGAAGACATACTAAGACAGTCAAATGAAAAGCTTTCACAAGTAACAAAAGAATCTAATGAAAATTTTTCGAAGATCGATAAGAAATTCGAACAAGTAATGAACAGTATTGGTAAATTTCAGTAAAATATTAATGACAGGTTTGCGCAAATAAGTCAAGACTTAGGGACCAGATTATAGATGCTCTTGTGCAAGTAATGGAAACCAAAACAGACTGCGAAACGAATTAGAATCTCAGATTAAAGACATTCATGAAGCTTTAGAGGCGCATTTAGGACATAAACTAAATCAAAGACTGGCCGTGTTAAGAGACGAAAGATACACTGAAGTCTTGAAGCAAAGTGACTTAGTTTGGGCAGAGATACATGAACAACCAATGATTTGCATACAGACGTAAATTGTTTACAAAACTTTGCAGAAACAGAATGTAAGTTGGTAAAAGATCAGGTGTCAGATGTGAAACGCCCATAGAAATTTTAGAAAAGAGAAGCGACAACGGAGATTCCGTATATTTGGACGAGATACATACAAGTTTGAAGTAAAAGTTACAAGCACTGTTGGATCAGAAATTTCAGGAGTCTTCAAGCACTTTAGGAAATGGGCAGCTTTCTGGGGAGGGAGTCACTAACAACGCCAATTAATTTAAAAGACTATGGAGTGAATTGACAAAAGCTAGGAGGGCATTAACAGAAAGTCAAGTTAAAGGTAAATCTTTCGATGCAACAACACTATTAGAGGAACTACAGTTGGGAAGTGGAATTAACTTTTATAAACATTTTCCAAAGTGTAAACCAGATTCCAACATACTTCCTTGATCGATTTCCGGGCCATTACCACAAAAATAGGAAGACGCTAGAAGGATAGATTTCATTTTGAGTTATTTGTCAGGGGGCGCTGCTCAGTGTGGAAACGCTCACTCCGGAGAGTTTACCTGGAACGACGATTTTCAGGAGAGATTCAAGCATAAGTATTGGTCTAAAACTATACAAGAGAAATCGTCACTAGAATTATTAGACCCGAAACATTTTAACAGTTCAGAGGGTAGTTTCAAAAAATATGTAGAATGGCACCTAACAAGATCTAAGTATTTTGATAACCCAATAAACGAAGTACATCTAGCAAAGGTGTTGTTAACGGGATAATTGCACAATGTAAGAAATAAAATTTTGTATAGTGACTGGTCTACCATGAATGAACTGCTGTCGTTTGTTGAAATTTAGGTACAATGAATAATGAGCGCAACTATCCCAGTCACGAACATGCAGTAGGTAAATTTAACCCTAAATACCGAAAAATTAGGAGGTTAATTATTGTCATGTAAATAAAAGTCAGAAAAGTAAATCTAAAACAGTAGGTAAATTTAACCCTAAATACCGAAAAATTAGGAGGTTAATTATTGTCATGTAAATAAAAGTCAGACAAGTAAATCTAAAACACAAAGCCACAGAGTATGAAGCATTGATACACAAACGTTTGCAAATAGTAGCTTAAAGGCAGGTGCTAGAATAGTTCAACCATTTTCGTCAAAGCTAACAATAGTAACGGAAAACGATCGGTGTCCTGGTCAAGGGGTCATGATTCACGACGTGTCCAACTAACGGTAGGCCCATGTGAAAAAAAAAAGAAAAACTGGATCCCTTTCGTGAGGCAACATCACTATGAAACTGGTTACTTGCTGAAGAAGACAAAGATACAGGTATCGAGTTTACTAAACCAACAGTTTCGGGAATGAGTCATGATCAGGAAGTGAGTGTGTACATAGATTTGGTAAGTGAAATTTATATTCTGTTCCAGTCTTTGTTTGAAGTATTAATACATAAGAGTCTATGTCCAATACTGCTGGTTACTGGGGTATACCTAGTAGGAGTAAGTGGAAGCAAAACAAGACAAATTAAGCATGAAGTGCGGTTACCATTACCGTTAAACAATTTTACGTTTTTTAAGACATGCTTAGTAGCGCCTAGTGTAAATTTTCAGTTGTTACTACGTATTGATGGGCTGATGAGATTTGAAATCATACTGGATTTTTCATCACAGATATTAACATGTACTTATCAAGACCATTTATTTGTAGTACCATTTAGTGGGAAGATTACTGGTAATACCAAGACATATAACATCCGCCTTGCATGAACTCGCATGGTGATAGATTTAGAGGACACTTTGGATACACAAAGTACTCTGCAACAACTAATTAGGACGAAAACTTATGTATCTGCTCTGTTAACTGAGTTACAGGAAGATGATCTATACCATACATTCATGAAGTATAGTAAATATTTCTCAGATAAAACTGGAGCACTTGGTAACTATGTATTTAGTTTTAAGATCAAAGATGGATCACCTTTTTTCTGTAAACCATATCCAGTAACATTAAGTGTGTGACCAGCCGTACAAGAGGAGATTAATAAAATGTTAGAAAGAGGAATAATAGAAAGGAGTTTTAGTGTACGCAGTAACCCATTACTAGTAGTGCATAAAGCAATGGGAGCATATAGTGTTGGATGCACATACTCTTAAAAAGCACATAGAACCTGAAAGAGATCGAACAGTCAGTATAGACGAAATATTGACAAATTTTGAGCAAGCAAAGTATTTTAGCTCGATGAACCTCATGTGTGGCTACTGGCAAGTCAAACTTGATGAGACTTCAAATAAATGCATTGCCCTTTTGTATGAGGGCAAGTCATACATACCAGTTTAGAGTGTTGTCCTTTGGATTAAATATCTCAGTATCAGTATTCATAAGAGCCTTGGATTCTGCACTAGGTAAGGATTTACTGAAAGAACTAATAATCTGTATAGATGAAATACTCCTAGTGCCCAAGACATGGGAAGAACATTGTGATTTACTCGTCAGAACATTAGAAAGTTTTTATGTTAATGGACTGACTATCAAAGTCGATTTTTGGGAGAAAAGAATTTAAGTTTCTTGGTCACTTGGTAGGCAAGTATGTTGGCCCATACAGAGTCGAAGGGGTACCACACCCCAAAACATTAATTTTGGTAGAGCCAACAGTGGAGAAAGAGAAAGGTTTATATAATGTGGAAATAGTAAATAAATACAAACAGTGAACTTTTTGACGGAAAAAATGCTCAGTCAGCTATGAATTTGAAGAACACAGTATAAGATATGTTATGTCACTATTGTCAAGGATGTAGCTGATGACTTTTATTAACTTTTGTAGTAATTTGATATGTTGTGGATGGGTTTGTGTAACTTTTATAGGGGAGGTGTGGGATTTGTACGTATTACACACACACACACACACACACACACACACACACACACACACACACACACATTCATACACACATATACACAAATCAGACACACCCAAATGCATATACATGCCTACACACTATGCACTAACAAAGATAATTTAGCAATGTTCTTTTGCTAGGCTTGCCACTGCTTCGAGGGGAGGGAGGAATAGGGCAGGGTGTTGTACTAATAAACTTGAAACAGAAATGACAACCCAGGGCTATAAAGGAAAAGGAGTTTTGGAGGGAGAAAAATAGACAGGAGAGCTCGTTGCAGAATAGTGGGAGATAGCTGGACTTTCATGGAGAGTGCAGCCTTAAGATGAGGTGAAGTGAAAGGAGGGAAGTACTGAAGTACTCAATTAAGTAGTAAAAAAGGGGGGGTGAAGTACTTCAGATTGGGAGCTATGGGTAAGTAATCCAGAAAGAAGGGACCTTATGCCAGGTTATGGTGGATCCGCGGAAGGGAGGGCGCCAACCACTTTAGAGGACCGAGCGAGGTGGTGTAGTGGTAGCACACTGGACTCGCATTCGGGAGGACGACGGTTCAATCCCGTCTCCAGCCATCCTGATTTAGGTTTTCCGTGATTTCTCTAAATCGTTTCAGGCAAATGCCGGGATGGTTCCTATGAAAGGGCACGGCCGATTTCCTTCCCAATCCTTCCCTAACCCGAGCTTGCGCTCCGTCTCTAATGACCTCGTTGTCGACGGGACGTTAAACACTAACCTAACCCTAACCCACTTTAGAGGAAACGAGAGGTACATTACAACAATCGGGCCTACGAAATAATAGGAAGAGAGTACTTAATCCCTGGAAAGATAGCCTACAAGAGGGCAGAAATGCTTATGGGTAACATTTGCGAGGAAAAAGGAGTCAGTACCCAGCATAAGGGATCATATCCTCTAAACCAGACAATAAATTGAGAAAGCAAAAATTAGCTAACTCTGTAATTTACCGCAGGTATCTGAGTGTCTGCGGAATCTCATGTTTGATTTTAAAGTTGTATATAAAAATTGCTTACTCCGAAGGCAAGAATACAAATTAATGGAATTAATGGCTAAAGAGCTGAAAGTGCTCTGAAAGAAAGCAACGTAATTATGATTCACTCGGTGTCACTTTTCTAACCAAAACATAGGAGCTATTAAATATAAAACAACAGAGTTAACGAAAATTCTAAGGAGATGATATATACTCGTATGTTTGTATTGACTGACTGTTAAGTGTATGATCGCGACATCTTTTCTCTTAGTGGAGGGATATGTAATGATCAATGCCATTCAGGGAAGAAAACGTACCTAGTACGTCAAATATAGAGCTCTGAGTAAAGATGAGCGTGATTTCAATTCGTTTGTAAACATCGGAATACTATAGGATACTATTACTCGACAGGTGTGGAGTTTATCTGCTGGAGAGCATCTGTAATCTCCGTGGAGCAAGGAGGGACAAATGTTATCACAGACGGCTTCCAGCACAAAGGAAGACGAATATGATGTATATAAGCGATTGTTGTTATATACTATTCACAGACATGTTACTGAGAGGTCTTTGAGACAGTAATATTAGTTCATTGTGGGAGTGGTAACTTCCCTCGTAACGTGTAACCCTTTACGAAAGTTTGTGAACAATATACAGAGTTAACTGGAACCATTGAACACTTTATTTAACAAGAGAAGCAGTGTTTTGTTTTACAGCCTCTTCACTTGTAGAAATTTGCACGGAAGAAAGAAGTTTGATGTCGAGGAAGAACAGGGCACAGCATAGCTGGACCCTGTGATGAATCACAAGAGTTACAAAGTTGAATATTTACACCAGCCAAATAAGGGAGTCTTAAGGCGTCGGTGTTAGATGTAGCTGCGTGGAGTAATAGGTCTAAAACAGACGTTGATCAAGTACTCTAAACATGGCCACACAAGCTGAATACAGCAGTCATCAGCCGCTAATAAACACTCCACTTTCACTGACTTCAGTACAGTTACACTACTGGCCATTAAAATTGCTACACCAAGAAGAAATGCAGATGATAAAAGGGTATTCATTGGACAAATATACCATACTAGAACTGACATGTGATTACATTTTCACGCAATTTGGGTGCATAGATCCTGAGAAATCAGTACCCAGAACAACCACCTCTGGCCATAATAACGGCCTTGATACGCCTGTGCATTGAGTCAAACAGAGTTTGGATGGCGTGTACATGTACAGCTTCCCATGCAGCTTCAACACGATACCACAGATCATCAAGAGTAGTGACTGGCGTATTGTGACGAGCCAGTTGCTCGGCCACCATTGATCAGACGTTTTCAATTGGTGAGAGATCTGGAGAATATGCTGGCCAGGGCAGCAGTCGAACATTTTCTGTATCCAGAAAGGCCCGTACAGGCCTTGCAACATGCGGTCGTTCATTATCTTGCTGAAATGTAGGGTTTCGCAGGGATCAAATGAAGGGTAGAGCCACGGGTCGTAACACATCTGAAATGTAACGTCCACTGTTCAAAGTGCCGTCAATGCGAACAAGAGGTGACCGAGACGTGTAACCAATGGCACCCCATACCATCACGCCGGGTGATACGCCAGTATGGCGATGACGGATACACGCTTCCAATGTGCGTTCTCCGCGATGTCGCCAAACACGGATGCAACGTTTTGCCATTCACGCACCCAGGTTCGTCGTTGAGTACACCATCGCAGGCGCTCCTGTCCGCGATGCAGCGCCAAGGGTAACCGCAGCCATGGTCTCTGAGCTGATAGTCCATGCTGCTGCAAACGTCGTCGAACTGTTCGTGCAGATGATTGTTGCCTTGCAAACGTCCCCGTCTGTTGACTCAGGGATCGAGACGTGTGCCTCCGCCGTGCGGAAATTTAGAACCGCGCCCACGATGATCACTGCAGCCAGCCAAGACAGGAAGTCTGCTCCAGTTCCAGCGCCGCCAACCGTACGCCACCGTAACCGCCAAAGGACCTCGGAACCGACGCGTGAGCATGTTGGTATTCTGTCAGACTCACTTGGCAAGACTGTAGAAACGGCGAACTCCTACAGACAGTAACATAAGTGTTAATGTGTTCCAATGTGCTCCGCTCAAGGAGAGCCAGGACATAAACACTGGATAGTCAACTAGTAGAGAACGAAGTCTGAATGTGAAAGCTTTCCTTTTGTTGTTTCAAGAACTTGCCTTTAGATGCGCACTTATTTCACTGTCAGGAAAGAGTTACAGCGTTGGTTACTTGTTTCTTTGACGGTCAACGAAGACCATTTGTGTTAAATTCATTGTGTTATTAAATGTAGAGGATGAACTACATGCTCTTGTGTTTCTTGTAGAGGTGTTCAGGGTTCAGGATACGTCATAAACTTTTACAAAACAGCAAAAACAGCAACCAAAGTTAACGGATAAAAGGTAAAAAGTGTTTGAATTAGTTTATACAAATTTTCTTTTAATGGTAAAAAATAAATTTGTATACTTTTCCGCGATCATGAGAATGGAGGGGACAGTGAAACCTGTTCCAGTATCCGAAAACAAGTATAATACCTGAGCGTGGCTTTTGAAGTAACAAGTCTTAGTGAAATGAACTCTTCCCGAACATCACTGTACCAACCGACCGCCGTGTCATTCCTAGTCGATAGACGTCACTGAAGAGGTATGTGGTCACTACACTGCTCTCCCAACCGTTGTCAGTTTTCGTGACCGGAGCCGCCACTTCTCAGTCAAGTAGCTCCTCAGTTGGTCTCAGAAGGACTGAGTGCACCCCACGTGTCAATAGCGCTCGACAGACATGGAAAGTCACCCATCTAAGCCCGACAACACTTACCTTTGACGATCTGACGGGAATCCGTTATTGAATAGCTTACTAGTTCAGTTTCCTGAAAAAAAAATTAAAAGTTAGTCTTCTTTTATATAACAGAAAATAAGGAAGCAATAGCTTATACAGTAACATATTACTCCAAAGAATAAGTTACTAGATAATGCACAGATTCCTCATACAAAAATTAAATGTTAAAATCTTTTTTTGTAAAAGAAAGCAAGAAAGCAGTAACTTACACAGTAAAAAAACACTTTACAGGGCAATTTCTAATGAGTCCATATAATTAACCACAAATCTAATGAGGGGGTTTATGTGCAAGAAACACAAAGTTAAGATGCTTTTGTAGCAAAACAACGCGAACGTGATTCACAATGTAGTACTAGAATATTGTGAGTGAACAGTTACTAATTTAGCAAAACGTGGCAAGTTAAAACTATTACCTGACTCGGGCCATACAACAGTATCTAAACTATTTCATTAGAGACGTTCCGAAACCCTATGTACACTTTTCAGAACACTGGGAGAAAAATGACAAAACCGGAAAATCAATTCTACAATAGAAGAACAGTTACTCCTAAGTGGAATAAGCGGGACACACATCTTCAACATTAAATTTAATCACCTGTAAATGGAAGTGAAGCTTTAGCTTTGATCTAATTTATGAAATAATATAATTTGGCTGCATCACGCAGACAATGACAGGAGTGACAGTTCAGTCCACACTTGTCGAGAGAAAAACACAACCAAAACAAAAGTCGGCCGAATTTAAACTATCGGTACTCCAAAATCCCTCTGCAGCCTATATATTTATATCAAAAACAGTTTTGCATCACCCCAGTTCCCAGAACTCCTGAAGATAGTCATTGACTGGGGATATTGTATCACAGACACAGTCCCTTTGACTGTTCAGGGATGTCACTAAACCCACCCAAAGATGTAACAAACTTGCATGAGCTGCGCCTATTAGACAGAGGGGGTCCGACAGTCGATCAGATCCAGTCATTCCATGAGGAAGGAGGTACACGGCTCGTGTTTGTAGTTCAACCATACCTAGACGGTCAATACCGCGGTTTGATAGCCTCCACATTGTTACTTTGTGCCAGAAAGGGCTCTCAACAAGGAAAGTGTCCAGGCGCCTCGGAGTGTTGTTCGGACATGGAGGAGATACAGAGACAGGAACTATGACATGCCTCGCTCAGGCCGCCCAAGGGCTACTACTGCAGTGGATGACCGCTAACTACCGATTATGGCTCAGAGGAACAATGACAACAACGCCACCATGTTGAATAATGATTTTCGTGCAGCCACAAGATGTCGTGTTACGACTCACTGTGCGCAATAGGCTGCATGATGCAACCCGGTTATACAGAGCGCCATAGACACACTGTCCAGCGAGTGGACCAAGGTGGAGGTTCCCTGCTGTTTTGGGGTGGCAATATGTGGAGCCGAGGTACGCCGCTGGTGGTCATGGAAGACGCCGTAATGACTGTACGATACGTGAATGCAATCGTCTGACCGACAGTGCAACCATATCGGCAGCATACTGGCGACGCAATCGTCATCATGGACAACAATTCGCGCCCACATCGTGCACATCTTGTTAATGACTTTCTTCAGGAAAACGACCTCGCTAGACTGCAGTGGCTAGCATTTTCTCCAGACGTGAAGCCTATCGAACACGCCTAGGATAGATTGAAAAGGGTTGCTTATGGACGACGTGATCCACCAACCACTCTGAGGGATCTACGCCGAATCGCCGTAGAGGAGTGGGACAATATGGACTAACAGTGCCTTGATGAACTGGTGGATAGTATGCCAAGACAAATACAGGCATGCATCAATGCAAAAGGACGTGCTACTGGGTAATAGAGGTATCGGTGTGTACAGCAATCTGGACCACCACCTCTTTTTTGATATACTATCGACGAGTCATCAATTATTTGATGAGTTGTTACCTTTACTCCTTAAATTATTTATACATACGTTTATGTAGAGAAGGAGTTTGTTAATGTTGACTGGAATACTGACTTCGAAATTTTGACAGTAGCAGGGGTAAAATATAGGGCGTGAAAGACTATTTACAACTTGTACAGAAACCGGACGGCAGTAATAAAAGTCATGGAGCATGAAAGGGAACCAGTAACTGAGAAGGGAGTGAGACAAGATTGTAGCTTATCCCCGCTATTGTTCGATCTGTATGTTCAGCAAGCAGCAAAGGAAACCAAAGAAAAATGTTGAGAAGGAATTAAAGTTCAGGGAGGAGAAATAAAAATTTTGAGGTTTGCCGATGACATTGTAATTTTGTCAGAGACAGTAAAGGACTTGGAAGAGCAGTTGAATGGAATGAACAGTGTCTTGAAAGGTGGGTACAAGATGGAAAACAACAAAAGCAAACCAAGGATAATGGAATGTAGTCGAATTAAATCAGGCGATACTGAGGGAATTAGACTGAAAGTGAGACACTTAAAGTAGTCGATGAGTTTTGCTATTTGGGCAGCAAAATAACTGATGATGACCGAAGTAGACAGGAAATAAAGTGTAGACTGACAATGGCAAGAAAAGAGTTTCTGAAGAAAAGAAATTTGCTAACATCGAATAAACACTGAAGAGCCAAAGAAACTGGTACACCTGCCTAATATCGTTTAGGGCCCCGCAAGCACGCAAAACTGCTGCAACACGACGTGGCATGGACACGACTAATGTCTGAAGTAGTGCTGGAGAGAAGTGACATTATGAATCTTGCAGGACTGTCCATCAATCCGTAAGAGTACGAGGGGGTGGAGATCTCATCTGAGCAGAAAGTTGCAAAGCATCCCAGATATTCATGTCTGGGGAGTTCGGTGGCTAGTGGAAGTGTTTAAGTTTAGAAGAGTGCTCCTGGAGCCACTCCGTAGCAATTCTGGACGTGTGGGGTGTCGCATTGCCCTGCTGGAATTGCCCAAGTCCATCAGAATGCACAATGGACGTGAAAGACTGCAGGTGATCACACAGGACGCTTACGTACGTGTCACCTGTCAGAGTCGTATCTAGACGTATCAGGGGTCCTATATCACTCCAACTGTACATGCCCCCACACCTTTACAATGCCTCCACCAGCTTGAACAGTCCCCCGCTGACATACAGTGTCCATATGCTCTTGAAACGAGACTCATCCGACTAGGCAACATGTTTCCAGTCATCAACAGTCCAATGTCGGTGTTGACGGGCTCAGGTTAGACGTAAAGTTTTGTGTCGTAAAGTCATCAAGAGTACACGAGTGGGCTTCCGACTCCGAAAGCCTATAACGGTGATGTCTCATTGAATGGGTCGCACGCTGACACTTGTTGAAGGCCCAGTATTGAAAGCTGCAGCAATTTGCGGAGGGATTGCACTTCTGTCACTTTGAACGATTCTCTTCAGTCGTCGTTGGTCCCGTTCTTGCAAGCTCTTTTTCCGGCGGCAGCGATGTCGGAGATTTGATGTTTTACCGATTGCTGATATTCACGGTACACTCGTAAAAGGGCCGTTCGGGAAAATCTCCACTTCATCGCTACCTCGGAGATGCCGAGTCCCATCACTCGTGCGCCGACTATGACACCACGTTCAAACTCACATAAATCTTGATAACCTGCCATTGTAGCAGCAGTGATCGATCTATCAACTGCGACAGACACTTGATGTCTTATATAGGCGTTGCCGACCGCAGCAGCGTATTCTGTCTATTAACATATATCTGTATTTGAATGCACGTGACTATACCAGTTTCTTTGGCGCTTCAGTGTAGTTTTACGTGTTAAAAATTCCTTCTGGAAGTATTCGTATTGAGTGTAGCCATGTATGGAAGTGAAACATGGACGATAAACAGTTTAGACAAGAGAAGAATAGAATCTTTTGAAACGTGGTGCTACAAAAGAATGCTGAAGGATAGATGGGATAGAATAGCACGGGGAGCTGCATCAATCCAGTCTGACAACTACAATATCTCTCACCAGAGCGAAGAACTGATATTATCGAACCCAGGCCGCCCGCGTCCCAGGAGAGCATTCTATTACTTGTCTCACTGAATCATTAGTCTATGGATTAACAGAACTCCTACAAGAATTACATACACTCCTGGAAATGGAAAAAGAACACATTGACACCGCTGTGTCAGACCCACCATACTTGCTCCGGACACTGCGAGAGGGCTGTACAAGCAATGATCACACGCACGGCACAGCGGACACACCAGGAACCGCGGTGTTGGCCGTCGAATGGCGCTAGCTGCGCAGCATTTGTGCACCACCGCCGTCAGTGTCAGCCAGTTTGCCGTGGCATACGGAGCTCCATCGCAGTCTTCAACACTGGTAGCATGCCGCGACAGCGTGGACGTGAACCGTATGTGCAGTTGACGGACTTTGAGCGAGGGCGTATAGTGGGCATGCGGGAGGCCGGGTGGACGTACCGCCGCATTGCTCAACACGTGGGGCGTGAGGTCTCCACAGTACATCGATGTTGTCGCCAGTGGTCGGCGGAAGGTGCACGTGCCCGTCGACCTGGGACCGGACCGCAGCGACGCACGGATGCACGCCAAGAACGTAGGATCCTACGCAGTGCCGTAGGGGACCGCACCGCCACTTCCCAGCAAATTAGGGACACTGTTGCTCCTGGGGTATCGGCGAGGACCATTCGCAACCGTCTCCATGAAGCTGGGCTACGGTCCCGCACACCGTTAGGCCGTCTTCCGCTCACGCCCCAACATCGTGCAGCCCGCCTCCAGTGGTGTCGCGACAGGCGTGAATGGAGGGACGAATGGAGACGTGTCGTCTTCAGCGATGAGAGTCGCTTCTGTCTTGGTGCCAATGATGGTCGTATGCGTGTTTGGCGCCGTGCAGGTGAGCGCCACAATCAGGACTGCATACGACCGAGGCACACAGGGCCAACACCCGGCATCATGGTGTGGGGAGCGATCTCCTACACTGGCCGTACACCACTGGTGATCGTCGAGGGGACACTGAATAGTGCACGGTACATCCAAACCGTCATCGAACCCATCGTTCTACCATTCCTAGACCGGCAAGGGAACTTGCTGTTCCAACAGGACAATGCACGTCCGCAAGTATCCCGTGCCACCCAACGTGCTCTAGAAGGTGTAAGTCAACTACCCTGGCCAGCAAGATCTCCGGATCTGTCCCCCATTGAGCATGTTTGGGACTGGATGAAGCGTCGTCTCACGCGGTCTGCACGTCCAGCACGAACTCTGGTCCAACTGAGGCGCCAGGTGGAAATGGCATGGCAAGCCGTTCCACAGGACTACATCCAGCATCTCTACGATCGTCTCCATGGGAGAATAGCAGCCTGCATTGCTGCGAAAGGTGGATATACACTGTACTAGTGCCGACATTGTGCATGCTCTGTTGCCTGTGTCTATGTGCCTGTGGTTCTGTCAGTGTGATCATGTGATGTATCTGACCCCAGGAATGTGTCAATAAAGTTTCCCCTTCCTGGGACAATGAATTCACGGTGTTCTTATTTCAATTTCCAGGAGTGTATTATCCATTCACCATTTTAAAAATAAAAGTTTTCAAGAAAACTCTTTTTCTATTATGTCTAAAACTGACATGGTGAGATCGTGGCTGTGTACAATTAACGTAGGTTAATTCTTACAAAGAAGAAGACAGCAATCAGCCACTATTAATACTGCTATTTATTTAAGTAAATAGCGCCGTAACCGTTTTCGAACTGACAAGTTCATCATCTGACGGCTGTTCACAAGATTTACAAGATGCGCTTTACACTGTTGTGTTAGTAAAATTGCAATCTTTGTGTCAACTTCACACGTGGCAAATACTTTTTGGTGTGTGTGTGTGTGTGTGTGTGTGTGTGTGTGTGTGTGTGTGTGTGTGTGGTGCTTTGCACAATATGGTGATGTGCAAATCATGTAAGTGCTGCATATATTTTGCAATGTTTGAAAAGTACTATTCTGCAGCTTCGCAACAAAATTGCGCGGAATTTTCGATGGCACCAACACACCAAGAATATTTCGCTACAGTAGAAGTATAAAAATCGAAAACTGACGATTATATAAAGTGCATGTTGTAAATCTTGTGAACAGCCTTCTGATGATGAACTTGTCAGTTCGAAACCGGTTACGGCGCTGTTTACTTAAATAAATAGCAGTATTAATAGTGGCTGGTTGCTGTCTTCTTCTTTGTAAGAATCAACCTACATTAACCTCTTTTTCATTCTGAGTTTTAGTTAGAGGCCAATGCTGATTATTTCTGGGTGCTGGGAGGGGGGTACTAACCAATATCTGGTTGCACTGAGAAATGTTGGACAACATTGTTCAAGTCATATACTGGCCCTGGGCTACAATTTACCTAACGAGCTCTCACAACACATTTTGTTCAACTATAAATACGCCAGACAGAATTAAAAAATAGTAACCGTGAAAATAATGCAATAAATCCATTGCGGTGATTGACTGCGACATTGGGTAAGCCAACAAAGTGCTCTGAATGATACCAAAGTTAATAAGCCTTTTTTTACGTTTATTACCTCTTGCTAAAGTGTGAGGAGTATCAGTGCTGAATCTGTTGTTTTTTTCCGATATGCTACAGGATTTTTTCAGTCGTTTCGATTTTTTTTTGAGCCTTTTAGTTTTAAGTTTTAACTTAACGTTAAGGATATACTGAATAACTTATTTTTTAACATTTTCTAGCTTTATTTCAGAATTCTTGCATACCCTTGAATTAATCGTATACACCAGCACATCGTTTAATCAAAAGGCGGCATTCATTTAACACTTATTTAAAAAGTGTAAGTGGGTAACTATGAGCGTCTTTCGAGAAGTAATGCAACACTTCTTTTTTCTGAAAGCATGTTGGCTTCATATAAATTTGCAATACACCATATTACTCCCCACTCTTTTGGCTACAAAACCCTATTTTTCAACATAATCTCCGTTAAGTGCGGCTGCCTTACACCGCCTTACCGGGTAAGACTGCAAACCCGCATGATACAGTTCTACTGATCGACTTCGGAGCCAACGTGTTGCTGCATCAGTAAACCTCTCAGTCATCCACGCATTGCTTCCCGCCGAGTGCACCCTTCCTTGAGTCAAACAGACGGAAGTCGTAAGGTTGGAGATTGGGGCTGTACGTAGAATCAAGAACAGTGCAGTGAAGTTTTTTTAGATACTCTCGGATGCACAGACTTGAGTGAGGGAGTGGCCGCGCGGTTCTGGCGCTGCAGTCTGGAACCGCGAGACCGCTACAGTCGCAGGTTCGAATCCTGCCTCGGGCATGGATGTGTGTGATGTCCTTAGGTTAGTTAGGTTTAACTAGTTCTAAGTTCTAGGGGACTAATGACCTCAGCAGTTGAGTCCCATAGTGCTCAGAGCCATTTGAACCATTTTTTTGAGTGAGGACTTGCATTGTCATGGAGAAGGAGAAGTTCGTTTGCATTTCTGTGGCGACGAACGCATTGCAGGATTCACAGCTGTGTGCAGCCGACCGCCACGCGGGAAGTCGGACAGGTTTTCCCCATCTTTTTGCGGTGATGAAAGGCATGTCCCCCAACGACTCACCGTGCTTTTTTCACTTCCATTTCTCCGTAGACACTCTAAAACTACACATGAATATCTACGATGCTCTGGTTTTTCACGAAAATAAAGTCAGTGACACCTTTCTGCTTGGAACGCACTTTCGTTACAGACGCCATTTTGAAGGCTACATGTAGCGCTGCCACCTTTCGGAACTTCATGAAACTAAAGGAGCTCCAGTGGGAATATTGCACGATGCCCCACGACAAATTCCGCAGTTTTTCAACCGAAATTGGCCCAGAAAAAAAATATGTAGCGTTACTTACTAAACCCTGCTCTTATCAATCGTTTGAGATACAACTCTTTTTGTGTGTTTCTTGCGGCACATGTTTTCAAACACACTGAAGCAGTCTTATCGAAGCCCGTAATTTTAGAATTTTTCCCCCCTCTTGGAAGAGTTTCTACAGTCGTCCATGGCTATTATTCACGGAATATCATATACTGTGCAGTTACCGAAAAAAATGGTCTGGTTGAACAGGAGATCCAGATAAGCGAGGTTCCACTATATTAAATTGCAGAAACTGATAAATTTCGGGTTCGAACAGGCAGAAAGAGAAAGTTATGCGATTAGATGAATGTTAAGCCAGGTGATTCAGCTACACGATTAACTGGCATTTCCATCCTTATTTTTTACCATGTGTGTGCTTTCCCATCACACCGAATGGTCTCGCAAGTAGGACGCTTTAGAAAATGGACCTGTATAGTAATGAAGTACTTCTACTAGAGAAGTGGAGCTGTTACGCGGAGTTGCTTGGCCTTTTCGTTTCAGAACGGAGGACGCGTCCAACAGAATTGTGTGGCGAGCTGAGAGCAGGAAATACGTGTAGGGTGCGGCAGGAAACTGCGGACAGATCTGGGCCGTCGGCAGCTTTTTGGGAGCCGTCCGAGACCGACCCACTTGGACGGACAAAGAGGCAGGCAATTGTGTGGTCACCGCCGCGTCTCCGGGTCGCCGGGATTATTTTTCTTCTTTTCCGCCTCTCTTCTCGCCACTTGTCGCTTTGCGGGAGAGCAGCAGTGTTGGCCAAAAACACCATACGTTATCAGTTTACTTGTGATTTCGTGACTGGAACATCCGCTACACACTAGTCTGAAATGTTTGTTTGCTAGTTTCTCTGATTTGTTTTAAAAGATTACTCACTTAGAAGCAGTGAATGAAGCAATGTGTTTTGATTTCTTCGGATTTCTAGAGCTCTCGCTGCGACTTGCTTTAGACGGGTCAGATAAGGAACATACGGCTTCCAAGTCCCCTATTCTCTCCGTTATTCGTATTACTAGTGTGCACTTCGAAAGTTCACATGAACTAGTTTTTTTATCATGTCAAGGTTGCGACATCTGCTAAAGGCAGAAGTAGAAGGAAGGATGACTCTTGCTTCTACCACGTTTTCCAAGAAAGCGCTATGCAGTTGGTAGGCTTCTAGAACTGAAAGACAATCTGCTGCCCCTCTCGCTCCCCCCACCTTCCCAATCCAAATATATGGGCCAAAGTCCTTCCGACATTAACTATTTAAACAATGACCTACCGAATCAATTAAAAACTGCTTCTTGTAGCCTTCATTTGGATTAAGAGCTAAGGTTTACATTCAACTGAAGCAACCACTTGAGTTAAAAACAGCAATCGACGTCATTGTGAGACAGAATCCTCGAAGATGAAATTGTGTACTGAAGATAAGACTTTCCAAAACTGCACTGAGTACTAGAATACCTTTTGCGTGCCTCTTAGTTTATTCATTGTGTCAGTTGCACAGCTCACGTAATTAATCAAATTCCGCATCATCTGATACTTGGTTTCTAAACTGAAATGCGAATTAGCTCTTCCTGTGAGATTATGCAAATTCCTTTACGGGCTGATGTGTTCTTTTAATCACTACGTCATCACTCTAAGCGACGATCATCCTTGTGCGTAAATTGATTTATTCCGGTTTTTGCACACCTGTATAACTCCTGCACATATCGGCTTTATTACAACAGAACAACCGACGCGAAATCAGTAAAAATAAACATGGCCAAGAACCCTGTACAAGCCGCTTACGAGCGACGCCTTGTATTCAGCCACTCAACAAGTGTCACATGCCAACTTACGGCTTCAAAAAGTAAAGAAACATTATAGTAACTCTTTGTGGCATCGAGATACCGGATTATACTCGATGGACCAGGAAAACACGAACGTCTCCAATCGCTTTCCCAGTTAACCGCAGACTTAACATCTGGTGGACCTGTAATCGCCCTGCTTTTGCAGTGTACGAGAAACAGGTTGACAAAAGACAAACCTGTGCTGCAAACTGTAAAGACATTACGGGTGAAGAAAGGACGTTCGTGCCATAAATGATAATACTTCGCGAGTGCTGGACGTGTGTGAAAATAAACAATAAAATCATGTATAGTGACTACGGATATTGACAACCGTAGTCTGAATATCTCGACTTTTCCATTTGGTGTAATAGATTAAGTTCGAAAGCCGGCCGGTGTGGCCGAGCAGCGGTTCTAGGCGCTTCAGTCTGGAACCGCGCGACCGCTACGGTCGCAGGTTCGAATCCTGCCTTAGGCATGGATGTGTGTGATGTCCTTAGGTTAGTTAGGTTTAAGTAGTTCTAAGTTCTAGGGGACTGATGACCTCAGATGTTAAGTCCCATAGTGCTCAGAGCCATTTGAACCATTAAGTTCGAAATCACAATCACATTAATCCTAGCAGAATAAATTACTTTTATAGCTCACCATACTTCAATATTTTTCCATCGCATTTATTAGACAAACGCGCATTCCGCATGAAGCAATTACTAATTCAACTTACGCCGTTCAGTCTTTTTGAGGTACAGTACAATGTGATGTGTGTTAGACATATTTCCATTTGTGCACGCAGAACACTATCTTTCTAGAATTTTTTCAATCCTGGAAGATCAACAGTACGCCTGAGATGTACAGAAAAACAAATACAGCTACGAGAAACGTCTGAAATGAAAATATAAATGCAATGAGTCTAGAAAAGAGCTTGTAAATAAAAGGCTCGTGCGACCAATCCTAGAATATTGCTCAGTTGTGTGATACCAATATCGAATACGAGTAAAAGGGCGCCGGCCGATGTGGCCGAGCGGTTCTAGGCGCTTCAGTCTGGAACCGCGCGACTGCTACGGTCGCAAGTTCGAGTTCTGCCTCGGGCATGGCTGTGTGATGTCCTTAGGTTAGTTAGGTTTAAGTTGTTCTAAGTTCTAGGGGACTGATGACCTCAGATGTTAAGTCCCATAGTGCTCAGAGCCATTTGAACCATTTGAACCTGTAAACGGGCTTATTGAATGTATTCAATGAAGGGCTGTACGACTTTTCACGTGTTTGTTTGACCCACGGGTGAACGCTTCGGATATGTGAGAGACCTAAATTGGCAGACGTTTGAATAAAGATCCCGTGCAAGTCGCCTGCAACGTTTCAAGCATCACTTTCGAGGTATCTAGGAATATACGAGGCCTGTTCAGAAAGTAAGCTCCGATTGATTGCCAAATTGAAACCACAGTGAACATCAGAAATGTTTTACTTGTAACAATTAGCTACACCTTTCAGCTACTTCTCTACGTAGTCGCCATTCTGAGTTAGACTTTTGTCATAGCGTTGTACCAACTTTTCAATAGCCTCATCATAGAAGGCAGCCGCCAGTGCTTTCCGCCAATTCTCCACGCTGGCCTACACCTCGTTGTCTGTGTCAAAATGTTGTCTTCAAAGACAGCGGTTCATGTGACCAGAGATGAAACTCAGGGGGAGACAATTGCGGACTGTATTGTGGGTAATCTAACATTTCCATTTGAAAACGATGCAGGAGCATCTTCATTGCCCCTGCAGAATGCGGCTGAGAATTGTCGTGAAGACGAAACAGCACGACAGTTATGTAATGTTAGCTGCATAGCTTCAAGCGAAATTTCTCACCAGGCCCTCGTACTTGGCGGCAGACACTATTTTCTAGACATCTTTACGCACTCACTGCGAGCTCAGAAATGAGAAGAGCGACGTGATGCTAACTGGGGTTATACTAGAGACACTACCCAACACATCTGTGCAAAGCTTTATCGGATTTTCATAGTCGTTTCCATTTCGCGACCTATCGGAGCTTACTTTTTGAACGCCCTTCGTACAACAGTCTTGCACGTATCTGTCCCGTAGGCATTGTGAAGGCACAATTTGGCTAACTGCACAGCTCGTGGAGATGTTGAAGCAGTCTTTTTTCCCCCACTCGATACACTAATGGGATGGGAAGAGGCCCAGTGGTTTGCAGAATGTAAACGTAGACGCGATGTAGAAGAAGATAGTTTTCAAGTGGTTTACTCACAAGTTCTAGGATTACATAACGATATCGCAGTATCGGAGTTGGCTGCACTGGATAACGAAATTTGAAGTGTTTGTATACACTCACCACTGATTGTGAGCCTGCAGTGGTTCGGAGGCTGGCTTATGGGCAAATAAAAATTTTAAAAACATTATAAAATGAGTTGTTGCAGTTTCCATACAAACTATCCACTACAGGTCCATGCTTGTCGTCTTGAAATGGCGCTTTGTTCATGAAGAGGAAGTGTGGACTAGTTATAGCTCCGAAATTCGTACTTTGTTCTCTGCACCCCTGAGCGTTGACGGTACTGCTCAAATCACCAACGAAGCTATGATGGTGCATCGGTAAACATGATTCCTCGCCCTCATACCTAACACTTCACCATTTTACAGTGAGACCTATTTGAGCTGACCACTTGGATTGTTGTGACAAAGTGGTCGTCTGGAGGGTTGGTCTTCTTTAAAAGTGATCAAGATAAAATGTGATACTGAACATAATGATTTAAACACAATTAATGACAACAACTGCTACAACGAAAGACAACCTCTTATAATGTATTAATAACCGTAACAATAATGCAGTGCGCACCAAGCATTTAAGTAGTAAAATACGTGGAAACTGGCATCCGTACGCACTTTTTCGTACGTTTGTTTACAGTCACATTCTCACATTACTTTCCTACCTCAGATAGTAAGTACATCATTTTCTGGCTGGAAAGCTCAGAAGCAAGGGATCTGTGTCTAGCAATAATATGTAAGGCATCGCCTAAAGGGATTGCCTCCACAAAAATTGCGTCATCTTCACTATCACTGTCTTGGTTGTCACTGTGGTGAGGATCTGGGTTCATTTCCGCAACGACAGCTTCCCAATTATCACCACTGCTTTAGTACTCAATGTCTTCGTTCACTGTAGAAATGTCCAACTCAATACTGGCAGCATCGCATAGCTGACTGAGGAGTTTATTGATCCATCATCACCTTCTTCTTCTGCAGCATCCACATTTTGTGAAGACTGAAAGCCAGAATTAATGGAGCATTCTCTAATTGCTTCGTTTTTCACTTCATTGCATGTACTTTTGATCCAGCTGATAGCATCACCTACGGTCACAGACGTAGGTAGTTTGCTTTGTCCACTTTCGCAACAAGGGAACGCTGAAGCTTTTAAAAGACCGGATCACTCTTTGGTCAAGATGCAGAACACATGATGTTGTGTTGGGAGGAAAAAATTTACTTCTACGTTTGATAACTTTTCGCTTCAGTGACATGGTGCATTATCTACGAAAAGTAGGATTTTACGTCTCTTAATGCTCATTTTGGAATTAACTTGTCAGCCAAGAACGAAAAATGGCACACGTTATCCATGAATTTTTATTTGCATGCCAAGAAACGCCAAGCAAGGAAATCATTTTTGAAGCACCGTGGACGATTTGCTTCTTTTTCACCGGAGAGGTTAGCACGAAGACAGATCATTAATCTTTGTTTCGCCATTTTGCCACCTTTACATTGATCGCCCTTCACATTTACTGTTTTGTTTGGAATAGCTTTAAAAATAGACCAGTTTCATCCATGTTGTAAATGTCACTATCACAACAGCTACTTGTAATTACGCTAAGTCTCGACATCCAGTCGGATAAAACATCTTGATTAAATTCTACAGTTTCTCTACAGACTGCTCGGAAAAGAAGACTGTGTCGAACACGATATCGTCCTATCAGCCGTTGTTTGCATTATAATTACGAATTCCAAGATCAGAAATAAATTTAAAGAGGTTTTTCTTGTAGCATCAGTCCACTAATAGGCAATGCCTTGGCACATGCTCTATTATACCGCACTAAAACAGCATTATTAACTTCTTCAGATGGTGTGTAACGTGCCGGGCTAAATCCTTGTATTAGCGCCACTTAAAGTTCTCGTCACAACCGTATGTAGTGAAACATATCCTCGCCCAGTAGATAGTGCGCTGTCTTCCTGACCCACCTTGCTTTGCTTATTCAATATTGTCTTCTCGGTAGCTGCGTCCGTCTCACCCAAATCACACTGCAATTAAGAAGCCAGGATCCTAGATTATGTTTTCCAAAATCAAAAGTCAAGACCGTATTCACTGTTGAACACTTATGAGAACCACAGTGCGATTTATTTGTTATCACTCACACACACAATATTCATGTGACCAAGCGTCTTACACTTAATAATCGTCACATTAGGTAGGTCAAAAACTTCCAGTCTTTAACAATGTTCACAACACGCGTTAAATGTTCAAAGCCGAATACAATTACACTTTTTTGGTACCGACCGAAAACGTTAAGCTTCTGTTTCAAGTATTATCACATCAAATTCCGGCACCGACTTGCCGCACTTTTGCTCCATGAGAATCTGACCGAGAACTAACTGAGAACTGCACTAGCTCGGTCCTTATACAGACGAGTGCTTGAATAATTTTTACTTATTCAAATTTACTTAATTCTTAATTAATGCACTTACAAAGTTGAGACTGGAGTGATTTTACGTAGAAAAATATAGGTAGCAAAAGTATCGAAACAGATCTCGGAATTATTCAATAGTTTGGTCACAATTGGCACTGAAAGTCATACAGGCTACAGATTTCAAGTCTTAATATCTATTTAACTAATAGACTTTAGGTTAATTTAAACACTTCGCTGGAATCAATAAAATTTACCCTTTTTTTGGATGCAGTATTATACCTGAATTCTATCTATTAGCTCACTCGAATTTCACTTAATATGTATTGCACAATATACGTCATTGTTCATAACTTTTATTAGGATGCATTTCCAATAAAACTAATTAGTTCATTACTTTCAGAATAGATATTAGATTGTACTGAAATAATAGATTTTACTAGGGGAATTTTATTTAAACTATTTCTGAATTCTGTGTTATGAGGCTGAAGGCCACAGAATCTGTTCTCGGAATCTGAGTAGTGAAAATGAAAAAAAAAAAAAAAGGTTCATTGCTTAACTAAGTTACTGAGGGAGTGTAAAACCAAAACAGGGCAGCAGTGGGCAACCTTGCTTCGTTACAGGTTGCCACCGTCATTTTTAATTTTTGTTGGCGTTTCTACCCATTGCTTAACAAACCTGCCGCGAGTTGCAGTTGTATTCTGTATTCGACTTTCTCCATTAAATTCACTCGATAACTGACGCTAAGATTTTCCTTTTTCACTGTCTCTAATAATGGAAATTCGCTGTTTTAGAGAAACAACAACAATAATCTTTTATTTGAAGAAGCCGTGACTATTCACTACAGAGGAGTGATCAGAACTGTTTGCTATTAGAAGTACAAATGACAATAAAATTTTAAAGGTTTTATGTCACAATGTCGACGAGAAACCTTACATTAATACAGTATTGTAATTCCTTTCTCTATGATTGGTTTTGCTCGTCTCAAAGGGAGGACATTGTTAGTTAAAGAGTGGTCGTTGGTCGGGAAAAGAAGTGGTCACCATAAAGGTAATAAAGATGCATTGCTTCTAAATCAAATGGCTCTGAAGACTATGGGAATTAACTTCTGAGGTCATCAGTCCCCTAGAACTTAGAACTATTTAAACCTAACTAACCTAAGGACAAAACACACATCCATGCCCGAGGCAGGATTCGAACCTGCGATCATAGCTGCATTGGTCCTACAGAAGCTTATTTCCGTTCCTTAAAAATATGGCCGCTTATAGAGGGGATCGACTTAAAGGGTTGGTCTTCCCGAGAGGTTTCACTGTATCTCCAAAGAAATGTGTGGTGACATTTATTTTGCAAACTGAAATGAAAATGGAATGTCGTGTAGCGAGGGCCTCCCAGCGGTAGACCTGATCGCCTGGTGTAAGTCTTTTAAGTTGACGCCAGATCGGCAACTTGCTCGTCGATGACGATGAAATGATGATGATGATGATGATGACACAAACACCCAGCCCCTGAGCGGAGAAAATCTCCAACCGAGCCGAGAAACGAACCGAGGCCGCGCGGCATGACAAGCCGGTGTGCTGTCCAATAAGCTACGGTGGCAGACGCAAACTGAAATTCATCGATGAAAGTGTTTTGTTGCCTTGTGGTCATTCGCGATGTCTCCGACTCCACAGCACAAGGGCCGGCTTCTGCATTGATGTGAGTGGCAGACACGCTGCTGCACGTCTGGCATTCAGGATAAGTGTATGTTGATACCTTCAGCTGCTGACAGCGTTGATATATATAGCAACAGGAACAAGTGAAAATGTGTACCCCGACCGGGACTCGAACCCGGGATCTGCTGCTTACATGGCAGACGCTCTATCCATGTGAGCCACCGAGGGCACAGAGGACAATGCGACTGCAGGGACTATCTCGCGCACGCCTCCCGCGAGATCCACATTCTGACCTTATATGTCCACACACTACATTCATAGTGCCCCTACCCAACACACTCATTACTCGTGGAAGACATTCTTACCAAGTCCCGTAAGAGTTTTGGTAATATGTGTGCATCCGCTCAGAAGAAGAAGGTCATGGCCGGTATCTCCAGAATTATATACTTATAACAAAAGCAAAACGAGGATAATGGAATGTAGTCGAATTAAGTCGGGTGATGCTGAGGGAATCAGATTAAGAAATGAGACGCTTAAAGTAGTAAAGGAGTTTGGCTATTTGGGGAGCAAAGTAACTGATGATGGTCGAAGTAGAGAGGATATAAAATGCAGACTGGCAATGGCAAGGAAAACGTTTCTGAAGAAGAGAAATTTGTTAACATCGAGTATAGATTTAAGTGTCAGTAAGTCGTTTCTGAAAGTATTGGTATGGAGCGTAGCCATGTATGGAAGTGAAACATGGACGATAACTAGTTTGGACAAGAAGCGAATAGAAGCTTTCGAAATGTGGTGCTACAGAAGAATCCTGAAGATTAGATGGGTAGATCATATAACTAATGAGGAGGTGTTGAATAGGATTGGGGAGAAGAGAAGTTTGTGGCACAACTTGACTAGAAGAAGGGATCGGTTGGTAGGACATGTTCTGAGGCATCAAGGGATCACCAATTTAGTATTGGAGGGCAGCGTGGAGGGTGAATATAGTAAAGAGATTCAGAAGGATGTATGTTGCAGTAGGTACTGGGAGTTGAAGAAGCTTGCACAGGATAGTAGCATGGAGAGCTGCATCAAACCAGTCTCAGGACTGAAGGCCACAACAACAACATGGATATGGTGTCTGGTCTTTCGGACATGTCCTAAAGAACAGACACCACATCCATATAAGTAGCTATATAAGTAAGTCTGCGTCCATATTAGCCCCGACAACGGTCTTCATATTCCGTCGCCAGAGGTCGCCCTATAACACCGGCGACAGCTTCGTCACAGTGCGTACGATGCCCTTCGTCAGCTTCTGGCGCGCTAAATGATTTTAAAATCTGTTCTGTTGAGGACGTTAGAACCTATTTTATCGTCCTTGGGCGGGCTGGATGCCATGGCGCCTCTGAGCTTAGAGACAAACGCTGCATTGCGGCTTTTGCTGTTAAACAGTCACCGAAAGCATGTGAATGAGCTATACCTATCTCAAAAAGTACGTGACGCGTGCTGTACACACTTTTCTCAGTTACTGGAATAACAAGATGAAGAGAGAAATGTTCTATAAAATACTCGAGGTGATTGATGGAGACGTTGAAAAGCAAAATTAGAACCGCTCTGTACAACTTCAAGTAAATTCACCGAAGCAGTCATATGTCAATTCGTCTTCAATGACTGTCATTCAGCATACTTGTGGAAGACAAATATAAATTTTGGGGTAAGGTACTCTGAATACCTGAAGGACTGAAAAGTGGAAACACATACACCACATTTGAAAACCACCTCATATAACATAAAAATCACGCTACAGGCATAAAAAAGCCAATAAACAGTTATAATAATTGGTCAACAGATAATACCCACCTACCACAACTCAAAACAAACCTACTATAGTAACAGAAGATACGCCACTCTTCTCACCTAAACAAATTATTATTTTTTCGGTTACAATTTATGCACAAAATTTCCGATAAAATTTTTTGCCTACTTCTGATTTCCAGTAAAGCTAAGATTGCAGTTCGTAGATTCTGAGCTATGTCCCGATTACGATAGGTTTTTATTCTCAGGATGCTACAAACCCCTTCGTTCTGTGACTAAACTTATAATTTTCTCTCGCCAGCCGGTGTGGCCGAGTGGTTGTAGGCGCATCAGTCTGGAACCGCGCGACCGCTACGGTCGCAAGTTCGAATCCTGCCTCGGGTATGGATGTGTGTGACGTCCTTAGGTTAGTTATGTTTAAGTAGTTATAAGTGCTAGGGGACCGATGACCTCAGATGTTAATTCCCATAGTGCTCAGAGCCATTTGAATCATAATTTTCTCATAGTCCATATTTGGCTTGTGAGATATTCGGCAGATTCTAATGAAAGAAAAAAAACTGGTTTGAGTTTCACCGATTGTCGTTCGAAATCTGCGCTTCCGGGTGGTGAGATGAACTGCATTGCGGCCGCGCACTTACTGGCGTACTGGTTTGAAAAGTTCGGCCATCTTCGGCCGATGTCGGTTGTTGGCGGAATCCAACGATGTCGGTGGCGCTGTGAGCGGGGTCTGGATGCTCTGATTGCAGAGGTACACATCTTGTCGGGAAACCATAGCACTTTTGGTAGCTGTATGCTCTGTAGAAATTAGTTGCCTTGCAGACATCGTCCATCTTCGTTGTGCAGTTCAGGTTAGATTTAGATCTTGCAGAGGAGAGGTTACATTTTGTGTGTCTTAAACTGTGGTAAATAGAAGTGTCTGAGAAACGTCACCAAAACGATAGGATGAAGCTAGGGCCGATTTGTGCCTACCGAGACTAGAGACTGTGTCTGACTTGTTTCAACATGCCCAGGCTCCTACACGGCAATTTCAGGGCTTTACGCAGAACAGACTCCAAAAGCCATTTTTGTGGCGTAATCCCGTACCCGTTTCCAGCCTACGCTACTCCCACAACGATAGTTAAAAAGAAAAGACTGCCACTGTGTGTGTATAATGCGCTATTTTTCGTTATCGTGTGGGCAAATCTCGAGTTTACGCACCTTACGTCTTATTTTCCTCTTTTTCAGATAACACGCAACTTTTGGGCATTAGTGTTCCTCTTTCATACAAGTGTCTTAAATTCATAATTTATTTTATGAACGGAAATATTTTTCTTGGCAGTGCCCGTTTTTTGCAGCACTTCCACCCATTAAGCTTAATTTCTTTTCCTTTCAACAAAGAGTCAACAAATAAAATACCATAACACAAGTAAGTCTTCACTCCGTAACGTTGGTAACTGATGTAGCCTAAAACAATATCTTAACGTCTCCTCGTTAAGTTACATGA
The DNA here is from genome assembly GCF_021461395.2 of Schistocerca americana. NCBI lineage: Eukaryota > Metazoa > Arthropoda > Insecta > Orthoptera > Acrididae > Schistocerca > Schistocerca americana. The sequence goes on along the minus strand of NC_060119.1, from coordinate 311,374,108 downwards.
GTCATGTGGCAGCAGTAAGGCGTTTATTTTTGGTACCGCTAACCGTTCTCTGCAAGCAATAGCTGTGTTTCCTTGGCACCCCGGCCTCGCTAGAGCGAACGCCACTGCTCGTCCCATTCGTACTGCTTAGGTGATGGTTCGTGAAAGAGGTAATTGTATAGACAGCGCGGATGATTTAGTGATAAAAAAAAAGGGCGGTAGAAAGCTCGGCTGCCAGGCGGCCGGCCGAGGTACGATTCCCGGCCGATGTAAATAGTTTTAATTGCTTTCCAACTTAAGAAATATTGTAAAGCACACAGAATGTTAACGCCAGCTCCTACAACTGAAAAATTTAGATTTCGAATACATTAGTATGCCTTCAGCGGCGCAGCGGTTCGGGCAATGTTTGCATCCATGCCACACGTGTTGAGAGCGAGGCGTTTAGGCTAAGTGTGTAACGGCATATGGCGGTGGTGCATAGAAGGAATCATGGTCTTGTCGTTCCGCAAATCGAAAATGAATTTTAGTTTTACTAGTGCATATGCTCGACCGAAGGCTTACGAGATAGAACGTTACTTACGGACGTTCTAGTCGGAATGCTCTTGTCCATAGTCGGTAGCATGGCCCATGTAAAGCTTACTAATGAGGTGGTGTGAGGCGAAATACTACTCCGACATCGTCAAGGACTTCCTTTCTGTCATTCGAAAAGGAATGTTGGAGCGGTTACACATAAACACAACGGTATGGAACTACGAGCAATCCGCGTCTTTAACTCCCGCTCGAGATGCCACAAGAATTGGTGATCGACACATCTCGCTCTTACAGAACGATTCTACTCCATGTACCTGAAAAATGGGCGAGGTTCAACACATATCCTGTCCTAAATGGCTTGAGACAAGTACGGATCGAACTACGAAAACATGGCGCATCGTACCTGTCCATCGCTGGTTGTAGGCGATTGTCGACTGTCATGGACAACCACGAACGTGTTCCGGGTGTGGAACAGAGGGACACGTACGTTCCGAATGCATCAAGAGAAGTTTGTTACAGTTACCACGGACTGATCCCCCATCACATGCTTTTCGTGATCTATGCTGTGGCATTATGCAATAGAGGGACAGTGGCAGATCACGGCGAAACTGGGAAGGATTAAGTCGCGCCCGACTGCCCACAGTAGTCGCAGGACGCCCTGGCTTCTCGCGGCCCCCTTGGATACGACAGTTCTGGACACAGACAATTCGATGGAGCACGATTGGTTCAAATGGCTCTGAGCACTATGCGACTTAACTTCTGAGGTCATCAGTCACCTAGAACTTAGAACTAATTAAACCTAACTAACCTTAATGACATCACACACATCCATGCCCGAGGCAGGATTCGAACCTGCTACCGTAGCGGTCCCTCGGCTCCAGACGGAGCACGATTCCGAAGTAACCCACGACCACAAAAAGCCGGACTAACCTCTGATGTGGAGGCTCGGCAACGGAAACACAAAATGCTGGACGAAGCGCCGCCTCCCGCTGGAGAACTATCAACAGGGTCCAGAAGCGAATGCTGAAGGAGAAAGCGGAGGAGTGGGACCGACGTTACCAGGAAACCAGAAAGGCTATGGCGCCTGCAGTGCACTGCAACGATGGAACACAGGGAGATTGGTCACAAGAACTGCCCCAGTGGGGACCAGATGAAGCTGATAGAGCTGCACCTACGAATACTCTCACTGTAAGACCGTAAGGGGACATGGAGTAACAACCCGAGGGGCTGGCGGGGGATGGTAGAAAGAACACAGCTTGGTTATGGTGGTCTGTTAACATTAGTAGCAGAGGGACGCCTGTGAAGATGAAGTTTCTCAGTGACGTGTTAATGGCTGCCGATTGACATAATGCTGTTACAGGAAGTTTGGGTGCTCCTCCCCCCCACCCGCCCCCCCCCCCTTTCCCTCATCCTTGTAGCACAGCGATACTACTGAAGGAACGGATACGTGGAGACGTGGTGTAGAATTTGACGTCGGCTTGCAGTACACCCCTTACCATAGGCGGCGTGTGTTTGACTGACATTTATGTGCCGTCAGGCTCCGATAAGAGACAGCAACATGTAGAGTTTTACGCCCGCGAGGTTACACCGTTGTTTCGAAGACGATACGATTCTTGTGTAATTGGCGGAGAGATTTTAATTCTGTGTTCGGCTGGAAGGTCCAATATCCTAACTACACTCCCAGCTAAGGACTTCGCGAGCTGGTCATCTGGATGGAATTAGTCGATACATGGGACCCGAAGCATCTCAACCAACTGGGAAACACATTTTTTACAAGCCCCTCCTAGAGCCGTTTGGATCCGATAATTGTTTAAAGGAAGTTAGTGAGGTCGACGGAGGACGCAGAAATTCGGCCGACTGTTTACAGACTATCAGACATATATTTGTATTGATACCCTCTCCAGACAACAGATATGGAGACAGAGAGGTAATTGAAAGATGAATGTCTCACAGCTGCGTGGCGTGGATTGCCGCCGCATGGTGGGAGACACGTGGCGTGGCTACCTCCACAGACCGCAGCAGCGATGTGGCTGTTGCATGGTGCCAGATCAGCAATGGTGATCAACGGAGGGGATTGAGTATTTTAAGATCCTACGATCTGTCAGGCAGGGCAACCACTTGTCGATCCTCCTACATGCGCTCGCCTTACAACCGTACCTCGCAGGTCTTCACCATTGGCATTTATCATTAACATATGGAGCATGTTGTTGTTGTTGTTGTGGTCTTCAGTCCTGAGACTGGTTTGATGCAGCTCTCCATGCTGCTCTATGCTGTGCAAGCTTCTTCATCTACCAGTACCTACTGCAACCTACATCCTTCTGAATCTGCTTAGTGTATTGATCTCTTGGTCTCCCTCTACGATTTTTACCCTCCACGCTGCCCTCCAATGCTAAATTTGTGATCCTTTGATGCCTCAAAACATGTCCTACCAACCGATCCCTTCTTCTAGTCAAGTTATGCCACAAACTTCTCTTCTCCCCAATCCTCTTCAATACCTCCTCATTAGTTACGTGATCTACCCACCTTATCTTCAGCATTCTTCTGTAGCACCACATTTCAAAAGCTTCTATTCTCTTCTTGTCCAAACTGGTTATCGTCCATGTTTCACTTCCATACATGGCTACACTCCATACAAATACTTTCAGAAACGACTTCCTGACACTTAAATCTATACTCGATGTTAACAAATTTCTCTTCTTCAGAAACGATTTCCTTGCCATTGCCAGTCTACATTTTATATCCTCTCTACTTCGACCATCAACAGTTATTTTGCTCCCTAAATAGCAAAACTCCTTCACTACTTTAAGTGTCTCATTTCCTAATCTAATTCCCTCAACATCACCCGACTCAATTCGACTACATTCCATTATCCTCGTTTTGCTTTTGTTGATGTTCATCTTATATCCTCCTTTCAAGACACTGTCCATTCCGTTCAACTGCTCTTCCAAGTCCTTTGCTGTCTCTGACAGAATTACAATGTCATCGGCGAACCTCAAAGTTTTTATTTCTTCTCCATGGATTTTAATACCTACTCCGAATTTTTCTTTTGTTTCCTTTACTGCTTGCTCAATGTACAGATTGAATAACATCGGGGAGAGGCTACAACCCTGTCTCACTCCTTTCCCAACCACTGCTTCCCTTTCATGCCCCTCGACTCTTATAACTGCCATCTGGTTTCTGTACAAATTGTAAATAGCCTTTCGCTCCCTGTATTTTACCCCTGCCACCTTTAGAATTTGAAAGAGAGTATTCCAGTTAACGTTGTCAAAAGCTTTCTCTAAGTCTACAAATGCTAGAAACGTAGGTTTGCCTTTTCTTAATCTTTCTTCTAAGATGAGTCGTAAGGTTAGTATTGCCTCACGTGTTCCAACATTTCTACGGAATCCAAACTGATCTTCCCCGAGGTCCGCTTCTACCAGTTTTTCCATTCGTCTGTAAAGAATTCGCGTTAGTATCTTGCAGCTGTGACTTATTAAACTGATAGTTCAGTAATTTTCACATCTGTCAACACCTGCTTTCTTTGGGATTGGAATTATTATATTCTTCTTGAAGTCTGTGGGTATTTCGCCTGTCTCATACATCTTGCTCACCAGATGGTAGAGTTTTGTTATGACTGGCTCTCCCAAGGCCATCAGTAGTTCTAATGGAATGTTGTCTACTCCCGGGGCCTTGTTTCGACTCAGGTCTTTCAGTGCTCTGTCAAACTCTTCACGCAGTATCTTATCTCCCATTTCATCTTCATCTACATCCTCTTCCATTTCCATAATATTGTCCTCAAGTACATCGCCCTTGTATAAACCCTCTATATACTCCTTCCACCTTTCTGCCTTCCCTTCTTTGCTTAGAACTGGGTTTCCATCTGAGCTCTTGATATTCATACAAGTGGTTCTCTTCTCTCCAAAGGTCTCTTTAATTTTCCTGTACGCAGTATCTATCTTACCCCTAGTGAGACAAGCCTCTACATCCTTACATTTGTCCTGTAGCCATCCCTGCTTAGCCATTTTGCACTTCCTGTCGATCTCATTTTTGAGACGTTTGTATTCCTTTTTGCCTGCTTCATTTACTGCATTTTTATATTTTTTCCTTTCATCAATTAAATTCAATATTTCTTCTGTTACCCAACGATTTCTATTAGCCCTCGTCTTTTTACCTACTTGATCCTCTGCTGCCTTCACTACTTCATCCCTCAGAGCTACCCATTCTTCTTCTACTGTATTTCTTTCCCCCATTCCTGTCAATTGTTCCCTTATGCTCTCCCTGAAACTCTGTACAACCTCTGGTTCTTTCAGTTTATCCACGTCCCATCTCCTTAAATTCCCGCCTTTTTGCAGTTTCTTCATTTTCAATCTGCAGTTCATAACCAATAGATTGTGGTCAGAATCCACATCTGCCCCTGGAAATGTCTTACAATTTAAAACCTGGTTCCTAAATCTCTGTCTTACCATTATGTAATCTATCTGATACCTTTTAGTATCTCCAGGATTCTTCCAGGTATGCAACCTTCTTTCATGATTCTTGAACCAAGTGTTAGCTATGATTAAGTCATGCTCTGTGCAAAATTCTACAAGGCGGCTTCCTCTTTCATTTCTTCCCCCCAATCCATATTCACCTACTATGTTTCCTTCTCTCAATTTTCCTACTGATGAATTCCAGTCACCCATGACTATTAAATTTTCGTCTCCCTTCACTACCTGGATAATTTCTTTTATCTCGTCATACATTTCATCAATTTCTTCATCATCTGCAGAGCTAGTTGGCATATAAACTTGTACTACTGTAGTAGGCATGGGCTTTGTGTCTATCTTGGCCACAATAATGCGTTCACTATGCTGTTTGTAGTAGCTAACCCGCATTCCTATTTTCCTATTCATTATTAAACCTACTCCTGCATTACCCCTATTTGATTTTGTGTTTATAACCCTGTAGTCACCTGACCAGAAGTCTCGTTCCTCCTGTCACCGAACTTCACTAATTCCCACTATATCTAACTTCAACCTATCCATTTCCCTTTTTAAATTTTCTAACCTACCTGCCCGATTAAGGGATCTGACATTCCACACTCCGATCCGTAGAATGCCAGTTTTCTTTCTCCTGATAACGACATCCTCTTGAGTAGTCCCCGCCCGGAGATCCGAATGGGGGACTATTTTACCTCCGGTACCAGCACAGCAAGGCCGTTTTGGTTAATGTTACAAGGCCAGATCAGTCAATCATCCAGACTGTTGCCCCTGCAACTACTGAAAAGGCTGCTGCCCCTCTTCAGGAACCACATGTTTGTCTGGCCTCTCAACAGATACCCCTCCGTTGTGGTTGCACCTACGGTACGGCCATCTGTATCGCTGAGGCACGCAAGCCTCCCCACCAACGGCAAGGTCCATGGTTCATGGGGGGGGGGGGGGGGATATGGAGCATATGGAGATGATATTGTGTTTCTCGTCCAGACTGAGAGGGAGATTTGCTCCGCACTGAGTTGGCTTCAGGCTCATGGGATGGCAGCTGGCAGCGAAGTCACCTTACGAAAATCACAATGTATGCACATGTGGTGTGGACAAGAACCAGGAATGGAAGGACGTGTACTTGTGCTGCAAACCCTGCCGTGTGTGGCTGTCACCTTTCATAAGGAGAGACTATCAACTATTGCTGAGCAGAGTTCGCACGTCTGTACGAGTAAACGCGTAAGTAGGCTGTTTAGGTTTTTTTATTGGTAACGCCACGTAGCGCTCTGTATGAAAATCACTGGCTGTGCTGTGTGCAGTCTGTGGCTGTTTTGCTTTGTTGTTGGCTATTGTAGCGTTGGGCAGCTGGATGTGAACAGCGTGTAGTGTTGCGCAGTTGGAGGTGAGCCGCCAGCAGTGGTGGATGTGGGGAGAGAGATGGCGGAATTTTGAAAGTGGGCGATCTGGACGTGTGTCCGGCAGAAAGAGTAAATTTGTAATATTGGATTGATGGACTGATACATATATATTATACTTTTGAACACTATTAAGGTAAATCATTGTTTGTTCTCTATCAAAATCTTTCATTTGCTAACTATGCCTATCAGTAGTTAGTGCCTTCAGTAGTTTGAATCTTTTATTTAGCTGGCAGTAGTGGCTCTCGCTGTATTGCAGTAGTTCGAGTAACGAAGTTTTTTGTGAGGTAAGTGATTTGTGAAACGTATTTTTGAGTCAGACTGCGTTGCGCTAATAATATTGTGTGTCAGTTTAAGCACAGTCATGTATAATTGTTCAAAGGGGACGTTTCAAACGCCGTATGGTCGACGAAAATGCTGCAGCGAGTGTCACTCGTCAACCTTTATGTCGTTCCCATGAAGCGCCACCAAACACACTTTCTTCCTATGACGCATATGATGGCTAAAAGGATTCGGGGAGGTAACCTCGGAACAGCTCTTTAAAGTACAGTTCGACACACTAACCCTCCCAGAGAGAGAAAGGGGTGCCGGCTTTTTCAACGTCAACGAGAAGGCGCGGGCCTTGTGTACTAAAACCTGCACAAACGGTGGCGCAACGGGAATCACTCAATTACGGGGACATATATCGCCCCCGTTAACGTACACGCGGACGTTCATCGTTCAACACAGTTACGTTCGGGCACGTTTACCGACATCCCGACCGCCGAAATCGAAGGACGTGTACAATTTGCTTCTTCGACATATCTCTCGGAATAATGTGGAACAGAAACAAACATCCTGCCGTTAAACGGAGAGTGCTGTGGCGCACAGTTTACCACCCTGACGTACCTACATCAGTCAGGTCGACATGGTAGATTGTCGTGTACTGACGTATCTGACGAATGACAAAAAGTACGCTATTTATTTGGTGGATTCGCCCATGTGTCAACGATGCCGCATGCTTGATACCGGTTGGTCTATGGCGCGGTGTTGGAGATCTGAACTTTGGCAAGGAAGATTGTAGCGTTGATAGGGCGCACTGTACATGCAGAAATCTCTTCCGACATAGAGTTTTTCCGGAGGAAAAGTACTTTCCGTGTCATAAGATGAATGCGGTGGCATGGATCACGGATATGACGGTCCAGTCACATACACCATGATACAGATACGAACGTACTGGATTATTGGCTACACTTGCAATACGGACGTATAAATCTGTTATGGCTATGTTAATACAAGGATTGATATGCAGATTTCATAGGAACGGTTTTTGCGGGCCCGTCAGATATGTGGGGTGTGCCGAGAGAGCATAGAGGAGCAACGGTAACGTCGGTTGTGAAACCGTTCAAAAAAAGCGCTAAGATGAGGAAAACAGAGCGAGTAAACGAGCAGGAAGCAGGAAAAGATGCGAGGCTTGCAGCAAAAGGATTTTTATTTTTATTTTATATTTATTTTTATTTTTTAGTATGTTTGTGAATTGTTATAAAGGGTGCCAGAGGTGGTTCCACCTCGTTGTTATTTTCCTGCTGCATGGTCGGATGGCAGTGGGGTTCCTTCCAGGACAGTTATAAGGTTATGAGGAGACACTAAGATTTTGAAAATAATAAAGGTTGCTGTTTCACCTACCGCCTATACCCAGCAGGCTTGATGGAGTTGAGGTGGATACTGCGGCCAGGCCTCGGATTCGACACTTCCTCACTCACTCCCCCTCCCCCCCTCACCAACGTCGTTCCTGAGCCCTTTCTAAAAGAAAAAAAGAACCAAACGGATGCCCCGGGTTCGATTCCCGACCGTTGCATGTAATTTTAATATTTTGCCCACTTGAGAAATATTGTGGAATAGTCTGAATGTTAAGACCAGCTCCTGCAATCGAAAAGTTTACATTTCAAATACATTAGTACTGCTTAGGTCGTAATTTCGTACTAAAACTACAGTCTGGAACTGCGCGACCGCTACGGTCGCAGGTTCGAATTCTGCCTCGGGCATGGATGTGTGTGACGTCCTTAGGTTAGTTAGGTTTAAGTAGTTCTAAGTTCTAGGGGACTGATGACCTCAGATGTTGAGTCCCATAGTGCTCAGAGCCAAAAACGTACTAAAACTTGTGTCGAGTCGTAATCACACGTTCGCAATTATCTTACGAACGGTAGGGTTGCTGACCCATGCTTGCTGTAAAGTTTTTGATTCTCTATTATCATACGCTCTCGCTAGTGTTAGCTTTCGCCATTAATTGTGAGACACCCTTATATGGTAGGTGATTGATGTACGACTCAGCAGCTCAGTTGAAATAGACAGCTGCCAAGCGGGAGGAATGGAGAAGTGCGTCAAACCAACTTCAGTTTTGATAACGGAAACAGAGACAATTATTTTTATTTTTAGGTGCCAGGAGGAATGAAGAAATGGTATTTCCAGCTTGGTGACGCTGCCACGAGACGACAAACGAGTGATGACCAGAACACGAGGTAATGGTTGATTTTGTTCAGGCGAAGTCGTCCATGTGTAATAAAAAGCAAACGTCATGTGTCACGAGTTTACTGTGAACTAATTTCTGTTTACAGTGAACTAATTTCTGTACTCACACCTTTACTTGCACATCTCTGGCCCCCGCAATCGTACATTTAAGTGTTGAACGTGTAGTGCGAGAATACTCGCTCTTCTACTCTTATTTAGACTCAAATCATAAAACAGAAAACAAAACAAGGTACCTTCTATAAAAATCGCGCTCATTTCAGTCTCGTAAACGCTACCACGATACACAAAGCGTGCTAATACTGCGAGGCTTCCCCGGTTAGACACGCATCCACTCCCAACGGTGTCTTGGTACAGTTTTTTCTCGGCACAGTGTAGCATGCAGTCTTTTGTGTAAAGTGGTGGTGAGTAAAGCTATTTTGTGATTGCGCTATTAATTTTGGCCCTGTAATACCACTAATGTTAGGTGCAGATCATCTAAAATTAATTAGAAATTCTGCTGTGACGTAACAAGAATGCACAAATTGATATAAATGAGGGTCTGGTCTTTTTCTAAAATGACAATACAACCTCTCCTTTTTCATTCTACATTTAATTTATCACTGCTTTCAGGGTTCGAGTGATACATAAAAAGCAAGTTCAATTACTTTCAACTCTTAACAAAATAATTAACATTTAGACATTGAACATGTGACTATTAAATCTTTATCTCTATATATGAGAATGTTATAACTAGCAAAACAATTAAATCTTCACCAGTGAAATTTACATCTGCGTTGTCGCACGTGTTCAATGGACAAAGTTGGTGGAGAATGATATTTTATCTTTTAAACTAATGAAACTCTCATGTACCCAATGGAGGGCATGTTAGCATTCAGCTCTTAAAATTCTATATTCAAAGCACATGCAGGTGGAGTGAGCAGACTCTCGACTCAACATTTAATGTCGCCTAATGCGTGTTGCTACATTAGCAATCGGGAACTGTAGCGGCGTTGTCTCCATGCTGGATCTGAAACGCTAATTCCCTACTCTGGCCTTGACTGAATCACTCAGTCTCAACTTTCCCGCATTCCGTAGAACTTTAAATTTTCCCTAGTCGAAATAATGGCTATGGCATATTCACTAAGGGATGGAGCGACGTGAACAATGGTCTACTCGACAAATTCCCGCAGGAATATGAACTACCGCTTTACATCTGTCGTCACAATACGTGAAGCGTACCGCCCTCACTTTGCATACGTAAAGGTCTCAACGTCTTCGCTATTTTTCCACACATAGGTGTGGCCCGCTGGGAGACGAGAGAGCTCTCTTCATTTAGTTCTCGAAAATGCTTTTATGTGACGTGACTCTCCCCACCATGTCTCTTCTACGTCACACAGTATAGCTTCAGCCAACTTCTTCCTCGTTATAGGTGAATTTTTCTTGCTGGGTCGCCGCTAGCCTTGTTAATGCTCTCTAGCCACTTACCCACAGTCTCGGCTGTGTTTATTTAAAAATATTATATTGTACTCGCCTTATTTCTTTCTGCGTTGCAGCTGGGCCTTCTTTTGTTAATGTTAATTGGGGTTTCCCAATGCCATTAGCCACGTGCACAGTCCACCTCCAAACTGCGTTCACTTTATCTCATTCACGCATGCCCCTGCGTGGGTTGGTTTGTTATTCGGTACATGAGATTATTACAATTGCTTCCTGTTAACAATGTAGAGTTATTTTCTGAGGATTTTATTCTGTACTGTAATTATGAAGCTCATGTAAGGTCCGAAAAATGCGGACGCCTTATAACAGTGAAGTATGGAAGGAGCAGCTTCGGCCTCTCCCGCGCTCTCTTGGGACAGCTCAGCTGAACAGCACTTGGCGGTGCACTGAAATCACCGGCAGTACGGACACACTCGGCTCGCCAGCGCTCCACCATAGCTTTCATCGAATTGTTATTCCTCATTCGTCTTTTTTGTAGTTTTCGGTTGTAAACATGATACACTTGAACAAAAAGTAGTTCAAATGGCTCTGAGCACTATGGGACTTAACTGCTGAGGTCATCTGTCCGCTAGAACTTAGAACTACTTAAACGTAACTAACTAAGGACGTCACACACATCCATGCTCGAGGCAGGATTCGAACCTGCGACCGTAGCGGTCGTACACTTGAACAGTTATACGTAGAAAAGAATGTTTAATCGTAGAGGTGCTTCCCTGTGAAGGTTTCTGCTGCTGTCTTTCACGTCAAAGCTCTACAAATTAACGCAAAAATATGTGAACTACACTCCTGGAAATGGAAAAAAGAACACATTGACACCGGTGTGTCAGACCCACCATACTTGCTCCGGACACTGCGAGAGGGTTGTACAAGCAATGATCACACGCACGGCACAGCGGACACACCAGGAACCGCGGTGTTGGCCGTCGAATGGCGCTAGCTGCGCAGCATTTGTGCACCGCCGCCGTCAGTGTCAGCCAGTTTGCCGTGGCATACGGAGCTCCATCGCAGTCTTTAACACTGGTAGCATGCCGCGACAGCGTGGACGTGAACCGTATGTGCAGTTGACGGACTTTGAGCGAGGGCGTATAGTGGGCATGCGGGAGGCCGGGTGGACGTACCGCCGAATTGCTCAACACGTGGGGCGTGAGGTCTCCACAGTACATCGATGTTGTCGCCAGTGGTCGGCGGAAGGTGCACGTGCCCGTCGACCTGGGACCGGACCGCAGCGACGCACGGATGCACGCCAAGACCGTAGGATCCTACGCAGTGCCGTAGGGGACCGCACCGCCACTTCCCAGCAAATTAGGGACACTGTTGCTCCTGGGGTATCGGCGAGGACCATTCGCAACCGTCTCCATGAAGCTGGGCTACGGTCCCGCACACCGTTAGGCCGTCTTCCGCTCACGCCCCAACATCGTGCAGCCCGCCTCCAGTGGTGTCGCGACAGGCGTGAATGGAGGGACGAATGGAGACGTGTCGTCTTCAGCGATGAGAGTCGCTTCTGCCTTGGTGCCAATGATGGTCGTATGCGTGTTTGGCGCCGTGCAGGTGAGCGCCACAATCAGGACTGCATACGACCGAGGCACACAGGGCCAACACCCGGCGTCATGGTGTGGGGAGCGATCTCCTACACTGGCCGTACACCACTGGTGATCGTCGAGGGGACACTGAATAGTGCATGGTACATCCAAACCGTCATCGAACCCATCGTTCTACCATTCCTAGACCGGCAAGGGAACTTGCTGTTCCAACAGGACAATGCACGTCCACATGTATCCCGTGCCACCCAACGTGCTCTAGAAGGTGTAAGTCAACTACCCTGGCCAGCAAGATCTCCGGATCTGTCCCCCATTGAGCATGTTTGGGACTGGATGAAGCGTCGTCTCACGCGGTCTGCACGTCCAGCACGAACGCTGGTCCAACTGAGGCGCCAGGTGGAAATGGCATGGCAAGCCGTTCCACAGGACTACATCCAGCATCTCTACGATCGTCTCCATGGGAGAATAGCAGCCTGCGTTGCTGCGAAAGGTGGATATACACTGTACTAGTGCCGACATTGTGCATGCTCTGTTGCCTGTGTCTATGTGCCTGTGGTTCTGTCAGTGTGATCATGTGATGTATCTGACCCCAGGAATGTGTCAATAAAGTTTCCCCTTCCTGGGACAATGAATTCACGGTGTTCTTATTTCAATTTCCAGGAGTGTATATCTTATGCTACGAGCACTGAAGCCAAAGCAGCTGACTTATAAGGAAATTCTGCTGTCGTTTGATACACAATGTTTGTTGTCATACAATTTGCTGTTGACATGCTATCAGAATTATGTTAACGATTTCGAATTCTGAGTAATTAGTTCCAGCGGCAGGGCCAAAGGGCAAGAAAGAATTATCATTTTCGATTACATGTTGTTGTTTGAATATAATGATGCTGAGCTCATTGTCGAGCTGTCAGTACCTAAAAATGGCACACGTCTCGAAACCACATGATGTCATTTCCCAATCATTCTATAACACTAGAATGAGATTTTCACTCTGCAGCGGAGTGTGCGGTGATATGAAGCTTTCCTGGCAGATTAAGTAGAGCACTTGCCCGCGAAATTCAAAGGTCCTGATTTCGAGTCTCGGTCCGGCACACAGTTTTAATCTGTCAGGAAAGTTTCATTCTCTAACACTCTCGTCATTTTTATAGTTATGTAATGGTGTGTGATTAAATAAGCGAAGTTGCCTTGACTGAAGCTACAAGTTGTTTATTAAATAACTTCTGCGATGCCAAAAATTTAATCATTTGTGTGCATTGGACAGAGAAAATGAATTCAGAAAGTTTTGTGAATGGTGACCATAAGACGGTACACAGTGAAACAAGTTCTTTGCGGCCAGCTCTTGTCTCGTATCCGAGCAGGCCTGAATCAAGTACTCGCCGTTCCATGTAGGCGCACAGCGTTTCAGAACAACACTGGAAAAGACAATTGAAGAAGAAAAGAAAATAGAAATATATACTGAATGACTGAAGAAGTAGCCTACGGGGCTAAGCTTTCACCGAAGATCGAAATTAGTTCGTGTTAAAGAGATCGAGAGAGAGAATGCAAATAAACGCAAAGTTCTAGACAGGGTTGCGAGCTATACTAGACAAACTGACCTGTCCACAGCGTTCTAAATACAGTTATGCATGTGTCGAATCAAGGACATGAAGTGGAGCCCCTCCACTTCCTATATGCCTACCCCTACTCCTTCCCATTCCCAACACCACAAAATGTCGCCCGCATCTCGTCTTTCACAGTCAGCCCTTCCCCCTTCCTCTACTCCTTCCTGTCAACTACATATACACTACATCCCACGACTACCTCAACCGCTATCCTCCCACTTGACTCAAAAATTGAAGTAAGAAAAACTTTAAAAAAGTCAATTTTAAATACCTTAATGAAGCTAAATATAATCTTAAAATTTTTTCCTTGCTTTATTCATAAGTTCGTCCCTGCATCATGGCCTACAACAAATACTGTGCACCATACAGGGTACATTTTGATTAAACAAACAGCAAACTGTTTCTTGTGAGAATATTTAATTATTACGACAACCTTCTTATGTTCAGAATAAAAGCAAAGAAAATTAACTAAATAAAAAACTTAATAATGTCGTAAAAGTGAAATAATATCTAATATTATACTAAGAAAACGAGACTGAACAGACAATTCCAAAGAAGCGTGCAAGTTTGAATATCCAGGTAAAAACGTAACCTGTTAATGAAATTTATTTCTTTAGTGACTTAAATTCTTGTCATACTTGCTCATTCTCCCATTTGCAAAATGGTCCTTTATTTTCGTGCTCTTTCATTTTTTACATAACTTATACATCCACATCTCCATCTACATTTCTGCAAACCACTGTAAACTGTGTGCCTGAGGACGCTTTTTACTGAACCACGCATTTACATCTGTTCCCCTTCCACCAGCGGATAGAACCTGGGAACAATAAATGCTTTTGCCGCTCATAGCGAGCTGTTATTTCCATAATTTGATCAGCACCATGTCTATGGGACAGGCATGTAGAAAGCTGAACACATTCGCAGTTTCTACGCTGAAAAAGAAGTCTTCGAGTTTTCCAAGCACGTTCGTGAGAGTTGTGCGGCGTGTTGCTTCGAGTTCTCCCAGTTAAGATATTTCAGCTCCCACTCAAACAAGCCTGTACCATTCGCGCCACATTTCTCCTACTAACGGTATTTCCAAACTCATCGTAGAATGCCAAGCTCTTCGAAGTGCTTCTCTACCTCTGAAATTCGCTTGTTACCCAACTTAAACTCAATGGCCCATCTTTCACAGACGTTGGAAGTTTCGTTAAATAGTCTTTCGTATGATCCTTTGACGCAAACTATTTCTGAGAGCAACCGAGCATTATGTCGCAGCTTTAAGAGAATGGATTCGCGTTTGGAAGGACGGCGATACAAATCCCCGCTAGCACATCCAGTTTGAGGTTTTCCGTGATTTTCCCCAAAATCGCTTGAAACAAATGGCGGGATAATTCATTTGAAAATGACGTGGTCAATTTCCTAATCCATCCTTCCCCTGCCCGACTTTGTCTCTAATTACCTCGTCGTCGACGGGGCGTTAAACGCTAATCTTCCGTCTTTATTTCTAACAGCGCCGTCCCTAAGAAGTTATTTGCGGCTGCGGCTTCCATACTCCAAGAATTCACGGCCTTAGTTCCTGCATTAATACTTTCAAATGGCTTATTATGAATCATATAAAGGCAAGATGATGGTTTTAAAAACTATTTCTCTTCTAAATTACGTTTCTCGGAGCTTCAAGAGCGTCAACGAATCTCTTTCAGTGTACAGGTGGTTTGTTATCGGCCAGCGCAAAGCGTTGAATTGTGTCTTCAGTGTTGCATGGGAAGTATCCATGAAACAAGTTTTTAAATTCTACTACCATAGCATGCTGTTACCACAAAATACGTGGATGTTCGCAGTTGTTTAGAAATACAGAACTAATTCTTGGTTAGCTTCTTAGCCTTTGATAAATTTAAACAGTGACGTGGTTATTTTTTGTCACTCATCGTGGATGCTACGTCACAGCGTTGGCCGTAACACGTGCTCACATCTTTCGTTGTACGAGAGCAGTTCAATCAGTAATGCAACACATTTTTTTTCTCGGCCAATTTTGTTTGAAAAAACCGGAAATTTCTTGTGGAATATTTTCAAACATTCCCGTTTCGTCTCGTATAGTTTCATTGACTTCCGACAGGTGGCAGCGCTGTACGGAGCTGTTAAAATGGCGTCTGTAACGGATGTGCGTTGCAAACAACGGGCAGTGATCGAGTTTCTTTTGGCGGAAAACCAGGGCATCTCAGATATTCATAGGCGCTTGCAGAATGTCTACGGTGATCTGGCAGTGGACAAAAGCACGGTGAGTCGTTGGGCAAAGCGTGTGTCATCATCGCCGCAAGGTCAAACAAGACTGTCTGATCTCCCGCGTGCGGGCCGGCCGTGCACAGCTGTGACTCCTGCAATGGAGGAGCGTGCGAACACACTCGTTCGAGAAGATCGACGGATCACCATCAAACAACTCAGTGCTCAACTTGACATCTCTGTTGGTAGTGCTGTCACAATTGTTCACCAGTTGGGATATTCAAAGGTTTGTTCCCGCTGGGTCCCTCGTTGTCTAACCGAACACCATAAAGAGCAAAGGAGAACCATCTGTGCGGAATTGCTTGCTCGTCATCTGGCTGAGGGTGACAATTTCTTGTCAAAGATTGTTACAGGCGATGAAACATGGGTTCATCATTTCGAACCTGAAACAAAACGGCAATCAATGGAGTGGCGCCACACCCACTCCCCTACCAAGAAAAAGTTTAAAGCCATACCCTCAGCCGGTAAAGTCATGGTTACGGTCTTCTGGGACGCTGAAGGGGTTATTCTGTTCGATGTCCTTCCCCATGGTCAAACGATCAACTCTGAAGTGTATTGTGCTACTCTTCAGAAATTGAAGAAACGACTTCAGCGTGTTCGTAGGCACAAAAATCTGAACGAACTTCTCCTTCTTCATGACAACGCAAGACCTCACACAAGTCTTCGCACCCGAGAGGAGCTCACAAAACTTCAGTGGACTGTTCTTCCTCATGCACCCTACAGCCCCGATCTCGCACCGTCGGATTTCCATATGTTTGGCCCAATGAAGGACGCAATCCGTGGGAGGCACTACGCGAATGATGAAGAAGTTATTGATGCAGTACGACGTTGGCTCCGACATCGACCAGTGTAATGGTACCGTTCAGGCATACAGGCCCTCATTTCAAGGTGGCGTAAGGCCGTAGCATTGAATGGAGATTACGTTGAAAAATAGTGTTGTGTAGCTAAAAGATTGGGGAATAACCTGGTGTATTTCAATGCTGAATGAAACAACCCCTGCTTCAGAAAAAAAATGTGTTGCATTACTTATTGAACTGCCCTCGTATATACTGAATTCACTGATGTTCATATCGCAAGGCAGAACGATCTTTGACCTAGGTAAGGAGGTAAACTATCCGCATATCTTTATGACAGAATGAGCTGCAAAACACTTTTTCGTTGCTTTAAGATAACGAAAGACTTCACTAATAATTTCTACCACATTTTCCACTTTTCCTTCCCATTTTAATTTTCGTCATGTTTTCCTATTTCTTTCATCCCAGAGGAAGCTACCCTGCTCGTCCCAGTCTAATTACGCCTCTACTCTTATCGCTGGATAGTTTCCTTGATTGTGCGGTTATTTTCCGCTGATCCTTTTGGAGCAAACAACATAGCACAACGTGACGCAGTTTTCAACAATACAGGGGTTCAGCTATGTCCTTTGCCGTTGCGTAGCATCAGTCTGAGACGAGGTGACTATCGAGCAACACGAATGTCTCCAGCCCCACTTAGCAAAATCTTAAGAAAACAGCGAAATGCAGTAAGGACATGGAGCAGCGACAGCATTCACAAGGTAAGCCATCAATCAACATCTGAGTTCCGGCAGTCTATGGCACCAAAAACACAGACGTGAAATCGACTACACCTTTCTGTCGACGTGTAAATAGTTCTTTTACAGAAAAGTACATCTAATGACTATGCAGATCTTCGACGCACAAGATGTATTCAGGGTACCTTGATTTTGTGGTGCAGTCATCCAGGCTTTATCAAGTTTTGTCTGAGACGGTTTGGGTTGGAGGAATTTTGGGTCCAAGGAATATTATAAATCTTGTAATTGAAGGAAAATTTCAATACTTCAAATAATACATTCTGCTACGGAATTTCTGTGCCGCGCTATCTCTTTATTCCCCGTAATATAGACGTTGTTCAACAAGTCGCCTCGGCGTCTTGATACACATGTTTTCCGTGTACATATCGTAAGAAATAAAAATTTGTATACGAATTTCTAACGATTATACACGAATTTCAGCAGTAAGTAGCATTTTTTTGGTCAGTAAACTAATTTGTTTTTAAATCATGGGTGTCTTAAAAACGAAATGATATGCAAACTAAAATTCTTTTTCCTGCTTACATATAATTAATTAGTGTAGGACAGTTTTCGTTTTTGTGTCAGTGCAGTTCGTATCCTCAATGTTAGTACTGTGCACCTACAGTGGTGTGGGTCATCGTTTTCCTAGAATTCTATCCGCAGAGGTCGCCGAAATTCGAGCTCACAGTTTGTTGATGCTCCTCGCTGCCAACTTGATGATCAAATAATATGGTGCTCAAGAGGCCTGATACTTTGGTCATCATTGTTTAATTAATGCTGCACTCCATTTCAGTGAAAAGTAATCTGTAGCTGTGAGTGTCATTTGTATGTAACTTCTTATGCCACTGTGTACACCCAGACATGACACGAGAGTATCAACCGTTCATTCTAAGAAGTCTCTGGGAGCAGTGGCTGACGAGATTAGCTATTACGATAGAAGTCAAAAGACTGTGTATGATTGCGGACTAACATGCACCTGTGTGCATTTGCTACCAATCTTAGCTCCCAATATTGTTTGGAAAGAATGTCTTCATTGAATGTATCAGTAAATTTAAACTAGTAGAAATTCGGTTAGATATAATATTTCTGTTACGTTTAACTCCACTTGTTACTTTTGCTTTAATTTATGAGCACATAGAGACATTGTACATAGCGCCGCCTGCTAGCTAAAGTTTACTAAACAATTGACATATCTTTATGTCGGAATGATTTCCGAAAGCAACTTTGCTTACTTCAGCATAGAGAAAGACGTTGCAAGACTGATAGATTTTATTTATTTATTTACACGAATTGGCCAACCGCGTTACAAATTCTATTTCATGTTCACTTTTTTCTTTCTCTTCTCTCGAGCTGCTCTTATGCCTGCTGCCATTTTTGCCAGATATTCAGCTGTTAGTTTCCTGTTGGTCTTCGGTTTTGGAGCTGATGAATTTTATTAATTTTTAAATTTCAATTTCTTTTTTTATTTTTTACTTTTATTTTTTCTTTTCTTCTGCAGTGGGTATCGCAATGACTGACAGAAGTCAGTGTGTCAAGAGTTCTGATGTCTTTGGTGTCACGACGTAGTAATATCACACTCCCTACTCGTCCCTGGCTCAGGAATTTTCGTAGCGAAGTGTGTTCCTTTCCTCTGGTGGTAACGTTGCTTTTTTTGTTTAATGTGAACAACGTTCAAGCACTACTGCTCACGTGCCGAGTTAGTGTGCGGTAGACATGTGCAAAAAAGTTCTTTTTATGGAGCCATTACTTTTGAGATAGTTCTTCGTGCTGAACTAGTTCGATTAACGTCTTTAAGGAACAAACGCAGCATGCATACTTCTTAGAACTTTTTTTGTATGTGCTGTCTTTTTGTGAGAAAAGGCTGAACGCTTTCATTTTTAACACATTATTGGGAAACTGGGTAGTGGGGAAACAATAAAGATCAAATTATTCTCGTTGTCACCAAGAGTGCGCGTTTACTTGCTAGTTCTTTTTCTTAACTCACAAGGTCAGGAAAAAGAAAAATGCGTTCTTATTTAATAGTTCACAAAAATTAATTCTTCAATTGGCGAAGAAATATTTAGGTGCGGGATAAAGAAAGGTGTAAAAAAACCAATAAAAGGGTGTAATAAGCGGAAACAAATACGTATTAAAAATAATGTTAAATTGATATTACTGTTGTTAATGAAGTATTTACAGTATTTTTAACTTCACGGTTTTAAGCATCATATTGTACAAAAATTATTTTGGATAAGTTTTTTGTGTGTAACGTATTTCTTTTCTCAGTCATTAGCTGACATGGTGACATGGTTGGTTAGTAAGCTCCCATACTCGAGTCCAACAGCCACAAAATTAATAAACCAACTAAGAAGGAGCTTTACACGTTTTACCTTGACAGGGACTAATTATTACACATGTGGGAACTCAACAAAACTTGTAATGTTATTTGAGCCTCACTGCCCCTTTTTTTTTAAAACTAATTTGTGCCTGATTTTATTCTGAGAAGCTCAGTAATGCATGTAAATACCGTAAATGTAAATGTGATTCAAGAAGTACTTGAAGTGAAGTGAAGAACAGCTGGACAGCAAGAAACTCTTTAGCGCGCAGTCCCCGTAACGATAGTAGTTGTGAATCTTTGAGTGTGGACTCTAGAAATAAAGACAATTCATTTATTAAAAAAAGAGGACTGTTAATCTGTATCTTGTGGAAAGAGGACGTGTTGCTAGGTCGTCGCTCAGAACGTATTGTTACATTTAATGAAAATTGATATTTTAGTGATAAAAACGATTAAAGTATGTGTAAGAGTTGCCAAACATTTACGTATACAAATTACGTGGAAGTGAAGAGTAGAAATATCTTGTTTTTGGAAAAGGAGGTGTACTTCACTGTCGTCGCCGTCCATCAATCGACAGAATTGTAAGTGTACAAAGTTCACTAAAATACAGGAAAAGAAATGCATTCTCTATAGTTTTCATTCAATAAGTAACAACGTCTCATAATTTCTTAATTACAGTAATTGGATTATGTTCTTGTACAATAGTACGGTGCTGAACTCCACTGCCCAATTTTGATGTAGCAGGACGTGTAGTTTGAAGGAAGTTCGTGTGCTAAGCAATCTCCTTTTCTTACGAAAAGCAAATCGCTGTTTGAACTTATTTACATACAACAGTGGTCCCTTAGGTATGAAAAGCTACGAAAACTTGGGCTCAAAGCTATCCGCAATACGGCGAAGTAGCTAACAGAGTCTTACAAACTGCCTATTGGCTTCTGTCTCGGGTTCTTCGGCCGACGTTCATCTAATGATTTTTCTGACGTTTCGCCAGCACGAGTGGCTGGCATTGTCAAAGCTTCACCCTCCATTGCCGGTGGTGAACTGGAGCCGAGCTCGCGGGTGCAGACTACATGTACCTGCCGCGTCAACGTCCGAGGGCTTCTCCGCGGTCATTTCCGATGCGGTTCTCCTCTTGCTACCTGCGACGGTCGTTCGCTGCAGTACGGGAAGCCAGGATCCGTTGACCTTAAGGCTTTCCTCTTTCTTGTTCAAACTGTTCGCGTGTTTTTGTATTTCTACAGCTTCTCTGAACAAGCGCGTGTGGTAGTGCTTCTCTACAGCCAGAACTTCCGTGTCGGCGAATTTTATTACGTGGTCGGTCTCATTGAGTGCGTGCTCTGCCACGGCCGATTTCTCCACCTGCCCCAACCTACAATGTCGCTTATGCTCGTTGATCCTGGTGTTGATGGATCGTCCAGTCATTCCGACATAAACTTTTCCGCATGTGCATGGTATACTGTATATTCCCGACATTGCAAGTGGGTCTCTTTTCTCCTTCGCCGATCTAAGATCTTCCTTGTCGGTTTGAAAATCGTCTTTACGCCATGTTTGCGCTATATACGGCCGATTCTGTCCGTCACTCTGGGAATGTATGGCAGAAAGGCCGTACCCGACATTTCTTTTTCTGGTTCCTTACTTCGCCGAGTGTTTGGCTCTGTTACACTTCTAATATAATTTTTGGAGTACCCATTGCTCCTCAGGACAGTTTCCAGGAGTTGCATTTCTCGTTTGAGGTGTTGCGGCTCACATATTCGTCCTGCTCTCGTTACGAGCGTACTAATCATGCCTCTTTTCTGGCTCGGGTGGTGGTTTGACAGTTTGTGCAGGTATCGGTCCGTGTGTGTCGGTTATCGATACACGCTGTGTCCCAGGTTTTCGCCGTCCCTTGTGACCAGCACATCTAGAAATGGCAGTTTCTTGTCCTTTTCTACTTCCATGGTATATGTTATGTTGGCATGGAGGCTGTTCAAGTGTCTTAGGAAGTCACCGAGCTGTTCTTCACCATGGCTCCACACCACGAAAGTATCATCGACGTACCTGTACCACACCTTAGGTTTACAAGTCGCCGAGTCCAGTGCCGGTGCTTCGAATTGTTCCATGAAGAACTTGGCCACCACTGGACTGAGAGAACTACCCTTCCAGCTGTTCGTAGAAATCTCCATTCCACGTGAAATAGCTCGTGGTGAGACATGCATGGAAGAGCTTTCTGATGTCCTGCGGGAAAATGGAACCGATGTGCTCCAGAGCGACACTGAGTGGCACTTTCTTAAATAGCGAAACATCATCAAAGCTGACCAAGATGTCATTTGGTGCAAGTTTCAGTTTCTTCAGCTTCTCAATGAAATGTCCTGAGTCCTTAATGTATGTGTCGGTCTTCCCCACGTGTGGCTGAAGCAGAGAGGCCAAGTGTTTTGCCAGTTTATATGTCGGTGATCCAGGAGCGCTAACGATCGGTCTCAGTGGAACGTCAGAAAAATCATTAGATGAACGTCGGCCGAAGAACCCGAGACAGAAGCCAATAGGCAGTTTGTCAACAAGTGGCCACGAAAGCCTTAACAATTGTGTAACAGAGTCTTATTTTAAACCTTAAAGAACTCTCTCTCCAAACACGAATATTGTTGTTGTCTTCAGTTCTGAGACTGGTTTGATGCAGCTCTCCATGCTACTCTATCCTGTGCATGCTTCTTCATCTCCCAGTACTTACTGCAACCTACATCCTTCTGAATCTGCTTAGTGTATTCATCTCTTGATCTCCCTCTACGATTTTTACCCACCACGCTGCCCTCCAATGCTAAATTTGTGATCCCTTGATGCCTACAGTAAAGCTGCATGCCCTCGGGAAAAATTACGGCTGTAGTTTCCCATTGCTTTCAGCCGTTCGCAGTACCAGCACAGCAAGGCCGTTTTGGTTAGTGTTACAAGGCCAGATCAGTCAATCATCCAGACCATGGCTCTGAGCACTATGGGACTTAACTCCTGTGGTCATCAGTCCCCTAGAACTTAGAACTACTTAAACTTAACTAACCTATGGACAGTACACACATCCATGCCCGAGGCAGGATTCGAACCTGCGACTGTAGCGGTCACGCGGCTCTAGACTGTAGCGCCTAGAACCGCACGGCCACTCCGGCCGGCAATCCAGACTGTAAACACATATATAAATATTCATATTATAAACAAAAGTCATTTTATATTTTGCCTTCAATTGAAGCATGACAGTTTCTTTTACGAACTGTCATG
This sequence comes from Schistocerca americana, assembly GCF_021461395.2. Lineage (NCBI taxonomy): Eukaryota > Metazoa > Arthropoda > Insecta > Orthoptera > Acrididae > Schistocerca > Schistocerca americana. The sequence continues at coordinate 311,351,250 of NC_060119.1, read as the reverse complement.
TTTCAAACTCATTGGTTCCTTTTTCCATCGATTCCGGACTAGAGAAATGCTGAAAGTCGTTTTTTTGCTACAATCGCCATTTCTAAGCGCCACCTCCTGGGAATTCCGCAGCTCGTGGTCGTGCGGTAGCGTTCTCGCATCCCACGCCCGGGTTCTTGGGTTCGATTCCCGGCGGGGTCAGGGATTTTCTCTGCCTCGTGATGACTGCGTGTTGTGTGATGTCCTTAGGTTAGTTAGTTTTAAGTAGTTCTAAGTTCTAGGGGACTGATGACCATAGATGTTAAGTCCCATAGTGCTCAGAGCCATTTGAATTCCTCTACATCCCTTAACGTCGTATTTACTAACACAGGAGTTGCTTGCACCAGCGTACTGATCTCTACGGCAGTCAGATGTCACGCGAGAGGCGCCCTGAGTAGTGGAAGAGCTCACGGAACGAAGAACAACAACAACGCAGCTGCAACACCAAACAGGAGTGCGGGTGGTCACGCACCGCACGGCGCATCTGTTCTGGTGAGGACGCGGAGCTGTTGCTCGTTTCACTCGCGGCCCGCAGGCGTGCTTGTTTATTGCCCTAAATAAACAGGGGAAGCGTGCCACCGCTCGTCCCCTCTGGAGGAAGAAAAGACTTTCGGCTGTCGCAATAAACGCAGCACGCGCTGTGTGAAGGGAAAGCGGCGGCTGCGGCGGTGGCTTCCGGCGAGTGCGCGTCATTCCGTGTGAACCAGGTCTGGGCGCCCACTTTCCGCCGCATACACACACCTCGGGCTGTACTCACGGCCTTGTGGGCGTGCCTCACCGCGCTATCTACCAAAGGAAAGCAGTGAGTGCTGGGGGCGCTCTCGTCTCCTTCATTTCCTCACATCTTCCTACAGGTGCCAAAACTAGACATCAACGGACACGCACTGGATTAGGCTCCACGTGTGAAGTTGCTAGGCACGCAGATGGGTAATAAACCGAAAAAGACACCAGCATGTGGATAAGTTACTCAAAAGCCTCGGTTTTGCTGTTCAGTATCGCTCTCTCACTGTCTTGATCTGCAGACAATATTGCCAACATACACTACTGGCCATTAAAATTGCTACACCACGAAGATGACGTGCTACATACTCGAAATTTAAACGATAGGAAGAAGATGCTGTGATATGCAAATGATAAGCTTTTCAGAGCATTCGCACAAGGTTGGCGCCAGTGGCGATACCTACAACGTGCTGACATGTGCAAAGTTCCCAACCGATTTCTCATACACAAACACCAGCTGACCGGCGTTGTCCGGTGAAACATTGTTGTGATGCCTCGTGTAAGGAGGAGAAATGCGTACCATCACGTTTCCGACTTTGATAAAGGTCGGATTGTAGCCTATCGTGATTACGGTTTCTCGTATCGCGACATTGCTGCTCGCATTGGTCGAGATCCAATGACTGTTAGCAGAATATGGAATCAGTGGGTTCAGGAGGGTATTACGGAAGGCCGTGCTGGATCCCAACGGCCTCGTATCACTAGCAGTCGAGATGACAGGCATGTTATCCGCATGGCTCTGACGGATCGTGCAGCCACGTCTCGATCCCTCAGTCAACAGATGGGGACGTTAGCAAGACAACAACCATCTGTACGAACAGTTCGATGACGTTTGCAGCAGCATGGACTATCAGCTCGGAGACAATGGCTGCGATTACCCTTGACTCTGCATCACAGACAGGAGCGCCTGCGATGGTGTACTCAACGACGAACCAGAGTGCACGAATGGCAAAACGTCATTTTTTCGGATGAATCCAGATTCTGTTTACAGCGTCATGATGGTCGCATCCGTGTTTGGCGACATCGCGGTGAACGCACATTGGAAGCGTGTATTCGACATCGCCATACTGGCGTATCACCCGGCGTGATGGTACGGGGTGCTATCGGTTACACGTCTCGGGTCACCTCTTGTTCGCATTGATGGCACTTTGAACAGTGGACGTTACATTTCAGATGTGCTACGACCCGTGGCTCTACCCTTCACTCGATCCCTGCGAAACCCTACATTTCAGCAGGATAATGCACGACCGCATGTTGCAGGTCCTGTACGGTCCTTTCTGGATATAGAAAATGTTCGACTGATGCCCTAACCAACACATTCTCCAGACCTCTCACCAATTGAAAACGTTTGGTCAATGGTGGCCGAGCAACTGGCTCGTCACAATATGCCAGTCACTACTCTTGATGAACTGTGGTATCGTGTTGAAGTTGCATGGGAAGCTGTACCTGTACACGCCATCCAAGCTCTGTTTGACTCAATGTCCAGGCGTATGAAGGCCGTTATCACGGCCAGAGGTGGTTGTTCTGGGTACTGATTTCTCAGGATCTATGCACCCAAACTGCGTGAAAATGTAACCACATGTCAGTTCTAGTATAATATATTTGTCCAATGAATACCCATTTATCATCTGCATTTCTTCTTGGTGTAGCAGTTTTAATGGCCAGTAGTGTATTTCCACTCGGTTCTGTCCTGTGGCATAATCTTCTGGGGCGTTGTGGTTAAGGTGAAAGGAATGTTTATGATACAGAAGCGTGCTATATAAATGTACTGTGAAGCTAATAGTCGTACATCTGGCAGAAGCTTCCTTAGCCACCTAGAAATTCTTACACTTACTTGACAGAGCATACACTCGGTAACGGTATTTGTGATTAATAACAAGAGTGACTCCGGAATTCACAACCACAAAACTAGAAGTAGAAATAATATACATGTAGTCTATGCAGCCTTCTCTAAAGTTCTTTCACTGGTTTTAGGTGGAATTAGAAGAATAACTTACTAGCTATTTCTTCTAAAATCCGTAAGAATACTTGAATTCAAGAATGCAAAATCCGTGTAACTCTAATATTTGTGATGGATAAATCTTTGACTGTTGCGGTACATGGACAAATGTTGTAGTGATCTGTGAGAAGTTATACAGGGTGGCCGGAAATTCCCGTCACATTCTTCTAGGACTCGTAGAGGGGAGTGAGTACATCGTATTTTGAACAGGAACTCATGTCCGCAAACGTCATCCAACAAGACTACAGAGCATCAAAGTTATAGGCGCGGGCGTCTGTAAGTGTACGTATACACGGGGTGATTCCATGATGATGTTACAGACTTTGTATGATGATGGAGAACGATAAATGTATTAATTTGAAGTAAGAATCCCTGTACCGGAAACGAACGAGTCGAAAGTTATAATACCTCTGAGAGCTGAATACATGTACCGGCTCTTGTGCTGCGAAGAGTGTAGGGTTGGAAACTTTCTGTGGTGGTAGTGTGGACAAAAACGAGAAAAAAATGACCAATAAACAAGGGCTCTAAATAGCATACCTGAGGAGCTATGACCATTCGTTCATCTTCGCTGATGTGGAACACATCTCACTGAGCAAGTGTTCATAGCTGTTAAGGTAGCGGCTACTAGGATAGCGGAGTGTGTGTGGCGTGGACATGGGAGTTGTTTAACTCAGAGGATCCCCTCTTTGGGATCGGCGATGAATTGCCTGCCGAAATCGAAGAGTGACCAGCCGCAATATTCTCAGAGAATGTTCATGATCGCAAGTAGGAAAGGTTAATACGATGTTAATAAACTGCAGGAACATCAGTGATCAGTCAGCAGAATTAGTGCCGCTCATTAAAGGTAATACTGCCCTAATAATATTAGGAACAGAGAGCTAGTGGAAACCATAGCTGCCCTCTACCAGAACTTCGGTTCTGTAGTTTTGGTACACTACATAAATGACGTAGTAAGTTGTAGGATGTATTAGTAGAATTGATAGGGAAAGAAACTAAATGACTGTATAAGAGAGAAAATGTGAGCCGGCGACTTTCCTTCGTTTTTCATTTGGTTGTTTGTTTTGCACGTAATTAGAACCGCAGATCATTCAGTGTTAGGCCATTGTGTATCTTTACAGAACATAAATTGCGTTTTATAAGTAGTAAAAATTAGTCCATCACGTAACTTCTGCGTTTCTGTCAAACTGAAGCAATTAATTTTGATTCAATTACAGTTTATATGCACAAATATAAAAAAAAACATATAATTATTGTTGTTGTTTTGTACTCAGTAGAACGTCATGATCAAAGGCAAGTGTTTCCTGTTGTTACCGATAAGTGCGAAAGCTTTTTATCAATAACAGAAACATATTTTATACTATTTCGACGAAGTATTGGGGCGATGTTTGATACATTGTAGTTTAGCGATTCATTTTTATAGTTTTACCTTTTTGATGAGGATATTTCGTTTTCTAGCTCTATATAGGGTGTTTGGGGAGGAAAGGTCAATATTTTAAACAGTGATAGTATAAGTAATTCTGAACAAAAAATATTGTATTAACAAAAGTCCGCAAATGCTTCGTTAGTGAGGTATGGGTACTGAAAGAAACTTTAATTTCGCAAAATTGATGTGCACAACGTGAACGTATACGCAATAGAACTGGAGCGTAACGTGATTTTCTTGCAAACAATGCTCGGGTACATGCCGTGTTTACGCTATGCAACCTACCACGTATTATGGTCATGTGACGTACGTAATACGATCACCCGTTGTTTGCGCAGTTGTGCCGTGTAAGTCGCATTGTGTAGTGTACCGGCAACGGATCGGTTACCTGTGTAGTGTATGGTGTTAACTGTGTTCGTACAAGCGCTACTAACAATGCCAGACGTTTACAGTAATGAGAAATACGGTGATATGGTGTACGTTTATGATTTCTGCGACGGTAGTGCTACCGCTGCAAGAGAAGAATACCACAGGCGCTTTCTGACTCGACGATTACCTGAGCGCAGGGTGTTTAACAAAGTGTTTATCACTTTGCGTGGAAGAGGCTCTTTTCCAAGTAGACATTTTTCGTCCGAGCGTGCACGTCGACAAACTTTGCAAGAAAGGGAAGAAATTATCCCAAGTGTTGAGCGGAGTCCCGGTACGAGCGTACGTAGAACGTCCCTGCATGTGAATGTCCCACAGACACGTGCATGGGAAATATTGCATGCGGAAAACCTGTATCCATTTCACATACAGCGTGTCCAAAATCTCCACGTTGACGCAATGCCAAAAGACTTCAATTCTGTCACTGGGTAATTGAGAATAGTCATTTGTTTCCAAACATACTATTCACTGACGAAGTCCAGTTTTCACGACATGGAATTAAAATCACACGCAATAATCATCGAGGGTCACGGGAATATACGCTTCAGTGGATAAAAATTTCCAAGTTCGTTTTGCCATAAATGTTTGGTACGGCAAGATCGGTAACCCTTTGATAGGTCCATTTATTATCAACCAGCGACTGACAGGAGAGAGGTACCTGCATTTTCTTGGAAAATTCATTTGTGGAACTACTGGAAGACGTTCCTTTAGCCAAGCGAACTGGAATGTACTTTCAACATGACGGTGCCCCTCCACGTTACCTTACGTGTGAGGGACCATCTCAACCGCACCTTCCTAATCGGTGGATTGGCCGTGGCGGTGCTATTAACTGGCCTCCAAGATCACCTGATCTTACACCTTTAGATTTCTGTTTATGGGGTTGGATGAAATCAGAGATGCAAAAAGTGAAGGTAAATACACGAGATGAACTGCTTCGTCGCATCATGGTGCTGCTGAATTGATTAGGAACTAACCGTAGACAATTGAATAAGCAACACAACGTGTTATCGCTAGAGCGCAAAAGTGCATTGACGTTCATGGTGGGATATTCGAACCTGTTCTGTGAATTGTACAACATCTGTACGATAAGTGTTAAAGCCATTTGTAAAAACGTGGTACGTCTTTTTCAACTGAATGTATGTAACATGCATGTTGTACTGCATTATGTACTAAATGCAAAGTAAATGACCATTTTTAAAAAAATGCGTAACATAACTACTTCTCTGTAATGTTGTTTTCAAGAATATCACGTTATGGTCCAGTTGTATTACGCATACGTTCAAGTTGTGCTCATCAATTTTGTAAATTTAAACTTCCTTTCAATACCCATACCTCCCTAACAAAGCATTTGCGGACCTATGTTCATATAAAATTTTTTATTCAGAATTACTTATACTACCACTGTGTAAAATATTGACCTTTCCTCCCCAAACACCCTGTATATCTGTAATATCTGTATTGTATTCTCTACTTTTGCTACTACATCCCTCTATTTCACGTTATATATCAACAGTTTTCGAATCAACAATTTTCGAAAAAAACATCAACAATTGCAGTTTTGATATAAATACTGTTTACTCTAAGTAACAGGCAGGAGGATAACTATGTAGAACAAAAATATTCGGCTGGTTATCTGGCCATTTATGCAGGCTAAGTCACTAACTATTGCCACCAATAATAACTCCGAAAGTATGATAGGAGTTGAAAGGTTTGTGGGACAAAAGTTGCATTGGGCAACGGGGGATAATATGACGTTGGTTTTTGTTGCTAAGTGGGGTCACTTCAGTGACATGAAGTTCCACTTTTTTTTAAATGGAATTCTATAGTTTGGCACTTATTTTCTGATAGCGGCTATCGAGACAAATTCAATGGTGTGTAACAGTAAGGTATTTGAAGGTCAACGAAGGTCAAAAAAGGTGGCATGAACGTCAATTTACAGAAGGTGTTCGAAGTGATCACCACTGGTATAAATGCAGTGCTGCAATCTTCTTATCCGAGACTGTGTGGTATTCCTTAACACATGCGCACTTATCGAAGCATATACTCTGACAATTTTCTCTCGCATATCTTCAGATGTAGTTGTAACGTCTTTATGAACAATGTCTTTTACGAATCCATACAAGAAAAAATCCAGAGGCGAACGAGCCGGCCACGACACATCTCTTCCGCGTCCAATCCAACGATGTGGGAATTGTCTCTGGAACTCATTTCTAGCCATCAGCAAAAAATGTGCAAGACACCCATCGTGTTGATACCACATTCTGTTCCTTATTCCTAAAGATATTTCTTCCAATAGCAGACCTAACTTTTCTAGCAGGAATGTGGTGTACTTCCCACCATTAAGATTTACTTCCATGAAATAGGGTCCTATAATTGTGTCCTCCAGAGTCCCACACCATACATTCACCGACCACGGTTTTTGGTGTGCAACTTGCCGCAGCCAACATGGATTTTCAGTTGCCCAATGATGAAAGTTATGCAAATTGACATTTCGATGCTTGGTGAATGTAACCTCGAAAGTAAATAAAATCAAATTAATAAATGTGTCATCCCTCTGAATCTGAAGTAGAGCCCATCGGCAGAATTCAATGCGACGCATACAATCCGTTCAAATAGTTCAAATGGCTCTGAGCATAATGGGACTTAACATATGAGGTAATCAGTCCCCTAGAACTACTTAAACCTAACTAACCTAAAGACATCACACACATTCCGCGCGCCGAACATCCTCGCTCAACTGAATAGTGCAGTTCCCTTTTCTGAAGCCGTCCATCTGATTGGCTACAGCTTATTCTACATTATTTTACATTTTAACATATTTAAATAATCAAAGCTTAACTACTTTCACGCTCTAAATAAAGCAACAATAATATCCATTACATAATCAACGTTAAATTCCTTTACATAGAACAAATACAATTTCCTTCTTAACTCTGAATGTCATGGCCAGCAGCCTTGCACCAATGTGCTTTCTGATAAATAAATAAAGAACAAAAGTAACTATTACGCACTAAACTTTACAACAAATATTCTATTACCTAATGGTCTAATAAGGTGTCATGCTGTCATCGTTCAGTGTGTTTTGTGTGGAGGAATGATGATCTGATGCTTAACTGAAAATACTAATAATTTAAATTTGCTATATCTTTTAAACAAGTAAAGCTACAGAGTTGATATTTACAACATTTATAATTTATGATGCGCTTCTGTATGAAATGATGAAATGTCGATCGTTAAGATCGACTAAGGCGTTGAGATTTTAGCAATCAGGTCTTTGTAACAAAGCTTGTTAATTTCACTTTAACAGTAAATCGTGAACTATTATAGATATGATCAATATCCAAGTTTTATTGGGATCACCATGAAAGTTTGTGAAGGATGCTAGATTAAAATGACTGTGGCTTCATTCCCTGAATTATTACAGAATTAAATAGTTTTCATAAATGTTTCCCTTTATGGCCGATCGCACGTCCGCCATATTTAACAGCGCTACATCTCCCTGTCCACAAACAGCTTCTACGGGGTTTCTTGTCTGTCTCACTCAAACACTACAGCACTTAGGCCTCATTCAGCACAATAGACGCCTGTGAATTTCCCCATCTTGTGGCGAATCTGTGCTCTTTGTGGCACACGGTCCCATATGACAGGGTTCACTTCACAATTCATGAAGGTTGACTCTTTCAGCCATATACTTATATGAGAGCGAAAGCAGGTCGGAGTGGCCGTGCGGTTCTATGCGCTACAGTCTGGAACCGAGCGACCGCTACGGTAGCAGGTTCCTATCCTGCCTCGGGCATGGATGTGTGTGATGTCCTTAGGTTAGTTAGGTTTAATTAGTTCTAAGTTCTAGGCGACTGATGATCTTAGAAGTTAAGTCCCATAGTGCTCAGAGCCATTTGAACCATTTGAGAGAGAAATGCTCGTTATCTCACAAGATCAGTTGTTCTCAATTTATCATACACATATTTAAATGTACGAAGTGTATGGTGAGTTCGTTGAGGATATGATTCAGCATATAAGTCTCTAGCTCTCACTGAATTTCGTTGGCATTCTCCGTAAATGAGAAGCATATCGTCTTCGAAGGAATACATTATTCACATTCGCTTGATTCGATGATACTAGTCTTACCGTTCCAATTAGTGTTGTGCCGTCAAATGATGTTTACATGTCAATGGAAAGTTAGATGGATATGTCGTGAATTTTTACCATTTCCACGATATGCGAGAGAGAATTGTCAGAGCATGAGCTTCGATAAGTGCCGAAGTGATAAGGAATACCACTCAATCCATGGTAAGAAGATTGCAGCACTGCATTGATACCAACGGTCATCACTTCGAACACCTTCTGTAAACAGGCGTTCGTGCCACCTTTGTGACCTTCGTTGACCTTCAAAGGCCTTACTGTCACACGTCATTGGATTCGTCTCGGTAGCCGATATCAGTCAATAAGTACCAAAGTACAGCATCCCATTTTAAAAAAAAGCAAAGTTGACCTTCATATCTATGAAGCGACCCCAGCTAGCAACAAAAAACCAAAGTCCCACAAACGTTTCAGCTACCATCATAATTTCAGAATTGTTATAGGTAGCAATAGTTAGTGACTCACGCTGTATATTGTGTCTCAGTTTCTAGATGGTTCACCGCTTTCTGTTCTCAGGTGGCTTTAGTAAGCCACTGAGAGCATACGTAGACAAAGCGATTGTTACTAGATTACGCCCACTGTTATGCAACACACTCAGCGCATAGGAAACGCCGGAATGACCTTGAATGACCAAAGCTACTAGAAAACCTACCGTAGTCTATGCTTACGTATGACAGTCTACGGAAGGCACCGGTAGTTCTACAATTGTAGCTGAAAACTAAATTGAATGGCAACGAAATCTGGAATTCATATTGGACCAGATTTGTGATTGGGCACAAGACTTTTTTGGAGACGAACTCACCATGTCGTTCTAAACGGAACTAAATCTACAAACATAAAAGTAATTTCCTAGTGGATAACACTGGGGGCTCAGTGAGCATATTCGCGGACGATGCTGCTGTCTATAGGCAGGTTGTAACGTCGTAAGATTGTAGCCAGTGCAGGAAGACCTGCAGAGAATCCACGATTAGTGCAGGGCCTGGCAACTGACACTGAACGTGCGCATAAATAAGCGAAGAGATCGATACTGTTTCATTACACTATTGGCGACAAATCACTGGAAACAGTAACTACTGTAAAATACCTAAGAGTAACTATCCAAGAGTGGAATCACCACATAAAACACTGTGGAAAGCAGATACGAGAGGGGGATTCACTGGGGCAATTTTAACTAAATGCACTTCATTCAAGTAAGAAGTGGTTCACGAAACACTCGTTCGACCGATTCTTCGGTACTAGTTACCAGTCTGGGACTCTTACCAAGTAGGATTAATAAAAGAGTTAGAGAAAATCCCACGAACAGAGGGTATCGTTAGCAGTGCCCCAGTGATGTGTGATAGGCCCGCTCTTAGTCTTTATATACATTCTCTGTATACATAAATTGTCTGAGGGACCCGGCGAGCAGCAATCTGCGGCTGTTCGCTGATGACGCTGTAGTGTGCGGGATAATGTCGACGTTGAGTGACTGTGGGAGGATACAAGAGGACTTACTCAACACTTCTAGTAGACGTGATGAATGGCAGTTAGTTCCAGATATAGAGCCGGCCGAAGTGGCCGTGCGGTAAAAGGCGCTGCAGTCTGGAACCGCAAGACCGCTACGGTCGCAGGTTCGAATCCTGCCTCGGGCATGGATGTTTGTGATGTCCTTAGGTTAGTTAGGTTTAACTAGTTCTAAGTTCTAGGGGACTAATGACCTCAGCAGTTGAGTCCCATAGTGCTCTCAACGCCTTAGTCGATCTTAACGATCGACATTTCATACAGAAGCGCATCATAAATTATAAATGTTGTAAATATCAACTCTGTAACTTTACTTGTTTAAAAGATATAGCAAATTTAAATTATCAGTATTTTCAGTTAAGCATCAGATCATCATTCCTCCACACAAAACACACTGAACGATGACAGCATGACACCTTATTAGACCATTAGGTAATAGAATATTTGTTGTAAAGTTTAGTGCGTAATAGTTACTTTAGTTCTTTATTTATTTATCAGAAAGCACATTGGTGCAAGGCTGCTGGCCATTTTGAACCAGATATAGAAAAATGTAAGTTAATGCACGTAAGTAGGAAAAACGGAAGGGAAGGGAAGGCAAAAGGGAAGGGAATAGGGAAAAGGGAGGGGAAAAGGGAAAAGGAAAAAGGAAAGGGAAAAGGGAAGGGAAATGATCGATTTCGATTTATTGGGAAAATTTTAGGAATGTGTAGCGCACCTGTAAAGGAGACTGCGTGTAGAACACTAATGTGATCCGTTCATGAGTACTGCTCGAGTGTTTTGAATCTCCACCAAGTCAGATTAAAGAAGCAATTCTGAGGCGGGCTGCTAGATTTATCACCGGCAAGTACTGTCAACACGCAGATATTACGGACATGCTTCGTTAACTCAAATGGGAGCTCTTGGAAGGAAGACGATGCTTTTTTCGCTTTTCAGAAAATTTAGAGAACTGGCATTTGAATTTGACTGCAGAATGACTCTACTGCCGCCAACGTATATTTCACGTATGGTCCAACGAAGATAAGAGGAGTGAGGACTCGTTCAGAGGCATATAGACTAGCACTGGTACACGCATCTTCCATCCTGCCCCACATCGTGGCTTGCGGAGTGTATATGTAAATGTAGATGTAGATGAATTAATAGGAGCATGTTTCGTCGAGGGATCGTTTACTCGGTGGAAGAGCGTTATGGAGATGCTCAGCAAACTCCAGCGGCAATCGCTAAAAGCGAGGCGTTGGTAACTACACAGAGGTTTACTGTTGAAGTTCTGGGAGACAACATTTCAACAAGAGTTGGGAAACAATTTGACTTCCACATACATCTCGAGACTTGACTACAACTATAGCGTCCCCAGTGCCATATTACGAAAAGACAATATTTATAAAGAAGACATTCATAATTTGTAAGAGATTTTTTTTATCATGTAGCCGTAAAATAATAATTTCTCTGTGTAGGTTTAGATTGCAAAGAAATAATTTATGACAGAATGATCTAAAGAGACGACAAGATACGCTCTTTTGTTAATTTTTTAGTCGACTTCACTTCCTCTTTTGTCTTGAATGTGTCTAGAGGGACATCTTGCGTGTGCTGACGAATGTAAGCATATTTGTATGAGTTAAGCATATAATATACTGATTTTATATTATTGTGCACTTTTAATTTGTAAGAGGTGATCCCGATTTCATGTCCGCCTTCCTTGAATTAACCTGCATTCAAGTAATTTACAGCTCAACAATCGCAGCGGCCGATGCAGCCAACGACGCCATTACGTGGCGATATTAACTTATGAAAATTTAACGGAAGCTGAAAACTCGCCCGCTATTAGCATAATATCAATTTTTCTCCACAGCCGCACGAAGTTGCAGAAATACTTAGCTTTAAGATTCTTATTTTCAGTACCATAGCCGAGACCCAGAGCCAGGACTCTGACTACAATACAATGGTTAACGGAGGTAAGAAAATACTCTCGCGCGTGTGTGGGCCGCAATTGTAATTAATAACTAAAGATCTTTTGCTTTAACGTCAACTGACTAGCCGAGGAAATTTATATGAAAAGTTTATTACATTGTTCAACTTAAATATCATTTTTATTAAGGCCCACCACGTAAGTCGGCAACAATCAAAAAATAATAATAACAATAATAACATATACATTAAATTACGACGGCCGACGGACGCGAGATTGGCGCCGCAACTTTGGGGCCCGATTAATATGATTCTATTGTAATGAATGTAATTATGTATGTGTCTAATTGTTGTAAAATATTAATGCTTGTATGAATTCTTTTACATGTACAACAACAAAACCACACCCTGAAGAGATCTGGAGAGGAAAAAGTGTAGAAAAGAAAAAGGATTGCGAGAAAGAAAAATAAGTAAGGTAAGGCCTATTGTGCAAGCATCCTGTGTAGCTCTGTGCGGAATATCGAACACATGTGCACATGAGATACCTTCGGTGTTTCGTGTATTTATGTGTTTATTTTTGGAGGGGATAATTAATCGTGTGTGTATCAGTGTTAAAGATTCGTCAGTGGCTTAAAGTGAATTTAGTATGGGTAAGATAGGACAACCTAAAGCATCCGTACCAGAAGAACAAAATTCTGTTAATATGGAAAGTGAGGATCATTTGCAATACGTAAACGAATCCCAAGCCACCGCCTCGGATAACATAATTTCCGGAGCGGGGGGCGAGGATCTGTGGACGGTGAATGACGCTCCACAGCAGAATGGGAATAGAGTAACAACTCCACTGCCTGGGCAGGGGGGCCAATCGAGTGCTAGATTAAGTGGGGCACCAGTATGCTCACCGATTGCAGACCCATTTGCAGAATTTCTGCGCAGGTTAGAAGAAAGAGATAGGGAAAGAGATCAGAAACTGGCTCAGATGCTCCATGAGCAAGAGCAACAAAGAGAACTGAAAGAAAGGGAAAAGGAAAGAATGTCAGAACAGAGGGAAAAACAAAGAGACGAAAAACTGGCTCAGATGTTCCATGAGCAGGAGAAAAAATTAACGCAAAAGCTCATTGAGCAAGAGCAGCGCAGTGAAGCAAAACTCGACAGTATCCAAAGCGAACTTGCCGAGATGCGGGACGCGTGCAAAGAAATACCCGATCTTGTGCAAAGCTTAGCCGGAGAGATGCAAAAATTACAGATATCGCAGGCTAGGCTTGAAGACAATGTCCAGACTTTAACCAACCGCGTGGATAATGTGGAGATAGATGCACGGAAAAGTATTGACGCATATTTGGAAGTGCAAGCTCAAAAAGTAGAAAAAGAATTAAATGAATGGCTAGAAGTAAAGGATCGCGAGATATCTGCAAAGATTGAAAGCGATGTAAAAACAGCTGTAGAACAAGCGACTGCGGCCGCGAGTGTAAATATTGACGCTAGCGCTGCCGCACTACGTGCCGAATTAACACAGATCAAATCCCGTGTGACAGCGGAGTTGCCAAATTGGCAACAGGAGGTCGCGCGGAGACTGTCTGCGTTGGAAAGCAATGTAAACAGTGGCGGACAGATCATGAATCCGACTTCGCGCACTGATTACTATAATAACGCTGACGGTAGCCAGGGTGCGAGTGCGCAACCGCAACCTAATGCGAATTATGAGCACGAACAACATGCGATACCGTGCAGCGCACATCACGAAGTGATGAATGTCCCAGAATGTAGCAATCAGACATGCAAAAAAGAGGACAATGTAATAAAACACAGGACATTCCAACCCTTCAATAGCGAAAAACGAAATGTCCACCCTGTTGTATTTATTAAGAGCTTCAGGAATGTGTTTCCCAGGACATGGACGGAAAGACAAAGAATACAGTTCGTGGTCTCCTTTATTCAAGGTGACGCGGCACTGTGGGCCACCGACGTGTCCGAAAAATGTCTAACGATGCAACAGTTTGAAGGTGCATTCTTGCAAAAATTCTGGTCCGATAGCGTCCAAGAAAGACTACGAAAGGAGTTGTACAGTCCAGAAATGTACAATCCTAAGATGGGAACGTTACGCAAATATTTCGAAAAGTATATAAACAAAACCAGGTACTGGGACGAGCCAATGTCCGATCGTGATATAATCAGATTAATAAAAATGAAGTTGCCCAGTGAAATTAAAAGATATTTCATCAATGTGCCGGAATACGATATAGAACAATTCATGGAAATAGTGGATTCTGTTGACCTATTGATCGAAGATATGAAAACCGAAAACAAGTGGAACCATGCAGGCTATAATCAACACAAAGCCGATTACAATAGCAGCCACAGTAACGGTAGTAACTTAGTACCAAATGGTAACGGGAATAGGCAAGAGCACCGGCAACAGAATCAAGGCACAAACAATGGCAATGGTTATAACGGCAACGGTTATAATCGTGAAAATCGAAAGAGACATCATGATGGACGCATGAGTAATGGACATAATGGTAACGGCAATCCGCAATGGCGGAACAACCGAAACCAGTGGCGTGGTCGTAACGAACCGACACCACAGTGGCAACAAAACACAGCGCCACAATGGAACGCCAACCCAGGTCTGTCACAGAACATGTCAGGGAGTTACAACCGACCACCACAAAACCAGAGCCATACACAATATCAAAATACACCATCGGGGAGGCAGGGCGGCCAACCCAACAGTAGCAACAACAACAACCAGAACCACGATGTGAGGTTAGTGGAAGTGACAGACAACTGTCAACCCACTGATGCTCATCCGTTAAACTAAAGACAGCCACAATACGCTCTCCGTTGTTGGCTGCAGGATGGTGTAGTGAGGGCACATTCACAGATGACAGCCATAAACTTTGTATGCTGAGATACAATGAAGGAACAAAAATAGAAAAGGAACTTGTAGACATACCGCAGACATGTAACCGAACCGACAAAAGTGTTGTGCAGGCTATATTGCAAGCAGATATGTATGGAGCACCAATACACATAATAGTCGATACCGGTGCGTCAACCAATGTCATGAGCGCAAATTTTTACAAGTACTTGAGTCAAAATAATAGAATACCAGTATTGCCAGTGAAGAATTGTCGTGTTACAGGTGCAATAGGTGCACAATCTCATATCATAAAGCACCAGGTGCAAGTCGAGTTTACGGTAGGAAATGAAGCAATGAAAAGCTCGTTCCTAGTAGTTAAGGGATTAGGTGTTGCTTGCATCCTGGGGATGGAATTTTTACGCCAGAGGGACGCAAAAATCGACCTCTTGTGCGGGGAAGTAAGCCTTATGAATGAGGATAGACGTGTAATTTTGCCGTTGTTGAGGACACGGGAAGCGCACGGTAAATATTGCCGGAGCTTTCAAACGAGATTCGAAGGAATACAGGTAATGAATTTATATTCTGACTTAAGTACAAGACAAGCATGTTATAAGGAGTTTATTACTGAAGACAGAGAGGAAAAAAGGAAACTGATAGCCATGAAAGTTAGGGAGTCAGAACATTTGACTGAAGCACAACAAAACGAATTGACTCAGCTACTTACAGATTATGAGAATGTGTTTTCGGAAAAACCCGGTGTTATCGAGGGCTACACCTATAACATCGAAGTGGTACCTCACGATACTTTCTGTCACGCAAACTACACCATCCCGTGGTCAAAGAAGGAGGCAGTTACGAAGGAAATAAGAAAAATGCTTGATTGGGGGATAATTGAACCATCTCTATCCCCGTACAGCAGTCCGCTCGTGGCCGTAGCGAAAGCGGACGGCAGTATACGTCTCGTGCTTGATGCGCGCGATATTAACAAAATAATTGTACCTGTCAGAACGCGACCAGAAAACCTGGATGAACAGATACAGAAGTTTTATGGAGTTAAATATCTGACCTCTGTCGATATGCGTTCGTCGTATTGGCAAATCCCACTAACTGAATCATCAAGAAAGTACACTGCCTTTGTGTTTGCCGGCAGAAGTTACCAATTTAAAGTTTTACCATTTGGATTAAATGTTAGTGCAGGTGTCTTCATTGCAGCGCTCGATAAAGTATTAGGACCAGATTTGTTGGACCGAGTAACGTTGTATGTCGATGACTTATTAATAGCTACTCCCGATTGGGAAAGCCACATGGACACGCTGAGATGCGTACTAAAAAGATTTTCTGAGGTAGGCGTAACAGCAAACCTCGCAAAATCCAAATTTGGCAGGGAGAGAATAAAATTTCTTGGTCATGTAATATCACCTACAGGTATTGTGCCCGATCCGAAGAAAATGGCAGCAATTGAGAACTTCCCTCCTCCTAGAACCAAGAAACAGTTAAAGGCATTTCTGGGTCTAGTGTCATTTTTCAGACGATTCATACCTGACCAGCTTTTAAATGATAATACCCTGTTAAACTTGTTGAGAAAGAATACACCCTGGATATGGAATGAACTGTGCCAGCAGTCATTTGAGCAAATACGACAAGCCCTTCTAAATGCTAATCTACTGTCACATCCTGACATGTCAAAGGAATTTTGCCTTGCTACAGACGCCTCCACTGTCGGACTAGGCGCGTGTTTATTTCAAATCGATGAGGATGGTGGAAACAAGAACGTAAGAATAATCGGTTTCGCAAGCCGAGTGTTGTCAAGTTGTGAACGATCATATACAGTCACCGAACTCGAAACACTAGCAGTAGTATGGGCCATGAAGAAGTTCAGATACTATGTGTACGGAAAAAATGTAAAAATTTTCTGTGATCATCAGGCCTTAAGTTTTTTGCTGACATGCAAGTTAATGCACGACAGGTTGACTAGGTGGGTGCTTGCTCTGCAGGAATATCAATTTCAAATAATGTATATAAAAGGTTGTGACAACGTAGTGCCTGATGCTTTGTCACGGTTGCCACAAGGTCTGCCTGAGTTAACAACAATACTAGAACAGGCAACAGAGTACAAAATTTTAGTTATGAAAGACCCTACTTGTCGAAAAAAGTTCCTGCAGACGTGCAAGCAACTGCCTAGTTTACAGGACGAAGATGCAGCTTGGGGAAAAGTCAAACAAGAACTCCTATCTTCGGGTGGAAATCAGATAGGTAGCCATTATTCTGTGCAAAATGGGGTATTATATTACCGGAAGGAGGTTAACAAGGACTTGTGGTGTATCTGTGTACCGGAAGTATGTATTAGTGATTTAATCTGGCACGTGCACCTTTCGTGGGGACACGTGGGTATTGAAAAATGTAGAGCACTTCTCGCAAGACAATGTCATTTTAAGAATATGAAAAGAATAATTCAGAATGTTGTAAGGACATGTGTAGTTTGTCAAAGGACGAAACCTACAAATCTGCCCACTGTAAGTGAATTGCATCCTGTTGTTCCTAACAAACCATTACGACTAGTTTCTGTTGACATTCTAGGGCCACTACCCACTGGCAGAGGTGGTGTGAAATATGTATTTGCTGTATATGATGCCTTTTCCAAATTTCTAAAATTGTATCCTGTAAAAGCTTCAACGGCCACACCCCTCATTCAAAAATTACGAACAGATTATTTTGTTAATGTTGGCAAACCACAGATTCTATTATCCGATAATGCCACCTATTTTACTGGTCTCAAATGGAAAACGTTTCTACAAGAGCAAGGTGTTAAACACATTTTTGTAGCTCGATTTCACCCGGAGAGCAGTCTTGTAGAGCGTACCTTTAAAGAGTTGAACAGGTTCATGAGAACTTACATTCCGAATCGCCACACCAAGTGGGCAGAATACGTTTCGACTTTTGAGGAACTCCATAATAGATTGCCACATTCAGCCACCGGTTATACTCCACTAGAAGTCATGTTTGGAAAGAATGAAACCGACAGCTGGCTGTCACCATTACCAACTGTACCACGACAAGTTGTACCTCACGAACAAATTATAGCTGAGACTCTAAATAACTTAACGAGGTGCGCGGAGCGCCGAAAGGAAAAGCATGACAAGAAAATAAAGAAGGTAACAGTGTATCAACCAGGTGACTTGGTTCTAATAAGGACTCATCCCAAGTCATCTCTGTTAGCGAAAAAGAATAAAAAATGGCAACTGGTGTATGCCGGGCCCTACAAAATCATAGACATACCACATGGATGTAGCTATTTGTTGGGTGACGTAGAATCTGGAGAGATTAAAGGACTCTATCCATACAAAGACTTAAAGAAGTTCGCTCAGTAGAGCAACGTTTACCTTTGTGTGTAGTAGGTTAAGTTTATAGCGTATTTTTTCTGTGTGTAAATGTTCCGATTTTAGTGTAATATTTAAAGACAATGAGGCACACAAGATTAGTGCGATTCAATTTTGTAGATGTTAAGGAATAATAGTATTTTTAAGCAATTGCATTTTGAAGAAAAAAATGAACGTAGGTTTAAGAATATGTTAAAAATTTCATGTTGAAAAATGCTTTAAAAATATTTTAAAAAAATTCAATAGCATGTAATGATGAAAGAATTTTTCATTAGTGTGTCATGAATATTTTTGAACTGTAGTAGTAATGCAACTTATGAAATTCAATATTATAGTGTATAAGTCGTTTCATGTATTTATGTCTATACCGATCTTGAAATATGCTCAAGCATAATTTACTTAACAATGTGAGTGCAGGGTGTACATCACCCAAGGTACCTCATGTGTTGTGGACAAGGTACAAAGCAAATCAATAAACGCGACTACCGCTAAGCACTGTTAAAATATATTGCCATCTGCTAAGGCAGAGATTTGCACGAATTTGTAGTGCAAACAAAAGTCACAAATCTAACATTAATCTAGGAACTTGCACGCTAGGCCTAGATTATAAAATGCGTACAATAATGCGAGAGGCAAGGTTTTGTAAAGTCGAGCCTGGCTCTGGAGAGCAAGTACGCAATGAGTGGGCAGACATGACATGGGGACTTACCTCAGATGAGACGGAAATACAATTGTATAGTCAAAAAATCTGAAGGCAAGTACGACTCTAAGTGGAAAATAAAAAGAGATAATTAGTGCGAGAGACTGGTAAAATCCAGCACTAGCCAAAATCCAGTTCAGACTGAATGAAATACATTAGTGTTTGTGAACTAATCGAAACAGTTACTTTAAGCAGTGTGAAAAACTGTGAAGGTGAAACTGTGATATGGACAGTGAAGTGCTAGTATTGAACGTTCAACGGCGGTGAGGACGCCAAACGCCAATATTACGCACGAAAAACTGTGAATTTGCCTATAAATGTGAACTGTTAACGTGAAGTGAACCCACAGTCAATATTTTTGGGACAGACTGTAGTTTCAGTGAGCACAATAATGCGAGATTGGAATGCGATGCGTGGACTGTTGCAAAACAGCGACCGCAGAAACGGCGAATGTTTGTGCTAAGCTCGTATTGGGACACTCACCAGTGCCTGCGAGTGCGGCGAAAACATAAATAATTTTATCAAGACAAAAACTGACGTGTAATGGAAACAGTATTGCATCAAAACTGCATTCACGGGAGAAGGTCCATGTCATGTTTTCTGCAAGACAGTGCTAGCTTGACACTCGGAAACTGGCGAAAACTTAACAACAACTGCCGCACTAATAAATGCTCCTTTCCCACTAGCGTAACCATCTGAAGCGGGAAACAAATATTACGTTGGTTGTGTGTGTGTTTCATGTACTACGTCGGAGATGCGTAGCAGAGCTGACTCCTGCCAACAAGAGCGGGGGGCGGATATCATCCCACTCCGCCACGCCCGGCCGAGACAGAAGCGCATCGCCAACGGTGCAGCCGATCAGCTGATTCTGACGTTCCGCGACGGCGAGACACACGCTGGCGTCGAGCGGGCGTTGACCTCTCCGCAGCCGCCGCGAACGCCGAGCACCGAACACACCAACCGACGCCGTCGCGAGCCAAACGTCGCGGCGTAGATCATCAACGACACCGCAATCAATTGTTTTAATGACCTTATTTTTTGCATAGTGCAACAAAAATATTTGTATGCACATCCTGTACTCCAATGACATTCCAGAAACAATTAAGTGAAAGTGACCAAAGCAGTTAGTCTGTCGCTCCGCCGAGGTTTTCCCCAGGTTTCCCTACGGCCGCGCCAAATGGGGAGCGAACAGTTGACACCCCTGGGACTTCAAATATTCCGGACTAACTCGTGGTTGTATACCTTGAACCTCATCTGTATTACACTTTGTGGACAACACCCCTCAGTAATTTAACGCTTTAAATATACGATGTGACATATGTAAACTGTGAAAGAAAAATCTGCGTGTGGACACGGTGGACATGAAAGAGGAAATATTTATGTCAAAAACACGAACATTTTTTATGACATAAACATTTCGGGGGGCAATATAGCGTCCCCAGTGCCATATTACGAAAAGACAATATTTATAAAGAAGACATTCATAATTTGTAAGAGATTTTTTTTATCATGTAGCCGTAAAATAATAATTTCTCTGTGTAGGTTTAGATTGCAAAGAAATAATTTATGACAGAATGATCTAAAGAGACGACAAGATACGCTCTTTTGTTAATTTTTTAGTCGACTTCACTTCCTCTTTTGTCTTGAATGTGTCTAGAGGGACATCTTGCGTGTGCTGACGAATGTAAGCATATTTGTATGAGTTAAGCATATAATATACTGATTTTATATTATTGTGCACTTTTAATTTGTAAGAGGTGATCCCGATTTCATGTCCGCCTTCCTTGAATTAACCTGCATTCAAGTAATTTACAGCTCAACAATCGCAGCGGCCGATGCAGCCAACGACGCCATTACGTGGCGATATTAACTTATGAAAATTTAACGGAAGCTGAAAACTCGCCCGCTATTAGCATAATATCAATTTTTCTCCACAGCCGCACGAAGTTGCAGAAATACTTAGCTTTAAGATTCTTATTTTCAGTACCATAGCCGAGACCCAGAGCCAGGACTCTGACTACAATACAATGGTTAACGGAGGTAAGAAAATACTCTCGCGCGTGTGTGGGCCGCAATTGTAATTAATAACTAAAGATCTTTTGCTTTAACGTCAACTGACTAGCCGAGGAAATTTATATGAAAAGTTTATTACATTGTTCAACTTAAATATCATTTTTATTAAGGCCCACCACGTAAGTCGGCAACAATCAAAAAATAATAATAACAATAATAATATATACATTAAATTACGACGGCCGACGGACGCGAGATTGGCGCCGCAACTTTGGGGCCCGATTAATATGATTCTATTGTAATGAATGTAATTATGTATGTGTCTAATTGTTGTAAAATATTAATGCTTGTATGAATTCTTTTACATGTACAACAACAAAACCACACCCTGAGGAGATCTGGAGAGGAAAAAGTGTAGAAAAGAAAAAGGATTGCGAGAAAGAAAAATAAGTAAGGTAAGGCCTATTGTGCAAGCATCCTGTGTAGCTCTGTGCGGAATATCGAACACATGTGCACATGAGATACCTTCGGTGTTTCGTGTATTTATGTGTTTATTTTTGGAGGGGATAATTAATCGTGTGTGTATCAGTGTTAAAGATTCGTCAGTGGCTTAAAGTGAATTTAGTATGGGTAAGATAGGACAACCTAAAGCATCCGTACCAGAAGAACAAAATTCTGTTAATATGGAAAGTGAGGATCATTTGCAATACGTAAACGAATCCCAAGCCACCGCCTCGGATAACATAATTTCCGGAGCGGGGGGCGAGGATCTGTGGACGGTGAATGACGCTCCACAGCAGAATGGGAATAGAGTAACAACTCCACTGCCTGGGCAGGGGGGCCAATCGAGTGCTAGATTAAGTGGGGCACCAGTATGCTCACCGATTGCAGACCCATTTGCAGAATTTCTGCGCAGGTTAGAAGAAAGAGATAGGGAAAGAGATCAGAAACTGGCTCAGATGCTCCATGAGCAAGAGCAACAAAGAGAACTGAAAGAAAGGGAAAAGGAAAGAATGTCAGAACAGAGGGAAAAACAAAGAGACGAAAAACTGGCTCAGATGTTCCATGAGCAGGAGAAAAAATTAACGCAAAAGCTCATTGAGCAAGAGCAGCGTAGTGAAGCAAAACTCGACAGTATCCAAAGCGAACTTGCCGAGATGCGGGACGCGTGCAAAGAAATACCCGATCTTGTGCAAAGCTTAGCCGGAGAGATGCAAAAATTACAGATATCGCAGGCTAGGCTTGAAGACAATGTCCTGACTTTAACCAACCGCGTGGATAATGTGGAGATAGATGCACGGAAAAGTATTGACGCATATTTGGAAGTGCAAGCTCAAAAAGTAGAAAAAGAATTAAATGAATGGCTAGATGCATGGTAATGGTGACAGCCAGCTGTCGGTTTCATTCTTTCCAAACATGACTTCTAGTGGAGTATAACCGGTGGCTGAATGTGGCAATCTATTATGGAGTTCCTCAAAAGTCGAAACGTATTCTGCCCACTTGATGTGGCGATTCGGAATGTAAGTTCTCATGAACCTGTTCAACTCTTTAAAGGTACGCTCTACAAGACTGCTCTCCGGGTGAAATCGAGCTACAAAAATGTGTTTAACACCTTGCTCTTGTAGAAACGTTTTCCATTTGAGACCAGTAAAATAGGTGGCATTATCGGATAATAGAATCTGTGGTTTGCCAACATTAACAAAATAATCTGTTCGTAATTTTTGAATGAGGGGTGTGGCCGTTGAAGCTTTTACAGGATACAATTTTAGAAATTTGGAAAAGGCATCATATACAGCAAATACATATTTCACACCACCTCTGCCAGTGGGTAGTGGCCCTAGAATGTCAACAGAAACTAGTCGTAATGGTTTGTTAGGAACAACAGGATGCAATTCACTTACAGTGGGCAGATTTGTAGGTTTCGTCCTTTGACAAACTACACATGTCCTTACAACATTCTGAATTATTCTTTTCATATTCTTAAAATGACATTGTCTTGCGAGAAGTGCTCTACATTTTTCAATACCCACGTGTCCCCACGAAAGGTGCACGTGCCAGATTAAATCACTAATACATACTTCCGGTACACAGATACACCACAAGTCCTTGTTAACCTCCTTCCGGTAATATAATACCCCATTTTGCACAGAATAATGGCTACCTATCTGATTTCCACCCGAAGATAGGAGTTCTTGTTTGACTTTTCCCCAAGCTGCATCTTCGTCCTGTAAACTAGGCAGTTGCTTGCACGTCTGCAGGAACTTTTTTCGACAAGTAGGGTCTTTCATAACTAAAATTTTGTACTCTGTTGCCTGTTCTAGTATTGTTGTTAACTCAGGCAGACCTTGTGGCAACCGTGACAAAGCATCAGGCACTACGTTGTCACAACCTTTTATATACATTATTTGAAATTGATATTCCTGCAGAGCAAGCACCCACCTAGTCAACCTGTCGTGCATTAACTTGCATGTCAGCAAAAAACTTAAGGCCTGATGATCACAGAAAATTTTTACATTTTTTCCGTACACATAGTATCTGAACTTCTTCATGGCCCATACTACTGCTAGTGTTTCGAGTTCGGTGACTGTATATGATCGTTCACAACTTGACAACACTCGGCTTGCGAAACCGATTATTCTTACGTTCTTGTTTCCACCATCCTCATCGATTTGAAATAAACAAGCGCCTAGTCCGACAGTGGAGGCGTCTGTAGCAAGGCAAAATTCCTTTGACATGTCAGGATGTGACAGTAGATTAGCATTTAGAAGGGCTTGTCGTATTTGCTCAAATGACTGCTGGCACAGTTCATTCCATATCCAGGGTGTATTCTTTCTCAACAAGTTTAACAGGGTATTATCATTTAAAAGCTAAGCTGGTCAGGTATGAATCGTCTGAAAAATGACACTAGACCCAGAAATGCCTTTAACTGTTTCTTGGTTCTAGGAGGAGGGAAGTTCTCAATTGCTGCCATTTTCTTCGGATCGGGCACAATACCTGTAGGTGATATTACATGACCAAGAAATTTTATTCTCTCCCTGCCAAATTTGGATTTTGCGAGGTTTGCTGTTACGCCTACCTCAGAAAATCTTTTTAGTACGCATCTCAGCGTGTCCATGTGGCTTTCCCAATCGGGAGTAGCTATTAATAAGTCATCGACATACAACGTTACTCGGTCCAACAAATCTGGTCCTAATACTTTATCGAGCGCTGCAATGAAGACACCTGCACTAACATTTAATCCAAATGGTAAAACTTTAAATTGGTAACTTCTGCCGGCAAACACAAAGGCAGTGTACTTTCTTGATGATTCAGTTAGTGGGATTTGCCAATACGACGAACGCATATCGACAGAGGTCAGATATTTAACTCCATAAAACTTCTGTATCTGTTCATCCAGGTTTTCTGGTCGCGTTCTGACAGGTACAATTATTTTGTTAATATCGCGCGCATCAAGCACGAGACGTATACTGCCGTCCGCTTTCGCTACGGCCACGAGCGGACTGCTGTACGGGGATAGAGATGGTTCAATTATCCCCCAATCAAGCATTTTTCTTATTTCCTTCGTAACTGCCTCCTTCTTTGACCACGGGATGGTGTAGTTTGCGTGACAGAAAGTATCGTGAGGTACCACTTCGATGTTATAGGTGTAGCCCTCGATAACACCGGGTTTTTCCGAAAACACATTCTCATAATCTGTAAGTAGCTGAGTCAATTCGTTTTGTTGTGCTTCAGTCAAATGTTCTGACTCCCTAACTTTCATGGCTATCAGTTTCCTTTTTTCCTCTCTGTCTTCAGTAATAAACTCCTTATAACATGCTTGTCTTGTACTTAAGTCAGAATATAAATTCATTACCTGTATTCCTTCGAATCTCGTTTGAAAGCTCCGGCAATATTTACCGTGCACTTCCCGTGTCCTCAACAACGGCAAAATTACACGTCTATCCTCATTCATAAGGCTTACTTCCCCGCACAAGA
Organism: Schistocerca americana; assembly: GCF_021461395.2. Taxonomy (NCBI): domain Eukaryota; kingdom Metazoa; phylum Arthropoda; class Insecta; order Orthoptera; family Acrididae; genus Schistocerca; species Schistocerca americana. Next base: position 311,326,140 of record NC_060119.1, on the reverse strand, counting down.
GGTCGATTTTTGCGTCCCTCTGGCGTAAAAATTCCATCCCCAGGATGCAAGCAACACCTAATCCCTTAACTACTAGGAACGAGCTTTTCATTGCTTCATTTCCTACCGTAAACTCGACTTGCACCTGGTGCTTTATGATATGAGATTGTGCACCTATTGCACCTGTAACACGACAATTCTTCACTGGCAATACTGGTATTCTATTATTTTGACTCAAGTACTTGTAAAAATTTGCGCTCATGACATTGGTTGACGCACCGGTATCGACTATTATGTGTATTGGTGCTCCATACATATCTGCTTGCAATATAGCCTGCACAACACTTTTGTCGGTTCGGTTACATGTCTGCGGTATGTCTACAAGTTCCTTTTCTATTTTTGTTCCTTCATTGTATCTCAGCATACAAAGTTTATGGCTGTCATCTGTGAATGTGCCCTCACTACACCATCCTGCAGCCAACAACGGAGAGCGTATTGTGGCTGTCTTTAGTTTAACGGATGAGCATCAGTGGGTTGACAGTTGTCTGTCACTTCCACTAACCTCACATCGTGGTTCTGGTTGTTGTTGTTGCTACTGTTGGGTTGGCCGCCCTGCCTCCCCGATGGTGTATTTTGATATTGTGTATGGCTCTGGTTTTGTGGTGGTCGGTTGTAACTCCCTGACATGTTCTGTGACAGACCTGGGTTGGCGTTCCATTGTGGCGCTGTGTTTTGTTGCCACTGTGGTGTCGGTTCGTTACGACCACGCCACTGGTTTCGGTTGTTCCGCCATTGCGGATTGCCGTTACCATTATGTCCATTACTCATGCGTCCATCATGATGTCTCTTTCGATTTTCACGATTATAACCGTTGCCGTTATAACCATTGCCATTGTTTGTGCCTTGATTCTGTTGCCGGTGCTCTTGCCTATTCCCGTTACCATTTGGTACTAAGTTACTACCGTTACTGTGGCTGCTATTGTAATCGGCTTTGTGTTGATTATAGCCTGCATGGTTCCACTTGTTTTCGGTTTTCATATCTTCGATCAATAGGTCAACAGAATCCACTATTTCCATGAATTGTTCTATATCGTATTCCGGCACATTGATGAAATATCTTTTAATTTCACTGGGCAACTTCATTTTTATTAATCTGATTATATCACGATCGGACATTGGCTCGTCCCAGTACCTGGTTTTGTTTATATACTTTTCGAAATATTTGCGTAACGTTCCCATCTTAGGATTGTACATTTCTGGACTGTACAACTCCTTTCGTAGTCTTTCTTGGACGCTATCGGACCAGAATTTTTGCAAGAATGCACCTTCAAACTGTTGCATCGTTAGACATTTTTCGGACACGTCGGTGGCCCACAGTGCCGCGTCACCTTGAATAAAGGAGACCACGAACTGTATTCTTTGTCTTTCCGTCCATGTCCTGGGAAACACATTCCTGAAGCTCTTAATAAATACAACAGGGTGGACATTTCGTTTTTCGCTATTGAAGGGTTGGAATGTCCTGTGTTTTATTACATTGTCCTCTTTTTTGCATGTCTGATTGCTACATTCTGGGACATTCATCACTTCGTGATGTGCGCTGCACGGTATCGCATGTTGTTCGTGCTCATAATTCGCATTAGGTTGCGGTTGCGCACTCGCACCCTGGCTACCGTCAGCGTTATTATAGTAATCAGTGCGCGAAGTCGGATTCATGATCTGTCCGCCACTGTTTACATTGCTTTCCAACGCAGACAGTCTCCGCGCGACCTCCTGTTGCCAATTTGGCAACTCCGCTGTCACACGGGATTTGATCTGTGTTAATTCGGCACGTAGTGCGGCAGCGCTAGCGTCAATATTTACACTCGCGGCCGCAGTCGCTTGTTCTACAGCTGTTTTTACATCGCTTTCAATCTTTGCAGATATCTCGCGATCCTTTACTTCTAGCCATTCATTTAATTCTTTTTCTACTTTTTGAGCTTGCACTTCCAAATATGCGTCAATACTTTTCCGTGCATCTATCTCCACATTATCCACGCGGTTGGTTAAAGTCTGGACATTGTCTTCAAGCCTAGCCTGCGATATCTGTAATTTTTGCATCTCTCCGGCTAAGCTTTGCACAAGATCGGGTATTTCTTTGCACGCGTCCCGCATCTCGGCAAGTTCGCTTTGGATACTGTCGAGTTTTGCTTCACTGCGCTGCTCTTGCTCAATGAGCTTTTGCGTTAATTTTTTCTCCTGCTCATGGAACATCTGAGCCAGTTTTTCGTCTCTTTGTTTTTCCCTCTGTTCTGACATTCTTTCCTTTTCCCTTTCTTTCAGTTCTCTTTGTTGCTCTTGCTCATGGAGCATCTGAGCCAGTTTCTGATCTCTTTCCCTATCTCTTTCTTCTAACCTGCGCAGAAATTCTGCAAATGGGTCTGCAATCGGTGAGCATACTGGTGCCCCACTTAATCTAGCACTCGATTGGCCCCCCTGCCCAGGCAGTGGAGTTGTTATTCTATTCCCATTCTGCTGTGGAGCGTCATTCACCGTCCACAGATCCTCGCCCCCCGCTCCGGAAATTATGTTATCCGAGGCGGTGGCTTGGGATTCGTTTACGTATTGCAAATGATCCTCACTTTCCATATTAACAGAATTTTGTTCTTCTGGTACGGATGCTTTAGGTTGTCCTATCTTACCCATACTAAATTCACTTTAAGCCACTGACGAATCTTTAACACTGATACACACACGATTAATTATCCCATCCAAAAATAAACACATAAATACACGAAACACCGAAGGTATCTCATGTGCACATGTGTTCGATATTCCGCACAGAGCTACACAGGATGCTTGCACAATAGGCCTTACCTTACTTATTTTTCTTTCTCGCAATCCTTTTTCTTTTCTACACTTTTTCCTCTCCAGATCTCCTCAGGGTGTGGTTTTGTTGTTGTACATGTAAAAGAATTCATACAAGCATTAATATTTTACAACAATTAGACACATACATAATTACATTCATTACAATAGAATCATATTAATCGGGCCCCAAAGTTGCGGCGCCAATCTCGCGTCCGTCGGCCGTCGTAATTTAATGTATATATTATTATTGTTATTATTATTTTTTGATTGTTGCCGACTTACGTGGTGGGCCTTAATAAAAATGATATTTAAGTTGAACAATGTAATAAACTTTTCATATAAATTTCCTCGGCTAGTCAGTTGACGTTAAAGCAAAAGATCTTTAGTTATTAATTACAATTGCGGCCCACACACGCGCGAGAGTATTTTCTTACCTCCGTTAACCATTGTATTGTAGTCAGAGTCCTGGCTCTGGGTCTCGGCTATGGTACTGAAAATAAGAATCTTAAAGCTAAGTATTTCTGCAACTTCGTGCGGCTGTGGAGAAAAATTGATATTATGCTAATAGCGGGCGAGTTTTCAGCTTCCGTTAAATTTTCATAAGTTAATATCGCCACGTAATGGCGTCGTTGGCTGCATCGGCCGCTGCGATTGTTGAGCTGTAAATTACTTGAATGCAGGTTAATTCAAGGAAGGCGGACATGAAATCGGGATCACCTCTTACAAATTAAAAGTGCACAATAATATAAAATCAGTATATTATATGCTTAACTCATACAAATATGCTTACATTCGTCAGCACACGCAAGATGTCCCTCTAGACACATTCAAGACAAAAGAGGAAGTGAAGTCGACTAAAAAATTAACAAAAGAGCGTATCTTGTCGTCTCTTTAGATCATTCTGTCATAAATTATTTCTTTGCAATCTAAACCTACACAGAGAAATTATTATTTTACGGCTACATGATAAAAAAAATCTCTTACAAATTATGAATGTCTTCTTTATAAATATTGTCTTTTCGTAATATGGCACTGGGGACGCTATATGGAGATGCTCAGCAAACTCCAGCGGCAATCGCTAAAAGCGAGGCGTTGGTAACTACACAGAGGTTTACTGTTGAAGTTCTGGGAGACAACATTTCAACAAGAGTTGGGAAACAATTTGACTTCCACATACATCTCGAGACTTGACTACAACACGAAAATCAGCGAATTATATGAATTCGTGTGCATGCTCTTGCGCACATGAAATAACAGGCACCACCCACTCATTCGTATAATTCGACTGGCCTAGCTGGGTAATGGATCCACCTTCGTCAGTGTGGATGCACAAATACGTCCGACCTCCTGTGGGAATCTCAGAGAGAGAACATGGAGGAAATGCACAGGGACTGCAGATAGGTGGTGTTTGATGATAATGTGGATCAGCTGTAAGGTGTGCCGAGATAGTCCGCGCAGTGGTGGTAACGCGGTGTCTAGGATGGCGCAGTGGTTACCGCACCTGCCTAGTAAGCAGGAGATCCCAGGTTCGAATCCCGTTCCGGTACACATTTTCACTCGTCGGCGCTGATTCCGCGTAATGTGCCAATGTAGCCGACAACAGTGATCCCCTCCTTTTCCTTTCTTCCTCCCTCCTCCTTCAGTTTACATAAAATCAGAGAAATTAGATCTCATATGGAGCTTTATCGGCAGCTATTTTACTCACTCTTCATTCGTGATTGAAATGGGAAAAGGAGTGGAAAGATAGTGGTGCCGGGAGTACCCTCCACTAGAGACCATAAGGTGGCTTTCAGAACGCAGATGCAGATGAAAGCCTTCCTCATCACTTCTGTGTAATTATGTTTATTGTTATCAAACCGAAGTTGAGCCTCAGTGGGATTTGATCATTCCTCATAATGAGTTGTCTGGCGTTGTGAGGTCCAGATTTCAATGGGGCAGAAGATGCTGCTGCTGCTGAACAACGCCCATTCCAGTGAACTCGTAACAGTTCATCAAGGAACTTACGCACCTGAGCAGCATAAGGTGCTGGAGCTCCACCCTATGCTTGCCTTGTCTTCGAGCTGAGGTGCAACATGTCCGAATAGTTGGTTGGTTTGTTGGTCTTGGGGAAGGAGACCAGACAGCGTGGTCATCGGTCTCATCGGATTAGGGAAGCATGGGGAAGGAAGTCGGCCGTGCCCTTTCAGAGGAACCATCCCGGCATTTGCCTGGAGTGATTTAGGGAAATCACGGAAAACCTAAATCAGGATGGCCGGACGCGGAATTGAACCGTCGTCCTCCCGAATGCGAGTCCAATGTCGAACCGTTGCGCCACCTCGCTCGGTAACATGTCCGAATAAGGGTTTACATTCAGGTACTGTTCAAAAAAAATTTATTCGAAAATGTATCGTGATGATATCACGTAACATGAGGCAGGTTTCTTTCCAACTTCTGCAAGTTGAAATTTTTAAATCCTTTGTCGTGGTTGTACTACGTGTTGAGTCGATCGGGGTCCAGCAGTCGTTTGCGCAAGTTAACGACCAAACAAGTGTACTATGCTAAGACAGACTCCAACACGATCGTATAAATGTGAAATTGGTAATTATTCACGCTGCTGAGTTCAAATGCGGCTGAAGTTCCATTGTCCAGAAAATAAGGTTTAATTCAAAGTAAAGAATACGTTCCTCAAAATGGTACCTATATTACACTGGAAACAACGTCGCAGTGAGACTGCAATTGAGTGAGCTAGAATCCTCTGACAGTTTTTATTTTTAATTAATGGAAAGTATCGCCTCATCAGAATGCTGGGGATGGGGGGGGGGGGGAGGGGATGATGGAGAGAGAAAAAAGTTATCTTAAAAATACTAATTATTTGCTCTCGGTCGATATTGTTGAAGCTGGAGTTGGATTCATTTATAATAACTTTCATCAAAAAATGCGAAATGCCATATGTGTATAATATTAAGATTTTTCTGAATCACCGGCTTGTTAGTAGCCAGATTTATCAAAAGTTGTGAAACAGACACCTAAATTGTGAGCTGTGCACTGCAAACACAACGCAAATTCTAAACGTGGCACCCACTCCAAAACAGTTAAAGGATCACCAGGCTATCAGGGCATCGAACAGCGACTCTCCAACGACGCGAACCGCTGCCGTGTACTCACCCCAAAATTGGCTACTGACTCCATACTCTGGCATACACCTCAAAATTAGCATAGGACAGGAGGAAATCACAAGGTTCGTAACAGTGAGAACCGAAAATTCCTTCTCTCTTCCTGCATGTAGTGAAAGCTTGCACAATTTTCTTCTCCAGCAGTTGTTGGATTGCCTGTCGACAAGCTAAAAGCTGGCAATGTACTGACCCTTGTCTTATGACTGATGGAACTATGTATGGCCGTGTGCATGCAGCTCGCTTCCCACGCTGTTTACAGAAACATAGCAGTGGTTCTGTTCTCTGCTTCCACTTTTATGGCAACTTGTGGGCTCTTGTCGAAATTTCTTGGCAGCTCAGAAGCCTTGCAACGCTCTGAAAGGCGTTTTTGAACTACTCTGGCTTAAGAGATACGTAACGCAACTTAGTCGCGCTATCATTGCCCGTGGGAGTTCTTGATGGGAAACATCAGAGCGGGACAGAGCACTTGAAAGTTTGTGCCAACATAGCACAGTAGATTACAACTCGTTGTCCCATGTTGCCATCAGATAATTCATTCAGTAACTTCAGGCTACATCTTTTCATTTTCAAATCTTTAACGTCCTCATCATTGTTAACCGTGGTACTTCAAATTTAGCCTCTCTTCTGTGAGTGGATTACAAGTCAAAATGGGTACGAGTATTTCCGGACACCCTGTACTTTTTGTGAACATTCTAGAGGCCTTGGAACGAGTACGACACTTGTCATGGTTTTACATGTAACTATCCACAAAAAGAGATCGAGAGATAGCTTCCGACCCATTACGAAATGTAAAAAATATTCACTGAAATTATCACCCAACGCAAGTAAAAGAACGAGCTACATTTCGAAAAGAATGTACCACAATGAATCATTTAATAGACGACAATGAAATTCCAGATCAGGGCAAAATGGTTCAAGTGGCTCTGAGCTCTATGGGACTTAACAGCTGAGGTCATCAGTCCCCTAGCCTTAGAACTACTTAAACCTAACTAACCTAAGGACATCACACACATCCATGCCCGAGGCAGGATTCGAACCTGCGACCGTAGCAGCAGCGCGGTTCCGTACTGAAGCGCCTAGAACCGCTCGGCCACACCCGCCGGCTGACAGGGAAATCAACCAAGAGGATTGCATATCACCAAATCCATTTGTCATCAGCCTTAGACGAAAATTTCCCGATTCTTAAACGGGGGATACGAGAGAAAACGTATTGATAAACATATCGCAACCACCCAAGTTTAGCTGGTGACACTGATCTCTTTGCCACAAGTACACATATTATTCACCAATGAACGGGAAAAAAGTTCGAAAGGAGATCTGGAAAGCAATTCTAAGAATAACAAATTGCAAAAATTATCACATCGAAAGGTAGTAGAACAGTTGACAGTTTTTTATACGTAGGATACTTGAAGAAAACTACTGTATCGACAACAAAGGAAATAAACAGAAGTGGGAAATAGCCTCGAGTAATATGTTGAACCAAACACAGTTTTCACATGTTAGCATTTGATGTGTTTTTGAAATGGGGAGCTTACAGTGTGTATTATCAGTTTTGATTTATAGAAGTAAATAAAAAATGTTTCAGAAACTGACAACATCTCAGGGAACAACGATGATGTGTGCGATAGGACCTAATGGTCTTCTGCTGTGCCGTTGCTCTTCTGAACAGGATCCCATATGAGCAAATCAGTTGCGACCTTACCTGACGTTTCTCGCACCTTAGGTAGTCAGGCTCTGCACAGTTCTGTTTAAAAGGAATAGTCGATGTAGTCATAGGCTCAAGCCACGCATGTCTGCATGCCTGCACGACCAGAATCTAACTTGCTGCAAATAATAACATGAAGCTGTGATCCTGCAGTCAAATAGTCTAAGCACAAGCTAGAATTGTGAATTAATAAATACACAAGAATGTAAAGAAAAGATAAATATACAACTGAATAAAAAGATTTCTATTCTAATGTATATAATTGATGTACATAACAGAGATTCATGTTGAACAATGTTTATTCAAGAAAGTGAAAGTGGAAAAACGGAAAGTGCTCCTACGAAAATTAAGAATAATCCAGATGGAAAATATCCTTTCGAAATGCAGTAAAATTATGTTGGGCGTTTCGTGTGAATTCTCGTAGAATACCCAAAGTAAATAGCCACCAAAGATACACGAAAATTAAGTCAATGAGGTGATCATAATACAAAAAATATTCACCAGCTCAAGACGGTTCAGAGTTCAACATTATAACTCACAAATTTACACACATGCTACAAAGAATTCTGTCTCAGTCCTCAGTTCCGTAATACAAGCGGAAAAAGTTAAGAGTCCTACAATGGAGCACATTTAGATCTCTGAAAACATAATGTCCCTTCAGAAGTTAAAACACAGTAGTGGGCCAAAATTAATCACCTACATGATCAAATACGACTCACTATCACAAGCAGGGCTGCCTCCTTCAAGCACATACATAAAAGTGTGTTCTTCATGGTCTACACGAAAGATGCCCAGAGTCGCTGCCCTCAGCTCTTCACTCGAAAAGTCTGAGTCTTCGCAAGACTCCTGTAGTGTTCTGCTGTTGTCTGCTTCTCCATTGGCTGAATACCGTCTCCACCAAAAATACATCATTCTGAAGTTCTACAGGCAACATTGACTCAATTTGGCTACTTCCCACACTAAACTAATATATTACGACAATAAGAAATATTACAAACATTCATTCATGCTAAGTCCACGCACATTTAATGTAGATAAAGGTTTGCTCGTAAACAAATGAGCCAGTATTTTTGCACAAATGTGCTCATGTTAAATGACAAGACATTGTCGCTAAGCGTTGTTCAACTACTTATTTGTACCTGCTTGACAGAAAGGTCTTTTGGCATTCTTGTTAATGGTGGTGTCAGCTAACACAAGCGATCGACCGCTTTTTAAAATTGCGAGTTTTTTATTAGCACTGGCAATCAACATTAAAATAAAATCACTGGCAAAATTTCCCTAAATAAATACACATGTACGGCAAATTATAAGGTATTCATGATGCATTCATTTGTTGTGTTACTGTGAGGAATGCGATCTTCTGACAAACATCTGCATTGCCAAAAGGTATAAAAGATGTTATAAATTGATAGATAAAGAAGATAAAGATGAATGGCTTTCAAGATGATAGCTGTCATACAGCGCTGTCATCTGAGATTTCTTTTGCTGAAATCACATTAAGAGATTAAAAATTGTCAGTTCAAAGATTCATTGCATGTATGTTTATTGACTGTGAAATATTAAGTTCTGTACTTTTAAAGACATTGAAAATATTGTTATGTCATTCGATGCGGCTCATTTTCTGAGATTGGATATGTATTCGGATTTTCTTTAATACCCGACTGTGAATTATTGTTGAATCTCAGAGAGCTGTAAATTAGCCGTCTTTAATACTGTTTGAGGGTCCGCCATTTACTGGAACATTGTTTGTCGTCTTAAGTGACCCAACGTCATCATATCCCCCGTACTGCGATTTACCCACACCCGGCCACGTAGGTCGCCTTTGTACTCGGCTCACCTAGCCGAACCGGCCACGACGCGCCCTCGGCGCTGGGGCCGCACAGGCAGCCTCAGCCGTGCAAGCAAATTCCCCTCCCCTCATACCAAATCCAGCCGGCTAAATCGCACGCCTGCATACGCGTAATGTTACAGGTGGACTTTGGGGATGACTAGTAGAGACAGGAAAACAAACAAATTGCTCAGACAACAGCTGCTGGATACTGTAGCCCAGGGAACACATGGATCTTGGACCAGATTTTTTACTTCATTTTGACTGACTGATGATCTGACGGAAGGTGGGTAACTGACAGTATGAAAAATGCAAGAGAATCATGAATTCGCATAATTGAAGATGAGAGAGCAGTGGATGCCAACGGCTGATGTGAACAATGTTTACGTCAATATCCAATTTGCCAGTAATTTTGACAGTTATTCTTAACATGTTACTTGGCATACTTCTACAACAAATTCAGTTGCCACCCATGATCCTGTGAAAACATTCAGTAAAATACATAATTACATTAAAAATATGGTTATTTCAGCACCTCAGTAACAACGAACAAGTTACGAGTTTAACATACAGTAAAATTTACCGTTATGTATGTGAACACATCAAAAACCTTGTTGCGGTATCTTCAACAGGATTGAACTTACTTAAAACTAGTGGTTTTCATGGGTAGCACTAACAATGGGAACTCCCCATCACATCCCTCTGAGATTTAGTGCTAAATGTCCCAGTTGATAGCCTGTCAAAAACTGAACACAAATCAAGCATGAAAACAGGAAGAATGTGTATTGAACTGTTGAAAAAAAGCAAAACAGAAATAGTGAACGGTCCAAGCTCAAGATGTGCAACATCGAGTGAATTTCAAGACGCACGGCATCGCGGTTTTGTGGTCACGGTTTTGCACTGCTAAGCGAGAGATCCGACGTCAAATCTCCCTCATGCCCCACTCCCTTTTTTCACAAAATTATGAACTTTCCGTCTGGCCGATGACGTGTCTGTTCTCCTTCTGAAGTCTTGGCAATTGTGATCCTATACATTGGTTATGAAATATGTGTCATGTGGTAAGAATATATTACTGTCGGAAGTAAATGTGATGAATACTGAGAGCAGGCAAATGCTGCGTAGACCTCTCACAGAAATGAAAACAACAAATAAACGGGTGCGAACTGTGTTACAACAAAGGAATACAAGAGCCAAAACTTCCAAAACGGAACACAACAGTCATAACATAAGGTAATTGTATAGAACAAATAGGAGGTACATACATCTGGAGGTTCTTTCCTTACACCTCGCTGCTGTAAACGGACATTATACCACGACACAGACACAAATCTGAATACAGCGAACAGACACGTCAATGGCCAGACAGACAGAGAGATTTTGTGGAAATAAAAATTGGGGCCAAAGGTGATTTGAACACAGATCTCTCCCTTCGCAGCCCAATACCGAGACCAAGTAACCCGACGTCGTGGCTATTGATAAACGCTCGATGTCGCACATTTTGTTGCTTGGACCGTTCACTGATTCTACTTCGCTTCTTTTTGCACAGTTCAGTACACCTTCTTCCCGTTTCGCTTGATCTGTGTTCAGTTTTTGACAAGCTGTCCACTCGGCTGTCTTACCGCTAAATCTGACAGGGTTGCGATGGAGAGATTTTTCCTTTATTGTGTTTCAATGCCCCATCTGGGGTGGTCTGGCAGCAGCATATGCGCTGCTCTTCAGCCGAAAGACAGTAATTACACAATAGAAGACAGTTAAAATTACGGAAAGGAGACATATATGGCGGACATATATAGATATAAAAAGGAAGAACAGTACGGAAGAGAACAAACAAAACAGGGGCGACTGTAAAATGGTGATAAAAACCGTAAAAAAAGTAGCTCACACACAAAAAAACCGCACACTGGGACAATTAAAGAACACAAGTCGAAGTATGACTGGGGCATAAAAGTATCGACAGATGGCATAGCACATAACAATCACTGACAGTAACACTATGTACAAGTCGAGCACGCAATGAAAATCACAGCACAGCCCTTGATGCATGGGAGAACAGCGCCAAACACAACACTAATGCGGCGCACTTGAGAATGCATAAAAACCTGGGGGAATCTGCCAGGGAGGGGGGGGGGGGGGGGGACAAGGGAGAAAAGGAGTCAGGAAGGGGGGAGAGAAAGGGGGCTGAGGTGGGAGGGGGGCGCCTAAGGATTGCTGGGGAGGGAAGGGATGGGAGAGGAAAACAGCTGAGGTGAGGGTACAGGGACTCAGGGAGGGAAGGAGGAAAATTTGCTCTGGGAGAAGGAGGGAAGCGGAAAGAGGGGGCCCTGGGGAGGGGAGGGGGGGGGGAACAAGGCGAGGTTACACTTGGAAGGAAAAGGTAGACGTCATGGCTAAGTTCAACATCCGGGAGGGGGAGGTGCTGGAAAGTGCCCTGATGTAGGAGATGGAGGGTGTGGAGGTGTAGAGAGGGAGAGATACAGTGATAGAGGCGCGGCAATGGGTGGGGGGTGTAGAGGAATGAGGAAAACCAGGGGGTGGGGATCAAGCCTGCAGACAGTGTAAAGGATGTGGAGATGTCAGAGGAAAAAGAGGAGGTAGGGGAAGGTGATGAGGTGGTACAGGAGTCGTGTGGGGGAAATAAGACGGATATGGAAGGCAAGGCGGAGCATACAGTGTACAAGGATTTGAAGGGCCTTGTAAAAGCGGGGGGGGGGGGGGGGGGGGGCCGGCAAGGGGCGCAGATCCGGGCAACGCTGGTATAACAGAGGAGAGCGTGGATGAAGGATTTGTAGGTGTGGAGGATGGTGGACGGATGCAATCCCCATGTCCGGCCAGACAGGAGTTTCAGGAGGCAGAGGCAGGAATGGGCTTTCTGCTCGATGGTCAGGAGATCAGAGATCCAGGTGAGGTGACGATCGAGGGTGAGGCGAAGGTATCTCAGGGGGGGAGGGGGTGAGATGGATGGGATGACCATAAATGGTGAGGTAGAAATCGTGGAGATGGAAGGAGTGGGTGGTGCAGCTTATGAGAACGGTCTACCCGACGGGAGGCCCTAGCCACACGACATTTCATTTCATTGTCTGTGTTTTGGAGGGGTTGATGCGAAGGACCCACTGGTAACACCAAGCGATGGAGAGTGTCCCTTGTAATTATCTAGAGCTGGACGACTTGTCTGGCACAGTGGTAATTTCCTTGATCGGCCACATAGAGTTATGATAAAAATTCAGATAACAACATTAGATAACTGAATGGCATCATTTCATATAACTTCAACAATGTAAGCAGTCCATATTCCATGTTTCATTGGCGTTTGGAGTGACATCTCAAGGCGCTGATGGAAGCCTTGAGGTACTGCACAGGTCGATGGACACTGCAGCCACACGCCAGCTGCCCATCTGAAATGAAAGTATGGCACAGCACACCAAGCCGCAGTGGATTTGACGCAACTACGACAATCTACTGACTGGCCAACTCCAGCGCCAGTGTGGCGCTAGCTGCATTTCCTGTGTGAACTTTTCTTCCATTTCCCGACGCAACATCACTGCGAACTGCCTTCTGCCATGCAACAGTAGTATGGAGAGCTCTCTCAACACGATATCGGTCTGCAGAAACCTCTGACACACATCAACATGCAGCACCCTCTGCTATGAGAGATCTTGATGAAACACCCTTGGCTACGTAAAACTTTTAAGAAACACTCTCTGCCACACAGCATTGGTACGAAGCATCCCCTGCAACATAACATCACTACAAAGCACCCTCTGCCATGCAACAGTGGTTTCATGTAACATCGATTGGATGCACCCTCCTCGGCTCAAAACGGTACAAAGCACCTTCTGCCAGGAAACATCGGAACGAGAAGCCCTCTGGCATGCAACACTGGTACAATGCACTCTCGACCGCGCAGAACTGGTATGGAGCACCCTCTGCCGCTTAACATTAGTAAGAAACACCCTGCACTATGCAACACTGGCACGAAGCATCCTCCGCCAAGCGACATTGGTACGAAGCACCCTCTGCCAACCAACTACGATACGAAGCATCCTTGGACATGTAACAATGGTATATAGGACCCTCTGCCATGTCCTACTGCTACGAAGCACTCTCTACCACGAAACACTGGTACGGAGTAACGCGCGAGCTACCGCGATTCCAAGGAGTTCCGCCATTCACAACAGTATCTTACGATAGTCCTTGAGAGTGGCCCGAACATACAGAGAGAATTACGCAAGGGGATGTCCATTTATACGTGTATAGATTTACAGAAGACGATAAACAGAAGTAGTATTAACACAGAATCCGGTGTAACGATCTGTGAAAACATCGCTTCTCTGATCTGGTAACTGTAAGCTGATACCCATGGAATTAGTCAAGGAATGGCAACGATTATGATTTCGTAAAGGAAATTTACGTGTGAATTAAACAATTCATAAAAAGGAACTTAAAAATAATAAGAGCTTTTGTATGAAAATTATGCCTTTTTTGTAATAGTGCGTTCACCCTAATGTACTTTTAAGATTCAGTATCTCACATAGCATAGTTGTTCACTTATATTTAAATGATTACATTTTACGTAGTAAATTGTTTTATATTTTATAATTAAAGACAGACAAGTGCCCTGTTAGTTGTATTACGTCCACATAACTTTATCTGACCAAAAGGTTTTTCCTGAAAGCATTTAAAGCTGATCTTCAGTCATGCGTAGTTATAAAATGCTCAGAGATATCGACTGAAACTTTGTTGCATTTAGCTTGCAGTATCGCGTGCCGTAAACGACAAGTTAGACTTGTACACTATGAAAAATTATCACCCAACTACAACAGAGGTAGATTTTACACAAACAGCAAGTGGCATTATTTTTATTTATATTGCGTTGACCGAGATCACAAAGATGAAATTGTAAGGATATGTATTTATTATTGTTGTATTTTTCACTATATTTATCGTGAACGCAGCCTCTCTAGGACAGTCTCAGTGAGTTACCATCTCCACTACAAGGAGGTCGACACCACCGATTTAAGCGTTTATGTGTTACTAATACCGCTGGTGTCCGCCTCCGGTAGCTGAGTGGTCAGCGCCACGGAATGTCGTACCTAATGGCCCGGAATCGATTCCCAACTGGTTCGAAGATTTTCTCCGCTCAGGGACTTGGTGTTGCGTTGTTCTTATCATCATAATTTCATCCCCATCGACAGACAAGTCGCCGAAGTGGCGTCAACTCGAAAGACTTGCACCAGGGGAACGGTCTACCCGACGGGAGGCCCTAGCCACACGGCATTTCCATTTCCAATACCGGTGGTGCCATCTTTCTGAACGAAAATTATCGGTCGCTTGATCTTATCTATTATGTCCGACATAACGGTAAGTGTGGTAATTCAGATAACTGTGTCAGGAAAGTAGCTTTCTGTCAATGGATGCATTTCTAGTTAACACCAAGATTTTTTCAATATGTTTATTCAGAGTTTAACACCGGTTTTGTTAACTACAGATGAAAAAATAAATCACCTAAAATGATACATGCAGATACTCCAGAAGTCAAAACATCTTGAGATAGATTCACATGAGTCAGAAACATCATTCTGCACAATAAAAATCAGTTACCTTTCGACTGACGGCGAAATTTATGTATATATATTTATCTATTTGGGCGGTACTTCGACTTTTAAAAAAAATTGTGATTCTCTTTCTCTTGAATAAATAATCAAATTTTTCTGAGATTGTAATTATCTGTTTGTCCGTACATGTACATCACAGCTACCGATCTCCGTACCATTCGGATGACTCCTTCGTGGTACGTTTTATTTTTATCTTTGTAATTTTTTTTGTCTTTAGATAGTGGTTAAGAAAATCCGAATGCAGTTAACTGCAACTGAAGGTAATCAGTCTCGAATGCAGTTAACTGCAACTGAAGGTAATCAGTCTCGTTTTGACTTTCACGTCTGCCTAATTTAGAATCTTAGAACATTTAGAGAGCAAACTCAATGGACTCCTCCATGCCAGCAAGCATGGTCGTACGAAACCCAGCTCGCACTATTCCCGTACGTAATCCTGAAATCCACTGGTAGCTGTCATGTAGGAGCGGGATGTGTTGCTTCTGAATCAGACCTACGCTTATTATCAAATGTAACCTGTGAAGCGAAATTTGAGACTGGATTGAGGATTTCTTGGTAGGGAGGGCGCACTACATATGTGACTGCAACAAGAAGAAACCCTGACATTCATTATAATGTTATGTACCGTCTGTCAAGCACTTCACAGTGGTTCGCCGTAAACTATTAGTCGCTAATAACAATATGGCGGAACCGGTTTATAGTATTTCGTGGCTTTAATTACTTATAAATGATATTTCAGGTAGATAAAAAAATATAAAATCAGTTACCTATTGTCAGCGTAACAATTCGTTTGACCTAAAAATGATTACCCGGCTAATATTTGTGACTCTGCTAAAGAAATCTCCGCTTGACGTTGTGTAGAAATGTTGTCTGTAAAGTCGTGTGAGTGGCACTAAATTGCATATCATTTATCAGATTTTACATAACTGTTACTTAAGATGGAAGCACTTTTCTCTAACAAATGGAACATGTAGTCACAAAATACTATCTGCGCACAACACTGACGAACCGTTAAGTCTCCTATTAAAATATTTCATGTAAATCGTCCGAAATAATTACGCTTCATACATCAGTAAATAAGAAACTGATATTACATAACGTGCTGTGAGCACTATTTTTAAAGTTTCAATCTGAGTTGAACTCTGTCTTTTAAAGTAGAGTCGGGACCACCGTTGCACATTTATTTCCATTCATTTATATCTAACAACATTTATGTTTGTTAAAATTCTCGATTCAAAACTGCCGCGAAGATATTTTTGCTAAGATGGCAGCAGACAGACGATAGTCAATTTGTCTATTGTTAATCTCGATTTATGTTATCAAGGTAATATATTCAGATAAAAGTCTTTAAGCCTTTTGTTCTCTATTCTTTAGCATTTAAAATTATTCTCAATGATAAATGTTTCATATTTTTTATACCAGCCGCTGTAAGTTACTAGCGCTAATGGCTGTGCTCCTAATTGCGGAGCTGGAAATTAACACTTAAAACATTAATTAGATTGGATTACAATTGAAATAAATACAAATCCACGTCTAGACAATAGCGACTCTATTTTTCAAATAATAATTAACAATTTAGTTACAGGTTTTCTCTTTACAGACCTCACACGTCTCACGCCCGAACAGTTCATCGATTAGCACAGGAAGAACAACTGAATCACAATTATCACAGATAACAAAAAAAGATGATAATTGTCGTTGTCTATGAATGTAGTTCTCTGACAATAGTTTTATTTCACACAGAAATTAAATTATTACAGAAATAATGAAATAATTATCGTCATTTTTACACGGTACACTCTTTTTTATACGTAGCATCGACAATGTTTGTTGAAGTTAGTACACTTAGTTTATATTAACATCTTGTGGCTAGAATATAGTGTCCTGGATATTACAACAGCTTTCGGCAGTTTACCCTGAATGGAAGAAGCCTTGCAGTAACGATCTGTGGCACGTGTTTACGTACAACAGTGAACTGTGGTAAGACTGCTGCGAATAGCTCGTGTGGGACGGCAGTTCCCACAATGCCTCTCTCCTAAGAAGGCGCACGTCGATTTCAGGCACGTGGTGACGAGCGCGCTCCCGTATCCTGACTCCCAAGTGGGCGACACTTTACCTGCAAACAGTTTACACCCCAGCTCCCTCACACTTCCGCAAATTCAATTATAAGTTTGCGATCTGGCGCCGCTGTCTGTCAACTCGAGCAGTCCTTCGTCGTTGGCGCCGCTGGGGCCGTCTTCCGGGTATCGGCTGCGGCGTCTTCTGAACTGCATTACAGTGAAGAGCCAAAGAAACTGGTACACCTGCCTAATATCGTGTTGGGCCCTCGCGAGCACGCACAACTGCCGCAACACGACAAGACATGGACTCGACTAACGTCTGAAGTAGCGCTGGAGGGAACTGACAAAATGAATCCTGCAGGGATGTCCATAAATCCATATGAGTACGAGGGGGTGGAGATCTCGCCTGAACAGCTCGTTGCAAGGCATCCCGGATATGCTCAATAACGTTCATGTCTGGGGAGTTTGGAGGCCAGCGGAAGTGTTTAAACCAACAAGTATTTAAGAGGAAATTAAAAGAATTTCTGAATGACAACTCCTTCTACTCCATAGAGGAATTTTTAGATATAAATTAAGAAAAAAAATATTAAAAAAATAAAAAAAAATAAAAAAATAAAAATAAAAAACACAAAAAAAGTAGTTATATTAACTTAAGTATGTTGTTAAATTAACCTAATTATGTCATGTATTGGAAAATTCGACTCGTTCCACATCATTACGAAATATCGTATTCATGATCTATGGAACTAGTATTAATCTAATCTAATCTAATCTACTCAGAAGAGAACGTTCCTGGAGCCATTCTGTAGCAATTTTTGGACGATTGGGGTGTCACATTGTCCTGCTGAAATTGCCCAAGTCCGTCGGAATGCACAACGGACATGAATGGATACAGATGATCAGACAGGATGCTTATGTACGTGTCACCTATCAGAGATGTCCCTAGACGTATCAGGAGCCCCAGATCATTCCAAATGCACATGCCCCACACCATTACAGAGCCTCCACCAGCTGGAACAGCCCCCTGCTGACATGCAGTTTCCATGGATTCATGAGGTACTCTCCGTACCAGTACACGTCTATCCGCTCGATGCAAAGAAGACTCGTCCAACTAGGCAACATGTCTCCAGTTATCGCCGGCCGCGGTGGCCGTGCGGTTCTAGGCGCTTCAGTCCGGAACCGCGAGACTGCTACGGTCGCAGGTTCGAATCCTGCCTCGGGCATGGATGTATGTGATGTCCTTAGGTTAGTTAGGTTTAAGTAGTTCTAAGTTCTAAGGGACTGATGACCTCAGATGTTAAGTCCCATAGTGCTCAGAGCCATTTGAACCATTTTTTTCTCCAGTTATCAGCAGTCCAGTGTCGGTGTTAACGGACTCAGGCGACGCGTAAACCTTTTTGTCGTGCAGTGATCAAGGGTACACGAGTGGGCCTTCGGCTCCGAAAGCCTGTATCGATGATGATGCGTTGAATGGTTCACATGCTGACACTTGTTGATAGCCCGGCATTGATATCTGCTGCAATTTGCGGACGGGTTGCACTTCTATCATGTTGAGCGATTCTCTGCAGTCTTCGTTGGTACTGTTATTGCAGAATCTTTTTCCGCCCGCAGTGATGTCGGAGATTTGATGTTTTACCGGATTCCTGATGTTCACGGCACACTCCTGAAATTGTCATACGGCAAAATCCCCACTTCATTTCTACCTTGGAGATGCTATGTCCCATCGTTCGTGCACCGATTATAACACCACGTTCAAACTCATTTAAATCTTGATAACCTGACATTGTAGCAGCAGTAACCGATCTAACAACTGCGCCAGACACTTAATGTCTTATATAGGCGTTGCCGACCGCAGCGCCGTATTCTGACTGTTTACATACCTGTGTATTTGAATACGCATGCCTATACCAGTTTCTTTGGCGCTTCAGTGTATCTGCCAGTTGAACTCCTCGCTTACATGCCACTGAAAAAAACACGTTATTGTGTTTCAAGTACATTTTTCTGTTTGCTTATTAAATGTATAGAACTCTCCAAATACTGGAATAGCAGAGCCAATTTGTACCTCAAGAATGCTACACACATCAAAAAAGGTTTTGCATCACCTCGGTTCCGAGAGTTCCGGAACCTGTACAGAAAACTGGAATAGAGTTCAACATAAACATCATTTCCGCTCTTTTTATTGCTCATGAAAACCACACATCGCATGTTGAACCACCATACAGGGAGACCTTCAGAGTTGGTGATCCATATTGTTGTACACACTGCTACCTCTAATACTCAGTAGCACGTCCTCTTGCATTGATGCATGCCTGCATTCGTCGTGGCATACGATCCACAAGTTCATCAAGGCACTGTTGGACCAGATTGTCCCACTCCTCAACGGTGATGCCACAGAGTGGTTGGTGGGTCACGACGTCTATAAACAGCCCTTTTCATCCTATCCCTGGTATGTTCGATAGGGTTCTTATCTGGAGAACATGCTGGCCACTCTAGTCGAGCGATGTCGTTATCTTGAAGGAAGTTCAAATGGTTCAAATGGCTCTGAGCACTATGGGGCTTAACATCTATGGTCATCAGTCCCCTAGAACTTAGAACTACTTAAACTTAACTAACCTAAGGACAGCACACAACCCCCAGTCATCACGAGGCAGAGAAAATTGAAGGAAGTCATTCACAAGATGTGCACCATGGGGGCGCGAATTGTCGTCCATAAAGACGGCAATATGCCGATATGGTTGCACTGTCGGACGGAGGATGGCATTCACGTATAGTATAGCCATTGCGGCGCCTTCCATGACCACAAGCGGCGTACGTCGGCCCCACATAATGCCACCTCAAAACAGCAGCGACTCCCACCTTGCTGCAGTCGCTGGACAGTGTTCCTAAGGAGTTCAGCCTGACTGGTTCGTCTCCAAACGCGTCTCCCATGATTGTCTGGTTGAAGGCATATGCGACACTCATCGGTGAAGAGAACGTGATGCCAATCCTCAGCGGTCCATTCGTCATGTTGTTGGGCCTGTCTGTACCGCGATACATGGTGTCATGATTGCCAGGACGGACCTCACCATGCATGTCGGGAGTGAAGTTGCGCATGATGCATCCTATTGCGCACTGTTTGAGTCTAACACAAAGTCCTGTGGCTGCACTAAACGCATTATTCGACACGATGGCGTTGCTGTCAGGGTTCCTCAGAGCCACAATCCGTAGGTAACGGTCATCCACTGAAGTAGTAGCCTTTGGGCGGCCTGGGCGAGGCATGTCATCGACAGTTTCAATGTATCTCCTGCACATCCGAACAACATCGCTTTGGTTTACTCCGAGATGCTTGGGCACTTCGCTTGTTGAGAGCCCTTTCTAGCACAAAGTAACAATGTTGACGCAATCGAACCGCGGTATTCACCGCCCAGGCATGATTGAACTACATACAAAAGGAGCCATGTACCTCCTTCCTGGTGGAATGACTGGAAATGATCGGCTGTCGGACCCCGTCCGTCAAATAAGCGCTGCTCATGCATGGTTTTTTACATCCTTGGGCGGGTTTAGTGACATTTCTGAACAGTCAGACGGACTGTGTCTGTGATACAATATCCACAGTCAACGTCTATTTTCAGGAGTTCGGGGAACCGGGGTGATGCGAAGCTTTTTTTGATTTGTGTATATTGTACCTCAAAATCTAAAAGGAGGTACATGGCTCGTGTTGTATGCAGTTCATCTTCAGCCATGCCTAGAACGGACAATCTGGACCAACAGTGCCTTGATGAACTTGTGGATCGTATGCCACAACGAATACAAGCATGCATCAATGTAAGAGGACGTGCTACTGGGTATTAGAGATACCGGTGTGTACAACAATCTGGACCACCACCTCTGAAGTTCTCGCTGTATGGCGGTTCAACATGCAATGTGTGGTTTTCATGAGCAATAAAAAGAGCGGAAATGATGTTTATGTTGATCTGTATTCCAATTTTCTGTACAGGTTCCGGAACTCTCGGAACCGAGGTGATGCAAAACTTTTTTTGATATGTGTATATACTGTGGGATTCTTTTATTTACTGCTTTATGCTCAATGTCAATACCATCGCCACTGCTGCTGCTGTTGTTGTTTTCGCAATCAAATATTGGTTTTATAATGATTTTATATTTCTTGTTGCTCAGGCTTTTTTGATCTCATGTACATAAGTTAAATGCAGTGTTTCATGGTAAATTTTCCCTATCATTAACTGAATAACTTATAGATTTCTTCGTAGGTCTTAGGAAAATAAGATTCATTAAGCCAGGTTTTCTCTCAAACTGACTATCACCAATCTGTATTGTGTCATCAGTTACATTTATAGGATGCATGCCCAACATGTACTGTCTGCCCCTGCTAACGCTGAATGTTTTATCTATCTGACCAGGGGCGTGATGTCGTGACGGATAATGAATTCGTCAATGGTAACACCATCGTTATGGTGTAGTTTTGTTTTTGCCAAGAGTTGCCTGAGAGATTCAGTAACGGCCTAGAAGGTCTCTCTTAGCGCTTGTTGTCGATCGACATGCCATACATAACCTTAGCAACCATAATTTCTCTCGAACCGCTTTCCGAGCTTGAATGAATTTCTGCTTCGTTGACATCTCGCTGTATACTAATCAGACGTCTTCGCAGCGTGAGGCTTTATATATCCGCTCTTCCTCTTCCTCTTATTATGTGGCTGCTTCCCCTTCTCAACAAGAAGGACCTCTACATCTATTTTCTCCCTCAAGAGCCTCGACCTTTTCGGGTAATGCGTTTGCTTTCTCGCCGATTTCATTAACTGCCTTATTTAATGCATTGATCTTTTTTCAGAAGAGTCTGGTAATATGTCTCTAGTTTCCTGCGCATACCTCCTCCAACTTTATGCACGATAGCCTGAATTTTCGCATCCATGTACATGCGAATGTTCTGTCTGTGTACACCCATTCTCTCGTATTGAGCGCTAGACAGGCGCGCGAATTTATCCGTGGTGCAGCGTATACTGATGTACTCACTTCTCTTACCAGGCTACATATACAGAAACTCTTTAAAGTTTCGCCTGTACCTACCATCATTCATTTTCTTGTTTTATCAGTAACGAGAAACCCATACTATGAATGATTCCAGCAATCAGCACATATCTTGACGAAATAATTAAACAACGCATCGGTCCCTACATGTGGCTGATAAATGTGTTTTAAATTCAGATTGTCTTGTCTGAATGCTATAATGAAGTTTACGTTATCGATAACCAACTGTTTCAAGATTCTGGAACATGTTTGGCTTGGAAACAATACACCAACGCCCCATATAACGTTCGAAACGGAAAGATTTTCGAATTTGGCCTTGGTTTTCCACAGCAACACTGTGAAATATGAAGACAGTGTTTAACTTTGCTCTTTCAGGTGGGGAGGGGGGGGGGATCACCATTTTCACTGAATGTCGTGTATGTAACACCTTTTACACTGCATAATATCCCCAGTAACAGCTGATATTTGGGCTGAAACAGTGTTTCTGAGAATATACAAACATGTTCAAATCGGACTCCATCTACATGTGTTAGATGCGTCATGAGATTAGTCTTGCCACTATTGGATGAAACTACAATAATTGCTCGTATATTATCAGGAAGGAGAATTCCATTCTTCTTCAGGTCTTGTTTTGCATCTTTACAGGACCAGTCACCGACAACAAAGTCATTGTGGTGAGGATGTTTCACCCTAACTATGCCATGTATAGCCAAGTAGTTGCCATATATAGAAAGATACACTTTTTTGAAGGGATGGTAATGGTATGTGTAGCCACTATAGCTCCATCACTTAACCAGCTGAGGTATACTGTCTACACAGAGAAATCATCTATATATGTTTTACCCATTTAGAGTAACTTCATCATTTATTTTGTCAATGACTTGCGAGGAGATGTTTGGGGCAATTATCTGCTGCTGCTGCTGCATCATTATAGGTATAGCATTGAAATATTAATAAGTGCAGGACTTAGACTGTAATGAGAGAGTTATGAAATAAAACATAAACACAGTTTAAATATCGTACATTGGGTGCAGTATTTTAAAAAGAAATCATCAGACTCTTTCTTTGTCTCCCTCATCGCACCTGTGCAGTAATTCCCAAACAAAGATTTATGATGTGTAATAAATTCCGCACGTATCTTCCTCAAGCAACGGCTACCTCACAGTACTCAGGTTTTTCACACGCACGTGTAATCTGTTTCTCTTTTGGTTCTGCATTCATGTGCAAACAAAGATACTGCTACAAATCATCAACATGTACATTATGAACATGTAGGAAGTTATGAACATGTAGGAAGTTTGCAACATTATTGTATGCGGAGTCTATGCTCGGCAACCAATGACTCAATCTCTCCAATGGAAGGAGTAGTGTAGTATCCAGATCGTATAAGTTCATAACTGAGGCGTGCCATAGATAAACACACTTGTCACCCAATTTTACACATAGTGCAGAATCATCATACACTGTTGTATTAGATAGTGTCACACCAGTAAGGCGAATGTCGGGGGGGGGGGGGGTGAGTTGGATAACACTCTGCAGTCATCTGCTTACTGATGTAGCACTCTGTACAACATATTTCATCCCAATCAAACTCAGAAATAGGCACATTAACACCCTCTGACGCATTTTCAATTTCAATTCTTGCATGCAAGCCCCATTCATGGTGTGCTTCTATACCTATATTTACATGTTTCGTTCCACTGGGAATTAAATTCTATGTAGAACTGAACAGCATGGGTACACTTGACGCCTTCTTATCGACTGTATCTGCACTCTGTGCCTGCACTAGTGCTGGGGTGGGTCGTATGTTGGTGGCCAGTACTGTCCTCCATCTTGCTGTTGTTTAGGACCACCAGCAGCATTCGATGTGTTGGGAGGAGACCGTGTGTCCTCATCACACAAATCAATGAGTGGGACAGACAACATTAGCTCCTTGTCCTGCTGCGGCAAGTGGGCTATGTGTGTTACAGGATTCCATGTCGTCGCTACAGGTTCAAACATGCTGGATGTTGTTGCTGCCACAGATCTCGACAAGATGGCACCTGAGGTTGCTGCAGGTCTGGAGGTGGCAGAGGTCGACATGTTGGCACTCCCCTCGCCCCTGAAGTCTTGGAAATGTCAAGGTCTGCTGCTGAACAAAGAGGAAGAAGCATTACATATTGATCAAGATGCAAACACAACCAATAATAATAATGATAATGCTAAACATAGACAATTGGGATGCTTACTTTTACTTTTCTTCCTGTTCCTCAAGGCTGTTCTGGTTTGTGACTGCTGTTGATGCATCATGGTTCTTCTTCTTCTTCTTCTTCTTCTTCTGCTGCTGCTGCTGGCTGACTGAGCGAGACTGAGGTCACTACAACCCCTCAATGACGTTACCAGATACCACCATCCTACTGGTTGAAGTGTAACACATGACCGGGTTCAGTGCTCCCATTTGTTCCTACCATTTTGCCCCCAGACCACCATCTTGGATTACATCACAGGAGGGACAAGAACTCCCTCTGGTGGCGGTATTTTGTACCAGGTCAGTTGGACTCCAGACCTCATGGTGAATGCACTGGCTGGAGCTACTGTGTAGGACAATTGAAATTGTTTAAATAAAGACTGAATGCAAAATAAAGACTTATGCCCTGTGTATCCAGCAGCCCAACACTGGCTGAATCCTTTTCCTACCAACTCCAGGGAAGAGGTGGTGCTTGGATAACTTAGGTTAGTGCAGGTAGCCCAAGTGACCTTTTTTCTCGCCAAACTTTTCCCACAATTTTCTTAGGATAGTGGAGGTAGCCCAAGTGATCTTCTTTCCACCAAAACTTGAGCTTCCCACCATTTCTTGGGGAGGGGAGGAGGGAGGGTGCTACGTTAGTGGAGGTAGCCCAATTGACCTATTTTCCAGCCAACATCTGAACTTCTTTCCATGACGGCATTGTGACCTTGCCACATCTATCTCCCCCATCTTGGATCCTCCATCTTGAATATATTTAGCAACAGTGCAACGTGGGATGGTGCTCTCCTTGCCCTACTACTAATGATATAACTGACGATTAGTGAAATAATGTTTGATATTTCTATAATCCGTTTGGAAAGTATTTTAAATGTCATTACGTGGCCCAAGCTTCTCACCAATGTCTATGACTCAGCTTCATGTAATAAGACACAAATTTCGAAACCTTTAGGCAGGCAGGCATCGGCAAATCTGCATTCACTGACTGAGCGTTTTGCTTACTTTTCTTTCTTATCTTGCTGACATCAGTAAGTCTGAACCAGTTTGAATTGGTTTAAACTTGCTGACTCAGAAGGAAGGGCTGAGAAAAGTGTGGGCAGCCACTCATGGCAAATTATTGCCTGAACTATCATAGCAATCGCTAAATGCTTTCTGCTTCTTGGAACATATGAGCAGCTTACCAAAAATGTTAAGTATCACATATACTACTAATAACAGTCTTACATACACTCCTGGAAATTGAAATAAGAACACCGGGAATTCATTGCCCACGAAGGGGAAACTTTATTGACACATTCCTGGGGTCAGATACATCACATGATCACACTGACAGAACCACAGGCACATAGACACAGGCAACAGAGCATGCACAATGTCGGCACTAGTACTGTGTATATCCACCTTTCGCAGCAATGCAGGCTGCTATTCTCCCATGGAGACGATCGTAGAGATTCTGGATGTAGTCCTGTGGAACGGCTTGCCATGCCATTTCCACCTGGCGCCTCAGTTGGACCAGCGTTCGTGCTGGACGTGCAGACCGCGTGAGACGACGCTTCATCGAGTCCCAAACATGCTCAATGGGGGACAGATCCGGAGATCTTGCTGGCCAGGGTAGTTGACTTACACCTTCTAGAGCACGTTGGGTGGCACGGGATACATGCGGACGTGCATTGTCCTGTTGGAACAGCAAGTTCCCTTGCCGGTCTAGTAATGGTAGAACGATGGGTTCGATGACGGTTTGGATGTACCGTGCACTATTCAGTGTCCCCTCGACGATCACCAGTGGTGTACGGCCAGTGTAGGAGATCGCTCCCCACACCATGATGCCGGGTGTTGGCCCTGTGTGCCTCGGTCGTATGCAGTCCTGATTGTGGCGCTCACCTGCACGGCGCCAAACACGCATACGACCATCATTGGCACCAAGGCAGAAGCGACTCTCATCGCTGAAGACGACACGTCTCCATTCGTCCCTCCATTCACGCCTGTCGCGACACCACTGGAGGCGGGCTGCACGATGTTGGGGCGTGAGCGGAAGACGGCCTAACGGTGTGCGGGACCGTAGCCCAGCTTCATGGAGACGGTTGCGAATGGTCCTCGCCGATACCCCAGGAGCAACAGTGTCCCTAATTTGCTGGGAAGTGGCGGTGCGGTCCCCTACGGCACTGCGTAGGATCCTACGGTCTTGGCGTGCATCCGTGCGTCGCTGCGGTCCGGTCCCAGGTCGACGGGCACGTGCACCTTCCGCCGACCACTGGCGACAACATCGATGTACTGTGGAGACCTCACGCCCCACGTGTTGAGCAATTCGGCGGTACGTCCACCCGGCCTCCCGCATGCCCACTATACGCCCTCGCTCAGAGTCCGTCAACTGCACATACGGTTCACGTCCACGCTGTCGCGGCATGCTACCAGTGTTAAAGACTGCGATGGGGCTCCGTATGCCACGGCAAACTGGCTGACACTGACGGCGGCGGTGCACAAATGCTGCGCAGCTAGCGCCATTTGACGGCCAACACCGCGGTTCCTGGTGTGTCCGCTGTGCCGTGCGTGTGATCATTGCTTGTACAGCCCTCTCGCAGTGTCCGGAGCAAGTATGGTGGGTCTGACACACCGGTGTCAATGTGTTCTTTTTTCCATTTCCAGGAGTGTATTTCATCTACTGATTACCTGCTGGAACTCTGGCATGTTTTTCTCATTCAGCGCT
Organism: Schistocerca americana; assembly: GCF_021461395.2. NCBI lineage: Eukaryota > Metazoa > Arthropoda > Insecta > Orthoptera > Acrididae > Schistocerca > Schistocerca americana. Next base: position 311,299,010 of record NC_060119.1, on the reverse strand, counting down.
GGTAATCGAGAGAGCAATGATTGTCTTCTAGTATGCAGCCATGTCGAAACTCTGAGCCTTTGGACACGAGAGGAAAACTCTCCTTTCCAGAAATAGCTATGAAATCTTCACGGGTTATCAGCCAAGTGGCGTCGTCTTCTAGTCGCAACGTTTCAATGGATTGCGTATACATCATCTTCAGGCGAAGAAGACAACGCCACTTGCTTGATAACCCGTGAAGATTTCATAGCTGAAATACGCCGAGAAAGCCTGCAATCGCATATCTCCAGAAATACTTTTGAACATGGTACTACTCTATGAAAATTCATATCGACAGGTACTTTTGAGTATGGCATTAAATTATGGAATTTCATATCATTCAGAACCTGTTTTAAACTACCTGTGTGAATGATCCATCCAGTTTTATTACTTTGTGACCTTTTCCAGTTTTTTGAATGTGACCCAACCACTTTTCCTTAAATGGTGGCCCATTCCATTTTTTAAACAGTGTATGCAAACAGACTATACAATTTTTTTAAAATTAGCCATCCCATATAAACAATGACACATTCTATTTTTTTAATGGTTACCCGTTCCGTTTTTGAATGGTCTGTGTTTATGGTCCATTCAGTTTTTTTAATCAGTGACCCATTCCATTTTCGTATATGGCGATCGGTTCCATTTTCTTAAATAGTCTCTGTGGAAGACCCAGTTTTTTAAATGGTGACCCAGTCGATTTATTTCAGAGGTAAACAGTTTCATTTATTTGAACAGGCTATATGAATGACTCGTTCTGTTTTTTAAAAATGATGTGTGCAAATGGCCCATTCTGTTCTTTTCAACAGTCTGTGGGAAAGACGCATCATATTTATTTTAAATTGTTTGAATGTTCCGTTCTGTTTATTAATTGGTCTGTCTGAATTACCTGTTTCATTTGTGTGTGTGTGTGTGTGTGTGTGTGTGTGTGTGTGTGTGTGTGCGGCGCGCGCGCGCATTTACAAAAATCTTGGTAATAATCAAATACTTTTGAAGATGGAACTCAATTCATTTGATGAATCTTATGGAAATACCTACTTCTGAGTATGGTGCAAATGTATTTCAATACTTAAGAACATGGTGGGATGTACTTACAGATTTTCCTGTTTCGTTACAGGTAAAAAAATACTGTGCTGTCACTTGCTATTTCATTTTAATAGATACTAAATAATTTGGTCCAACACCGTCTTCTTACATTTCTAAGCACTATGAATGGTTAGTACCACTTTTACTTCATGCTAAAATTAATGTTCCTTCAATCACCATGTTGCTTATTTTTGGATTTCCCTGATATTGCCATCTTGCGTTTTTAAATATCCTGCATCATCACGCTGACGATGTCGTATGTATACAATGTGATCAAACGTATTTGCCCCCCCCCCCCCCCCCCCCACCGTCGTAGTACGCGAGATTTCCACGCTCCTAAACATAAACATCCCTAGATCCACTGTTTCCGATGTGATAGTGAAGTGGAAACGTGAAAGGACACGTACAGCACAAAAGCATACAGGCCGACCTCGTCTGTTGTCTGACAGAGACCGCCGACAGTTGAAGAGGGTTGTATTGCGTAACAGGTAGACATCTACCCAGACCATCACACAGGGATTCCAAACTGCATCAGGATCCACTGCAAGTGCTATGACAGTTAGGCGGGAACTGAGAAAACTTGGATTTCACGGTCGAGCGGCTGCTCATAAGCCACACATCACGCTGGTAAATGCCAAACAACGCCTCGCTTGGTGTAAGGGACGTAAACACTTGACGATTGAACAGTGGAAAAACGTTGTGAGGAGTGACGAATTACTGTACACAATGTGGCGATCCGATGGCAGGGTGTGTGTATGGCGAATGCCCGGCGAACGTCATCTACCAGCGTGTGTAGTGCGAACAGCAAAATTCGGAGGCGGTGGTGTTATGGAGTGGTCGTGTTTTTCATGGAGGGGGCTTGCACCTCTTGCTGTTTTGCGTGGCGCTGTCACAGCACAGGCCTACATTGATGTTTTAAGCACCTTCTTGCTTCCCACAGTTGAAGAGCAATTCCGGAATGGCGATTGCATCTTTCAACACGATCGAGCACCTGTTCATAATTCACGGACTGTGGCGGAGTGGTTACACGACAGTAACATCTCCCTAATGAACTTGTCTGCACGTAGTCATGACCTGAATGCTATAGAACACCTATGGGATGTTTTTGAACGCCGTCTTCGTGCCATGCCTCACCGACCAACATCAGTACCTCTTCTCAGTGCAGCACTCCGTGAAGAATGTGCTTCCATTCCCCAAGAAACCTTCCAGCATCTGATTGAACGTATGCCTGCGAGAGTGGAAGCTATCATCAAGGCTAAGGGTGGGCCAACACCATACTGAATTCCAGAATTACTGATGGGGGGGGGGGGGGGGGGGGGCACGAACTTGTAAGTCATTTTCAGCCAGATGTCCGGATACTTTTGATCACATAGTGTAAAGAGTCATAAATGACATCATTCCCTCTGGCACGTGGACCAACACTTGCTCTTCGGAAACTCACTTAAGTGCAAAGTGATCTGTGGGCCCCCATTTCGACAGAAAAATAATATAAAATAGCTACTGAGGATGGAATGCAGTTACTGAAATAAGTTGGGTCACGAAATTGAAACGTATGTTAATAAAGTAAGACACGTCAGTGCCTGGTCGATTACTGCAGAAGATAATTTGAGAACGTGCTCTGTCAAGCGTTATTCCGCGTATTATCCTATGAAAGAAGATAGCCTCCAGAATCAGAATGTTGGTTCTATCTGTGTTCATTCAGTCAAATACTAAGTAAATCTTACGCTTCAGTTATTTTTCACAAGTAATAACATCACATTTTATGCATTCTGCTATCTGAATGTAACATCTTTAAAATCTACACCCAAGTAAAAAATATTTGTGTATATTATACTTTTGCAGCTGCCCGCGAGAATATCCTCTGCAGTTAAGAGGCTACAATTAACTTCAGTTCAAGAACAGTTAGTTTTGCTGACAAACTTTGATGCCTGACAAAGTGATCATTTCTTCTCTAATTATCAATATTGTCTGAGATAATACGAATGGAGGCATTTGCAGTTTATGTGTCTGCACATTAAATTCTCTTCATCCACTACAGATTTTCGGAAAATAATGATACAACTTTCGTAAGAACAGGAGAACATTTACTTTTGCGTAGGTGGTAGTTAGAATTACGTTCTACAAGTAAATTCATAACGAAAATATCGGATCCAAATCCGCTGTAATGGTACGAGAAGCCTATCATCTGCACTTCACAATGACGTGTAAAAAATCTCATTTAGTGCATCGAACTGCAAGAAAATCATGATTTAGCGATGATGCAGAAATTAGAAAACATTGTGCCGTGTCAATGGCTGGTGTTGAAATTACAGAACACCTGGTATACTTTGATTTATATAACTGAATAGACGTATTGCTCAGTCATCTATCTGCATTCACAATTTAGTATACGGTGTCTGTGAAGTAGCAGAGGGTGATGTAGGAATGATCCAGAAACTGGGAAGGGATCTGCTGTGTCACTGGTTGGCGTTGAAATTATGGAAGAACTCGTAAAATAGCTAAGACTGATCATGCTATCAACTGAGGTGTGTGTTACTGTACATTGCCCCATATCAACAGTGTCTTTCCCATCCATCCACTAGTACACTGTTCATTACTGCGCGATGATTGACTGACACCACTCGGTTGTGATGGAGGGAGCCTTTGTGGAAGACTGGATATCTGCTATTTGTGACTGTGGAGATTGGGATTAAATGTAGTGGTCATCACCTTCAGACACTTGTTTGCAAGTATTCCTCAATTCTGCAAACTCGTCCTATTTCCATATGCTCAGACGCTCTCCAAATATATTTATTTTTTTCTTTATTTTTGTCACCAATAAGGTAACAGTACCTCTTTTTATTTCTACTACCTCATGTGTGTTGTGAACAGCACATTTCAGCAATGGTCAACACTGGAATAGTAATTATGCACATGAGTGCAAAATGAGGAAACAATGCTCATCGAAACAGAACATCGACACATTCACTACCCTGTCACTGTGGAAGATGAGATTAACTGTATAGGTCATCACGTTCAGACAGCTGTTGGAAACTCTCTACAATGCTGCAGACTCTTCCAGTTTCCAAATTTTGCGATGTGTTCCACATTTTTGTCAATGAGAAACATCGCCTCTGTGTTTTATTTCTATCAATCTATGTGTTGTGGAAGCTGAATAGTTTACACAATGTGATGTTCAGCTTTCTGAGAGAGCCAAAGGATCAAAATTGGTGCAGCAGCTGACACAGATATGAAAGTCATGGTAGAAAAACAAAGTGTAGGGCGACGTACAGATCTGTAGACATACATTGCTTGGATGTATTACACTCGAAAAAAAAATGGATTAAGCTGCTTACGGAGGATCAATACAGAAACCCTCTCTTGTGATCGACATGGTCCTCCTCCAGTACAGTCGACGAAACAATACGCAGATGTGTGCAAGCAACATCGAGCACTGGCCATATACTCAAATGGAGTGATATGTGTATATGTAATAAGCTCGATGTCAAATCGCAGATGGTACTTGTTTCTTCAATATACCGGAAGATGGAGAGAGACACAGAAAAATCTTATAGCAGGTTCTACAGTGGTATAGCTGCTTTAGGTTTGGATGCAGATAGTTCCCTCAAAACTACTCCAATTTTGCTCATAAAACTAATAGATATCGGCTGCATCTATTCTCGTGAAATCATTATTTTTACTATCGTCATCACAATTGCATGTTTAAAAAATAAATGATACATCAATTCCTGTGCTATTTCATACTTCATAACCTCTACTTGAATTGTAGATCGTTGTGGAACCTGGAAATGATAGTCTTATTTCCAACATGTGAGTAGATTGTGTGAAACAGGCTGTGATGATCAAATTGCTCATAAAACTAGAACGCAAGTATCTGCTGCTAACAGTCCGCAGCTCGTGGTCGTGCGGTAGCGTTCTTGCTTCCCGCGCCCGGGTTCCCGGATTCGATTCCCGGCGGGGTCAGGGATTTTCTCTGCCTCATGAGGACTGGGTGTTGTGTGATGTCCTTAGGTTAGTTAGGTTTAAGTAGTTCTAAGTTCTAGGGGACTGATGACCATATATGTTAAATCCCATAGTGCTCAGAGCCATTTGAACCATCTGCTGCTAACAGAAACTTTGCATACATGTCGGTAGAGTTATGGATCAAAAGTGTCAAATGGAAGCATGCAGACGATAACTGGTTTTTATGTAACAGAAGAAAGAGAGAGAGAAAGAGAACGAGATGCGGTAAGATCTTGTAGGAGATTCTATTACAAGAGAGGCTCTAAACATTTGTTTCATAAATGCATGTGTGATATAGCTTCACACTGGTAAAAAGGGGCTTGTCATAGTGAACAAACATCCTCTTGAATTATAGCTTGTTGTTGTCGAACGTAAAACGATTGCGTTTCCTCTGATATGTGAGCTAATGATGTGAAAAATTGTATTCTGTTATGTTATTTCCCAGGTCTGAAATGTTTGTAATACATATATGCACGACAGTTTATTTACTGACACTGATTTGAATGCAGACACGTTCTCAGGTCGTGTAATTTGCCCATCAAACTGGAAGAAATTGCTTAACATAGATGTTTTTTCTTCGGAGTTGAAATTCTAGCTTTTACTTTACTCCGATGATGGTTTTTAAATAATGAGGACATTCTGCGGTGATCAGTAGTTCACGCAGCAAAAAATTGGAATTTTTACCCCACCAAGGCAGGGGGGACATCTGTGGGTTCTAAATTTTAGTCTTCAGTAATCGGCGGCGACGCACTGCGTTGGATGCCGCAAAATAATGAGATGCGAATTATATCCTGCAATTGGACGTAAAGACTGTTTCGATTTTGCTTATGAAACTAAAGTAAAATGGACTGTGCCCATTTCCGTGGAAAGCGGGCATTTATTATTGTCGCTGATGTGGTTTCTTTTTAATAGATGCTCGATTATAAAAGATGCGTTGACGTTCGATAGAGTTGTTACAACGAATTTTTTCTCTCCTCAGAAAGGCAGTCACTTACGTTGGGTTGTGTGGGGCATGGTTCAATTTTTGTGTGTGGGTGGTAGCGCTAGGCAGCTGTGTCCCAACCATGATGTAGCCTGTGGGGTGGGGTGGCCTTCATTTATCTCATATTGATTACTTGGGTTTACTGCTTTCGTGTTGGCAAAGGACTGTCGCCTCAAGGAAGGACTGGGTGTCACTCATCCACTGGCAGAATGCTGATAAGCCTCAGAAAAACCGCAAGGCACTTTGCAGCAGCAGCTAGTAATATCAAAAAGCCCTAGTCTCCCATAGGTGGTGGGAGGGAGGGATGGAGGGAGGGAGGGGGAGGCATGAGAGGAGGCAAAAGTGCCTCTAATTTTCGTACATTGGGGAGAACACCTGTTCAACTACCACACCTTCTCCAATCTTTTGGGATGACAATTTTCCCCAGTAAATGTGTTACATTATGACCCATTCATTACAAGTGCTGGTTCTTTTCACAACAATTTCGGTATGTAATTAGATCGGTGATGCATTTTTTCACATCACTTATGGTAGCTTGTACTGGCTTTGATTTCCTGGGCTGCAAGGTGATTGCCGTGCAGGCGCCTGTAGCGAATTGTGACGTCAAGCAGCAATAGGTGCAGTCCTCAGAGCTGTATGCTTACAGGTAATACACTTATTAAACTCCTCTCTGTCCAACACCAGCATCTCGTCAGTTGAATGTATTTCCTAAAAAAAAAGTGATCTGTATGATTAATTAGTCAATTAGGACCGATCTTTACTTCAATTTCGCAACCAAAATAAATAAAGTACACTAGCCTAACCTTCCTCTTCCGCATCTGAGCAGTTTGAATGTGACTGGGGAGCCCTTGGGCTTTCCATGAGAAGCATTAGGGTTCGAGTCTTGGAAAGAGTACCACCATTTTCAATTTCCCGTCAGTTCCAGGGTGGTGAGTGGGGTGCAACGTCAGCACAGCCCTGGGCCAAAGAAATTCCCACCAAAATTCGTAACTCACGCCAAAATTCGAAACTCCTGCCAAAATTCGAAATTCCCCACAATAAAGTAGGTGGGGGAGGGGCAGAGGTGTGGGAGAGGGGGAGAGCGAAGTTATGAATTTGATATCAAAGTTGCGCCAGGAGCCTCATTTCTATACTACTGGCATATGATTCATGATGCAAGGTGCAGCAATTATACTGAAGTGAAGAGTAAGCAAGCATTGTTTCCTCTGGATCACAGGGTTCTGGGTTCGACTCCCAGCCGGGTTGGCGATTTTCTCTGCCTGGGGACAGGGTGTTTGTGTTGTCCTCATCATTTCATCATCATCATCTTCATTTGTGTTGAGTGTTTATGGAAAAAGTTCAAGGCAATCGTAAAATGCGTTTTAGACAGGTACATGCCGAGTAAAACTGTGAGGGACGGGAAAAACCCACCGTGGTACAACAACAAAGTTAGGAAACTACTGCGAAAGCAAAGAGAGCTTCACTCCAAGTTTAAACGCAGCCAAAACCTCTCAGACAAACAGAAGCTAAACGATGTCAAAGTTAGCGTAAGGAGGGCTATTCGAGAAGCGTTCAGTGAATTAGAAAGTAAAATTCTATGTACCAACTTGACAGAAAATCCTAGGAAGTTCTGGTCTTACGTTAAATCAGTAAGTGGCTCGAAACAGCATGATGATGGCATTGAAACAGATGATGACACGCGTAAAGCTGAAATACTAAACACCTTTTTCCAAAGCTGTTTCACAGAGGAAGACCGCACTGCAGTTCCTTCTCTAAATCCTCGCACAAACGAAAAAATGGCTGACATCGAAATAAGTGTCCAAGGAATAGAAAAGCAACTGGAATCACTCAATAGAGGAAAGTCCACTGGACCTGACGGGATACCAATTCGATTCTACACAGAGTACGCAAAAGAACTTGCCCCCCTTCTAACAGCCGTGTACCGCAAGTCTCTAGAGGAACGGAGGGTTCCAAATGATTGGAAAAGAGCACAGGTAGTCCCAGTCTTCAAGAAGGGTCGTCGAGCAGATGCGCAAAACTATAGACCTATATCTCTGACGTCGATCTGTTGTACAATTTTAGAACATGTTTTTTGCTCGAGTACCATGCCGTTTTTGGAAACCCAGAATCTACTATGTAGGAATCAAGATGGATTCCGGAAACAGCGATCGTGTGAGACCCAACTCGCTTTATTTGTTCATGAGACCCAGAAAATATTAGATACAGGCTCCCAGGTAGATGCTATTTTTCTTGACTTCCGGAAGGCGTTCGATACAGTTCCGCACTGTCGCCTGATAAACAAAGTAAGAGCCTACGGAATATCAGACCAGCTGTGTGGCTGGGTTGAAGAGTTTTTAGCAAACAGAACCCAGCATGTTGTTATCAATGGAGAGACGTCTACAGACGTTAAAGTAACCTCTGGCGTGCCACAGGGGAGTGTTATGGGACCATTGCTTTTCACAATATATATAAATGACCTAGTAGACAGTGTCGGAAGTTCCATGCGGCTTTTCGCGGATGATGCTGTAGTATACAGAGAAGTTGCAGCATTAGAAAATTGTAGCGAAATGCAGGAAGATCTGCAGCGGATAGGCACTTGGTGCAGGGAGTGGCAACTGTCCCTTAACATAGACAAATGTAATGTATTGCGAATACATAGAAAGAAGGATCCTTTATTGTATGATTATATGATAGCGGAACAAACACTGGTAGCAGTTACTTCTGTAAAATATCTGGGAGTATGCGTGCGGAACGATTTGAAGTGGAATGATCATATAAAATTAATTGTTGGTAAGTCGGGTACCAGGTTGAGATTCATTGGGAGAGTACTTAGAAAATGTAGTCCATCAACAAAGGAGGTGGCTTACAAAACACTCGTTCGACCTATACTTGAGTATTGCTCATCAGTGTGGGATCCGTACCAGATCGGTTTGACGGAGGAGATAGAGAAGATCCAAAGAAGAGCGGCGCGTTTCGTCACAGGGTTATTTGGTAACCGTGATAGCATTACGGAGATGTTTAATAAACTCAAATGGCAGACTCTGCAAGAGAGGCGCTCTGCATCGCGGTGTAGATTGCTCGCCAGGTTTCGAGAGGGTGCGTTTCTGGATGAGGTATCGAATATATTGCTTCCCCCTACTTATACCTCCCGAGGAGATCACGAATGTAAAATTAGAGAGATTAGAGCGCGCACGGAGGCTTTCAGACAGTCGTTCTTCCCGCGAACCATACGCGACTGGAACAGGAAAGGGAGGTAATGACAGTGGCACGTAAAGTGCCCTCCGCCACACACCGTTGGGTGGCTTGCGGAGTATAAATGTAGATGTAGACTAGATTGGATTGTGAAAGAAAATGGACTGTATAAAAATTGGGGCTTTGTACAGGTGCTGATGACCATGCAGTTGAGCGCCCCACAAACGAAACATCATCATCAACCAACCTTTGACGGGTCAACAAAAACAACAAAAGTGGCTGAGAAATGTGATTGGTGGGGATGGGGGGGGGGGGGGGGAGGGGGGGGGGGACTCTACATAGACCATGTGGGAAAAACATTTTTTGTCGTTTTATTGTTTCTCACAATGGTCGTCTTTTAAAGTTTTTACACTTCAGTATGCCCTTGAACCAATTCCGAAAATACTCTTTTAGCTCTCATGTTGGTACCTCAAAAACTTGGTTGTGGACGGATTTAGCAACTTTTTGAATGAGTTGAAAATCGATGCCACTTATCTTCGGTTTGACGCAAGTGCGCAAAAAAATGTCATTAGGCGATAAATCAAGGGAGTGAGAAATTAATTTATTAATTTGATGCTTCTCTCCGTCTGATCACTTATATTTCAGGTGCTGCGTGAAAGGTGGCTTAGTCATGATGAAGAATGATGAGTGGTTTTCGGTCCACTGATAATTCAATCTCTATACTGTACTTAGTGTAAGACACAATGGACCCTCAAATCAAATATTTCCACACTTAAATTGTTCCACAACATTTCACCGATCACTTTGCAACATGGGTTGGTAGAGCTATTGTAATTTACTCACTTACCTCCATGAGTTTCCTTAGAACCACAGCTTGCCCTGAAGAGATATAAGTACGTACAGTGCAGGGTACCTATATTGCAACTCTAGTATATAGTTCAAGCATTCACCGTTAGTCAGTGCTGCAGCTGCAACACTGCAGTTGCCGATGGTGGCGAGAAATTCAAATCCAAGATGTGCAAATGGCGGGAATTTAAAAAAATAAATGATGGCGCTGGTAGAAAATGTACGATGATGCTGATGTGAAATTCAAAAATTCAAGATGATGGGAAATTAAAAACAGCAAAAAATTTAAAAAAATAAACGTTTAGAAGATGCAACAAATCTCTTTCGTTGACTACCTACATCACAAGACCGTCCTCTTTTGGAGCACTGCTGCGCGGTGTGAGATCCTTACCAGATAGGATTAACGGAGTATATCGAGAAAGTTCAAAGAAGATCAGCATGTTTTCCATTATCGAGAATTAGGGGAGAGAGTGTCACGGACGTGATACAGGATGGAGTGGACATAATTAAAGCAAAGGCATTTTTCTGTGCTGCGGGATATTCTTACAAAATTTGTCACCAACTTTCTCCTCTGAATACGAAAAAATTTTGTTGACACGACCCACACAGCGAGAAATGAGCATCATAAGAAAATAAGGGAAATCGGAGCCCGCACGAAAAGTGTTGTAGCTTGCAAGACAGCCAAGCCACTATGAGGAAGCCGAAAGGCACGCGTTTAAGCTCACGCAGGCTGGCATGAGGTCTGGAACAGAACAAGGTAATTAATATAGCCAATAACGTACGTAGCTGCTGGAATACTTAACTTTTATCCACAATTGGTGAACATCGCTCGTGACGGTACATGTTTTACAGCATCAATAGTAACTGGTAATGGCGCCTTGCTAGGTCGTAGCAAATGACGTAGCTGAAGGCTATTCTAACTATCGTCTCGGCAAATGAGAGCGTAATTTGTCAGTGAACCATCGCTAGCAAAGTCGGCTGTACAACTGGGCGAGTGCTAGGAAGTGTCTCTAGACCTGCCGTGTGGCGGCGCTCGGTCTGCAATCACTGATAGTGGCGACACGCGGGTCCGACGTATACTAACGGACCGCGGCCGATTTAAAGGCTACCACCTAGCAAGTGTGGTGTCTGGCGGTGACACCACAAAAAGATCTTTTTTCCGTACTCTATTCGAAAGTGAGAGAATTACAAACTGCTTGTTGGCTTCTGTCTCGGGTTCTTCGCCTGATGACTTTTCTGACGTTTCGCCAGCACGTGTGGCTCCATTGCTAATGGTGGACTGGAGCCGAGCTCGCAGCCGCAAACTGTATGTACCTGGTGCGCCAATGTCCAAGGGCTTCTCCGCCGTCAATTCCGGTGCCATTCTCTTGCTATCTGCGACGGTCTTTCGCTGCAGCACGGGAGGCCAGTATCCGTTTTCCTTGAGGGTACCTTCTTTCTTGTTGAGGCTATTTTTGTGTTTATGTATTTCTACAGCTTCTCTGAACAAGCAGATGTGATAGTTGTTCTCTACAGCCAGAAGTTCCAAATTTTACTACGTGGTCCGTCTCAAACAATGCGAACTCTGCCACAGCTGATTTCGCCACCTGCCTCAACCTACAATGTCACTTATGTTCTGTGATCCTGGTGTTGATTGATCGTCCAGTCATTCCAACATAAACTTTTCCACATGTGCATGGTATGCGCTATATTTCCGACATTGCAAGCGGGCCCCTTTTCTTCTTTGCCGGTCTGAGATACTCAAAGAGATACTCAATGCCAGGATCACAGAATATAAGCTTGCCACCTTAATGGGTCTGATTCTTTTCTAAGGTCACCTGCGGCCCATGTATGGGACCACAGTACAGTTATATTTGCCTCCCTGGGAAAATCTGTCAGTTTGTCAGCCATTCTTCCCCTAGTACGTGAAGATTGAAGCTAACTTCTACGGCGCACTCTGTTATATCAAGTGAACCTCCAATCTATGGGCACTGGTGGCTGAGAGAGCTGCATCTTCTCTAATGGAGAGATGCTAGGGGTGGGAATCGGCGCCAATAAGGGAGGCATACGTTGAAACTTTCTGATAGATTAAAACCGTGTGCCGGACCGAGACTCGAACTCGGGACCTTTGCCTTTCGCGGGCAAGTGCTCTACCAACTGAGCTACCCAAGCACGACTCACGCCCCGTCCTCACAGTTTTACTTCTGTCAGTACCTCGTCTCCTACATTCCAAACGTTGCAGAAGCTCTCCTGCGAACCTTGCAGAACTAGTACTCCCTTCTAGTGTTGATCATTGAGCAACTCTTTGTTTTGTGTTAATGCTTTGTGTATGCGGAAATCTTCTGGGAAAAGGAGGTGGTGTCTGTCTTTACTGATTCTTGTGACGTTCATACCTATTTCAGTAGTGCTTGGTCTGTGGTATTCCTCTGTCACTCAGTCCCCCACCCCAAATTTCACATCACTTCTTGCCACTCACGTTTTTCTTCCAACTCACTCTCCGTCACAATACAGAACACTTACGTCCACTGTTCTTAACTTCTCCCACCCCCACCCACTCACCACAAAAATTACTCTTACACAGTAACATAATTAAATAGAATAACACACATAAAATGAACTACAGAGGAAGAAAAAAATATATACGAGGGTCACTCCAAAAGAAATGCATACTATTTTTTTAAATCCATCTTTTATTCTACATGTTTGAAAGTTTTACAGTGTGTAGATACATCCTTTAGGAACAATATTTTCATTTCTCCACATAATATCCATCCCTCTCAACTGCCTTACGCCATCTTGGAACCAGTGCCTGTATACCCGCACGGTAAAATTCTGGACCAAACTGTTGGAGCCACTGTTTGGCAGCGTGCACAAGGGAGTCATCATCTTCAAACTTTGTTCCACGAAGAGAGTCTTTCAGTTTCCCAAAGAGATGATAGTCACATGGAGCCAAGTCAGGGACTGTAAGGCGGGTGTTTGAGTGTTGTCCATCCGAGTTTTGTGATCGCTTCCATGGTTTTATGACTGACATGTGGCCGTGCATCGTGGAGCAACAGCAAAACATCCTGCTTTTGCCGATGTGGTCGAACACGACTCAGTCGAGCTTGAAGTTTCTTCAGTGTCGTCACATATGCATCAGAATTTATGGTGGTTCCACTTGGCATGATGTCCACAAGCAAAAGTCCTTCAGAATCGAAAAACACTGTAGCCATAACTTTTCCAGCAGAAGGTGTGGTTTTGAATTTTTTTCTTGGGTGAATTTGCATGATGCCACTCCATTGATTGCCTCTTCGTCTCTGGTGAAAAATTATGGAGCCATATTTCATCTCCTGTCACAATTCTTCCAAGAAATTCACTCCACCATTCTCGTACTGTTCCAAAAGTTCGCTGCATACCGTTTTTCTTGTTTCTTCGTGAGCCACTGTCAACATTCTGGGAACCCACCTGGCACAAACCTTTTTTAACGCCAACACTTTCAATACTCTGCAAACACTTCCTTCCCCTATCCCAACGTAGCGTGACAATTCGTTCGCTGTGATGCGTCTGTCAGCAGTCACCAATTCTTTAACTCTCTGCACATTGTCTTGAGTGTGTGCAGTATGAGGCCTGCCGCTGCGAGGACAATCTTCAATATTGCCGTGCCCGCTTTCATCACGTAACCTGCTTGCCCACCGATTAACTGTACTGCGATCGACAGCAGCATCTCCATACACCTTTTTCAACCTCTTGTGGATGTTTCCCACTGTCTCGTTTTCACAACACAGGAATTCTATGACAGCACGATGCTTCTGGCGAACGTCAACTGTAGGAACCATCTTGAAGACATGCTGTGACGGCGCCACTCGCGGGAACAGGTTGAACTAAGTTTGAAAACAAGCGGGATGGATGTATCTACACAGTGTAAAACTTTCAGACATACAGAATGAAAACTGTATTTTTACAAAAGTAGTGTGCATTTCTTTTGGAGTGAGCCTCGTAGATGAAAGAAAAAATAGTGGTAATGTTGGCAACACTACAAAACACATTACACACTTAGATGTATACAAATATACAGTGAACAGGTGTGTACGAAACTGTGCTGTGTTAAATGAAAAAAATGCATAGTGTGCAAAGTAGCGTAAAATTAGACCACAATTAATAGTGCCTAACGAAGAAAGAAACGAAAGACATGTTAGAAGACGGCATTTCCTGATGTAGGTGAAAAACTAAGCAGAAAGTACCTTAAGTATCTTTAATTACAGAGCACTGATGACACTTTACTTTATTAAAGTTGAACGCGTATGGTAAGAAAAAAACAATTTTCTTGTAGCAAAACGACGGAACAAATATATTCTCCGGATCTTAATTGATTTTGACTGCCTCAATGGGTAACCAGGCCGTTTACCTGTTTGCGCATTGCTCCCTCCTCTGTCTCCTCCCTATTTTTGGGTCTTTTTACCGTTTGGTACTTTATGGTTCCCTCTACTTTTACTTTTTTTAAAATGAGTTTTAACTCTTTTAACAGTTTACCACTTTACACCATTTATGTCTTCCAGTAGTATTCAGTTTACATTTTCTGTTGTACGTATTTGAGTCTATAATCTCGTGTGCACCCGAAACGTAGTATTTTTCTCACACTGCCAGTCCGCCCTAGGACTTCTGCACATGCGTAAAGTGGCCTGTCATATGGTTCGCGTTAGTGTGCAGTGAGCCGCGGCGCTGCTCTGTCTGATCCACTAATTCTCCAGATTTTTCTTTTTCCTTCGATTCTACCCACCGCACCGTATTTTGACGGTTTATTTGTATTCCATTTTAGGTGCCGGCAGTTGATTACCCTCCTACATCATTACATCGTTGGCTGCGACATGATTTTTTAAATAGAGCGAAATTCTAGGAACTGGAGGAAGGTTTAATATCAATTGTTCTCCATTATCATGCTGCAACTGTATCGGTTATTGCCACATTTTACATTACTTGCATTCAGCCGCTTTTGGCAATGATCGTATGTTCTTTTTATCCAAGGTGGTCACTACCTGGTATTTTATCGCGGTTTCCTTCTGTTCAGAACTTGACCTGATGATGTAACTAACGTTGCGAAACCGGACGTGCCTTTTAAATAATGTAGCCTTATATAGCCGTAACGGTGTTTTTTCACTCGGTATGAAGCTTTTTGTGCTGGGGATGTCTGTTGAATAAACATTTGTGTAGAATGAAACAAGACGTTACGTATTGACTTTCGTACGTTCATCCCGTGCTGAGACTTGTAATGGGTTTTTGATTCTGTTTCAAGTTTTTGTGGTGGTGTCTTCGTGTTATTGGAAAAGGTATGACAATGTAGCAGCAAGAATAATAGTATTCTTTGAAAGAAAGAAATAATCTCTGATAATTCTTATTTATGTGCTGCTGAGCCCGACTATAATGAATTATTTTGTCATATCTTATCTCTACAAATAAATATTGAAATGCTGTTTCACTAATTCAGTAAGTGACGTTAAAATGTATGCACCAAATCGTTAATATATAACACCAAAACCTCTTCCCATAACAACACTGCTGTCGTCAATATTTTTATCTAAAGTCACTGATTAATTACTCTGAGAAAAATTAATATTACACACCAGCCACAAAAATTATTTCATTTACGTAAAGTCTAAGAGTGTTCTACTGAATGTTATTTTCACTCTTAGAATAGAAAAATAATAAATTCCTGTGGGTTCTTGTCCTCGGAGTTCAAATATTGTAATATGTGATTATTTCTCGTTGGGCTTTATGAAAGGCTCTGCTTATGTGCCTCCTTTACCAACAACAATGAATGAACTGAGACAGCGCTTAACAGCAGCTGTGGAAGCAGTAACTCAAGACATGCTCGCTGCAGTGTGGGAACAATCTAAACACCGCAATGACATCTTAAGGGGGGCATACTGAACACCTATGAAAAGGTATAAAAAAAAATTTTTTTAGTTTTCCGTTCATCAAAAAGCAAAATTAATTGTATATGTGTATTATGTTCAGAAATATAGACGTTCCAAATCGGATGATTCATTTTGATACACCCTGTATAATACCTTACATGCCGATACAGTTTTCATCTACACAACATTAAGGTGTGAAATGACGACCGAACAAAAATTATCGTAACGACTTGTGACCGTTTTTGCTGCCTTTGCTTCAGTTTGCTGGTTTTACTGTATTTTTCGTAATATTTGAAAAAAAGTGTGGTTATAATTATTAGTGCAGTTTTCCACGTTTGTGATTACAGTTGAAAATGATGACTCAGTGCGTCAAAACTACGAGTAGTTATGCAACTTTTTAAAAATATTGTTGTTCTAGTGAACTGTGCCTTGATGACCGTTTGTGGTGTCAAATAAGCATTTTAAATTTCTTTCAGGCACACTCCTTAATGACAATTATGTCGAAATACAAAGTATGCTGAGGATAGTTGAACAGGTAGTTAGGGAGCGCGCAGTCGTTGTGGCGGAGTCTCGGCTGGAAAGAGGGCTGTTTTCAGGAGGGCGGCAGCCAGTGGAGTGGCGGGAATGAGGCGGGTGCTGAGTGCTGACGGCTCGCGCCGGCCGGCGGTAGTTGGCGCTATTTTCAGCGGGTAAACACATTGTCGGTGGCGCCCCAGTTCCCGAGTTGTGACGCGGCACCGCGCAATGACAGCGTGGGTTCGCGGTCGCTGTGGCAAACACGTGTATGCCTCCCACTCCCACCAGACATTCCTCCTCCTTCTTCTTCTTGTTCTTCTGCTACCACTATTACCGCTTTTTTTTGACACGCTACCTCTCAACTTTTCTCTTCCCTCTCTTCCGCTGAACCATATTTTATCTATCAGTTTTGTTTTTGTTTCGTCCTTTAACCCATCCCATATCCTAATTTTGTCTCAATTTTACTCCAGCTTTTTACTTATTTCTGACAATTTCCTCTATATATTTGCATTCATTTCTAATCCTTTTACGTTTTTCTATGATGTGTACGATATATCTTGTCAGCATCTTCTTTAGATGGCTCCACAAAATATTAAACTTCCTTTTGGCTTCACCTGTAATTTTTTCGACCTAATTTTTACTTACATCTTACTATTTAATTTAAATATTTCTGCGATTGTCTTGTATCACAGTTAGCTCACAATTTTGATTTCATTTATCGTTAATTTCCTTTGGCTGAACCTAAGACTAGCGTCCCTGTGCATAATAACGTTAGTTGTGTAATTTATTTATAAATTTTTAAACATGACTCTGCTAACTGGTTTGATACCGCTATTCATTTTGTAACACACCCGGGAGCAAAGGGGGTAAATATGCGGTACTAATAAAAGACAGTCTTTAGCGCTCGGCCGGCCGCTGTGGCCTAGCGGTTCTAGGCACTTCAGTTGGGAACCGCGCTGCTTCTACGGTCACAGGTTCGAATCTTGCTTCGGGCATGGGTGTGTGTGTCCTTAGGTTAGGTTTTATGTAGTTCCAAGTCTAGGGGACTGATGACCTCAGATGTTAAGTCCCATAGTGCTTAGAGCCATTTGATTTTTACCACTCGAGACTGTACAACACTCCCTAGACACAGGAACGGGGTTGGATGTTTAACGACCGTGTGCCTAAACCCACGTACCTGGTCGTTCCTGGGGCGGTTGATCTGCTGCTCTCTGCACTGCCTGCTATGATGTGTCCTGTAATGACCATTGTCTAGCAGGGAGAGGAGCCACTCACACTAACAATACCAAGTTGATCTCGTAGAATTCACTGTATTATGATAAAAACAGAATACAGGTTGGGGCTGCCCTGTTCACAATTAACATTATTCCACAATGGACGTAATCAGTATTTGTACTCCAAGTTCGTGTCCGTTTTGACGTATAAGGTTGCTGTCTAAATGATGGCATCGAGTGCAAAAACACGGTGCAAGGAACACAAAACAGTCACTGTTCAACGGATGTTTCATCAGTTGACGATTGGCACATTTCTTCCAACAATACTAAACAATTCAATGGCTTATAACACGAGCGTACGCGTGATCGAATCGTGACGTGGATGCCCCATTAAATTTCGGGTACGATGTGCGAACGAGAATGTACCTGCGCTCGTGATGTTCAGCCAGTCAAAACGATATGTGTTTCTGTCACTTAGAACTTACGATAGGTTCACACCAGTCCACATTATTTTTCCGTAACCGGCGCGACGTGGTTGATTGTTGTTCTCCCGACACGACGCACGAAACCAAGAAACATCACCTTTAGGATAACGATTGATACTGCGTCGTGAACACTGAAATTAAACCCAAAACATGTGTGGCAAACATTGTAATATTACTTCACCGTAACTTGTAAGATCCGTGTTACAGCCACGGCGTCGACACAACACACCGCCCACGCTCCACGAAAGCTGCGCCACGACGCCCCACTGTTCCTCTACCATCGGCAGAGAGGCGACTATCGATAGTCAAGGATACAGTTCTATACTTACAATTTCTATCTCTTTATGCTCTTCTACCGTTCAAAAATTTTCGCACACTTCTTTTAGGGACTGCCGAGTGACGTTAGGTGGGTTCGTGTTACTTTTCAAGCGATATTTTTAATGCATTAAGTTAAAAGTAGTAAATTAAGCCACGTAATTGTGTTCATGTTTTCTGTTTCAGGTCATGGGGCGCGAGCGAAGGAGACCGGCGTCGCATACTTCCTTCGTAAACGTTCTGATAGCACCGATCGCGCGAAACGTATCAACCCACGGCCAGACCATAGGATAAGATTGCCGCTGCGCTCTTCTGCCTCGCTGATATTTAATTATTATACGTTATTAAAGGAGAAAAGATATGTAATATTTTAAATGGCTCATATGTTGTGAGATTGTAATGGAGTTTGTCTATGTCCATCTGCCAAAACTTTATGTGTGACAAGGTATTCACAGCTTTTAATTAGGGCAGTACTTTTATTGTAAAGGATGTTTGTTTTGACTTGGAACAACTAAGTATTTCGAAATATTCGCATACTGTAGAAAAAAAATGTTCCAGATGAAAGGTTGATATTTTCAAAAGGAACATCTGTCTGTGCTAAATCTAGCCACATCCTTTTTATTTTTAAATAAAAATCCTCTTTTTTATTGCACTTTCGGATTCTACGCCAAAACGTACCTAATGCTTATCTGAAACAATGTTTTCAATTCGTTGTAGATGGCGCTGTAATCGGTACGATATTTCGGCGGGTGGACAGAAGAACACATCGAAATCAGATTCGAGGGGACACACCGAAATCAAGCATTCCGTTGGTGTGGTGACTCAAATGAAGCATGAAGGAAACAGAAAACTACGTTACGTTAATCGTAGATTAATTGTTAGACTTTTAAATGTCTAAACGTAAAAGTTTTACTGTATAGTCAATTTTGCAGAACTAAATTAGGTTTTTAACAATAATATCAACAGTTTATCGAAAATGTTAAGTAGATTCAAATGAGCCTGTTCTTAATTGTAAAAAAAATCTATCTGTTATACACGAAGAGTGGAAAACATTTTGGTAAACTCTGAAAATTTATTTAAAAATTCATAAGAATATTACTGAATACCTCTCGAAAATTGGTTTCGCGTAATCTCACGGGAACAGTGAAGTAATTCTGCAACGACAAAATAATTTTACCAAAAGATGGCACCTAAATAGTCCAATATACATTATACATTATACATTCATACGTATCCATTTTTACGAAGAGACAGTGAACATTTATAATCGATAATAAAAACTGTATATGCCAAAAGTCATTAATAAAACTTCGGCTGCAGTTTATGATGTATGGAATATCTTTGGAGCAGCGAAGTCAGAGAGTCACTATACGTTTCCATAGCGACTGTAAACTAAAGAAGACGAGAAGAATTTATTTCAACGTAAAGAAGTTTCTCCTCTCTTTAATGTAATTCCACGAGACCCTAAGGAGAACTTTCAATAATGGGTGAAGAGAATAAAAGTTGCAAACACGCGACGAGGGCTTGCATCCACTTCCTTAAATGTAATCGCTTCTTTCTACTGTGTTCCAGCGGAAGCTGATAGCAATATATAAAAGCGCACTGCTACATGTTGCGTAACTTCTATACCCACAATCTACTAACAGGACCGGCATTTGGTAGGAGCGTGGTTCGAATTCCTTCTGACCACCCAACTTCAGCTTCTCCTTCGTTCCCTCAATCTGCTAATGCAAACGGCAGTACAGTTCCTCCGTAAACGACACTACTGATTTCCTTTCCCAACCCACTCCAACCCGAGAGTGTTCTCATCTCTAATTACATAGTCGTTAAAAATTGAGCAGTTAGCGTTCGTGGAGTTGTAGCGCCTGCTCCGTTCACAGCCACCGTCTATCATTATGGTTTGAGGTCTGAAGAGGTCTTAAACAGACCGAAAGCGATAACCTCATAAAAGAAGTAGTTTCTTGCGGTTGTGACTGTTCATATTTATTTTTAAGTAGTAAAGAAACCGCTGTTCTCCAAGCGAAAAGTTCTCAAAAATTAAATAGTCGTTGACTTCGCTTGAAACTTAATTTTTTCTCTCTCTTCAAAAATTTCCCCCCAAATTTTATACGCCTCTCACTAAAATGTTTGCCCTCCTCTGCTCTTTCCCTTCTCAAATTAACTATTCCCGGTGAGAGTAGGAAGTATTCCACTACTGTTTTCCTTACATGTCTTCCGTCAACTATTATTTATTTATACCACCTCTGTATTTTATGTTCTTCTGTAAATTTAATTTTTATCAAAACGTTTTTTAGGAAATATCCTCCAATAAAAATTGTAATAACGTTCAGTCAGATATGGACAAAATATCAGCCTGATGTAAAAATCGGCAACTAGCTCGTAGCGTAGAGAAATGTAAATCTGTAAACCTCACGAAACCTAAAAATGTAGCACCTTTAGATAACACTGGTAACGGGGTAGGATTGAAGTCAAAAATATCATAAAAATATATGCAAAGTAATAATGTATGGGTGTACGGTGTAGAATGATCTCATGTGTTTGTCATCGATGTACGAACAATTATGTCAGGCGTGTGTAACAGTAATCAACTAAGCAAGTAGCACATTACTTGTGTAATGCACAAGGTGGTTCTTAAGGCTAGTAGATAGTCTGTAGTCCTCTGATGAACGCTTTTCACTCAATACACAGAGAACAAAATTAGATAGCCTACGAAGTAAAAACACTTCGAAACTCAATATTGTAACACTACATTGCCGAAACTTTTACCGCCCTCTCAGAAACCTGTCACGCTCAAATTATACTAGAAACCGAGAGCCGAATGAAACAGCAGTAGAAAGCTCTGAAATATTTAACATAGCATGGGGCTTATATCGAAAAGCCAGGTTAGACATCACAGAAGGGAGGGCCGTTATTGCAATCGAAAGAAATATTAAGCCTATCGAGGTCGAAATTGAGTCAGACAGAGAAATTATAAGGACGCGAATACCCGGATAGGAGAGCTCAAATTATCCTCAGATGATTTTACCGGTCAGTAGATGCTGCTCTACGAGTAACAGTCATAGGCTCGTTCACAGAAAGTCTATTTTCAGTAGCGCATAAGTATCCCGAAAGTACAACATTAACTGGTGGTGAGTCGAAACCTACATGAGACGTCTATAAATTCATTACTGGTGGTACGGACAGACCATCTTCCAAATTGTTTTGAACGCTTTCTCTAAACACTGTCTTGTGCACCTATTGCGACAATCGACACGCAATAGCTAAAAACAGTGCTGGCCTTATCGACAGTGTCAGTGTAGGGCATGGGCTGGCGATCATGATGTCATCATAAACACGGATGGTTACTAAAGATAATAAATCCATCAAGAAGGCTGTGAGAGTTTTTGTAGTTCAAAGAGCTTCCTACTAAGACAATGAATGGACATAATTTAGTTCCAACATAGTGGACGCAGAGGAATTACAGGAAAAGCTTAAGCCGTTCGCAAATCGCACTCTGGAGAAGTATGTACCAAGTAAGTGGATTAGGGACAGAAAAGACCCACCATCATTTAACAGCAAAATTCAGAAAATACTGACGAAACAGAGTTCTTGCACTCTCAGTTGAAATGCAACGCAGAATATGGACAACAAAAGATAGTGGAAATTCGTGTGTCTAGAAGAAGATCGATGCGCAAAGCATACAACTTTGATCGTCACACTTTAATGAAAGATCTTGCCGATAATCGTAGAATATAGCGGTACCATGTAAAATCTCTAAACGAGTTGAAGGATTCTACTGTATTTTATCGCATAACTGATTCCCCCGCCCCCCCCCCCCCCCCCCCCCCCCCCGCCCAAGCATATACCCCTCCTGTTAAGATTGTTCATCACTAAAAAATTATTTTATTAACATCGCGCATAATTCCCTCTCCTGATTCATTCATATTGGAGTGGCCTTCAAATGACTACCCAATGGACAACAGTGAACACAGCGATACTTGGCACAAAAGTATTTCCATTGTCACAACATACCGTAAGACTGAAAAGTGAACTTGCAGACGTACAATACGTGGTCAAAAGTATCCGGGCACCTGGCTGAAAATGGCTTCCAAGTTCGTGGCGCACTCCATCGGTACTGCTGGAATTCAATATGGTGTTGGCCCACCCTTAGCCTTGATGACAGCTTCCACTCTAGCAGGCATACGTACAATCAGGTGCTGGAAGGTTTCTTGGGGAATGGCAGCCCATTCTTCACGGAGTGCTGCACTGAAGAGAGGCATCGATGTCCGTCGGTGAGGCCTGGCACGAAGTCGGCGTTCCAAAACTCTGTGCAGGCCAGTCCATTACAGAGATGTTATTGTCGTGTAACCACTCCTCCACAAGTCGTGCATTATGAACACGTGCTCGATCGTGTTGAAAGATACAACCGCTATCCCCGCATTGCTCTTCAACAGTGGGAAGCAAGAAGGTGCTTAAAACATCAGTGTTCGCCTGTACTGTGATAGTGCCACACAGGACAACAAGGGGTGCAAGCCCCCTCCATGAAAAACACGACCACATTATATCACCACAGCCTCAGTATTTTACTGTTTCACTACACACGCTGGCAAATGACGTTCACCGAGCATTCGCCATACTCACACCCTGCCATCGGATCGCCACATTGTGTGTTGTGATTTGTCACTCCACACAACGTTTTTCCACTGTTCAGTCGTCCAATGTTTACGCTCCTTACACAAAGCGTGTCGTCGTTTGGCATTTACCGGCGTGATGTGTGGCTTATGAGTAGCCGCTCGACCATGAAATCCAAGTTTTCTCACCTCCCGCCTAAGTGTCATAGTACTTGCAGTGGATCCTGATGCAGTTTGGAATTCCTGTGTGGTGGTCAGGATAGATGTCTGCTTATTACACATTACGACTCTCTTCAACTGTCGGCGGTCTCTGTCAAACAGACGAGGTCGGCCTGTATGCTTTTGTGCTGTACGTGTCCCTTCATGTTTCCACTTCATTATCGCATCGGAAGCAGTGGATCTAGGGATGTTTAGGAGTGTGGAAATCTCGCGTACAGACCTATGACACAAGTGACACCCAGTCACCTGACCACGTTCAAAGCGCCCCATTCTGCTCACTCACGATGTCTAATGACTACTGAGGTCGCTGATGTGGATTACTGGCAGAGGTCGCACTACAATGCACCTAATATGAAAACCGTATGTTTTTGGGGGTGTTCGGATTCTTTTGATTACATAGTGTATTTCTAGGTCAGTTTGTTACAAGTGGTCATAATGTCGAAATATTCAAACTACCCGGAAACAAATTAAATGTGTTATATTACAACAAACGAAGTGAACGCTGCAGGAAGACATTTCTTCGTTGATCCTAATTCAGTACGGGTCTGGCGGAGATAAAAAGATAAACTCATGGCTGCAAAAATCAGCTCCAGATCTTTCCGTGGACCTAAGTCAGGGAAATATCCCGCAATTGATAATGGTGTAATTGCTTACGTCAATGAAATTCGAAATGACGGCTATGCTGTCTCTCACGAAATGATTCAGAACAAAGCTCCCGAGATAGCTGCCACGCTCAACATTGACAGAAAGGATTTTAAAGCAAGCGGTGGGTGTGTGGTCCTTCTTAGTAGAACGGAAAATCTCAATCTACGAAGGAGAACATTCTTGTGCCAGCGTTTATCTCGAGACTACACAGATAAGGCAATCGAGTTCCATCGTTAAGTAATGTAAGTGCGACAGCAATATGACTATTCGCTCTCCCAGATTGGTAACGCCGAACAGATGCAAGTGTTTTTTGATGTGCCGCATGACACAAAAGTTGCTCCAACTGGCTCAAAAAGTGTCCCTGTGAAGGCGACCGGAGAGGAGAAACTAAAATGTATAGTTGATGTTGCTCATTACAGGCGTTACGGTAGACGGCAATGAACTTCCACCGTATGCCATCTTTAAAAGGAAGGCATTATCAAAGGAGACTATTCCACATGGAATTCACTTACAAGTTCAGAAAAGGATTGGATGACAGCAGATTTGATGGAGGACTGGTTGGAGAAAGTGTGGGGAAGACGATCAGGGACATTATTACAAAAGAAGTCCATTCTTGTCCCAGACAGTTTTCGGGGTCTCCTTGTGGTACCTGTAAAGGAGAAAATGAGACGATTTTTTTCACAAATTACTAAGTCAATTCACAAAATACCGGGTAAATAAAACTTCTACCTACCTAACACACCGTTTCCCTTCCTTTCTGAATCCGTGCAGGCACATTACTCGCATAATCCTCTCCCTACTGTTTTCAAAAAGATTTTTCGAGAAAAAAGGTGGGTATTATGCGATAAAACATAGTACTTAGTGACTAGCTGACCATCTAGTGCGCCAATAGCAGACAGCAAGTGGAAAGCTAAGGTTTTAAAAACTCATTCATGCAGGATGATCCATTCACACAGGATCGTAGACATACTACAGTTTCACCCTCGCACAACCTCCCGTGTGGAGGACATATAAATAGGCACACCGTGCGCTGAAAAGTAATGAAAAGATTCTCTCCCCCAGTACAATGTCTCAAGTGACTGGGAAAAAAAAGTTAGGTGACTTCCGTATACGGGAAAGATAAAAGAACGGACCCGCAAAATCGCAAATCAATATCCTTAACGTCGATTTTCTACATAATTCTTGAGGATGTTACGAGTTGACCGAGCGAGGTGGTGCAGTGGTTAGCACACTGGACTCGCATTCGGGAGGACGACGGTTCAGTCCCGCGTCCGGCAATCCTGATTTAGGTTTTCCGTGATTTCCCTAAATCGCTTCAGGCAGATTAGATGGTTCCTTTGAACGGGCACGGCCGACTTCCTTCCCTGTCCTTCCCTAATCCAATGAGACCGATGAACTTTCAGTTTGGTCTCTTCCCCCAAACAACCCAACCCAAGAGTTGGAATTTCCTAGGAAGAGAGAAAATTTCTGTCCATAAATCAGCACTGATTTAGAAAGCATCGTTCATGCGAAACTCTGCTTACCATTTTCTCACACGATATACTGCCAACTATGGGTGACGGGCAGCAAGCTGATTCCATATTCGCCGGCCGGGGTGGCCGAGCGGTTCTAGGCGCTACAGCTGGAACCGCGCGACCGCTACGGTCGCAGGTTCGAAACCTGCCTCGGGCATGGATGTGTGTGATGTCCTTAGGTTAGTTAGGTTTAAGTAGTTCTAAGTCTAAGGGACTGATGACCTCAGAAGTTAAGTCCCATAGTGCTCAGAGCCATTTGAACCATTCCATATTCCTAGATTCCAGGAAAGCATTTGACGCAGTGCCCCAATGCAGTGTTAACGAGGGTCCCAGCATACGGGAAAGGTTCTCAGATATGTGAGTGATTCGAAGACTTTTTGAGTAGGAAGGCGAGTATTCATCGGAGACAGGAGTGGCGCAGGGAAGTGTGTAGGACTGCTCTTGTTCTCTACATAGATAACGATTTGAGGGATAAGTGTGGCGTCCGCGACGTATCATTCGTAAGGAAATAAATGATTTGTACGAGTGTTGATCAAGCAGGACTAAGACTGATTTTCTGTGGTAGCTTTCGTGATAGTTTCCTACTGTACCACGAATATTTGAAAAGAGAGGGTTTTTATGTATAACGTCCTTAGGCAAAATCACTCTCGTATCGGTAGGTTGGTAGTAATGCTCTGTTTTGTAGACGCTCTTTGCATTTCGCATACCAAACAATCGAGGTGACGCGAGAGGTGTAGTACAGCGCAATAAAATAGTGTTCGTTTAAGCCACACAGGTACTGAAACTTAACGAAAAGCTGCAGCAAGTTTATGGTTCAGATGCACTAACTCGTGCAACAGTGTTTAGATGGTTCAAGGATTTCAAACAAGGTCGACTTGTCTGTGTTAAGCAAGGTGGGCCTGGTATTCGACCTGTGCTTTGACTCAAGTCAACATCAACACAGCTGCTGTGATTGTCGGTGAGGATCAACAGATAACATTACGAAACAGCGGTGAAGTGTTGAGAATTTCGCTTGTCAATGTCTTTACGATTATACATGACCATATCCACGAGACCCATATTAGTGCGCGTTGGATGCCACGTCTGTTGACTCCTAAACAAAAGGCTGTGCGAATGGAGACTAGCGTTGAGGTGCTGCGTGTATTTGTTGAAACAGGGAATGCGTTTCTGGAATAAATTATCACCGGTGATGAGTCATGGCTGCATCATTATGATCCTAAAGGAAAACGAACCAGCACAGTGTGGAAATCGCCAGCAACACCAAAAAGGCGAAAGGGTTCCATCTTCCAGGAAAGTGATGGTGATCACATTTTTTGACTGTCATAGAATTATTTATCAGAATACAGTTCCTCCTCATACTATTGTTTCAGCAGCACATTAAACGTCGATATTAGCTAAACTGAGGAATCACCTTGCAAGGAAGCGATCAGAACGTTCTCGGACTGAGTGACGATTTCATCATGACAATGCGCGTCCCCACGTCGGAAATCAAGTCATGCAGTTTCTGGCTCAATTCAACTTTACCTGTGTACCGCATCCGCCTTATAGCCCCGATCTTGCACCCTGTGAATTTTTGTATTCCTATCAGTAAATGCAAGACTTTGGGGCATTGATTTGAGAACTCTGAATCAGTGCTCAAGAAAAGTGAGGCGATTCTCATGGAGCAGACAAAAAGTGGCCTCTACTGGTGTTCGAAGACTGGCAGAGACGCTATAGAAAGTACATTCAAGTAGGAGGGGAGTATTTGAAAAAAGATCAAATAACACTAAAATGGAGTAATAAACATACGTGAAAAAAATCAGTCTAAATCTTTGTTGAACAGTTCTCGTATATTGCAAACTGTTCGTGTTTTATGCAGGGTGTCCCATGAGGAATGATCAGTATTCAATGACATGACTGAAGTGATTATTCGAAGCAAAAAGTGTAGTGAACAAGGGCTGTAGAATGCATATTTGAAGGGCTATGAGAACTTCTTCATTCCGATGCTCTGAAACAAATATTTTGCTGCGAGCTCTTTGCTTTCCATATTTTTGGAGTAGATACTCGTAGTATGGACCAAAACAAGAAAAAAGTCCAGTAAATATTTGATCTAAAATGTATATCTGACGAACTGAGCCCTAGTTCAAGAGAAGAGATGTGTATCACAGTAGCGACCGTGACCAAGGTTTGTAGCTGTGCAGGTATGCATTTCAGAGCCCATGTTCACTTGGTTTTTACATACGACCCTTCAAAAAATGTGGAAATCAAAGAGCTTACAGTAGAAGAAATTTGCTTTGCAGGATCGAAGATGAAGAAGTGCTCACAGTTGATAAGGTAGGCTATTCATTTAGAGGCCTCGTTTACTATACTCGCTCTCGCAGTCGAGTGTGGTAGCATCATCGCAAATGACCACTTCCTGAGTCAACCTCACATGCGCATTGTATATACACGAGTCGTTAATATATGAAAGAAGTGCTCGTAAGTCTTGCTCGTTCCAATGCTCAGTAAAGAAAAGGTGAATTTTAATACGAGAAAACTGCACTTTGGTGAAGATAATTGCTAGTAGACTGACTCGCATCAGCGCTAAAAAATATTGGCCGCACTAGTAGTATCTGCGTGTCAGTGATCAATGGAATACAGGATTTAACTTTGTTGTTGTTGTTGTCTTCAGTCCTGAGACTGGTTTGATAGAGCTCTCCATGCTACTCTATTCTGTGCAAGCCTCTTCATCTCCCAGTACTTACTGCTTAGTGTATTCATCTCTTGGTCTCCCTCTAAGATTTTTACCCTCCACGCTGCCCTCCAATGCTAAATTTGTGATCCCTTGATGCCTCAGAACATGTACCACCAACCGGTCCCTTCTTCTTGTCAAGTTGTGCCACAAACTCCTCTTCTCCCCAATTCTCTTCAATACCCCCTCATTAGTTATGTGATCTACCCATCTATCTTCAGCATTCTCCTGTAGCACCACATTCCGAAAGCTTCTATTCTCTTCTTGTCCAAACTATTTATCGTCCATATTTCACTTCCATACAAATACTTTCAGATACGACTTCCTGACACTT
Source organism: Schistocerca americana (assembly GCF_021461395.2). Classification (NCBI taxonomy): domain Eukaryota; kingdom Metazoa; phylum Arthropoda; class Insecta; order Orthoptera; family Acrididae; genus Schistocerca; species Schistocerca americana. The sequence continues at coordinate 311,270,476 of NC_060119.1, read as the reverse complement.
AAATCTATACTCGATGTTAACAAATTTCTCTTCTTCAGAAACGCTTTCCTTGCCATTGCCAGTCTACATTTTATATCCTCTCTACTTCGACGATCATCAGTTATTTTGCTCCCCAAATAGCAAAACTCCTTTACTACTTTAAGTGTCTCATTTCCTAATCTAATTCCCGCAGCATCACCCGACTTAATTCGACTACATTCCATTATCCTCGTTTTGCTTTTGTTGATGTTCATCTTGTATCCTCCTTTCAGGACACTGTCCATTCCGTTCAACTGCTCTTCCAAGTCCTTTGCTGTGTCTGACAGAATTACAATGTCATCGGCGAACCTCAACTTTTTTATTTCTTCTCCATGGACTTTAATACCTACTCCGAATTTTTCTTTTGTTTCCTTTACTGCTTGCTCAATATACAGATTGAATAACATCGGGGACAGGCTACAACCATGTCTCACTCCCTTCCCAACCGCTGCTTCCCTTTCATGCCCCTCGACTTTTATAACTGCCATCTGGTTTCTGTAGAAATTGTGAATGGCCTGTATTTTACCCCTGCCACCTTTAGAATTTGAAAGAGAGTATTCCAGTCAAATTGTCAAAAGCTTTCTCTAAGTTTACAAATGCTAGAAATGTAGGTTTGCCTTTCCTTAACCTATTTTCTAAGATAAGTCGTAGGGTCAGTATTGCCTCACGTGTTCCAATATTTCTGCGGAATCCAAACTGATCTTCCCCGAGGTTGGCTTCTACTAGTTTTTCCATTCGTCTGTAAGGAATTCGTGTTAGTATTTTGCAGCTGTGACTTATTAAACTGATAGTTCGGTTATTTTCACATCTGTCAACACGTGGTTTCTTTGGGATTGGAAGTATTATGTTCTTCTTGAAGTCTGAGGGTATTTCGCCTGTGTCATCCATCTTGCTCACCAGATGGTAGAGTTTTGTCAGGAATGGCTCTCCCAAGGCCGTCAGTAGTTCCAATGGAAATTTGTCTACTCCCGGGGCCTTGTTTCGACTCAGGTCTTTCAGTGCTCTGTCAAACACTTCACGCAGTATCGTATCTCCCATTTCATCTTCATCTACCTCCTCTTCCATTTCCATAATATTGTCCTCAAATATATATTTTATATATTTATATATTAAAAAATAGTTTCGTATACGGTATAGGATGAGCAGCAATCTGCAACTGTTTGATGATGGCGCTATAGCGTACGGGAAAGCGTCACTGTTGAGTGACTACAGGAGGGTGCTGTATGGCTTTGACGGACTTTATATTTTGTGAGATGAATGGCAGCTTGATGCATATGAGGAGGGAAAGCAATACTTATTTTTCGAATACGGTGCAAGTGGTGTGCTGCCTGACACAGTTACGTCGGTTAAATATGTGGGGAGATTTCTAAGGAAGTGTGCGGCCCTTCCCGCCGGAGGTTCGAGTCCTCCCTCGGGCATGGGTTGGTTTAAGTTAGTTTAAGTAGTGTGAAAGTCTACGGACCGATGACTTCTGCAGTTCGGTCCCTTAAGATCTCAAACACATTTGAACATAAGAAAGTGTGTCTCATGTACAGTATAAACGAGATCGCGTAGAGAACTCTCGTGCGACCCATTCTCGAGTGTTTGGGATCCCCACCAGTTCGGATTATAGGAATACATAGATGCAATTCAGAGAAGCGCTACCACATTTGTTACCGGTAGGCTTGATAAACAAGGGAGTGTTACGGAAATGTTCCGTGAACTCCGTAATTGCTGGAGGGAGGAAGAGGTTCTTCTCGCGAAACGTTGTTGAAAAAGTTTAGAAAACCGACATTTGCCACAGACTGCAGGACTATTCTATCCCCGCCAACGTACATCTTGCGTACAATAGCATAGAAAAGATGAATCAGACTTTGCACGGAAGCACATAGATATTCGCTTTTTTCTGGCATCATTTGCGTGTGGAGCAGGAAAGACAATTAGTAGTAGTCTTACAAGGTACCCTCTGTCACCCACCGTGTACTCGCTTGTGAAGCATGTATGTTGATGAAGATGTAAGTGGAGATGGCAGAGTCCATGGATACCTCAGGTCTATCGGCGCGCCACGACAGCACGCAAGTCTACCACCATCTGAAGCAGATTGTCACCAGCTATGGCTACGCTATGCCGCCGCCTTCTCACCGCCACTGCCTACTTTACTACGACATCGATCCGCTCCGCAGCGCTCTGCCAGATTCGTCGTGTTGCACTGCCGCATGGCTTTGACTCCGTCAGCAGTGCTTGACCGCTGATGATCGAATTGGTAGTATATCCTCTGGATATCTGTGCTACCGTCGCCTATATAGTGTGACACCGATTACATCCTGTACTAGACGCTAAACTTCCGGAACCTCAAGTGTCAATTCATCCTACTTCGTTTATTTCCTCGCAACATTTAATTTTCTTTATACAAGGATCCATCGATTTAAGTTTTACTTCATGGATAGTGAATATTGTAACTATAAAAATATTTATTTATAGTGCACCTTCATGTTTTTGCTGCGCAATGACTGCTCTACTAAGTTTCAGTTGTGCAGTCATATAAATTCAGCTTCTTATTGTACTAATATTTCGGCTGTATACCATTCAGCTACCTTCGGAGTGAGCCGAAAGACTAATGCTCCACCACCCGCCCCGTTCTTTTAAAGTCGCGGACGCTGCCACTGAGCATGCGGCCACAGGCACGCAGGCGTCAGAAACACTGAACGACGACAAGGAAGTACAATGTGCATGAATTACATCTGTGGCTGCGCAGTCGATCCACGCTGAGATGTCGATGTATCACTCTGGGGTAACTCATCACTAAGAAAGAAAGTACTTATTGCAAAAAAGCGAACAGCAGCTAAGAATAATATGTGGTGATCACCCACTGACGTCACGTAGATACCTCTTCGAGGACCTGGGCATTTTCACTGTGCCGTAACAATACATATTTTTGCGAATGAGATTCACATAAATAACCCATCACAATCTGATAAGGACAGTAATATAGATACTTATTACACCAGAGGGAAAAATTACCTTTATTACCCATTGTTAAAGCTGTCAGTGGCTCATAGAGGAGTTGTACATGCAGCAATAAAAATTTTTGATCATTTGTGCAGTAACATAATGTCTAACAGGTATCGAAGCAAGTTTTAAATCTAATTTAAAATCATTTCTTCTGGACAGTTACGTCTATTTCATTGACGAATTTCTACTTTAAAAAAGTATTCATATATACATACCCAGTAAACTGACTCATTCCACATCATTTCGATAAAAAAAATCGTTCAAATGATGTCTGGAACATATAACTAACTAATGAGGCGACGCCTTTGCAAGTTTATTACAGAAAGCGCTGGATTCCATGCCTTATCCATGTAGCGCGTAGCGTCTCATACATCTGACAGACTATTCGTACAGTCCATGAAAGATGTACGAAACAGCTTAGGTACACCCGCCTCTTACAGCGAAATAAATCGGTTGTGGCAAAACATTATATTGATACTGGTTACTCTATGTTGTACGAAACTGTCGACATTTTAGCGTCTGCATCATCTTTCTGGGACTAGGTGGTGAAAGGGGCAGGATATAATTCATGCACTTTGTGCTTCTTTGCCGCCGACCAACGACTCTGACGCCTGTCTATCTGTAGCCGCATGCGCAGTGGCGTGGTCCGCGAGTTTAAAAGGACGTAGCGAGTGCTGGAGGGTCAATCTTACGTTTCACTCAGAAGACGGCTGAAAGATATGCAGCCGAAATATTAGAACAAGAAGAACGTGCTGAATTCATGCGACTACACATCCGATGTTTATTTGTTGTTTTGAGTTACAGCATATAGGTGCTGTTTCGGGCAATGAGAATGACAGTGTTCTTCCTCTTATACGTTATTTTGGTTCTCGTATCGTTTTCAGATTTGTTATCGGTTTTATTTAATTCATCACGAAACGTTTGGAGAATATCTATCTGGCTGATGGAAATCATCGATGCTGAAACATTTAATGGTTTGCTTTTTGAGAATGGAGACTGACACTTTATAAATTGTCGTATTTAAGAATTGCCTGAAGGAGAAAGAACTCTTGAGGAGAACAACGCGGGCTTATGAGAGTCAGTATTGTGAATGTAGTAATGAAATGCTAAGTAGTTAGACCAAACATACAAGACGGCGCAAAAATGTTTCCATCCTATACTTCCTTAAAGGTAGCCGTTGCACGCTTTGATTATCAAAAACAATGAGAAATAACACACAGTAACATTTATCAAGAGTACCGGTCTGTTACTAAATGGTACTTAACTTTTCCTTTGTAATTTGATGACTAGCAATTTATTTCCTAAACATAGTACAGTGATATTTAATTAAGTTTGCTGTCTCTTGGTATGAAATTGTCACTTTAACTGCATGCATATAACAGACAAGCTGTTGAGGGTACTAGTTCTCCGGAATTAGCCGCTGCCGGTAGACACTGTAGTCTTCAGAGTAGTGCACTGAGGTGACTGCAGGCACTGAACTGAACTAACTGCTGGAGCGGAACTGTGTGAAGGTCCGCGGAGAATCGTGGTTTGGTGCCTGTCGGCGGAAGGATATCTCTGTCCGCCAGTGCCAGGCGGAAGCAATGTAGTCTGCGGTTGACAGCGCTCCCCACCAGGTGCTGGACGAAGTGGAGCGAAAGCAAAAAGAGGTGCAGGTCCGTGAGCGCCATCCGAAGGCTGGTGCAACAGAACTGAGACGCACCAGGCGAGGCTGTGCCTGTGCGGTGGCGGCATCTCGCGCTATCACACTGACGGCAAAAAAATCGAAACACCAAGAAATAGCTAATGTAGAATAATGAAATTTCGGGATCGTATTTGTCTAGGTGACACAAGGGATTAACATTGCAAGACCACAGGTTAATATAAGTGCGAGATAAGCCATTGCAAATATGAAATGCTGATACGTTAATAGTCTGTGTAGCCGCAAGAATGCTCAATGGAAGCATGCAAACGTCCATGCATTGTGTTGTACAGGTGCCAGATGGAGCTCCATGCCTGTTGTACTTGGTCGATCAGTACAGGAACGGTTAATGCTATCTTTGGATGACGCTGGAATTGTCGTCCGATGAGGTCCCACACGTGCTCGACTGGAGACAGATCTGTGATCGAACATACCAGGAAGGCCATATACTGGTGGGAGTCTCAGTGGCTGAAAGTGAGGAATAATAAACTACGTTCCATTAAGACCGCAGTCCAACAATGGATTACCTCCTTCCGCTCGCGACGATGTGAAGTAGCCCTTACTCGGCTTAGAATGGCACACTGTCCATTGACACATGGCTTCCTCTTACGTCGGGAGGAGCCCCACAGTATATGAGAGCTGCGGGACGCAGCTGTCAGTACGACATATTTTAACTGAGTGTTCTTTATATGACGACCTGATGATTGAACTGGGTCTCCCACAGGATCTCCCCTCTATTTTAACTGATAACCAGACGAATGTTGTTCGTGTCTCAAGATTTTGTGTAGTGTCCGAAATTCTTACCAGAATATTGCGTGTGAGATCTTAATGTGTCACAGAGTGTCGGCTCACGTATTATTTCTAAGGCGTCATCCACCGACGGTTATCTGACCCTTCTTAACAGCATCTTTACAGGAATTTTATCCATGATTTTATTTAGTTATTCTGCTGTGTCTCGTAGGGATTTTATTATGGGCTTTTCTGAAGCTCACCTCCTTGGGGTTGCTTACGATTCTTGTGGTGGGATGAAACGTACTTTTCCAGTTTATTGACCTTTTTCCATAGGTTTTCACTATCTTCTTCGTTATATCATTAATGCAAGGGTGATGGTGACCTTGCTGTTCAGCGCCCTCCGCCATAAATTATCGTCATCATCACAGCATACCAAAGCAACATGTCGACACTCTGTAGAGCATGTTGGGTTAGAACAGCGGCATGTCGGCGAGCGTTATCCTGTTGGAAAACACCTTCTGAAATGCTGTTCATGAATGGCAGCACAAGTCGAATCACCAGACTGACGCACAAATTTACAGTAAGGATGCATGGGATAACCACGAGTGAGCTCCTGCTGTCATACGAAATCGTACTCCAGACCATAACTCCAGGTGTAGGCCCAGTGTGTCTAGCATGCAGATAGGTTGGGTGCATGTCCTCAACTGGCCTCCTTCTAAGCAATACACGCATACCATTTGCACAGAGGCAGAACCAGCTTTCACCAGAAAATGCAACAGATCTCCACCCTGTCCACCAATGAGCTCTCGCTTGACACCGCTGAAGTCGCAGACGACAATACTTTCGGATCAGTGAAATGTACACTACATGGTGTCTGTCCCACAGCTGTCTTTGAAGTAGTAGATTTGTGGCAGTTCGTTGTGTCACTGTGGTGCTAACTGCTGCTCAGATTACTGCTGTGGATGCAGCACGGTGCGCCAGAGCCATACACCGAACACGGATGATCTTGGCTGTCGGTATTGCCACGTGGCCGTCCAGAGCCCGCTCCTCTTGCGACCGCACATTCTCATGACCACAGCAGTGGCAGCAACCAGGAGCCAGTGGCTACTTCCCTGCCAAGTCTTTCTGCAATAGCGGGAAAGGAACGTGCAGCTCCTCGTAGCCCTGTTACATGACCTCTGTCAAACTCAGTAAGATGTTGATAATAACGCCTTTGTCGCCTTAAAGGCGTTCTTGACTAACATCAACTCACCACGCCCAATCTCAAAGGAAACTAACACTCGCGACCTTTACAGCGTGTATTTGAAGCAAACCCGATTTGCATCCTCATAGTGTAGCACAACGTCTTTTTGCCGGTGCAATTTTTTCCCATCAACGTAGCTGTCTACTTCTTGCTTGGCGCATAACGGACTGATTCTTCTTCTTATTATTATTTTCGTGAGCATTCACCCTCGTCTAGGTTCTAATGGCTCTGAGCACTATGGGACTTAACTTCTGAGGTCATCAGTCCCCTAGAACTTAGAACTACTTAAACCTAACTAACCTAAGTACATCACACACATCCATGCCCGAGGCAGGATTCGAACCTGCGACCGTAGCGGTCGCGCGGTTCCACACTGTAGCGCCTAGAACCGCTGGGCCACCCCGGCCGGCTCACCCCCGTCTAGGACGGGATTCGCTGTACTCATGTACTGGAAAACTTATTTATGTACAACTCTCCGGTGGATGCCCTCTCAGTCGCCTCAGTCGTCAATTACCTGAGGGAGGGAAGTCGTACGCGCCAACTGTCTGTCAACTGTGTGAACGTATCACATTGTCTGAGGTGGAAAGTGGCTACAAGCTCAACATTTGCCTAGACGACCATGGGAAACCGCCTAAAAGCCACGCTCATGGTGACCTGTGCGTCAGACACGGTCGTTAATACGCCGCGCGCTCGATCCGGGTCTTGTGACGAGAGACCTTCGATAAACGTGAAAACAACGGAGGTCCAGATCTTGTGTAGAAGACAGGGAGGTTAATAATCCGAACTGCACGCCGACCAGAATTGACGCGAAAGTAATACTTTATTGCAGAATACCGTGAGACGGAGCATTTCGTGCCACCAGACTGCGGCGTTTCTCTTAGACTGACGAGTAGCGCTAAACTGCTAAGAGCTCATTTCCGGCCCCGACATGCGCTTTAGATGCCGTGGTTGGGAACGCTCCAAGTCTGAGGAAATGCCATCGACCTTCGCCGTGTCGTTAACCTAACTTGTACTGTGGCGAGGTACACGAGTGCCCACTGTGCTTACAGGTAGAAATTACAACAGGCCCAAATTAATTTTGTCGTATTTAGTGACATGGAAACTACATGCGATTAGTGAATGACACGTAAGTTTCGTGTTGTAACAGTCCAAATTATGTTTTAGAACACTTATTACCCGTAAGGTTGATTTACACGTCGCTGTTCTATACCGTAGGGGCAGTTTTTTTAGGGTTCTGTAGTTCAATCTGTAAAAACTTAACGCTTGTAGGGTCTGCCTGTGTGTACAGACTATTAAAACCCTTTATCTCAGGAACGGGTAGAAGTATAAAGCTGAAATTTATGTCACGTACTAAGGTCTACAGTCCCTTGGCGGTGTAAAGAAACTGAAGTTCTAAGTCAATGAAATCAAATGATGCAGCCATTTAAGTCATAATATGATATTCGCATACTCACTCATCAAAATCTATGGGGTACTTTCCATTAGTATAGAATCACGAAATCTGGCAAGAAGCAAGGTTTCACAGCAAAACTGATGGGGGAAAAATCCGAAAATTGTTAAATTGTAATTATATTACATAAAAAGTATTTTTGTGATTAGAACTTGCATTCCATTCATCATCCATTAAAAAAATAATAGAGAAATTTTGCTGCAGGGACACATAAAATGTAAGTTGTAGTCATGTTTTAACAAGTAAATAAAAATATTTCTCTCTCTACAAATATAAACTGAAGTCCGCTGCTTGCCTCCTTTTGCACGTCCGGATTAGTCTTAGGAAGTGAAGAGATTTTGAGTAGAGATTTTGATGTGTTCCTAGAATGACTGAGACCGATACGTTGCCAGTATCGATATCGATACCAGGCAAAAATCGTCGAGATTCCCGATTCCTATTATGGATGAACTACATGTATACATAGTTAATTTTGTAGGAAACCCTGAGTGCTTGAGTCGTGCTCGTGCTTGGCCAGTTATGTGTGAATGCACAGCTAATGAAAATTTCGCACAGGAGGTTATTTTCGTGAGCAAGCAGTTCTTTCGTTTAGAAATAAACACTCTCTTTCATATTTTAGCAATTAATTAATAGTAATATAGCCTCCTTGAGCATTATCAAGGTATATCACTATAAAAGTACTTATTCCATGTTACTTTCTGCATATATGTTGGACAAAAGCAATGTGTGACGACGTCCCTACTAAGCTCGTCGGAAAACCATACTGGTTACGGGCACAGCTGCTACAGAATGGGGTCCATTTGTAAAACTGAAAAAGTGGAGCAGTTATTTTCGCCGTGTTCCAGTGCACGGAGTACATTACAGTTTGTTAAATTACTCAAGTTGACACAAACGGCATAGACAACGCCTGAAAGTCGTCTGTTCGTTCGGAAATTTTATTTTCACCCACTATACAGGATTTAGGGGTATATGTGCAGATATTGTGATCATTGGTGCCTTAATATATACCCACTTCAGCGTGATAGTTGTTTTTTCTCTGTGTCTAACAGTCTTCCGGCAGTCTTACACCTGTCAGTATAGACTAATCGTTTTGCACCCACGCCTACAAATGTCAACACCTGTTGCCCAGGGAAAAATGAGCATTAATGGCTTGGAGATACTGACCATCCTAAAAACATACTAGTACTAATAGCTGTAATTATCAGTTGTAGATAAAGTAAATACTGATGTACTGTTGTTCAACGCACCTTCCCCAGCCACTAATTAAAGTATCTGCAATTATACTCCTAACACCCTGTATGCTGCTTTTATTTGATCGCAACAGTTATCTTCCTAATACTTTGTGTATTTTTACTCTACTCATCTTCGATTGAGCGAAATAAGCTCGTTAAGGCACATCTTTGCATGTCCACTGAGACATTTCGGCAGTCTTTGGGAGGTTGGTTTGTCTGTTAACCAATGGGAAAATTTCGCTTTTGAGAAATCACGAGTTGTTTCTTGTTTGAATTGTTTGAACATGTTTCCGCCATTCTGGTGATGTGTCTTGGTGTGTTCTGTTCTGGTACTGATGAGAGTTGTGCCTAGGGAGGAACATCGCCGTTGTCTGGTATCGATCTGAGCTGGTTTGGATAGGCTGCTCAATTTTGGCCAAATTTAAGCGAATTATAGTGTGAATGTTTCCATCTGAGCTCTTGATATTCATGCAAGTGGTTCTCTTTTCTCCAAAGGTCTCTTTAATTTTCCTGTAGGCAGTATCTATCTTACCCCTCATGAGATAAGCCTCTACATCCTTACATTTGCCCTCTAGCCATGCCTGCTTAGCCATTCTGCACTTCCTGTCGATCTCATTTTTGAGACGTTTGTATTCCTTTTTGCCTGCTTCACTTGCTGCATTTTTGTATTTTCTCCTTTCATCAATTAAATTCAGTATCTCTTCTGTTACCCAAGGATTTCTACTAGCCCTCGTCTTTTTACCTACTTGATCCTCTGCTGCCTATACAGGGGCGATGTTCTTGAGGACAATATTATGGAAATGGAAGAGGAGATAGATGAAGGTGAAATGGGAGATATGATACTGCGTGAAGAGTTTGACAGAGCACTGAAAGACCTAAGTCGAAACAAGGCCCCGGGAGTAGACAAATTTCCATTAGAACTACTGACAGCCGTGGGAGAGCCAGTCCTGACAAAACTCTACCATCTGGTGAGCAAGATGTATGAGACAGGCGAATTTCCCTCAGACTTCAAGAAGAATATAATAATTCCAATCCCAAAGAAAGCAGGTGTTGACAGATGTGAAAATAACCGAACTATCAGTTTAATAAGTCACAGCTGCAAAATACTAATGCGTATTCTTTACAGACGAATGGGAAAACTGGTAGAAGCCGACCTCGAGGAAGATCAGTCTCGATTCCGTAGAAATGTTGGAACACGTAAGGCAATACTGACCCTACGACTTATCTTAGAAGAAAGATTAAGGAAAGGCAAGCCTACGTTTCTAGCATTTGTAGACTTAGAGAAAGCTTTTGACAATGTTGACAGGAATAGTCTCTTTCAAATTCTGAAGGTGGCAGGGGTAAAATACAGGGAGAGAAATGCTATTTACAATTTGTACAGAAAGCAGATGGTAGTTATAAGATTCGAGGGACATGAAAGGGAAGCAGTGGTAGGGAAGGGAGTGAGACAGGGTTGTAGCCTCTCCCCGATGCTATTCAATCTGTATATTGAGTAAGCAGTAAAGGAAACAAAAGAAAAATTCGGAGTAGGTATTAAAATCCATGGAGAAGAAAGGTTCGCCAATGACATTGTAATTCTGTCAGAGACAGCAAAGGACTTGGAAGAGCAGTTGAAGGGAATGGACAGTGTCTTGAAAGGAGGGTATAAGATGAACATCAACAAAAGCAAAACAAGGATAATGAAATGTAGTCGAATTTGTGGTGTCACCGCCAGACACCACACTTGCTAGGTGGTAGCTTTAAATCGGCCGCGGTCCATTAATACATGTCGGACCCGCGTGTCGCCACTGTCAGGGATCGCAGACCGAGCGCCACCACAAGGCAGGTCTCGAGAGACTGACTAGCACCCGCCCCAGTTGTACGGACGACTTTGCTAGCGACTACATGGACGAAGCATTGCTCATTAGCCGAGCCAATAGTTAGAATAGCCTTCTGCTAAGTCAATGGCTACGACCTAGCAAGGCGCCATTAGTAACATTGCATGTATCTATGGAGACTCACTTATATCGTCAATAGCGATGTACCAAGGATGGATTAAAGTTAAGTATTCCAGAAGCTACGTACTTTTCTTTATAGCATTCATTACGTGTCCTGTTTCAGACCTATCTCTTGCCTGCGTGAACTAAACGCGTGCCTTTCGGCTACTTCCGTGGCGTGGCTGTCTTGCTACGCCACAACAGAATTAAGTCGGGTGACGCTGCGGGAATTAGATTAGGAAATGAGACACTTAAAGTGGTAAAGGATTTTTGCTATTTGGGGAGCAAAGTAACTGATGATGGTCGAAGTAGAGAGGATATAAAATGTAGACTGGCAATGGCAAGGATAGCGTTTCTGAAGAAGAGAAATTGGTTAACATCGAGTATAGATTTAAGTGTCAGGAAGTCGTATCTGAATGTATTTCTATGGAGTGTGACCATTTACGGAAGTAAAACATGGACGATAAATAGTTTAGACAAGATGGGAATAGAAGCTTTCGAAATGTGGTGCTACAAAAGAATGCTGCAGATTAGATGGGTAGATCACATAACTAATGAGGAGGTATTGAAAAGAATTGGGGAGAAGAGGATTTTGTTGCACAACTTGACTAGAAGTAGGGATCGGTTGGTAGGACATGTTCTGAGGCATCAAGGGATCTCCAATTTAGTATTGGAGGGCAGCGTGGAGGGTAAAAATCGTAGAGGGAGACCAAGAGATGAATGCACTAAGCAGATTCAGAAGGATGTAGGTTGCAGTAAGTACTGGGAGATGAAGAAGCTTGCACAGGATAGAGTAGCATGGAGGGCTGCATCAAACCAGTCTCAGGACTGAAGACAACTACAACAACAACCACAGCGTGAATGTAATCTTTTCAATCTTTGGTGTTGTAGATTCGAAGTTTGCGCCCTGCCCTGAATTATGGACGAGATGCTCTCCTACTATACGTTGTGTACTGAGAACATAGCATTCCGACGTCTCTTTGTGAATTTCACCCATTTTTGTACTGATCTAAGGACCCAAGTGAGATTGTAAATCAACTGTATTCTTTCTGTAACAATATGTTTATCTATTAACGAACTTCTTCCAGAATCATTTCCCCTTACACCAAGTCGTTTCTTTGATATCTGTCCGTGCTACAGCGCCATGTTGCTACGCTGCCGTATTACTTCAATTTATCGAGTCTAATCACAGGCTGTTAATATTCTTATGCATCAGTAACTACTCACTGAATTTATTCTGCAAATACAAACATTAGTAGCAAGCATTTTCTTTCAGCACGAAGTCAGGTTTCAGGTGCAGAGAAATGGATCGTCGATTGCAGTTTCGGCGATCGCTGTATACTAAACGTACTCTGGACTGATCTGGCACCTTAATGAGATATTAGATGGAAGTCGTATTCATAAACTGTGTTGTTTTTTGACGGTTCATATTATCTGTTATGCCGAGAATCAATGACTATAAGCTTGAGAGGACATCCTCGTGATCACTGATTGACGCTATAAGCCAAAAGCAAACACTTATTCAATTTTGCACCAGTTCCTTCATGCACAATTACTTACTGCTCTATGTTAAAATCGTGGCTACGAAAAATCCAGTTTCAGTTGCGCTTAAACGTCTAAAAAAGAAATACGATGTCCTTGACAGTACTGTTGTGCTGCTGAGTTCTTAGACATTGTGCATTCCTTTGACTTTAAGACGGCGGCCCCACCATCCTGTGTTGCTACTTCAGTAGTTACGCTGGCGTAACGGACTGTAACGTATGAGGTGCATTCAAGTTCTAAGGCCTCCGATTTTTTTTCTCCGGACTGGAAAGAGATAGAAACATGCGCATTGTTTTAAAATGAGGCCGCGTTCATTGTCAATACGTCCCAGAGATGGCAGCACCATACGGCAGATGGAATTTTACCGCCAGCGGTGAGAATGAGAACTGTTTTAAATACTTAAAATGGCGACGTTTTCCTTACTTGAACACCGTGCAATCATTCGATTTTTGAATTTGCATGGTGTGATACCAACTGAAATTCATCGACAGTTGAAGGAGACATGTGGTGATGGAGTTATGGATGTGTCGAAAGGGCGTTCGTGGGTGCGACAGTTTAATGAAGGCAGAACATCGTGTGACAACAAACCAAAACAACCTTGGGCTCGCACAAGCCGGTCTGATGACATGATTGAGAAAGTGGAGAGAATTGTTTTGGGGGATCGCCGAATGACTGTTGAACAGATCGCCTCCAGAGTTGGCATTTCTGTGGGTTCTGTGCACACAATCCTGCATGACGACCTGAAAATGCGAAAAGTGTCCAGGTGGGTGCCACGAATGCTGACGGACGACCACATGGCTGCCTGTGTGGCATGTTGCCAAGCAATGTTGACACGCAATGACAGCATGAATGGGACTTCCTTTTCGTCGGTTGTGACAATGGATGAGACGTGAATGCCATTTTTCAATCCAGAAACAAAGCGCCAGTCAGCTCAATGGAAGCACACAGATTCACCGCCATCAAAAAAATTTCGGGTAACCGCCAGTGCTGAAAAAATGATGGTGTCCATGTTCTGGGACAGCGAGGGCGTAATCCTTACCCTTTTGCGTTCCAAAGGGCACTATGGTAACAGGTGCATCCTACGAAAATGTTTTGAAGAACAAATTCCTTCCTGCACTGCAACAAAAACGTCCGGGAAGAGCTGCGCGTGTGCTGTTTCACCAAGACAACGCACCCGCACATCGAGCTAACGTTACGCAACATTTTCTTTGTGATAACAACTTTGAAGTGATTCCTCATGCTCCCTACTCACCTGACCTGGCTCCTAGTGACTTTTGGCTTTTTCCAACAATGAAAGACACTCTCCGTGGCTGCACATTCACCAGCCGTGCTGCTATTGCCTCAGCGATTTTCCAGTGGTCAAAACAGACTCCTAAAGTAGCCTTCGCCGCTGCCATGGAATCATGGCGTCAGCGTTGTGAAAAATGTGTACGTCTGCAGGGCGATTACTTCGAGAAGTAACGCCAGTTTCATCGATTTCGGGTGAGTAGTTAATTAGAAAAAAAATCGGAGGCCTTAGAACTTGAATGCACCTCGTATTATGTATGCAATACACGCGTAAAGGTTTCCCTACTCCATTTTTAACACAGATTTCATGTGTGTAATAGCTGTGCTCGATCGTACTCTGGGTAGAGTTAGAGAAGGAGATGGTAGAAACTGTGATGTTCTCACTGGCGAGACAGGAATAGTTAGTTATTTACTGCAGTGGCTGTAACGGCACTTTGGCTGGTCTTGAAGGAGGATTTCCCTGACACATTAGCTGAAAAGTACTAATAAAGCGGTTTATCCTGATCGGCCAGTAGATGATCTGACTTGTCTGATGTCTGCTATTTTCACGTTGCTGACACTCCCGATGAAAGAGACTATTCTCGTGTATCTGAATTGTTGTGTAGCTTTCTCTCAATTACAGAACCGTTACTTTTTTTTTTTTTTAAAAAAAAAGGGGTTCTTTTTGCGGTTTCCTATTGCTCACTGTGTGGACGGACCTAATGCAGTCGTAGGAGAGAATACAGTCACTTCTACTTTCTTCGTATTTTCGTCAGAGACAAGGCAAAACCATTCCGCTTTGTAAGACTTTCCAGCCCTTCGCGGAAACTTATGACAGAACAGGACAAAATCTAGTTAGATGTATGACTTTCTACATGGTCTGACAGTTGCTTTAGAAAGGGGCAGTTGAATTCAGATACAAAAAAAAAGCTATCAGTCAAAATACTAATAGCATATTTGCTGAAGTACAGCATAAACTTTATCGCTGGCTCTACCTGTAGACCTGAAGGTCATATACATCTCTAAGCGAATTTGGAGGAGCAAAAACCGTATCTCTCTCTCCTCCCCCCCCCCCCTTTCCAATCAGACTTTGCGGCAGGAGGAGGGGGTACAATATATGACGCACGTCTTTTTGAAAGAGTCGACGGGTGTAAAAACTATCACCTGCAGAGCAGCGAATGACTTTGTACTTCCAGCAACATTAAATGCCACCAACACATCGTTCACTCTCCGTGTCAATTGTCATTAGTTTGGTGGCTTTGTGTGAAGGTGCAGGGCAAAGGTCTAAATACAGGAGTAGGCCCAGTTTTGGAGAAGCCATTGTAGAAGCTCAATGGGTGCTGTACTGCTGTAGATAGGCACGCAGTGAAATCAAGCCCTGGTGCAGCGATTATTGTGCATCGCCTCGCACAAAAAACAGCGGACACCCGCACAATTACTCGTGTTAGGAGACAGTTTCTTTGTTGACGACGACGACAGCGTATCGTCGCAGCACGTAAGTAAACCACCTGTGCCTTCTAAAACTTAGATTGTAAATTTAATCGAGTGTGTACCCGTAGCATTACACTAAAGTAAATTTCATTTGTACCAATACCTTTAACGGGGACGTTCATGAAATTGGCCGATAATGTCGATTTTCAATTTATTTTTTATTTATTGCTAGAACTCATGGACAAGAAGATCCGAAAGTTTCGATAGTGAAATCGTAACAATAGTGGCTGAAAAAAAAATTAAATCTGTGACGCTGCCTTTCTGCCACGACCACGTTTTGAAGCAGCACCAATACTAATTCGGTGAATAAAGATTTCGTGAATTACTTTCAAGCAAATTTGCACGGGATACATCTAGGCGGCTGTAATATATACTCTTTGGTATTATAGATCATTTGTGACTTTGTTCCGTATCTTAGAAGCAATAACAAACCAGCGGTTTGTGTATGGAAAAGCAATTCTTGTTTAGCGTTGTGCTACTGGTGAAGATGACAATGCTATGAGACGAAACCTGTAAGTGTAACTGGCTAGGAGAGCGCAGTATGGGCTACATATTTCCACATGATGTCAACAGATGAACATCCCATTCGTCATTTGTGTCACATTCGCTGGTGTAAATATCTACAAGCTCAGAGGGACCACAACTCCTACATGCACTAGGAGATGTTTCCAGATTGCATCCAGGATGTTGTCAAGTCCACTGACAGTATTCTGGGCAAGCATTAACTTTTTGCTCATGGAAAAATCCAGAATCCAAATGCGTCACCAAATTCACTACTACGGGAAAGATGACCCACAGTTGCAACTTATGGTGCACTACTTGTACTGATGAAAACGTATGGAGGATGAAGATATTAGAGAGGATGGGCTTGTAAGGTGTCAGGCAAATCCAACACCTTCCATGAAAACCCTGACATGATAAGCAAATCCAGTAGTCTGTCACATAGCTCCTAATAAATCGTGACATTAAATTAACCAAAGTAATACGAGTAACGAGTGAGAAAATGGAATACCACAGACTAACACAAGAATGCCTAAATGCATGTCATACCTTCCCACCGTAAGACAGACGCAGTTCCGAGGGGAGAAACGAGAACAGAAGCCGAGATCAGAACCGTGTTAAGCTAGAAGGCCCTACGATGAGGGACAGACTGAACACCCACGTCGCCAGCTAACCACTAGGACCACCCCCGCTGCAAGTTTTAGCGTGAGACTTTTTCGCGTCTCTGTTACGTTAGGACCACCCCCCAGCCCATGTCAAAAGCTAGAGCCCTCCAGAAGAACAGTATAGATCTTACGATAACACAAAAAGGGCCACACCACCCGCAAGTTTTTAGCGTGAGACTTTTTCGCGTCTCTGTTACGTCAGGACCACCCTCAGTCCATGTTAAAAGATAGAGCCCTCCAGAAGAACAGTATAGATCTTACGATAACGCTAAAAGGACCACACCAGCTGCAAGTTTTAGCGTGAGACTTTTTCGCGTCTCTGTTACGTTGCAAACTTTAAAAACGTTGCCCCACCACGAAAAGTATAACGTTTCTCATTGGATAGACAGAACTTTGTAGGCGGAGCTTAAGGCTAACATTGAGACCTTGATTGGTCAGATGAAAACACAGCCAGATAGTTTTTTTAAACCAACTTCGGTAAATTGTAGTAAGGAGAAGTTAGGATGGAGTTGCTTCCGAGACGGCGAGGTGAGCGGAGCTGTGCTGTCTGCCGCCCCCTGACAAACACCGACAAAATAATGAACGCACGCGATGCCGCATAACAGCGCATAAAGCTTCACTCAGAACTGCAGAAGTCTCATCTGTTACACCCCCTTTTTGCGTAATACTAGTGTTGACCGTCAATTAAAGCTCATGGTGTTCACATTTGCCACTTGAAGTAAAAATCTGAAACGCGATGATTTTTCTGTTATATAGTTATTGAGAAGCCACATCAGCCACTGTAATTTACGACAAGTTAGATAAGTAATTAAAGATAATTGAGGGTCACTGTAGACAATTTTGTTAGTTTTCTCTTTTGTGAAACTTAATTTAAACCTAGATTATATATGTGATATGGCTTAAGTCATCCTTCGATCCATTATAGAACTTGGAAACCCATTCAGGGAATATTCGTTCACATTTTTGTTGAACGCAGTTGGTTTTTATCATCCTATTTTAAAACATTTCCTTTTATCAATAGTGCAATTTATAAACAATATTTTGTGAGTAGAATAAAATTTCCAATGGTAAACTTAACTGCTTTTTCGACGTTATTTTACCAGCTTACTAAAAATAGGAAAGCCTTGAACCCCTTCCACTAATTTTAGTTAGTATTAAGATTCTTTTACAGGGAGTGCAGTGGAGCTGACGTTGAAATCATTAAGTATTTGGTTGTATCATCGCTAGTCTCACTGAACTATTCTGAATTCTATATGTCATGTGTGGTCTGGCATCTCCTTACCAGCAACAGGTCCCAGGTTCAAACTAGTCAATTCCCTAAAAAACACGCTCAGAGCGTCGTTGCGCGAAAGTGGTAGGGAGACACGATATAGAACAAACAGACACCACGCAGAATGTTAGAGGCTTTAAGATAGGAAAATTCACTTAAAGCGCCTTGAGAAACACAGAATTACAGAACCTCTCTGCAACTGACTGCGTAAAGGAAAGAAGGCAGAAAACAAAAAACCAGAAGACAAACCTTCGAGGGAAAGAAAACTGTGGGTACGAATCTGGAGCCTTCTCAAGAAGTGACATGGACAAATACGTTAGGCTGAAATTTAAACTGCATTTCCCGAAAATTATGTTTCTTAAAAGTTTATGTACATTTTTCTCAGAATTTTTGAGCGTTATAATTATGAAATATTCTAGACTTATTTTCATAAACCCAATAAATGTCTTAAGAGTAGATTTTGAAGTTATGAGGGTAAGCTGATACATAGGGCAAAGTGCTAGGAATTTTACATGATTTTAATATTATATTTACAGGATTATAGTTAAAAATTATTAAAATTCTCCTGTTCGATACATTCCAAAAACCTAATGAGATAAGCTGTAAGTCGGCTGTTTAGGTTTTTATGTTGGTAACGTCACGTAGCGCTCTGTATGAAAATCACTTGACTGTGCTGTTTGCTGTCTGTTGCTGGTTGGCATTGTTTAAATATTCGCTATTGTAGTGTTGGGCAGTTGGATGTGAACAGCTCGTAGCGTTGCGCAGTTGGAGGTGAGCCGCCAGCATTGGTGGATGTTGGGAGAGAGATGGCAGAATTTTAAGACCGAACGATCTGGACGTGTGTCCGCCAGAAAGAGTAAATTTGTAATACTAGATATCATGAACTGATATATATATTATGACTTTTGATCACTATTAAGGTAAATACATTGTTTGTTCTCCATCAAAATCTTTCATTTGCTAAGTATGCCTATCAGAAGTTAGTGACTTCAGTAGTTAGACTCTTTTATTTCGCTGGCAGTATCGGCGCTCGCTGTATTGCAGTAGTTCGAGTAACGAAGATTTTTGTGAGGTAAGTGATTCATGAAAGGTATAGGTTATTGTTAGTCAGGGCCATTCCTTTGTAGGTATTATGGACAGTCAGATTGCGTTGTGCTAAAAATATTGTGTCTCAGTTTAGTGAATGTCTGAGTACGTTCAGGTTTGCTCAGCTGTTTGAAAATCAAAGAACGTAGAGGTTTTCCAGCACTGTCATTTATAAAATTTTTCTAAGAGGATGTTTCAAAGCTTACTATATGCAAAGAGATGAAAAAGAGAAAATTTTGTAGAAATCTTTTGGATTGTTTCTTAGAAAAAGGTAATTATATTACTTTCGGAAAATAAAATTTTTAATTCCATTAAAAATTATATAAATAATCCAATGAACTTAGCACTAAATGCGTTAATTTCATATAAAACATGGTAAAAAATTTCAAATCTTGAAAATTGCAAATTTGGTGCATCTTTCAAATAGTGTGTGTTTTTCATGAACGTCCACCTTAACTCCTGCCATTCCCACTATGCTGTACTTCCTTGTCATATATCTTCGTAGTGAGCGTCAGTCTGTTTTTTTTTCAGTTAAAATTATTGTTTCACATGTAAGTAGGAATTTATTAGATTGTTGAATGCTACACCTTGAATTACCTTTTTTAAAAAGTTTCATAGTAATTACAGTCATGTCAGGAGATACCGCAGTCAACAACTAATTTTCAGCCTGCAGCGGCGGGTGTGACGATTTGAAACTTCCTTGCAGATTAAAACCGTTTGCCGGACTGGAACGCCAGTCAGGGACCTTTGTCTAACGCAGGCAAGGGTTCTACCGGCTGAGTTATCCAAACACGACTCAGGACGCCCCCTCGGAGCTTTGCTTCCGCCATTACTTCATCTCCTACATTCCAGACTTTATGCCAGGGCTCGAACCAGATTCTAGTCCCAGACGACCCACAGTTTTAATCTGCCAGGAAGTTTGACAGGGCTGTTTTCTGTTTAAATTCAGGACCCGATTAAAAAATAAAATGTAGTTGTATTAATTTTAATTTAGTTAATTTTGAAATTAATTTCGCAGGGAGGCCGCCTCTGACGTAATGGAGCGATATTGAAATTCGTTGGTTGCAACAGTATACAGAGAGAGCGTAATGTTGAAGTCGCTTGTATTCTTTCTCAGGATTGTAAAACATTAATATCTCTGAGTCACTGGCACTTTCAATATCTGAGCACGCGAAGCATGGCTTTGTCTCTTGCGGGCAGGTCCTGAGAATTCGATGAATACTGATGCTTGAGAAAAACACTCGTTACTGTAGGTTTGAAATACATCATGGGAAAATGTGTCTTCCTAAAGGAATCGCTTTTTTAGGCTTCTACGACAAGAATAGACTAAGAGACAAAATTTCAGTATCAACAGCAACCACATGCAACAGGAAGTGATCAAAGAGACTCACCTATAAAATAAAAATTGAAATTAATAATAGTACTGAATCTTTTTTAATCTTTTAGCACGGACAATATATGTTTTCACCGACGGCTGTGTAAAAGTGTCACGATAGGTACGGGGAAGCGAGTTTAGGTACCGAGCGACATGTAAACAGTAAGCTATGCTCTAGCGAAACTATAAGCTTTATGTCGTCTCAGTAGGGTTTGCCTCTACGAGCGCTGTTACTTCAGGCACTTCTATGCAATCAGAAAATAACTAGCTCCATACTAAGATTAACAGAATTAGAAGATTCTGACATTATAAGGAAGGAGGCAGAGCTCTTAACGTAATTTATTAAATAAAAATGTGTTACCAAAGAAAACTTTCAATGCCTAAACCACAATTTTCAGTATACAATTACAGCATGATGACTAGTTTCGGATACTTACTACAACCCTTTTCAGATCTGTAAATGAGTAAAGAAAAAACAACCACAGAAAATTTTGCATAGTAAACTAGGATATAAAACAATGTACAGCAGCTGAACAAAATATATAAGGAATGTCAACTCCAATATTAAAATCGAACATGTAACAAACCACTTACGATGACTTACAGCTTAAATCTTAAAAAATAGTTGAATATGCACTGAAAACATCATTAGCTATAGTCATGAAATAACATGCATTCGTGTTTCAGGCCTACAAGACTATGGCAATATGTAGATAAAAGCTTCATCGTGAATATGCCAGATTGCAAACCTGCCGAAAAAAGTTTAAAACCAAAAATCTTAAAAAGCTTTGTACCTAGTGCAAGTAATTGTAAAACTATAAAAATAATAAGGCAATGATGTTAAAATTCCAAGAAAGTGAAGCTACATTTTACTATTGGAGTTGACTTTGTTCAGCTGTTGTACATTGTTTTTACAATACAAAATTTTCTTAGGCTATTTTTCCTTTACTTGTTCACAGATCTGAAGATCGTTGTAGAAAGCAGCCGAAACCGAAACTGGTCATCATGCATTAACAGCTTACTGAAAATTGTAGTCTATGTATTAACAGCCTTTTTCGCCAAAGAATTTAATAAGTTAATAATAATCTATTAATAAATTAATAACCGAAAAGTATAGTTATGTACTTTTGTCAAAATATTAACGTTATGAAGTAACACGCTCAAAAGTCTATCCTCTTTCCCGTTCTCCTGCACTCCACTAGCTGGAAACGTTAGCTCAGAATCGTATATCATAATCGTAATCCTCTCTCTCATATTCCCACCTGAGAACTTATGTCTTCCACGCATACGCCAAACGTACAGCTTTATTTTATTGCTGAGTGTAAAAAACACACGCGCTAACTCGCACAGAGGAAGCAATTGCGTGTGCAAACCTCAAGGTGTTGGCTGTTGTCTTCTCGCTTTACCTCTGTGGCATGGAATGCTGAGAAGTGACGAGTCACTTGCAGAACGCGGGCGTAATCGCCGTGGTGCCGATGAACATGGCGTTCTAGGTCAGTGGGTCAGTCGAGGAGCTTATCTTGGCATCCGGCACTCTGGCCAAATGAGATTTTCTGCGTACCCTGCAAGAAGCTTTTTCACCCGGAGTAGTCGGTTAATTGGCGAAAGCTGATTTTTCTTTCCCATCCTGATTTATCTTTCCAGCCACCGAGCTACTTCTTTATTAACCACTGAGGTCTACATTTCGATAAGGGCGGACATAGTAGCCAACGATCTGTCTTCGCTACAGTATCTGCACCAAACTGCCGCGGAACACCAGAAGCACATCGTGGTTTGCAATTTACACAACAACGTCAAGTTTAAATTCGTATGGTAATTATGATGGGTGCTTTACTCATTCACCTTTCATTTATAGCATTCTTCATACGGGACAGTCTCTAAATGTTCTAAAATAAATGTCATTTTGCATAGGTGAACATGGTAGTGGATCAGTGTCTTTTGATAGATTGAAAACTGTTCCAGCGTTATTGTTATAGATATTTTTACGAAGTAAATCAATCAGAAAAACAATCATCACTCCTGTACGTGCAAGACAAGGACTGAATGCGCAAGCTGCTATCTACAGGATACTGTGTGAACAGATCAACAGAGACTAGTGAGTAACACCCCTTGTCGCCCTGATTCCGGTACTGACGCATTGTGGCGGGGACTACTCTAGAGACTGAAGGCATTGGAGAGCAGTCCTGATCCATGGCTCACCATCAAAATATTAACTGACGAGAACGTCTCGTACAATGACGTTCCAGATGTGTTCAACAGGACTGATATACGTTAACAAAGAAGCCACGCACCGTTCCTGAAATCATTCTAATTCAAGAACTATGAGGTGGTTTATTGTCTGGCTGATGACACAGTCTCCCTGAGAGCGCTGTAGGTGGACAAACAAATGTATATAATGCAACAGTATGTTAATGTATCTCTGAATGCAAGAGGCGAGGCCATATACATCACAGACCTCATTTTATTCTTTTTTTTTAGGTTTAATCATTGGTTTTTCAACATTGCAGCGTCCAGGACGTCAGGGTGATGCTTGGGGTTAGTTGGGACGTTGCTCGGCTCTTGAGAGCCTATGGTAATAGTTTCTAGCTGTTCTTCAAGGTCGTGGAACCGTATTCCTCTTGAGTTGTTGCACCGAGAGTTCCAACCGTAATGTTTGGGGTTAAGATCGCCACACAAGAGGATCTTGTCAAATCAGTAGAAAAGACTCTTGAGATCTAGTTCTTCGAACTGTCATTGTGAGCTTAAGTACGCAGATACCATAAAGACAATGCCATGAGAAGTGGAGACATTCACTGCTGTTGCCTCAAGAAGTGGGGAAGTGCTAGTGGTATGTGCGTGATGGCTTTGTGAATAAATATGGACGTGCAACACCCGCTGTACACAGTATACAGTGAATGTACCCCCAACCAACTCAAAAAATGGTTCAAATGGCTCTGAGCACTATGGGACTTAACTGCTGAGGTCATCAGTCCCCTTAGAACTACTTAAACTAGCTAACCTAAGGACATCACACACATCCATTTCCGAGGCAGGATTCGAACCTGCGACCGTAGCGGTCACGCGGTTCCAGACTGTAGCGCCTAGAACCGCTCGGCCACTCAGAACGGCCCAACCAAGTGAGGACCCCCGCTAATTCTCTCGAAATCCTATCACATTGCGACAGCACTGTTTGATTAGGTAGAAGACTGGCTAGCCCTCTTCCCATCACTAGCTATGTAGAGAGCTATCAAAATGAGATAAACCAGCAAACTAACGTTCAGCGAGAAATTCGCGACCATCTGTATGCTCGCGTACTCTGCAAATCGCTGTGAGTTAGCGGTATTGCAACCCTGCTATAGGTAGGATCTTACATCTAAATACGTATTCCGCAAACCATTGCACAATGTAGACTGTATCGTAGAAATATTATCTATTTCATTGTTCCTTTTCTAGTTACATGATATTGACTAAGTAAAAATGAATGTCTTTATTCCTCTGTATATACGCTTATCTCCTCTTTGATCGTTACGCCAAATATAGGTTTTTTTAACGACCAAGGAAGGCATACTGCTGCACCTTTACTATAAGAGATAAGCACAAAGAAAATTTGATACATCTTCAATTAATCGGTATCAAATGATAGTCAATAAATATGTCCCAGAATGTGTCCTAATCTCTATTTTTCGTATTCCCTTGATTGGTACACTAGACATGTGATGGCATAATGGTATCAGAGTCTTCGTTGACGGCATAGTGTTTCAGTTTTTCAAGGAGTATGTACCTGCATAATACTAACGGTAACACCTAACTTCCAAAATGCACACTATCCACTGAATCAATACACTGGCGCAGCAGCTTCCCATCTCCACGCACAATTCACAGTTACTGCAAGAGTAGCGAAACATTCAGGGTTTAGTCATATCCTTGTTCATTTTTCACACACCCAATTTTTGGCAAACCGACCATGGTACCATATTCCTTCTACAACATAGTGTACCCGCATGGTAGAACACATATGCATAGCAATAATTATTTATGTAAGAAGTAAACCTAGTACCTACATGCGTATCTGACTGTCGTACATCGAGAGCCAAACAACCAATTACAAACCAGACCAAATCAATGTCGATGTTTCCTCCACCAATGGCAGTTATCTTACTGCCTGTTGCACCTCGATCTGAATTGTAGTGTCAGAGTCTCCAGATGATGTGCTGACAGGAACTTGGTCAGTCACCTCTTACATTGTCATTTTTAATGCGTGGGTTACATCCCCATAAAAATCCATGCAAATGAATTTGAGCCTGATATATTCTTCTACTTTAGCTCACTGACCCCTCAGTCCTCTGTGTCTGCGTTGCTTCCATTAAGGTTCCAGGTAATGAATGTGACACCGACGTACACATTCTTCTTCAACTCGCTTCAGATGCTTTCTTCTAGGGATTTTAGTGCGGTTAACGCTTCCAATGACAGTGTACAGCATTTCTAGTACCATTTTTATGCAATAGATTTAGTTTCATTCAGGTCAACTACCAGCCCCACCACGGGTCTTCCAATCTGCTTGCTGACAACTACGTCACATGCGCACACTCTACATATAAAACTAATACACTGCAAGCCATTGTACTATATATGGTGGAGGACGTATCATACCAGTATTATCGATTACCCTTCCATTCCAATCTCAAGTGATGATCGAGTAAAGAAAATGATTGTATATACAGGGTGTTACAAAAAGGTACGGCCAAACTTTCAGGAAACATTCCTCACACACAAATAAAGAAAAGATGTTATGTGAACATGTCTCCGGAAACGCTTAATTTACATGTTAGTGCTCATTTTAGTTTCGTCAGTATGTACTGCACTTCCTCGATTCACCGCCAGTTGGCCCAATTGAAGGAAGATAATGTTGACTTCGGTGCTTGTGTTGACATGCGACTCATTGCTCTACAGTACTAGCATCAAGCGCATCAGTACGTAGCATCAACAGGTTAGTGTTCATCACGAATGTGGTTTTCCAGTCAGTGCAATGTTTACAAATGCGGAGTCGGCAGATGCCCATTTGATGTATGGATTAGCACGGGGCAATAGCCGTGGCGCGGTACGTTTGTATCGAGGCAGATTTCCAGAACGAAGGTGTCCCGACAGGAAGACGTTCGAAGCAATTGATCGGCGTCTTAGGGAGCACGGAACATTCCAGCCTATGACTCGCGACTGGGGAAGACCTAGAACGACGAGGACACCTGCAATGGACGAGGCAATTCTTCGTGCAGTTGACGATAACACTAATGCCAGCGTCAGAGAAGCTGCTGCTGCACAAGGTAACGTTGACCACGTCACTGTATGGAGAGTGCTACGGGAGAACCAGTTGTTTCCGTACCATTTACAGCGTGTGCAGACACTATCAGCAGCTGATTGGCCTCCACGGGTACACTTCTGCGAATGGTTCATCCAACAATGTGTTAATCCTCATTTCAGTGCAAATGTTCTCTTTACGGATGAGGCTTCATGCCAACGTGATCAAATTGTAAATTTTCACAATCAACATGCGTGGGCTGACGAGAATCCGCACGCAATTGTGCAATCACGTCATCAACACAGATTTTCTGTCAACGTTTGGGCAGGCATTGTTGGTGATGTCTTGATTGGGCCCCATGTTCTTCCACCTAAGCTCAATGGAAAAATGGCTCTGAGCACTATGGGACTCAACATCTTAGGTCATAAGTCCCCTAGAACTTAGAACTACTTAAACCTAACTAACCTAAGGACATCACACACACCCATGCCCGAGGCAGGATTCGAACCTGCGACCGTAGCAGTCCCGCGGTTCCGGACTGCAGCGCCAGAACCGCTAGACCACCGCTGCCGGCTAAGCTCAATGGAGCACGTTGTCATGATTTCATACGGGATACTCTACCTGTGCTGCTAGAACATGTGCCTTTACAAGTACGACACAACATGTGGTTCATGCACGATGGAGCTCCTGCACATTTCAGTCGAACTGTTCGTACGCTTCTCAACAACAGATTCGGTCACCGATGGATTGGTAGAGGCGGACCAATTCCATGGCCTCCACGCTCTCCTGACCTCAACCCTCTTGACTTTCATTTATGGGGGCATTTGAAAGCTCTTGTCTACGCAACCCCGGTACCAAATGTAGAGACTTCGTGCTCGTATTGTGGACGGCTGTGATACAATACGCCATACTCCAGGGCTGCATCAGCGCATCAGGGATCCCATGCTGCAGAGGGTGGATGCATGTATCCTAGCTAACGGAGGACATTATGAACATTTCGTGTAACAAAGTGTTTGAAGTCCCGCTGGTACGTTCTGTTGCTGTGTGTTTCCATTCCATGATTAATGTGATTTGAAGAGAAGTAATAAAATGAGCTCTAACATGGAAAGTAAGCGTTTCCGGACACATGTCCACATAACATATTTTCTTTCTTTGTGTGTGAGGAATGTTTCCTGAAAGTTTGGCCGTACCTATTTGTAACACCCTGTATACTTCCTCATCCACCCTTTTGCTCCAGCAGAAATAGGCCGTCTTTCCCAGAGATTTTTTTGTTACATTTTTGAAAGGAGTATGACAACCTATACAGTCCTAGCAGCGTTCCCATAATGCTTCTGATTCATGGATCAGCCATGTAATACGAATTGATGTGGGTTCACATGATTGGTGGAGACTATGTTGTGCTGAGCTGTCGAATCGATGTTCCTGTTCAGCAGTACATGTCATTTAACCACTTACGGGACTACGTGTGTTATTTTCGGGATAGCAGATGACTGTGAACTCAAAGTTACAGTGGAAGTGGACTCTGTAAGGTGAGGTAGAAAGGTGAAGATCTTTCAGGTAGAGTGGGAGAAGCTGTGTGGGGAAAAGTGACATACATATGGATGGGCAGCTCAGTGTTAAGTACAACACATTCTGTCTCGGCAGTCCCGTCTCCGACAGCAGGAATGCTAGCGCATTATTACTCAGTTTGCTTGGTGTTGCTACGCAGAGCAAATTACTAAGCCATCAAAGTGTCATGCTCGACCGTGGTCTGCAGGAAGCTGTATTTGCTGTAGTGAAGCGACAGTAGATCTGTAGTATTGTCTTGATTAAGATAGTGGGAGCAATGAGATGGAGATGTGCTGTTTGTGAGCCGGCCAAGGTGGCCGAGCGGTTCTAGGCGCTTCAGTCCGGAATCGCGCGCCTGCTACGGTCGCAGGTTCGAATCCTGCCTCGGGCATGATGTGTGTGATGTCCTTGGGTTAGTTAGGTTTAAGTAGTTCTAAGTCTAGAGGACTGATGACCTCAAATGTTAGGTTCCATAGAGACATTTGAACCATTTGCTGTTTGTGATTTCGGTCACTCAACCTTCAACGGTCAACAAAAATTCAATAGAAGGTGGTAAGTCTACTCCAACAGGTTTTGGATGCAATAAATGTAGAATTCAAAGAATAAAAAATAGTTATTTGTGAAAATCTGCTGCATAGTCTCCAAACATACGTCAGTGCTATTTAATTATAGCGATGCTGTGTGTGGTAATCCCTCGCACCATTAACAAATGTGTCATTAAGACTACAGTTTTCACGCCATATGCATCCCATACCGATTTCTGAAATGTAATTCCGTATCATTAGTATGGTATTTAGACAGAAACAAACTCGAATAGTCCATATCCTTAGTTATAATTCGGAGCTGAAAAATTAGATTCTATTTGCCTGAGGAAGATGTAAACGTTGCTTCTGAACGTTATGTACTCGTGCAAATCCATTGTGACAAAATAAAAAAATGAATAGGAATCTGTCCAAATTCATAAGCCAGTAGTCATCTATAGAAGGCCATTGCAGTAGCCCAGGATGACTGCTCATTTCAACATCAATCAGTTCTGATTTAGATACAGTTTTTATATTTCCGCTGCATCCATTCCAATTTCTCCGAACATACACCCTAATCCCGACTATGGAAATTGGTACAATGTCTCTAGAGCGCAAAGACGTCCCCCTAGTAAAGTACTGATATAACAGTATTCTTCTGTCCAACATACTGCGTACCCTAAGAAACCAATAATCTTCAATGGCCAATTTCAATCTCATGAGCTGTTTATTGATTTATACTAAAGTAATATGACAAATGGCCGTAGGCAGCATTCCAGTTTTCTTTTCCTCTTTGCAATACACCTCAATATAGAATCTAGTTGTTACTAGCTTAGTGGTGTGTACATGTCACAAAGCATTTGTTACCGGATCATATGGAATTGTGTAGCACATATCTTAACTACTGTACTCTATCGGAGGACGTAATGATGTTTTTTCTTTTTTTTCTTTTTTAACCCCATGGAAGACTACACACGTCGACAGAATAGTGGTATTGTATGTCAATTCTATGCTTCGACAGTAAAAAGTCACAAGCTTTCATCGTAAATCACCGTGTAACAGTAGCTATCATATTAAGAGCACACGAAAGTGATTGATGTAGGGGAAAAAAAAAAAAACAGGAAGAAAACGCATTTTAACGATTACGTTTCGTGCTTCACAATGTTTATCAACATAATATAAAAAATATATCATTAGGAGCGCAGTGGGCACGGGAGATCAGTATTCGACAGTCGATCAATGGAAACGTGCCGGGTCTTCGGCTGAACCAAATTATTGACCATGAGCCGTGGCGCGGCTGGCGCCAGTGTTCTCGCACTTAGAATGGCATCGCTGCCATCGATTATAGGGTCACCATCATTGCCTTCCGAGATTCAGGCCGGTGGTCGGGTGGTTAACGGAGAGGGAACAGAGACAGCGGAGTGGATATTCGCAGGGTCGGAGGTGGCTTGTTGACGTTTACCGTGAGGCCTGTGGTACGACGCCTGTACGCTATGGGCAGGGTCAGCGGGAGATCCCGGCAGTGACTTGATGGGTCCTCGGGTTTGGTATCGCGGTGGTGCACTGTTGTGTTTCGTTTTTTTTTTTTTTTTTTTTTTTTTTTTTTTTTTTTTTTTTTTTGCTGCGACGGCATGTACAGGTTCTTGTTACTGGCCATTGAAATTGAGATGTGTCTATGGCGTGACGGAGGAAATGTGTGATGCTCGCCGCTGTTGCATGTTAAAGCGCTTCGTCTGCCTTGTATCTATGCAGGAAATTATGTGAAGTAAATAGCTGATACCTCGGCAACGTCTTGCTCTCACGCTTTGTTCAATATATTTCGGAATTTCTGAATGGTGAAGATATCCCACGTGTAAAGAAAATGAAGCCATTTGCGCCATGCTAAGGCACTGTTTTATTCTGCTTGAATCTGTGACAGTTATATGTCCCTTTATATGCCCTTCTTTAATTGCAGACGTTATAGAAGTGTGTAAACAGAGAGCTATTGGAAAGGGATGTAAAGTTGAAACCCCTCCAACAAGTGAACACACTCGAACTCTATATTACTAAAGGTGCCTTTCGATACCAGCACCTACCTTAGGTAATAAGTATTATTCGGAGGTTGTCATGGTACTGTAAGTGAAAGTAGGCTGTTTAGGTTTTTATGTTGGTAACGTCACGTAGCGCTCTGTATGAAATTGACTTGACTGTGCTGTGTGCAGTCTGTGGCTGGTTGGCATTGTTGGAATATTCGCTATTGTAGTGTTGGACAGTTGGATGTGAACAGCGCGTAGCGTTGCGCAGTTGGAGGTGAGCCGCCAGCAGTGGTGGATGTGGGGAGAGAGATGGCAAAATTTTGAGAGCGAACGATCTGGACGTGTGTCCATCAGAAAGAGTAAATTTGCAATACTGGATATCATTAACTGATACATATATGATGACTTTTGAACATTATTAAGGTAAATACATTGTTTGTTCTCTATCAAAATCTTTCATTTGCTAAATATGACTATCAGTAGTTAGTGCCTTCAGTAGTTAGAATCTTTTATTTCGCTGGCAGTATTGGCGCTCGCTGTATTGCAGTAGTTCGAGTAACGAAGATTTCTGTGAGGTAAGTGATTCATGAAAGGTGTAGGTTATTGTTAGTAAGGGGCATTCTTTTGTAGGGATTATTGAAAGTCAGATTGCGTTGCGATAAAAATATTGTGTGTCAGTTTAGTGTTGATCAGAATAAGTAAAGAGCGAAATGTCTGAGTACGTTCAGTTTTGCTCAGCTGTTTGAAAATCAAATAACGTAAGGGGTTTATCAGTGCAATCATTCATAAATTTTTCTAAGGGGAGGTTACATAAGTAATTATTATACACAAAATTGTTTATTCTGATTATACTAAATTGGAGATGGAAGGTCGGTTGTGTGCCGCTGTAAATTACTATTGTCTCCCCTGCGTGGCAGCCTAGCATTGTGAGTGGTTGCAATCATTATTCCTGTCATATTTCGAGTTTTGTATTCGAGGGTTTGCTTAAGCTGACACTGTTGAGTTATAAGACGTATAAACAGGCAAGTCAAACTGAGTATTCTATGAGCTCAAGACGATATTCTATTACGTGGTACCTTAGCTTGTTACAGGTTAGAAGTATTTTATGTGTTATTAATATTCTGCTGTTTGCTTTGTCTAAAGAGGAGCTAGTTCTGTGAAATAGTCGTTTATATTTTATTAGTGAGTTATGCGTTGTGTATTTTCATGTTAATTGTTTTTTTAGAAGCTACAAATGACTCTGTGTATGTTGCAGGTAGCTGAAACTGACGTGTTCACGGGGGTCGCGTGCTGACGGGGTTGATAGTGGCCCTTTTTACTAAGGCACATGCGGCTACCCTCCTTCAGTTCATTTGTCTCGCCTATATCGTTACTACGCTTGTCGAGTGGAATTAGGGCGTACTGTAATCACCTTATATGGCGAAGTTAAGTATCTCCATTGCCAGGGCGCGAACCGTCGTGGATATAGTCGTATTCTCATCTGTAAAGATTGATACTGTTATTAATTTGTTCTCGTCACATGTATGATTATTTATCTTGTTATACTTAATGTCAGTAAAATGTGTTAGCGAGGTCCGAATTAGGACGTTGTATTCTCCTCTTGTGGAAACAAATGTAAGTGATTTTATTTTAAGCAGCCTTTAGATGCGTACACTTTGCCTCCATGTTTGGTGTTTTTATGGCTTCCACGTTAATTAAAATTACAATAAAG
The DNA here is from genome assembly GCF_021461395.2 of Schistocerca americana. Lineage (NCBI taxonomy): Eukaryota > Metazoa > Arthropoda > Insecta > Orthoptera > Acrididae > Schistocerca > Schistocerca americana. The sequence continues at coordinate 311,238,890 of NC_060119.1, read as the reverse complement.
GTAAATTTGGCAACGGAGGGTTTCGTATATTTATTAGTTGCCAAGTGGATCCTAAGTTAAGTGCAGGAACCCTACCAGACTACACTATTTCGATGGCCGTCTCCACAAACCTCTCATCCACGTGAGAGGCGGCTCGAAACTAGCAGCTCGCCACGGACGCAACCTGGTGGGGGCGGTACTATGCTATGGGAGACGTTCTCCTGCGCTTGCATGGCACCCGTGGTAGTAATCGAAGACACGCTGACAGCTGCGAACCACTCATGCTTGTTGTCGTCCCCGGCGGCGATATCATTTTTCAGCAGTATAACTGCCCGTGTCTCGCAGCCAGAACCTTGCCGCAGTTGTTTGAAGAGAGTTATGGCGAACTCACGTTGATGTTTTGGCTACTATATTCACTTGATGTGAATCGTGTGGAAGCCTTGTGGCTTGCTGTCGGGCGCCATTACTGCGTACTCAAATCAGTGGCCCGTTATTTACACGAATTACATGACGTGAGCATAGAAATTTAGTGCCACGTACCTCCACAAATCTGCCAACAGTCTTTCGGACCATTGATATGAAGAATTAGTGATGTATTTCGTTCCAAAGACGCAGAGAGAATCTATTAACCAGGTGGTCATAATGTTTTGGCTCATGATTGAACGCTCCATTTCAAAAAAAAGGTGATGTATTTCTCACGAAACACTAGGCTGTCAACGAAGAGACTGGCGCAAATACGCTGCCGTATTTCTAGCGTAGTAGTTACAGGAATACTATAAACGAGCTTAGAACACGTACATGGGCATATTTGTAGACAGTCTTTCGATATCGATGAACTGCAGAGGAATCGAATTTTTCTTCGTGCAGTCCTCAAATAGTAAATGAACAACAGTAAGTTTTACTTTGCCACTAAAAAAAAAAAAAAAAGCTATGTCTTGTGTAGCTGTCATATAGGAGGTTTAGGGCACATACAGAGGCATACATTCGTTTTTACTCGGTCATTACTCATGTGACGATGAGCCGTAACGATGAAATCGATAAATAAAAGTAAATGTCGTGTGACTAGGGCCTCCCGTCGGGTAGACCGTTCACCGTGTGCCACCGATTTGACGCCACTTCGGCGACTTGCGCGTCGATGGGAATGAAATAATGCTGATAGGGGCAACACGGCACACAGTCCCTGAGCGGAGAAAATCTCCGACCCAGCCCGGAATCGAAACCGGACCCTTAAAATTGATATTCTGTCGCGCTGACCACTCAGCTACTGGGGGCGGACGATGAAACCGATAATACTGTTGCAACGAGTCCGCATCGTCCAGTGGTTTGTGGAATACGTATTTAGATGTGGCTGTTGTCTACAGCAGGGTTGCGACACCGGTAAGCTATAGCGATCTGCGGAGGATTTAGGATTGGTGGGCGTTAGACCTGTATGCAGATAAATTTAACTATTGAATCTAAAACAGACAAAGAGACCTGCTACTACTATATTACGTCACTGACTAAAAAACACTAGAAGCAGCAGCAATCGTAAAAAAAATATGTGGACGCGTGCATCCATATGGTGGTAAATTTCTCCCTGAGCCTTAGTGTGCTGTTTTATCTCGTTACATAGCCAGTAACGGGAAGAGGGCTAGACAGACTTCTGATGGTATGTTCTGGAATTACGAGAGAATTAGCAGGGGTCTGATGAGATTATAGCAGAGACTTGTGGTACATTTCAGGATTATTTCAGCTTCTCTTCACCTGAGTCAACCGATACATTGCTTCCTTCTACACCTTATCTCACGAAAAGACCTCAAACGCAAAAATGAGGGAGAATCGAGTTCTCATGGGGACTTACCAGCAGCCGTCGCTATCAAGAAATATTCGCAAGTGGAACGGAAAAGGGAGAAATAGGAGTGGTACAAAAAATAACCTCAGCAACACACCAGACACGAAAGCGAGTAAATATATCACTGTCATAGAGTTCTGAGCTATGCTGAAGGTTTCAAATTTCTAGCTCATCGGGAAGTTAGTTCAAAACAATTGCAAAATTTATACCGAACAAAGACAGACGAAAGTGACCTAATGAAAAAGTGTTAAGAAAGGGTGTCTTGTCCGTTGTAAATGTAGATGTATGGACGTACAAGTGGTCATGCTGTTCAAGATACCTCAGGATGTAGGAGCTCTGAAAATTCTACAAGAGTCTGGACGGTAGTTTCGTGGATCACTCCTGCTACTTTTCTTGTTGAAGAGTGCGCTTTCCGCAACGGCTGGACACAGTATTTTATTCGCGATATGTTTGGTGTATTATGTTTATAAGAGGAACTTAACACAGCCGCCAATTCTGTATAGAATCTGACAAGGCACAATCGGGCCACAGATCTTAGACATGCTAAAATATTCTCTTTGTCGTGGAGACAAAATCGCTCTCCCTCTCTCTCTCTCTCTCTCTCTCTCTCTCTCTCCCTCCAACAGAGCAGCTATGTTTAATTCAGTTATTCACCAGTATTCTTGTCAGCTACGACGAGAGGACTCCCGTTACCCTGCTGTTGCACGAATGGGTGACAACGATTCGTTGAAATGAGGCAGGACTGGCTTAAATACAGTACCTCACCAGTGACCGCAAGAATCAATTGTGTGACGTTGCAAAGAGTTATAAGAAAACAAAAAACAAAATCGAAAAATATAAAGGTTTCTTAGAAATTACTGCAACCAGTCGCATTTTTTTTTTTCTCTTGTTCTTCAATTTTACTATCCCATTGTCCACCCCCGGTAGCTGAGTGGTCAGCGCCACAAAATGTCAATCCTAAGGGCCCGGGTTCGACTCCCGACCTGGTCGTAGATTTTCTCCGCTCAGAGACTGGGTGTTGTGTTGTCCTAATCATCATCATTTCATCCCTATCGACGCGCAAGTCTCCGAAGTGGCGTCAAATCGAAAGACTTGCACCCGGCGAACTGTCTACCCGACGGGACGCCCTAGTCACACCAGATTTACATTGTCCCATTACCGGTTTCGTACCGCCTAGCGATTTATCATTAGATGGTACATATTTATTGATGTTTCCAGCACTGTGGGAGTCGTGTAGCTGTGGCAAGATGTATAAACGAAACATGTAAGCACCGAATAAGGCGCGAATTATTCACATTATGAGATCGATTTTCTTGCTTTACTTACAGGTATACGTTGGTCGATTGTTGGTGCACACAGTGTTCTGGAAAACATGATGAATGTTTTCTAGTGTCGTTAATTTTGCTGCACTTTACACACTTAGCCAATAAACCAAGGACTACAGCTAAGGTTGTGTCAAAGAGTTTGTGTTAGGGTAGAGTGTCTCTTTGTTCTGCTCTTGTAATACACACTGGCGACAGTAAGGATGCATCTATTTCTCTGATGCAAAAATAACGTGTAGTTATATGGTAAAGTTGACATGTGCTATTTGTAAATCTATTAAACAACGAGTTTGGAAGATATTACATTTACACTTTCAACACTGAAATTTCGCTTGTTATTTCATTTATCTTTTGTTTAACAAACATTTGATCAACACTTATGAAAGAAACAATAAACGTCTCTGCATTAATATATTTTTTTAAATAATGAAGAAAGTCTGTGGATTTATGAAGGATTATGAGGTGGTGAGCCACGGTACACAATGGGCGGCAAACACGAGTAAGTGCATTTGGTGGATCTCTAGCGAATAGTATGTATGAGGATGGTCTGTGAGAACAGGCAAAACCGCGTTCTTGAAAACGTGTTTCCTACACCGCGATAAAGCTGCGAAGTCGGACTTCTCCTATATTGTTGTGATACAGTATTCGTACCCAAAGCAAAGGACCTCAGCATTATGATTCCAAAGAGAAAGAACCAGACTGCGGAACTGTTTCAGTCAAGTCGATAGAGGAGTTTGATGGGAATTATTTGAATCGGCCTGTTTTCATTCCAGATCACTTCTGCCAAAAAAATCGGCAACAAGTATTCAGTAAGTTTCAAGTAGACTGTAAATAAATTCCAACGTCAATACGTGAAAAGTTAACTGAACCTCATCACGAAACACTGTGACAGTAAGAGCAGGGAGTCTCATGCGGTTTTCCCTAAACGACAGGCGCCTGCGTAAAGAAACAGAAATTTGTGTCCGGCGCCTGTTCCCCGTTTTCTAGGATGGTGAGATACAAGGTAAGGAACTGGCGCTCTCATTCTAGTAATCTACAGTATACGAGTGGTAGCCGAAAGTAAACGACTCTATGCCATTGTGTGGTTGCACAAAAGGGTCTTTAGGGGGCAACGGATACAGATTATCAGTCTTACTTCATAAGTGTCAGAAATGAGTCCTCTTTCTAGAAATATGTATTCTGATGTTTACTCTTAGAACCTGCTGCGGGCGAATGGCCTGCGGGCCACGACCCTCGATAACTTTTGTCCGTCGGCACTTTTACGTCCTTTTGGCAGGAAAATTTGTTGAAAGTCTATGTAAATATAGACTATCATGACGAGAACTTCATGCCCTTTCACCTTGTTATAGCCTGAGTTTCAGTACGTAACTAGGTAATGAGTTATGGATTACAGTAGATCTAGCTTTACAATTTTTTTTCTGTTTTCATGAAATGTGACACGAAACTTGAGGTTTGCGCTTTTAGCTTACTGTCTCACCCGCGTGTGAGAACAACTCGTAACCTGGAGTGATCACGTGTTACTGCCTTTGTAAGCCCATTACGTGAAATGTGGCTAGCGATGGCGGTTTCTCAGAGCTGTATTGTGTTTTGCGGGGAGACATATGGAGCTATCGTGTGCTCAAATCAAATGAAGAAGAGAACGATAACAACAGACTTGTGTTGCTCATGTTACTCACAGTTCCAGGAAACACGCACAAGAAAGCAGGACAACGAGGTCATTGGATTACTCAAGGAAAATGCACCGTTGCTCCCGTAAGCGTGCATTATACTTGTTCGGGTTTCAGATTCTTTCGTCTTACGCATACCACGTCTGAATACTTCTCTACGTGACGAAAGCTCATGTTCTTCGCCTCATGTGTCACCGTACGTGAGAGCATTTTTCAACAAAACGTAACTTCCTGTTTACTCAGTCTAAAAATACACGCAGATGGTGTATTCTAAATAGTTGGAAATGAGAAACAAAACAAAGAAGAAAATGCAGGAGACCAAACAGGAAGTCAGTATTCTGCGTAAAATATAACACTGTTTAATCACTTCATTGCTGCCGATGCACAGTACGGTACAATTAATTGGAATATCGACAGTTTAATTTCTTGTTACGTTATGGTAATAACAAACACCGACATTTTGTTTACTGGAAACAACTAATCGAAAGAGTTACCACAATTTTATATATTTTCAGAAAAATTTCCACGGTTTGACCGCTACTGTCTTGAGGTTTCTGCTACTTGCTTATCTGAAAAGGCGTTATCCGACAATGATACTTCGCTACTGGGCTTGCTTAGTGTATTATCGGCTAACTCGTTCACCGATAGAAATTTAAAGATGCGTTTTAGAAATAAACATACCTGTTAATTGAAGTTACTTTATATTTATTTTGAATAAAATTACTTTGCGAATTACGCCACGTCATTTTGCAAACCCAAACTGAAAGTATAAAACGACTGCTATTCTGTCGAAAATTGACATAGTGGGACCGTGGGTGTGAAAAATATAGGTTAGTTCCTGAAAGAAAAGTGAAAACAGCAACCAGCCACTGTTAATAATGCTGTGTATTTGGAACAGCTAGCGTCACAGCTAGCTTCAAACCGACGTGTTCGTCACTAGACGGCTGTCCATACTTAAATTTCCATATACACTCCTGGAAATTGAAATAAGAACACCGTGAATTCATTGTCCCAGGAAGGGGAAACTTTATTGACACATTCCTGGGGTCAGATACATCACATGATCACACTGACACAACCACAGGCACATAGACACAGGCAACAGAGTATGCACAATGTCGGCACTAGTACAGTGTATATCCACCTTTCGCAGCAATGCAGGCTGCTATTCTCCCATGGAGACGATCGTAGAGATGCTGGATGTAGTCCTGTGGAACGGCTTGCCATGCCATTTCCACCTGGCGCCTCAGTTGGACCAGCGTTCGTGCTGGACGTGCAGACCGCGTGAGACGACGCTTCATCCAGTCCCAAACATGCTCAATGGGGGACAGATCCGGAGATCTTGCTGGCCAGGGTAGTTGACTTACACCTTCTAGAGCACGTTGGGTGGCACGGGATACATGCGGACGTGCATTGTCCTGTTGGAACAGCAAGTTCCCTTGCCGGTCTAGGAATGGTAGAACGATGGGTTCGATGACGGTTTGGATGTACCGTGCACTATTCAGTGTCCCCTCGACGATCACCAGTGGTGTACGGCCAGTGTAGGAGATCGCTCCCCACACCATGATGCCGGGTGTTGGCCCTGTGTGCCTCGGTCGTATGCAGTCCTGATTGTGGCGCTCACCTGCACGGCGCCAAACACGCATACGACCATCATTGGCACCAAGGCAGAAGCGACTCTCATCGCTGAAGACGACACGTCTCCATTCGTCCCTCCATTCACGCCTGTCGCGACACCACTGGAGGCGGGCTGCACGATGTTGGGGCGTGAGCGGAAGACGGCCTAACGGTGTGCGGGACCGTAGCCCAGCTTCATGGAGACGGTTGCGAATGGTCCTCGCCGATACCCCAGGAGCAACAGTGTCCCTAATTTGCTGGGAAGTGGCGGTGCGGTCCCCTACGGCACTGCGTAGGATCCTACGGTCTTGGCGTGCATCCGTGCGTCGCTGCGGTCCGGTCCCAGGTCGACGGGCACGTGCACCTTCCGCTGACCACTGGCGACAACATCGATGTACTGTGGAGACCTCACGCCCCACGTGTTGAGCAATTCGGCGGTACGTCCACCCGGCCTCCCGCATGCCCACTGTACGCCCTCGCTCAAAGTCCGTCAACTGCACATACGGTTCACGTCCACGCTGTCGCGGCATACTACCAGTGTTAAAGACTGCGATGGACCTCCGTATGCCACGGCAAACTGGCTGACACTGACGGCGGCGGTGCGCAAATGCTGCGCAGCTAGCGCCATTCGTCGGCCAACACCGCGGTTCCTGGTGTGTCCGCTGTGCCGTGCGTGTGATCATTGCTTGTACAGCCCTCTCGCAGTGTCCGGAGCAAGTATGGTGGGTCTGACACACCGGTGTCAATGTGTTCTTTTTTCCATTTCCAGGAGTGTAGTTTAGGCTGCACACGTGCTGTTCGCCTGTTCGCTGATATCGTTCATCAGAAGATATGACAGGAATATATATCTTCTAAAAGAGCTTCGGTTATCACCAAATGATTAGTGTTGTTGCTGTGCCCTTCAGTCTTAAGAATGATTTGATGTGGCTCTCCATGCCATTTTCGCCTTTAAATAATTGTTGCAACCTAAACTCACGACAACCTGCGTGGTATAGTCAATATTGTGAAAATATAACTAAGGTGACATGCAAAACGCTTAACGCTTCAGCGTTTTGCTTCCCATGTGTCGTTAACCTCATCAGCCGCCTGCGAGATATCTAGTTGACAACGAATGGTCATCTGAACCATGTCAACCAGTGGGTCCAAGGTCAACACCGATATCGTGGCACACCACCTATCGCTAAAACGTACCTGCAGCTCTTGTCGCTGTAAGCAACAGGTAATGGATCAGTGTGACTTGAGCAGACGTGAAGGATGCCACGCAGACGTATGCGCCAACCTTACCGTCAAATCAATGAGTCCGAAAGAGGGCACAATTTTGGCATGAGAGAATGTGATACTTCCAGCCGGAAAATGGCTGCTCGTCTGGTACGAAATGTTTCGGCAGTGTGTGCAGAATGGTTCACGGGAGGCCGTAGAACGCGACGAGATGGGTCAGGTCGCACCACCCTGACCACTGTCGAGGAGATCGACACCTCATCCGAATAGCATTACACGACAGATCTGGATCTTTCTCGGCTCTGGTGCAACAGTCGAACAGTGTAACACATCGCTATCAGGGGTGATAGTCCGTCGCCGTTTATTACGGCATGGTTTATGTGTGCGTCGTCCACTTCTCCACCTACTTTTGGCTAATCTGCAGAAACCACGGCAACTCTGTGTGGAATGACGTCACTGGGGACAGGAATGGCGTCACATAGTATTTTCGGACGAAGCCAGGTTCTGTTTGTCTTTTGTTTAAAAATGATGGCTGCATTTTTGTTCGCCGCAGACGGAAGGAGCGGCATCACAGTGACTGCCGTTCGCACAAGACATACAGCGCAAATTCAAGGCCTCATGATGTGGGGTGCTATTGCGTACAACCACGAATCGCAGTTGGTGCGTGTCAGTGCAAAAAAATGGTTCATATGGCTCTGAGCACTATGGGACTTAACATCTGCATCAGTCCCCTAGAACTTAGAACTACTTAAACCTAACTAACCTAAGGACATCACACACACCCATGCCCGAGGCAGGATTCGAACCTGCGACCGTAGCGGTCACGCGGTTCCAGACTGAAGCGCCTAGAACCGCACGGCCACACCGGCCGACGTGTCAGTGCACTGTGACCAGTGTGACCTACGTGAATGATATCCTGCGACCTGTAATCATACCCTTTCTGCACAACACCCCAGACGTCATTTTTCAGCAAGACAACGCACGACTAGATGTTGCTGCACGAACGCGTGCTTTCTTTGTGTCACACGATCTCAGCCTTTTCCCCTGGCCCACAAGATCACCAGACTCATCGCCGGTCGAAAATGTATGGGTTATGGTGAAGTGACGGGTGCAGTGCTGTGACCCAATGCCAACCACCATAGATGAACTTTGGATCAAGTTGAACGCGGCATGGGTGTCTATTCAACGGCACGCCATTCGCGCCTTATATGCGTCGATGCCATAACGAATGCAATAAGTTATTAGGGCCCATGGCAGCAGGACACATGCTGAACAGAAGTGACTGAAATGCTAATCCTTTCTCCAGAAGATACTAGTATACATGTCTTGTGAATATGAACGACCTGTATCTAGTCGTTCAAGATGTTCTGTTTTTCTTTTCTGAACATCAGCGTATAAATGTAATACGAGGGCTATTCGGAAAGTAAGGACGCGAAATGGAAACCACAGCCGGCCGAGCAGTTCTAGGCGCTACAGTCTGGAACCGCGCGACCACCACGGTCGCTGCTTCGAATCCTGCCTCGAGCATGGATGTGTGTGATGTCCTTAGATTAGTTAGGTTTAAGCAGTTCTAAGTTCTAGGGGACTGATGACCTCAGAAGTTAAGTCCCATAGTGCTCAGAGCCATTTGAACCATTTTGGAAACCACAGTGAAAATCAAAACTGTTTTATTTGGAACAGTTATCTGCATCTTCCAGCTACTTCTCTACGTATTCGCCACTCCAATTTAGACGTTTGTCGTAGCATTGTACAAGCTTTCCGACATCCTCGTCATAGAAGGCAGCCGCCTGTGCATTTCGCCACTTCTATACTTCTACACGTCTGTTTGCAGTTCGATGTATTTGCCAAAATGTTGTACTCACTACTCTCTACAAGTCCTAGAGGTTTACAACGGGAATTTCCGAACATCCTGTATATCATTGCACGATTCATTTTATTGCAAACTGAATGGCTGACCGTGGACAAACGATGCTTCACTGTGGTTTCAGCGAGTACGGCGTGGAAAGAGGTGGCGCCTCTAGACGAACCTTCTGAGGGCCAGGGCACCCTCCTCTGCCGCAGATGGCCCTCCCTGCACTCCAAATAACGGCTGAGTTATGGGTCGCTCTCCCACAAGTTTGTATTCCTTCCGGCGCCCTTGTTTTGACAGTGGCGCCCGCGTGATATACGATTGTGGGCTGGCGTGTCGTGTGTACTGCAGCCCTCTCTGACTAGCAGACGGGTTGTCGGCTGTCCTGGGCGGGGCTTCGTGAAATCCGCCCTGTTCGGCGCCATTCGCACCGAGAGATGGTGAAGACGGTGCAGGCTAGCACGAAAGACCAGTGTAGGCGGAAATTATAATACTGCGAGCATCAGCGCTCGGGATGGAGGGCCTCCGCTTTGAGTTACGGTAGCCTCAATCCTGGGAAATAAGCTCAGCAGACAAAATTTTTGTGGACTCCTTAACAGAGCACACTGGTCGCTTTACAGCGCTGTAGGTTGCGTAGAACTGCTACCGGGCTGTCGTGTTAGCCTCCACATTTGATGTAAAGTCATGTAGGGACAAGAATAGCTGAAAAGCACTGTTGTTAATGTTTTAATGCAGACTTTCCAAACTGTTTGCCAGCAATGTCGTATTCTGACACCCATGTAATAGAGATCGTAAAAAGATCCTAACCGATAGGGAAAAGAGACTAGTGTGACCATGTTGTCAATGAGAATCAGTTTCAAACAGGTGTTGCTGCTGACTGTGAAGGCACGTCCGTATCAAGCAGTTTCCTAGCGAACTTTGCGAAGGAAATTGCATACGACGGACATTTGGAGTTGGGTGCCTCGTGAACGGCCATTGCTCAGAGACGCACCTAAGGCTGCAAGGGGGGAATAGCCGAGACAAAACGTAAAGTTGAGCAAGCGTGTAGTGTTGTTCAACAAGTCGTGATTTTCCCTTTTTACAAATGAGGCAAGGTGCCGAGTGGGCGACAGCCGAATCAGGCTTTTGACCAGCACTGTGCGGAGGGTTTAGTTGAGGTTAGAGGTGGTACCGCAAGACCGCTACGGTCGCAGGTTCGAATCCTGCCTCAGGCATGGATGTTTGTGATGTCTTTAGGTTAGTTAGGTTTAACTAGTTCTAAGTTCTAGGGGACTAATGACCTCAGCAGTTGAGTCCCATAGTGCTCAGAGCCATTTGGAGGTGGTACCGTGATATTTTTGGCGTAATTTTCCTACCGCAGCGTCGATCACTCATTTAGGTTACCGTGAACATGAACGATGGTGTTCCCGTCCACGTTCTCGGTGGCCAGGAGTTGACATTTGTTCTACATCTTCTTCAAGAGTATACTCTGATCACTCTTGCTTCCCAAAACAACTGCGTTCACAGGGCTGTATCCAGTCATTCCTGGTTTGATGATGATGATGGTGTTTGGTTTGTAGGGCGCTTAACTGCGCGGTTATCAGAGCCCGTACAAATTGCCAACCGTTGCTCAGTCCAATCTCGCCACTTTCATGAATGAGGCTGGGGTGATGAGGACAACACAAACACCCAGTCATCTCGAAGCAGGTGAAAATCTCTGACCCCGCCGGGAATCGAACTCGGGACCCCGTGCTCGGGAAGTCCTGGTTTGACGAACTATCAGGCACCCTGTCGTACCTGGCCTGGAACGCTAAACTGCCCATCTGAATCCCGTAGAAAATGTCTGGAAATATATGGAACAGAGGGTGAAACGTAGCAGGCGACATCCCCACAATTTGGTAACGTAGCGCGATCCAAACATCAATCAGTGATCAGTGGCTTCAGCTGGATATGGAATACCTGAAGAAACGTCTGAATCTTCTTTCCCGCCGAACAGAGGCTATTATCAAGGCCAGAGACGGTGTTACGCGGTGTAAGTGTGATGTTTCCGAGGGGGGGGGCGGGGGGGAGGGGGGGAGTAACTTTTTTGTCTGGTGTGTTTATGCGTAAATAAGGTTGTCAGGTACATGTCTCGCAGGCGGCTGCTGAGGTCAACGGCACGAAGGAAGCAAAAGGTTGAAGCGTTAAACATTTAGCATGTTACCCCAGTTATATTTACATAAAACTTCAGTTTCATGCGTTGTTTACCTTGTTTTAAATACAATTATTGCTACCTAAATATGTTCAAGACATATGCTTCCCAGGTGTAACACTTCTTCTTTTGTATCTTGCGTTGTTGTTCGTTATCTGCAATGGTGTTCTCTTTGTTGTTCCTGCCCTCCACAACAGATGAGCAATCAGCTTGTCATGACTCCGATTCTGAGGACCCGGGTTCATTGCCAGGTACTCTTGGAGAGTCTTCCTTGGTGGAGGGGGGGGGGGGGGGGCGACTGGAAATGAGGTACTCGGCATCACGATGCCAATTGAAGAGCTACATGAATGAGAAGTAGAAGCTTCAATGACTGGCAATTTAACAACAGCTGGTAGAGCCGTGCGGTCAGACCATGCCGATCCACACCGCATCCCAGTGACGCCAATGGCAGAAGATGACATGGCGACCAGTCGGAATCGCCTGAATGCAGAGTCTGTTGTATTAATTATTTTTAAGCTGTATGCACACCATAGTTTATATTTACACTATGTATCAATGAAATTAAAAAGACGCAACTTACACGCGAGCGCGGCGACTCGGCTTCTAACGCGACCCACAAAGCCATTGTGCTCCATTTAGAAAGTAAAAAGATAGAAAACTAAGTATAGGAAGCATTGCAAACAGAGTGCTGTTTTAACGAGACCGCTGAGGACAAAACGGTTCAAAAGGCTCTGAGCACTATGGGACTTAACATCTGAGGTCATCAGCCCTTAGAACTTAGAACTACTTAAACCTAACTAACCTAAGGACATCACACACATCCATGCCCGAGGCAGGATTTGAACCTGCGACCGTAGCGGTCGCGCGGTTCCAGACTGAAGCGCCTAGAACCGCTCGGTCACACCGGCCGGCTCGCTGAGGACAGTTTAGTTCACTTTAGAATTAGTATGACAAGTGATAAATGCTTCTACTAGAGTGTGCTGAGTAGCAACGCCTCCCATATTTTTGTGTGAAAAGTCTTAAAGCTTTTTGAATAAAACAAACTTTATTAATATTCTACATGTTTATTATCCATATCTAAATATTTATATCTTAACATAGTCAGCGTGTGGACGAACACGTTTCTCCCAACGAGAGACCAGGTTGTTGATTCTGTCACTGTAGAAAGTTAGGTTGGCGGATCTACACCGCTCGATGGCTATCAAATTGAAATCCTTGATGGTGTTCTTTAAGTTTTGGAAACAGATGAAAGTCGGAAAGGGCCAAGTCGGGACTGGAAGGAGGATGGTCGATGACAGGGAATCCAAGACATCCTATTGTTTAAGTGGGAATTGTCTAAAATGTAAACCAAATCAGCTTTTTATTAACAAATACAGTAAGTACTCTTTACACACTTTACTTTCGATTTATACTCAGTCGCTGTTTTTGACTACTCACACTTCAGTGTTTGTTTTTATTCACTCACTGCACTAGTTTTTCAGTTCCTCCCTTCGTCAGTGATAAGAAACTGACGCTCGAACCCTCGACGGGTCTTTGTTTATATACTGTTACCACTGAGTGGCCCCAATTCAAGAACATACCCTAAAGGCTTCGTATGGTTCACAGTGTTCTAGAGCATTCTAGAACATCCAGAAACATTGCGGAATGTTGTGGAAACCTCTAAAATACCGTCGAATGTTCTGGAATGTTCTCGAATAATCTCGAATGCTCTGGAATATTCCAGAAATTTCTACAGAGTGATACTTCCCAGCCCTTATATCTTCAAAAGCACGCCATTCAGCTAGAAACGGAAACCTTCTTCACGGATGGGGGACAGAGGGCTACCGTACCATATAACTCCCTTGATCGCACTGGGACTCGTTACTGAGTTTTAGCCCTATACACAATGTGCACTTTTATAATACATATTGATTGGAAACCACTCGCACTAGCAAAACTTTTCTGACATAGCCCTTTGTGACACTAGTGGTAAAATTTTGTTCATTTACATTCCTCTGTGGTCCGTAGTGTTATTTTTGTGTGTTATTATATGTATTAGTATATACTTAGAATACTTATAATGAGATCGGGCTTCGCCTACTTCAATCGTTGGGAACTTTTCACCCGGTTTTTTGTTATTTTTCGTTTTGCTCATTTTTTATTTATTTTTTTGTCACACTTCCATGTCTGCATTAGCTTAGTGACGACCTATTTCTAGTTAATACTGGGAGGGAGAGACAGTGGAATCTTCGAATGTAACTGACCCAATAAAAAACAATTGAGGGATGACCATCATTTCAGATGGGCTCACGCTAGAAGTGGTGCGATTATGTGTGAACGCAGTGACGAGTGATAGCTCTGCTACGGGAATTGTATTAGACTATATACTTATAGTTAGCAGAACAGCTTCGATGGTTCCGAGGATTGTTATTGAGCTGAGTAATAAACCTAATATTAAAACTTGGTAGGAAGACTTCTTCTGTAACTGTTTGTGCATTTGGTTGCTTAGAATAATTCGTAGAGTTGACGGAAAATCGTGTTATATCGGAATACCCAATGCTTGTACAACTTTTCTGTTACGGGTACGTATTTATTCCTCATAGAACTGTGCGTTCAAGAGTGTCAGGAACCGTTTTCAACCTGGCGGAAACCACGCAACTGGTTAGGAGAACGAAAAAAGTACCAAAGATATTTTAGCACCAGAAGTCACGAAGCCACATCAGCTTTTGTCTGTACGAACAGTATGTTTTCGTAGTCAAGTAATTCGTGTCTGCAGATACTTTGATGTTGATTGTATTTATCTGCACTGCACAGTACCAGAGGTTATTAAACCACATACAATTCTTCATGTTGTTAGTAGTTGGTTTTTATTTCCGACTAATGGAAGATGTAGATACAATACCAGCTGTTATATAAAGCCATAATTTTACCGCGTGGTTTATTCTGAAAAATAATATTTTACAAGAGAGAAAGAAAATAATGTAACAGTTCCTGTGCTTTTTAAACAGTAACAATCACATGTTATTGGTTCGATAGCTGTTTGGGAACAAGTGTAAAGCCTAACGGGAACGTTGTAGCCACACTCTTATTCTCAACAGAACACATTTAATTTTTTCTTTTGCGACGTGAAGCGAAACTATTTAATTGGTGAACTGAGGAAGCGATGCTAGACAGGGAAAGCCCACCAAATAAATTCTCATTGGAGTGATACAGTGAATATGAAAAAATGGATAAATGCCGATGAATTTAAAGCAATAAAAATTCAGATGTATTTGAAAGAGGGAGAGAGAGAGAGAGGAAAGGCGGGGAGTGGAGGGGGGGGGGGGGGGGGGGGGGAGTGAGCGCGCGCGCGATAGAAAGAGAGAGAGAGGGAGAGAGGTTGGCGTGGAAGAAGGGAATGTGTTGACGTAGCGGATGTGTCATAAAAGAACCTGACTTAACTTTCGTCTGTCGTGAAGTTGCTTTGTGTATCTTAAATACACCAACAATGACCGTGTCTCGGAAGGCACGTCGATTTCAAGGACCCGCTGCAGTAAGCTACTGAATGCCGATGAAGTTTCGCTGGACCATGGAAGGCAACTCTAAATCGTGGCTTCGGTGATATACTTACGGGGCAAACCAGCAAATGTATACTGCCATATAAAGATAACGCGTTGTTTAACGTTGTTACCAAAAGCCACGAAAAGTTCTTGACTGATTTACTTAAAATTTTTACGCAATGCTTTATAAGCATTTGCTATGCTGTGCCGTGAAAACGTGCGGTTTGGTTTTCTCACTCACATCAGTTTTAACTACGATAACAGGGCATTTAAACCACTAGACAAATCGCCTCTGTCACTTTTATTCTTTCTCCTTGTATATAATTTAACACAATGTAAACGTCGTGTGACTAGGGCCTCCCGTCGGGTAGACCGTTCGCCGGGTGCAAGTCTTCGGATTTGAGGCCACTTCGGCGCGTCGATGGGGATGAAATGATGATGATTAGGACAACACGACACACAGTCCCTGAGGCTTTGACACTGTTAGTGGAATTTGGTGGTCAGATGCCCTTACTGATGCCCCCCTCCCCCACCCCATCCCAAACCCTTGGAAGGAATCCGTGTACATCAACTGTCTGCTTTTAGTCAGATCTCATGTTCAACTGTGGTAACGTATACTCATTGTTTACGTAACATGTGTCTAAGGCGGGGCGTGAGCGCCAGCATGGTATTTAGCTAGTTGGATGTAGGAAACGACCTAAAAACCACATACAGTCCTCGTCGTTAATCCATGAGGTGGATTTGATCCGGTGTTGCCTAATCTCTCCGTATCTCGGAAGCGGACAGGTTAGCGGTCTCGGTTTTCCGGGCGAATGCACAATATATTGTATAGTATATAATTATAAAGTCAACCCGTTTGTAGAGTCCTTTGTTGTGTGAAATTAACGTCAGTGCAGATACGAAATTCCATATGGCGTTAGTATTGAAGTTGCTGTTGAAGCTGTTGGGGTAGCAGTATGCACAGTCTAATTTAAAGAAATGTGCGCTGGCATAAACATTTACTGGCCTATTGATAAATGCATTCAACATTCTGGTAGCATTGGACGCTAGAGCAGTCTCGTAGTTTATCCACACTCGAAATTTTACCTGCGGAAAGATGAAGTCACCAGTGCACTAGTCTTGGAAACAATACTAGCAAACTTCCCTCGTAAAGCACTGGTACTCATGGGTGGTCTGTTTCTCAGCTTCTCACGCGGTTCCCTGTTTCTGTTTATTCTGTTCTTTCAAAACGTATTGCTTGTGAGGAAGGAGGTCTGCCACCTCCTGAAGGATAATAACGGAATTGTGCCGTGCGCCCGCGTTTAATTTCGCGTAATTCCCGCGGATTTGGAGTCCCCCTGGCCGCAAGAGCGCATGGTCGCCGGTAGAGGGCAGGTCGGAGGAGAAGGTGGTTACGGACTGCGGCGACCTGGAGAATGGAGTGTGACACGGGCATCGAAGAGCGCAAGTGAGGCGGCGTGTTGTGGCGAAGCGTCTGCTGTGGCCCGTTGGCAAGAGTGGTTGGTGCCTTTGCTCACTGCGAGTGGAGGGGCCGAGTTTTGGCCTTAGGAGTGAACATTGCTCGTTAAAAGCTACTTCGGCAGGACGCACAGTATTCGGCGTGTCCTCTGATATTGAAGTTGCAAGCAGTTTGTGTCCATTGTGATGCCAGTTCTGAGTCCGGTCTGACCTTTGCAAGTACTGGCCGTGGTGGCGTCGGCTGGATGATACCCGTGGGTTTCCGACTGCGAGTAATCTTCGTTGCATCCTTCTCTTGGTGCTCCCTTAGAAAGCGTTTGTCAATGGGCGCTGGATTTTACGAGAGATCACAGTGAGTATCCGTTTAGTGTGCACGTCACTGGGTGTCGTGTGGTGGCTATTTTGACTCCGTATCCTGGTTGCCCGTTCTTACTCATGTAAATATGTTATTTGTGAAGGTTTTGCCTCGTACTACTTGAGTCCAGTTCTGTCAATGTGTGTGGGCTTGTGACTGTCACCATCCCAAAATATTTTAAAATCTAAGGGTATAGAATGAAGATGTAATTCTTCTGACTTACGAATTGTACGTTATAGTAAGTGAAAGTTGTTGAATCTAGTTACCTTATTTCTAAGGCATGTCTATAGTTACCTATTGGCTAGTATCACCAACTGGAGCTGTTTACTAAATTGTGCGCATAAAAAAAACTAGACCCCAATTTCTGCATTTGTAGTGTGTTAATTTTTACTAAATAATTAACGAGTTGTCTCTGTGTTGCAGGATAAGCGATTGTATCTCTTGTTAACTGTGATCTTGTTAAAGATGCCTAAGTACCATGACTGATAATCTTAATGAAGGTTTCTAGCACTGTGGTAGCGGCAACCGCTGTCGTATGTTGGTAGAGAAGGAGGAATTATTGCTACAGCCGTCGCCTCTCCCACCACCTCTATGATCATAAATTTGAACTACTTTTGTCAGTCATTTTGGCTACTTCGAAGGCAATGGCGTTTTGACAATTACTGGCAATAGCCGATGGTTGTCATTTGTGACATAATAATTTGATCATATGTTTTGCTATGTGTAATGTAAACGTAATTTTGTTTTACTTCATAATCTTTACAAAAAGGAAGTGATTTTATACTGTTGCCCTTTTGACGTGTTTGCCATCAGTTGATTATTGAAATTTACTCTTTTTAGTCAATGCTATTCTTGAATTTTTGCCTTTTAAAAATAAACTCATTAGTTTTTTTAGAAACATTAATAAATTCGTTGTGGTTCAGTACCTTTCCACTCAACACCACCTCCCTACCGAATACCAGGAATCAGGCCCTGAATTTTTGGAAAGTGCCCGAGCAAGGGAAAACGCTAACACAGAAGAAGAGGCAATCATGAATCATATGGAGACCGTCAGCGTCCCAATGCCACTAATCCAGGCCAGAATTACATTTATTGTCCCTAGATGTAATACAAAAAACAAAGACCGGATCCGGATTTAGTAGTGATTTGAGGATAATGATTATCGACTGAACTATCAACAATAAAAATTTATTACATCATTAGTGTTCATTGACAAAACAAGCTAACAAGAATACAATTAATTATTACTTAAGTCTACATACGTTGGGAGTTTGGGGCAATGTTGTTCTGTCGTGGTCCTGATAAGAATTTAAAATCTATTACAGATAATTTGCAGATAATCTGCATATCCAGATTATAGTTTATACAAAAGATTTAACTTAAATGAATGAAGGAGAGGACAGATGTAAGGTTAGGCACATTCGGAGGAGACGGGATTCATAAACAACGACACAATGCGCCCTATAATAAAAGTATAGGAAAAATCGCCAACTTCAAAACACAGAAAGTTACTCATCAACATAATGTCAGAGGACGGAACTACCGTACGGATCAAGTGGGGGCTCCAACACACCACACGACACAGGAACAGGTACATTATTGTTTCAACATTGATTTACCAATTCTTCTATCATGTTTTTGTTGGCTCTTTCCAACTGTTGGCGTCGATATTAAAATAGCACTCATCGCTTTTACCATTTTCTATAACAACCCATTATTTCAAAGGAATGGAAATTTTACACATAAATATTACTCATTTGTAAAATAACTTTCATTTAAAAACCGAAAAATTTATCACTGCCAAATTGATATGCCGTTTTTCACTCAATTGTAAGTAAAAATAAAAATAAAATATGTTATTATCGATACCAAACGAATACCGAAAAATACCGGTTGTTCAGAACAACTGTATTGATGTCGGTTTTAGCAGGTGACTGTTTCCCATTCCTACTTTGAAATCAGTCCACGTGGGGGAAATTTTTTTTAAAAATGTCGTAAAAAGTAATAACCGTAAAAAAACTGATAATTCCATCAAAATGGCAGAACGTTTATACATATGGGTATTCTTTAACCAGGGAATAGTGTGATGAAACACGCTAAAGTAATATTAACTCGAGGCGACGAACATGTCCTTGTAAGTGTAAGAGCACATGGGCGACTGTGTTCGAGACCATCTCCCACAGTAAACGCAGTGTCAACAAACATAACTGTACACGCTACTACTGTCGACATGAAAGAGGCCATGAATTTCTATGATGCACGGCAATGGGTACAGAGCAGCCTATTTGCAGGTGAAGCCTAGCGACTGGGCCGGCCGCTGTGACCGAGCGGTTCTAGGCGCTTCAGTCCGGAACCGTGCTGCTGCTACGGTCGCAGGTTCGAATCCTCCCTCGGGCATGGATGTGTGTGGTGTCCATAGGTTTAAGTAGTTCTAAGTCTAGGGGACTGATGACGTCAGATGTTAAGTCCCATAGTGCTTAGAGCCATCTGAACCATTTAAACCTAGCGACTGGAGATTCCGAATAATTGCAGAGAAGCTTCTGCATTTGCCTCTGAGATGGGATTCACGGAAAAGGAAATAAGTGAGGGACTAGACTTCATTAACCTGCTATAATGCAGTTACTGAATTAAACAAGTGAACAATACAAGCAGTACACGAAAAATCCTTCTCTGCCTTTACGATTACGAAGACGTAGGGAATCACTAACCTCCACAAACCAGAAAAAAAACCTAGTTCTAATAAGACACGAATCTTGCTGATTAGTATCGAAGTACGAACGCGCGCTTCTTCATATTTGCCGATACAATGAAATGGGAACACACAATCCTGAAATGAAAATGGTTACAGGCACTGTAATCTGACTAAATACACTATGTGATCAAAAGTATCGGAACACCACAAAACATATGTTTTTCATACTAGGTGCATTGAGTTGCCACCTCCTGCCAGATACTCCAAATCAGCGACCACACTAGTCATTAGACATCGTGGGAGAGCAGAAAGGGGCGCTCCGCGCAACTAACGGAGTCCGAGCGAGGTCAGATGACTGGGTGTTAGTTGTGTCATACGTCTGTACGCGAGATTTCCACACTCCTGCACATCCATAGGTCCACTGTTTCCTATGTGATTGTCAAGTGGAAACGTGAAGGGACACATACTGTACACAAGTGTACAGGCCGACCTCGTCTGATGGCTGACAAGAGACCGCCGACGGTTGAAGAGGGTCGTAATGTGTAACAGGCAGACATCTATACAGATCAACACACAGGAATTCCAAACTGCATCAGAATCCACTGCAAGTACTATGACAGTTAGACAGGAGGTGAGAAAACTTGGATCACATCACTCCGGCAAATGCCAAACGACGCCTAGCTTGGTGTAAGGAGCGTAAACATTAGACGACTGAACAGTGGAAAAACGGTGTGTGGAGTGACGAATCACGGTACACAACGTGGCGATCCGATGGCAGGGTGTGGGTACGGCGAATTCCCGGTGAACGTAATCTGCCAGCGTGTGGAGTGGTTACACAACAACATCCCTGTAATGGACTGGCCTGCACAGAGTCCTGACCTGAATCCTACAGAACACCTTTGGGATGTCTTGGAACGCCGACTTCGTGCCAGGCCTCAGCGACTGACATCGATACCTCTCCTCAGTGCAGCACTTCGTGAAGAATGCGCTGCCATTTCCCAAGAAACCCTCCATCACCTGATTGAACGTACGCCTGCGAGAGTGAAATCTGTCATAAAGGCCGAGGGTGGGCCAACACCATATTGAATTCCAGCATTACCGATGGAGGGCGCCACGAACTTGTAAGTTATTTTCAGCCAGGTGTCCGGATAATTTTGATCACATAGTTTATTTCTATGCCTGATGCTGGAACCAAGTGGAGACAGAAGTTGTTCCTAAGAAGATGCGCTGCAAAGGTCGTGAGTTCAGCCATGAGTCTAGTACGTGAGCCTGCCACAGGTGATTGTGGGAAAACAGGTCAGGTATCTTAGGCCACAGCAGGAAAAAGTTCCCTCCTGAGCCTTATACCGGAGAATATCTTCATCTGCACTCTGGCCTATCTGAGAGTCGGTAACACATTATTAGAGAATCGGTGCCTTTCAAGCTCGGGA
Source organism: Schistocerca americana (assembly GCF_021461395.2). NCBI lineage: Eukaryota > Metazoa > Arthropoda > Insecta > Orthoptera > Acrididae > Schistocerca > Schistocerca americana. Next base: position 311,217,784 of record NC_060119.1, on the reverse strand, counting down.
AGCAGAATAGTACAAGGAGGAGAAAACAAGAGGGTGCTGTGCTGCAAATGGCTCTGAGCACTATGCGACTTAACTTCTCAGGTCATCAGTCGCCTAGAACTTGGAACTAATTAAACCTAACTAACCTAAGGACATCACACACATCCATGCCCGAGGCAGGATTCGAACCTGCGACCGTAGCGGTCGCTCGGTTCCAGACTGCAGCGCCTAGAACCGCACGGCCACTCCGGCCGGCGCTGTGCTACACTGTTTGAAAATTCTCCGACAGTCACACAGGTCAAGCGCACCAGCAGGGTGGCTTTCCCATAAATACGGACATGCGGGATGTAACGGATATACTTTTATTTTGCTACTGTGGGGTACCAGGTCTTTGAAACACGTCAGAGTCCTGGGCTCCATCCTGTTTCGTAACCTCCTCCACGAGGTGTGTGAGAAAAGCGATGAGGCTGCCAATAATGCGAGCGATCTGGTGACGCTGTGTTGTCCTAATTGTATAGCCCGGTGTGTTCATCCCTTCCAGATGCGAGTTTCAGCTCCCTATAACCATCATGTGATTTCTGAGAGCGCCATCAGTGAAGCTGTTTTTGTTGTGTGTTACGAAAATGGAACAGCGGATTTTATAGCAACGTTATGCAATCTTGTGTTAAACTTGGTGAATCCCGCGAGAGTGACCCTTGAAAAGTTGAAAAAGGCCTATGGGTCAAGAGATAAGATCAACGTTTAACAATAGTGATGATGGGTGACCTGTTAAACACTTTCACTGTATATCAAATTTTGACCGAAGTTTAGCACATGTGAAAGGTTTATGCTAAAATGATGCCGAAAAACCTCTTACGAGAGCAGAAGGACAATCGAAGAAGCGTGTGCGTTGATCTTCTAGAGAGGATTGCCAATGACCATGAATGGTTCAATTGCGTTATCACAGGTGGTGAATCCTTGATTTTTAAGTACGATCCTGAGACAAAGCGGAAATGCGAGGAGTGACACACCGAAACATCTCCTCGACCGCAAGAAGTTCCAATGAGCACATCAAAATCCAGAACAATGTTGATTCTCTTTTTGGACAGAAGCGGGATATGCATAAAGAATTTGTTCCTCCAGGACAAACCATCAACCAAGTATTTTACAAAGGTGTCCTCGGAAGGCCCAGAAAAAGAGATCATCGAGTAAGACCGGACACTACAAACAAGTGGATGCTGCATCATGACAACGTGACATGTTACACGGCCACTTCCGCGACCGAATTTTTGACCTCAAAAAGCACTCCTGTTGTTTCACAACTCCCTTTTTCACCTGATCTAACTCACTGTGACTTTTTTCGTTTCAAAAAATTGAAAAATGTATTAAAACGACGTCATTTTGAGACACTAGAGAACATTCAAAACAATGTGACCGACATGTTAAAAGACCTACATTTGAAAGCTCTCAGCGCTGCTACCAAGACTAGGAACAATGACTCCAACGGGGTAGAGCTACTGAAGGCAATTGCTTTCAACAGTACAATATTGTTCATTGAAAAAAATAAAAACTTTGGTATATAAGAAATCAGTCTCACTACTTTTCTCACACTCCTTGTTCAATGACGGTCTCTTTAGCAGCATCTGGTCTATATCAAAGTCGGTAGTATATTATTAGAGAATCGTTGGCTCTAAAGCTACGGAAAGCAGACTAGCTTTGCGAATCTTTTTGAAAATTCTCCGACATTTATACAGGTCAACAGCACCACCAGGGGTGCATTTCCACTACGTACACACATGCGGGGTGGAAAGGACGTACATATTATTTTGCCTAAATGGGATACTAAGTGTTTGAAACTCATCAGACGAAAGCCCTCCACTCTAGTTCGTAATTTCATATGTCCTGCGCAAGCGCACCCAGCGCTTGTCACTTGTTGTCAAAGTGTCGTGTCCCTAAGGAGTCGACCTGTCAGCGGCAGAGACCTTAGCTCCATTTCGCGTGTCATATCTCGGTCAGTTCACGAACTTCGGCCAGAGCTAGCGAACGGAATAGTAGACCGGCGAAATTTAGCTGTAATGACATTGTACGAACGAGTTAGCTTTCACACTTGCTTCTGGGTCCCACATAGCCGTTCTCGCGAACAGTGCTGGTGCTTCAGTGTTGCAGCAAGCTGTTTGCTGTAACTGGCTAAGACTGCTGCCTGCAGTAGGGTCAACCGTACTATTTATTCGCGTTCTATTCACGGCTTTTGTGATTCAAGAATTGTTTCGAGTACTGTTTATTCAAAATGCTTTCTCGTGCCATGTACAAGTAGAGTTGCAATGGGACTTCTGTGCTCCTTCGTGACACGTTTGAATCCACGTGCACATGTACATAGCAGTATCCATATATAATAGTTTCAGCTCTATATATAAGGCATATAAACATTTTATAGCTTTATTTATGAGCGCATTGGTTGACTATGGTTTTAAAACTTGTGCATCGCTTACAATGATTATTTATATTGTCCTTGTGAGACTACCATCTCTGCGCTATTATTATGAAAATTATAACATTCCTTTCTCACATTCTCGTATGAATATTTATTGCAGCAGAGAAAATCCTATGTCAATAGACACAGGCAGGTGGCCTTGCCCATTCATACTGATAGTACGTGGTATCATGGAACCTAGCCCAATTTTTCTGTGTGGTTTGTTTTGAGAGAAAGATATCTGTTCACTTTGGAACGCCTGCTCCATCTACCTCTCGCCGCATTTTTGAGTAACGGAGCGATGCTGTTCGTGAGATGCGGCTTGGAGTAGCAGTTCGACAATTTTCAGAGCCACCACAGCTCGTTGTTTAGCAGTTTTTCAAGTGATAAGTACGAGAGGTAGCAAGCATATCTCCTATCCAAGAAACGAGCCTATAAGGTAAAGTTAATTACACATGTAATCTTTGTTTAGGCAGTGTGTAAACGTGGTATTCAACCTGAGATAGTTAGAAATGCTTTACAAAAAATCCATGTTTCTCTTGCGAAGGTTCTGCCACGTCAGTAATTAATTTTCCGAGTCAAATTACAGCTACCCACTATTCCATATTTGAAATTTTTGTATAAAAATCAGGGTGAAATTTTTTCTAAACTTCATTTGAACTTCCAGTTAAAATTTTACAAAACGTGGTAGGTTTTTAACTTTTACGAAGGGCGTTTCTGTTGAACAGGCTCTCGGGTTTTCATAAGCAGTACATCACTGATGAAACTGGAATACAACGAAGTTTAATCGTGCGGCGCTTCCAGTGAAACTGTGCACATTTTTTTCAATGGCCTATCTGCAATTCAACGCTTTCCGTCGTATTCTTCTCCTCACGATGGGCAACCTACTGATATAATAAATTTGCATTATAGGTAGTTCAGTCGATGATAATTATCCACAGTTTACTATCAAATCGAAATGATCTCATTTTTTAATATTTGTATTTCGTCACGGAAAAGTCAATGAGATTTAGTTGAAGAGTGGAAAATGAAAAGGTTATAAGTGGCGAAGCTCACATTTGCACATTTGTCGGGAGAATGAAAAAATGATGTATGTCTCTTTGAACATAATTGCGTCCCATCCAAAAAATTGCGAAATATTCTGATACCACAGACTTACGCCGCTCGACACACAACCGCAAACTGTGAAGCAAATTAGAAAATAAATGCTTCATTAACAACGTTCTAAGTCCCATGACAGGAAAATGACTTGTTCTAGAATCCAATATCAAAATTTTTACGAGTTGATTCTTACAAAGACGAAAACAGCAAGCAGCCATTGGTAATAACGCTACTGATTTACACAAATGTGCCATGAATGGTGAACGGTTAAGAACCGCAGGTTTCATCTTCAGACGGCTGGTCACGTTCAAATTTACTTTCTTGTTTAAATTACTTTTTAACTGCTTTCTTCCAACAAATAATGTAAAAAACATAAAATGTAATATAAACGCGAACAGCTGTCTGAAGAGGAATCTGCGATTCGAAACTGGTAACGGCGTTATTTGGGCAAAGAAATATCACCATTAGCAACATCTAGATGCTATTTTCTTCTTTCCAAGAATAAATTTGAATTTTGTACACAGCCATCGCTTCAAAAATATCAGTTTTCGAATAAATGTCAGTTTTCTACAAAATAGCAGGAATAACGTTTCCGTTCGAAGCGAGAAACAAAACTGGCTTTCTGCGGGTCCGAGCGTGGATCGGGCAGATAGATCAAAAAGTTTAAAAAGGGAAATTAACCTGTTAAAGTTAGATGTAATGGGAATGAGCGAAGTTCGGTGGCAGGACGAACACGACTTCTCGTCAGCTGAATACAGAGTTATAACTACAAAATCGAGTAGGGGTAACGCAGGAGTACGTTTAATAATGAATAAAAAAATTTGAACGCAGATAAGCTACTATCAACAGCATAGTGAACTCTCTATTGTAGACAAGAAAGACACGAAGTCCACACGCACCATAGTAATACAAGTTTATACGCCAACTAGCTCTGCAGATGAGGAGGAGATTGAGGAAATGTATGATGAGATAAAAAAAGTTATTCAGATAGATAAGGGAGACGAAAATTTAATAGTCATGGGGGACTGGGATTCAATAGTAGGAAAAGGAAGACAAGGAAAAGTAGTAGATGAATATAGACTCGGGGAAAGGAATGAAAGAGAAAGTCTCCTGGTAGAATTTTGCACAGAGCATAATTTAATCATAGCTAACACTTAGTTTAAGAATCATGAAAGAATGTTGTACACGTGGAAGGGACCTGGAGACACCGAAAGGCTTCATACTGATTAAATAAAGGTTTCAGAACCACATTTTAAACTGTAAGACATTTCCGGAAGCAGATGTGGACTCTGAACACAATTTATTGGTTATGAAATGTAAATTAAAGCGGAAGAAACTGCAAAAAGACAGGAATTTAAAGAGATGGGACTTGGACAGACTGAAAGAGCGGCGATTGTAGAGAGTTTCAGAGGGAGCATTAGGGAACGATTGGCAAAAACAGGAGAAAGGAATACAGTAGAAAAAGAAGGGTAGCTTGAGGGATGAAATAGTAAAGGCAGCAGAGGATCAGATAGGTAAAAGGACAAGGGCTAGCAGAAACCATTGGGTAAGACAAGTGATATTGAATTTTATCGCCGAAAGGAGAATATATAAAAATGTTATAAATGAAGCAGGCGAAAGGTAATACAAACGTCTAAAAAATGAGATCGACACTAAGTGCGAAATGTCTAAGCAGGAATAGTTAGAGGTCAAGGATGAAGAAACATATATCACCAAGGGTAAGATAGATGCTGCCTACAGGAAAATTAAATAGACTTTTGGAGAAAAAAGAACCACATGTATGAATATCAAGAGCTCAGATGGAAAATCAGTCCTAAGCAAAGAAGGGAAAGCAGAAAGGTGGAAGGAGTATATGGAGGATCTATACATGAGAGATGTAATTCATGGGAATATTATGGAAATGGAAGAGGACCTAGATGAAGATGAGAAGGGAGATATGACACTGCGCGAAGAATTTGACAAACACTGAAAGATCTAAGTCGAGACAAGGCCCCGGAAGTAGACAACATTCCATTAGACCTACTGATATCCTTGGGAGAGCCTATCATGACAGCCTTGGGAGAGCCAGGCCTAACAAAACTCTACCAGCTAGTGAGCAAGATGTATGAGACAGGCGAAATATCCCCAGACTTCAACAAGAATATAATAATTCCAATTTCAAAGAAAACAGGTGCTGATAGGTGTGAAAATTACCGAACTATCAATTTAATAAATCACTTAAACAAAGTACTAACACGCATCCTTTACACAAGAATGGAAATACTGGTAGAAGCCACCTCAGGAGATCAGTTTGGATTCCGGAGAAATGTAGGAACACGCGAGGCAATACTAACCCTACGACTTCTCATACAAGATAAGTTAAGGAAAGGCAAACCTACGTTTCTAGCATTTGTAGACTTAGAGAAAGCTTTTGACAGTGTTGAATGGCATACTCTCTTTCAAACTCTAAGGGTGTCAGGGGCAGAATACAGGGAGCGAAAGGCTATTTACAATTTGTACAGAAATCAGATGGCAGTTATAAGAGTCGAGGGGCACGAAAGAGAAACAGTGATTGAGAGAGGAATGAGATAGGGTTGCAGCCTATCCTCGATGTTATTGAATCTGCATACTGAGCAAGCAGTAAAGGAAACAAAAGAAAAAAATTTGGAGTAGGAATTAAGTCAGAAGAAATAAAAACTGAAGTTTCCCGATGACATTATAATTCTGACTTGGAAGAGCAACTGAACGGAATGGGCTGCGTCTTGAGAGGAGGGTATAAGACGAACATCATCAAAGCAAAAAGAGGATAGTGGAATATAATCGAATTTCAATCAGCTGATGTTGAGGGAATTAGATTAGGAAATGAGACACTTAAAGTGGTAGATGAGTTTTGTTATTTGGGAAGCAAAATAACTGATGATGGTTGAAGGAGGGAGGATATAAAATGCAGACTGGCAATGGCAAGTATAGCGTTTCTGAAGAAGAGAAGTCTGCTAACATCGAGTATAGATACAAGTGTCAGGAAGTTCTTTCTGGAAGGACTGAAAGGACGGAGTGTAGCCATGTATGGAAATGAAACGTGGACGATAAATAATTTAGACAAGAAGAGAATAGAAGTTTTTGAAATGTGGCGCTGCAGAAGAATGTCGAAGATAAGGTAGGTAGATCATATAACTAATGAGGAGATACAGAATAGAATTGCGGAGAAGAGAAATTTGTCTGACAACACGTTTAGAAGAAGGGATAGGTTGGTAGAACACGTTCTGAGGCATCAAGGGATTACCAATTTATTACTGGAGGGAAGCATAGGGGGTATCAGTCGTAGAGGGAGACCGAGAGATAAATACATTAAGCAGAGTCAGAAGGATGTAGGTTGTAATAGTTATTCGGAGGTGAAGAGTCTTGCACATGATAGAGTAGCATGGAGAGCTGCATCAAACCAGTCTCTGGACTGAATACCACAACAACAACATTAATTCTGAGACACTACATTTTATTTGTAGCAATACACGGGCACATACACAGCATTAGTTTTTCAACTAGCCGAACTGCAGTCAACAAAAACCAATTTTCGAATCTTTTAAATTATGGAATTTCAGTGGGAAGCGCAGCTGGACATAACGACCATGTGCTTCTAATAATGTACTATATATCTAGAAGACTTTCCCCGTTGTTTGGCACCTCGGTAGAGTCTAAGAGGCAAAGAACTAAGCATCGAGAGCACAAATGCACTAAAAACGCGCCTTTTTGAAAAAAAAGGTAGCACTTATAAAGTTTCCTATTTCCACTCTTCAGTTATCTGGCCTGAATTAGCAATGTTGGAACTCAAATGGTTTCCCTATTACTTGCTTCATCTTCCGTTTCGCTCATCATTTTCTAAAATTTCGGGCCCGGTTCCTTTGCACCATTGCCTTTTGAAGACGGCAGGCGTATTTTCTCCTTTTAATAATTTTTAATGAATGTAGCAGAATGCAGCCATTCTCAACAGTTCGAATCAGGTAATGTCAACAAACAACAAAATAGTGAAACACTACATCATTTTAGTAGCAGGTTTCTGTTTCACTCAAACTTGTCTTGCCATATTCTGAAAGTTGCCCTCAAAGTGAAATCAACAGGCAAGGCAGCGTTATTTGGTATCTCTCTCTTACTTCCACTGGTCCGTATTACGTTGTAAGGTGAAGTTGTCAAACATATTTTCTAAAACGCATTTTATGAAATCTTTGGCGGCGTTCTAGGGTATTTAATGACATATTTGCCAAAGATTCTTAACAGTGTAATACGGGCTTATGAAAAGAAAATCCATCGAAGTTTGGGAATGAAAACGTGCTTCGCTGGTAGCGGTCCTGACAAAAGGTCCATTCGAGATAAAATTGCAACCGTTGGAAACACGCAAATTGTCCCAGTTCCCGTGGTTTGTGACAGATTGAAAGCTGTTCGCGTGGCGGCCAATGGACGAAATTCTGATCGGCTCCAAAGCGTTTAATAACGCTGATCCAAAGAGATCAGTGCCCGCATGCACACAGCCTTTTGTGTTCAGTCTCGTAGAATTCTCTTTGAAGAAAATGAGTACTAATTTCCTGCTTGTCTTTTGAAGGAGCAGTGCATCTCAACCTTGGGAAAATTTAACGCACCCTAGCGTAATTTCATTCCCTTTCGGGATATTCTGCAGGAAATTGTTGCATATGTAAAGCCTAGAGTATCAAAAGTAAAAGGATCTCAGTGTCCCCTGTTAACTTCGCTTTCAAAGGCAACAGATTTTCTGTCTTTCATACAGGGCTCCGATCACAAGCGTCGATAATTGAAAGTCACATACTATTCTTATTGCTATAAATGAGATACACACTTTAACTTGGCTCATTTTAGAGGTGCGGTGGCAACGGTAGAAATGTTATGCTGTGCCTTCAAACTAATTTCCAGCGTTTGTAATATTTGGGCATTTACTACAATTTATTAATAGTGGTACTAACTATCTGCAATGTATTGTCAATCAGCAACAAACTTTCTGTTACCAAAATCTATGAGACAAGCGTATTAAATATTTCACCACATGCGTATAATCAAAATATGTAAACGAAAATTAGGATGTTGATGAGGAAAGTGGTGTCACGAATAATTAATAACTTCTTCATATAACACTTTGTATCATTGCTTCTGTAGCAAACGCCGATCACAAGTGGGAAGCAGAAATGTTTGACAAGATTTCATTCATCATAACCGATGTTTTTGGGAAGCCGGTAACTGTCATTCATTCTTTAAATAACGAACACTGCACCACTTACGTATTTTTTCTCCCTTAGCACGCTGCGGTTCGAGAATTTCTCATTTTCATTATCAGATATTTAAATTAGTATTTTATATGTTATGCTGCCTGTCTTGCAGTGTAGTTGTCTTTTTGAGCTTATAAGATACTGTGACACCTCGCTTATTAGAAAACCATCCACCCACCTACACACACACAGGCCATCATCACTCATACTGTTTGTGAAATTTCACACTGTGTGTGTGTGTGTGTGTGAGTGTGTGTGTGTGTGTGTTTGTTTACTGCATAAAGTAGGAGGCACCGCACCGTATCTTACAACTTCAGAAAGATGACACAGTAGAGTGCAAGAGAGGCGTAACACACATGCAAACAGAGCACAAAATATAGTACTTATGTAAATATTTGCGCTTGACAATAAGAATAAATTCTGGAAACACGTGGCATGAAAGCATACTACCGGGTGCACTGTTTCGTAGTTTAAATCAAAAACATTTAAGCAACGCGAAGTGAGCAAAGGTGTCAACTAGCGCTTCAAACGGTGAAACAACGAAACACGCGAAATTGCGTTCGAGAAAACCCAAAGGGTTCTGATGGTCCAAACTATCGCGAAGCCGCGCACGCACAGTAGCGACAGTTCGAAAACAGTTTCAATCGGCTGTGATGCCTTTACACGATCGAACCTAACAAGGAGCTTCTCGTGTCGGAACTGTGACAGCGAGGTACCGGGTTAACCGGAACTCCCGAGGGACGACCGCGAGACACGCATCTGCGAGCGCGGATCCCCCGCAGGGAATTTCCCTTCCGATGCGGCACGCACGTCTGTCCGATTTCCCGAGGGACTCTGGCGTGTCTCGCCGCTGATCAGCCCGGTGAACGTCACTGTTTGCAGTGTGGGCCGTTACCACACCGGGCTTGGCACCAGCTGCATACACGAGATTGCTCCCACTGTTGAGAGTGGGCTCCTAGGAGGCGCAAGCTAATTAATTGTTCTGTATTAATATACTAGGCCACCTGCATTTGTGAAAGTTTTACAGTGTGTAGATACATCCTTCCCGCTTGTTTTCAAACTTAGTTCAACCTGTTCCCGTGAGTGACGCCGTCACAGCATGTCTTCAAGATGGCTGCTACACTTGACGTTCGTCAGAAGGAACGTGCTGTCATAGAATTCCTGTGCTGTGAGAACGAGACAGTGGGAAACATCCACAAGAGGTTGAAAAAGGTGTATGGAGATGCTGCTGTCGATCGCAGTACAGTTAGTCGGTGGGCAAGCAGGTTACGTGATGAAAGCGGGCACGGCAATATTGAGGATTGTCCTCGCAGCGGCAGGCCTCGTGCTGCACACTCCAGACAGTGTGCAGGGAGTTAACGAATTGGTGACTGCTGACAGACGCATCACAGTGAACGAATTGTCACGCTACGTTTGGATACGGGAAGGAAGTGTTTGCAGAATACTGAAAGTGTTGGCGTTAAAAAAGATTTGTGCCAGGTGGGTTCCCAGGATGTTGACAGTGGCTCGCAAAGATGGACAACACTGAAACACCCGCCTTACAGTCCTGACCTGGCTCCATGTGACTATCATCTCTTTGGGGAACTGAAAGAGTCTCTTCGTGGAACAAGGTTTGAAGATGATGACTCGTTTGTACACGTTGCCAAACAGTGGCTCCAACAGGTTGGTTCAGAATTTTACCGTGTGAGTATACACGCGCTGGTTCCAAGATGGCGTAAGGCAGTTGAGAAAGATGGAAATTCTGTGGAGAAATGCAAATATTGTTCCTAAAGCATGTATCTACACACTTTAAAACTTTCAAACATGTAGCATAAAAGGTAGATTTAAAAAAAATAGTGTGCATTTCTTTTGGGGTGACCCTCGTATTAAGTTCCAAGAAACTCTTTTTCTTTTATGATGTGTGGAACAGAGTTGGCCAAGTGTCACTTCATGTACGGATTTGTTTCGTTTGGGAAGTGGTTGTGTGTTTCGTTTGTTTTGGGCAATTTATCGCCAACGGAAGTTCGTGCGTCGCATCTTAGAATATTGTTCAAGTGTGTACGACCCATCTATATTAAAAATAAATCTGTAAAACTGGCGTGTCTGTCTGTCCGAACACGCTTCTCCAAAATTTTTAGACGGATTATCATAGAGCTTTCGCAGGTACCTTGGGGCACAGTAAAGCCTTTATTCCATAAAAATCGGATAAGGAAAATAAATCGTGATTGAAAGTTTTACGTAAAACAGTCGTATCGATGTGTTTCACTGTTTGAACATGCAAATCTCCAAAACTACCAGAATAATTTTCATATATTTTTGCAGTGAGTATGGCTTTGGGCGCCTTATAAGGTTCGTTTCATAAAAATCGGATGACAGGAAAAATCGTGATTTGAAGTGGGCTGCTTCCTTCTTTGAAGTATTCCGTTGAGCGCACCAGAGAACTAAATTCCTCAATCCTCGCTTCAGAGAGAGCTTTCCCACTAGGGGGCGCGGCTGAGCCGCCGCGAGCAACCCGGCGGCTGCTGTCAGCGGCGGGGTGGTTGGCGCCATCAAAAGAGGATCGGCTCTGCTTGGAGTGATGGCGCTGTGTAGGGCCCGGTTTGGCCACGTTGGCCGTTAGGATTTGGTACGAGACCCGCTGACACTGCAGTTCTCCTACGTTAATCCCGAGGACACATTATTGCAGCGTTCTTCGCCCCATGTGTACCTTGAGCGCCAAAATTTATTTCGCTTGTATGTTTAAGTAATTTTCCTTTCATTTTGGGATACAGTGTGTATGAACTAATGTACGGAGAGTCTGGTGTTTTGAAGACTCTGACTCATTAGGTGCTTTGGCATTTGGATTATTATATCATCGTGATATTTGCCAGTCCTGTGAGTTAGGAACTGGTTAAAGCATATTACATGCGATAAATTAGGAGGTGATGTTGGTGGTGTCTGGGTTTGTTTCCTGTCCCGGTATGTTGCCTTCGGGTGCTGAGCAGAATCAAGGGGCAGCAACGCCTAAGCTGCTGTACTAGTGATCGTATGCCCAGTAGTAAATCTGATAGGGTAAAAGTATTTAAAATTGCATAATGATTGGTGATTCCGTATGCGGAGAATTGTTGACTTTGGTGGAGGTCGCCTTTTCTGACCGAACACCTGATTAAGTGGGATTGTGAAAGGGCCTGGTGGTGCCGCAACTTAGACGCTCCCTTAGTTTGTTCCAGTATTATTGCTGTTGTGACACCGGCAGAGGACATCGAACCTGTTGGGCCCGTAGTTCTCTCGTGGACCTGCTTCCTGCGTGCATGGCTGCCGACATCGTCTTTGCCGAGCCTGTAGCCTCCTACATCACCTCATGTGCAAGGAATTAAATCATGTGCCTCTATTACGGGCTTCTGCCTCTATAATTGTTCAAAATGGTTCAATTGGCTCTGAGCACTATGGGACCTAACATCTGAGGTCATCAGTCCCCTAGAACTACTTAAACCTAACTAACCTAAGGACATCACACACATCCATGCCCTAGGCAGGATTCGAACCTGCGACCGTAGCGGTCGCGCGGTTTCAGCCTGTAGCGCCTAGAAGCACTCGGCCACAGCGGCCGGCGCTATAATTGTAATATTTTGTTTTATTCTCCTCTTTTTTGAAAAAAAGAGACGTCATCCTATTTCGTGTTTTAATTCATGTGAGCTTAGGAGCTTCACTCTGTTTGCTTGCTGTGAACAGGTCTTGCCCACGCTCTTAAATTTTCTTAAATTTCATCAACTGGCGCTGGCCAAGTTTAAAGTTTTGAAGATCTGTGATTGGCTGTTTCTTGATTTGTTAAATTTCTTCTTTCTTGTTATCTGGCACTGGGCAAATTTTTAGTAAAGGGGCTTTTAGACGTAGAGGCAACATGTTAATGGGATGCATTTATAAAATTTCTTGATTACCCGTCATGTTCTTGGTTTTATACTAGTCAGGATCCCGTTTGTAGATACAGTGACTCACAAAAGTATTCGGTCACCAGTGTCATGTTTTATTTTTACTTCATTATATACAGACATCACATATTACAGCAGTAGTCTCGGCACAAAATTGTATAGGATTATGCATTAAATATCAGAACAGCATTTTCTTATTTTCAAACTTAACTCAAGCAACATAAACAGTAATACATAAAGAAACATGCCCACTATCACAGCCACAAACGTTTTCGGGCGGCAAGTATTACAATCACAACCTTGTACATTTTAATACCTTGTATGCAGTCCTTTAGCGTTTAGGTATGCTGTGAACGAGTTATCGCGTATAATCAGGACTTATTGTCGCCATCCTTCCAGTGCTCGTTTCCTTTGAAGCTTGTTTTGATGTCACTGGCGTTTGTCGTACTTTTCGCTTCAATTCACTCCAAAGATTTTCTATTGGATTCAAGTCTGGACTCTGAGGAGGGGTATCCAAAACCTCAGGGCAATTATACAGTGTCCATAGTCTCTCAGTATCCGCTTTATGCTTCGGATCATTGTCTTGATACAGTTTGAACTTCATCGAAAGCCCGAAACAAGTAGCACTTAGTGATAAGTTCTCTTTTAGGATGTTCAGATACTTACGCTTGTCCATTGTACCTTCAGTGAATGCTAATTCGCCTACTCCAGATGACGACATGGAACCCCAAATCATGACACCGCCACCACCGTGTTTAACTGCGGGTTTCAGATGCTTCGACTGAAATTCTGCGCGTGGTTTTCTCCAAGTCATAGGTCTTCCGTTTGAGAAGAACATCTGCACCTGACATTCATTGACAAAAATTACTTCGTCCCACCAAATGATACTTTTATTTACGTGCTGCTTCGAGAAGTCCAGTCGTTGCTTTCTGTTCCTCTCATTTATCATAGGCTTCTTCCTGCTTACTCGACCATTGTACACCTCTCATCTGATAATTCGTCGGACTGTTTCAGGGTGCACATCCTTCCCATATCCCTGTTGCGCTGCGACAGCAATTTTCGTTGCCGACAAACTTGGATTTGTTTTAATTTTTCTTATTACTCCGCTTTCTTTTCTTCTACTCAGCTTCATTGGTCATCCCGTTTTTGGTTTATCTTCAATTCTATCTTCTCTGTTGAATCTTCGTATAATGTCACCTACAGTACTCTTACCCATTTCTAACAATGCGGCAATCTGTCTTTCGGAACGTCCTTTAGCGTGAAGGAAAATAACAAGTTGTCTCTTTTCAAGTGACGTATTGTTTCCTTTTCGCGCCATCGTACTGTGCACCATGCGTGTTAACAGCACGGAAACGCAGCACAGAATGAGCCTGCTCGGTCGACAGCTAGCACCTCCGCCGCCTATACGACGTGTGCCCGAATATAAAGTGACTGCATGTTGTATTGCAATGCAAATGTGCCTTGCACGTAGTTAATTATATTATACAGCGACCTACTTGTGGTACATTGTCAGATAATATTCACATTACAGAATGGACCGGCAAGTGCTTCTCGTAGGCCTCAAATGTTCGAAGAGAACTTCACATTTCAAGAACAATGAGGTTGGTCGAATACTTTTGTGCTTCACTGTATGAATTGTGGTATAAGGTTCTAGAATACTAGCTGGTCTTCTTCATCATCATAATTATGCCGCTTGTTGCCGCTGATGGTTTTTTCCCCTTTTTTCAAATGTTCCTTTCGACGTGCTGGCATGCCTGAATCAACATTGCATCGTTTTTCTTAGTAACACAGGTGCTGCAGTATCCTATACAGGCTTTCTATCATCAAAATCTGATCACGAAAAAAGTGTAATTGAAAGTTTTATTCATACTCATACACTGAAAACAAAAACCGCACCTACCAGAAACAATTAATGAAGAGTAATGAAATTTCGGGAATACATTTGTCAAGGCAACTTACTTAACTAACACTGTAAGATCACAGATTAATGCAAGCTTGAGACAAACCAGTGCAAATGTGAAATGATGGTACTTTAATAACCGGTATAACCGCAACAATGTTGAATACAAGCACGCAAACATGCATACACTGCACTGTGCAGGTGCTGGATGTCAGTATGGGAGATGGAATTCAATGCCTGTTTCACTTGGTCGGTCAGTACAAGTACGGTTAGTTCGGTTTGTGAATCGTCCTGGAGTTGTCGTCCCACATGTGCTCGAATGGAGACAGATCTGGTGATCGAACAGGCCAAGACAGCATGTCGACACCCGATACAGCACGTTGGGTTACAACAGTGGCATGTGGCGAGCGTTATCCTATTAGAAAACACTGTGGTGTCACCGCCAGACACCACACTTGCTAGGTGGTAGCCTTTAAATCGGCCGCGGTCCGTTAGTATACGTCGGACCCGCGTGTCGCCACTATCGGTGATTGCAGACCGAGCGCCGCCACACGGCAGGTCTAGAGAGACTTCTTAGCACTCGCCCCAGTGGTACAACCGACTTTGCTAGCGATGGTTCCCTGACAAAATACGCTCTCATTTGCCGAGACGATAGTTTAGCATAGCCTTCAGCTACGTCATTTGCTACGACCTAGCAAGGCGCCATTATCAGTTACTATTGATATTTATTCATGTACCGTCAAGACCGACGTTCTTCATTAACGGATTAAAGTTAAGTATTCCACCAGCTACGTCCGTTTTTCTAAATTCTAATTTCCTTGTCCTGTTCCAGACCTCACGCCAGCCTGCGTGGGCTAAAACGCGTGCCTTTCGGCCTCCTCTAGTAACACGGTGTTGGCTCTCCTGCCAACCAAAACAAACACCACATGGAATGAGTGCATCAACTGCAGCGCAACGGGTCAAACCACCAGACTGACGTAGAAATTTGCAGCCAGGCTGCGGGGAATGAACACAAGAATTCTCCTGCTGTCATAAGAAATCGCACCCCAGACCTTAACTCCAAGTGTGGATCCAGTGTGTGTGTAGCATGCAGACAGGTTGGTGCTGCAGGCCCTCAACCGGCCTCCTCCTAACCAACATACGGCCAATACTGGCACCGAGGCAGGATCAACTTTCATCAGAAAAAGCATCGGATCTCCACCCGTCCCTGGAGTGAACTCTCTCTTGGCACCACTAAAGTCGCAAATGGCTGTAGTTTGGGGTCTACTTCTACACTTGCATGACTAGTCTGTAAATCACACTGTTATTCCACTAGCAAACATAACACGAAAAAATCGAACATTTAATTTTTCCGTGCGAGCTCTGATTTCTCTTATTTTATTATGATGAGCCTTTCTCCCAATGTGGGTCGGCGTCAACAAAATATTTTCGCATTTGGGGAAGAAAGTTGGTGATTCTATTTTGTCCAAAACTGACATAGTGAGACCGTCGCTGTGTGCAATTAATGCAGGCTGATTCTTGCAAAGAAGAAGACAGCAACCAGCCACTATTAATACTGCTATTTATTTAAGTAAATAGCGCCGTAACCGGTTTCGAACTGGCAAGTTCATCATCAGACGGTTGTTCACATGATTTGCAAGATACACTTTACATAACCCTCATTTTTCGATTTTTATTCTTCCACTGTGGCGAAATATTCTTGGTGTGTTGGTGCCATCGAAAATTCCGTGCGATTTTGTTGCGAAGTTGCAGGATTGTATTTTTCAAATATTCCAAAATATATGCAGCACTTATGTAATTTGTACATCACCATATTGTGCAAAGCACCACACACACACACACACACACACACACACCACATACACACACACACACACACCAAAAAGCATTCGTCACATGTGAAGTAATCACAAAGACTGCAGATTTACAAATAAAACAGTGTGACTGTTGTATTTGTAAATCTGCAATTTTTTGTGATAAGTGTGATTGTGGCAGTGTGACTGGTTGTATTTGTAAATCTGCAATCTTTTTGATAACTTCACATGTGACGAATACTTTTTGGTGTGTGTGTGTGTGTGTGTGTGTGTGTGTTTGTGTTTGTGTGTGTGTGTGTGTGTGTGTGTGTGGTGCTTTGCACAATATGGTGATGTACAAATTATATAAGTGCTGCATATATTTTGGAATATTTGAAAAACACAATCCTGCAACTTCGCAACAAAATCGCGCGGAATTCTCGATGGCACCAACACACCAAGAATATTTCGCCACAGTGGAAGAATAAAAATCGATAAATGACGATAATGTAAAGTGTATCTTGCAAATCATGTGAACTGCCGTCTGATGATGAACTTGACAGTTCGAAACCGGTTACGGCGCTATTTACTTAAATAAATAGCAGTATTAATAGTGGCTGGTTGCTGTCTTCTTCTTTGTAAGAATCAACCTACATTAAGTTGGTGATTACGTAAGAAGATCCCTCCGCAACGAGAAACGCCTTTGTTTTAATTATGTCCACCCCTGATCCTGTATGATGTCCATGACACCCTCTCCCTGTTTCTCGACAGTCCAAAACATGCTGCCCTTCTTTGAACTTTCTCGAAGTACACCGTTAATCCTATCTGGTAAGGATCACAGAATGTGCAGCAGTACTCCAAAAGAGGACAGACAAGGATAGTGTAGGCAGTCTAATAGATCTGTTGCATCCTCTAAGTGTTCTACCAATAAAACGGAGTCTTGGTTCGCCTTCCCCGCAACATTCTCTACGTGTTCTTTCTAATTTACGTTGCACGTAATTGTAATTCCCAGGTATTTAGTTGAATTTATGATCTTTAGGTTTGATTGATTTATCGTGTAACCGAAGTTTAACGGATTCCTTTTATCACTCATGTGGATTACCTCATACTTCCCATTATTTACTGTCAATTGCCCATTTTTGCACCTTACAGATATTTTATGTAAAACGTTTTGGAATTGGCTTTGGTCTGCTGATGACTTTACTAGACTATAAAAAACAGCATCATCTGATAAGAATCTAAGATAGCTGCTCAGATTGTTTCCTAATCGTTTATGTAGATAAGGAACAGCAGACGACCTATAACTCTACCTTAGGGAACGCCAGAAATCAGAGAAGTAACTTCTGTTTTACGTGATGACTTTCCGTCAGTTACTACGAACTGTGACCTCTCTGACAGAAAATCACGAATTCAGTCACATGACTGAGACATATTCCATAAGCACGCAATTTGATTACAAGCCGCTCGTTAGACACGGTGTCAAAAGCCTTATGGAAATCTGAAAATACGAAATTAATATGAAATCTGTTTGCCTTCATCCTCCCTACTGTGGGCGTATATGTAGTCATCATTTACGCAAAAAACATTATTTGCTAAAAACACATTAGGTAAAATACATGTAGCAGACTTTTAAAATTGATAACTATCATAGATTTCTAGGACCTACTGTACTTCAGTAGCCAGTTGTAATAATGACTGTGTGGACGATGTGGCCTATTCTACACTTTATTTTAGATCTAGGTGACGATATTGTGCTAATTATATTTATATGTTTTGACGATGCCATTATGGCCTTATCACTCAAGGACATGGTGTAAAAAGGTACGTTTTACTGAATTTTATCTCTACATTTCCCTGGTTGCATGATAGTATATTGTGATACGTATTTCTGTATTATGCTGAAAGACACACTGCTCACTAGGTGTATATATTTGTATATTGTAGATCTGAGGATGGTCATTACGGACTGAAACCGGTCATCGTCTAAAGAACTAATATTGTGATCAAAGACTGGAATAAAAAACATTTGATTGAGACAAGCATCTAGAGATGTTGTCGAGTCCCCTACACTCACTGACTCAATGACCGTGACGGCCATATTAGAGTAAATACAGCTCGCACAGAGGCATTTAAGCAGTCATTCTTCCCACGATTCATACAAGATTGACACTTGGAATAAACCTGAACATGTGGCACCACGTTAAGTACTCTCTGCTACGCACTTCACAGTTGTTTACAGATAATGTATGTAGATCAACGTTCGTCAGTAGTCTGCTCCTTCATTATCAATAGCTAAGGAATAAAAAATAAACCAAAGATTTAGGAACGTAGTTCTCTGTTTGATGTTTGTAGATAAAATATTTTAGTAATGTGCCGAAAGAAACGTTCGGAATTGGTTGGTTCAAATGCCTCTGAGCACTATGGGACTTAACTTCTGAGGACATCAGTCCCCTAGAACTTAGAACTACTTAAAACTAACTAACCTAAGGACATCACACACATCTATGCCGGAGGCAGGATTCGAACCTGCGACCGTCGCGGTCGCGCGGTTCCAGACTGTAGCGCCTAGAACCGCTCGGCCACCTCGGCCGGCCAATGTTCGGAATTCATTTGTCTATTAGCTGTGGCTATCGCGTGAATAATGTTATCTCTGGTCTTTGCAGGACACGTACTACTCAGAAGCTATAAACAATTATATATGAAATATGAGTTCTACAAGGACGCAGAATATTGAAATTATTTTTTTGATGTGTACGGTATTTGGCTAATGATTGTAATCTTCAATAACGCAAAAATGATCAAGTAATTTAATTATTGTCGGTGATTCCGACGTTCCTGGAATATACTTGATAGGTAAATGAATGATTTTACTCTACTGAAGACTTCCTTAAGGGTGTCACAAATGAACTTCACTTCTTTTGAGAATGAACAGCAATTAAACTACAGACATTATTTTCTAACCATACATGGCAGCCTGTGTAACTATTTTATTACTTTCTCGTTTTCAATGCCTTTGGTATTCACTTACATGTTTAGTGTTTTGATCTCGTAATTGCTCAGTTACGTAATAATTTATTGTTAGTGTCATTTTCTTGTACTTAGTGAAGTTTGCCTAAGTTGTTTACTGTTATGATTTTATTTAACTTTGAGGACACCGATAGCTTGTAACGTACTTGGATGTGAGGAAAGCAACTCTATTTGTATTCCTCGATCCTAACAGGCACTGTCTTCTGATAAAAGAGTCTTACATGTAGACTTCTTTCCTCATCCATTATTTTCAGTATTAATTCATTTCACAGTTCATCTGCCCATTTATAAATATTTTTCGGTAGCACCGTATTTGAAAGGATTCCACTTTCTTCTTCCCCAGTTTTCCAATTTCCACGTTTCGGTTCGATACGATGATGCAGCCACACGTACACTCTGAAGAACTTCTTCCTCTCTATCACACTAATACCTGATGCCGTTAGAGATCTTCTACTGAAGAACTCTTTCTTCGATTGTGCCTGCGTACTTCTGACATCTTCCCTGCTTTGGGCATCGCTGTTTAGACCAGAGAACTCTTCGTCTCGTGTAATGTCGTACGTTAGAAAGTTCGGCAACAGACTAACAAGGAAGAGTATTTTTGTCTTGCTCTCGTGGATGCCGTGGGTGGCTCTATTGGAGTTCCTTTCTCGTAGTTGCCATTGTGCATAATGGTCCGCGACCTTCTAGCCGTACGCACAAAGCACGCCAGCAGGGAAGAACACGTGGCCGCCACGTGTCTGCCGGCCTATTGTCGTCGCAGTCTGCGATCCCTGCCATACAATACGCTGAGCGAGTTCCGTTGTTAATGCGCACCAAGTTCCTGCACTCATATTAGCCTCGGTCTCCTTTTGCTGCTTCGTATGGAAATATTCCCTCGTAACCGCCTTCCATCACTCCGTGCCTTTGAAACACTACCGTTCTTCAGGACCGTTAACGGGAGGTAATTGATTTTTCCAGCAAAAAGCAGACTTCGCCTGAATGTCGCCCTTCACTGGTGTTCTGTGAAATAAAGTGGTCTTCGAAAATGAAACAGTAATTTGTCAATGTTCTATCTCTGTTTACGACGTTCTGTCTTCTCGTGATATGGATTATCTTTAGCACCGCTCAGTGACTGGCTTTCGTATTTGGGACCATTTAAACATTTTAAGGAGAAATGACTTATGTTTAAAAAGGTTCTAGAATCTTAAAAATTTCTTTCAACGCTAATAAAATAGAAAACCATATATTCAGATGTTGGTTGCAATTAGAGATTGTTATTTTATTTGTTTCTAGAAGATCCCAACGGCCTTCATCACATCAATCCTTCATTGACTTCAGTAGGAGTATTCATTTCTGATTGAAGAATAAAGTAAATCTCTGTGACTGTAAAACATTCCAACCTTAAAAAAATCTGAACGCTCACTGAAGAAAGCATTCGTGTTTGGCAGACGACACGCATTTTTTTCTGCATAAGCGAAGGAACATGGTATTAGAATGTACATAGCTTAATTTACCGTAGTGACTTGCTAAATACACTACTGGCCATTAAAATTGCTACACTACGAAGATGACGTGCTACAGACGCGAAATTTAACTGACAGGAAGAAGATGCTGTGATATGCAAATGATTAGCTTTTCAGCGCATTCACACAAGGTTGGCGCCGGTGGCGACACATACAACGTGCTGACATGAGGAAAGTTTCCAACCGATTTCTCATACACAAACAGCAGTTGACCGGCGTTGCCTGGTGGAACGTTGTTGTGATGCCTCGTGTAAGGAGGAGAAATGCGTACCATCACGTTTCCGACTTTGATAAAGGTCGGATTGTAGCCTATAGCGATTGCGGTTTATCGTATCGCGACATTGCTGCTCGCGTTGGTCGAGATCCAATGACTGTTAGCAGAATATGGAATCGGTGGGTTCAGGAGGGTAATACGGAACGCCGTGTAGGATCCCAACGGCCTCGTATCACTAGCAGTCGAGATGACAGGCATCTTATCCGCATGGCTGTAACGGATCGTGCAGCCACGTCCCGATCCCTGAGTCAACAGACGGGGACAACAACCGTCTGCACGAACAGTTCGACGACGTTTGCAGCAGCATGGACTATCAGTTCGGAGACCATGGCTACGGTTACCCTTGACGCCACATCACAGACAGGAGCACCCGCGATGCTGTATTCAACGACGAACCTGGGTGCACGAATGGCAAAACGTCATTTTTTCGGATGAATCAGGGTTCTGTCGCATCCGTGTTTGGCGCCATCGCGGTGAACGCACGTTGGAAGCGTGTATTTATCATCGCCATACTGGCGTATCACCCAGCGTGATGGTACGGGGTGCCATTGGGGTTAAACGTCTCGGTCACCTCTTGTTCACATTGACGGCACTTTGAACAGTGGGCGTTACATTTCAGATGTGTTACGACCCGTGGCTCTACCCTTCATTCGACCTCTGCGAAACCCTACATTTCAGCAGGATAGAGCACGACCGCATGTTGCATGTCCTGTACGGGCCTTTCCGGATGCAGAAAATGTTCGATTGCTGCCCTGGCCAGCACATTCTCCAGATCTCTCACCAATTGAAAACGTCCGATCAATGGTGGCCGAGCAACTGGCTCGTTACAATACGCCAGTCACTACGCTTGATGAACTGTGGTACAGTGTTGAAGCTGCATAGGCAGCTGTACCTGTACACGCCATCCAAGCTCTGTTTGACTCAATTCCCAGGCGTATCAAGGTCGTTATTATGGCCAGAGGTGGTTGTTCTGGGTACTGATTTTTCAGGATCCATGCACCCAAATTGCGTGAAAATGTAATCACATGTCAATTCTAGTATAATATACTTGTCCAATGAATACCCGGTTATCATCTGCATTTCTTCTTGGTGTAGCAATTTTAATGGCCAATAGTGTACTATGCCATAAGTTGGCATCTCTTTGCTTGTGTCGTGGGATTGGCGTATCTTCGCGATGTGAGGACTGGCTTGACACTAACGCCATCGAGAGGCATTGGTAAGAACAGAGAAGGCCTGGCGGGCAGTCAGTTGGAGCGAATTGTGAGGAATACGTGTGCGACCAGCATCAGCGATTGGTACGACGTGCTGGATGGCCATTAAAAAGGTGCCGTTAGGAGTTGGCTGACGGACGATGCGCCCTGTGTGTGGGAAGCATTTTATGTATGTGAAAACGGACGATGGTTTGGCAGATGAATATACTGGTGCTACTGGTTAAAAGCTCCGATACTACAGAATACTACACAAGTTACGACAATAGCCTGCAAGGTAAGATCATGGCCTCTCCACATATTTGCAAACACTAGGTTATTTAAGAGTCGTATTCAAGAACTAAAATGTGAGCGAAACTCTTAGGGGAAATACTAGATTAGCAGGTGCTCCGTCGCATTTACTCGTCGTCACTATGTTAGAGCTTGTGTATCACAGACCGGGTTATTCACACACTTACAACAAGGTTTATCTTCAATGTTACGCCAAGGAGAAAGGGATATACGTTAATTTGAGACAACGTTTTCCAGAATTTTGAGGTAATCGTGTTTCGTTTATCCCTATCTAGTAGATACTTTTGAACTTGAAACTTTTAGCTGAGGACCGGAGCATGTAGAGGAACTACAGCTCAAGTTTAAAAAATAGTTGACTATTTGCAGCGTAGATATATACCCAGTAGAACAGTTCATGATGAGGGGGGGACTCTTCGTGGTATACAGTTACAGTGTAGAAGTTTCTAATGTACAGCGGGTATTGCATAATAGGTATAAAACAAATCAGAGAACTATAGATGCGGAGATGTTGAATGCAACGCGTTCGGTTGTCGAGACAGAATGCATGTAACCTTCACTGACTACTGTGGCAGAATGATCTTTCAGAAAACCCAAAGAAATTTTGCTCGTTTGTAAAAGTTGTTAGTGGCGCCAAATTTAGTGTCCAATCACTCACGGACGAGACAGTAACTGGAACTTAGCTTAGGAAAGTAAAAGCAGAAATGCTTAATTTCATATTCACATGTTACTTTACAAACGAAAATCCAGGAGTATTGCCCTAATTTAATTCTGGCACCACTTCAAATATGTGTGAAACGGATATCATTGTCAACGGTACTGGTTAATAAGTGGAAAAGCCCCAAGGCCCGATAGAATCCCTGTCAGATTCTATGCCCATTTCGCAGCTGAGACAGCCGCTCCGTTAACAGCACTGTGCACACAATTAAAGGACCACCTTCTTGAAACCCCGTAATCACCTCCCATTTCGATACATAATATAGAAATTTGGCTAAAAGGAGCCTACAATCATCACCTACAACGATGCAAAACTTGGTGCCTGAAATCTCACCCTCGTGGTTGGCACTTCGAACAGCAAGAAGCCGACACGTGCGAAAAAAAGGCCAGAGCGCAGAAGTGCATTTGAGACATTGGCACCAAATTCTACCAGAATTCTGTCCAACGCGACCCTGCACGCGTTACACGATGGGAAGGTCGTTACATCACCTCTTATACGCATTATCCCCTTCTTTCGACGCCTCCGCAATGGAGACAGCCAAAGTTGATATCACTCAGTTTTCTTCTGCATGGCTGAAGAAAAGATTTCAGACACAACGGCCGCTCAGAATCGACACGAAAAGTCCTTGGTGGATAGCATGAGATCATCAATGAATGCCTCCCCCCCCCCCTTGCCGCCCCTTCGCTTGGAGTGTTGATTCCCAACGCATTTCGCAGTCCAAAATTACAGTTCGCAGTGCGTTGAGCAATGTAACTAAGCTCTTGGCAACCTTTGACACTGCTGACACCCTCGGACGTTTCAACCATTCTGTAAGGACCTCATGGGCCAGCAGCCCCACTGAACGTGAAGGCATACCTTTGGAATGTGGTGCGACAACAATTTTTACTGTGCTGCACAGGATGGAACCACTACAGACAGTCCAAAACTAGACGACGAAATTTAAACTCAATCCGAGTGTGAAAGTACTAACAGTAATCTCAGACTTTTCGCAGATGATGCAGTTATCGACACTGAAGAGCCAAAGAAACTAGTACACCTTCCTAATATCGTGTTGGGCATGGACTCGTCTGATGTCTGAAGTAGTGCTGGAGGGAACTGACTCCATGAATCCTGCAGGTCTGTCCATAAATCCAAAAGAGTACCAGATGGTGGCCATTTCTTCTGAACAGCCCGTTGCAAGACTTCCCAGATATGCTCAATAGTGCTCATATCTGGGGAGTTTGGTGGCCAGCTGAAGTGTTTAACCTCAGAAGAATGTTCCTGGAGCCACTATGTATTAATTCTGCACGTGTGGGGTGTCGTACTGTCCTCCTGGAATTGATCAAGTCCGTCGGAATGCACAATGCACATGAATGGATGCAGGTGAGCAGACAGGATGCTTACATACGTACACCTGTCGGTCGTATCTAGATGTATCAGGGGTCCCATATCACTCCAACTGCACACGCCCCCACACCATAGCAGAGCTTCCACCAGTTTGAACATTCCCCTGCTGACATGCAGGGCTCATAGATTCATGGGTTGTCACCATACCCGTAAATGTCCATCCGCTGTCGTCCGACCAGACAACATGTTTCCAGTCATCAACAGTCCAATGTCGGTGTTGACGGGACCAGGCGAGGCGTAAAGCTTTGTGTCGTGCAGTCATTAAGGATATACGAGTGGGCCTTTGGCTCCGAAAACCAGTATCGATGATGTTTCGTTGAATGGTTCGCACGCTGACACTAGCTGATGACCCAGCACTGAAATCTGCAGCAATTTACGCAAGAGTCCTTCTATCACGTAGAAAGATTCTCTTCAGTCGTCGTTGATTCCGTTCTTGCAAGATCTTTTTCCTTCCGCAGCGCTGTAGGAGATTTGATGTTTCACCGGAGTCCTGATGTCGTTGCCATGAAAATGTCAAAGCACCTATCTTGTAATAGATTATTACAAGAACAGCACACCACGAACAACGTGAAATGGTCATACCAGAAAATCCCCACTTCATTGCTACTTGTGAAATGCTGCGTCCCATCGGTTTTGCGCCAACTATAATGCCACGTTCAAATCCACTTTTGATCTGCTGTTGTAACAGCAGTAACCGATCTAACAACTGTGCGCCGGCCGGTGTGGCCGAGCGGTTCTAGGCGCTTCAGTCTGGAACCGCGCAACCGCTACGGTCGCAGGTTCGAATCCTGCCTCGGGCATGGGTGTGTGTGATGTCCTTAGGTTAGTTAGGTTTAAGTAGTTCTAAGTTATAGGGGACTGAGGACCTCAGATGTTAAGTCCCATAGTGCTCAGACCCATTTTTTCTTACAACTGCGCCAGAAACTTTTTGTCTCATATAGCCATTGCCGACGGCAGCGCCGTATTCTGCCTGTTTACACATCTCTGTATTTGAATAGGCATACCTATTCCAGTTTCTTTGGCGCTTCGGTGTATAACGTAGTATAGCCTGAAAGAAACTCTACAAATATTTAGTCAGATCTTCAAGCTGGTGCAAAGATGTCTTTACATGTTCAGAAAAGTGAAATTTTGTACTTGGCAAAAAAAAAAAAAAAAAAAAAAAAAAAAAAAAAAAAAAGAAAGAAATGTAGTATGTAGTGCCCTATGACAATAATATCAATGAGTCACAACGGGAATCGGGAAACTCGTACAGTTACCTGGTTGCATCACTTTGTGGGAACATGAGATGGAACGATCACATTTGCTCAGTCGTGGATAAAGCATGTGGTAGACTTTGGTTTATTCATAGAATACTAGGAAAATGCAATTAGTCTTCATACGAGATTGCTCACAAATCAATCGTGCGACCCATCCTAGAATATTGCTTAGGTATGTGGGACCCGTAATAGACAAGATGCACGGAGGATATTGATCGAAATATAGAGTGCAGCTCGAATGGTCGCTGGTTTGTCCGACAAGTGGGAGAGTGTCGCAGAGATGTTGAAAGGACTGAACTGGCAGATGGATGTAAACCATCAAGAAGAAACCTTATTAACAAATTTTCAGGGACAGCTTTGAATGATGGTTCTAGGGATGCACTGCAGTCCCCTACACATCGCTCCTGTAGGGTTGTTGAGGACGAGATTAGATTAATTGTGGCATGAACTGAGGCACTGAAAGAAACATTCTTCCCGAGCGCTATACGTGAATGAACATGAAAAATCCCTAATATCTGTTTCATTGAGTCGTACCGTGCGCCATGCACTTCAGTGGTTTGCGGGGTATGGATGAAGATCAAGATGGAATGTGAAAAACAGATGGCGGGGGAAGTGAAACAGCCGGCCGGGGTGGCCGAGCGGTTCTAGGCGCTGCAGTCTGGAACCGCGCGAGCGCCACGGTCGCAGGTCCGAATCCTGCCTCGGGCATGGATGTGTGTGATGTTCTTAGGTTGGTTAGCTTTAAGTAGTTCTAAGTTCGAGGGGACTGATGACCTGAGATGTTAAGTCCCATAGCGCTCAGAGCCATTTGAACCATTGTTTTTTTTTTTTTTTAAGTGAAATAATACCTTCGTGGCAGGAGCTTCAGTGGTCGTTGCCATGAAAATGTCAAAGCACCTATCTTGTAATAGATTATTACAAGAACAGCACACCACGAACAACGACCTTTACGTCGATTCCATGTTTTTTGTTTAATATCAGCGAGTTTCGTTGTATGTCTGCTCAGACCCGGTGACATTTCAAGAGAAGGAGATACTTTGCTTTATTCTTATATTCGTTTCTGGCTTTTATTTCTGGCAAACAGAAGGAGCGATATTACAGACGCAGAGCAACTGCGAAACAAATGTCACAGTTGTCAGGAGAAGGCCAGGCGGTAGGGGAGCAATAAGTTTTATCCGTTTCCGTGACACGAGATCCGTATAAATAGCTTCCAGGACGGAAAGCATACTCTTGTACCAGGGTTTCGACAGCAGTTGGTGGCCCAAAGTGCACTGTCGTCATCCGTGAATACTAACAAAACATTGTCAGTCGTTTCGTATTTGTTCCTGTCGAACCACGAAATGTTTATCTGTCTTAGCAGTGCAAAGAGCTCTCTTGGTTTTAAGTGTACGAAACCAGATTCGAAACGGTATTTTTTAAACTTCTGTTCGCAAATAAAGGGTATCCCGTAAAGAAGGCAATTTTTAATTTACTAATAAAACACATAATTTGTTTGAAAACTATTTGTATTTTTACGTCAATATCAAACACAAAGATGGCGATTAATCATGAAACAAATTATAAGTCAAATATTCTGCACGGCTTCGTGTGCACACGTAAACACTGTGGACGATTGTAGAGCTCGAATTTGACCCCAGTTCTGATCGCCATTGCGAGAGATGAGACGAGCAGGGAATCTTTCTCTAAGCGACCTTTTTGTTTCAACTGCAGTATGGCAGGTTGCCCCATCCTGTTGGAACCACATATGTTCCACATTCAATTTTTGCAGTTACAGCCATAAAAACTGTGTTATCATATGGTGATAACGGTCACCAATCACTATCACTCAATTAGTCCGCCAATCCATAACCCGCACTAAACAGTGTCTCGTTCTGGATGAAGACACTTTTGACGGACCATGCGAGAATTCTCTGTGCCCTAAATCCGACAATTTTGTCTATTCACATCACTATTAAGCTGGAAGTGTGCTTCGTCATTGAAGACAATTTTCTTGTGAAAATCAGTATCGAATTCTTGTTTTGTGGATACCCAATCGGCAAATGTTCCACACTTTAGATGGTCCATCAGCACCAGCTCTTGTGCTAGTTGAGTTGTAAAAGATGCAAATACAGAGCTTTTGTTAAAATTCGATGCAAACTGCTTCTCGGAATGCCTAACTTTTGAGAACGGCGGCGAACAGACTTTATTGAGCTCGTAGCGACTCTCACACTGACAAGAGCGACGTTCTCTACCGATCGCCGAGAACGAGGACGTCCAGGTGATCTGATGTTCACTATCGATCCCATATCTTCTTACCGGTGTCTGCACTGTTGACACATTAGGCGCATTTTGTCTACCAAAAATTGCACGAAGTCTTCGAACGGTCTCTGCATAGCATTCAAGGTACTTGAAATGCACTTTCAAAATCTGGATGCGTTGATCCATCGTGTATCGCTCTATTTTAACTGATAACGATACGTACTAATGCCAACTGACAATGACAGTGGGTAATCGCAATATCAGCAGCTGACAACCGCTTAAATTTCAGGCCCAGCAACCTAACAAACTGAAAGAGGCACTCATTTTAAAAATTGGGACACTCTTTTGTTAAAAGGTTAAAGAGGAAACCTTACAAAAGGAGATATACTTGTATCAGCCAACAAGGTATTAATAGGTGAGCACGTACACATGGTAGACAAACATTTCAGGATCAAGGTTGGTGGCACACGTGAAGGAGTTCACACTAGATCAGAAAATTAGTATTGTGGCTTCGATTCCATTTTTTTTTAATTGTCTTCCAGTAGATTTTTTGGAGGTATTTCTGTTATGACATTATTTCTACGCCACAATGTTACTGGCTTACAGGAGGGAATTCGCTGAAATACATATGACATTTCATGAACTACATGGAACGCGACAGCCGGCCGCTGTGGCCGAGCGGCTCTAGGCGCTTCAGTCAGGGACCACGCGGCTGCTACGATCGCAGATTCGAATCCTGCCCCGGGCATGGATGAGTGTGATGTCCTTAGGTTAGTTAGGTTTAAGTAGTTCTAAGTCTATGGGACTGATAACCTCAGATGTTAAGTCCCATAGTGCCATTTGAGTTTTGGAACAAGACATGTTTTGCCTACATGTAATGCAGATTGGATGCTGAGTATTATTACACTTACTAAAGTGCAATCAAACACTCTTTATTATACAGTAACGATAAATACACAGTTATGATTTAATAGTTCACAAAGCCAGCCCTCGTCGCGTCGTTGTATATTGGAAGATACACACCAGGAGAAGAATCCAGATAGACTGTATCGTGTCCATCAGCATCTGTGTATTCCGAATCCAAAGATTTGTCAAAGTGAGGTCCAATAAGCAGCCAGATCACGTAAGCACAGCATCAGCAAACTAGATACTACAGCACAGTACGATATGTAGGGAGTTCATACAGACAAGGGGGCCAGTTTTATTTCCTGCATGGCATCAGAGACCAGGCCGAGGTAGTTGTTTACGGGCACATCTTTTCTGCCATAGGCCAACTTTCTAGCCGAGTACCTCGCAAACTATCGACCTCAGTCCCTGAGGACGCTGATATAGCGTCGTCGTCCCCCCCCCCCCCCCTTTCACTTTTACTGGTCTGTAGCATCGATGTATACTTATCGGTAGTGGGACCACTGTGCCAGTAGAGGGGTGGTATAGGTGGGCAGGCCAGCTAGGTATTTGATGTCCATCCCGAGGTCGGTTGGTATCTGTGGTTTTGCTGTGTCCTCTGCTTATGGCGGATCGCCGTCATGATGCCGGAGATGGAGTTCCAGTCTCTAGGTCCCCACTGTTAGCGATTGTTGGTAGAGGTGGAAAGGTGTCCCATGCCGTGGGGGAGCGGCCTCGACGCTGCTGGGGCTGCGGATGTTGGGCTGTCTCGGTCTGGAGTCTAAAGTTGTACCCAGCTGACTCTGGGGCCAGCGGTAGATGGTTTGAGGTGGAAGACGTACCAGCATGCCATCTGAGCGACTCTGACGGTGCCTGTTGGAGATCATGGAACTCTCTTGAAGGTGCGAGCCCAGAGAGCAGCAGCGGTGATGGCTGGACTGACTTGGATGTGTTGTACGCCACAGAAGCTCAAAGAATGCCCAGTGTCTGCAGCCATAAAGCAGTTCCACCAGACTGCATCTCTGGATTGGTGTGGTCCTGTAGGAGGCCACTCATACAGTCTACAGCGGATGCATTAAGCAACACAGGTACACACAGCTCTCACAACCCAATAATTCGGCTGTGGCAGAGCACTGCATCGACACCAGTTACCCAACGCGGTATGCAAATGTTGAGATTTTAGCTTCGATTTCATATTTTTGGGACTAGCTGATGAAGAAAGTAGTTAAAATTAGTTACTGCGAAGAATTTAATCAATAGAGATACACTGCTGGACATTAAAATTGCTACACTACGAAGATGACGTGCTACTGACGCGAAATTTAACCGACAGGAAGAAGATGCTGTGATATGCAAATGATAAGTTTTTCAGAGCATTCACACAAGGTTGGCGCCGGTGGCGACACCTACAACGTGCTGATGAGGAAAGTTTCCAACCGATTTCTCATACACAAACAGCAGTTGACCGGCGTTGCCTGGTGAAACGTTGTTGTGATGCCTTGTGTAAGGAGGAGAAATACGTACCATCATGTTTCCGGCTTTGAGATAAGTCGGATTGTAGCCTATCACTATTGCGGTTTATCGTATCGCGACATTGGTGCTCGCGTTGGTCGAGATCCAATGACTGTTAGCAGAATATGGAATCGGTGGGTTCAGGAGGATAATACGGAACGCCGTGCTGGATCCCAACGGCCTCGTATCACTAGCTGTCGAGATGACAGGCATCTTATCCGCATGGCTGTAACGGATCGTGCAGCCACGTCTCGATCCCTGAGTCAACAGATGGGGACGTTTGCAAGACAACAACCATCTGCACGAACAGTTCGACGAAGTTTGCAGCAGCATGGACTAGCAGCTCGGAGACCATGGCTGCGGTTACCCTTGACGCAGCATCACAGACAGGAGCGCCTGCGATAGTGTACTCAACGACGAACCAGGGTGCACGAATGGCAAAAGGTCATTTTTTTCGGATGAATCCAGGTCCTGTTTACAGCATCACGATGGTTGCATCCGTGTTTGCCGACACTGCGATGAACGCACGTTGGAAGCGTGTATTCGTGATCACCATACTGGTGTATCACCCGGCGTGATGGTATGGGGTGCCACTGGTTACACGTTTCGGTCACCTCTTGTTCGCGTTGACGGCACTTTAAATAGTGGACGTTACATTTCAAATGTGTTACGACCCGTGGCTCTACACTTCATTTGATCGTTGTGAAACCCTACATTTCAGCAGGATAATGCACGACCGTATGTTGCAGGTCCTGTACGGGCCTTTCTGGATACGGAAAATGTTCGACTGCTGCCCTGGCCAGCACATTCTCCAGATCACTCACCAATTGAAAACGTCTGGTCAATGGTGGCCGAGCAACTGGCTCGTCACAATACGCCAGTCACTACTTTTATCGTGTTGAAACTGCATGGGGAGCTGTACCTGAACACACCATCAAGCTCTTCTCGCGTCCGTCGGCCGTCGTGATTTAGTATATTATTATTGTTACTATTATATTTTGATTATTGCCGACTTACGTGGTGGGCCTTAATAAAAATGATATTTCATTCAATTTTGATTTACGATTAAATGCTCTTGTGAAGTTCTCCTTTTTAACAATATTAATCTTAAATTATTTGCTACGTTAATGAATGTTAGACTCGCTGATTCTTAAGACACGAGCATATAAGTTGGACAATGGAATAAACTTTTCATATTAATTTCCTCGGCTAGTCAGTTCACTTTAAAGCAAAAGATCTTTAGTTATTAATTACAATTGCGGCCCACACACGCGAGAGTATTTTTTCTAACCTCCGTTAACCATTGTATTGTAGTCGGAGTCCTGGCTCTGGCTCTCGGCTATGGTACTGAAAATAAGAATCTTAAAGCTACGTATTTTCTAAAACTTCGTGCGGCTGTGGAGAAAAATTTGTATTACGTTAATAGCGGGCGAGTATTTCGCTTCCGCTAAATTTTATAAGTTAATATCGCCACGTAATGGCACCGTTGGCTGCATCGGCCGCTGCGATTGTTGAACTGTAAATTACTTGAATGCAGGTTAATTCAAGGAAGGCATACATGAAATCTGGATCACCTCTTACAAATTAAAAGTGAAAAATGATATAAAATCAATATATTATCTGCTTAATTCGTACAAATATGCTCACATTTGCCAGCACTCGCAAGATGTCCGTCTACACACAACCAAGGCCGGCCGCGGTGGTCTAGTGGTTCTAGGCACTCAGTCCGGAACCGCGCGGCTGCTACGGTCGCAGGTTCGAATCCTGCCTCGGGCATGGATGTGTGTGATGTCCTTAGGTTAGTTAGGTTTAAGTAGTTCTAAGTTCTAGGGGACTGATGACCACAGATGTTAAGTCCCATAGTGCTCAGAGCCAGCCAAGCCAGCCAAGAGAAGAAGTGAAGACGACTAAAAAATTAACAAAAGAGCGTATCTTGTCGTCTCTTTAGATAATTTTGTTGTATTTCTTTGCACTCGAAACTTACACAGAGAAATTATTATTTTACGGGTACATTATAAAAAAAATCTGTATCATTCAAGTTTTAAATGTCTCTTCTTTATAAATACTGTTTTTTAAGTGTTTTCTTATTACCTCACTGGGGACGCTATACTCTGTTTGACTCAATGCCCAGGCGTATCAAGGCCGTTATTAAGGCCAGAGGTGGTTGTTCTTGGTACTGATTTCTCAGGATCTATGCACCCAAATCGCGTGAAAATGTTATCACATGTCAGTTCTAGTATAATATATTTGTCCAATGAATACACGTTTATCTTCTGCATTTCTTCTTGGTGTAGCAATTTTTATGGCCAGTAGTGTAGCTCTTAGCTCAGAGAAATCATGAATTCTGGCGCTTTCTTTAATAATCTTGGAAAGACGTCGCAGTAGTGGACCTCATAGTAATACATCGATATCCCAGCGTGGATTCAATTTATGTATTCTTTATGTATCTATGGCTACATGCGCATTGACGCGGTCCGCGTTATTAAAATCACGGGGCGAGTGCTGCAGGTGCATTCCAGTCTGTCGGCTCACTCTGAAGATAGCCGATAAGTATACGGCCGAAATATTAGGACAAGAAATGGAGTGTATGCGGTTGCACGCCCGAAATTTAATGGATCGTATATTTTACTGCCCTTTATTTATTTTTCCTGATTCCTAAGTCAAAGTTAAGAATTTCCCTATTACTTTAAATTCTGTACCAATCCTCAAATCTTCTTATAGTTTCATCACATAAAAAAAGGCAGCGTGTGTCATAACAACCACAAAGGTAGTTTTCACTTTTCTGTTTATGGGCGTTTTATTGAGATGCATTCAAATGACAGCAGTAGAATTTAGACAACTTCGTTCTTCTCTATATTTCTAATTTGTCTGAAGTACAAACAAACACTATAAATTCTGAAGATTTTGCAATCGAAAGTATCAAGATCTTATGACGAAAACAAAGGACAGTAAGCAAGATGGAGCTGTTTCAAGCTGCCCCACCTCCTGTCCAACCGGAAGTAGTCCGAGGGTCCGACAGAAGGGCACGAAAACTCCTGCTCTGGAAGATATCCTCCGTGACCAGAACAGCCTCGAAGCGATGAGCGGGCAGCCGAGGAGCGGCCAGAGTGGTACTAAAACCTGCCCGAAAGCTGTTTGCCAGATGTCGCGGCATCTCACAAAAGCTGCTGACTCAGGTCGCTGGGGACGGGCTTCCTCTCCTGTGTAACCACGGGAGAGCAGATCACCGGCTGCCGTCACCGTCTAGTGCCCGACACGCCCCTACACGCCGGCAGTAGCTTTGCTTGTCTTTGTCCGGAGCCAACGAAAATATTTCGTCTCCTCTAACATTGTGTCCCATTCCAGCTCAGGAAAAGGTACATTGTAAACTGTGCAATCATATTTCTGTAATTTCCATCATGCAGCGTCGCTACTGGTTTAACTGCCACTATGTCCTATATATCAAGAAATAAATGAACAAATAAATAAAATAAATCAAAATAAACTAAATGTAAAGAAATAAATAAAAAAATCAGCTTACAACAGTTGGCCGGTTTAATACATGAATCTGTTTAATTGAGTAACTATTTTATGTCACTTTGAAGATCCTGCAAGACTCCCAGCGTGACATGGACTCGAGAATGATCGATGGACTCGAAAATGATCCACATTGTAAGAACAATCTGACGCCCATAAACCCTGAAGAGTAGCAGCCACTTCGCTACATGTGCAGCGTCCTGAAATCCACACGCGAACAACTACGAATACTCAGGAATTAAGATTATCCATCATAGCTACTGTTTCTGTCAGTCTCCTAGCTACCCTTCTCTTCATTAAACTCTGTTTTTTCACTTAGCCATAAACCGTGCTATAGAAACAACTTTAACTCTAGAAAAATAGAGAAAGAGATTAATTTAATAAAAAAAGTGACCTGTAATAACGGATACGAACCAAGTATAGTAAACAAAATTTTTCAGAAGAGAACAAACAATAGAGGTACCCTCCTAAGACGACTGTAAAATCTGGAAATGTGAAAGTGAAAGCTACATTTCATTGACTCTCATAGGAAATTTGTCACATGGGATTAGGCAACTGAAGGTCAAAAAATATGGCTGTAAAGTAGCAGTCGCCACTGATAATAGCCAAAGGAAAAATTTAATTCATTACATTATAATCGCAAATGGCCCCTTATATAGTTCAGGTGTTCACATGATAACATGTTATGGATGTCCAGTACTTTACATCGGACAAATTGGAAGGGCATTTAATATTAGATACAAATAACTATCTTTTAGGTGGAAAAGCTACTAATGTGCGTAATTATACTTTCGGAGAACACTCGTTAACATCGGGTCATAATCCAAAAAGAGACGAAGAAACTGAGATCTTACATAAAGAAAAGGAAGGATGGAGATGAAATATATTAGAGGAATAGAGATTTTTAGACACACAATAGGAAAAGACTGCTTTCTTTTACGCGAACTGTTACAGTTGAGCAACACAGGTTTTCTTAACCGTTTCAAACCGTTACTACCCCGCTACGATATTACCGCACCTGGCCTCCGGTCGCCGCTATCGGAAACAGGCGGTGACATTACAATAAACGAGTGTAGCGGTGACTGAGGAAAACGCATTGCATTGTGAATGGTTTCGAGGCTGTTGTGCTCTCGTGAAATATCACGAATATAGCCGAACGAAGCGCCCTCACCGTCAGATGCAATAATATTGTGGCGTACTAATACCCGAGACTCTGTAATTACGATTCCACGGTACCCGTCTATCAACACTACTTCCTCTTCGGAAGTGTTGTTTACCTCATACACAATGTCGTAATATTTATCATTATTTTTCCTGAATGGTCTTATTCTTTGAAGGGCTTGTTTACCAAAAGAGGGCACTACTGTGTATCTTTTGTACGACGTATTCAGTGCTTTAATTTCCTGCTTAATTTTTCATGGAATGCCAGGTAATTTATTATTTTATCTAATGAAATTTTTATGCCTGCTCATTTTGAAAATTTCAGACTATTTGATGGTTTTTAAGTTTGATTTTAATTTACCTGTTATTACTTCATTACTGTTCTTTTATGTTGGTAACAACATGTATTTTTATTTGTATGTTACTACGCTATCTCGTTGCAGTAAATGATAAATATCACGTAACCGTGTTTTTTATTACGGCATCGACTCGCAACGTGAAGCTCGCTCTACGGTAGTCCACATAAGGACTGTAACTAGATACTACGCATTTACTTCGACGATCGCCTTTGTTCTACAGTCATAGGTATTGCACCCAAAGTTTTAATGAACTTTTAATGGACATTTTAATTACAATTATTGCATGTGACTTCAGCTGCTTAGCTTATGATTCATGTGACACGTTTTTTAACGTAATCAAGAAAAGTAATGGTTTCATTTTGGAATTGGGATTTTTAATTATCTTACATCATAATTGATAGATAAATCGTTGTTTGTTTTGAATTTGAAAGTTAAAAAAAAAGGCCTGTCAGATTTGGCTTTCCCATCGGTTTATGAAATTTATAAAATTGAATAGCGTAATGATGTCTCTGAGAAGGATGCCACTGACTACTTTCCGATGCCAGCCTAATCGTAGCTTGTACTCCGTTTTTAATTAGCTCGTCATAGTCGATACCTTAACCTCTGACGTATGTGACCTATCGAATACGGATATGTTATTACGGTGGTCCCTTGTTATTACCAGGAAGGAGGAGGGGACGTTCGGGAAAAGGTTTTCCACCATCTCTCTTTCCTTCACCTCCTTAAAAACCTATAACATCACACAACACGGCGTAATAGCTCATCACAGACATATTAGTATGCACGACTCACATACGTACTTGACACGTTAAGGGAAAAAGATCGCTGTTACTTTTGAATTTCAATATATTCACGATAATTACCGTACCGATAACGCTCTACGAGTTAGTTCACTTTTGTAGGTCCAACTATCACCCTACGGTAACACCCTGTACGGTCGCAGGTTCGAATCCTGCCTCGGGCGTGGCTGTGTGTGATGTCCTTAGGTTATTTAGGTTTAAGTAGTTCCAAGTTCTAGGACACTGATGACCTTAGAAGTTAAGTCCCATAGTGCTCAGAGCCATTTGAACCATTTTATCACTCTGTTCATATGCAACCTACCTACAAAACTAGAATAATAAGTTCAGCGCATGTATTTCTGCAGTTTTATCTCTTTTTCTTACCACATCCTTTTTCACTCACTAGATCGCCTCTGGCGGCATAGGATATTCATCATAACTTCATCCACACTTAGTCGTAGCTCCGAGAGAGTAAATGCGAGCGACATGATCTTTGAACGTTTACCGATTAGCGTGCTGAATTTGAGAAAATTTTACCAAACGTCTCGTCCTCTCAAGTTAGAAAATCTTCCGTTACACAAAGCAGGAAACCTCCATCTGCGAATAAAACTGCTGGTAATACGGGCGGGAAAGACAGTTTTATCGGAGGGCCTTGTTAACACGCGCTAAATATAAACGACCTTTAGCTTACTGCTAAAACCAGCGATTGTTCTTAAGTGGCTTTAATTGGTGACTCACAGCGCAGTAATCTTGTCATCTCTTTTGGTAAGGGAGCGTCATCTACGTAGCCAGTAATATGAGAGAGACAATACATCACCGAAATCGCTGCGGCGTCATGTGTGAATTGCCTGCGTACGAGACAATGAAACAGTTCCGTCAAAACGCACTCAGAAGGGAGGGAGTGAAATGTATCAACCAAACAATAATGGAAAATGTGATAGCCAACATTAGATACATCTGTCCCCACTGAATGAGAGGGTTTATGCCATTTTTAACGCAGGTACCCCGATATTGTACCTCTGACTGAAACAAAGGTTCCCCGAGCATGAATCGTTCCACGCGTTACCAACATGAAGTTAAATGTCCGAGTTCGAACGCGTACCAGTACGGCTGTTTTTTGGCAACTTAAATTAATTAAATTCACTTTGTAACGGAAAAGGAAGGTCAGTTTTCAATGTGTCGTCAAAAGTGGAGCACCAGATGAACTCTACCAGACTCGGTGAAGAAATGAGTCATGACCGTATTGAAGGTACTGGTATACTGATTTCAGGAAATAATGAAAATTGCCACTCTTGATTCCCGGGCGAGGATTTTCAGTACCCTACTTCCGAATAAGGCACAACGTGTCTTAACCATTCCACCATTACAAATCATCTCTCTAGTGTGTAAGCGATATACTCATCGGGGTGGTCGGTTTCCTGGTCACGCGTATTTCATCCATCAAACCCCTAGATTGACGTTTTAGGGTTGGTGAGGGCCGGCAGGTGTGGCCGAGTGGTTCAAGGCGCTTCAGTCTGGAACCGCGCTACCGCTACAGTCGCAGGTTCGAATCCTGCCTCGGGCATGGATGTGTGTAATGTCCTTAGGTTAGTTAGGTTTAAGTAGTTCTAAGTCTAGGGGACTGATGACCACAGATGTTGAGTCCCATAGTGCTCAGAACCATTTGAACCATTTGGTTGGTGAGGAGAGTAAAGGAGACAGTAGCAAATTTAATGTGCGCAATGAATACTACGATGATGTTAATAATCAGTGAAAACCACCACAGCTGTATTGATACTCATTTACTCTATCACGACTTGTTTCATTCTTGTAGAACATCATCAGATTGCCGATTTGTGCCAGTACAACGATGTAACATTAGAGACAAAATCTGGAAGCGACCACCATATTTTGTCTCTAACGCTACATACCATAACCAGGCGTTTTATATCGTGATACTGGCACAACTCGCCAGTCCCGTGATGTTCTAAAAGAACGAAACCGGTCGTAATAAAATAAATGTATATCAATACACCTGTGGCAGCGTTCATTAATCATTAACATGTGAAGCTCAAAATGATCAAGATTAATTTCATGATGGATGTTTTTGTCATTGGCACGATCAGCATGCCATACCAATGGAATAAGAAATTTGCAGAAGGAAGTGGAAGATTTTGTTTTTGAGAATCTCATTGAAGTTCTGTTTGAAAATCTACGAGACCTTATTAAGTGATTAGGAAGGATCCATGTACTGTAAGTTCTCTGTAACTTGAAAGCGAGCGAGAAATGGACCCTGTTATCGTTCACATTCATTCAGTTAAGCCTCGACAGTAGTTAGAAATGGATCAAATGTTGGTATTAATTTTTTAATTGACCATGTATCAGTCCATCGAATGTTGCCTATTTCTCCCAGTGCACATTACGTATGTCTGTGTCTCTTAGTATTAAGTTTGCCTTGTTAGTATCTGCTGAACACCAAACATTCGAGTTAAAAAATTTATGAAGGTTACCAGACTATTGCTTAACTATGGAGATGGGTGTAAGGTGTCAGGCAAATCCAACACCTTCCATGAAAACCCTGACATGATAGCAAATCCGACAGTATGTCACATAGTTCCGAATAAATCCTGACATTAAGTTAACCAAAGTAATACGATCAACGAGTGAGCAAATGGAATACCACAGACTAACACAAGAACGCCTAAATGCATGTCATACCTTCCCACCGTGAAACAGACGCAGTTCCGAGGGGAGAAACGAGAACAGAAGCCGAGAGCAGAGTCGTGTAGGCTAGGAGGCCCTACGATAAGGGACGGACACCCACG
Source organism: Schistocerca americana (assembly GCF_021461395.2). NCBI lineage: Eukaryota > Metazoa > Arthropoda > Insecta > Orthoptera > Acrididae > Schistocerca > Schistocerca americana. The sequence goes on along the minus strand of NC_060119.1, from coordinate 311,178,516 downwards.
TCGCCAGCCGACCGCCAAGACCACCCCTAGCCCATGTTAAAAGATAGAGCCCTCCAGAAGAACAGTATAGATCTTACGATAACACTAAAAGGGCCACACCAGCTGAAAGTTTTAGCGTGAGACTTTTTCGCGTACCTGTTACGTTGCAAACATTAAAAACATTGCCCCACCACGAAAAGTATAACGTTTCTCATTGGATAGACAGAATTTTTGTAGGCGGAGCTTAAGGTTAACATTGAGACCCTGACTGGTCAGTTGAAAACACAGCCAGATACCTTTTTCTTAAACCAACTTCGGTAAATTGTAGTAAGGAAAAGTTAGAGAGAGTTGCTTCCGAGACGGCGAAGTATGTGGAGCTGCGCCGCCCGCCACCCCCTGACGCTGACTAACCAACGACAAGTAATGAACGCATGCGATGCCGCATAAGGCTGCACTCAGAACTGCAGAAGTCTCATCTGTTACACCCCTTTTTGCGTAATACTAGTGTCGATCGTCAATTAAACTTCATGGTATTCACATTTGCTATTAGAAGTTAAAATCTGAAACGTGATGATTTTTCTGTTATATAATTATTGAGAAGCCACATCAGCCACTGTAATTTACGACAAGTTAAATAAGTAATTAAAGATAATTGAGGGTCACTGTAGACCATTTTTGATAGTTTTCTCTTTTATGAAATTTAATTGCATCAGATGCATCAGCCTGCCCTTGAGCATTAAACTGTGACTGTGAAAAAATTTATGAGGGCGCTGCACTCCGTTACCAGACTACTGCTTAACTATGGAGATGGATGAAATGCCGCGTCAGCGCCGTGTGCAGCAGAACATTAGAACAGCAGTGGAAGAATATTTCGAGGAAGGGGGCTATATAAAGTCGACGATGCGTCAGAGGCCTCAAATTGCCCTTCAGCATTAAACTGTGACTGTGACCTCGCCACGGTAGGCAGGTATCGAGCGCGGAGCTGCGGATTACAGACGCTGACCCCGTACTCGAAATGGCGAGGAATCGATTGCGTGGCCGGTTTATATTTCACGCTGGCTCCTGTACCTGAATGCCCGAAGCTGTCTCGGCACGACCGGGATTAACATTTCCATGATCTCCAACTGTACGATACCTCTTTGTTCGTATAGTGATGATAATGAGAGCCGTTAAATGCGAAACCAACGTCCGCCGTTTGTACATGATAATCATAGTTCGTCCAGTAGCTGTAAAGATGTGGAGGTTTAACGGGCTGTGGAGCTGAAGGTGCATGTAATTCCCATCATGCATTGTAGATGCCCTCAAAGGTAGGTCTAAATTAGCAGGATATTTCTGCCAGTCAGGACAGGATCACGGGGAGACAGTGTTCCAGACTATGCCATTTCCATAATCAGCAAATAAGGCCTCCTAGAATCAACTGACGGAAAAGTTTTAACAGAGCTCAGCAATATGAAGAGAGTAAAAATAAAGCAGAGTGTTGGAAAAGACCTAGACATTATCGACTGATAATCACAATACCTTGCGCTTTCAGTATACGATACAAATAAAAACTATTGGTAATACGCTTTCCAGGTCTCTCGAAACTTTTTTCGAAAATGCTGTAGACAAATTGAAGTAAAAGAAGTATTAACTTGGACCTTACAGATGTCTGTAGGCATTCAGAACAATATTAGTGGTTTCTATTTGAACATTGTTTTATATAGCAGACGCAATTAAGAAATTGTTAATGTCATCAACACTATTTTGTTTTCAGTGATTAAAATGCCGATAAGAGACTGACTATAGCTGACCGCATTATTTTTGCTGCAGTGAGAGAAGAGTGTATAATTCTTAAATCTAATGGCTCAGTTACGTTACTTACGAATTAGTAACATGAAAATAAAAAAGTGCGAAAGGTGCTTTAAATGCTCGGTCTCCTTCCGTAATTATTAACTTACGTTTCTACAGTAAGATTAAATACACCCAAGCGGTGGTATGCCGCATATTATTCCCAGTTTGCAGATCGGTCGTTTAAAGAAAAAGGTCTAATGGAAACATCCTCGCAGACCTCTTGAGACTGGCCCTATTTGCGGAAGATAACTTTTTTATTTCACTGATTGTCTCTCAATCGCGAACTTCTTCCTGCCGTAACTGTTGGATAAATGCAACAGTAATTTATAACAGCGACAGCTAGTTGTAGATTTCTTTCTGTACATTAAAAATTCCCTCCTGTTCATACCATATACACTCCTGGAAATTGAAATAAGAACACCGTGAATTCATTGTCCCAGGAAGGGGAAACTTTATTGACACATTCCTGGGGTCAGATACATCACATGATCACACTGACAGAACCACAGGCACATAGACACAGGCAACAGAGCATGCACAATGTCGGCACTAGTACAGTGTATATCCACCTTTCGCAGCAATGCAGGCTGCTATTCTCCCATGGAGACGATCGTAGAGATGCTGGATGTAGTCCTGTGGAACGGCTTGCCATGCCATTTCCACCTGGCGCCTCAGTTGGACCAGCGTTCGTGCTGGACGTGCAGACCGCGTGAGACGACGCTTCATCCAGTCCCAATGCTCAATGGGGGACAGATCCGGAGATCTTGCTGGCCAGGGTAGTTGACTTACACCTTCTAGAGCACGTTGGGTGGCACGGGATACATGCGGACTTGCATTGTCCTGTTGGAACAGCAAGTTCCCTTGCCGGTCTAGGAATGGTAGAACGATGGGTTCGATGACGGTTTGGATGTACCGTGCACTATTCAGTGTCCCCTCGACGATCACCAGTGGTGTACGGCCAGTGTAGGAGATCGCTCCCCACACCATGATGCCGGGTGTTGGCCCTGTGTGCCTCGGTCGTATGCAGTCCTGACTGTGGCGCTCACCTGCACGACGCCAAACACGCATACGACCATCATTGGCACCAAGGCAGAAGCGACACTCATCGCTGAAGACGACACGTCTCCATTCGTCCCTCCATTCACGCCTGTCGCGACACCACTGGAGGCGGGCTGCACGATGTTGGGGCGTGAGCGGAAGACGGCCTAACGGTGTGCGGGACCGTAGCCCAGCTTCATGGAGACGGTTGCGAATGGTCCTCACCGATACCCCAGGAGCAACAGTGTCCCTAATTTGCTGGGAAGTGGCGGTGCGGTCCCCTACGGCACTGCGTAGGATCCTACGGTCTTGGCGTGCATCCGTGCGTCGCTGCGGTCCGGTCCCAGGTCGACGGGCACGTGCACCTTCCGCCGACCACTGGCGACAACATCGATGTACTGTGGAGACCTCACGCCCCACGTGTTGAGCAATTCGGCGGTACGTCCACCCGACCTCCCGCATGCCCACTATACACCCTCGCTCAAAGTCCGTCAACTGCACATACGGTTCACGTCCACGCTGTCGCGGCATGTTACCAGTGTTAAAGACTGCGATGGAGCTCCGTATGCCACGGCAAACTGGCTGACACTGACGGCGGCGGTGCACAAATGCTGCGCAGCTAGCGCCATTCGACGGCCAACACCGCGGTTCCTGGTGTGTCCGCTGTGCCGTGCGTGTGATCGTTGCTTGTACAGCCCTCTCGCAGTGTCCGGAGCAAGTATGGTGGGTCTGACACACCGGTGTCAATGTGTTCTTTTTTCCATTTCCAGGAGTGTACATTATCTGATCAAAAGAACACGGGCACCTCTATTGGACATTAATACGGGATCTATTCACCACTCTCCTTTATGACGTCTTGAACTTTGCTGAGAACACTTCCAGTGAGGTCTCTCTAATACAAAATGTGATCAAAAGTATCCGAACACCTGCGTAAAAGTGACTTACAAGTTCGTGGCGCAATCCATCGGTAATGCTGGAATTCAGTATGGTGTTGGCCCACCCTTAGCCTTGACGACAGCTTCCGATCTCGTGATATTAATAGGTCCTCGATCGTGTTGAAAGATGCAATCGCCATCCCCGAATTGCTCTTCATCAGTGGGAAGCAAGAAGGTGCTCAAAACATCAATGTAGATCTGTGCTGTGATACTGCCACACAAAACAACAAGGGGTGGAAGTCCTCTCCTTGAAAAACACGACTCCGCTATAACACAACCGTCTCCGAATTTTACTGTTGGCATGTACATGCTGGCAGACAACGTTCACCGGTCATTCGCCATACCCACACCTTGACATCGGATCACCACATTGTGTACCGTGATTCGTAACTCCATACAACTTTTTTCCGCTTTTCAATCGTCCAATGTTTACGCTTCTTACACCAAGCGAGGCGTCGTTTGGTATTTACCGGCGTGCTGTGTAGATTATGAGCAGCCGCTCGACCACGAAATCCAAGTTTTCACACCTCTCGCCTAACAGTCACAGTACCGGTACTTGCAGTGGATTCTGATGCAGTTTGGAATTCCTGTGTGATGGTCTGGACAGATGTCTACTAATTACACATTACAACCCTCTTCAACTGTCGGCCGTCTCTGTCAGTCAACAGACGAGATTGGCCTGTACGGTTTTGTGCTGTACATGTCCCTTTACGTTTCTACTTCACTATCACATCGGAAACAGTAGACCTAGGGATGTTTACGAGTGTGGAAATCTCGCGTACAGACGTATGACACAAGTACACCCAATCACCTGATCACGTTCGAGGTCCGTGAGTTCCGCGGAGCGCCCCATTCTGCTCTCTCTCGATATCTAATGACTACTGAGGTGGCTGATACGGCGTACCTGGCAGTAGGTGACAGCATAATGTTTTTGGTGGTGTCCGGATACTTTTGATCAAATAAACTATGGAGCAATGGTTGTCCATTCTTCCTCAAGAGCCGAAGCCAGAGAAAGTGGTGATTTTGGCAGTCCCGTCTATTTCAGGAATGTTGTTGTCCACAAACCATTGCTTCACTGGCGCTGTTTTATGACAACAGGCATTGTCATGGTGAAACAATCATCGTCTCCGAACTATTCCGCTACTGTTAGCTATACAAAATGCTGTAAAAATGTGTTCATATTCTACTTCGCTTAGCGTTTTTCTTTAGCGCAATAAGCGGACCACTAGAAACACCACCATACCGTAGCACCACCGATTGCTTACTTTACTGTTGGCCACAGATGATGGCAGGTAACGTCCTCCAAACGTTCACCAAAACCGAACCCTTCCATCGAATTGCCACTGGCTGTAGCGTGACTCATCACCCGAAATCACTCTTTTCAGCCACCCACTGCCCAGTTGAGTCGCTCTTTACACCATTTAAGGTGTCGCTTAGGACTGACTAGACAAATATGTAGCTTATGAGCAGCTGCTCAACCACTGTACTCCATTGTTTTTAACTGCCTACGCACAGCCATTGCGCTCGCCGAAATTCTGGTAGTACTTTCGAAATCACGAGTGATTCCCTCCACCGATTTTATACGATTTTTTTCCCAAAAAAAAAAAAAACCTCCACAAAGTTCGGCGGTCCCTGCCCGTCAGTACATGCGATCTGTCTGGTCTTGGATTAGCTGTGGTTGTCCCTGCGTGTTTCCACTTCACCATCACACTACGAACATTCGACTTAGAAGGATTGAAATGTCACTCATTGATACGTTGCTCAGGGGATACGCAATTACTAGGCCACATTCGTTGCCACTGAGTTCTCCTGAGGACCCGACCCTCATGGCACCTAATGGTCAATTATGCATTGCGCAGTGGTTGGGGACATCGCGGTGAATGCGTATTGGAAGTGTGTATTCGTCATCACCATACTGGCGTATCACCCGGTGTGATGGTATGGGGTGTCATTGGTTACACGTCTCGGTCACCTCTTGTTCGCATTGACGGCACTTTGAACAGTGGACGTTACATTTCAAATGTGTTACGACCTGTGGCTCTACCCTTCATACGATCCCTGCGAAACCCTACTTTTCAGCCGGATAATGCACGACCGCATGTTGCAGGTCCTGTACGGGCCTTTGTGGATACAGAAAATGTTCGACTGCTGCCCTGGCCAGCACATTCTCCAGATCTCCCACCAATTGAAAACGTCTGGTCAATGGTGGCCGAGCAACTGGCTCGTCACAATACGCCAGTCACTACTCTGGATGAATTGTGGATCGTGTTGAAGCTGCATGGGCAGTTGTACCTGTACACGCCATCCAAGCTCTGTTTGACTCAATGTCCAGGCGTATCAAGGCCGTTATTACGGCCAGAGGTGGTTGTTCTGGGTACTGATTTCTCAGGATCTATGCACCCAAACTGCGTGAAAATGTAATCACATGTCAGTTCTAGTATAATATATTTGTCCCATGAATATACGTTTATCATCTGCATTTCTTCTAGGTGTAGCAATTTTAATGGCCAGTACTGTACTTCAACTTCCGCTACTCTCTGCTTATTTGGATTCCAAATAATGATTGTAAAACAGAGCACTTAGCCCAATTGGGCAATGTCTTTTCACTATCCAGACGTGAATGATGACGTATCTCCTTAAGCACATGTGTGACAACAGAAGGTTCGCACACGCGTTTTCAGCGACACAACACGGTACAAAGTAATTATGGGAAAATGTTAGTAATCACTTTGAGGTGTCAATAATAAAAGAATATAACAATTTCGATCAGTAATAGACATTCCTTATTGGCGCTGACTAACTGGAGGCATAGTTTGTTATAGCAATACTTATGTAACCTCATAGTAACATTTACTTACATACAAAGAGTCTATGACATTTGCAACCTAAAGACGTTGAATATCGTAAGTGATTTCATAAATAGTCAAATAAACAAACAAACATTAATTTTCAACACGTTTGCAACGCCGGAATAAATATCACCCTAACACACAACTGCATTTTGATAGGTTCCATATGTAAGTAGGCTGTTTGTATGTTGATAGCGCTATAGAGTGTGTTAATATTGCTGACAGCGCTCTGCAACCACGACAAGAGATTCTGTGGTTGGACGGACCAGCAGTTAACGAGTGGGTAGGGAAGTGTATGGACATGATACTCTTAGTGCAGACTCCGTGTTGCTAGGATATGCATTGTAAAGGGACATGAAACGATGTATTTATAAGAAAATACGCAAGGAAATGTATGATGATGGATGTTTGGTTGATAATGTTTGGGCAGTGGAATTATTGACGACTATATAATTTTTGGAACTGGATGTCACATGAATAAATGCATTGTTAGCTCTTCAACAAAATCTTTCTTTCGCTAACCATATGCCTCCTAGCAGTTAGAGTAAATAGTAGTTAGAATCTTTTTATTTATCTGGCAGGAGTTGCTACTTGCTGTAATTGCTGTAGTTCGTGTTATGAAGATTTTCTGTGACGTTAAGTGACTTATGAAAAACAATGGGGTTGGCACTGTTGGGATTCGCGATTGAAATTAGTTTAGGCAATTAACAGAGTTGGGGGTAGTTTCATATTTCTATAATTTCATATTTATCGGATTTATACTATTTTTAGGATTTCTTTCAATTCAGGGCCATTCTTTTCTGTTAATTATTGGAAGTCATGTTGTCAATGTATAGCAGTCAGATTGTGTTGAGCTTGCATATTTTGGGTAAGAAATGAATAGGTTAAGTTTGAGTTGTCTTTGTCAGGGAAAATTCGGTAGGTCAGTGTTTAGTAAAATAATAATTAAAGAGATAGTTTCACATAAAATGAAATGAGCTATGTCTGGCTAGTTTCAGTTAGAATGTTGCTTTGCCAGTAATTATGTTTTTAAATTATCTTTGCTTTTACTTCAGTTTGGACTGCAATAACAAATTTTGCCTCAGAGTATTATGACGGAACAGAAGAATTAATTTACTGAAGCATCATTAATAAGTAGTTTCCGTAATGGATTTATGATTATTTCTTGGTGATGCTCTTTTAATTTTGAGCAAAGACACTCGGTTAATTAATAACACGAAAAGATTTAGAATGTATGTAGGTAACAATGACGTAGGATAATAAATTCATTGTCTACCTAAAATTTTAGCGTACAACACTTATTATTGAAGTAAAGTTAGTTTCAAGTCACTGGGTGACGCCTCACAATGTTTCAAAAACTGATCGGAAATGAAAAGATCTTACAGTTCGCCGTAATGTTGAGACGCTGTCTTCGCTGTCGTCGACAACGCTCCAGTTGCGTCGTACGCAGCGGGCACGCACGGAGTAGCTATGAGCACTTACGGTGAAGGCTCTTGATGTTCCTGGAACCTCTTGCATCTGCCCGCATTTGTGACGCCCTTGTGTCACGCAGATAACAACTTCTCCTTACACAGGCCCGATTTTCGACTGTACACGCAACCAGCGCGTAGAGTAACTCTCGTTTCTTACACAGCAGTCCTTGCGCCGCTCGCTCGCTCCGACGTCACATTACTTGCGTCTAGTGACGGTGGTACACTATGTGATCAAAAGTATCCGGACAGTTGGCTGCAACGACTTACAAGTTCGTGGTATCCTCCATAGGTAATACTGGAATTCAATATGATGTTGGCCCACCCTTAGCCTTGATCACAGCTTCCACTCTCGCAGGCACACGTTCAGTCAGGTGCTGGAAGGTTTCTTGGGGAATGGCAGCCCATTCTTCACGGAGTGCTGCACTGAGGAGAGGAATCGATGTCGGTCGGTGAGGCCTGGCACGAAGCCGGCGTTCCAAAACATCCCAAAGGTGTTCTATAGGATTCAGGTCAGGACTCTGTGTAGGCCAGTCCATTACAGGGATGTTATTGTCGTGTAACCACTCCACCACATGACGTACATTATGAACAGCTGCTCGATCGTGTTGAAAGATGCAATCGCAATCTCCGGATTGCTCTTCAACAGTGGAGAGCAAGAAGGTGCTTAAAACATCAATGTAGGCCTGTGCTGTGATAGTGCCACGCGAAACAACAAGGGGTGCAAGCCCCTTCCATGAAAAACACGACCACGCCATAACACCACCGCCTCCGAATTTTACTGTTGGCACTACACACGCAGATCGCCCCATTCTGCTCTCACGATGTCTAATGACTACTGAGGTCGCTGATATGGAGTACCTCGCAGTAGGTGGCAGTACAATGCACCTAATATGAAACACTTACTTTTTTTTGGGGGGGGGGGGTGTCCGGATACTTTTGATCACATAGTGTGTAACACCAACAGGATCTAAAATGAACGTTTTGGAAGAAATCGAAATCTGTATACACTCATGGACAGACCCTGATAAAATGTTAAAAGAGCAAACGGACCTAAAACATAAAATTTTTTAGATAACTTATACAAAAGTGTCGGATGTTGAGAATTGTGGAATGTAGAGTCTGCAGATGGCCGTAGCTCGTCGGGCCGCCGTGGGCGGCAAGTAGCGGTCACCGGAAACGTGGGACAATACGGTGCTTTTGGGGATAGCCCGGCATCCGGGGCCACCTGTGCTGGGCAACACGTGGCGAAGACGGGAATTTCGTTTGTCTAGGGGCGTTGTGACCTACTCGATCATTGGGTAGATCTCTGAAATGCCGTTGGAGGGATTTCGGCGATGATAGAGCGTTCGACATTGACCGAAACTGAATATTCTTCCGCAGCGTTTGCGTACGCGTGGGAGACAGAATTGTGGAGGGAGTGGACCTCGCCTTCAGCCAACGAGAGGTACGGACTTGGAGACGGCGTCTTGGCCATCGTCTTCGAAGGGAGATATACGGTCTGTATCGCAGCACTGCACCAACGCGTGTTCCGTGCAGAGTTCTGCGGTTAGAGCTTTTTGTGTGCTCAGAAGAGAGATTTTCACCAACGCTTAACCACTTCCTGCAACTTATCTAATACCCTTAATCTGGTAGTTATCCTTACGAGGTGCCGAGTATTTATCAACGTAGCTGCCGGTAATAGGGGCGCGTAACTGCAAATTGTTAATGTGCCATTCTCAGGAGTGTGTGGATGGACAAAGAAATTCACATTTTTTGTAAATTTTGTCAGTTGTGGGGGATATCAAGTTAAAATGCCAGTATTGCAATAGAATTATCGACTTTATTGTAGCTAGCATTTACCCTGTCCCAGTAAGCTTTACATGTACTCTAGTCACTGCACAGCCTGCCCAGACGGGAAGGAAAGAAGGTTTGCGGCCTTCTATGTCAGCGCCGGACAAATAAGCTTACAAAATCGAATCAAAGAATAACATGCCACTCCTTAGATATTACAAAACATAGACAAACGATTAACAAATTGTAACCAAACAGCATCGCTGGATTAGCTATTAGTCGTAGCTGTCATAACCACAACAGTATATGCAATCGATTAAAGACCTAGCTTACATCTGCGAACAACAGCAAATAGTAGAGACTAAGATAAATATTTAAAAACTTGGCCGATATTGCACGGCGACAACGCCACAATGTAAGTATTAACACACAGTAAAAACAACATTGTCGTTAGTTATAAGCGTATTCGGAGATAGCCTGAAGATGGCGATAATTCCGAAATCGGCCTATTGCTACTGTAAAAATTCTAGCAATTAACAATTACACCAGTTACCGTCTTTTATTTTAATATGTCATTACAAGACATCTGCCATGCTGTGGTCCCAAGAGAAAATAAATCCAATATTTTACATTTTCCTCTTGTATCTAAAGTTTCATAACACGGAAGACATTGGGAAACAGCTAACCTAACGCGCAGCTGTGTACTGCTCCTATAGCTTAATCCGCACAGCGGTGGCTTTCGAGCTTGGGAGGTGTGCTGTACCTGGATGAACTCCTCGCGGTGGGTTAACGACTCTTGGTCTGGTACACCAGCCTGTGGTTTTCAGGCGCTTTTCCACGCTCCTATAGGTGAACGGTCGACTTGCCGCCAGTCCGTGCCTCTCGAAGTTGAAAATACCACGCACAAAGTGTTAAGATGCAATAGCACGCAGAACAAGGTTTACACGAATCACAGACGTATGGTGCACACCGCTTCACTCTCTTAGATTAACCGATAGTGTGGCGACGGGAAGGACATCTGGCCACTCACTTAAAAATAAATAAACTAACCATTTCATGAAAACAGCAGGGACCGTACAGCAGCATGTACACTTGGCAAGAGCGGAAGCTACGGTACTGAATGGAAGAATATCTTCAACAGTAGACTCAGTAAGTAAAAAAGGATGGGTCGTATGATGACCCCGAGGTTGTCTAATCGGAAACGGTTTTCTTTTCCCGGGAAAATGACACATTTCTCCGAAACTTGTATCTTAAGTGCATCTGTTGAGTGAAGGTGTCTGTACCGGATTTATCTGCCGTGTCGTGTTTGTATACAGATGAGGGAAGAGAGAAGGTGAACCACGTTACCGGTACGTAGCCTACTACTCTGAAATAGCACAGAGGGGGCCGCCCATCGTTTAAATGCCCTCACTTCACGTCACACGGATATGGTTGAAAGGTAATCCAGGGCATTCGAACAAAGTCTGGCGACGAAAAGCGTTACATAATTACCTCACCTTCCCCTGCCGGCCAAGTAATTTCTTCCATCACCAGTAGCTGCACCAAATACCCCGAACTGAGCACAACCGCACAGGCGTTCGTTAGCGACCTCGGTTACGGAGGCGACGTTACTAAAATGCGTAAATATTTGTCAACACCAGTTCATATTGTGTATATTCGTAGCAAGAGTTTTGTTTCCTTATCTAAAAAAATGGTCTGTTGTTCTACTAATTTACTACCGCACTCCAATTATGTCTGTTCCAGCTCAGATTCCTTATTTCTGTGTTCCAGTACGCTCAACATCGTCTATAAACTATTTGTCACACTGCTATATTTCTCACCCTCTCCATCGCTGCTCAGAGCAAAGTGGTAGTGATAAAACACCGGACTCACAAGAGGGAGAGCGGCTATCCAAATCTTCTTCCAGCCATCCAGATTTGGTTTTTCCATGGTTTACCGAAAACACTTAAGGCAATTATAACATTAAGACAACTACATTATCTAATCAAAAGTATCCAAACATTACAATACATATGTGCTACCTAAAAATTTTAGCAAATTTGTATGCTGTAAATATCGTTAAATTATTTTTCTGTAAACCTTAAAATATCACTTGTAAACTGAAAATGAAATATGTTTCCATAATCTATGCAAATACTGTAACATCCGCGCAAAATGATACTGAGATGACGAAAGTCGTGGGATACATCCTAACATTGTGTCAGACCTCGTTTTGCCGGGCATAGGGCAACTGCTCGACATGGCTTGGACTCAACAGGGCGTTGGAAATCCCCTGCAGACGTACTGAGCCGATCACCCTCTATAGCCGTCCATAACTGCAAAAGTGCTGGCCGTGCAGAATTTTTTGCACAAATAGACCTCACAATTACGTCCCATAAACGTTCTATGGGATTAATGTCTGGCGATCTGAGTGGCGTTATCATTCATTCGAATTGTCTAAAGTGTTCTTCAAACAAATCGCAAAAAAACTGTGGTCCGATAACATCCTTATTTGGGAACATAAAGTCCATGAATGGCTGCAAATGGTCTCAGTGTAACCATTTTCTGTCAATGATCGATTCAGTTGGACCAGAGGACCCACTCCATTCCATGTAAACACAGTCCACACCGTTCTGGAACCATCATCAGGTTTCGCAGTGCCTTGTTGACAACTTGGGTCCATGGCTTCATGGCGTCCGCGCCACTCTCGAACCTTACCATCAGCTCTTACCAACTGAAATTGGGACTCATCTGACCAGGCCACGATTTTTGGTCACGAGCCCAAAAGAGGCGCTGCAGGAGATGTCGTGTTGTTAGTAAAGGGCCTTTAAGGCTCGATTTCGCTACACGGTCATAGCGGATGCGTTCGCCGTACGCCCCACATCTGTTTCTGTGGTTATTTCACGCAGGGCTGCTTGTCTGTTAGCACTGACAACTCTACGCAAACATCGATGCTCTCTGTCGTTAAGCGAAGGCTGTCGGTCACCGTGCTCTCTCCGTGTTCAGAGGTAATGCCTGCAGTTTGGTATCCTCAGCACGTTCTTGACACTGTGGATCTCACAGTATTGAATTCCCTATCGATTTCCAAAATGCAATGTCGCATGCACCTTGCACCAACTGCCACCCCGCGTTCAAAGTCAATCAATTCCCGTCGTGCGGCTATCACCACGTTGGAAACCTTTTCACGTAAATCACCTGCGCACAAATGACGGCTCCGACAATGCACTGCCCTTTTACGAGTTGTGCACGCGATATTGCCGCCATCTGTATAAGTGCATATCGCTATCCCGTGACGTTTGACACTTCAGTGTGTTTCTGTACTATGATGTAATTTTACTGGCTTAATGTCGTTAGGGAATTTTAGCGAAATGGAGTATCGTTTGTCAGAGAGTGAAGTTAGGAAGCTACACTATGTGATCAAAAGTATCCGGACAACCCCAAAATCATGCGAATTTCATACTAGGTGCATTGTGCTGCCACCTACTGCCAGGTACTCCATATCAGCGACCTCAGTAGACATCGTGAGAGAGCAGAATGGGGCGCTCGGCGGAACTCACGGACTTGCAACGTGGTCAGGTGGTTGGGTGTCACTTGCGTCGTACGTCCGTAAGCGAAATTTCCACACTCCTAAAAATCCCTAGATCCACTGTTTTCGATGTGATAGTGAAGTGGAAACGTGAAGAGACACGTACAGCACAAAAGCGTACAGGCCGACGTCGTTTATTGACTGACAGAGACCACCAGACAGTTGAAGAGGGTCATAATGTGTAATAGGTAGACATCTATCCAGACCATCACACAGGAATTCCAATCTGCAAATACTATGACAGTTAGGTGGGAGGTGAGAAAACTTGGATTTCATGGTCGAGCGGCTGCTCATAAGCCACGCATCACGCAAGTAAATGCCAAACGACGCCTCGCTTGGTGTAAGGTGTGTAAACAATGGACGATTGAATAGTGGAAAAAACGTTGTGTGGAGTGACGAATCACGGTACACGGTGTGGCGATCCGATTGCAAGGTGTGGGTATGGCGAATGCCTGGTGAACGTTATCTGCCAGCGCTTGTAGTGCCAGCAGTAAAATTCGGAGACGGTAGTGTTATGGCGTGGTCGTGTTTTTCATGGAGGGGGCTTGCACCCCTTGTTGGTTTGCGTGGCACTGTCACAGCACAGGCCTACATTGATGTTTTAAGCACCTTCTTGCTTTCCACTGTTGAAGAGCAATCCGGAGATTGCGATTGCATCTTTCAACACGATCGAGCAGCTGTTCATAATGCATGGCCTGTGGAGGAGTAGTTACACGACAGTAACATCCCTGTAATGGACTGGCCTGCATAGAGTCCTGACCTGAATCCTATAGGACACCTTTCGGATGTTTCGGAACGCCGACTTCGTTGCAGGCCTCACCAACCGACATTGACTCAGTATAACACTCAGCGACGAATGGGCTGCCACTCCCCAAGAAATCTTCCAGCACGTTATTGAACGTATGCGTGCGAGATTGGAAGCTGTCATCAAGACTAAGGGTGGGCGAACACCACATTGAATTCCAATATTACCTATGGAGGGTGCCACAAACTTGTAAGTCATTTTCAGCCAGGTGTCCGGATACTTTTGATCACATAGTGTTTGTAAGATTTTCATTGCGTCTGTTATGTGAACAGCTTCATGATTTTCTGTTATTAATTGTTTGAAGAACTTGGATTTGTTTATGTCACTAATTCTTGTCTGTCTGTCCTATATAATGATAATCATAGTTTTAACAATTTATTTTTTATATGCTTGATTGTGTGTGTTATGGTGGTTTTGCATGATTGGAATGGATTAGAGTTTTGAGGTTGTCTGGTTCTGTATGCGAATTTAACTGCTGTCTTTAGTTATGTGTTTGCTTCGTTAGACATTTATCCTATGTGCCTTTGCGGTATGTATTTTAAGTTTTGTTTTGTGGGTATTTCTTTTGTTATTTTTATATTGCTATGGATCTTAGATTTAGGTTTAAGGTGTTTCTCGTATAGTTCTCCCACTGTGCTTGGATCACAGTTATTGTGTTGAGCGGTGTAGGAAAGGACGGTCAATACTTTTTGTATGGCTGTATGTTCTAAAGGTAGATTTATTAGTTTGTAAATCATGTTAAAGTATGCATATTTGTATCGTTTCGGGTGGCAAGAGTTTCCGTTAATAATGTTGTCTGATGTTGTGTGTTTTTGGTATATTTCAAACTTGTGCTCATTGTTACTATTTTTGATTGTGAGGTCCAAAAACTTTACACTTTTTTCAGGTTCCATTATGAATTTGATTTTCTCGTGTAGTTCATTTAGCACTTTGTATAACTTGTATGTCAATGTTGGATCCGTCTATTAGCAGAGTATCATCAGTGTACCGGAAATAATATACTATATTCTTTGTTAGTGTGTTAGTTGGGAAGATGTCAGCTACGGTTCCTGCAGTGCTACATCCCTGGTTGTATATCTTCCTGGTTGCATATATCATTGTTAAATTCAAAGTTATTGGTTTTAGTACTAGTTTCAGTTGGTTCATGATTTCTTGTATTCCTGTCGTAGGTAGCTTTCTATATTTTAGTAAGTTGTCTTCTATGATAGTTATTGTTTTTTGGGTTGGAATGTCTGAATGTAAATAAGTGATGTCAAAGGAAACAAATTTACCATTTTGTGGAATTTTTATCTCTTATTTTATTTGATAGAATTCTTGAACTTTTATTGTGGATTGTTTGTTATAGGTGTAGTATTTTTTGAGCCAGTAGTTTAGCTTTTTACTAATCTGGTATATGGGACTATCAATGGAGTTTACTACAGGATGTGTCGGTATTATATTTTTATGTATCTTTGTTTGTCCATGTAGTTTCGGTGTTTTTGGATTCATGTTTGTACACACTCTTTTTTCAAAATCAGTTAACAGTTTATCACAGCTTTTTATTACTTTTTGAATTTGTGCTGTGTATTTGTTTGTAAGGTGCCTATTCAGTCTTTTTAATGTGGTTTGCTATAAAAAAAAGGTCCTGTAATTTGTTAATATAGTCATTTTTGTCTGTTATCACTAGGCTATTGCCTTAGTGTGATTTGATTGCTATTGCTTTGAGAGAGGGAGGGAGGGAGAGTTGTGAAGGCTAGAGTGAAGGTGAAGGAAGATGTGAGGGTTTGGGAGAATACGTCAAGAGAGGAACGATGAGATAGTAGAGGTTAATGTTTCAGTCTACAGAAGTCGCTACACATAGAAGAGTGATTTAGCTGTAGAAGGTTACCTGCATGGGACATAATATTACGTATGTGAACTACTTGCAGAAATACAGCAACCAGCCACTGCTTACATTATGGGTAGCCGGAAAGCTTTGATTATCACTTTAAGAAAATAAAATTACTTCATTAATTTGTTGATTGTATGCGAATACGTACCTGCAGTGCTCGCACACATTGTAATCACTGCGCCACAGTACCGTACCGTACCACGTCACCGGAAGGGCTAAAACATACGAGCGCAACTCATTGATAAAGTTAGACATCGACCGTAATTCATTTCCAAAAGCAGCGGAAATGTTGCAGCCGTGTCAGGCCATGGCATATGATTTCTTAACAGCCTGTGTTGTTGGCCTGAGACAACTGCAGGCACTGGAAACGAATTACCTCACTGTCAGGTGAGGGAGGGGAGGGGGGGGGAGGGGTGACCCATTTTGTTTTGGTTACTGTAGGAGCGAGAGTTCAATACGTATCAGGACTGAAAACATCTGGCTACAACCAAAGAATTAAAGAAAGAAAAAATCATTATGAAATTTTACTTTTTCGAGGTGATAAGTTAAAATTTTATGATTAGCCTCATGTAACTTAATTTATACCAAGAGGCATTTCGGCGTTTTACCCTTTTTCAGTTTGCGCAATGCAATTATACGTGGTGTCGAGAAAAATATGAAAACACCAAACACACAACACGTTACCATGCCTAGTTCTATGTAGGAAACCCGCTGGCTTTCAAAACAGCTTCCAGTCGTCCCGGAATGGATATAAATTCAAGACCTGTATGCTTTTCAAGAGAATGTTATAACTCCTGCAAAATAGTGGCAAGTTCAGTTAACGACGATAGGAATGATCACGCACATTTCTCTCCAAAGTTTACCTCAGAGGCCAGGGGAGATTACGACGGTTCATCTTCGTCCTCACAAAACCAGTCCCGGATGATGCAAGCTGTGTAACCAGGGGCCCTATCGTCTCGGAACACAGGATCACAATTGGGGAACAGACGTCGTACCATGAGATGGACCTGATCACCCAAAATAGTGTCATAATCCTTGGCAGTAATGAGGCCTGTCAGAATACCCATGTGGCCTATGCAGTACAACGATATGGCTGCCCAAATAATCACCGAACCTCCGCCATATTTCAGTCTCGGACATAAACTCCGCCAGAAGTTGCAAACGGTGTGAAACAAGACTCATCCGACCGAACGACGCTCTTCCATTGTTAGATTGTCCATGTTTTATGGCTTCGGCAGCACATTTCTTCTTCACGAGCATTTACATCTCTGAGTGGTTTTGGAATTCAGGGTCTCCCTGGAATTCTCTGCTTGTGTTGCTCTCTTCGCCTTGCGCAACGTTCAATTGTGCAGTGACTTTTGCAGCGGACGTCCTCTTTTATTTTTGTCACAGTCCTCTTCAATGACTGTCTGTCACAATGACCAAGTTGTGACTCAGCGGATGGTATTTCTTTGCTTTTCGTGTATGCGGTATAAATCTTCGATACGGTGCCCCCTGAAACACCAATGACTTTGGCTACCTCGGTTACGGAAGCACCCACCATATGAACACCAACAATTTGCCCACGTTCGAAGTCACTTTGCTCCCACATAACGCACTCACAACTACACAGAGCACCTTTCCGGCTACCACTGACGCAGCGCGAACAGGTGCCGTTCGTGCTCAAATGTAACAGCAAGCCTGCAGGCTACGCTATGAGCTTCATTAATGTTCAAGAATGCGTTTCTCTCGGTGTTTCCTTATTTTTGTACAATCCCTGTGTCTTCCTTAATACAATATTTTATATTTTGTCGAGTGAAGTTTGAACTCTGCACCTTGAGAATGGGACATAGGAGCGCTGTCTGCTGAAGAGACCAGTACATCTGTGCTTATCATGATTCGCAGAATTTCTTCGAGAGCGAGACTGAGCCCCGCTCTCACGATCAGATGTGTCCCCTCCAGGTAAACTGTGCCGCGGTGCTGCGGTACGGCGCCTCCCCCCCCCCCCCCCCCCCCCCCGCCCGCCCCAACAGTAAGCGGCGCGCCGTCCGTTCAGCCTGCAGATTGCAGATCCGCACAGCAGCCGCGGCGGGGCTTCCCCGTAATCGGCTTACCTGCGCGCCGCCGCCGGTCCAGGAGTCGATATTCAGTCGCGGCCGCGGCTCCCGCTGAGCCGCCTTCCAGCACTCCGCTGAGAGCTCTGAGGGCTCCCCCACCAGCGGAACGCCTTCCTCGAAAATTGCCCGCCGCCTCTCCGGCCCTCTGGAGCCCTGCCTCCCAAGGCGTCGTCGTGCAGATCGGCGCCGACGGCCTCCCACTCGTTTGTGACAATGCGGGATGTCCCTCGCTATCGTCGCTGGGAAACGCATCAGCTCTTCCACCCAGTTGCCTCTCACACACGGAATAGCTGAATATTACCAGGCTTGCCAATAAAAGACTTTCCATAACTTTCCTTGCGTAAAACTTGCGCTGGGTTTTCGAAGTAATACCGTATTGTGTAACGCATCGACCAGAAAAGGCGGCCGGCCGGAGTGGCCGAGCGGTTCTAGGCGCTACAGTCTGGAACCGCGCGACCGCTACGGTCGCAGGTTCGAATCCTGGCTCGGGCATGGATGTGTGTGATGTCCTTAGGTTAGTTAGGTTTAAGTAGTTCTAAGTTCTAGGGGACTGATGACCTCAGAATTTAAGTCCCATACTGCTCAGAGCCATTTGAACCATTTTGAACCAGAAAAGGCGGAAAGCCCGTTGCTCCTGTTGCTTCCACAGCACTTGAAACTCCGTACGTGACATGAACAAAATTTACAATAAAGCATGAGAGCTATTCGTTTACTCTTGGTAAGCCACAGTTCTTTAAATAATGGAACTCTCATGCGTAAAAAAGCATCAAACATCTGATTAGAAAAGATTTAATGACTTAAATGTTTGTGATTCAGCATGTAAGCCAGAATACGTTTAGAAAAGGTTCGAAATTATGTTTATATTTTGTTGCAAGACGCTAAGTACTCTCATTATGAAGCACCAAATAAATATACTGTGAGTACTTCGCTCTACATTTTAGGCAAAACCCAGTTTTTTCCGCATCTCAGTGTTTATGACGTCATACCGTCTGAACTACATGTCGCAAATTGATGAGCTAAAACATTATGGCCGCGAGGGATTAGCCGAGCGGTCTAAGGCGCTGCAGTGATGGACTGTGCGGCTGGTCCCGGCGAAAGGTTCGAGTCCTCCCTCGGGCATGGGTGTGTGTGTTTGTCCTTAGGACAATTTAGGTTAAGTAGAGTGAAAGCTTAGGAACTCATGACCTTAGCAGTTAAGTCCCATAAGATTTCACACACATTTGAACATTTGAAAACATTATGACCACCTGTTTCATAGCATGTTGGTCGACTTTTGAAATAGAATACAGCAGCGGTTCTGCTTGGCATAGATTCAACGAGTCCTTTGTAGGTTTCCGGAGTTTTTTTTTTTTTTTTTGGTCATCAGTCTACTGACTGGTTTGATGCGGCCCGCCACGAATTCCTTTCCTGCGCTAACCTCTTCATCTCAGAGTAACACTTGCAACCTACGTCCTCAATTATTTGCTTGACGTATTCCAATCTCTGTCTTCCTCTACAGTTTTTGCCCTCTACAGCTCCCTCCAGTACCATGGAAGTCATTCCCTCATGTCTTAGCAGATGTCCTATCATCCTGTCCCTTCTCCTTATCAGTGTTTTCCACATTTTCCTTTCCTCTCCGATTCTGTGTAGAACCTCCTCATTCCTTACCTTATCAGTCCACCTAATTTTCAACATTCGTCTATAGCACCACATCTCAAATGCTTCGATTCTCTTCTGTTCCGGTTTTCCCACAGTCCATGTTTCACTACCATACAATGCTGTACTCCAGACGTACATACTCAGAAATTTCTTCCTCAAATTAAGGAAGGCATTTGATATTAGTAGACTTCTCTTGGCCAGAAATGCCTTTTTTGCCATAGCGAGTCTGCTTTTGATGTCCTCCTTGCTCCTTTCGTCATTGGTTATTTTACTGGCTAGGTAGCATAATTCCTTAACTTCATTCACTTCGCGACCATCAATCCCGATGTTAAGTTTCTCGCTGTTCTCATTTCTACTACTTCTCATTACCTTCGTCTTTCTCCGATTTACTCTCAAACCATACTGTGTACTCGTTAGACTGTTCATTCCGTTCAGCAGATCATTTAATTCTTCTTCACTTTCACCCAAGATAGCAATGTCATCAGCGAATCGTATCATTGATATCCTTTCACCTTGTATTTTAATTCCACTCCTGAACCTTTCTTTTATTTCCATCATTGCTTCCTCGATGTACAGATTGAAGAGTAGGGGCGAAAGGCTACAGCCTTGTCTTACACCCTTCTTAATACGAGCACTTCGTTCTTGATCGTCCACTCTTATTATTCCCTCTTGGTTGTTGTAAATATTGTATATGACCCGTCTCTCCCTATAGGTTACTCCTACTTTTTTCAGAATCTCGAACAGCTTGCACCATTTTATATTGTCGAACGCTTTTTCCAGGTCGACAAATCCTATGAAAGTCTCTTGATTATTCTTTAGCCTTGCTTCCATTATTAGCCGTAACGTCAGAATTGCCTCTCTCGTCCCTTTACTTTTCCTAAAGCCAAACTGATCGTCACCTAGCGCATTCTCAATTTTCTTTTCCATTCTTCTGTATATTATTCTTGTAAGCAGCTTGTAACCTCCCCGCAAAAATATTAATAATTAAATGTTACTTCTGAACAAAATTGGTTCCCATTTATGATCTCTGTGCAGAAATGCGTTCACATTTAATGTACTCACAAAATTCTTTTCTCATTTAACGTTAAGTTTGAAACAAAAAAAAAAAACTCCTAAACCCCGAAATAAAAACATTCAGTAACCTGGTAAATTTTACGACGACAGCAGCGCTGCGCCACGGCCCTTTATTCTGAATAAAAAAATAAAAATTCTTACCTCAATAAAAACCGCGAATATATCTGCTCTTAGCTAAAAAAATACTCATCGTCCAGAGTCCCGACCAGGGCAGACTGCAGACAAGCGCAGACACGCGCCGACTCACGCAGACTCCTGCAGACTACTCAAGACTACTGCCGACTAGCGACAAGCAGCAACTGACTACATACTGCTCTCTGGTCAGAGACTCTCCTATGCCTTGCC
This sequence comes from Schistocerca americana, assembly GCF_021461395.2. Lineage (NCBI taxonomy): Eukaryota > Metazoa > Arthropoda > Insecta > Orthoptera > Acrididae > Schistocerca > Schistocerca americana. The sequence goes on along the minus strand of NC_060119.1, from coordinate 311,157,250 downwards.
TAGCTTCGATGCATGAGTTGTTAAGCTGATTGTGCGATAATTCTCTTACAAGCTTCGATGCATGAGCTGTTAAGCTGATTGTGCGATAATTCTCGCACTTGTCAGCTCTTGCCATCTTCGGAATTGTGTGGATGATGCTTTTCCGAAAGTCAGGTGGTATATCTCCAGACTCATATATTCTACACACCAACGTGAATAGTCGTTTGTTGCCACTTCCCCCAATGATTTTAGAAATTCTGATGGAATGTTATCTATCCCTTCTGCCTTATTTGACCGTAAGTCCTCCAAAGCTCTTTTAAATTCCGATTCTAATACTGGATCCCCTATCTCTTCTAAATCGACTCCTGTTTCTTCTTCTATCGCATCAGACAAATCTTAACCCTCATAGAGGCTTTCAATGTATTCTTTCCACCTATCTGCTCTCTCCTCTGCATTTAACAGTGGAATTCCCGTTGCACTCTTAATGTTACCACCGTTGCTTTTAATGTCACCAAAGGTTGTTTTGACTTTCCTGTATGCTGAGTCTGTCCTTCCGACAATCATATCTTTTTCGATGTCTTCATATTTTTCCTGCAGCCATTTCGTGTTAGCTTCCCTGCACTTCCTATTTATTTCATTCCTCAGCGACTTGTATTTCTGTATTCCTGATTTTCCCGGAACATGTTTGTACTTCCTCCTTTCATCAATCAGATGAAGTATTTCTTCTGTTACCCATGGTTTCTTCGCAGCTACCTTCTTTGTACCTACGTTTTCCTTCCCAACTTATGTGATGACCCTTTTTAGGAATGTCCATTCCTCTTCAACTGTACTGCCTACTGCGCTATTCCTTATTGCTGTATCTATAGCGTTAGAGAACTTCAAACGTATTTCGTCATTCCTTAGTACCTCTGTATCATTCTTCTTTGCGTATTAATTCTTCCTGACTAATGTCTTGAAGTTCAGCCTACTCTTCATCACTACTATATTGTGATCTGAGTCTATATCTGCTCCTGGGTACGCCTTACAATCCAGTATCTGATTCCGGAATCTCTGTCTGACCATGATGTAATGTAATTGAAATCTTCCCGTATCTCCCGGCCTTTTCCAAGTATACCTCCTCCTCTTGTGATTCTTGAACAGGGTATTCGCTATTACTAGCTGAAACTTGTTACAGAACTCAATTAGTCTTTCTCCTCTTTCATTCCTTGTCCCAAGCCCATATTCTCCTGTAACCTTTTCTTCTACTCCTTCCCCTACAACTGCATTCCAGTCGCCCATGACTATTAGATTTTCGTCCCCCTTTACGTACTGCATAACCCTTTCAATATCCTCATACACTTTCTCTATCTGTTCATCTTCAGCTTGCGACGTCGGCATGTATACCCGAACTATCATTGTCGGTGTTGGTCTGCTCTCGATTCTGATTAGAACAACCCTGTCACTGAACTGTTCACAGTAACACACCCTCTGCCCTACCTTCCTATTCATAACGAATCCTACACCTGTTATACCATTTTCTGCTGCTGTTGATATTACCCGATACTCATCTGACCAGAAATCCTTGTCTTCCTTCCACTTCACTTCACTGACCCCTACTATATCTAGATTGAGCCTTTTCAGATTTTCTAGTTTCCCTACCACGTTCAAGCTTCTGACATTCCACGCCCCGACTCGTAGAACGTTATCCTTTCGTTGATTTGTCAATCTTTTTCTCATGGTAACCTCCCCCTTGGCAGTCCCCTCCCGGAGATCCGAATGGGGGACTATTCCGGGATCTTTTGCCAATGGAGAGATCATCACGACACTTCTTCAATCACAGGCCACATGTCCTGTGGATACACGTTACGTATACTTATAACACGAGCGTGCGCGAGACTTAATCAAGACACGGATGCTACATAAAGTTTCGGGTACGATATACGAACGTGATATTCAGCCAGTCAAAACGATATTTGTTTCTGTCACTTAGAACTTGCAATTAGGATCATACCAGTCCACATTATTGTTCCGTAATCGTCGGGATGTGGTTGATTGTTGTTCTCCCAGCACGTTATACGAAACCGAGAAACACCGCCTTTTGGATAAACATTGATACTGCGTCGTGAACATTGAAAATAAAAGCAAAACTTGTGGGGCAAACATTTTCAGCTGCTTCACCATACCTTGTAAGGTAAGCGCTGCAGCCATGGCATCAACACAACACCCCGCCCACGCTCCACGAAAGCTGCGCCACGACTTTCCACTGTTGCTCTGCGCTCGGAAGAGGCGACTATCGATCGTCAACTACACAATTCTATGCTTACATTCCCGCACAGAAAATTTTTCTACTTCTAGTAGAGAGTTGCGAAAAACATATCAAAATGAAACGCCTGTCGGCTGGCGATTTGGGGGGGGGGGGGGGGGGTTGTGGAACACCCCGTCCCACGGATAGTGTCACAGTCGACTGGTCGACTGATTACCGCAAAGCCATACCATGACAAGCAAACAGATGGTTCAAATGGCTCTGAGCACTATGGGATTTAACTACTGAGGTCATTAGTCCCCTAGAACTTAGAACTAGTTAAACCTAACTAACCTAAGGACAGCACAAACATCCATGCCCGAGGCAGGATTCGAACCTGCGACCGTAGCGGTCTTGCGGTTCCAGACTGCAGCGCCTTTAACCGCACGGCCACTACGGCCGGCTTGTCAAGAAATGTAATATTATAATGCACACAAAGAAATCATAAACACTTACAAACCTACCTACAGTGCAGTCCGCTACAGGAGAGCATAATTATAATTAGAAGATAAAAAAATAAAGAAAGCAAAATACAGTATAATTTAAGTTCCTGAAAAAGAAGGTATAGGTCGTAAACGTTATGTAAACACAGCGATTTAAATACACCGCTGACACCGTCAGAACAAGAAAAAATATTTTTTTCCCTTACACTTCAGCACGTGGTCGCCCACACAAAGAAATACTTCATTACTCACAGCACTGCACCCCTAGGGCGTTCATTACACAGCGAAGTGGAGAAAGGGTTGGTCTGTTGCAGCGCTTCCAGCTCTCAACCACAGCTTAGGTGACCGCTAACACAGCAATACTGTACTCGAACAACCATACATCAGATCCTCCATCTCATCTTGCGGTAATCCGTCCATGGTGTACATGAAACAAACGTAACAGTCCCTTTTCAGTGTTGATCAACTCTTAACCTGCGCATCATATCTTCAGTTTATATCCACTCATAGTAGCCCTTACAGTTTGCACAACTAGCTTTAACGGGAATACACGAATTAAAGTAATGTCCACAAAACTTTAAATGAGCCTGCACACACTGCAGATATTGTGCTCAATGAAAATAATCATTGTCGTGCCTACGCACAGTGGCAGCTAGTCTCCATGTCGGAGCGAGGAAAACAAAATTCTACAAGTTACCAACATATTAAGAATCATATTGACCATTTGGAACACACCCACATAGCTTCATCATAAAAAATACACATATGGAACAGACACTATAAAATACTCAAAACATGAACATAATGCCAGACCACTTAGCATTTTAACACTTATCAGTACTACCCAAAAATATATTGGTGGGTGCTCTGTGCAAAGTCTGCCCTTCACAAGGCCATGAATGATTACAGAAAGAAGGTTGTATCGTGGCGGCGACGGACTCAAGAATTCTGTTTCACCTTTCTCTGGTAATGTATCATGATGCCGTATTCGCCAGAGCGCCAGGTGATAGTGAACTGTGCCAAGGCACAGCTCATACCCCTCCCTCGCTACCACCTTGAAGAAGCTGTGGCCAGGGCGCGCACACACGATGGGTTGGTACAAGAGCGTCCATCTATGTATTATGTCATAGCAGAACGATGGCACTGTCAGAGGACCTTGATTAATGTTCTTACATCCGACGATGGGCAGCGTTTTGATACCCAGCGGGATATCGAGTCTGCCCTCCACGCAAATTATGTTATGCTGTACTCTGAACAACGTCACCACCCTGCCAACACTACAGCAGTCCCCAGACTCTCATTTGGCTCAGTTCCCATGGATGCAACTATGGATCTGCTTGCTAAAGTCACAGAGGGTGAAGTCCTTGAGGCTATCGAGGTGGGTTCTACGAACAGGTCGCCTGGCCCTGACTGGAGTTTTATTGGACATTTCGTACCCTTCTGGCGCCAGTGTGAACGGAAATTTGTCAGGACCCTATGTCATCTTTCATGCCGATTCCAGATGGCTTCCTTGATGGTTTCCCCATTCCCATCCACAAGCCTCATGGAAACTCATGGATATGTGGTTACCGCCCCTTGATGTTACTCACCAGCGACACAAAGATCTTTCCCCTGCTGTTGGCTGTGTGGCTTAAACTGACAGCTTGGTACGTGGTTTCCCAAGACTAAACCTCTTTGGGATGTGCTAATAACATCCACACTGTCCTCTGTCGCTATCGGGACATTATCGCTCTTGCTGACGCTGCCTGGACGTTTGACAGCTGTTGACTTCAGCCAGGTGTTCGACCGGGTCGAGCACAACTACCTGGAAGTGGTGCTCCACAATACGGGCTACCTTGATACTACTGTAGACGTCGTAATGCTTCCCCTTTGTGGAGCTACGTCTCGTGTACTGTACAATGGCCGTCTCACTCCTCCCATCTCGATCCATTGATCAGTGCGTCAAGGCTGCCAGATCTCTGCACTCTTGTATGCTTTCGCCTTGGGACCATTGCTCTGCAGCCTCCGTCAATGCCGTTGTCTCTTGGTGACCATGTATTCAGCTGCTGCAGACGTTCTTGTGATCGTTCTTCGTGGTGGTGCTGAAGTCAGAGGATCACTGGCATGGGTTACCACCTACGGCGAAGCTTCTGGTAGTTGCCTTAATGCCCGCAAATCGAGTGCAATGGTCATAGGTGCTCCTTTGTCTGTAGCTGATACTATCCGATGCTTAGAGCTCGAGTTCACAAGTGATCTGCGGCGGACATTTGCCCTCAACTACTGTCACCTACTTTCTCAATTACGAACTGGGTTCCTAGATCACAGTTTACAGGTACTTGATCTTCTGCAATGGACACAATATGTAAATGTGTATTTGGCGTCATGTATCCCCCATGTGGCCCAGACACTTCCCATTCAGCCATCCATGGCACGCTGCATGCCAGCAGCATTGGGTTTATTTGTTATCCAGGGTTTGCTGTTCCAGATAAGGTACGAGACCCTCACCCTCCCGTGGTGCAGAGGCGATTTAGGTTGTATGATGTGCCTGGCAGAGCAGTAGCCCTTCTCATCAGTTCTCACACGGCGCTGTGGCACCGTTGTCCTACGTGCCTTACCAGCCTACTGCTGGGGGCCGTTGCACCACGCTCTCTGTCAGCACCTATCCGGCTTTTGGTAGTTCCACCGCTTTCATTTATTTCCGCCACTATTTTTTCCTCGAACTGAGCTACGTCCATACTGTGATACTGCCAGCACACTTGACATTCACGAAGGCGGTCTGTGGTTTCCTTCAGCAGCACAGGTCACCAAATGTGGTTTTGGGGAAGCATCGCCACGTCAAGTGGCGTGCCGCTTGGCGATCAGTGTGCGCTCCTTATCTTGACACTGACGTCCGGTCTGCATGGTACCTTACTGTCAATGGAAAGCAAGTACGCCGTCACGCTTTCACAGGTTTCACCTTGCATGTATCCCATTGCGTGTCGCCTGTGATGTTTTAGACAGACGAGCACACTGAACGAGATGGCGCAGTGGCTAGCACGCTGCACTCGCATTGGGGAGGATGACAGTTCAAACCCGTGTCTGGCTATCCTGATATAGGCTTTCTGTGATTTCCCTGAATTGCTTCAGGCAAATGCCAGGATGGTTCCTTTGAAAGGGCATGGCTGATTTCCTTCCCCATCCTTCCCTAAACCGATGTGACTGATGACATTGTTTGATCCCCTCCCCAATATCTACCAACCAATAAGCGCCACCTCGTGTGCAGATTGCTGAGAGGTGTCTGGTTCCTGGCGCGACAGATGTTGTCCCTAATTCCCCCTACGATTCCTAATCAGATCCCTCCTCAACTGCTCCTCTTTCTGGACGTAGGATATTTCCTGCTGGCAAGGATGAACTCTGTGAAGTGCATTTGTGCACATGTAGCTCACTACTTGTTTGCTAATAGCGAGAAAAGTATACTTGATTTTTAGGAGTTCCTTAATGAACACCATGTGCAGATGCCCGCAATCCAAAATACAGACAGTTTTTCTCCAATTTCCTTTGCAGTGTCTTCCTTAACCCACCCCAGAACTGGGGTGTTCCTGTCATGAGGAGTTGACCCCTGCCTCTTCCACATTTAGAACCGATATATTGTCTCGTCATCTGAATGTTCTTCTCTAAAAAACTATACGTTAACGGTCTCAATGCATCTGACGTCTTGCTGCACCTTGCTCCTCGCGACGCCAGTTCCTACTATTCTTGGTGGTATTATCGATAGGAAAACAAAAGAATGAAAAGGAAAATAAATAAATGAAACTAGGTTCATTGTACCTCTACTCCACATTCCCTACACGTTCCTTTGTTCCTGGAGGGTGGGACTGGGACACGGTGGCCAGGCCTCAGGTTGCGACCCCTTGTCCACTTTGCTCCCACCCCTTCTTATGGGCGCCAGGAAGGTTATTTTAGAAAAAAATAAAATAAAGTGGTACCGTGTTTGCCTACCATGCAGGGGACCCTGGTTCGAATCGCATTCGGGTTGTAGATCTTCTGCGCTGTGGACTGGGTGTTGTGTCGGCCTCATTATCATTTCATCACCACCGAGACACAGGTCGCCCAGTGTGGTGTCACTTAAAATAAGACTTGCAACTCGGTGGCCGAACTTCCCCGGATGAGGCCTCTCTGCCATCAATGCCACAAGAGCATTTCACTATCATTACTCTCCAGTGTCTGTGTTTTACAGTGTGCTATGCAATGTGTTTTAGACATTCTTGCATGCCTGAAGGAACAGATGCTGTTATGATCCACAACTGTAGCTTCAAAATTTATTGGTGACATATGAAAATTTGTGCCGGACCAGGACGCTAGGTATTGTAACATTTTGAACATACTATTAGGTACATTTGGATCTTTACCAGCAGCCATTTGATTCTACCTTTCCCTTTCCTATCTCTTCTGTACCGATTCGTTGATCTGTGAAGGAAGTGCAGGTGCGCTGACACTCATTCTTTCTGTCCTATCACGTGACAATTGGTCTCTCACGACTACACACGGTTCGAGATAGTCCAACATAGTATCATCCGAAATTACGCCTCTGTCTTGATCTGCCTCTGCACAGTTTTCATCATCAATTCCTTGATGTGAGTGCCTTGAACTTGCCACACTTTCGTGACTTTTATGACGTGACATTGCGACTGCCACGTCGTTCTGTTCATGCAGTTGTTCCGCCTTTGACACACGCTCTGTCCCTTCCACTTGTCTACCACCTGGCTTTGACCTGTCCTATGTTTTTCCGTCATTTCCGATCTTTCCAACAGTCTCTGAACATAGCACTGTTTCCGTACCGGACTTCGTGTTAACATGCGATCATACGACCTAACATGCCTCCAAAACAACATATATAGTCCTGTACGAGTTCTACTTTACAATGGACACTTTCTCTCAGTTTAGTGCAAGATCTTTTTCAACGATGTTTGAACAGAATCCAACATACCAACAATGATGTGACAAAACCTGTGCGCCACCGAAACACAAAAATAAAATTGTTAATTATACGTAGCTACTGACTTTCATTGAATTCAAAACTTTTTTTCCAAATTTAATCTAATTACAAAAGAAGTCACATATTTAATGCTAAATGGCATTTAGGGATCTAACAAAGTTTGTAGTTACTTACTCTCTGAAGTTCCAACAAGATAATGCCCCATGTATTACTTTACTCACTCTCTGACATTTGTTAACATAAACTTACTCTTGGTAACACTGAAATGTGCTGACAAACTTTTTTCAAGTCTAAACTTCAACAAGATAACACACTCTATGCACAAATCATTAAGTGCATCTCTTTCAGTCCTCAAATTGACCACCAATAGTCTCATGCCTCTGCCAAACTCGTAATCTAATGGTGTCCAACACTAAATTAATGTGATTCTAACAATTTCACTCTGCTCAAAAATACGTAGACAGTCTAAAATTTCCCCTGAAAAAGTATCCTAGCACTCTCCCATCAACCATAAACGTGTTCTGGCAATTTTCCACTATGCTCAAAAGTATCCGGACAGTCTGACTTTTCAACCAAAAAGTCCCTCATCTCTCCCTTCAACTACAAATGTATTCAGACAACTTTTTCCTGTGCACAGAAATATCTGGACGAACGAATCCTGGCAGTCTAATCTCTCAACCAATAACGTATCCTGGCAGGCTAATCGCTCAACCAAAAATGCATCGTGGCAGGGTCGCCATTATCTAATGCACTCCCCCAGTCATTATGATCAGTCTTTACCACTGGCCATGGATGGAGATATCTGACAGAACTAGAGTGCCTGTGAACCTGTCATACAGGCCCTAAAATATTTCAATGAGAAAGGGGTAGCCTCTACTCCAGAACACACAAACAACTGTTACCTGTACTAAATATTTCTACTACAGAAGCACCATACACATTGAGTTCAGGTGGGTAGTTGGTGATGTTGGGAAATCCTCTATAATTAGGAAAATCCTCACAATGAATTCACAAACTAAATCAAATTAATCGTGATAAACGTGAACACACAACAACCTTTCAAAACCGTTCCTACATGAGAAGAGAACCCCTAGCGTAACTTACAATACAATGGTCACAAAAGAATTTACCCTCCATAATATTACACTCACAACACTTCAATATGCCCTACTGTCTATGCTATTTCAGCCGGACAATAACGTATATTTAACGATGCCCTTCCTGACTTGTAAGCCCTATGAACACACACGCGATATGTGGCTAGCATGAACAATAGGGAATGAGAAGGAAATACGTAACACAACTCCGATCTCCAATACAAGGTGCATTCAAGTTCTAAGGCCTCCGATTTTTTTTTCTAATTAACTACTCACCCGAAATCGATGAAACTGGCGTTACTTCTCGACGTAATCCCCCTGCAGACGTACACATTTTTCACAACGCTGACGCCATGATTCCATGGCAGCGGTGAAGGCTTCTTTAGGAGTCTGTTTTGACCACTGGAAAATCGCTGAGGTAAATAGCAGCACGGCTGGTGAATGTGCGGCCACAGAGAGTGTCTTTCATTGTTGGAAAAAGTCAAAAGTCACTAGGAGCCAGGTCAGGTGAGTAGGGAGCATGAGGAATCACTTTAAAGTTGTTATCACGAAGAAACTGTTGCGTAACGTTAGCTCGATGTGCGGGTGCGTTGTCTTGGTGAAACAGCACACGCGCAGCTCTTCCCGGACATTTTTGTTGCAGTGCAGGAAGGAATTTGTTCTTCAAAACATTTTCGTAGGATGCACCTGTTACCGTAGTGCCCTTTGGAACACAATGGGTAAGGATTATGCCCTCACTGTCCCAGAACATGGACACCATCATTTTTTCAGCACTGACGGTTACCCGAAATTTTTTTGGTGGTGATGAATCTGTGTGCTTCCATTGAGCTGACTGGCGCTTTGTTTCTGGATTGAAAAATGGCATCCACGTCTCACCCATTGTCACAACCGACGAAAAGAAAGTTCCATTCATGCTGTCGTTGTGCATCAACATTGCTTGGCAACATGCCACACGGGCAGCCATGTGGTCGTCCGTCAGCATTCGTGGCACCCACCTGGATAACACTTTTCGCATTTTCAGGTCGTCATGCAGGATTGTCACAGAAATGCCAACTCTGGAGGCGATCTGTTCAACAGTCATTCAGCGATCCCCCAAAACAATTCTCTCCACTTTCTCGATCATGTCGTCAGACTGGCTTGTGCGACCCCGAGGTTGTTTCGGTTTGTTGTCACACGATGTTCTGCGTTCATTAAACTGTCGCACCCACGAACGCCCTTTCGACACATCCATAACTCCATCACCACATGTCTCCTTCAACTGTTGATGAATTTCAATTGGTTTCACACCACGCAAATTCAGAAAACCAATGATTGCACACTGTTCAAGTAAGGAAAACGTCGCCATTTTAAGTATTTAAAACAGTTCTCATTCTCGCCGCTGGCGGTAAAATTCCATCTGCCGTACGGTGCTGCCATCTCTGGGAAATATTGACAATGAACGCGGCCTCATTTTAAAACAATGCGCATGTTTCTATCTCTTTCCGTCCAGAGAAAAAAAATCGAAGGCCCTAGAACTTGAATGCACTGAAGTGCACACGCGAACTAGTGACTCCTTTACTGAGCGCCTGAGCAAACGTGATATTTACCATGCTCTGTTGGTGGCTGCTGTGGTCGACAGTGGCGTATGATGATGGCGGCGCGTCGACGCTGTGCGGACCTATAAACGTCAATACTATTTTGCCCTTGACTGTATTAGCAGTCGGAAACTGCCCTGAGTACTCATGAGGCGGAAAACTGTGGCCGGCCGCGGTGGTCTAGCGGTTCTAGGCGCGCAGTCGGGAACCGCGCGACTGCTACGGTCGCAGGTTCGAATCCTGCCGCGGGCATGGATGTGTGTGATGTCCTTAGGTTAGTTAGGTTTAAGTAGTTCTAAGTTCTAGGGGACTGATGACCACAGATGTTAAGTCCCATAGTGCTCAGAGCCATTTGAACCATTTTGAAAACTGTGTTTTTCCCTAGCTAAACTATTGACAATGTCTACTCGCTCTGACTTAGCGACGTGTGCACCTCTGTCCTCTTTAATTGTTCTGCGGAACGTAACTAAATCAGTAATCTCCACTCTGGAGATGTTACGAGATTTTCGAACCCTGTGAACGCAAGTGTTCATTAAAAAGCTCTTATAGGCCGACAGAACAAATTATTCTGTCTACGCACGGCCTTGGTCAGAAGAGACTTCTCTTGTTTCTATTCACAGCCTGTATATATTCTTTTTGTTCCCCCCACTGTACCTTGTGTTCACCCCTATCACAATGCTGATTGTGGTACGACTTACGTCGTTTCTTGGCCCAATGAAGCTTGAGAAGCATATTGGGGTGGAAACTATTTTCCTTTTAGCCTATAGCATTCATGTTTCGCACCTGTACTCTCAGACTCTGCCCATGCATGAGCTGTCCACTGGGTACCTCCTGTTCTCAACGCCCTTCATCACATGATATCCGAGCATTTGTCAAACATAGCGCTTCTTTCCACTGTGGCCTGTTTCCTGTTTTGAAAAAAAAAAAAAAAAAGAAACATAGTGACAATGTTTTTCATGCTTTTCAATCTCCCGTTGTGATTCTGTGATTCTGAAAGCATTCCTTTCCTAGAAGCTTTCCCAGGCATCAGGTGTGGTCTTTCTATGCTTGTTCTGTCCAGTTGTCTCTGCCCCGCTGTTAACTGTATTTTGTGCGACCCAACATTTTTTATAAATCCGAATTCCGTTTATTGGTCCACTAAGAGTGTCCATGTGGACCCCTCCTATGCTAAGATGTTTCTTTCCGTTCCACGCAGGTGTGAGTCAGAGAAGCTCGCTTAATGGCTTATTGTTAGCTAATGGTGCCTGCCTACCTGCTGTGAATGGTCGGCTTTAATGGACTCTCTCGAAATGCGTTCCATGTTCTACTTCTGCCGACAGATGGGAACTCCCTGCACCCACTCCAGTTCAAAGTGGTAGCGATACTACGTGACTATTAACACACAAAGTACGGAATGCTTGTTAATATCGAGTTCATGTTGGCCGCATATGAATGATTACTCTCTGTACTATGGAAATTAGTATCACTTTACTTGAAGTAGGCCATGCATGTTATCAAACTCCTCAGCTTACTGAGTAGATTACGCTTCTATATTTGAAACAGTATGTTAAGGGGCCAAGTTATACCTCTACCTCACACTAAGACATCACAGAAGTAACAGATGAACTGGTGGAGCAGTGACATACAAACACTTTGACTTATAATGGACCATGCTACTCACATCCAATACTAATGAAGACAAACAAGAGAAATACATTTTAGTAAATATCAAATCATACAAACAATGCTGGGAACACTATCATAAATAGTGTGCCCCTTGTCTGTGAAATTCAAGTGTGCAGTTACTTCTTCAAGTGCAACAGTATTTCAATTTGCACCAACCCACAATGCAGCCTATAGTCAGGTCCCCATGCATGTATTTACCACGAAATATACAATCCAAAAAATTCATACTTGGAATATTAGCTCACAGTATCATTACCAAATTAACTCTGTTACATAATAAATATGATCCCCCAAGGGCTGGAAACCTGAAAGGAAAACCTGCACCTTGTCTAATGGAAGAGCTAAAACAGTCCGTGAACGTTGGAGACACTGCACATCGGACTCACAAACGACCTCCTACCGTAGGTGCAACCACAATGGAGGGGTATCTGTTGAGAGGCCAGACAAATGTATGGTTCCTGAAGAGGGGCAGCAGCCTTCTCAGTAGTTGCAGGGGCAACAGTCTGGATGATTGACTGATCTGGCCTTGTAACACTAACTTGCTGTGCTGGTACTGCGAACGGCTGAAAGCAAGAGGAAACTACAGCCGTAATTTTTCCCGAGGGCATGCAGCTTTACTGTATGATTAAATGATGATGGCGTCCTCTTGGGTAAAATATTCCGGAGGTAAAATAGTCCCCCATTCGGATCTCCGGGCGGGGACTACTCAGGAGGACGTTGTTATCAGGAGAAAGAAAACTGGCGTTCTACGGATAGGAGCGTGGAATGTCAGATCCGTTAATCGGGCAGGTAGGTTAGAAAATTTAAAAAGGGAACTGGATAGGTTAAAGTTAGATATAGTGGGAATTAGTGAAGTTCGGTGCAGGAGGAACAAGACTTCTGGTCAGGTGACTACAGGGTTAGAAAAACAAAATCAAATAGGCGTAATGCAGGAGTAGGTTTAATAATGAATAGGAAAATAGGAATGCGGGTAAGCTACTACAGACAGCATAGTGAACGCACTATTGTGGGCAAGATGGATACGAAGCCCATGCCTACCACAGTAGTACAAGTTTATATGCCTACTAGCTCTGCAGATGACGAAGAAATTGAAGAAATGTATGATGGAACAAAAGAAATTATTCAGATAGTGAAGGGAGACGAAAATTTAATATTCATGGGTGACTGCAATTCGTCAGTAGGAAAAGGGAGAGATGGAAACGTAGTAGGTGAATATGGATTGAGGGTAAGAAACGAAAGAGGAAGCCGCCTGGTAGAGTTTTGCACAGAGCACATCTTAATCATAGCTTACACTTGGTTCAAGAATCATAAAAGAAGATTGTATACATGGAAGAAGCCTGGAGATGCTGACAGGTTTCAGATAGATTATATAATGGTAAGACAGAGATTTAGGAACCAGATTTTAAATTGTAAGACATTACCGGGGGCAGATGTGTACTCTGACCACAATCTATTGGTTATGAACTGTACATTAAAACTGAAGAAACTGCAAAAAGGTGGGAATTTAAGGAGATGGGACCTGGATAAACTGACTAAACCAGAGGTTGTACAGAGTTTCAAGGTGAGCCTAAGGGAACAATTGACAAGAATGGGGGAAAGAAATACAGTAGAAGGAGAATGGGTAGCTTTGAGAGATGAAGTAGTGAAGGCAGCAGAGGATCAAGTACGTAAAAAGACGAGGGCTAGTAGAAATCCTTGGGTAACAGAAGAAATATTGAATTTAATTGATGAAAGGAGAAAATATAAAAATGCAGTAAATGAAGCAGGCAAAAATGAATACAAACGTCTCAAAAATGAGATCGACAGGAAGTGCAAAATGGCTACGCAGGGATGGCTAGAGGACAAATGTAAGCATGCAGAGGCTTATATCGCTAGGGGTAAGATAGATACTGCCTACAGGAAAATTAAAGAGACCTTTGGAGAAAAGAAAACCACTTGTATGAATGTCAAGAGCTCAGATGGAAAGCCAGTTCTAAGCAAAGAAGGGAAAGCAGAAAGGTGGAAGGAGTATATAGAGGATCTAGACAAGGGCGATGTACTTGAGAAAAATATTATGGAAATGGGAAGATGAAATGGGAGATACGATACTGCGTGAAGAGTTTGACAGAGCACTGAAAGACCTGAGTCGAAACAAGGCCCCGGGAGTAGACAACATTCCATTAGAACTACTGACGGCCTTGGGAGAGCCAGTCCTGACAAAACTCCACCATCTGGTGAGCAAGATGTATGAGACAGGCGAAATACCCTCAGTCTTCAAGAAGAATATAATAATTCCAATCCCAAAGAAAGCAGGTGTTGACAGATGTGAAAATTACCGAACTATCAGTTTAATAAGTCACGGATGCAAAATACTAACGCGAATTCTTTACAGACGAATGGAAAAACTGGTAGAAACCGACCTTGGGGAAGATCGGTTTGGATTCCGTAGAAATGTTGGAACACGAGAGGCAATACTGACCCTACGACTTATCTTAGAAGCTAGATTAAGGAAAGGCAAACCTATGTTTCTAGCATTTGTAGATTTAGAGAAAGCTTTTGAAAATGTTGACTGGAATACTCTCTTTCAAATTCTGAAGGGTGCAGGGGTAAAATACAGGGAGTGAAAAGCTGTTTACAATTTGTACAGAAAGCAGATGGCAGTTATAAGAGTCGACGGACATCAAACGGAAGCAGTGGTTGGGAAGGGAGTGAGACAGGGTTGTAGCCTCTCCCCGATGTTATTCAATCTGTATATTGAGCAAGCAGTGAGGGAAACAAAAGATAAATTCGGAGTAGGTATTAAAATCCATGGAGATGAAATAAAAACTTTGAGGTTTGCCGATCACATTGTAATTCTGTCAGAGACAGCAAAGGACTTGGAAGAGCAGTTAAACGGAATGGATAGTGTCTTGAAAGGAGGATATAAGATGAACATCAACAAAAGTAAAACGAGCATAATGGAATGTAGTCGAAATAAATCGGGTGATGCTGAGGGAATTAGATTAGGAAATGAGACACTTAAAGTAGTAAAGGAGTTTTGCTATTTGGGGAGCAAAATAACTGATGATGGTCAAAGTAGAGAGGATATAAAATGTAGACTGGCAATGGCAAGGAAAGCATTTCTGAAGAAGAGAAATTTGTTAACATCGAGTATAGGTTTAAGTGTCAGGAAGTCGTTTCTGAAAGTATTTGTATGGAGTGTAGCCGTGTATGGAAGTGAGACATGGACGATAAATAGTTTGGACAAGAAGAGAATAGAAGCTTTCGAAATGTGGTGCTACAGAAGAATGCTGAAGATTAGGTGGGTAGATCACATAACTAATGAGGAGGTACTGAATAGGATTGGGGAGAAGAGAAGTTTGTGGTACAACTTGACTAGAAGAAGGGATCGGTTGGTAGGACATGTTGTGAGGCATCAAGGGGCTCACAAATTTAGCATTGGAGGGCAGCGTGGAGGGTAAAAACCGTAGAGGGAGACCAAGAGAACAATACACTAAGCAGGTTCAGAAGGATGTAGGTTGCAGTAGGTACTGGGAGACGAAGAAGCTTGCACAGGATAGAGTGGCATGGAGAGCTGCATCAAACCAGTCTCAGGACTGAAGACCACAACAACAACAACAACAACAACATGCAGAAAGCAAACAGAATCAATCAAACTGAGAGAAACAATAACTAATACATGCCAACACATTAAAATAAGATATAAAGACCAGATGCTCTATGGAAAAGCTTGTGGCATCTAGGGAAGAGTAGGCAAAGTAGAAGATGCAGCTATTCCCATTGTCCCAACCAAGCTTATTGTTGATACACTACTGCCCATAATAACTACTGCCCCCTAGACACTGACACTCTTTTCTGGACGACATAGTAAAACACTCATTCCCCTCAGAGTACAAGTGCTAGAGATACAATTGCTAATAAGAGTAGCTGTTCGTATTTCATCTGACAGGAGAGTGTATGTAGACATCAGGAAATAACTGAGAGTGTAAAACTTAAATGACCAGATTAAAGATTTCAGAAACTACTGAAAGAATTATGTCAAAAGAATCGAAGATGACAGATTACCAAAACTGGTGATAGTTATTCCCAGTGGGCAGAAGATATTTAGAAATCCAGTGGAAAATTAACAATTTCAGCTAAGAGGGGTAACAGGCAAATGCCTACTAATGCAGAGGAAAAATTCGAAAATTTGTGGTAAGTTTGAGAGAGGACAAGTTACTCTCTCACCTATTTTTTGTATACAGACAGTTATTAAAGATTTTATCACAACCTGACACACCTTGAGCGAGACTCTAGAAAGTTAATGGCCTGAACAGACGTTGATGGAGCCTGGTAGGGCGCTAAAAGCGTGAGGTATGTTTATGGTTCTTAGCATGTAGAAACGGCATGCTTGGAGTTTAAAGCAATTGGTGGCGAGCCCATCCCTCAGTAATTCTTACAGAAGAGGTCCACAGCCGTACAGGGCAGACAGAGCAGCCCCTCATTGAGACAGGTCTCCAGCAGAACAATGCTGCAATACCTGGAGGTGACGGACTTAAAGGATGCATCTACACAGTGGAGTTGTAAACTGGGCATTGTGTGCACAGCCACATGATGTAATAAATATTCACAAGTTTTCATGTTCACCAATACTGCTAATAGGCCTGTGACCTACTTCCATTGGCTGCCTCAGTTGTATAATAAACTCTGGCATCTGAGAAACGCTTAGAGATAGACTCTTTATTACACCTCACAGCTAGGACTAACGAGCTCCAAGGTACAGGTGACTTAGATAAAGATCTTTAATATTGAAACTTCCTAGCAGATTAAAACTGTGTGCTGGACCGGGACTCGAAGTCGGGAACTACGCCACTCGCGGGCAAGTGCTCTCTACCCTCTGAGCTACTCAAGCAGACTCACGCCCGTCCTCACAGCTTTACTTCCGCCAGTACCTCGTCTCGGTCCGGCACACAGTTTTAATCTGCCAGGAAGTTTCATATCAGCGCACACTCCGCTGCAGAGTGAAAATCTCATTCTGGATCTTTAAGATTGCATCTGTTTGCTTGTTGTCATGGGAAGCGACACGACTTCAGAGAAAAAATCTTCCCCCTCCACAAAAACTTAAAAAGCCAGTAATTGTCGGTTTCTTTATTTTCCAGAAACTCAGATTTCGTAACTCTTGTCCTGGTTCGACATGAGTTTGTGCTGTCGTGTGGGAGGGGAGAGTTAGCGCCTCTAGAGCCCTATGACTGGCTCAAGACAGCGTGAGGGTGGTGTCGTTCGTGCAATTTGTGGGAAAAGGGAATTTTTTCTGAGAGGTGCGAAGCACTCGGGTGCTGGACTTTGCTCTGGTAAGGAGACTTCTGGTTGATGCTTTGGCATTTGTGGTTGGTACTTGGGACCTGTCCTGAGACTGACTTCACTTGCAAGTAGTTTAGACTGGGGAACCTGTGGTGAAGTTCTTACGGTAGCAACAGTGTGACTTCAAATGTCTCTGACCACTCGTTTGCCAAAGGTACACTTATTCCTTTTTTGGTTTACCAGTCTTGACGTTTGGTGTCCGTGTGCGCGCTGTCATATAAGTGAGCCAAATTGGTGCTTGGTACGACCAGCGAATGAGTTTGTCACACACTGAAATCTACTGTGATTTCATGGCTCTGGTAGATAGTAAATTGCAATCCGCCTGCTTGATCGCTAAACTGAGATTTTTTTGCATTTATTTCATGGCCGCGATCGATTTACAGGTGCTGCCTCACGTCTCGCCTCCGCCGCACACACCTCGCCAGCTGCAAGTTACATCGCTGCGTGAAGCAAACAGGGTAACGTACTGCTGCTCCAGTCTCGTCAGGGCCCAAAGATCTCAATCGCCACTCGCTCTCAGCTGCACCTATGTAGAGAAAATTTTGTAGATTTGAACAATCAAAGTCTGCTCAGGGTCAGATCAATTCAGATTGCGTTATCCACATTTTTAGGGCCAGAGTACTTGACTCACTTCTGCCACCCAGGATCCTTGTCCATTGTGGTCTTAAACCACCTGTTAGTTGTTTACGGTATTCAATCATAACTCGTTTAGCATAATTTATGTCTGCCTTTGTTTTGGGAAAAGAATTGTTGTCAGTAAACTAAATTTTTCATATATTCTCAATCATTTATATAATCCCCACAGGGTTTTCCTTCAAGTTCCTAAGTGACCAAACTGCCGACGTCATAGGTCCCTAAGCTTATACGCTACTTAATCTAACTTAAACTAACTTACGCTAAGGCAACACACACACACACACACACACACACACACACACACATATGCCCGAGGGAGGACTCGAACTTCCAACTGGGGGAGCTGCGCAAACAGTGGTAAGGTACGCCAGACCGCGTGGCCATGCAGAGAGAAGAAGAGATGTCATGTCATAAATATTATGATTTTTTAAGTAACTGTGATTTTAACAAGATTTGAGATTTCATATAAAACTCTGGTCAGATGTAAGAGGACTCCTGAGGGCATTAATCTGTTTAGGTTAAATGTATAAATAAAAAATTAAACATAATATACAGGTTATCTCAGGATGAATGGTAAATATTCAGGGATATGACAGCAACGATCATTTGAAGCAGAAAACTTCTTATGGACACACACACTCTTCTGACTGGTTTCCGAGATAGAACATATTAAATGTACATCGTTATATATGTTCTTTATTATTCAGTACATTGTCATTGTTTCCAACATACCAAAGTAGAGCAGATAAAGTCGAGACGAATATTTTGATACAGGACATGTGGTCTATTAAGTCGAGAAAGTACCTCAAACTGACTTACCTACACCTCAATGCATGCACAAGAATTTCCATATTTTCTTGCTCTCTTCATACAACCTAAGAGTCCTTGAGAAAAAATGAATAGGACCCTTTTAAAGGAAATTTAATGTACAGGGTGATTATAATTAAAGTTAAACTTTCAAACCTCTGTAGAGATAAAACCACTGGTCAGAATGATGTCAAACTGCAACGGAATATTATAAAACGTAGCAATAGATGGCGCTGTAAGCATCGTAATTTACTAGTGGTCGACTACAAATGACAAATGAATCATACAACAATGCCTAAGTTGTACATCTGATGTTAAATAAACTGTACTACTCAGCGTGCATGGGTGTGCAGGAGCAATACAGTTAGTTACGTAAGTCCATCCTCCACGGCAAGCTCATGTCACATCAGATGGGAAAAATCGGTTCTTAATTGTCCTGAGACCAAAAACCTCATAAAAGCATAAATCACATCTGTTTTTAATTGTCCTGAGGCCAAAAGCCGCATAAGAAGCATCAATCAAAATGAAATCCTTCCGTGTGGCAGGCGCAAAACATGTAAAATATGCTGTCCACCGTTTTCTGCAAAAAGTTGAAATCGAGAAACAGCATGTTCTACAACTGATAGAAGTGTTTCCGGGGTCACGTTCAGAATGTGTTGCGCAATGCGTGCCTTCAGTGCAGATAAGTTTGCAGTCGGAACACTGAACACAACATTTTTCAGATAGCCCCACAGCCAGAAGTCACACAGATTAAGATCAGGTGATTGGGACTGCCAGGCTGTAGAGAAATGGCGGCTGATAATTGCAGTATTCTCGAAATGGCGCTTTAGCAGCTGCTTAACTGGGTTTGCAATGTGTGGAAGTGTGCTATCATCAACACATCCACACTGTTGGAGAGCTTGAGTGACGTGGTTGTGCAAAAGACACTTACTGCGCTTACCAGCGACGGTACAAGTTACAGGACTGGAAGCACCTGTCTCTTCGAAAACAATATGGCCCTATAATAAATGATGCCGTAAGCCCACACAGTGAACTTTTCAGGACGAAGTGGTTCTGGTTGATTTTCGTGTGGATTTTCCGTTGCCCATATTCGACCGTCCCTGTCAGGTGGAAGTGGGTTTCGTTTGTCCACAAAATCTCCCACTGCCAATCATTGTCCTCTTCCATGCAAGGAAGAAATTCTGAGGCAAAGGTCTCTCTTGCTGGCAGGTCAACAGGAAGCAACTCGTGCGCAGGGGTTATTCTGAATAGTATGCGAAGCAGGATGTTTTGTGTAATTTTACACACCGTGTTCATGGGTATGTCCAATGTTTGGGCAATTCTCCGTGCGGTACACGTTTGCATACCACCACTCGTCTCCTCCTGCATTGCTGTGGCTACTGCTTCCACTGACGTCGAATCAATTCGTTTCCTCCCTCTACCAAGTTGCACACCAAAAGAACCCATCTTTTCGAATCATTTTAAGCAGCCTCACGGAAGTCATCTGATGAATGCCTTTTTCCAAATGCTTCAGTGTCCGGAACTCCTGCAGAGCGACGTATGCACAGTCATGGCTCTGAGCACTATGGGACTTAAGTTTCTGTGGTCATCAGTACCCTAGAACTTAGAACTACTTAAACCTAACTAACCTAAGGACATCACACACATCCATTCCCGAGGCAGGATTCGAACCTGCGACCGTAGCAGCCCCGCGGTTCCGGACTGCGCGCCTAGAACCACTAGACCACCGCGGCCGGCCGCACAGTCATCATTCTTGTAATACAGCTTTACAAGCATAGCGCGATCCTGCATTAAGACAGTCATGGTGAACTTCGCAGACTCGCAAGGAGGAAAAGCCGTGTTTATACCAACTTCAATGGGTCGTGCACATGGGTTGGGTTGTTTGGGGGAAGAGACCAAATAGCGAGGTCATCGGTCTCATCGGATTAGGGAAGTCGGCAATGCCCTTTGAAAGGAACCATCCCAGCATTTGCCTGGAACGATTTAGGGAAATCACGGAAAACCTAAATCAGGATGGCTGGACGCGGGATTGAACCGTCGTCCTCCGGAATGCGAGTCCAGTGTGCTACCATTGCGCCACCTCGCTCGGTTCGTGCGCATGACAGGTGTTTTCATTTACGTATTCAGACACATTCAGCGCCATCTATTGATCAATTTTCACACTATTATTTTTCTTCTGTCATACGTTTTCCCGCTTCTCCTGTAATATTACGTTGCAGTTTGACGTCATTCTGACCAGCGGTGTTATTTTTACAGTGTTTTGAAAGTTTAACATTAATTATAATCACCTTGTAGTTTAATTTAGTACTTCGACAAGTTTCCGCTACAGGCTGCAGATTTAGTGTTATTCAAGAAAAACATAAAAAAATAACTGAACATTTTTCGTTTCTGAAATCATTTGAAGTGGAACATTTGCCCGTATTTAGTTTTTTGCTTCAAATTATCTTTCGTGTCGTATCTCTGAATATTGACCATTCCTCCTGAGACAACCTGTATACATGGACTATCATGTATATGAAAATAACCATTACATTTATGACCCTATTGTAACATCCACGAGATAAATTTTAGCTACAGTGCGACGAGAGGAAATTATGCCTGTAACAGTTATAAACATTATCTATTCGACATATGAAACAATAGCGAAAACGATGATAAATATTAATTATTTATGTAATATTCTATGATGTAATTGGACATATCGATGTGTATCTTACAAAGACAACGATATTTGTAAATTCCTTTTATCATCTGCGTTTGTCTTCCTTTGTTTTTACCTTTTGTTGGTTGGCTTTTGTAGGTTGCGGATGCACTTCAAACTGAGGTCTGTTAAGAAATTGTAATTATTTGTTAATTATTACTTGAAAATAGAGTTCATAAATATGGGTGAATAATTATTTGTAACTTTAATTCCTCTCTCGGTAAGCATTGTCTGTGTTAATTATTTATTTCCGCTGCAACGAGCGCAGTGATGATACCGATTTGTATCGCGTTTTTGTCTGTGTTTTCCTTAGAAACAAATAAAATGTTTGCTTGATGAAGTCTAAATAGTGCACAATACGGAAGTAGAGTTTATAGAGTTTAATAAGCATTTCAAATACTTACTTATTTGGTCTAACAATAGAAAGTCTCTATCAATTGTCTGCCGCCATCTTAACAATTATCTCAGCGGCAAATTCAAATTATGCAACTCTGCAGACATAAATGCTGAACGTAACACAAATGTGTAAAAATAAATGTGCACCGGTGGTCCCGAACTCATTTTAATAAAAATGATTCGAATCAGATTGGTTCTTTAAAAACAGTGCTCATAGCACGATCGATATAACGAACTTTTCTAGCTGATGTATGGAGCCGAAATGAATTGCGCACGAGTTGCGAAGAATATTGTTTCAGGTAACATACGTCAGTGTTGTGCGCGGTTGATATTCGGTGGTTTTAATGATCATTTTGCTGAAGATAACTATTTCCATCATAATCAATAGTTGTATAGAACCTGTTGTGTGAACTGTGATTTAGTGACACTTACACAACTTACAGACAACACTTTAACACGACGTTAACTTGGGGTTCTTTAGCAACTTGACCAAATCTTTAACCGGGAGGAAAATTATTTAGTAATTACTCAATGTAATAAAATAAGATTATCATTTTCATTTACAAATTAGTTAAATACCAAACCACTGAATAACACAGCGAACGCCACACTATCCACCGAGAGTAGTTAAAAGGTTCATAAAGCCTACCGACACACCAACAAAAGCAACTGAGGAGCGCCGGAACAAAATCCGATATATCCACTTTTGCTATATTCGCGTGTTTGAGCTACGGAGGGGGGGGGGGGGGGGGGGGGGGGGGGGAGATACGGGAGTAATAATACATGCTGCCACAAAATAATTTTCAGCACAACGCGACGACATCAAGTGTTTTACGCTGTGTTTCTTCTTTTTATAGCTTGTGGAGCCATTTAAAGATCACTATTTGTTACTTTCTGTATTAATAGCAAATGCGGATTTATCGGTTTTTGTTCCGGCGTTCCTCAACATTTCATTTTCTTGAGTTGTTGGTCTTCTGTTTTCTTGTTGTGCGAGTGTTCTTGTTAGGTGCACTATTATGTCTTCTTCTAAGAAGACATAATAGCGCACCTAACAAGAACACTCACACAACAAGAAAACAGAAGACCAATAGTGCACCTAACAAGAACACTCACACAACAAGAAAACAGAAGACCAAAAAATCAAGAAAATGACGATTAGAACAGATCAAATAAGGATACAAAGAATTAAGAGCTTAACTCGGATGGGGACATGCTCAGTCATGAAAGTGAGTTGCAGGCCGTTTCACTGTGCCAAGAGCACAGACAACAGATTGACGCTTCAAGTCGTCATATGGTCTGCTTTGTGCGATTTCGTCCGCGAGAGCTAGTTGCCTTGAAGGGGGGAGTGAGCTAGTTTGCGATCCACCCTTAAGAATGGCGGGGAGCATAGAGCTGGTGAGCTACCTTGCAGTCTGACCCCCGAAAAAAATGTGTATGAAATCTTATGGAACTTAACTGCTAAGGTCATCAGTCCCTAAGCTTACACACTACTTAACCTAAATTATCCTAAGGACAAACACACACACTCATGCCCAAGGGAGGACTCGAACCTCTGACCCCTGAGAATGGTGATGATTAGTGAGCTAGTGAGACAGACTACAGTCCGATCGGTGAGAGTGGTGGTGAGTGCTGAACTATTGGGAGGAGAGTGATGCCTGAATTGGTGCGACACGCTCCGACCACGCGGTGGCCGAAGGCGCAGCTTTTATGATCACTGCCAACACATTACGAGTGTGATGCTAAATCAAGGGATAAGAAGTAACAAATCACTTAAAAGCATGTAAAAGTTTGTTGAGCTTCTGAAATCTGAGATAGTCTTTTGAAATCAAGAACGGAAACATGCTGGAAGTCTTTTCTGCGTTAATGTATAGTTCTGAAGAGCTCGATTTTTCGAGAGCCTCTGAAACTGCGTGGTCAGCGCGGCGGATTGTGAATTAAAGGTTCCCACATTCGATTCCCAGCAAAGTCGAAATTTTTTTCTCCACTCACAGAGTGGTTGTTGTGTTGTGCTTACTTTCATATGAGTCATAATTGGCATTATGATTGAAATGGGAGAATGGATACTGCGTGGCAGCCAATGAATTGAAAAAAAAACCGGAGCTTTCTTTATTTTCTGTTTCCATAGATGAAAAAAGCTTCATGTACTAATAAGGTTTGTAAATCCACATGTGCACATGTTCTATATCACATTTTTTGTAGCTTGGGGGACGTTTTCGTAAAGATGTGACATGAAGATAAACTACCATTCATTTTTTCTGAATCATACATTATCCACTCTTTAGAAAGATCTGGCTATTTGATTTAATTCAGGAGGAGTGTGCCCATCGCCACTGTGGATAGTGTTTTAAATGTCTGGCACACCGTAAGAAGCCGTCGCTTGATGTGAAGTGGCGGCCCGACAGCCTCTGCACAGAGGCTCAGTATGGGGCTTGTTCTGATTAACGCAGTGCTCAGTCGAACCCCTTCATGGTGCTCCACCTTCATCTTTAAATAGGATCTTGCAGACCCATACACGGTGCACCTATGATCTAGCAGAGGTCGCACAAATGCCCTCTAAAACCGGAGTACACAAGTCCTATCCGCTCCCCGTGTACTGTGGCTGAGACAGTTTAAAACACTTAGAGCTTTAAGGGACAGTTTTTTTTCAGATCCTTAAAATGTGGCAACCATGTATGTCTACAGTCAAATATGAGGGCCAGAAACCTCACCGTGTCTTTAGAATTAAGATCAATGTCCCTCGTCCTCATTTCAGAAAAGCTTAAAATGGAATGTGAATGGTTAAAAAGAATTCACTCAGATTTCTAGATTGAAAACATAAAACCACTCTTGTGCGCCCATTCACCCAAACGTCGAAGAGTTAGTTACAACTGATGTGTTGTCGTTGCAATGCTTGAAGAAGAGAAAAGCACAGGAAGTCATCCATAAACAAAGAACATTGGACAGACTTTTCACTACAGGCGTGATGCTATTAATAGCTATGGCAAAGACAGTCACACTTATAACACTATCATGAGGCATGCAGTTCTCCTGCTGAAAGCGATCAGACAGGACGTCACCGACTCGGCATCGAAAATCCCCTGGCGAGAGAAAAAAACAGTTAAAAATGGAAAGGCAACCACGAAACCCCATTCTTGAAGATATTACTCTCAAAGTCTTCCCGAAAGAGTCTTAATTTGTTATGAAAACAGAAACGGACTAAGATAAATCAGAAGTAAGTTTATTTATTTCTCGTAATTATGTGTTCGATGTTTATAAATGCTGATAAGTCCTAATAATAAACAACTCGACACAAAAAATGACATAACTGATAGTTCAAAAAAATATGTTAAAAGACAGAATATGTAGGAAACAAAAACCAAATAGAAATATGCTTTTAAGTTGCCAATGTTGGTTCAAATCTCGTACGTTGCAGTATGCAGACTCTTAAAGTTTCTGACTGAGAAGGTTCTTTCGATATGAAGCTGTCTTGACAAGCTCACATACTGAACGTTTCAGTTGCTGTAATATATATTTCGCATGTTCTTGTTGTTGTGGTCTTCAGTCCAGAGACTGGTTTGATGCAGCTCTCCATGCTACTCTATCCTGTGCAAGTTTCTTCATCTCACAGTACCTACTGGAACCTACATCCTTCTGAATCTGCTTAGTGTATTCATCTCTTGGTCTCCGTCTACGATTTTTACCCTCCACGCTGCCCTCCAATGCTAAATTTGTGATCCCTTGATGCCTCACAACATGTCCTACCAACCGATCCCTTCTTCTAGTCAAGTTGTACCACAAACTTCTCTTCTCCCCAATCCTATTCAATACTTCCTCATTAGTTATGTGATCTACCCACCTAATCTTCAGCATTCTTCTGTAGCACCACATTTCGAAAGCTTCTATTCTCTTCTTGTCCAAACTATTTATCGTCCATGTTTCACTTCCATACACGGCTACACTCCGTACAAATACTTTCAGAAACGACTTCCTGACACTTAAACCTATACTCGATGTTAACAAATTTCTCTTCTTCAGAAATGCTTTCCTTGCCATTGCCAGTCTACATTTTATATCCTCTCTACTTTGACCATCATCACTTATTTTTCTCCCCAAATAGCAAAACTTCTTCGCATGTAACACACAAAAAAGAGAAATGTGAAATCTCAGCGTACAACGCATTAGATAAAGGGAAGACTTCGGGCGTTTCGTTGAGATAGTTTACTGTGATTATAATTATGAAACGAGTCGGCAAACTTCCAAACATTTACATTCAGTACACCTTGTAGCAATATCTATCCTTTAATGAAAATCTAACAACATTAACCTCAAGTAATCTGATAGAAACAACTTTCTGATAAGGGCAACCACAGCTCAGAGACATTGTGAACAACAATAAAAAACACTTAGCACTCAATAAGCATTGAAATTATCATAAAAATTATAGCAATTAAAAAGGTCAAGATTGATGAGGTGGTTCCAAATGCCACATAGCTGTATGAAGGTACTTCATTCGCAACAATCAATTTCACGTCAGCACTGACGCACCTTCAGGTTTATAATAGTTATGCTTTCATATTGTAGACCGACAATTACGGAGTCCCAGCAATCGGGAAGTTATCCACGTTAAGATTCAAATGACATTGGTGGGCTGTTATAATAAAATTGAGTACATCTAAAACATACTTTTGAAAATATACAAAGCATGACTGCTGAATGAGCCAGGCCGGATAACACTCAATACGATATATTACAGGATGCGGTAGACACCAGCTATAGAAAAGCAATGTAAATAAACCTTAAGATCCTGTATGAGGTGCGTACTTTTGCCTTATTGCTAACTGGTCGACATGGTGTAAGCAGCCGGTGGAGGCTAGCAATACGCTGGAAGGCAGTAGGTATTCTGAGATGCCGTAAATAAGAGAATTGTCAGGAATGAGTACAGAAAACGTTTACACAGATTAATGAAGGCTTGGCTCGTGTTAGTCGTCGAGAATATGTAACAAATTTTGCTAAAACACTAACTGACAGGATTATTCCCAATTAACAGCCCATATTCTATAATTCAGTAAACATTTTACATGCGTTATTTCAGTTTCACGTTATGAGGTAACAATTCGCTTGGGAATAAAAAAAAAAGGTAATTTATCGCGATTATACACTAGCGAGACAAAGGTCATACGATACCTCCCAATATCGTGTCGGACCTGCTTTTGGCCGGCATACTGCGACAACTCGATGTGGTATGGACTCAACAGGTGGTTGGAAGTCCTCTGCAGACATACTGAGCAATGCTGCCTCTATAGCCGTCCATAATTGCGAAAGTGTTGCCAGTGCAACATTTTGTGCACGAACAGATCTTTCTATTATGTCTCATAAATGTTAGATGGATGTTGGGCGATCTGGGTGGCCAAATCATTCGTTAAAGTGGTCCAGAATGTTCTTCAAACCAATCGCGAACTACTGTGGCTCGCTGGCACGGCACTTTGTCAATGATACAAATTTTATCGTTGTTTGGGAGCATAAAGTCCATGAATGGGTGCAAATTGCCTCTAACTAGCCTAACGTAACCATTTACAGTCAACGATAGTTCCACGTAAACGCAGCCCACACCATTATGGAGCCACCACCAGATGAACAGTGCGTAGTTGACAATTTGGGTCCAAGGCATCGTTAGGTCAGCGCCACACTGTAACGCTACCATCAGCTCTCACCGACTGAAATCGGGCCATTTTTCAGTCGTCTAGAGTCCAGCTGATATCCTCACGAGCCGAGGAGAGGCGCTGCAGGCGATGTTGTGCTGGTAGCAAAGACACTCTCATCGGTCGTCTGTTGCCATAGCCCGTTGAGGCCAAATTTCGACGCACTGTCGTAACGTACTTTCGTCGTACGTCCTACATTAATATCTGAGGTTATTCCACTCAGTACTACTTTTCTGTTAGCACTGACAGCTCTATGCAAACGTTGCTGCTCTCGGTCGTTAAGTGAAGGCCATCGGCTACGGTTGTTCAAGGTGAGAGGTAATGCCTGAAATTTTGTATTCTCCGCACACTCTTGACGATGTGAATCTTGGATTATTGAATTCAGCAATGATTTCCGAAATGGAATACCCCATGCTTCTAGCTGCAACTCCCGTTCTACGTTCAAACTTAACTGCCGTCGTGCGGCCGCAACCACGTCAGAAACCTTTTCACTTGAATCACCTGACTACAAATGACAGCTCCGCCAAAGTACTGTCCTTTTGTACCTTGTGTATCTGATACTGTAGCTACAGGTATACGTGTATATCGCTATCCCCTGACTTGTCATCTCGATTTAGTGGGAGCGTTGTAGGCGTCGGGGGAAGAGGCATCAATGGCCTCTGAGCTGGCGGGTCTACTGCTCCAGACGTCGTCGAACTGTCCACATCATATACTTGTCTTGCTGCAAATAAGCCCGTGTCCTTGCTCAAGGTGCGGGACCCGAGCCTGTTCGACCCTGCCCAGTGGAGCGAACACTATGTCTCTCCTCTGTTGCTACAGTCGCGTGGTGTTCTTAAGAGTGGATTATATCCCTACTGAACCCATCGATTCCACATTCGCACGACACTCTGACCAATGCGAGCAGTAACATTGCTATATTACTGACATATGCTGGTAGACGTTATTCACTGTTACATCATCTTCTCGTAAACGAACAATTGTTGTTGTTGTTGATGTTGTCGTCGTGGTCGTCGTCTTTAGTCAGAAGACTGCTTTCTGGCAGCTCCCCACGCAGCTCTCCTTTGCAGGCCTCATCATCTCCGAATAACCACTGCAACCCACATCCTTGTGAATCTGCTTACATATACATCTCTAGGGCTCCATCTACAGTTTTTACTCCCCACACTTCCCTCCATTGCCAAACTGACAATTTCTTGATGTCTCAGAGTCTGTCCGACAACCGAATCCATTCTGTTGCTCAAGTCTTGTCATAGATTTCTTTTCTCTCAAGTTCGATTCAGTACGATCTCATTAGGTACGTGATATACTCGTCTAATCTTCAGCGTTCTTCTATGGCACTACATTTCAAGCAATCTATCCCCTTCTAATATTTTTCGGGTGTGCAACGGCATACTGTCGACATTCTGACAAGATATTTCGGCTCAGAGACGTCCTGACATCTCCAGGTGAGTAGATAAGTGCTGAAGAGACCAAGTGCATGCGCATGCGCCGAAAGACAGCACATTTCGAATGCGCGACGTCCGGCATAAATACTGTGAATACACCTAGGCTCTTCAGTAGTTATCTACTTGCCCGAAGATGGCCGGACCTCTCTGGGCCGAAATATCGTGGCAGAATATCGACGGGATCCGGTTGCACACACAAAAGTTATCAGAAGGAGAAATACGTAGTGAAAATTTCAGAAGTTACAATCTATCCTCTCATTGTCTGAACTACTTATCGCTCATGTTTCTTCTCCGTAAAAGGCTACACTTCAGATTAATAATTTTACAAAAGGCTTTTAAATATTCAGTGTTAACAAATTACTCTTTTTTCGAAATGCTTTTCTTGTTGTAACTAGTGTGCATTTTATATTCTCTCTACTTTGTCCATCATCAATTATTTTAAGGCGCAAATAGCAAAACGCATCTACTACTTTAAACGGTTCATTTCTTAATTTAAATCTGTCGACATGGCCTGATAGGATTTGAGTACATTTCATTATCTTCGTTTTTTATGCTCATCTTATAATCCGTTTACATCGCATTATCCCTTCCGTTCAACGGCTCTGCTTTCTCTGACATAATTACTATGTCGTCGGCAAACCGCAAAGTTTATATTTCCCATCCCTGAACTCCAGTTCTTTCTCCTAATTTTTCTTTGGTTTCCTTAATTTCTTTTCAAGCGTACGCGTTGAATAACATATGAGATATGCTACAAGCCTGTGCGACTCCCTTCTCATCCACTTCTTACCTTTCATGTCTTCCGACTGTTACAATTGCAGCGTAGTTTCTGTACAAATTGTATAAAATCTTACGCTACATATATTTTATCTCTGCTACCGTCAGAATTTCAAAGAGTCAACATTGTAGAAAGATTTCTCTAGGTGTACCAATACTATAAATTCAGGTCTGACTTTCTTTAACCTGTCTGCTAAGATAGGTCGTAAGGTCAATAGCAAACAACCACAAATGTCATTCCTAAATAACGCGCTGCCTAATCTTTCCCTATAAACAGGATGTAGATGGCATAACTTTTACGTACTTTGCGTTGAAGTTGTAATCATTTGTCTGTCCTGGCATGTAGTACTATTAACGCTGAAACGCAACTAGGTCCTTACACGTCCTTGACAGTGATTTCAAACTGATTCCGTATGTCTACATTTCCAGGATTTTTTTCAAACTGTACCATACAAGCAGGTTTGTAGTGAAATTGCATGCTTATTGAATGTCGTCTAAGTTATTTGGCTAGATTTGTGATTTCCTGTCAGAGGTCACAGTTCGTAGTAATTGGCGGAAAGTTATCGAGTAAAACAGAAGCGATTTCTGGCGTTCCCCAAAGTAGTGTTATAGGCCCTCTGCTGTTCCTTTTCTATATAAACGATTTAGGAGACAATCTGAGAAGCTGTTTCAGATTGTTTGCAGATGAAATTGTCATTTATCATCTAGCAAAGTCATCAGAAGATCAAAACAAATTGCCGGGCGGAGTGGCCGCGCGGTTAGAAGCGCCAAGTCACTGAGGTTCGAGTCCTCCTCGGGCATGGGTGTGCTTGTTGTTCTTAGCATAAGTTAGTTTAAGTTGGTTTAAGTAGTGTGTAAGTTTAGGGACCGATGACCTAAGCAGTTTGGTCCCTTAGAATTTCACACACATTTGAACATTCAAAACAAACTGCAAAACGATTTAGGAAAGAGATCTGTATGGTGCGAAAATTGGCAGTTGACGCTAAATAATGAAAAATGTGAGGTCATGCACATGAGTGCTAAAAGCGATCCGTTAAATTTGAGTTACAAGATAACGCAGTCAAATCTAAAAGCGAAAATTTCCGGTGTGGCCGAGCGATTCTAGGCGCTTCAGTCTGGCACCGCGCGATCGCTACGGTTGCAGGTTCGTATCCTGCTTCAGGCACGGAGGTGTGTGATGTCCTTATGTTAGTTAGGTTTAAGTAGTTCTAAGTTCTAGGGGACTGATGACCTCAGATGTTAAGTCCCATATTGCTGAGAGCTATTTGAACCATTTGAGCAAAAATTTCAACTAAATACGTAGGAATGTGAAATAATCTGGGTTAAGTAAAGTATCAAAGGTGGGTCAGATATGATAGTCGGATGCTTCTATAGACCACCTGCATCAGCAACCGTAGTAGTTGAGCGCCTCAGAGAGAACCTGCAGAACGTCGTGAAGAAGTTTCGTGATCATACTATTGTAATAGGGGGAGACTTCAATCTACCAGGTATAGAATGGGATAGTCACACAATCAGAACTGGAGCCAGGGACAGAGACTCTTGTGACATTATCCTGACTGCCTTGTCCGAGAATTACTTCGAGAAGATAGTTAGAGAACCAACTCGTGAAGCTAACGTTTTAGACCTCATAGCAACAAATAGACCGGAACTTTTCGACTCCGTGTATGTAGAAGAGGGTATCAGTGATCATAAGTCAGTGGTTGCATCAATGACTACAAGTGTAATAAGAAATGCCAAGAAAGGAAGGAAAATATATTTGCTTAACAAGAGTGATAGGGCACAAATCGCAGAATATCTGAGTGACCACCATCAAACGTTCATTTCTGAGGAAGAGGATGTGGAACAGAAATGGAAAAAATTCAGAAACATCGTCCAGTACGCCTTAGATAAGTTCGTACCGACTAAGGTCCAAAGCGAGGGGAAAGATCCACCGTGGTATAACAATCATGTACGAAAGGTACTACGGAAACAAAGAAAGCTTCATCA
Source organism: Schistocerca americana (assembly GCF_021461395.2). Lineage (NCBI taxonomy): Eukaryota > Metazoa > Arthropoda > Insecta > Orthoptera > Acrididae > Schistocerca > Schistocerca americana. The sequence continues at coordinate 311,125,515 of NC_060119.1, read as the reverse complement.
TAGGTTTAAGAGTAGCCGAATCATAGCTGATAAGGAAAAGCTGAACGAAGCGAGAAAGAGCGTAAAGAGAGCAATGAGAGAAGCATTCAACGAATTCGAACATAAAACATTGGCAAACAATCTAAACAAGAACCCTAAAAAGTTTTGGTCATATGTAAAATCGGTAAGCGGATCTAAATCCCCTATTCAGTCACTCGTTGACCACGATGGCACCGAAACAGAGGACGACCGAAGAAAGGCAGAAATACTGAATTCAGTGTTCCGAAACTGTTTCACTGCGGAAAATCGTAACACGGTCCCTGACTTCAGCCGTCGCACGGACGCCAAAATGGAAAATATTGAAATAAACGATATCGGAATTGAAAAACAACTGCTATCACTTAGTAGCGGAAAAGCATCCGGACCAGACGAGATACCCTTAAGATTCTACAGAGATTATGCTAAAGAACTTGCCCCCTTTCTATCAGCAATTTATCGTAGATCGCTGGAAGAACGTAAAGTACCTAGCGACTGGAAGAAAGCGCAGGTCGTTCCCATTTTCAAGAAGGGTCATAAATCAGATGCGAATAATTATAGGCCTATTTCGCTTACGTCAATCTGTTGTAGAATAATGGAACATGTTTTGTGTTCTCGTATTATGACGTTCTTAGATAATACAAATCTCCTTCATCATAACCAACATGGATTCCGCAAACAGAGATCATGTGAAACTCAGCTCGCCCTATTTGCCCAAGAAATTCACAGTGCCGTAGACACTGGCGAGCAGATTGATGCCGTATTCCTGGACTTCAGGAAGGCATTTGATACGGTTCCGCACTTACGTTTAGTGAAAAAAATACGAGCTTACGGAATATCGGACCAGGTTTGTGATTGGATTCAGGATTTCCTAGAAGAAAGAACACAACATGTCATTCTTAACGGTTCAAAATCTGCAGATGTAGAGGTAATTTCGGGAGTACCGCAGGGAAGCGTGATAGGACCTTTATTGTTTACAATATACATAAATGACTTAGTTGACAACATCGGTAGCTCCGTGAGGCTATTTGCAGATGACACGGTTGTCTACAAGAAAGTAGCAACATCAGAAGACTCGTACGTACTCCAGGAGGACCTGCAGAGGATTAATGCATGGTGCGACAGCTGGCAGCTTTCCCTAAACGTAGATAAATGTAATATAATGCGCATACATAGGGGCAGAAATCCATTCCAGTACGATTATGCCATAGGTGGTAAATCATTGGAAGCGGTAACGACCGTAAAATACTTAGGAGTTACTATCCGGAGCGATCTGAAGTGGAATGATCACATAAAACAAATAGTGGGAAAAGCAGGCGCCAGGTTGAGATTCATAGGAAGAATTCTAAGAAAATGTGACTCATCGACGAAAGAAGTAGCTTACAAAACGCTTGTTCGTCCGATTCTTGAGTATTGCTCATCAGTATGGGACCCTTACCAGGTTGGATTAATAGAAGAGATAGACATGATCCAGCGAAAAGCAGCGCGATTCGTCATGGGGACATTTAGTCAGCGCGAGAGCGTTACGGAGATGCTGAACAAGCTCCAGTGGCGGACACTTCAAGAAAGGCGTTACGCAATACGGAGAGGTTTATTATCGAAATTACGAGAGAGCACATTCCGGGAAGAGATGGGCAACATATTACTACCGCCCACATATATCTCGCGTAATGATCACAACGAAAAGATCCGAGAAATTAGAGCAAATACGGAGACTTACAAGCAGTCGTTCTTCCCACGCACAATTCGTGAATGGAACAGGGAAGGGGGGATCAGATAGTGGTACAATAAGTACCCTCCGCCACACACCGTAAGGTGGCTCGCGGAGTATAGATGTAGATGTAGATGTAGAATTACAATTACGAACACCTTAAATTCGAAGGCGAACCAAATACTGCGATTTAGAAATTGCAACAGATCTGCTTGAGAGGCTGCCTACACTGCGCTTGTCTGTCCTCTTGCAGTCATGCTGCAAGATGTGGGATCCGTACCAGATAGGATTAATGGAGTATATCGAGAAAGTTCAAATAAGAGCAGCACGCTTTGTGTTATCGAGAAATACGGGAGAGAGTGTTACGGACACGATACAGGATTTGGGGTGGACATCAGAGCTCGCACGGAAAGATATAGGTATTTGTCTTTTTCTGCGCGCTGTTCGAGAGTGGAATAATAGAGAATTATTGTGAAGATGGTTCGATGAACCCTCTGCCACTGGCACTTAAGTGTGATTTGGAGATTATCCATGTAGATGTAGCTGTAGATGTAGATGTAGATGTAATTGTAGGTGTAGATGAACGTGACGTTTGTAGCATGTTGTCTCTGTGGTGTTGCAATTTTAACTATCGAGCAATGCAGTTTGGAGAGAACCATAACGGGATCTGACCAGCGCTCCTGCCTGAACACGAGACGCGTCTTTATCCAGTGAGGCAGCTGCAGAGTGAAAGGTGACCTCTTGTCTGGAGACAAGGCATCCGACGTGCCTGCCTTGCTGCGTGCTCCAGCGAGCGTCGCAGCGGACACGTGCGTCTGCGCTGTCGGCCGTGACTCACGTCAGGCTCCAGTCGCCCCGTGACTGCACGCGTTGCAGTCCTCGCTGGTCCAGCAGTTGGATGGTATGCGGTGAACGTAACGGTCCCAGGAGCCCAGGAGAGTTTGCTTCAGGGCTTAGCTTGAGCTGATGTAACCAAATCTCAGAGACGTGTAAAAAAGAGAAAAGTGGGCAGTTGTGATACATTAGAAGATTGGTTGCACAAAATTACAGACCAATATAATGGATGTCTCTCTGTTATAGGAACCCAGAGCATATACTAAGCTCAAATATCATGACCTTCCCGAAGGAAAACAAGCTAGTGTCAGAAAACTACTCAACTGAAACACAACTTAATTTATTCGTACGTGACAGCTCGCAAAAAGTAGACGCAGGTGAGCTGCTAGACTCCTTCTTTCTAGGTTTCCAAAAGACGTTTGACCACCGTACCACGTCGTCGACTGCTAATCATGGTACCATTACAAGGAGTATCGTGGCAAACACACACATCAAAAAAAATTTTGCCTCACCTCGGTTCCGAGAGTTCCGGAACATGTATAGAAAATTGGAATGGAGATCAGCATAAACATCATTTCCGCCCTTGTCATTGCTCATGAATACCACAAATTGCATGTTGTACCACCATACAGCGAGACCTTCAGAGGTGGTGGTGCAGATTCCTGTACACACAGGTACCTCTAGTAGTCAGTAGCACGTCTTCTTGCATTGATGCATGCCTGTATTCGTCGTGCCCTACCATCCATAACTTCATCAAGGCGCTGTTAGTCCATATTGTCCCACTCTTCAACGGCGATTCGGTGTAGATCCCTCAGAGTGGTTGGCGGGCCACGTCGTCCATAAACAGCCTTTTGCGATACAACTAGGCATGTTCTAAGGGGTTCATGTCTGGAGAACATGCTGGCCACTCTAGTCGGGCGATGTCGTTATTCTGAAGGAAGTCATTCACAAGATGTGCACAATGGGGCCGCGTATTGTCGTCCATGAAGACGAATGCCTCGCCAATATCCTGCCGGTATGCTTGCACTATAGGCCGGAGGATGGCATTCACGTATCGTACAGCCGTTGCGGCGCCTTCCCTGACCACCAGCGGCGTACGTCGGCCCCACATAATGTCACCCCAAAACAGCAGGGAACCTCCACTTGCTGCATTCGCTGGACATGTATTTCTAAGGCGTTCAGCCTGACCGGGTTGCCTCCAAACACGTCTCCGACGATTGTCTGGTTAAAGGCGTATGCGACACTCTTCGATGAAGAGAATGTGATGCCAATCCTGAGCGGATTGTAGTTGGGCTCATCTGTACCGCGCTGTGTGGTATCTTGGTTGCAAAGATGGACCTCGCCATGGACGATGGGAGTGAAGTTGAGCTTCATGCAGCCTATTACGTACATTTGAGTCGTAACACGACGTCCTGTGGCTGCACGGAAAGCATTATTCAACATGGTAGCTTTACTGTCAGGGTTCCTCAGAGCCATAATCCGTAAGTAGCGGTCAACCACTGCAGTAGTAGCCCTTGGTGGCCTGAGCGAGGCATGTCATCGACAGTTTCTGTCTGTCTGTATCTCCTCCATGTCCGAACAACATCGATTTGGTTCACTCCGAGACGGATGCACACTTACATTGTTCAGAGCCCTTCCTGGCACAAAGTAACAATGCAGACGCGATCGAACCGCCTAGGCATGGTTGAACTACAGACAACATGAGGCATGTACCTCCTTCCTGGTGGAGTGACTGGAACTGATGGGCTGTCGGACCCCCTCCGTCGAATATGCGCTGCTTATGCATGGTTGTTTACATCTTTGGGCGGGTGTAATGACATCACTGAATGGTCAAAGGGACTGTGTCTGTGATACAATATCCACAGTCAACGTCTGTCTTCAGGAGTTCTGGGAACTGGGGTGATGCAATACTTTGTTTGATGTGTGTATGAGTTCGTTGGTTAATAAGAAGTGCGCGAGAACAGTAAGGAGACTGACAAGACTGAGAGTGATTTGGCGACATTGTGTTGTTCTACTTTTATAGAACGGATTGTTCATACCTTTCAGATGCTCAGTCCGAGCTTCAACCTTGTAAAGCAAACACGTGACTTTTGAGAGCGCCATCAGTCAAATTTTAGTCGTGTGTCAGGAAAATGGAACAGTGGAATTTAGAGCAACGTCAAATTTTGTGTTGAACCTGAGGAATCCGTGAATGTTACATTTGAAAAGTTGCAACTGGCCTATGGGGAATATTCCCTATCAGGAGCACAAAGTTATCTCGGGCACAATTCATTTTTTTAAGGCAGAGAAGACGTTTAAGGTGAACATGGCTCAAACAGACCTTCGACTTAAAAACTCGACGAAAACGTCGAATGTCTGCGTGTTTTGTGAGATCAGACCGACATTTAACGATGAGAATGATGGCTGACCTTTTTAACTTAAACTGTTTCACCGTACATCAAAATTAGATGGAAGATTTCCACATGCTCTCAACAGAGAAGAAGGGCAATCGAAGAAAAGTGTGTGTTGATCTCCTTGAAAGGGATGACAATAATCACAAATGTTTCAGCAGTGTGATCACTGGTGATCAATCCTGGATTTTTGAGTATGATCCTGAGATAAAGAGGCCAAGTGAGGAATTGAACATTGACACATCTCCTTGACCGAGAAAAACTCGAATGAACAAATCATAGATCAAAACAATGGTCATTTGGCAGTAGGTGTATGGTCCATAAAGAATTTGTTCCTCCAGGACAAACGTTCAACTAAGCGTTCTACAAAGATGTCATAGAAAGGCTCAGAAACGGCTGAATCTGGTGAGACCGGACAATGTAGACAAGTTGACGCTGCATCATGAAAGCACCTCATGTCACGCGGCCACTTATTGACCTCAAAAGACATTCCTGTTGCTCCACAGCAATCTGTTTGCTTGATCTGATTCCTTGTGACTTTCTTTCCCCTAATTGAAAAAGTCTTAAAAGGACGTCAGTTTGGGTCTCTGGAGAACATTCAAAAGAATGTGACCGACAAGTTAAAGGCCATACAAGTTGAAACCTTTCAGCGCTGCTACCACGACTGGTAACAACGACTCTGCCGGTGTATAGCTGCCGAAGGGAACCATTTTGAAGGGGACAATATCTTCTTTCAAAAAAATAAAAACTTTGGTAAATAAAAAAGCCAGTCTCATTACTTTGCTCACACACCTCGTAGAACACAGTACTTCATACTGGACGGCAAATGTGCAATAGATATGAAATGATATCCATTGTGATCATAAAAACCGTAATAGGATACTTAATGTTTTCAAAAAAGATAAACGATTCATCAGACATGATTAGAAGTGCTGTTACATTGTTCGCTAACGACGCTGTTGTGGTATCTGATTACAAGATTACTTGTAACATCTTGAGCACGACACATGGTACAAGTATTTTGGGATAATAATAATAATAGTTGATAGGAAGTGGGACAACAATGAAAAAAATAATATTCGGGAACTCGAATGGAAGACATATTTGTTGGAGGTTTTTGCGAAAGTGAACTGCTTAAGCAAAGAAAATGTTTGTAGCTTGTATTGTTGCACATACTATTTTAGAATATGGTTCAACGTATGTAGTTCTTATCAAGTAGACATGACAACAGACGTCGAAAGAGTATACCGTAACAGGGCAATGTAGCCGATGTAAAAGTGCAACAGGGATGCTGGTTTAATGTAAATAGCAATGCCATTGTTTTGGTGGATTCTTTAGGATACATTAAGAGAAACTGCAGACATAATAAGAATACAGAAGTCATTTTCGCTCGCTCAATACGAGGATGAACACTTCGCGGAGTGCGGTTGTAGCTGTAGCGGTTATAAAGCAAAGTACTGGCAAAGTTGTTTGTGCACTGTATTCGAATATTAAATTTAGTAATTTTCAGTCGTTCATGCAAATATTAGCAGTGTGTTTACGTTTGGCGCCGTGGAGTTGTGGCTGCAGCGGTTCTTAAGTTCTGACAAAATTGTTCGTGCACTGTTATACAGTTATAAAATTTAGTAGTTTTCACCAGTATCTCGTGCTGTTTGTGGCGAAATAATGGTTTAATAATCTTCTGGAAACGTTCTCCCACTGTGTTTCTTAGGGTTGTCTGTGGGCTGAAACCGTTAAGTAAATTTCATACGGTAGTTTTCAGCTGACGTTTCTCATTGCTTCTAGCGAAATATTTCAGTAAAATTTTCATTCACAGTTTTAATTTCATTGAGTGTAGCAGTGGGCACTTGAATTTTTGGTTTTAGCTACGAAATTATGTGAAGTTTTGGTGGTATTGATATTACGATACTTGTGGTTTAGTAGTATTAATAAAAGTTGTTGCTTTTTAGCAGAGAGAGAATTTCAAGGCCACTATTGTTAGTTCTTTAAATAGGTCTTCTGTTGTAATTGAACTTAAGTAACATAGACGTTTAGTTTTTCAGTAAATTTTACATGAGTGAGATGTGTAGGTTTGTCGTAGATTTATGAGTAGTGGGTTACAGTGTGGGATTTTTTCAAAGTATTTTCATTTCGGGGGGGGGGGGGGGGGGGGGAGGGGGGACAGTGGGGAAGCCAGTGGGTGTTCTAGTGAGATTCTCTCCTGGGAATGTAGAATATGAAGCAGAAATGAGTTGATAGAGGAGCAGGAGTGTAAGATCTGTGCCCTTCGGGTGTAGTTACAAGACGCAAAGGGGGAACTAGATTGGTTGAGGAGAGGTAAGGGTGGTGCCGGATGGGAACTAGCTGTTGGCAAGAAGGCAGTTAGCTAGGAGGAGGAGGTACTCAGACGGTTGTACCTTGCGAATATGCAATAGATTTGACCAACTTTCAGAACTGAATGGAAGGGAGCCTTTTGTAGCTGAAGGTGTAGGAAACATGCAGCAGTCCTCAGCAGTTAGCAAGCCTAACTCGGTTGAAAATTCTAACAGAAAGAAGAAGTTTCTGCTGCTAGGTAGTTCCCACGGTAGACGTGTGGGGCTAGCGGTTGCAGGAAGTGTTGAGGAGTGAGTACCAGGTCACCAGCATTGAGAAGCCTAGTGCAGGGTTTGCTCAGCATAGGGAACTTATGTAGAAATTTTACGAAAGAGGGTCAGGTAGTGATTGTGGGTGAAGCAGGGAACAGTCTCGATAGGGACGGGGAACTAGAACTGGTGGCACTAATGTGCGCTTCATGCAACTGTTTCAGCGTCATGATCAGCCTCATCTTAACGCTGCTGTTAGGCGTGGTAACATGGGTCTGGAGAAGGCATTGATGGCAGAGGACATGGTACACATTGCAGTGGTGCCAGCTGAGGTGACAATGTAGTGGGCAGTGATGGGATCACTCATGGAATAGTTCCTGTAGTAGTTGGTGTTAGAGCTGCTACGTTTTTAGACTGGAAGTCCCTTTAACAAAGGAATAAACTTCAGAGGAGGTCAGGTATCCAAGTAGAGAAAGAATTAACGTATTTCATCAAAATATAGGAAGTATTAGAGATAAAGTTAGTGAACTACTTATAGATGTTGACTCTGAAATTATTGGTATATCAGAGCACCACTTAAATAATTTGACAATTCAGAGGCTTCTTTTGCTAGGATACATATTAGCTGGCTGTTTTTCAAGGAGTTCTTGCGGTGTGGGGGAGTGGCATGTACGTAAAAAGCAGTATTCCATTTGAGTCAGTAGACGTATCACGGTAGAGCACTAAACAGATATTTAAATGTTGTGCAGCGGCAGTTGAAATTAGCGAAACTAAACTTCTAATTGTTGTTGTTTATAGGTCCCCTAACTCTGACTTCAGGGCATTTCTGCTCAAGCTAGAGAAGGTTCTTGATTAACTTTACAGGAAGTACCAAAAATAGTTATATGTGGTGACTTCTATATAAAATTTGTATGTGATGGTGCAAGAAAAAGGACGTTGGTAGATCTCCTAAATTCATATGATCTGATACAGACTGTGTTTTTTTTTTCAACTAGGGTGCAAGGAAGAGTAGCACAGCCATAGACCAAATTTTTAATCATTCTTCATTACTACATGGTATTCTGTTAACAAAAGTGTGAATGCCTTTCAGACCATGATCCACAAATTTTAACACTAAAAGGCTTTTGAACTCAAACAAACGTAATATATAATTATAAACTATGTAGGAAAGTTAATTCAACAGCAATAGAGAGATTTTAAACATTGTCAAGGAACAAGACTGGCAGGCTGTTTATAATGCCGATAACATAGATCACAAATACAATGTTTTCCTTAACACATTTTTCATGCTCTTTGAGAACTGCCTTCCATTAGAACGTTCCAAATGGGGTACCAGCAGTAAAAGGCAGCCCGGGTGGCTGACTAGTGGGATTGGATATCATGTAGATCAAAGTGGGAATTATATCAAAATGTTAGAACTATTCACAATCAAGCTACAGTAGCCCATTACCAACAGTATTGTAAGATGCTTAAAAATGTTATTAGGAAGGCAAAGAGTGTGTGGTACACAAATATAATAGCTAATTCACAGGATAAAATTAAAACCATATGGTTAGTTGTGAAGGCAGTGTCTGGTCAGCAGCACATGGTCAACGATATAAAGTCAGTTCGTGGTAAAAATACTTCTGTTACTGATAAGTCAGATATATGTACAGTATTTAACAATCATTTTCTGAGCATTGCTGGTGACTTAAATAAAAACTGCAAGGAGTCATATAACTCTCTTGAAAAATGCTTTTCCGACACTTATGTTTGAAATACTCATCTGTGATACTGACAAGGAGGAGACTGAGTCAATATTTAATCACTGAAGACTAAGGACTCTCATGGATATGATGGGGTGCCTAGCAGAATATTGAAGTACTGTGCTGCACATGTTAGCCCTGTGCTTAGCCATATTTGTAATTTTTCCTTTAAGAACGGTCAGTTTCCTGAACGATTAAAGTACTTAGTAGTAAAAGCGTTTTACAAAATAAAATAAAAGGATAATGTAGACAATTTTAGACCTATTTCTGTGCATCAGTGTTTGCTAAAGTTATTGAAGAGGCTGTATTTGTATGGATAACTGATTATTTTATATCACATAATTTGCATTCGAATGTACAGTTCGGCATTAGAAGTCATTTTACAACTGAAAATGCTATATTCTCTTTTCTCTGTGAGGTACTGGATAGTTTAAACAAAAGGTTTTGAATGCTAGGCGTATGTTTCTGATTAACTAAGGCGTTTGATTGTGTCGACCACAGAAATTGTACTTGATGGTCTTGACAAAGATGAATGTGTCACAGGCATATTTTTGGATGTTTCTAATGCCTTTGATACAGTCAAACACAAGATGCTATTAAATAAATTAGAAGCATTAGGACTAAGAGGAGTATCTAAAGACTTGTTTTGATCATACATAGCAGATAGGGTACAAAGAGTAGAGATAACACATACTTCAAATAGATCTAAATATATAGTAAAACACTTAACAGCACCAAAATACATGAATATAGGGGTTCCTCAACGTAGTTTATTAGGACCAATACTATTCCTGATATAAATCAATGACTTTCCCAGTTGTGTTACTCATTGTGATAAAATTCTCTTCGCTGATGACAGCAATATTATAGTACCTGAGAAAACAAGATAACTCCTTGCAAAGAAAACAAATGAAACTCTCAAGGAAGTTTACAATTGGTCAATAAGCAATAAAGTGACATTGAATATAAAGAAAACTAATGCCATGAATTTCAGTTTGAAGAGGGAAAATGACAACATTAAATTAAATGTAGATGGCACCTCTATAGACTATGTAACAAATGCATAATTTCTAGAAATGAATGTTGATTTTCAGTAGGAGTGGTGTGAACACACAAATGTACTTGCAAACAGAATGTCCTCAACATGTTATGCCCTTAGAATCTTATCATTAGTAAGTAACATGCAGTGTCTTTTAGTTACATACTGTTCATAAATACACTCAATTCTTAGCTATGGCCTCCTTATTTGGAGAACAAATGCACAGAATATGAACACAACTTTCAAACTGCAGAAAAGAGCCATAAGAATAATAACCAAAAGTAGTAGTCAGGCTCTTTGTAAGGATCTGTTCAAAACGTTGGGAATTTTAACTGCTCTGTGTGAAATACGTTTACCAGTCAGTTGTACACATCAAAAATAACATTGGTAATTACTACACAAACAGCTCTGTACATGACCATGGAACAAGAGCTAGACTCAATTTACATTTACCAAGAAAAAAATAAACATAAAACTCAAAACAGCATTTTCAACCAAGGGATAAAACTGTACAATAAATTATTTAAAGAGAGTAAAGAAATTGCAAAAATACACTTATTGAAAAAGGCAGCAAAATGTGCCTTTTATGCAATACATTTTATATACTGAAGGATCACTTAGATAAAACAGAGTAGGGGTTTGCTAAAAAAAAGTTATACAAATAAATAACAATAACGATTATAAAACATTCAACTTTCCACATAACACCTTCACACTAAGTTCTTTTCTTTCTTTTTTCCTCTTCAAAAAAAATAAATAAATAAAAACTACCCCCAAGCTATGCATAGCACAATACTAACACATCTTTGTCTTTCTGAGCTCAACATCTCACTCATCAGAGAGGGAAGCTGACTCAGTTTTTCAGGATAGCAAATGGGAAGTTGCAGTACAGAAAATGGCCCAGAGATCACCAGTGTGTGTGTGTGTGTGTGTGTGTGTGTGTGTGTGTGTGTGTGTGTGTGCGTGTGTGTGTGTTTGAGTGTGTAGTGAGTGAAGTGTTATGAAACAATGTGTGTATAGTGTGTACAGTGACTGATAGTGCAGTATAAGTGAACATTATGGCGTTACATTATTTAATAAGTTTTTTTGTAAAGAAAGGGTTGTATAGCAGGACTAAATCTAATGATTGTCTCTGACTAGAAGTCTGTAACTGTATGTGTCTATCAATTAGCTTATTTTAAATTGGTCAAAACTTGTAAATACTTTGACATGTCCTATACCCTTGTGAAAAGAGATCTACAGATGAACAAAGCTTCTACTACTACCAAATATTGCTACAGAAGTTGGGCCGTTACAGAATACGGGGAGTAACTCACAACTGGTCCATCTCTTACCTTAACATCAGACAGCAAAAGATCATTATTCACAGTGTTGAGAAAGACTGTGACGTGGTGTCTGGGTGGTGAACAGTCAATTGGGGATTGCCTCAGGGATCAGTGTTGGGGCCACTTCTGTTCTTCATTTATATAAATGATATGCCCTCCAGTATTACAGGTAATTCTAAAACATTTCTGTTTGCTGATGACACTAGCTTCATAGCAAAGGATGTGGTGTAGAACTTTGGCTGTATTTCAAATAGTGCAGTTCATAAGTTTATGACTTGTAGAAAATAAACTAATGCCAAATCACAGTAACACTCAGTTTTTACAGTTTCCAACATACAATTCAACAAAACCCGACGTTTTAATTTCACAAAATTGGCATAAGATTAGTGAAACTGAACAATTCAAATTTCTAGTTGTGGGAAGCCCACATTCAGGATCTTGTTCAAAGACTTAATTGCTGCTATTTTTACTATTCTAACGGTATTTGAAGTAAGTAGTAGTTCGACACGAAAATTAGTCTACTTTGCTTAGTTCATTCGGTTATGTCATACGGAATTTTATGTTGGGGTAACTCTTCTCATTCTCAAAGTATATTTTCGGCTCAAAAACGGCCAGTTCGGGCAATAAGTGATGTAAGTTCGCGAACCTATTGTCGACCCCTGTACACTAGTCTGGGTATTCTGACACTGACCTCTCAACATGTATGTTCTTTACTGTCGTTTCTTGTTAACAATATCAGCTTATTCCCAAGAATTAGCAGCTTTCACTCGGTTAATACTAGGCAGAATTCCAATCTGCGTTTGGATCGCTCTTCCTTAACTCTTGTGCAGGAAGGTGTGCAATATACTGCTGCAACGATTTTCAGTAAGCTACCACAAGAATTCATAAATCTTACCACTAATCCATGCGCCTTCAAATGAAAACTGACGAGTTTCCTCATGGGTCACTCCTTCTATTCTGTAGAGGAGCTCCTTGAAAAATTAAGCTGCTTGCTATGTTACATTGTTGAATGCGTTACTTAAAAATATGACTTGATTTTTTTTGGTTTCATAAACATTTTATTTTATCTGTTATTATTTTTATGTTGTAATTTCATGTACTGACACGTTCCATGAACTTGGAGATTTGGTCCTGAATTTTGGTCCTACGGAACTAGACGTGTAAATAAAATAAATAAAATAAATGCAACATCGTTCTGCTGCCGCGACTGTATACCTCGCGTACAACTAGAGTACGCAAGTCATTTTCGCTCGCTCAGTATGAGAATGGAATTGCTAGTGTTGGTACGATGTACTCCCCGCCATGCATTGTACAGTTGCTTGCGGTTATAAGTGTAAATGTAGCTCAGCATTGCTGCGTACTGAGCAGAAGAAGACAACTCCTCCAAGGAAGGAAGAAAAATGAAGTTAACTTCACCTCAACGGCGAAGTCTTTAGAGACGGAGCCGAAGGTCAGATTGGACAAGTGTGAAAGTAATAGACCGTCATCTTTTCAAAGGAACTTTTGAGGCGTTTACCTTACACCGTTTGGGAAAAACATGTGAAACAAATATATGGGTCGTCGTACAGGGATCGTGACCCCTGAGTTACCGAATGCGAGACACTTTTGTCTATCAGGAAGGCTTAAATACCAAGATTAAGCAGATCAGAAGACTTTTAGAGCCGGACAAAGATATCTGTGCCTTCAGCCGAATTCACAAAGCAAGCTCAGAATATTCCATAATATTATTAAAACTTTCCTCCTCTACGTTGGTAAAACGTGAGAGGTCACCAAGAAAAAAAAACCTCCAACAGCTGTTCAATATGTTATATGCCCATACGTAATTTCATACGAAGACCTATGGGAGATTAGTGAACAGGGACCAATCGACCTAGGAACAGCGAAGAGGAAACTAAGGTGATAGGTGGTAATAGTTTAATTATTTTTATGTTCCATAAATCAAATTTGTGATTTCGCGCTTCAGTGTGCAACATCTCAAGTAATTTGTCTCATCAATGAAACTATAATTATGTCGTACTGTATGACTTCCCTTTATACTACAAACAGCATAACGTTTGCTAACTGAAACATTCATCTGAGATTTAAACCGGAATTCAAAATATCCAGGGGTATGCTGCCGGTCTATAGTGCCCGTTGGACACTATAGACCGGTAGCATACCCGTGGATATTTTGATTATCAAATAAGCCGGGAGAAACTCAAGAATTAAGCCAGAATTACTTCAATTTTTTCTTAAAACTTTTTACACTGTCAGCCCTCTCTGTTCGAAGGACGGTGTTAAAATATATTTTAAAAGTTTAAGGTGGTGCCACTTATATCCATAAGTTACAAGATTAAGATGATGTGAATCACATCCATAAATCGTGAATAAAAGCGCTAAACAATAAATCTACTAAAAACCCTAGCTCTGTTTTTTCAGATGTTGTCTATGCCCTTTGCCGTATACAAACCAGCCAGGTATGTCCTGTTACCAAGTGATTTGGCAGTGATGCTTTAGAATTGAGACAAAACTGGTTGGGAAGGAAAGCGTCCGAGTCCTTTTCAAAGTAACCATTGCTTCCATTCATCTTAATAAATTTAGAGAAACCATGCATAGCCTAATTCTAGATGGCCGAACAAGGATTTGGTCCTAGGTACTTGCGAATGTGAGTCCATACGAAATGTTCTAGCACAGTTTTAGAAATGAATGACTACAAAATATTTTTAAATACTTGAATTATAGGTTGAGTATTTTTATCTCGAGAAAACGAAATACCTTTTGAACTAGGTACCATATTAAAAAACGAATAACAGAGTTTAATATTTTTAAAAATGCTATCCGGCGATTTCGATGTTGACCTCCACTTTACCACCTCCAGGGGGTGGGGCGGCGGCTACTTTGAAATCTAAAACAGGAATATCATGTCTTTATTGTAGATTCGGATTCTAAGGGAAATAAAATACAGAAGTTTCGTGTGTAACACTTCTGATGTTGCGCGATAGATGGCTCTGCAATCTACAAATAAAACAGTTGAGTTTCACTACAGTATTGTCTTGAGAAAAATGCAATGGATCACAAACAAAAAACCGCATATATTCAGAAACAGTGGAAGGGCTTGTTTGAAGTATGTCTCTCACCACTCATCTATTCGGTCCTCGTTTGAGATGTGGCCTCTCACCTCTCACCAACAGGTTGCTTGTTTGTAAAAATTATTTTACACTAAGAGCTCAAAAACCGGTGCGGAGTTCCTAGTCTTCCATCGGGTGCCTCCCCAGGTGGAGGATAGGGGAGCGTTCACCAGATATGGCGGACGCCGAGGAAATAAAATAGCCGGGGTGGATCAAAACAAGCCAACTGCTGTCATGCAACTGGGAGTTGGGTCTCCAGAGGCGAAGGGATGAAATAACTGAATAAAAATACCCGTTCTCCGGCAGAGGTTGGACATAGATTGACACCTGTTACAAAACTTCAACAAAGAAAAGCCAGATAGATAAGGATGACGGATATGGCAGAGACAAGGCTGTGGAGGGGGCCAACCGAACGATGGAGACAAGAAAAGTAAGAAGAGGCATAAAAAAATTGTCATCAGTCTTCAGAGTGGTTTGATGCTGCCCGCCACGAATTCCTCTCCCATGCCAACCTCTTAATCTCAGAGTAGCACTTGCAACCTACGTCCTCAGTTATATGCGGAATGTATTCCAGACTCTGTCTTCCTCTACAGTTTTGCCCTCTGAAGCTCCCTCTAGAACCATGGAAGCCATTCCCCCATGTCTTAACAGGTGCACTATCATCCTGTCCCCTTTTCCTTATGAGTGTTTTCCAAATATTCCTTTCCTCTCCGATTCTGCGCAGAGCCTCCTCATTTCTTACCTTATCAGTCCACCTAATTTTCAACATTCGTGTGTAGCACATCTCACATGCTACCGTTTTCTTCTGTTTCGGTTTTCCCACAGTCCATGTTTCACTACCATACAATGTACCATTAGATTTTTCTTGGCAAGCAATGCCCTTTTTGTCATTGTTAGACTGCTTTTGATGTACTCCTTGCTCCGTCCGTCATTGGTTAGTCTGCTACCTAGGTAGCAGACAGAATTCCTTAAATAGGTCTACGTCTTGACCATCAGGCCTGATGTTAAGTTTCTCGCTGTTCTCATCTCTGTTACTTCTCATTAGTTTCGGCTTTCTACGATATACTCTCAGTCTGTACTGTATTATATACTCATTAGGTAGTTCATTCCATTCAGCAGATCATGTAATTCTTCTTTACTTTCACTCAGGATAGCAATGTTACCAGCGAATCGTATCATTGATATCCTTTTACCTAGACTTTTAATTCCACTCCTAAACCCTTCTTTTATTTCCATCATTGCTTCTTCAGTGTACAGATTGAACAGTAGCTTATCCCTACTTTTCTCAGAATTTCGAACATCTTTTTCCTGGTCGAGAAATACTACCAACGTGTCTTGATTTTTCTGTAGTCTTTCGTCCATTATCACCCGCAATGTCAGAATTGCCTCTCTGGTGCCTTTATCTTTCCTAAAGCGAAACTAATCGTCATCTGGCACCTCCTCAATTTTCTTCTCCATTCTTTTGTATATTATTATACTCAGTAACTTGGATGCATGAGCTGTTAAGCCGATTGTGAGATAATTCTCACACTTGTCAGCTCTTGCAGTCTTCGGAATTGTGTGGATGATATTTTTCCGAAAGAATGTTATCCTTTCGTTGGTTATTCATGCTTTTTCTCGTGGTCACCTCTCCATTGGCAGTCCTCTCTCAGAGATCCGAATGGGGGCCTGTTCCGGAATCTTTTGCCAATGGATAAATCATCATGACACTTCTTCAGTTATAGGCCACATGTCCTGTGGAGACACGTTACGTGCCTTTAATGCAGTGGTTTCCATTGCCTTCTGCATTCTCATGCCGTTGATCATTGCTGATTCTTCCGCCTTTAGGCGCAGTTTCCCACCCCAAGGACAAGAGAGTGCCCTGAAGCTCTATCCGCTCCTCCGCTCTGTTTGAGAAGGCCTTTGGCAGAATTAGGGTGTCTTCTTACGCCGGAAGTCTTTGCCAATGCGTAAACCGGACTTACTTATCGGTACTTGGAATGTCAGATCACTATATCACCCAGGAGCCTTCACAGTGATGCTATACCAAATAATGTTCAAATCTGTGTGAATTCCTAAGGCAGCAAACTGCTGACGTCACCAGTCCCTAGACTTAACACACTACTTAAACTAAGTTATGCTAAGAACAACACACGCCCATGCCCGAGGGAGGACTCGAACCTCCAGCGGGAGGGGCCGCGCAATCCGTGACATGGCGCCTCAAACCACGTGGCCACTCCGCGCAGCACCAAATAATGAATCTGAAGCAGAGCATCATGGCATTACAAAAAGTAAGAGTGGAAACCTGGGAAAGAAAGAACCAAACGTATTTTATAGCTGCAGCAACAACAACCATGGGTTGGGGCAGGATTTGCGGTGCGTCACCATCTAAAGCACTTAGGATTCAGCCCCGTAAACCCAAAACTGTCGACACCTAGGGTAAAACGGAAATTTTTCAATTACGCACTCCAAAGTTAATACCCACGCACCAACTGAAGAATCAGAGAATGAGGAGAGAGAAGTTTTCTACGAATCTCTCGAAAGAGCGTCCTCAAATAATGCCCGTTATTTATCACTATTTAAAGTACCATCGATAAAGAAGAGATTTGTGAGATTGTCACTAATTATTGCACACCAAACACTCATATTCCACGAACGCTGATGTTCAACTTTTCATAACCAATATGAGTTTTCCACATTCAAACAATGCATGTTATGTCGATTAATTGTACCGTGCATATCGTTCTCTCCCTCTCTCTCTCTCTCTCCCTCTCTCTCTCTCTCTTTTTTTGATATTACAGTCTTTCGATTTTGATGTAAGATGTGGTCGGGATTGTTTGGAAAAAGGCAAAGTATATTTAAGACACTATTAGCAAAGCGTATATTAAGGAAAGGCAAACCTACGTTTCTAGGATTTGTACACTTTAAGAAAGATTTTGACAATGTTGACTGGAATACTCTCTTTCAAATTCTAAATGTGACTGGGGTCTCCGATAGTTACTACGTTTTACTAGAGGTATTGTCACATCTAGTGCCTAAACCATCGAGATAATCCACTCGGTTCATGCACACATGGCTGACACGGATGGAGAATATGAGAGAACCATCCAGTTATTAATATAAAGTATTTAGGGAAAGCACCCGCACTTTCGAATGCAAGGTTTTTGCGACATCGGGTGTAATTCGTCCCATTATTGCTCGAGGTCTCAGTGCTTCTTTGTAGTTTCTTGTAACCTAAAGGCCAGGAAACAGTGCACAGGACTACTTAGAATAAACTAGCAGCAATTATAAATTCCTTATATAAAGGAACTGCTGAAGTAGAACGAAACCTCCAAGTTCGTTGGAGTTAGCAACCACTCGCACCAGTTCAATTTTCTAACAAGTTATCGGTGTTCCTTCTGATGAATGTGGATCTCTACTGTTTCCATGATATTTAGCTCTCTGTTGTTCAAATGTGTGTGAAATCTTATGAGACATAACTGCTAAGGTCATCAGTCCCTAAGCTTACACACTACTTAACCTAAATTATCTTAAGGACAAACACACACACCCATGCCTGAGGGAGGACTCGAACCTCCGCCGGGACCAGCCGCACTGTCCATGACTGCAGCGCCATAGACCGCTCGGCTAATCCCGCGCGGCTTAGCTCCCTGTCTTTCTGTTTTACTTCCAGCACTCAGACTATATGTTTTGTCAACATCGTGGTGTCTGTACGACCGTGCGTGTTTTTGTATCCAACTTCAAAGGATTCGTCTGTTTGGCCGATGTAAAAAGCAGTGACTGTCCAGTCACCTGTAAACAGTTGTGTGTTTCAGGTTGCTGTGCTGTGTTCAGTTTCGTCTGAATTTCTGGCCTTGTTTACACGTTTGTAAGGTGTCAGGCAAATCCAACACCTTCCATGAAAACCCTGACATGATAAGCAAATCCAGTAGTATGTCACATAGCTCCAAATAAATCGTGACATTAAATTAACCAAAGTAATATGAGTAACGAGTGAGCAAATAGAATACCACAGACTAACACAAGAATGCCTAAATGCATGTCATACCTTTCCACCGTGAGACAGACGCAGTTCCGAGGGGAGAAACGAGAACAGAAGCCGAGAGCAGAACCGTGTTAAGCTAGAAGGCCCTACGATAAGGGACGGACACTCACGTCGCCAGCTAACCGACAGGACCACCCCCCAGCCCATGTTAAAAGATAGAGCCCTCCAGAAGAACAGTATAGATCTTACGATGACACTAAAAGGGCCACACCAGCTGCAAGTTTTAGCGTGAGACTTTTTCGCATCTCTGTTACGTTGCAAACTTTAAAAACATTGCCCCACCACGAAAAGTATAACGTTTCTCATTGGATAGACAGAATTTTTTTAGGCGGAGCTTAACGTTAAGATTGAGACCCTGATTGGTCAGATGGAAACACAGCCAGATAGTTTTTTTTTTAAACCAACTTCGGGAAATTTTAGTAAGGAGAAATTAGGAGAAGAGTTGCTTCCGAGAGGGCAATCTGCAGGGAGCTGTGCTGCCCGCGGCCCCCTGATGAACACCGACAAGGTAATGAACACACGCGATACCGCATTTTTGAGCACATAAGGCTTCACTCAGAACTGCAGAAGTCTCATCTGTTACATCCCCTTTTTACGTAATACTAGTGTCGATCGTCAATTGAAGCTCATGGTATTCACATTTGCTACGTAAGTTAAAATCTGAAACGCGATGATTTTTCTGTTATATAATTATTGAGAAGCCACATCAGCCACTGTAATTTACGACAAGTTAGATAAGTAATTAAAGATAATTGAGGGTCACTGTAGACCATTTTGATAGTTTTCTCTTTTGTGAAACATAATTTAAACCTAGATTATAAATGTGATATGGTATAGGTCATCCTTCGATCCATTGTAGAACTTGGAAACCCATTCAGGGAATATTCGTTCACATTTTTGTTGAACGCAGTTGGTTTTTATCATCCTGTATTAAAACATTTCCTTTTATCAATAGCGCAATTTATAAACAATTTTTTGCTAGTAGAATAAAATTTCCAATGGTAAACTTAACTGCATTTTCGACGTTATTTTACCAGCTAACTAAAAATAGGAAAGCCTTGAACCCCTTCCACTAAATTTAGTTAGTATTAAGATTCTTTTACAGGGAGTGCAGTGGAGCTGACGCTGAAATCATTAAGTATTTGGTTATATCATCGCTAGTCTCACTGAACTCTTCTGAACTCTACATGTCATGTGTGGTCTGGCGTCTCCTTGCCAGCAACAGGTCCCAGGTTCAAACTAGTCAATTCCCTAAAAAACACGCTCAGAGCGTCGTTGCGCGAAAGTGGTAGGGAGACACGACTTAGAACAAACAGACACCACGCAGGATGTTGGACGTTAATCCGAATGATAAACGCCGGTAAATTCCATTTCTTTCAAAGAATTCAGCTTAATACAGTTGTGTCGATGGGTGGTCAGCGTTTCTGGCTAGCACATAGAGGAGTCGAGTTCGATCCTCCATAGCGCAAAGAGAGACGGGAGACGGGCTACGCTCAGCCTCTGGAGGACAAATGTTGGGCCAATTGAAGGGTTTAGCAAATGCTCTTGAAGATGGATATTATCATATCAACATTTTGTACTAGTTACACAAACATCAGTGAGTTGTTATTTTTGTATGCTTTCATATTTGTGTATTCATTATTATTATTGTTATTATTGCTCATGTTTTTGCCTTTGAGACGGTGTTTAACTTACTTGTTACATGAATACTTTTCTCTTGTTTCCTTCTTTATCCCCTCCCAAAATCTCTTCATTCTTTGGCTGGGTAGCTGTTTCCTTGGCTGTGTCCATACTTTTCGTTTTCTTCTTTACTTCCAGTTTCGTGTTCATATTTTTGTTTCTGAATTTGTCGACCCCATTTATCATTTCCCTACCGATTGGTGGCCGAAGACTTCCGGCATAAGAAGTCAGCCTCATTCTGCCAACGGCCTTGTCAAAGAGGGCGGAGGAGCATATAGAGGTTCAGGGCACTCTCTTGTCCTAGGGGTGGGAAATTGCCCCTCAAGGCGGAAGAATCAGCAATGATCAACGACATGAGGATGCAGAAGGCAATGGAAACCACTGCATTAAAGGCAAGTAACGTATATCCACAGGACATGTGCCCTGTAATTGAAGAAGTGTCATGATGATCTCTCCATTGGCAGAAGATTCCGGAATAGTCCCCCATTCGGATCTCCGGGAGGGGACTGCCAAGGGGGAGGTTACCATGAGAAAAAGATTGAATAATCAACGAAAGGATAACGTTCTACGAGTCGGGGCGTGGAATGTCACAAGCTTGAATGTGGTAAGGAAACTAGAAAATCTGAAAAGGGAAATGCAAAAGCTAAATCTAGATATAGTAGGGGTCAGCGAAGTGAAATGGAAGGAAGACAAGGATTTCTGGTCAGATGAGTATCGGGTAATATCAACAGCAGCAGAAAATGGTATAACAGGTGTAGGATTCGTTATGAATAGGAAGGTAGGGCAGAGGGTGTGTTACTGTGAACAGTTCAGTGACCGGGTTGTTCTAATCAGAATCGACGGAAGACCAACACCGACAACGATAGTTCAGGTATACATGCCGACGTCGCAAGCTGAAGATGAACAGATAGAGAAAGTGTATGAGGATATTTAAAGGGTAATGCAGTATGTAAAGGGGGACGAAAATCTAATACTCATGGGCGACTGGAATGCAGTTGTAGGGGAAGGAGTAGAAGAAAAGGTTACAGGAGAATATGGGCTTGGGACAACGAATGAAAGAGGAGAAAGACTAATTGAGTTCTGTAACAAGTTTCAGCTAGTAATAGCGAATACCCTGTTCAAGAATCACAAGAGGAGGAGGTATACTTGGAAAAGGCCGGGAGATACGGGAAGATTTCAATTAGATTACATCATGGTCAGACAGAGATTCCGAAATCAGATACTGGATTGTAAGGCGTACCCAGGAGCAGATATAGACTCAGATCACAATATAGTAGTGATGAAGAGTAGGCTGAAGTTCAAGACATCAGTCAGGAAGAATCAATACGCAAAGAAGTGGGATACGGAAGTACTAACGAATGACGAGATACGTTTGAAGTACAGTAGGCAGTACAGTTGAAGAGGAATGGACATCTCTAAAAAGGGCCATCACAGAAGTTGGGAAGGAAAACATAGGTACAAAGAAGGTAGCTGCGAAGAAACCATGGGTAACAGAAGAAATACTTCAGTTGATTCATGAAAGGAGGAAGTACAAACATGTTCGGGGAAAATCAGGAATACAGAAATACAAGTCGCTGAGGAATGAAATAAATAGGAAGTGCAGGGAAGCTAAGACGAAATGGCTGCAGGAAAAATGTGAAGACATCGAAAAAGATATGATTGTCGGAAGGACAGACTCAGCATACAGGAAAGTCAAAACAACCTTTTGTGACATTAAAAGCAACGGTGGTAACATTAAGAGCGCAACGGGAATTCCACTGTTAAATGCAGAGGAGAGAGCAGATAGGTGGAAAGAATATATTGAAAGCCTCTATGAGGGTGAAGATTTGTCTGATGTGATAGAAGAAGAAACAGGGGTCGATTTAGAAGAGATAGGGGATCCAGTATTAGAATCGGAATTTAAAAGAGCTTTGGAGGACTTACGGTCAAATAAGGCAGAAGGGATAGATAACATTCCATCAGAATTTGTAAAATCATTGGGGGAAGTGGCAACAAAACGACTATTCACGTTGGTGTGTAGAATATATGAGTCTGGCGACATACCATCTGACTTTCGGAAAAGCATCACCCACACAATTCCGAAGATGGCAAGAGCTGACAAGTGCGAGAATTATCGCACAATCAGCTTAACAGCTCATGCATCGAAGCTGCTTACAAGAATAATATACAGAAGAATGGAAAAGGAAATTGAGAATGCGCTAGGTGACGATCAGTTTGGCTTTAGGAAAAGTAAAGGGACGAGAGAAGCAATTCTGACGTTACGGCTAATAATGGAAGCAAGGATAAAGAAAAATCAAGACACTTTCATAGGATCTGTCGACCTGGAAAAAGCGTTCGACAGTATAAAATGGTGCAAGCTGTTCGAGATTCTGAAAAAAGTAGGGGTAAGCTATAGGGAGAGACGGGTAATATACAATATGTACAACAACCAAGAGGGAATAATAAAAGTGGACGATCAAGAACGAAGTGCTCGTATTAAGAAGGGTGTAAGACAAGGCTGTAGCCTTTTGCCCCTACTCTTCAATCTGTACATCGAGGAAGCAATGATGGAAATAAAAGAAAGGTTCAGGAGTGGAATTAAAATACAAGGTGAAAGGATATCAATGATACGATTCGCTGGTGACATTGCTGTCCTGAGTGAAAGTGAAGAAGAATTAAATGATCTGCTGAACGGAATGAACAGTCTAATGAGTACACAGTATGGTTTGAGAGTAAATCGGAGAAAGACGAAGGTAATGAGAAGTAGTAGAAATGAGAACAGCGAGAAACTTAACATCAGGATTGATAGTCACGAAGTCAATGAAGTTATGGAATTCTGCTACCTAGGCAGTAAAATAACCAATGACGGACGGGGCAAGGAGAACATCAAAAGCAGACTCGCTATGGCAAAAAAGGCATTTCTGGCCAAGAGAAGTCTACTAAAATCAAATACCGACCTTAATTTGAGGAAGAAATTTCTAAGGATGTAAGTCTGGAGTGCAGCATTGTATGGTAGTGAAACATGGACTGTGGGAAAACCGGAACAGAAGAGAATCGAAGGATTTGAGATGTGGTGCTATAGACGAATGTTGAAAATTAGGTTGACTGATAAGGTAAGGAATAAGGAGGTTCTATGCAGAATCGGAGAGGAAAGGAATATGTGGAAAACACTGATAAGGGGAAGGGACAGGATGACAGGACATCTGCTAAGACATGAGGGAATGACTTCCATGGTACTAGAGGGAGCTGTAGAGGGCAAAAACTGTAGAGGAAGACAGAGATTGGAATACGTCAAGCAAATAATTGAGGACGTAGGTTGCAAGTGCTACTCTGAGATGAAAAGGGTAATACAGGAAAGGAATTCGTGGCGGGCCGCATCAAACCAGTCAGTAGACTGACGACAAAAAAAAAAAAAAAAAAAAAAAAAAAAAAAAAAAAAAAAAAAAAAAAAAAAAAAAAAATTCTGCTAGTTTGAGGTCTTTTTTTTCTTGAAACCAATTGCTTATTTATTTATTTTGTTGTGCTGTTTTCTACGTCAAAAATTCTCTTTGCGAGTTTGTTGATGCTCATTCTGTGTATGTGTCCACAGAATATTAGTCGCCGTTTTCTGATCATGTCTGTGAGTCTGTTAGTATAGTTCTTTGGTGGGTCTCTTCGTACATATGCCATTTCTGTGTGCTGCTAGGAAAGATTTTCTGAAAGTTCTACGTTCTACTTTTTCTGCCTCTGTGAAGCCTGATGCTCCGATTATGGTCGATTCTGATGCGTGGAGTGCTTTTGATAGTGCAACTCTGTTCTTGTGCCTGAAGCAGGCTTCAGCCGCTGCACGTACTCAGAGTTAAATAAACGCATATGATATTGATTAAACTTGCTAGCTTTTATTCGAACAGGTGATACAAAGACTGTTATATGTGTCATAGAATTCCGAATATAATAATTGTTTAATAAATATGTATGTTAAGGTTTCCCACGCTCTAGCTACTGTCTAGGCCGCTAATTCATCAACTTTCATCCAAGAGTATTGTGTTTATAGTGTACATATTTGTCAACAGTGCAATTGCTTCTAAAAGTGTCACCTACTACTGTAACAGTTTTAGAGTCCTCATGTACTAGACATTGATAATAAACCATTAACTGATCTGTAGTAAAGAGTATGGTACTTATCAAACTAGTCTGCTAGTAAGCATTAGTGTGACACAATTTATTGCTTTATTCGTGGTAACACATGGTGGTAGTAAATGCCTCATATTGCTACTGTGATCCTGTGAGACTGCACTTTTATTTTGCATCAAGAACACAAAGAAAGTTAAAAGCTTAGATTTCATTTCCGAAATTTTTATTTATTTACTATTTGTCATTAAACATTAACAATGCGATCTATGTCCTCTTTTGTATATGTACAACCTTATGTATACAATTACATAAATAACAAGTATGGTGCAAAAGATATTTTAGACCACTATTGTATATAAAAAAGATACACAGTTGTATATCATACTGTAAATGACGTATTTAATGTATTCACACACATAATTATAATCTAACTGGAACTAATTTATTGTGTAACATCATCTTTAGATCACATTTTGAACTCTTCTATTGTATAAAATGGTTTTTCTCCAAGCTATTTCTGTATGGCACTTTCAGACATACTCAGTGACACACTGTGTGCCTGTAGTGGCTACATGTTAAATAGTTTTACCACCATGTACTTGTAACTATCTTGACTTTCTTAAGTCTAGCAACTGTGGCATCAGTCTGCTGTTTTAGGCAAGTGTCATGTTATGAACAGATTGTTATAGTTTGTGACTGTTTTGGTTTTATTTTGTATTTACTAGACAGCTTAGTACAAAGAGGGATGTAAGTGTTGGTATTTTTAGTTTTTTGAAATGTGTTCTACAAGACTCATATTTCCGGCCTCCTTCTTTTACCAGATAACATTTTTTGCTCTAGGGGAATTCCGTCATTACAAAATGGCATATGTCAAGCGGCCTTGGAAAAAGGCATAGTATGCATTAAGCAATAAAATTTCCACTAACACAAGATCTTAGTTTACCTAACAATTATATGACACATGGTAACTTAGTACAGACATAATTGGTGCAATTCTTCCATATTAATTTTGACTCAAGATAGATCCCAAGTAGTTTAGCTGAAACACAATCGTTGCAGTCATTTTAATACATAAACTAAATAAGATATGTACAATGTTTTCATGATTAATATGGAATTCATTACTTATAGCAGTGAGATGATCTCTACTTTACTTCTTTAATGTTCCTAAGTCTTTCCTGGCTGTAACAAAAGTAGTATCATCTGCATAGATGTAGACTTCCACAGCATCGTGCTGGACAAGTCAGTAACATATATTATGAAGAGTATAGGTCCAAACGCAGAACCTTGTGGACACCCTACGTCCGTAGAAAGTTATTTACACTTATTCTGAAATTATTTGCCCGATTTGGAGTGACCCACGTCTTGTTCATCTAGCTGCAGACTGAATGTTGCTGAGGCACGTTGATTTTCTCCTTTTGTACAAGGCAACGCCTGGAAACGAAGTTTACAGTCAGATTGCTTTAACATTTTGGAAAGACGGTAACGGTCAACTAAATCCTGTGAAAACGGTAACATTTGTTTTGCGTATGTTAAACAATAGAAGTATTATACTGGTCTTCTGCACGTCTGTGTGTAGTAACTTAAGACAGAGTGCTATACGTGCCGTTACCGCGACCAGACTGTGATATATGTTCTGTTACAGTGACGGAAACTGTGCTGTAAGTATATTTAGGTAGTGTTATGTAGTAACAGAGTCAGCTCTGGTGTCAGCAGTTTAAACTGACGGCCCGGGTGACTGTGCGGTCCAATGAAGCCTTAAGCGTAACTGTCAGTAGGAAATGGGCCCAATAATGTAGTATTTCTTTTTTGTTTTTGACTACGTCCTGAAGAATGATCCTTATGATGTAGTCGTTATTATCTTCTTCTTATAAACTTGCTTTGCCTTCATGTTGATTAACCCTGAAATTTGCGAATGCAGTTGATACCAATTCGTGGTTCCCGCTAACCTGGTATTGGGAGTACAGCGTGTACAACAGGTCATTTTGTACTTATTTTACATGTGAATTATCATTGGATACCTCGTATTTGTAAATAACTAGTGCACAAACCCTAAGTTATGCCTTTCTTTGAATAAAATATGTAGTAGTAAAATTTACGATCGTTTAGTATCAACGTAACAGTTTCCCCCGTGCGGCGTTCTAGCATTAGCATTAGCATTGTGGTAAAAGATGAGAGTTTTGGAAGTAGAAAAAAAATTTGTGCTTTGCTGCTGACGTTGTGTTTTATCAGAGGCGGCGAAAGACTTGCAATAGCAGTTGAGTGGAAGAGAGCCAATACGATTAGTACGATCAAAAGTAAAACAAGAGCAAAGGAGGGTAGTCGAATTAAATCAGGCGTTGATAAGGAAATTATATTAAGAAACGATACACTAGTTTAAGAAGAATTTTCATAAAATGGTAGATGGTGGTTGATCTAGAAAGTATATAAAATGTAGACTGACAATACCAAGCAAAACGTTCCTGAAATTGATAGCTTTGTAAATATGAAATATAAAGCTGTACTAGAATGAAAAATGCTCAAATCATAGCACAAATAGACGAATATGTCCTGGACAGAGTTACGGATGTGGAATAAGGGAACTAGCTTTTCGACTTATCAAAGACATTGAAATCAAAACATTTTTAGATAGTTGCGCTTTTTTTACTTGTTAGTGTTAGTATCTATGTGATGTAATATAACGCATCGTGTCAGAGTAACGTGATACACGATGTTATGTCGTATAACATGACACATGGCACCATGTCATACAACACGGCATTTATTTTGTGACGTATGATACAACGTGTTATTAAAGTTTTGGGTGCATACATCCGCACTCAGGAATACTTCCTAATATAGATGCACTCTCACTCTCGTATACTGCCCTGTTGTAGATATATCCCACTCTCTAGAAGCAAATAAATTTGTGTCTATTTGTTCTTACACGCCTCAACATACATGTAACAGAGGGGTTTTGGTTCACGCAATAAATCGTGCCCCCAGCGATAAAATCACCCCCTCCACCCAGAAACAAAAAAATCTGTATCAGCGAACCATGCCCCCGAGCCAGGAACAAATCCACTCCCAGGAATTTCACCGTACCAAGAAAAACATTTTTAGATATTACGTTTATGTTCTTCAGCCATATGATATTATATATTGTTTACTATGGCTAGAGAATCTTTTGGATTCAGGATCAGAGACTTCAACCAATAAATTGCAAGTCGCATATATGCTAATATCTTGCCGCTTGAAGCTAGGAGAGCTCACTGCACTGGGGAAGTAGGGATAACGCAAAAAAAAAAAAAAAATAAATAAATAAATAAATAAAATAAAATAAAAAATAAATAAATAAAAACGCTAATATGTGCAGATATTTTGATTTAAAGTCGATATGCTGGTTCCATTCTTTTTCAGCCCTAACTTTGCCCAGGAAATATTCGTCTTTTTGTGCTATGATAAGAGCATTTGTTATTTCGGTTCTCAATTTTTTTTGTGAGTGATCAGTCTTCTGCCTGGTTTGTTGCAGTCCTCCACGACTACCTCTCTGCCAATCTCTTCATCTCAGAGTAGCATTTGCAGTAAATGTCCTCTAACTATTTGCTGGATGTATTCTAATCTGTCTTCCTTTAATGGTTTTACTCGTCTATAATTTTGACATTAGACCGCCACAGCTTTGTCAATCGATGTAGATTTTTGTTGATTCCGACGCCGACTGATCTGGTATAACTTTTTTTTTATTGTGTCTCGAACCATGTTGTTCGAGTGGGATATCGGTAGTCTGACTCCTTTACCATTACGTTCCTGGTATGGTTGAACCTGTCCAGTATAGCCTACTGTGTCCTCAGAGCACAAGCCTCACCATCATGTCAAAGTCGTATGCTCGCAGGGGGCATTATGTTCAATTTTTTAATTTTTTGTATCTTTTGTTATTTTGTTTTATATTTTTCATTACAAAATTATTTAATTTTTATTGTTTATTCTTTTCTTTTATAGTAGTTGTTGTTGTTGTCGTCTTCAGTCTTGAGACTGGTTTGATGCAGCTCTCCATGCTACTCTATCCTGTGCAAGCTTCATCTCCCAGTACTTACTGGAACCTACATCCTTCTGAATCTGCTTAGTGTATTCATCTCTTGGTCTCCCTCTACGATTTTTACCCTCCACGCTGCCCTCCAATGCTAAATTTGTGATCGCTTGATGCCTCAGAACATGTCCTACCAACCGATCCCTTCTTTTTGTCAAGTTGTGCCACAAACCCCTCTTCTCCCCAATTCTATTTAATACCTCCTCATTAGTTATGTGATCTACCCATCTAATCTTCAGCATTCTTCTGTAGCGCCATATTTCGAAAGCTTCTATTCTCTTCTTGTCCAAGCTGTTTATCGTCCATGTTTCACTTCCATACATGGCTACACTCCATACAAATACTTTCAGAAACGACTTCCTGACACTTAAATCTATACTCGATGTTAACAAATTTCTCTTCTTCAGAAACGCTTTCCTTGCCATTGCGGGTCTACATTTCATATCCTTCCTAATTCGACCAACATCACTTATTTTGCTCCCCAAATAGCAGAACTCCTTTACTACTTCATGTGTCTCATTTCCTGATCCAATTCCCTCAGCATCACCCGACTTAATTTGACTACATTCCATTATCCTCGTTTTGCTTTTGTTGATGTTCATCTTATATCCTCCTTTCCAAACACTGTCCATTCCGTTCAACTGCTCTTCCAAGTCCTTTGCTGTCTCTGATAGAATTACAAAGTTTTTATTTCTTCTCCATGGATTTTAATACCTACTCCAATTTTTCTTTTGTTTCCTTTACTGCTTTCTCAATATACAAATTGAATAACATCGGGGAGAGACTACAACCCTGTCTCACTCCCTTCCCAACCACTGCTTCCCTTTCATGCCCCTCGACTCTTATAACTGCCATCAGGTTTCTGTACAAATTGTAAATAGCCTATCACTCCCTGTATTTTACCCCTGCCACCTTCAGAATTTGAAAGAGAGTATTCCGGTTAACATTGTCAAAAGCTTTCTCTAAGTCTACAAATGCTAGAAACGTAGGTTTGCCTTTCCTTAATCTTTCTTCTAAGATAAGTCGTAAGGTCAGTATTGCCTCACGTGATCCAACATTTCACCGAAATCCAAACTGATCTCCCGCGAGGTCAGCTTCTACCAGTTTTTCCATCCGTCTGCAAAGAATTCGAGTTAGTATTTTCCAGCTGTGACTTATTAAACTGATAGTTCGGTAATTTTCACATCTGGCAACACCTGCTTTCTTTGGGATTGGAATTACTATATTATTCTTGAAGTGTGAGGGTATTTCGCCAGTCTCATACATCTTGCTCACCAGATGGTAGAGT
This sequence comes from Schistocerca americana, assembly GCF_021461395.2. NCBI lineage: Eukaryota > Metazoa > Arthropoda > Insecta > Orthoptera > Acrididae > Schistocerca > Schistocerca americana. The sequence continues at coordinate 311,095,638 of NC_060119.1, read as the reverse complement.
TTTGTCACGACTGGCTCTCCAAAGGCTGTCAGTAGTTCTAATGGAATGTTGTCTACTCCCGGGGCCTTGTTTCGACTCAGGTCTTTCAGTGCTCTGTCAAACTCTTCACGCAGTATCGTATCTCCCTTTTCGTCTTCATCTACATCCTCTTCCATTTCCATAATATTGTCCTCAAGTACATCGCCCTTGTATAGACCTCCTATATTCTCCTTCCAGCTTTCTGCCTTCCCTTCTTTGCTTAGATCTGGGTTTCCATCTGAGCTCTTGAGATTCATACAAGTGGTTCTCTTTCTTCCAAAGGTCTCTTTAATTTTCCTGTAGGCTGTATGTATCTTACCCCTAGTGAGATAAACCTCTACATCCTTACATTTGTCCTTTTATAGTTACACATATGTTATTCATATATGGATGCGACTATATTTGCAACATACAAAAAACAACCATAAATACTTAATACGGTGCACAAAACAACAACATAAATACGGTATCGAACGAAATATCAAATATCGTGTGAAATTTATGATAATGATGTATGTAAATAGTTTATATTACGTAGATAAATTTACGATACGACACTATTACATACATAAACTTCCTTAAAAGCTTACTACATCGTAAACTGAACGATTTGCACCACAAATAATAAACTAATGAACTATTGAAACATATACACCTTGTTTATTATCGCTTATCTTAAAATTCTTGTCATTGTTTATTTAAAGTATGCAATAACAAACACTAAAAACAAAGAAACCGCACAATAATATCTCACGTGAATAATTTTGGTACGAGAAATTTCTACAGCCAGTCCGTCTTCAGTATGAGTACGACTGGATGAAGGGAGCCGAAGAATTGCGAAACAATGGTTGTTCGACAAACTAACATTAACTTTTCAATCCTGTAAGGACTTTAATTAACTTAAGTTTGTTTTATCCCAAAATAAATGTTCTGGACGATAGCGAAGTAGTTTATGAAAAAAAACCGCAGTAGGACGTTTTATGTTAGATATAAGGTGACTTTTCTGATAATTTTTGTAGGAATTTTCTGGTTGGTTTACTTTTCTACATGGTCGTCGACAAAGCTTTAAATGCTCATTAAAATAGATATCATTTTCTACAGGGCTGGGAATAATTCTGGTTTGATACGCACCTGCATTATTTTGCACGTTCAAAGGTTTAAAGGTTTTTCGATGCTTTTGAATCATTGGTCAATAAATTCCGTAACATATAAATAACGAAACGATAATCAACTATAATAATCAAGTTTTTAATTATATCCTAATGGAGTGTTTAAAATGCAACGAATTTGTACGAAACACAGTATTATGCGCAAACAAATGATTTCTTGTACGTAAAACCAAACGATTAAAGATTTTTGCAAACGCTTCTTACAATTAGCGAACAATATATTTTTATAAACATCTGTACCACTTTAAGCTGTTTCAACAAGTGCGATTTTCCTAAAACCGAATTTTACCAGTATTTTGGATGCAACTTTAGAACGCTACATCTTGGCAACGGATAAGGCTTTCGCAAAACAACAGGACGACCATTAATAACCTTCTTACAATATTCGAATCGATTCGAACAACACAGAAGTGATGCGCAAAAAAAAAAACTCACATATAACGTTTTTGCACGTAAAATCAGAATGATGCTAGATTCTTGAAAGCGAGTGTTCAATATTATCGTAAGAACGCATTTTTCACTTTAAACCGTTTGCCCGCCTCAGTTCAAGTAAGAACGAATTTAGCTTGACTTCAAACGACCGAATAAAGATTATAGAAGAAAAAGATTTCGTTTTGACTGTATCTACTTGTCTACCTTCGTGTATAAAGTTTTAACCGATTCACCAAGTTTAAAGTGTAGAACAGGCGCGCTAATAAAACGGTTAAACGTGATCTTAGACCAACCAGTGTACCAAATTTGAACCATCAGCCTCGCTCCAGTTCGGAGTTATTAAAGGGTGACTTTTTTTCACGTAAAATGCGAAGCAGTGAGACTAATTTTGCACGTACAAATCTAACGGTGTACATACAAATGGTGCCATTAGTTGAACATTAATCTCAGCTTAGTTAAAATCTTTTACAAAAGGAATTAATCGATTAGCATAATTTTCCTGTACACCAGCTCTGGTTCATCGCTCAAAGATTGCTTCATATACCGTAACGTAGCTACGTTAAGACAGATGTTCGGATGGATATGCAGATCGCCACTGGTCCGGGCTAAACCAAGAACTTCTTTCCCCAAGTTCCTAGCTCAAATGGGATTCGAGCACCAAGACTCTCTCCCAAATCCCAAACCGCGATTCTGCGCGTGGCCTTTTCATACATGTTTGTTACAGCGTAGAAGCCCTGTAACTTTTAGGAAGTCCTTTCTGTAGGTACTTGTCTGTTGAAACTTGAACAATAAACAGTTGAAACAAAAAGAACTGAAACTTTGCAATGTGATGTGGGACATCCACGATCCTAGGCTCACAACTAACTGAAAATGGCTTTGGTATCTGAAGCCAATTGAGGTTTTAAAACGTATAATAAAACTGCAACTGCTGCCGTTATGTATTTCCAGTCGGTTAACAACAACGCATACCCTGAACCGTCATGTTAAACACACTGGACAAAAAATCGTATATTCTGTCTCGCAGGTCAAAGCTAGGATGGAAATTCTTATTTAGAATGTTTCAATATTGTATAAGCGGTAAATGATAAGTCCGGGTCGGCCAGTAAACGCTTCTGTATAAACCTGCCCTGCACGACGTTCGCCGCTGCATTCAGCGCGCGGCCGATGGAGGTGGTTTTGCGCGAAGTGCCTTGCAGGGATTCTCATTTGAGTTGACGAAGCATCTTCTTAATACCTGCGAGCTGATCGAACCTACCGGAACGAATCTAGTAGCACGCCTATGAATTAGGTCGATGTCGTCCTTTAATCTGCCTTTGAGTACATCCTAAACACTAGAACAGTACTCAAGAACGTGTCGCGCTGGCGTTCTACACGCCGTCTTCTTTATGGATGAGGTACACTGTCCCAAAACTCTCCCAATAATACGAAGTCGAGCATAAGCCTTCGCTACTACCAGCCTGACGTGTTCATTCCATTTCATATCGCTTTGCAACATTACGCCTGGATATTTAATCGATGTATTTTTGTCAAGCAGCAGCCTACTAATGTTGTATTGGAACGTTACAGAAGTTTTTTCCATACTCATCCAGTTTAGCTCACATTTTTCTACGTTTAGAGCAAGCTGCCATTCACCAAATTCTGTCTAAGTCATCTTGTATCCTCCTACAGTCACTCACCAACGACACATTCCTGTACACCACGTCATCAGCAATCAACTGCAGACTGCTGCCCACCCAGTCCGTCAGTTCATTTATGTATATAGAGAAAAAGAGTGGTCCTATGCTCATACATCAGACTCAGCTGCCGCTTTAGTTTATTGTGTGGTATTTTGTCTATGAAATCGAACGTGTTACAGCTTTTATTTTGTAATATAATCATACAATTCGACTAGGAACACATTTTATGTACCTGTACAGCCTGTACCTTAAAAGATACTCTACGACAGAAAGAATGCATTCGTGAGATGTGGCCCCAGCTTGTTTCACACTAGTGCCTATGTATGTATGTAAGTTGTTACCTTTATACATTTATTTCTGTCACCGCAATTGTGATTGTAAAAAGCTTAAGTTGCTATTAGAAGCAACATAACACACTATATGTTTTGACTGTCACATTTACTGATCGTAGTATACAATTCACAGCATTCATAATCGCAAAATACTACACACTATCGAAATGTGCAGGACCTCTGTAACCATCTTTGGCTCTACCAGTATACAGTGATCAGCTCTGCAGTCGGCAATATGTGATATGTATCCGTTCACAGCGTTAACGTCTGTTGCTGATGCATCATGAAAGAGCGCTCTGCCTAGCACAGTTTATATATTGATGATGTAATCTACATTAGGATGTGACAAAAGATAAGTCTGTATAAACGTGAGGCATTTGTGTTTTTATGATACGATATGCTCAAAAAAATGGTTCAAATGGCTCTGAGCACTATGGGACTCAACTGCTGAGGTCATTAGTCCCCTAGAACTTAGAACTAGTTAAACCTAACTAACCTAAGGACATCACAAACATCCATGCCCGAGGCAGGATTCGAACCTGCGACCGTAGCGGTCTTGCAGTTCCAGACTGCAGCGCCTTTAACCGCACGGCCACTTCGGCCGGCCGATATGTTCATAATGGGTTTTATAAGTTATGTCATACGTTTATCTTCACTGACTAATTCATGGTTTTATTATCTGATCTATGATTTTATTTTTGCCTAAAATGATGCTGTAAACGCTTTTCGGTTAGTATGTGACGTTTTATTACGTGGTGTTATCGTTAACGTGAAATCGGTAAGCGGGTCGAAGGCTTCCATCCAGTCACTCACTGATCAGTCTGGCCTGGCAACGGAAGACAGCAAAACGAAAGCTGAAATTTTAAATTTAGCATTTGAGAAATCTTTCACGCAGGAGGATCGTACAAACATACCGCCGTTTGAGTCTCGTACAGATTCCCGTGTGGAGGACATAGTGATAGACATCCCTGGGGTTGTGAAGCAGCTGAATGGGTTGAAAATAAATAAATCGCCAGGTCCCGATGGGATTCCAATCCGGTTTTACAGAGAGTACTCTACTGCATTGGCTCCTTACTTAGCTTACATTTATCGCGAATCTCTTGCCAAACGTAAAGTCCCGAGTGTCTGGAAAAAGGCGCAAGTGACGCCTGTATATAACAAGGGTAGAAGGACGGATCCTCAAAATTACAGACCAATATCCTTAACATCGGTTTGTTGTAGGACTATCGAACATATTCTTATTTCGAATATAATGAATTTCCTTGAGACAGTGAAGTTGCTGTCCATGCATCAGCACGGCTTTAGAATGCATCGCTCCTGCGAAACGCAACTCGCCCTTTTTTCACATGATATCTTGCGAACCATGGATGAAGGGTGTCAGACGGACGCCATATTCTTTGACTTCCGGAAAGCGTTTGACTTGGTGCCCCACTGCAGATTCCTAACTAAGGTACGGGCAAATGGGATTGGTTCCCAAGTATGTGAGTGGCTTGAAGACTTCTTAAGTAATAGAACCCAGTACGTTGTCCTCGATGGTGAGTGTTCATTGGAGGTGAGGGTATCATCTGGAGAGCCCCAGGGAAGTGTGGTAGGTCCGCTGTTGTTTCCTGTCTACATAAATGATCTTTTGGATAGGGTGGATAGCAATGTACGGCTGTTTGCTGATGATGCTGTGGTGTACGGGAAGGTGTCGTCGTTGAGTGACTGTAGGAGGATACAAGATGACTTGGACAGGATTTGTGATTGGTGTAAAGAATGGCAGCTAACTCTAAATATAGATAAATGTAAATTAATGCAGATGAATAGGAAAAAGAATCCTGTAATGTTTGAATACTCCATTAGTAGTGTAGCGCTTGACACAGTCACGTCGATTAAATATTTGGGAGTAACATTGCAGAGCGATATGAAGTGGGACAAGCATGTAATGGCAGTTGTGGGGAAGGCGGATAGTCGTCTTCGGTTCATTGGTAGAATTTTGGGAAGGAGACCGCTTATAAAACACTAATACGAACTAATCTTAAGTACTGCTCGAGCGTTTAGGATCCATATCAGGTCGGATTGAGAGAGGACATAGAAGCAATTCAGAGGCGGGCTGCTAGAATTGTTACTGGTAGGTTTGATCATCACGCGAGTGTTACGGAAATGCCTCAGGAACTCGGGTGGTAGTCTCTAGAGGAAAGGAGGCATTCTTTTCGTGAATCGCTACTGAGGAAATTTAGAGAACCAGCATTTGAGGCTGACTGCAGTACAATTTTACTGCCACCAACTTACATTTCGCGGAAAGACCACAAAGATAAGATAAGAGACATAGGGCGCGTACAGAGGCATATAGGCAGTCATTTTTCCCTCGTTCTGTTTGGGTGTGGAACAGGGAGAGAAGATGTTAGTTGTGGTACGAGGTACCCTCCGACACGCACCGTATGGTGGTGCGGAATATGTATGTAGATGTAGATTACTTATCAGGTTCGTAAATATTTAATCTTGTAACGTATTATTTCAATTTAGTATAAAGGGACCTGATGACGTTCAGTCGACTGAAAATGACTGTCTAAGCAAACATTTTATCAGTAGCCCAAGGCGATATTCATAAATTTTTTGAAATTGTCACTACAGTACGACTGACTAGTTTCCCACCCACCTATGTGCATGCTCGGATGTTTGGCTGACTCTTCTTTATTCATCGTTGCTGTCTCGTAATATTCTCAAAATTTTCGTGACGTCACGAGAAATCTTATGAATTTTTGTAGGTCCATAGGCCAATAGCACGGATCTTGAGCGTTCATGGAAAGTTCTCCTAAGTGCCACACAATGTTCGATTTTGTAAGGTATTGGCTCAGTCACTTGAAATGTTGACCTCAGAGACAGTCTCGAAGAAAGAGCTGCTTGTCGTCGTCTCATTGGTTCAGCAGTCTCTCACGCCACATCTAATGCACGTAAATTCTCTTTATAGATTGAAAGCAAAATAGAATTATTCTTATAAGCTTCGAAGAGACACGTTTCGTGTACATTATATCTCCCAAGCCACCTAACTCTTTGTGGTGGCAGTTGCATCGCGTAACAATGTTACTTCTCAGGAATTGAGAGGACTTATCCCAAAAACCCTTATAAAGTGTCTTAATCAGCGTTTTTGTTCCGCGAGGCAAGTGACTATGTGGGGTGGAGAATTGTGCCCCGTACATTATCTTAACGAAAATCGCGCCCATTGAAATTTGCGACAGAAGTGGTAGAGATAATCTAATCTCCCCTGTGCGAACCTCGAAGCTGAACCTGCAGGTAAAAGAACCGAAAGCTCTTACGTGGTTTACAGTTGGAAAGGACTGGATATGCTCCAGCTATAACATTACTGCCGAAATTTTTTACATCGAAAGTGATCATAGTTGATTATTTTCTGTCGGACTCCATCTCAATTTTTTTACATATGACCAGATCTTCAATGAAAAACATAAGCACCGAATTACAAACATCGAGGTAAAAAGTTGTTTCTCTTCCTCTTGGTAAATTTATTTCATTATAAATATGAACTAAAACATTATCCACACAAGTGCATCAGCACATGATACACGTAATACACCTAAGTTGCTTTGTCATAACAACTAAAAGACCTGAAGTATGCACTTATATATGTGACAGAAACTGTAGATAGCTGCTCCTTCCATTCCTAGCGCTACATGCGCGCGCCCTCTACATGTTGCTTCAAAATATGAAAACAATTCTCTTTATAATTATAGTTCTGCATATCGTTGTCAATATTGCCAAGTGGAGTATATCCGAGCATTGTAAGATTGTTTATTGAGTAAGAATATTCTTTAAAAGGACGCGGTTTTCATTTACATCTTTATAGATACTCCGTAAGCCCCCGTATGGCGGAGGCTATCTTGTATCGCTGCTAGTCATTTTCTTTTCTGTTCCACTCGCAAACAGAGAGAGGGAAAAACGACTGTCTGTATGCCTCCCTATGAGCCCTAATTTCTCGTATCTTATCTTCGTGGTACTTACGCTCAATGTATGCTGTCGGCAACAGAATTGTTCTGCAGGCAGCTTCGTATGCCGGTTCTCTAAATTTTCTCAATAGTGTTTCTCGAAAGGAACGTCGTCTTCCCTCTAGGGATTCCCATTTGAGTTTCCGAAGCACCTCCATATCATTTACGTGTTGTTCGAACCCATCGGTAACAAATCCAGCAGACCGCCTCTGGATTGCTTCGACGTCTCCCTTCAGCCCGACCCTGTATGGACCCCAAACACTCGAACAATACTCAAGATACTATATGGGGTCTCCTATAAGGTTCTCCCCATAAACTGAAATCGAGCGTTAGCCTTTCCTACCGCAGTTATCACATTCTCGTTCCATTTCATATAAAAAAAAAATGGTTCAAATGGCTCTGAGCACCATGCGACTTAACTTCTAAGGTCATCAGTCGCCTAGAACTTAGAACTAATTAAACCTCACTAACCTAAGGACATCACACACATCCACGCCCGAGGCAGGATTCGAACCTGCGACCGTAGCGGTCGCTCGGTTTCAGACTGTAGCGCCTAGAACCGCACGGGTTCTCCGGCCGGCCATTTCATATCATTTTGCAAAGTTATTCCCAGATATTAAAACGACATTAGTAATACTGTATCCGAACATTACAGGTTTGTCCTTCCTACTCATTCACATTAACTTACATTTTTCCTCGTTTAGAGCTATCTGCCATCACACTAACTGGAAATTTGGTCTAAGTCTTGTATATTCCTACAGTCATACAGCTTCGACACCTTGCCGTACACTGTAGCTGCAGATTCCTGCCCACCCTGTCCGCCAAATCATTTATCTATGCAGAGAACAAAACCGCTCCTATCACACTTCCCTGGCGCACTACTCACGATACCCTTGTCTCTGATGAACACTCGCCGTCCAGGACAACATACTGGGTTCTATTATTTAAGAAGTCGGTTAAGGCGCTCAGTCCGAAACCGCGCGACTGCTACGGTCGCAGGTTCGAATCCTGCCTCCGGCATGGATGTGTGTGATGTCCTTAGGTTAATTAGGTTCAAGTAGTTCTAAGTTCTAGGGGACTGATGACCATAGAAGTTAAGTCCCATAGTGCTCAGAGCCATTTAAGAAGTCTTCGAGCCATTCATATGTCTTCGAATTTATTCCGTATACTCGTACCTTCGTTAATAGCGTTAAATGGGACACAGTGTCAAATGCTTTCCGGAAATTAGAGGTATGGAATCTTCATGCCGCCCTTTATCCACTGTTCGCAGTACATCACGTGACAGAAGGGCAACCTGAGTTTCGCACGAGCGACGCTTTGTAAAACCATGCTGATTCGTGGACACAAGTTTCTCAGTGTCGATAAAGTTTGTTATATTCGAACTGAGAATATTTTCAAGGATTCTGCAGCAAACAGAAATTAGGGATTTCGCGGGTCAGTTCTTTTACCCTTCTTATGTACTGGTGTCACCTGAGCTTTTTTCCAGTCGCTTGGGACTTCGTGCTGGGGGAGATATTCAAGATACATGCAGGCCAGATAAGTTTCCAGTGCGCTATAGTACTCTTGGTTAAACCGAACTGGGATTCCATCCGGACCTGGGGATTTATTTGTTTTCAAATTTTTCACTCGTTTCTGTACACTACGAATGCTTATAACTATGTCGTCCATACGAGAGTCCGTCCAGTGGCCAAATGACGGGTATGTTTGCACGATTCTCCTGTGTGAACTATTCCTTTTACGTGAATTTTAAAACTTCGGCTTTCGTTTTGCTATTTTCAACTGCCACACCAGACTGGTCAACATGTGATTTTATATAAGACCAGAATTTTGTCGGGTTCTCTGCCAGATCTTTTGCTAAGGTAGTAGTAGTATGCTTCGCGCATATATCTTTTCACAGACGCACGAATCTCTACTAGCCATCACTTGTCGTATTTGCGCGTTCCCCTTTGGATTGGGAATGCAACAGCCTATGCTTCCTCAGCAGCCTTCGAATTTCGTTATTAAACCATGGTGGGTCTTTTCCATCCTTTATCCATCTACTAGGCATATAACTCTCCATACCACGATTTACAACCTGCTTAAACTTTTTCCATAATTCCTCTACGTCCATTTTACTGGAACTAAGTCATGTCAGTTCATGGTTTAAGTGAGATGCTAACAACTGTTTATCCGCTCTTTCTAGCAGAAACACTCTCCTAGCCTTCTTGACTGATTTATTAACTTTCGTAATCATAGTTGCTGTAATGACATCATGATCATCACGAGATAACTTCCGCAACAATAAATAAAAATTGTTTACTGCGACAATGCGTAACATGATTTTTCATATTGGGACACATTGCGCATCGTAAAAGAAGTAAAAGTAGGGTTTACCCGTTAAATCTAGAACAAGAGTAATATGCGTATGTAAGACGGCACATCGCAGAACGTTACGTCGACCTCTGGTGGCGCTCTGCTTGCGGCTGCGAGCATGTTCACGTTAGTGGTTGTCTGCATGCGTCGAGGCGTCTCGGACGGGGGAGGCACAGCAACTCACTGCGGGCGTACGAATTCACTGAGGGTGCAGGTAGGCAGTGACTTAGCGAATTGGCAGTTTCCAGGAGTCATGAGTGCAGATTCCGCAAATTTTTTATGCGTGCAAATTTCACTGATAGGAATTACCCTGCTTCATTCACAAACAGTGGTTGGTATGAGCGAATGTGGCTAATTCTCAATGTGTGCAGTAATTTCTGTTTATTTGCTCATCGAGGCCATTTCGCGAGATGTGTTGCTGATGTATATGTATGAAATAATGGGTTGCTTGACTGCTGTTGGAACGTACGCTCTCGTAATTTTATTAGTAAATTTTGCTGTGATGCGCACCACCTCTGTTGTAGCGTCTGCCAATGGAATACGATGAGCGAATCATAGCTATACGAGAGACACTTGCAAGGGGAAGAGGATACAATTTGTCACTGAATACAGACTGCTGTATTCAGCTTGACTTTTGAAATTCAAAAGCGTTTCCAAACGGGAATGTAACGCTAACAGAAATACTTAAGTCATCGGACTCATCAGTAAAGGGCCATAGCTTTCGTAGTCTAAAAACTCTGCAACAACCACTGACAAGGTCTAAATTCCTGACACTAAGAATAAATGTTAGTAAATTTAGCTCACTAGGGCAGCACGTCGTCAGTATTCCCCTGTAATGATAATCCCGCAGCATGAGCCAGAAGTTTCTGAGGTAGCACCGTTATGTAACGGAGAGCTGAATCCTCTCGCCGGAGGTTCGAGTCCTCCCTAGGGCACGGATGAGTATGTTGTTCTCACCTTAAGTTAGTTTAAGCTAGTTTAAGTAGTGTGTAAGTCAAGGGACCGATGACCTGAGCAGTTTGGTCCCTTAGGAATTCACACAAATTTGAACATTTTGGAGAGCTGTAGAGGAATGCGAGCGGTGCGAAACGCTGATTCATCGACTATTACCGCTCTCCGTTCGGAGTGAAAGCTATTTGTGGCAATGACACGATGCAGATAACTATAACGGAAGCATCGGTTGTTCAGCGGCTTACCTCTGGACTGGATATATTTATGAACAGCCCATGCAGCGCTCGAACACACGTTACGCTACCGATCATTATTTGCAAGTACCTTCGAAGGGCCATTGTTAGACCTCCACTAGGCGGGGAAGGGGGGGGGGGGGGTGCCTGGAGCTGACGGCTACCCCTTCGCCGGCGGTGTCTTAGTTTAAGCCGCCTATGACCGATTCTACTTCCGACCCGGAGAATCGGAGAGTGCGCCGTAAAAGTGCGGATTCTATTTATTTTTTTCTTTTTCTTTTCCCTTACCCATTTTTCCTTTTTTATATGTGGATGACACATGTCCCACATAATTTCATAATAATAGTGAAAATTACGACAAAAAATGAAAATAAATAAACAACATCAAGCCTTCCACTTCTGTTGGTGTCTGTATCTCCTACTTTCCTGTGGTCCACAGGTTCGGTGGCGGTGAGTGGGACACTATGGCCAAGCCTCGGGTTTCGACCCCTGCCCACTGTGCCCCCTGAGCCCCCACCCATCCACTCATAGAAAACAAATAAAATTTGCAGAATGCTCACCTGCCACGCGGGCTGCCCATGTTCTATTCCCGAGCGATGCATTTGCTTTTACTTTACTGTTCCGTTTAGTATATAAGGAGCAGAATCAGTGCAGTGATCATTTTTGCCACCAAGCAAACAGAACCTTTTTTTTTTTCAAATTGCTTTTGGAATTACATAGGGTTTACTTTAATTTTTCGGCCAAGTGATTTGTTTTGGGCAAAAATAAAAGAGAAAAAGAAAAAAGTAGTCCACCACTTTACCCGTATCCAGAGCTTTCAGAACGTCGTAAGTGACCGACCGTCTGGAAGTCAGTACTCAATTAGTCACATTATTGTTGCTGTGCTCTTCAGTCCAAGGACTGCTTTGATGCATCTCTCCATGCTACTCCTATCCTGTGCGAGCCTTTTCATTTCCGAATAACTACTCCAACCTACATTCTTCTGAATCTTCTGACTGTGTTCATCTCTTGGCCTTCCTCTACGATTCCCCGCCTCCCCACGCACACACACGTCCCTCCAGTACTAAATTGATGATCCCTTGATATCTCAGAATGTGTCCTATCAACCGATCCCATCTTTTAGTGAAGTTGTGCCAGAAATTTCTCGTTTCCCCAGTTCTATTCAGTACCTCACTAGTTACGCAAACTACCATCTAATCTTCATCACTCTTCTGTAGCAAAACATTTCAAAAGCTTGCATTCTCCTCTTGTTTAAACTGTTTATTGTACAAATTTCACTTCCACACGTGGCTACAATCCAGACAAATGCCTTCAGTAAAGAACTTTCTAACACGTAACTCTATGTTCCATGTTAATAAATTTCTGTTTTTCAGAAACGCTTTTCTTGGCATTGCCAGTGTGCATTTTATATCCTCTGTACTTCGGCTATTATCAGTTAGCTTGCTGCCCAAATAACAAACAAAACCTGTCTACTATTTTAAGCGTTTTTCTAGTTTAATTCCCTCAGCATCACCTGATTTAATTCGATTACATTCCTTCACTTTTGTCTTATTTTCGTTGATGTTCATCTTACATCTTCCTTTCATGATCCTGCCCATTCCATTCAACTGCTCGAGTAAATATTTTGCTGTCTCTGACAGAATTACAATGTCATTGGCAAACCTCAAAGTTTTCGTTTCTTCTCCCTCAACTTTAATTCCTTAACCCGATTTTTCTTTGTTTCCTTTACTGCTTGCTCAATGTACAGATGGAGTCACATCGGTGATCGGTTAGAACTCTATCTTACTCGCTTCTCAATCACTACTTCCATTTCGCTCCCTGTCTTTTACACCTGTTACCATCAGAATGTCAAAGCGAGTATTCCAGTCAACATTGTCAAAATCTTTCGGTAAGTCTGCAAATGAATTTGAAGCCATTTTGACCATTTTTCTATCGTGACTGTCTCAAAAAATATGTAAATTTTTTTTAAATTACCACTACCATTCACTAACTTTGTCAACGATTGTATTACTTATTTATTCAGCGACATGTTTCGAGGTAAACCTCATCTTCAGGCTAAATGGTATTACAAAAACAACTTTAAAATAAGGCCACACTGATGTTATATAGTCTTTTCTTAAATTTTGGGATCATCCTGTGGAAGAAGAGAAAACTTAGTAAGGGGTGATGTCTCTTTGGAAGCTGGACTGATGTTTGCACGAAAATGTTTTGTAAGGTCACTCACTTTTTTCTTCTGGCGTGGCAGTCTCGTAGTGATGCGCTGGGATTCCTCCGTTCTCGTGCCTCTCCTGGTCACTGTTTTCAAACTGTCACTAACATAGCGGTAACTTGGAAACACGAACACAAGCAGTTCTGTAGTGCAATGGACAAGATGGCGGTCGAAATACAGCTGGTTTCGATTTGAATATCGATTTGTTGATCTATGTGGTGTCGGATGTTTATCTATCTTTTGCACAAACCTTTTATCGTATTACAGATGTAGGTTGACGAAATACGTTACAAATTGAGCACCTGTTACAATATTATTGATGTCATCCTCATATAAACTATTTATTTTACCGATGTTTACCGGTCTTCTGTATGTCTTGTTAAGACAGGTAAAAATCTGTAGAATAAATAGTTTATATCATGATGTGTTCAATAATATTGTGACAGGTGCTCAATTTGTAATGTATTTCGTCAACCTACATCTGTAACACGATAACAAGAACTGCAGAAGACAGGTAAACATCTGACACCACACAGATCAACAAATCGATAGTCAAATCGAAACCAGCTGTATTTCGACCGCCATCTTCTCCACTGCATTACAGAACTGCTTGTGATCATGTTTCCAAGTTACTGCTATGTTAGTGACAATTTGTGAACAGTGACCAGGAGAGGCACGTAAATGGAGGCACCCCAGCGCATCACTACGAGACTGCCACGCCACAAGAAAAACAGTGAGTGACCGTTACAAAACATTTTCGTGCAATCAGTCCAGCTTCCAAAGTGATATCACCCCTTACTAAGTTTTCTCTTCTTCCGCAGGATGACCCCCAGCATTTACAAAAAGACTACGTAACATCAGTGTGGCCTTATTTTAAAGTTGTTTTCGTAATGCCATTTAGCCTGAAGATGAGGTTTACCTCGAAACGTGTCGCTAAATAAATAAGTAATACAATAGGTGACAAAGTTTGTCATTGGTAGCGGTAATTAAAAAAAACAACTTTTACAAAAGTGTTCAAATGCTATAACCATAGGTCTGGCATTTAACTAATCTAACCTTTCGCGAGGTCGGCTTCTACCAGTTTTTAGTTACATAGGGCATCAAATTCTGGATGTCAGTGTGAGTTCTTGATGGTGTTCTGCCTTATATGTCGGTCAGTTATTGCTCGAGGCGCGGAAGAAGCGACGGAAACGTGGAAGTCTTGCGTGAGATGGCGGTATTCCGCGATCTGCTACGGGCAGAGACACAAAGGAAGTCGGCCGAGAGCTCGGGGTGCTTTGTGCGATTGCGCAGGACGTGTCCCGATAGCGGTTCACCGGAGGGTCGGCGGTGGCCTGGCCGCTTATCGGCGGAGGTAGCTGCGCTGGCAGACATCCTGGCGGCGCCGGCTTCCGGCACGCGGCTGCTGTAATCTCGCCAACATCCGCAGCCCGCGGCCAGCCAAAGCTCGAGCACTCACCGCGGTTCAGCACCCAAGGCTCCAAACGAAAGACTGCACCTTACTTGTCTGCTTTATTTCGAGTGCTTCACAGCTGGAAAATAAGAAATATCACTCTGTGGGATATGAATTGACACTTTCATGGTCAGAGTGGCACCGTTTGTCAGTAAATTCCAGCCCAAAGGGCTGGCGTTAAATCCACAGTCGGTCCCAGAATTTCGTCTTGTCACTTACAGTTTCTTTCGATTCTGGCAATGATCTGCCAGCGTGAAATTTGCCAAATTATGCTATGCTGTGTTGGTTAGCTAAATATACTACTGGCCATTAAAATTGCTACACCACGAAGATGACGTGTTACAGACGCGAAATTTAACCGACAGGAAGAAGATGCTGTGATATTCAAATGATTAGCTTTTCAGAGCATTCACACAAGGTTCACACGTGCTGACATGTGGAAAGTTTCCAACTGATTTCTCATACACAAACAGCAGTTGACCGCCGTTGCCTGGTTAAACGTTGTTGTGGTGCCTCGTGTAAGGAGGAGAAATGCGTACCACCACGTTTCCGACTTTGATAAAGGTCAGATTGTAGCCTATTGCTATTGCGGTTTATCGTATCGCGACATTGCTCCTCGCGTTGGTCGATATCCAATGACTGTTAGCAGAATATGGATTCAGTGGGTTCAGGAGGGTAATACCGAACGCCATGCTGGATCCCAATGGCCTCGTATCACTAGCAGTCGAGATGACAGGCATCTTATCCGCATGGCTGAAACGGATCGTGCAGCCACGTCTCGATCCCTGAGTCAGCAGATGGGGACGTCTGCAAGACAACAACCATCTGCATGAACAGTTTGACGACGTTTGCAGCAGCATGGACTGTCAGCTCAGAGACCATGGCTGCGGTTACCCTTGACGCTGCATCACAGATAGGAGCGCCTGCGATGGTGTACTCAACGACAAACCTGGGTGCACGAATGGCAAAACGTCATTTTTTCGGATGAATCCAGGGTCTGTTTACAGCATCGTGATGGTCGCCTCCGTGTTTGGCGACATCGCGGTGAACGCACATTGGAAGCATGTATTTGTCATCGCCATACTGGCGTATCACCCGGCGTGATGGTATGGGGTGCCATTGATTCCACGTCTCGGTCACCTCTTGTTCACATTGACGGCACTTTGAACAGTGGACGTTACATTTCAGATGTGTTACGACTCGAGGCTCTACCCTTCATTCGATTACTGCGAAACCCTACATTTCAGAAGGATAATGCACGACTGCATTACTGTAACAGTACTGTACGGGCCTTTCTGGATACAGAAAATGTTCGACTGCTGCCCTGGTCAGCATATTCTCCAGATCTCTCACCAATTGAAAACGTCTGGTCAACGGTGGCCGAGCAACTAGCTCGTCACAATTCGCCAGTCACTACTCTTGATGAACTGTCGTATCGTGTTGAAGCTGCATGGGCAGCTGTACCTGTACACGCCATCCAAGCTCTGTTTGACTCAATGCCCAGGCGTATCAAGGCCGTTATTATGGCCAGAGGTGGTACTGATTTCTCAGGATCTATGAACCCAAATTGCGTGAAAATGTAATCACATGTCAGTTCTAGTATAATTCATTTGTCCAATGAATACCCGTTTATCATCTTCATTTCTTCTTGGTGTAGCAATTTTAATGGCCAGTAGTGTATTTCTTACTAACGGTGAAACACAAGGGCACATCATCTCCATAAGACCACGGCAAGTAAACCACTGCCGTGTTCGAAGTTCCGAATGTGCAAAAATTTACTCTTCAACGGTCTATAGTCTTTTCCTTTTTCGTGGCCTTTGTCCTGTATCTTCACGGGGCTAGCACGTTAATTGCTGGACTTGTCAGTGTGGTAGAGGGTGGCCCAATATGCTTCCCGACATCACTCCTCCCTCTGTAAGACGGAATTTTGGTACCGAAAATGTGTGAACGTTCGTTAATTGTATCACTGAGATGGGACATAGGTATCAGCCCGACATTCACATAATCGGACGAGGGAAACCACCTGTAAGACAGCACACCGGCCTTTATTGTTAACCCGCCGATGGATGCAATCCGTTGCCAGCACTCTTTTCCCTAATCCCGGAAGAGCAGTGCTAGCGCGTGTGACTACGGAGTTCCAGACGGCTTAGCATATTGCAGAAGAACGTCCAGAGACATTCCTTTCAGGCGAACTGGCAACACTTCACAGGGGAGAAACGTTCATACGGTGAATCTAACACTTGAACAATGATATATAGCCTACATCCGTGATGGTCTTTTAAATTAGCAATGTCTTTCTTGTTTTGTTAACATGAGACAATTGACTCTACAGCTGAATATGACAACCAGATTACATTGATTATACTCGTATGTTAAAAACGAAAATAACAATAACAATAATAATAACTATTTGTGTAGATGACCAAATCAAAGGATGGAATCACTTGAATGAACATCAAAGAGTTGAAAGATGAGAGTCCTTCCTGATAATATAAAAATCAACTTCAAAAACAAACCGCCGAGAAAAATATGCCTATCACAAAATTAGACTCTCAGAAATAGACCAGGATATCCAGGAAAACAACACCAGAAATTTCTACAAGATATTCCATGAGAACCTATCTGGGCACACACCACGAAAATAGTTTTTTTTTTTCAAATTAATGGAACACTAGAAACAAACAATAAATGAAATTACATGAAACGTGTTGATTACTTTCAAAATTTGCTAGACTATGATACTCCAGTGGAAAGACTGCATTTTAGATAACATGTACCAAACTCCCAACAATTCAAGAATCAAATGAGATAATTCAGCCACTCAAAAATAGCAAAGCGCTCGGAGAGAATAGCGTAATTGCAGAAATGTTAAAAGTAGTAGCAGATGACTTCGTAAGAATAATTCATTCACATTTAGCCGAAATATGGAAAGCTGATAACATTCCAGGGCACTACAAGAAAGCTATTACACATTCGTTGCATAAAAAAAGGCGATAGCAACAACTACAGAGGCATATCTCTTCTGCCAGTTACATACAAAGTTCTGTCCAATGCTCTCTTAAGCAGAGTTAAACACCAAAGAGATCATTCGAGTGGTAAATATCAAGTAGGCTTCAGGAAAAGTAGTTCGTGTGTTGAGCAGATTTGGTGTTTGAAGACAATATTACTGATACGTCGAAATGCCGACACATATATCACCTTTATGGATTTCAAAAAGGAGTGTGACTCTGTCGACAGACAAACACATTTTGTCTCTTTAAAAAGGTTCAGGGTAGACGGGAACACTACCGAACTAACCTGCCATACCCTCCCAGACACATCTTAAGTGAAATTTCGGGGTGAAGTTTCTAATTGTTTCTAAGTACTTACAGGAGTTCGACGAAGTGATGACCTCTTCCCACTGCTTTTTAACTCTGTGTTAGACAAAACTGTCAGAGAATGGCGGAAAGAAATCGAAAGTATAAACATCGGGACCTCAGGGCAGCGAATCGAAGTGCCTAGCTCCTGCTGACGTTCTAGCTATTTTCACTAACACTAGTGAAGAAACCAAATACTCCATAGAGAAGTTACGCAAGATAGCGCCAAAGAAATGTCTTCAAATATCAATTTCGAGAAGACTTATTTCATGAAAAATTTACATAAAAATGTCATAAAGTCGCCATTACAAATTATGCATAGGAAAATCATAGTAATATCTGGACTAGACAGTGAAGGCAATTTAGAAAGAGCCACCAAACTCCAAAAAGGGAGAATAACGTGGAGTCGCTACAGTAAACGAGTGATATCCCCTAATGACAAACTTCGCCATTACGAGACAGTTGTCTTGCCTGAACCTCTACATGTATCAGAAACTACATCTCAAGAAGGTCACTCATACATTGATGAAATGGCAAAGGAAGAGCGAAAAGTTATAGACTCACTAATATAATCTGCACACGAATAATAATAACAGAAAAAACTTACAGACCTGTAGACAGCGCTAGACAAGTTCACAGATGCAATACGTAGGAGGCGCTCGAAGTTCTAAGATCACATCTACGGAATGGACAACACTAGACTAAACAAAAATGTTACTTAATGTAATATATTCAAAAAAGGTAAAAATTACTTGATTAGAGGAAGTTAAGGATGATTTAGGAGAACTGAAAGCCACAGACGATATCAGTAGTAGTCCTATCTTCCTCAGTTGCGTGTAATATTATGGTACATTCATAACTTTTACTTTTTGGATCAGCTGACTAAAACTGAATGTAACACAATTTTCGTTTCATAAGTGTTTCGCCTTTATTCTCTGCAAGACATCTTCAGTGGCAAGTTGCGTGGACCATTTTCTACATACTACGTTTCTGTTCCATTTTTGGTGCCGTTCCTCTTCTTATAATCGCCACTTGGGGTTTTTTCCACATTTCACAGAACTAGGAACTGAACACTTGTTTTGATGCAAACCAAGGACAATACCAATAGAGATAATCAAAAATCACGGCAGTTAATGCACCATCCTCTCAAAAACATCAGTTGATCGCCCGCTGAAGCAAAGCCGACAGACTGTGTCGAAGGCTCATCTTGATACAACTATTTCACTAAACATGACGTGTTCGTACCAATCACTCCATACTAGACTTCATGAAGCTCAGGATAGTATTGCTGTTTTTAGCCTTTGCCGTAATCTTTCTGTTATCGGTTGGTTGCTTAGCAAATTTAAGTGGCAAAATATGTTATTACTGAAACTGCTGAGGGCAGGTTGGTAAATAACATAAGGAACACTAACGCTACGCAAAAGCGGTTATCAGAGCGCGTTTATCGCTGCTGCCGGGTGGTTTCCGGCCTCGGTCTGGCGGATGTTTATGTGTAGGGCTCACTTAACCTCAAGCAACACGTTGGGAAACCCTGACTACACTATGGAAACGGTTTCTACGTCTCAGTTAAAAAAGTCTAACAAAGCTAGGGTTTTGATGAACGATTTCACTAGAACTCCTTTGGTCCTCAGACGAAGTCGGAGAATAACTCACGCACATTTCTTCATTACGACTGTGAAGTACAGTCTTTGACCTGCTGAGAGCAAAAGAGATAACCGTTTAAAGTCCCTTTGAGCTGAGTGCTTGTAAGGAAAGGTGCTGTACTGTACAATGACAGAAGAGATTGCACGCAGCGAAAATAACTATTTGTTCATGGTTCAAATGGCTCTGACTTAACATCTGAGGTCATCAGACCCCTAGACTTAGAACTACTTAAACCTAACTAACCTAAGGACATCACACATATCCATGCCCGAGGCAGGATTCGAATCTGCGGCCATAGCAGCAGCGCGGTTACGGACTGAAGCGCCTAGAACCGCTCGACCACAACGGCTGGCTATTCGTCCATATTTCCCACGCTATTGACGGAGAGCACCCATGATCTCACTACATTTGATATAAAATTTACACCAGTCAGTACTCAAACAATATTAATTTATCAGCCATAGCGATTTCGATTTATCAGTCTTTATCGGTAGCCCATGGTGCTTCTTGGTTGATGGTAACATCAGAGTATGGCAGGAGTAAACGTTTCCTCAAGACTTCTACTAGAGGGTATTTTTCGAATGTAATCTAAGCCAATGTTTGCTTATATATTAAAAACCTTGTAAGTAGTATATAACCACTATACACGTAAATTGCCATTTGCAATAATGAATAGTTGACAATTTCTAGCGTAGTATCTCTGTTGGCAATTTGTAACATATTTCCTGACTGTCTGTGATTGTGTGTTTTTGTTTTTGACCTGCACTTTGGACTACCAAATGTGTAAGTGATGTGCAATACTTGTGAGTTTCTTCACAAGAGACGAATAAGAAATCCAGAAATAAAAGTTCTATAAACTGACGAAGGCAGTTCCAACATGGAAATAAGACAAGGCTGCAGTTCAGCTCCTATTCTATTTAATATCTAAAACGCTCATGCTTTCTGCAAATAAAATTCTATAGTAAACAGTGAGTTACAGTTGAATTATCTGTCAGTATTAAAGATACATCTCTATACTGATGCCCTTAACAGGTTTCTTGGAAAGAAAATGATCTGGCAATAGTTGTTCATGAGTTGAAAGAAATGTGGTACCATTTCCTGCGTAACAAGCTGGAACACTCGCTTTTATAGGCGTATAATTCGCAATAAAATCTTTAACAGTAAAATAATAGAACAAGCCAAACTTTTCAAATATCGTGGCTATGATATGATACAGAAATAAAAAATACTGGCAGAAGTAAAGCTGTGAGACCGGGTGTGAGTCGTGCTTCGGTAGCTCAGATGGCAGTCGGCTCTCAGCCGTGGCAGCGTGCGGACGGCCCCGCGCGCCGGCCAGTGCTCCGCTGCAGGGGTTTGTTTACTTCCGCGTCGTAGCTTTCAGGCTTGCGTCCGTCCACTGTGAACAACATGTCGAGCGCTTACCGCCGTGCGACCCTTAAAGTTTCCTTCCCAGCTGAACATGCGCGACCTCGTGCACATGAAGTTGAAACGTTCATACGTGAAGAAGTTCGTTTAGATCCTAACCACGTTATCGGAATCCATTTTTCGATCACGAGTAGTGTCGTTCATATTAAAATGACAAACACCGAGGTGTGTGAAGATGTTATTCGCCGCCATGCCAATGGACTTAAGTTCAAATACTCTGATGGTCACGTCGGAGCTGTAACACTTGAACTCGCAGAGTACGGTCAACGCACGATTAGGGTGTTTGAACTACCTTTTGAAGTGCCGAAGGACGAAGTTGTCTCTGCGTTACAACCATACGGTAACGTCATCGGTTACGTAGAGGAAAAATGGCAAACTTTCACGACCTACCATGTCCTTAATGGTGTGCGTCAGGTCAAAATTGAACTGAAAAAACATATTCCATCATACCTGACCATTGGCGGGGTGCGAGCCATTGTCATGTACGACGGCCAACCCCGAACATGTGCGGGTTGTGGACAAGAAGGCCACGTCAGATCCGCCTGCATGCGACGCCGCCTGATCCAGACGCCGGTCGGCGAGGAAGCGTTCCCAGCGGTGATGACTCAGATCCCTGTCACATACGCCAAGGTTGCCCAGGGAGGTAACACGTCTACACAGAGTCTTCCTGCTCCGTTGACGTCGTCTGATCAGGTAGATGCAACCGCTCCTGAGATTCCTTCTGAGGTGCCCCAGACGCCAGATCCTAACCTGCCGAATCATCGCAGCACTGTGACTGAAAATGCTACTGAGATGGACGTTGATCCGGGAGTGGTACCTACTTCTGCTTTTCCTTCAGACTGGTCCGGAGTCAGACGAAAGCCACCCGCCATCGGACTCTGAACGACTTGTTCGAAAACAAGGGTCGACACGAAAGAGAAAGAAACGTAGCCGTACACCCCCTGATGAATCCATTCTACGGATGGATACCGGGGATGCAGACCCGAAGATGGACGACAAACCGATCTTTGATGACCGAAAGGCTGATGCGACAGACCCGCCACAGGCGACCAGTGGCAACGAACACCCCTCATTACTGACGCCGTCGCCCCCACAGGTCGACGTTGAAGAGAGCCTATCCGATGAGACGAAAACTACGTCTCCTCTCCACGTGGATGACGTGCACAGCCGAAGCCCTACCGCAGTATCAGTCTCCTGGGCAGACGACGTGGAGATCGAAGGGACTGGGGTGGATGCTGCTGATGATAGGGCACCCCCATCGGTTGCGCCCGCGCCCGCAAACTCTCCACAATAGCAGCCTCTTCAGCGGACCGGCAAGATCGACGACCTCTCGCTCCTGAAGAAGGAGCCCCACCTGTGCCTGTGGGACTCCAACACCAGCATTATCGTGTCGCAACGATTAACCTCGCGACCATTCGTGCGCCCCACAAACTAGCGCTGCTCCGCGATATGATTTATGATGCGGACGTAGATATTGCGCTTTTTCAGGAAGTGCATGTCGCCGATTTTTCACCACCACATGGCTTCACGGTGCATCTTTCTCCCGCTTCGGACACCGGTAGTGGTGTTGCCATCATCTTACGCGAAGGTCTTCCTGCCGAAGATGTCCTATACCTCCCCAGCGGCAGAGGTATGGCCCTTACTCTCTTTGGTGTACGCATCATCAATATTTATGCGCCGTCGGGCTCCAGCTACCGTCGTGAACGCAATGCCTTCTTCGTGAATGAAGTCACACCCCTTTTTATGGGACCACACGATGACTGGATCATGGGTGGAGACTTCAACTGCACCCAGCGACCTCAGGATCAATTGCCGCGTCACTCACCATGCGCAGCTCTGGAAACAGTCGTCACGCGGCTACAATTTGTCGACACGTGGAGACATGTTCACGGTGATCTTTTGGGCTTTACGTACCACACTGTGCACTCCTCTAGCCGACTGGATCGCATCTACATCTCGCGATCCCTAATTCAACACACTCGACAGGCTGAAATCTGGCCTGTTGCTTTCTCAGACCATGAGGCTTACTTCTGTGATGTTGTTCTCACAAGACAGGCAGTATGGCACGGACGTGGTTTATGGAAACTGAACACGGCACTTCTTAATTCACCTGACTGTCGACTTCTAGTAGAAGACACTTGGATCACATGTAATAGACGCCGACCCACGTATCCGTCTACCATATCCTGGTGGATCCAGTGTGCAAAACCTGCTCTTCGAAAAACTTTAATCCGGTATGGCAAAGATGTTGTCGCCTGGAGGAAGAGCACTATGGACTTTTACTACAGGATCCTACGAGAATGCTCCACGATGCCAGCCTCCCCTGAGCGCCATACAAGGATGAACCAAGCTAAGGCCCAAATCTCCAATCTCATGCGACGGCACTTGGAAGGGCGATAGTACGATCTCGTACTGCTGATCGCATGCCTCATGAACATCCGTCGATGTACCATATCATCCAAGAACGACAAAATCGACGCCAAAAATTGATTCACGTCCTAACGGATCAAGAAGGGCGTCGCTACGTAACCCAATCTGCCATAGGGAATGTGCTTCACGCCCACTACCGGCAGCTCTACGCCGCAGTTCCACATTCCCCAGAGTTGATCGAGGAAGTCTCACAGCTCAACTTCGGTGGTATCCCAGGAGATGCGGCGATTGAATTGATGTCGGAGGTGACTGATGAGGAAGTCCGCGATGCGATCCGGGCAGGAACCATCAATCGCTCCCCGGGCCCCGACGGTCTTCCCCTCGAATTTTATCGCACCTTCCGTGATTTGTTAGAGTCCGCATTCACCTCCATCTGTCGGGAACTGATGTCTCCGGAAGTACCTGTGCCGGACGCTTTCATGGAAGGAATTATTATTCCTGTACATAAACCGCACGGTGGCAACAATATCAGTGATTATCGGCCCCTCACCCTCCTTAACAGTGATATGAAAATCTTCACTCGCCTTTTGGCAGCACGACTTAAAAACGTTGCCCGATATGTTGTGTCGCCAGACCAAGCATCTTTGGGAGGCGACAACAATATTCGCACGGCTTTATGCCGCTACAGGGATATGATCGCCGTTACCCAGGCACAACGCCTCTCTGGGGCACTTGCGTCTTTGGACTTCAGTCAAGCTTTTGATAGGGTTGACCATTCGTTCCTTACGGCCGTTCTCCACCATATGGGTTTCCCGGTCGCCGTTATCACGGTAGTGATGCGCCTTCTGCGGGGTGCCTCATCCAGGATTATGTACAATGGCAGACTCACTCCACCGATAATAATAGGTCGATCCGTACGTCAAGGTTGCCCTCTATCAGCAATTTTGTACGCCTTTTCCTTGGAATCCTTGCTATGTGGACTAAGACAACGTTTGGTAGGGTTGTCCATAGATCGCTACCGATTCTGTTGCACGGCCTATGCTGACGATGTCGTCATCTGTTTACGTAATGCCGACGAAGTTCGAGCTGTTTTGACGTGGGTAGCGACTTATGGTGAGGCGTCGGGTAGCTCTTTAAACGTACGTAAGTCACAAGTTATGTTCATTGGCACGGGACTTCCCGTGGAGTGCGTTACACCTCTCACCACCGTTGATACCATTCGTTGTTTGGGAATAGATTTTTCATCTGATCTCCGGCGTTCAGCCACCATCAACTGCCGACGCCTCCTTTTAATGATCAGAGCAGGTCTTATGGACCATCGCCTTCGATCCCTAGATATTCTCCAACGAGCTCGATATGTCAATACATATATCGCATCCCGAGTTCCCCATGTAGCGCAAGTTCTACCTTTCCCGCTTACTGTGGCAGGTCGCATGTTGGCAGCTATGGCATCTTTCGTCAGCTCTGGGATGTTGTTCAAAGTTAACTATGCGACCCTTACTCTTCCCCGTGAACGAGGTGGGATAGGTCTGTTTCACGTGCCGGATAGAGCTCGCGCCCTATTTGTCAGCTCCCAGATGACGGTATGGACACGTTGCCCAACGAGCCTCACTGGTCTCCTCCTGTCGGCATACTCGCCGGTCTCACTGTCAGCCCCAGTGATGATCTCGGATGTTCCGGCCCAGTTCCATTATATACGGTACTTCTTTCTGGAACTCAGTTATCTACGCCTCACCTTACCAAGACAGCTTTTACTCAAGACAAAGGCAGTATACAATGTCCTCCAATTAGGTCGTCCACCTAACCCGATTGAACTAAAGTTCCCACAGGTTGACTGGCGTCATGTATGGCGCGCGGTGTTCGCCTGTTACCTTGACACGAATGTTCAATCTGTCTGGTACATAACTGTCAATGGTAAGCAAATCAACCAATTTCGCCTTCATCGTATCCACCTCGCCCAATCACCTCTATGCTCCACGTGTGGAGTGCCAGACAATGATGAACATCGGTTTGTTTGCGGACCGGCGGCGGAGGTTTGGCACTTGGTTCGACGTATTGTGGCTTTTCTAACGCGGGACATTCCGGATCGGATTACTCCCCTTTCATTATTATTTCCGGAACGTGACTATTTTCCTCGGACAAAGACCAATGCTGTGAATTGGATTCGCGGACATGCCATTCACTACTTATTTGGACAAACTGTAGACTCTGTACTCGATTTTTGGACATACCTCAATGACCGTCATTATGTCGTTGTCCGTCACCCAAAATACAGACAATTTTTCTCGAACTTCCTTGGGAGTGCTTTCCACGAGCCGCCTCGCAGCTGGAATGTGTTAAGCCAAGAGAGGAGAAGATTTCCTGTTTGAACCAATGAACATTTCTGAACAATTGAACGGAACACATCAATTTCGAGAAGACGTGACTCAACATATTTCCAGCGGGGCGCAGAAGGCCTCTGATCAATTACACACAAAAAAAAATAATAAATAAATAAAATAAAATCTATAAATATAAAACAAAAAAAAATTAAAATAAAATTCAGAAAAAGGAAGATTTTGTTTTGTTTCTAAGGATAGCCCTAACCTTGATTTCCCATATTTCCCCTGGTATATAGGCAGCTCTCTGGGGTAGGTTTAGTCAGGAGCCAACGCCTGAAGTGGCCCAGATTTTTTTTTTTGTTATAGGATGAAAAGTGGCGGTGGCACTTGTTTTTTTTTATTTCCATTTTATTAAAAAAAAAGGGTGCAGCGAAAAAAAAAACAACAACAAGTCGTAGAGCAAAAAAAAATAAAAAATAGATGGTAGAGCACTTGCCTGCGAAAGGGAAAGGTCCCGAGTTCGAGTCTCGGTCGGGCATAAAGTTTTAATCTGCCAGGAAGTTTCAACGTTAATAAGCTTGGTAATATTTGCGGAAAAGTCAGCAGATAACTTACAAATAAAACTTAGGAAAAAACGTGATTAAAGTTATGTGATTCTTGTTTTACCTTCAGTATTATGTGGAAGTCAATCACGGAAGGTAAAGAAGCAAGAAATGCATAGCCAGCGCACGAAGCTAAGACAGCTGAGAAGCTCGGTGGAATCTAAACAGTCAGAGCCAGAAATGTTGTTATGGCAAGTGAACTGAACACCCAGCGTTAGAAAGGAAGTTCAAGTGGATAGAACATGTACAAAGAATGCATTCCAAAATATTACCAGTAAAAGAAATGAAATTAGAAACAAATGGAAAACGTGTTCCTGGAAAACAGAGGAAAACTTAACAAACAGTAAACAGCCAGAAACAGAAAGCGACGTGGAAGACGAAGGAGCGACATTGATTACTCTAAGCCAAGATGATGGTGTTTCTCAGTCAACGTGGCATCAACTAATATGTTTATTGCTGCGTAATACTCTGTTTGTGTGTAGTATTCTGTGGTATGAGTACGATCCTGCGATTTTCATGATCCATTGTATCAGCTTTACAGTTTTCAAGGCTGTAGCATTCGCCGGTAAAATAAATTGAGTGGTCAAAATTAACTGGAAGCGTTGTCCCATTTGAGTATGTGGCGTGTATGCCACTCGAACGTTGCGGGTAGAGGCGGCATATAACGCGAACGTAGGCCTGGAATCTGAACAGCGTTTTACTGGGAAGTTTGTAGCCTGTAAAACATGTTCATAAGAGTTTATCTGCCTTCAATGTTAACGCTAGAGTTGTCTAAGATGCAGAAGGGCTTATTCTTATTGATTACTTTGCAAAGGAAGACAATTAAAGACAATTTCTATCTAAGACTTCTACACCAATTACATTATAAATTGCGTGGAATTGGTCCAGGGCTGGAAGAGAAAACATGTGAACGCTACACCTGCCCCACAAACATGTTTTGGTCACAAAAAACTAAGGAATTTAAAGTACAGATTGTTGAAACACTCGCCCTATACACACTTGTAATTTGGCAGGTTGTGATTCCTTTGGACATCCAGGAACGTCTTAATTGAAGGACTCGTCGACCTAATGATTTGAGGCGCGGAGCAATAGTGTGTCTGTGGCTGATGATCGCACTCAGCCGCGGCCTTCTGCCCTGATGTAGCCCCCGTGATTTATGTGCCATATGCCTCAAGTGATTTATGGAATTACGGAAACCTAAGTCAAGGTGACACACAAGGTATATAACCCCTACCCTTCCAAACAAAAATCCATAGAGATAACCTCGGGGAAACATCACTCAGTGCTCAACGACGTGCATGCTGTAAACATTGTTGTTGAGGCATTCCGTGACAAAATAAGTAGGTTATTTGTCTTGAAAACGTCGAGAGACGCGGTGTGAGCTATTACTAATGAAGTATCAGGGGTGTTCAGAAGAAAAGGTAGGAAGCAACGCTGTGGGTGTAAATGAAGTCTTTATTGAAAAGTAATCACCAGAGGCCTGAGCGCAACTATCCCACTGTTTTACGAACCGAAGGATTTCATGTTGTCAGAATTACTCTGGCTGTGCAGGAGCCAGTACTCCGCTATATCCTTCGGCTC
Organism: Schistocerca americana; assembly: GCF_021461395.2. Lineage (NCBI taxonomy): Eukaryota > Metazoa > Arthropoda > Insecta > Orthoptera > Acrididae > Schistocerca > Schistocerca americana. Next base: position 311,067,534 of record NC_060119.1, on the reverse strand, counting down.
GTCGCCCTAGTTGAAGCGCTTCCCTTTGAGATGCTTTTTTAACGGACCAAACAAATGAAAGTCGCAGGGCGACATGTCTGGGCTGTAGGGCGGATGGTGATGGTGTGAGGTTTGTGGGGAGCTCAACTGCGCGGTTATCAGCGCCCGTACAAAGTCCCAACCTGTTCTCAGCCCAATCTTGCCACTTTCACGAATGATGATGAAATGATGAGGACAATACAAACACCCAGTCATCTCGAGGCAGGTGAAAATCCTCGACGGTGAATGGAGCGTGTGTTTTAAGGTCATGAACGTCAACTGCTGGCGGTTACAACACCCACTCCATTCATCGCCACTGCCTACCATCGCGGTATGAGGGTCTGAGGATGGCCCAAAACTGGCTGAAACTGGTTACCATCAAAATAAATGTTTTTGTGGTCGACACTGTTTGTCTGCATTATTAAAGCACCTCTTTGAATATAGTGAGACGAAGACGACGTGGATCAGAGTTACCTCTCCGTTGCCGACAGTTGTGCGCGATTCCTGTACACAGATATCAAGGAGGAAGACCTATCAGTATGAATAATGGCTGAATGATTGGGAAGTATGGTTCCGGCGGGAATGCCAGAAAGAGTTCTTTGCAGACAATGTCACTGGAAAGGCGTTTAGGGCCAGGCAGTGAGCCGGAGACGACCTGAAACCGTATGCGACGGTTGTCGTTCCTTGATCCCTGAATCAGGAGGGACGGAAGAGATGAAGGAAGACATTTAGTGAAGGATTTGATCTAACTACCAAACGGAATAGAAGACGGAATGTGGTCGTGCGGTAGCGTTCTCGCTTCCCACGCCCGGGTTCCCGGGTTCGATTCCCGGCGGGGTCAGGGATTTTCTCTGCCTCGTGATGGCTGGGTGTTGTGTGCTGTCCTTAGGTTAGTTAGGTTTAATTAGTTCTAAGTTCTAGGGGACTTATGACCACAGCAGTTGAGTCCCATAGTGCTCAGAGCCATTTGAACCATTTTTAGAAGACGGAATGCACGTACACGTTGCACTGTATGCATTTGGCGTAATTTTACCCTTAACTAATGAAACTTTTACTCCTTGCTTTTTAAGTTAATTTAATTTTTTCCTATAACTGTGATAACATTACTGAATGCTTATGTGCGTTACATCAGCAGCATCTGTTTGACCACAAATTAATATGTTGACGGCCAAAGAAGTTACGGGACTTGGCTACGTTTGTTTGATCGGCACCTTTCTGCACATGAAACCTAGATATCTCATTGTGCCAGTCATCTCATCATAATCGCAGCACAAGGACTCACATACTAGCAGTAACCATCAACAAAGCAAAAGCGTTCCCAAGCTCCCTGTAGGTTGCTGCGCGCCTCTGGAACAAGCTATCCTGCACTATGAGCACATTTCAGTGCTCTGTTGCATTTAAGATGAAAGGCTGAAGCCTTTCCTGCTGTCAGCCGTTACTTTTCCCCAATAAATTAAGAATACCACCAGCTTCCCTGCGTCAAACAGAGAAGCAAATGCTCCCATTTTCTCTTAGGTACATTCCTTTCTCTTTTAACTTCTTAATCTGTCACACTGCTTTATATTCTCCTCTGTCTTCATTAATTATGTTTTCAAATATTCACCTTCCCCTCCTCTTTCATCCTCTCTATCACGTCCGTTGCTGCAAGCGCCCATAACTTAAATCTGCGTGCCTATAAGCTGTCTCTATTATGCCACTTCTAATGAAAGTATACAAACTGTGTTTTTTTTCTGCACCATATACAGCATAGTAATTTCTAAATGCTGGATTCTCTATTAATGTAAGTTACACCATACTTGTCGTAACTAATGTAACATAAAATTGTACATTCCTGGTTAGATATCACCTAGAGCTAATGGCCGTAATCGTGACAGGATAAACAAATCAATATACAAGTATAAAAAGGAATAAAACGAAAGTAAAAGTATTGTTATTTGTGTGTGTGATTACCGCTGCACAAAGCACTCAAGACTGACTACTATTAATATATATAAATTACGGTCATGGAACCAAAAAACAATAAAACTAGTATCTGTAAGTAGTGTTTATATTTTTGCCGTTTACTATTTTAGTATCGTACGGCATTAATGATAGACACTGAGCTGACAAAAGTCATGGGACACCTCTTAATATCGTTTCGGACCTCGTTTTGCCCGGCGTAGTGCATTAGCTCGACGTGACGTAGACTCAACAAGTCGTTGGAAATACTCTGCAGAAACATTCAGCCATGCTGCCTCTGCAGCCGTCCTTGGTTGCCAAAATGTTGTCTGTGCAGGAATTTGTGGATGAACTGACTTCGCTACTGTGTCCCATAAATGTTTCTTGGGATCATGTCGGCCGATCTGGGTTGCCAAATCATCAGCTCGAATTGTTCTGAATGTTCTTCAAATCAATCGCGAAGAATTTTGGCATGGTGACATGGCGCATAGTCACCAATAAAAATTTCATTGTTGTTTGGCTGCAGATGGTTTCCAAGTACCCGAACACAACCATTTCCAGTCAGTAGTCCGTCCAGTTGGACCAGAGGATCCAGTCTATACCATGTAAACATAGCCCATACCATTATGGAGCCACCACTAGCATGCACAGCGTCTTGTTGACAACCTGGGCCCATTGCTTCATGGTGTCTGTGTCACATTCGAACCCTACCATAAGCTCTTACCAACTGTAATCGGGACTCATCTGACCAGGCCATGGTTTTTCAGTCTGCTGAGGTCCAACCGGCACGGTACCGAACCCAGGGGAGGTGCTGCAGGTGATGTCGTGCTTTTAGCAATGAAACTCGCGTCGATCGTCGGCTGCCATAGCCCATTAACAACCGATTTCGACACACTGTCCTAACGGATACGTTCGTCATAGGTCTCACATTGATTCCTGTCGTCATTTCACGAAGTGCTGCTTGCTGTTAGCGCTGACAACTCTACACAAACGTCGCTGCTCAAGGTCGTTACGCGAAGGTCGTCGGCCTCCGCGTTGTCCATGGTGAGAGGTAATGCCTGAAATTTTGTATTCTCGATACACTCCTGACAATGTGAATCTCGGAATATTGAATTCTCCAACGATTTCCGAAATGGAATGTCCCATGCGTCTACCTGCGACTACAATTCCGCGTTTAAGGTATGTTACTTCCCGTCGTGCTTCCATAAATCACATCGGTAACCGTTACACGTGTAACACCTGAGTTCAGGTGACAGCTCTGTTGATGTACTCTCCTTTTATACCTTTTGTAGCGACACTACAGCCATCTGTATGTGTCACATCGTTATCCCATGACTTTTATGACTTCAATGTACATACATACATAAGACACGTATTTGCTGGTTAGTGTTCAAATTGACAAACAGATCGTATCATTCTGTGCTACGTAGCGTGAGTCTTCCAGATCTCCTTAAAAAGCCTGTCATGGACAGTTCTCGACGCCATGTCTTAATGTCGTTTCCTCTGCACCTCAGTCGTACGCAGCACTTCAACAAAAACCTCACTCCTTCAAGATGTGGCAAGATCTCTCAGTTGCATTCAGATGTAGTTGAGTCGCGACCATTATCGACGGCGAAGATCAAACGCTGCACCTTTCATCTGGGATTGTCGTTAATTCTAGCATCCATTTCACTTTACGGTAAAATCGAATACGTCTACAATCCGAAGCTCGTTTCAAAGTGGATAGCACGATTTCAGACGTATGATTCAAAAAAATGGTTCAAATGGCTCTGAGCACTGTGCGACTTAACTTCTGAGGTCATAAGTCGCCTAGAACTTAGAACAAATTAAACCTAACTAACCTAAGGACATCACGCACATCCATGCTCGAGGCAAGATTCGAACCTGCGACCGCAGCGGTCGCTCGGCTCCAGACTGTAGCGCCTAGAACCGCACGGCCACTCCGGCCGGCTTCAGACATATGAGTGGTCAATTATGGAAACTACTATTTAGAACTAAGTTCTTATGGGTCTCAACCTTCTTAAGAATTTGCAACTTGGTGGCTTTTCTTCTGATATCCGGAACAGACAGACAGAACAGGGAACCACTACATGAGACACATTTGACAGCGTGTAGCGGAGCAGCTCTCAGTGTACGAAGGCAGTTCGGAAAGTGAGGTCCGATCGGGCGCAAAATGACAACTACAGTGAAAATCAGATGAAATTTGCACAGATGCGTTGGGAAGTGTCTCTAATATGCTCGTCGAACGCGTCACTTCACTCTTTTCAGTTGTGAGCCTACAGTGAGTACTCAAAGATGCATCTAAAATATTGTCCCCCACCAAGTACGGGCGACTGCCATGAGATTTCGCCTACTCTCATGCAATCCCACGTAACGTAGCTGTCATCCATTTCCTTCGTCAGAACAATTCTCGGCAGCACACTGCAGGGGCAACTAAGACGCTCCTGCAGCGTTTTCGATGAGAAGTGTTTCATTGCCCACCTTACAGCCTGAACGTGGCCCCCTCTCTTGTTCACCCCCGCTCACATTAACCGCTGGCTATAAAGACAACATCTCGTCACAGACAGCGAGGTGCAGACCAGCGTAGAAAATGGGTCAAATGGCTCTAAGCACTATGGGACTTAACTTCTGAGTCCACTAGAGCTTAGAACTACTTAAACCTAACTAACCTAAGGAGATCACACACACATCCTTGCCTGAGGCAGGGTTCGAACCTGCGACCGTAGCAGCAGCGCAGTTCCGGACTGAAGCGCCTAGAACCGCTCGGCCACTGCGGCCGGCAGACCAGCGTAGAGAATTGGCGGAAACCACAGGTGGCTGCTGTCTATGACCAGGATGTTGGAAAGATGTTACAACACTACGACAAATGTTTAAGCCGGAGCGGCGACTATGTAGAGAAATAGCTGGAAGGTGTACTTAGCTGTTCCAAATTAAACATTTTTTATTTTCACAGTGGTGTTCATTTTGTGACCGATTCGACCATACTTTCCGGATAGCCCTCGTATAAAGTACTGTAGGAGCTATACAAATTAATATCGATACTTCTATTCAAAATTGCCTTAACTTGCAGTTAATGTAACAAAAGAAAGACCGTGTTGACATAACGCTAAACCGCCTGAAAATGAAAATATTCTTAGATACTGCCACTACTTGTGTGCCACAATGCTACGACACGCATTTGAATTTCCTTTTCACGGAAAGAGTTAGGCATAAAATGTAATCAGGATATCATCTGGACTGGATATAGCTCTGACTTTCACCATTACGTAAGGTCATAGGTTGGAGTCAATGATTAGCGTCGCTGTCCGTATATCGCATGATCCTGGGTTCGATTACAGGTCGTCTCGGACATTTTCTTCCCTCGGATGTTCCTGTTGTTTCACATCATCTTCATCACAAAGAAACGCAAATCGCCGAAGTGGCGTCAAAAAGAAAGAATTGCACCAGGCAGTGGAAACACCTTAATCATGGTCTCCTGGCCAATAACGACATATCATAATTTCCATTTACCATTACGTAATGGCACACAAGGGCACCAGATATTACAAAATTAACCCTTCCAAAACACTGCGCACAAACCAAATGTTTAAAAACCTGTACTTAAAAATGCAATTTAAAATGAGTGCAAGTCTCTGCAACGCCGATTTACCGACAATGTAGGAATATCACAGCAAATGAAATGTGGCAGTAAAGAAAAAAAGTAGAAAAACATCACTTTTACATTCGATCATCGAGATCACATTATAATCATATGCTCACAGTCATACTACATTGATAATAAGTATTGCAACAATGCTGTCTACCCAACTGCAACGTAGTTGACAAAAAATATATCGTGATTCTACTGTATACGTTGCTAGATGCAATGCAGAGGAACATTTCTTTATGTTGTGAGGGGTCCACTTGGGTGTGGAGGTCGATTTAGTAATATAATTTATGAAAAATTACACGAAATGGTTATCATATATAGAAGAGATTGTGTCTTTGACACCAATGAACCAAAGATATTGCTTGAGTGGTAGAATCGACTGTAAGTAGTAGCGCGCGGAGCGCAGTAGCAGTTGCCGTTGCACTCTGTTATAGGTGGGATGTAAGACTTAAAGCTGTGAGAATTTAGTTGTTGGTCTATGGAAGCAGCATAATACAGTTTTTATAGAATGAAGTGATGAATGATATTGTTTGTGCTCACACAGAGCCAGTAAATGTTAGGTCGCAGTTATTTCTATAAAAGTGTAAAGTGTATAATAGACCTATTAATTTGTGAGGCTATAAGATTATCGAGAACTGATGTGATACTGATCGTTAACAAATATTGACCTTTGTCCATTGCAATTAGAGAAAAGTAATGAATTGATACTGTAACTCAAAGGGAAAGCAACTGGAACAAATTTTTAAGGTAATGAAATTTTGTACAACCAATTTTAAGTATGCAGCAAAGCAATGTGGATTTCGCTGAATTTTATAATACTGATTCTTGAATGTAGGAACCAGGTATCTTCCATCACATTTTATGTATAGGTTGATTAGGTATATCCGATTTATAATATTTTGTGTGTTTTCTATTCCTGATACAGTGAAGTTAAAATCTAGAATCTATTTTGTCAAACGATATCAAACTTTTCTCATGTAACATTCCAAGTGTTTTTTAATTATGACAGTAAGTCAGAATTGAAGAACAGTCGAGAAATTCACTGATTTTGAAGGTAATGTAAAATGTTTCATACCAGACCTTGTGAAGGTGAAACTTTATTTTGAATACCATTTTTAAAACAGCAGCATCGGGTCTACAAATACTTTTTTAAAGGACGTTACGATGTAATTAGAGCCAGTAACTATGTGAATCGATTTTGATCCATTCTTAAACACTAATACAGTAATGCCTCAGAATTATTATTCTAATGATTCAGGGCAGGGGAATGTATTTTCGTTCGGGATAAAATATTCCATATGAGCGAACACAGCTGAGTTCATTCAAAGCATTAGATTCTCCATTGTAATGTGTATAAAGTTACTGAGTCTACTAAAATGTGGAGCCTGATGGAGGTATAGTAGTTGTTTAGACTTACTTGACCGCATAGCTTTTCTTCGAATAATGGTCTGGGTATGTTCTCCATGCAGATGATCCTTTTGATATAACCCATTAACAAATACTCAGTACTCCATCACATGTGCGCATGTATACGTAGCTAACAATATACCTACTGCCGCGTGCCGGTCACGCAACATCTGTTTTTTCAGAAGTGCCACAATTCCTTTTTGGTAGCGTTGCCAAGTGTGCGGCTTTAGCCGGTCATGTCCGAATTTTCACGGTCGTGTCCGGCCAAACATACGGAAGGCCGGCCTGTCCCAGTTTTTTAGACGTTTTGGCAACTAAGCAGAGAGCGCACAACTAAGGCCAGAGGAACACGCATGAGGAGAAACAAGGAGATATACTACAGAGCTCTTCGCCCCCCAGTAGCTGAGTAGTCAGCGCGACAGAATGTCAATCCTAAGGGACCGGGTTCGATTCCCAGCTGGGTCAGAGATTTTCTCTGCTGAGGGACTGGGTGTTGTGTTGTCCTAAACATCATCGTTTCATCCCCATCCACTCGCAAATCGCCGAAGTGGCGTCAAATTGAAAGACTTGCACTCGGCGAACGGTCTACCCGACGGGAGGCCTTAGTCACGCATTTATTTTACTACAGAGAGTTACAGATATATCGGTCACGCATTTGTTTTACTACAGAGATTTACAGATATATCGGGCAAAGCCTTTTTTTTTTTTTTGCCCCTATGTTTTTCTTCGCAGGCCGAACAAACTTAACACATGTCACAAACACGCTGCTGACAGAGCTGATCAGCCGATGCCTGCACGCCAGATCCCTATGAAAAGTAGACAGCTTGTTTAACATCACACCATAACGAAGAATTTTAGCCGGCCGCTGTGGCCGAGCGGTTCTAGGCACTTCAGTCCGGAACGGCGCTGCTGCTACGGTCGCAGGTTCGAATCTTGCCTCGGGCTTGGATGTGTGTGATGTCCTTAGGTTAGTTAGGTTTAAGCAGTTCTAAGTCTAGGGGACTGACGACCTCAGATGTTAAGTCCAATAGTGCTTAGAGCCATTTGAAGCATTTTTTGAAGAATTTCATTCTGAATCATTAAAATTGGTAGAACATTACTTCAGTTCCAGATCATAATGCCAATGTCAAAAGCCTATCCTCTTTCATAAATGCCCTATGGACAAAGAGAACTGAGTAAGTTACAAACTGGCACACAAAGATAGTGACGGCGATGATGACGACCCGTAATTTAAAACTGGCCTTTCAACAATTCCATGAAATTGTTACCAAGAAAAATAACATTCATCATTCATAAGTAGGTTGAAACGAGAAACATTAATAATTAACAAAAGATTAAATTTACTTCTTTATAAGTTTAAATAAGACCAAACTTACTGAATATCTCCTTCGTTTTCCGTTCTAGAAGAACAGATAGTTGTTTATTTTATATAACAGAGAACTTCTATTTTTGAAGTAAGATTATGCTAGAAAGAAAACTGGTCAATTAAGGAGATTGAGCACTTCTTTGCTATCATAAATGCAGAATTATAAGGCTGTTTACTGATTGTTGTTTTTAGTTTAAGCACTTTTAAGGTTAATCATATGATACTACCTAACACTGTGTAATACCTAAACAACTAACTTCCAATATCATACCTTTTTTTCTCATTATTAATTTATACGAATGTTTTCTTTTCCTGATTCATAATAAGAAATTTGTATATTGTCGCAAAAACCGGCAAAGATAGGCTTTTAAAATCATCTTTCTAACAGAAGATATCCGGAGGATATTCAATTCTTTTAACAACTTTTGTTTCAAAAACGTGCGTGAATATCTAAGGGACCAATCTACTGAGGTTATCGGTCCCTAGACTTACACACTACTTAAAACTAACTTGTGCTAAGAACAGCACACACACACAAGCCCGAGGTAGGACTCGAACCTCCGGCGGGAGGGGCCGCGCAATCCGTGACATGATGCCACAGACCGCACGGTCACTTTGCGCGGCCTACATTTTTTTCAGTCTCGCTTGAGAGTACTTATGTTTACGATCTCACATAAGAAGGACGTGTAATTTTGAATCGTGCGTCAACAATGTGTGTAGTAAATGCTATGTGTGTATAAAAATGCAAGAAAAAAATATATATTAAGAGTTTTCATAGCCACAAGAATATTTTTATTTATTATGCCAATATTAGTTCACGAGAATGACTATTGCCTGCAATCAAAGAAGAGGCTGATCGGCAACCACAGAAAATTAGAGGTAAATTAATGATGTCAGCATAACTTAATAGTGACTTCCATTATATATATATATATATATATATATATATATATATATATATATATATATATATATATTCATTTTGGCGTCTTCAGTATTTGTACGTCGCATTGTATATTTCTTACTCCGCGAGGAAGACTTCATGGCACGAAATTAATTTCAGCAAGAATCCATACTTTAATTCCAGTACTGCAAGTAGTAATTATCTCTCATTACGTAAATTTAATGCCGATTCAAACTCTTTGTGTTAGCTGTTGGGCTGCCTCCCAGCACGGTTATTCCAAAATCGATCAACATACTAACACACAACCCACCTGTGAATACGTCGGAGTAACTCGACATCAACACTGCTAAGTCTCGCACATGAGACTCTTTTCTTCATCTGTACTTAAGACAAGGTTCTTTTGACATTAGCTGTGCTGAAAACGGAACAGGAAAGAATGAGAAAATGTCACTAAGAACTTAGGTCTTTCATTTTTGAGATCTTCATTACCGGCAGTAAACATGAACAAAGGTTACACTAGTACGTATGAGTCTATAGACATCATTCCTCCAAATCAGGTATTTAATTGCGAATAAATATTTTCAACAACTGGATGAAAAAATTGTTGTTTTAGGTCCTATTTGGGGTTTATCAGCCTTTCCACTAACAAAGATGGGTGAAATGCTTCTCTACTGCTTTGCTTGGTTTGTTACGCAATTACACTCAGTGGGCCATAATTCACAGATGCTGAAAGTTTCGACAAATCGCTTGAGCCAAAAGCCGGAATGGTTCCCTAGAAAACAATACGGCCGGTTTACTTGTCCATCCTTCCCCTGTTATAGTTTTCGCTCCGTCTCTAATGACCTTGTCGTCGACGGGTCTTTAAACCCTAATATTCCATTTTTATTTCTGACAGGGCCGCTGTAGCTGCAACGTCCATATTTTTCAGACTGTGGGGCCTTAGCTACTGTATTAATGCGTTTAGTTGATGTATAACGAACTGAAAAGGTTAGGTTATGTTGTTAAGATCTATTGCCACACTTCGTAAGTTACATTTTCACTATTACGAATCAGGTTTGTCAGAGCTTTAAGAACGGCTCTCTTTAACTGTAGAGAGATGGTTTCTAACCTGCCAGCGTAACGAGTTGAATTTGGTGTCTTTATTGTTAATTGGAAGTGCTCACAGAACAACAGGATTGTAGATCCTGCAAATCTCCCACGCTGGGTGAAAAATTTTTTAGATGTTCTCAGCTGTTTCGAAATACAGAACTGTTTATTAATCACCCTGTTTATCCTCTGTAGCACATTTAGAGGATTAAATTTAAATAGTGCATAGATAATTTTGTGTCACCATTTTGTACTCCGCTTGCGACGGATGCTCCTCCTCACACCCTTGGTCCAAACACGTGTTTACGTCTAATCCATTTGGATCCGTGTCACTGATTCTCTTATCCAGATGGAGATTGGTTTTGACCTGAGTGAAGGAGATAAATGATTCGCCTATCTCTACATCCAAATGGTTTCCAAAATTATCTTTCATTATTTTAACATTACGAAAGATTTCTCTTAACTGATCGACTTTCCCAATTTTTCCACTTTTCTTCCCCATTTTAAGTTTTCCTCGTTTTTTTTTCCTGTCTTTTGTTTTTTTCCTTCCAAAAGCTCTCTATCCTTGAGGACGTTGCCCGGGCCGTCCCGATCTGCTTCTGGCGTGCTATTATACTTGCATAGTTCCCATAGCTGTGCGATTATTATTTTCCGCGTATTCTCTTAGAGCAAACAACATACTGCGACGTGACGCACTTCTCAACAATGCAGGAGTCTGCGCAGCGGCCCATGCTGTTGCGTAGCATCAGTTTGAGACGAGGCGACTGGCGAGCAACATGAATGTGCCCAACTCCAGCCAGCAACGTCGTAAGAAAACTGCGGAATGCAGTAAGAACACGGAGCTGCGACAGCAGTCACAAGATAAGCCGTATTAGCTCTGCCAATCCGTGGCACTCGTGACACAGGCGTCAAATCGATTGCACCTTTCTACGGAACGCATAACATGCATTCTCACAGGTGCGTATATTTAATAAATATGGAGATCTTCGACACTATTGCTATATTTAGGGTAACCTGATATTGCGAACTAGTCACCTAGACTGTTTATCACGGTTGTCTAAGGCAGTTTAAGTTGGAAAAGCATGAATTTTATAAATTTTCTAGTCTCAGGAAAATTGGAATACTAGAAACTAAAAATTCTACTATGAAGCTTCGGTACCAAATGATATCTGTATTCGCCCCTATAGAAGTCGAGTGTGTCATCGTGATATCTTGAAAAACGTGTTTTCTATTCATATACCACAATAAATAATACATTAATAGGTAATTTCCAAGAATGATTGCCTATCGAAGTCGCTAGGTCCAAACGATGCATATCGAACGTGCGATCGTAAATCGATCATGCGACTCTGGCGGGCGTTATGAGTATATTTACGTTGGTCACTGCAGCTATGACAAAAGAAGGGCGTTACAAAAGTACTCGTATTTGCAAAGGAGACAACTTATCTTACTCATCGTCGGTGTTGTCGTCATGTGAAGTCCAATACTGTGGTCTGGATGGATAATTTGGAAGAGTCGAACCATGTATTCTTCCTGATACTCGTTCGTTTTCCGCACTGTCCGCAATGAAATTGTAACGGTATTTGAGCACCGAAGCTGTTCTTACGAAGTTTTACACACTTCGCACCACCACAGTCTATACAGTCCCTTCTTTCCTCGTCCGGTAGTACTCCAAAATTTCGAACTATTTTCTACGCTGGATAAACATGGAATTAGATTCTTCCATGTGAGAGAATCCGCTGAAGACAAGTCAAGAACACCAGAAATCCCACTCACTAACGACATAAATCGTCTGGGTTTCCCTAGCAACTCGCAAATAATTCGCGGAGGTATGTAATTTAGAGGAAGTAAGGGAACGACGGAAAACAGATAAAAATGACAGTCACAAATAATTGATCACAACGCCCGACACCTGGGTCGCATGATCGACTTACGATCGCACGTTCGATATGTATCGTTTGGACCCAGCGACTACGGTAGGCAATAATTCTTGGAAATTGCCCATTAATATGAAGTTCTGCTACAAACTACCAACAATAAACTTTATTTTGTTAGAAAATTAATTTTCCTTTTAAATCACGTGTGTCTTAAAACGGAATGAAATGTGTTTTGAAATTGTTTCTGTTTACGTACAATTAAACACAGTAGGCGGGCTTTCGTCTTTGTGACAGTACAGTTGCTATCCTCAGTCGCAGGTCAGTGCGCCCACATTCTCTTGGCTTCTCGTCTTCCGAGAACTGAACCGGTAGAGACTGCTGGGGTTCCAGCTGATATGTTGATTCTTCTCTTTGTCAAGTTTGGCGATCGAGTGATACTGTGCGCAATTGGCTTCACACTGTAGTTTTTCAGTGTTTAATAGTGTGTTTATTTCAGTGATAAGTAATTTGCAGACTGAACATCATATGTGCATGACCTCTTACGCCACTGTGTACCCACTGATCTGACACTATAAGCACTGATAGTTCTCTCTTATAATAAGACTTCCGGAAAAAGTCTGACAGACTAGCAGTTTCTACAGAAGTCGAAATACTGTGAACGACTTCGGACTAACATTCATTTGTTTACAGTCGCTACCAGTCTTAGCTCTCAATATTAGGAGCAAAATGTACCTTCATTGAACGTATCAAAAGATGTAAACCATTTCAAATTCAATTAATAATAACGTTTCTGTGGTCTATAACTCCGTGTGTTACTCCTGCTTTCGTTTACCAGTACATAGACACACTGAACACAGCAACATCTGACAGGTAATGCTGAGCTAACGAACTCTTACCTTTCGTCATGATTATTTCATTATAATCAAAGATTTCGCTTCACTGATCTATTTCACTAATTTTTCTGTTTCCGTTTTACCTTCTTTAGTTTTCGTTTCTTTTTTCCGGGTGCCAGGGCCCCGAGGCGTGGCCACGGTCTCACTGCTACGCACAGGCAGTACGAAATTTTGATGCGAACTTATAAACCACCACATGTTGTGGATTTCACGGAGACAACATTACACTGTAAAGGAACTGAAAGGAGGGACTAAAAAGAATGGACACTCTTGAGTAGTATTACATGTCACGCAAATTACTTCCGAGCTTTTATGAAATTTTAGCCTCCCAACAGACAAATTCCGTAACCTCGCAATAAAAAGGTGACTAACCTCTCAATAAAAATGTGACTCATATATAACTTTTCCAAAGAAATCTCGTAATGTAACCTTTCAATAATTAACTGGCTGTGAATCTAAACTGGTAAATCTGGACGTCAGCAGTGCTGTCTCATGTCCCCGAAAAATCATTCTGAATAAACTGAAAATTCTTACCTCAATGATGTCGCCGGATAACGCTTATATATCTGCACCTGTAAGAAATTTTTATGGCACAGCCGAGTGCAAAGCTGGCCACTAGATTTTGTTATGTATGAAAAACAACTGATTTTCTTTACGATAATCGGCATGACTGTGGATAGGAGGAATTAGAAAAACTTTAAATTCAGATGAATGGCTGTCAAAAGTTATCTTTATCAGAAAGATTATTATTGAAAGATTTTTGAAAACATTTACAATGGACTTTGATATAACAATAGTACAAAAATCAGTTGTAACAATTGACATATGCGCGCGGCAATAAAGAGCAATAATATTTTACTTTTACCCTATGCTACATCGCTCAGGCAACGCCATCGTTCTCCACGACCGGCCTTGGTTATTCCATAACTCTACTGCTCTTCTCGAGCTACAAAACACCACTACTGGACTGCATTGTTCGAACTCCAGGACACAAATGCTCTCTGTGAGCTATACAACTCGACAACTGCTCTCCACGAGCGACCTGACCCAACCGCCGGACTGCGAGCTACTACTACTACCACTACTGCCGACACTGGTCTCTGGTTTGTGGTTCTATTGTAGCTTACATATCGCAGGCAGCGCGTGAGCAATCCATGGAAGTTACAAAGTTACATCTGCTCGAGTGCGCTAGCAATAGATTCCTTAGTCATGAAACTGTTGCCGGCCGGAGTGACCGAGCGGTTGTAGGCGCTACAGTTCGGAACCGCTCGACCGCTACGGTCGCAGGTTCGAATCCTGCCTCGGGCACGGATGTGTGTGATGTCCTTAGGTTAGTTGGGTTTAAGTAGTTCTAAGTTCTAGGGGACTGATGACCTCAGCAGTTAAGTCTCATAGTGCTCAGAGCCATTTGAACCATGAACCTCTTACAATGTGAGTGTTAGAGCTTGAACCAGTGTGAAAGATACAGTTTTTAAGTCAGATAAACAAAAGTTCAAAAAACTACTAAGGAAAACATACATCACTACTCAGAAATCTGCATTTAGTTTGAAAAAAGTGAGTAACTTCTGTCTGGTGCTGCTCACAAGACGTTTGTTTCATATTTAAGAATAATTGTTTGAATATTTCCAAAGATGTGTTACGTTTTTCAAGCGATTTCCTTCACATCTTTACGTCAAGCATACATCTCATACAGCCAACGGCTGTCAGACTGGGCTAGCACTTGGAGGGTGACCACCCGGTCTGCCGAGCGCTGTTGGCAAGCGGGGTGCACTCAGCCATTGTGAGGCAAACTGAGGAGCTTCTTGGCTGAGAAGTAGCGGCTCCGGTTTCATAAACTGACACACGGCCGGGAGAGCGGTGTGCTGACCAAGTGACGCCTGTGGGATGAGGATGACACGGCGGCCGGTCAGTATCGTTGGGCCTTCCAAACCCTGTTCGGACGGAGTTTAGTTTATATATCTCATACAAGCGAGTATAGTTAATGTGATTCCAGAAACTACTTAGACACTTCTCTATCATTTGTGCCGCTCAGAACGAGTTTTACATGTCATAGGGCCGCGGCGGCGTTGTGCTATCTTTGGATCCTCTGGCTGACTGGCGTCTCGGCAAGAGGAGCAAGTGCCGCACTGATTCGCTCTGTTTGTCGCTGTTTGCGAATGGGGAAAAGGCGGGACCCTTACTGCGGTTGGCGAGTTGGTATTGGTAAGAGGCGGCAGCAGGCACTGACTGTTGGCATTGTGGCCGTTTGGTACTGTTGGTGTATTCAGAGCCGTATACACGGCAACGCCCTTTGTGACTGACTTATGGGTTTTGGAGAGAGAATGCACCAGCAATTTGCCTTCTGGAATGTTCTCGCCGTGCGCAGTCTGGATGTTGGCGGCCGAAATAGTTCTTGAATGATGGCATATTGAGTGTTAAAGGAGTTATGGTGCGTATTGTGTTTGTTCTCTCAGTAAACCTCGCCTGTGGAGTTTGGAATATGAAGTTGTAACCTACTTGAAGCCGTGAGTGTACCTTTGCTGATTCGCTTAGTGATTTCGATTTATGTGCGTATAAAAAGTGTTGTACGGGCGGCTGGTCTATTAGAATTTCCCACCTAGTCTCGGGTTACATGAATGTTTTCTTAGATGGGCCACTGGCTTAAGACGTAAATTTGTCTTTGAAATGTTCTGCTCTGATTCTACTGGCAGAACTTCGTATGCACTGGTGTTATCTTTTCTTGTTCCTTAGCTGTAAGCCGGCCGCGGTGGTCTAGCGGTTCTAGGCGCTCAGTTCGGAGTCGCGCGACTGCTACGGTCGCAGGTTCGAATCCTGCCTCGGGCATGGATGTGTGTGTTGTCCTTAGGTTAGTTAGGTTTAAGTAGTTCTAAGTTCTAGGGGACTGATGACCAGAGATGTTAAGTCCCATAGTGCTCCGAGCCATTTGAACCATTTGAACCTTAGCTGTAAGTCTTTCCATGTATGTTACAAGTTCTGAGCAATGTTGACTCTGCTTTTTATATTTTAAACTAATGCTCTTTTGAATTAGTTTTAGATGGATTTAAATGTTGACTGTCTGTAACCTGAATCTTATCTGTAAATGTTAAGCCTGAAGTCCATGCCAGATGGGTAAGCTTGTGTATATTATTCTGTAATTTGAAAGATAAATCTGCTATTAGTTATTATAAAGTCTTACCCTTTTATATTAGCAGTTTTAGTACAGTAATTGAAATTTCTGCTCATAATTAAAAGGATTAAGCCCAGTTCACTTAACTCAGAGTTAAATAACTGCTTAGCGAACGTTATGTTACTTTAAGGGCTTTATTAAGTCTTGATAGACCTGAAGACTTTATTGCCGGAGCTCTTGACTTTAGTTTTTTTTTTTTTTTTTTTTTTTTTTGTGGTTTTAGGGCGCACAACTTCAATGGTCATAATGTCTATGCTATCTGTTGACAGCCTTGGCTGCTGAGCCGTGACGTAATTGACGCGACTCCTGTGTTTCGGTCTGTGCATGTACATGAACGGCGTCTCAGGTGGCCGTTAGCTCTCGCTGGAGTTTTGATTCCAGCTGCAGCTGCCAAACAAGTTCAGGGATATTCTATTTGATGAATGGTTTTAAGTAACTGTCTTTTCGAGCTTGCCCTGTCTTTTGATCCAACGGAACGAACATAAGAAACCTTCTTCTTCTTCTTCTTCTAGCGTTACGGACTCTGTAGGACCACGGGTAGCCCCTTCGTGGACTGCATTTTTCTCTTCTTCTCCCAGAACCTCTTCATTCTTTCTCTTCTTCTCTTCCCCTCTTCTTCCGTGATCATCAAAAAAATGGTTCAAATGGCTCTGAGCAAAATGTCCGTCCAGTTATACGACTGAAGTTGTTAGCCCCACTGTATTCTGTACTTCAGTTTATGAAAATTCACTGTACTTAAGTTTTTGAACTTTTAAATTCCATCTGTAATTCACTGCTCTTGATAGCTTGGCCTAACCTGGTTACACATTTTTTGTAACTCGATGGAAGATTACGTGACGTGAAGTTGTAAATTTGTCCTCTTTCTCGGAGGATTGATTCTTTTTCTTGGCTGTTTAATTTGAGCTAGTAACCTTTACTTAATACTAATGTTATGCTTGTGTGGGTTTTATTTAAGTGCCTTACGGCCGTTTAAAATTTTACTTTACTTTAACGTGTTTTCTACTGGTTTTAAAATTGCCCCTTGCAGGGCTTCGGCCTACTTATTGTGCTTAACAGCAGTTATTTCAATTACTGTTGTTTCTCCGTTTTAAATTTGCTTGTGTAAGTGAAGCTTGTTGTATTAAGAGAAACTTGCTGTCCATTATTATATATCAGTTGCAAGAGAAGACTGTGGTTCAAAACTGGTTCAAATGGCTCTGAGCATTATGGGACTTAACTTCTGAGGTCATCAGTCTCGTAGAACTTAGAACTACTTAAACCTAACTAACCTAAGGACATCACACACATCCATGCCCGAGGCAGGATTCGAGCCTGCGACCGTAGCTGTCGCGCGGTTCCAGACTTAAGCGCCTAGAACCGCTCAGCCACTCCGGCCGGCCGAAGACTGTGGTTTTAATTAGTCTGATTGTTTTGTATACTTGTAAATTTTTAATTCCTTAAGGAAAAATGATATGCTCTGCCTGAGTTCACCCTTGCGAGTCTCCTGTCCTTTGTCCATCCTAATGTCCGAACATTTCAGTCATGAAATAAGTGTGAAGTACTAAATCAGATGGTTTCCCAAGGCGCTTCTGTACTGATTGAGTAAACACAGTGAGATGAGAAGTGTCATGGGATAGAGATTTGCTCATATACAGTTGGCATTGTCACGTACACAAGGTATAAATGGGCAGTGCATTCGCCGAGCAGTCATTTGTACTCAGAAGAATTCATGTGAAAAGGTTCCCAATGTGATTGTGGCTTCACGACGGGAATTAAGAGATTTTGAGGCATGGGACTTTCCATTTTCGAAATGGTTACGGAATTCAACATTCCGAGATCATAAACCGTGAAGAGTATGCCGAGAATACCGAATTTCAGGCATTACCTCTCATCATAGAAAATTCAGCGGACGACGGCCTTTACCTAACGACCGACAGCGGTGGCGTTGGCGTAGAGTTGTCAGTGTTAACAGACAAGCAACACTGCACGAAATAAACGCAGAAATCAGTGTGGGACGAACGAAGAACATATCATTTACGATAGTGCGGCGAAATCTGGCGTTAATTGGCTATGGCAGCAGACGACCGACGCGAGTGCCTTTGCTAACAGCATGACATCGCCTGCAGCGCCTCTCCTGAGCTCGTGGCCACATCGGGTCGACCATAGAGACGATTGGAAAACTGTGGTGCGGTCAGATGAGTCCCGATTTCAGTTGGTAAGAGCTGATGGTACACCTCGAATGTGGCGTAGACCCGAAGAAGCCATGGGGCCAAGTTGTTAACAAGGCACTGGACAGCCCGGTGGTGGCTCCACAATGGAGTGGATCGTTTGGTTCAACTGAACCGATCATGATTGGGAATGTTTATGTTCTGCTACTTGGAGATCATTTGCAGCCATTCATGGACTTCATGTTCCTAAACACCGACGTCATTTCACCGGGCCACAATAGGTATCTCTTGGTTTGAAGAGCATTTTGAACAGTTCTTGCGAATGATGTCGCTATCCAGATCGCCCGACATGAATGCCATCGAATATTTGTGGGGCACAATCGAGAGATCAGTTCGTGCACAAAATCCTGCATCTGAAACACTTTCGCAATTATAGACGGCTAAAGAGGCAAAACCGGTCAATACTTCAGCAGTGGGCTTCCAACGACTTGTTGAGTCCATGTTAAGTCATATTGCTCCACTACGCCGCGCAGGAGGAGGTCCGACACGATATTAGGAGGTATTCCATGATTTTACTCATTTCACTGTATAACTTAATGTGACGCTTGATATACCTGCAGCGAACCTCTCACCGCCAACGGCCTTGCCGCAGTGGCAACACCGATTCCCGTCAGAACACCGCAGTTAAGCGCTGCGGAATATTTGTCAACATTCACACGTTTATCGAATATTCCACAGCAAGGAAGAAATGTACACAGAGGAATATTTACGTTTATAGAATTTAGTACTACCATATCTTTGAATCTCAATTTCTTTTCACTCTCAAGTGTCTGAATGTAACTTACATAATAATTTGCACCACTCATTTCGCAGTAACTACTAAATCTACCTTTCAGACTGTCATTCAGAAACTTAATCAGTAATATATAATCTGGCTTATAATGTTCAACTATGTATCGAATCAGTAGTAAAAACCCATACTGGTCGTTGATTAATGCCTGAAAAGTTTGAGAGCTCAAAGTATGGGAGTTATGAACACTCTGCCTCCAATTTTTAACCACAAATACAGTTTTCTTAAAAAAAACCTAACTGAAAAAGCTGTTTACCCTAATAGGTTGCCTGTATTGATAATTAAAATTTCATCTTCATATGCACCTTTCACATTAACAGTTTGCCGCCAGTTACAAATTATTTGTATGAAAGTTGAAGTATGTTCAGACCCTTCTCTTGAACCTAAGACCTTTAAAGCAGCAACATTTCTATCATCAAAACTCTTGAATGCATGGTTAACATTTTGCTCCTGAATATTAGAAGGAAATAAGGTCTTAAATGACAGTAAATGACTTTTGCACCAATCCAGTTATTTCAGTATATGTTGTGTGTCAAAAATTAGGAACAACTTTGTAGTAGTGTCATTAGAATGTCGAACACAAGACCGCAAAATACCACTAGGAGTAAGTAACTCATAAGTTTTTCGTTTTACTGCATTATTATCTGAAATTGAAACCAACACAGGAAGCCCCACTACTTGTACTTCAGTAATCATATGTAATAACTTATTTCTTAGCTGTTTAACATTTAAATTTTGAAAATAAACTGAATATTATGAAAACCTGAGCTCTTTTAGCAAGATCATTGATATGATGTTTGCCGTTCTTCTTCCCTTGTAGGTTGGTGGAATATTTTGGTGCTGCTCGGCTGATTACCACCCTCCATGTGGACACCATGGCCTGAGGTGAGCTGTTACAGGGCACCATAAATTGTACCTTCTTTAAAGATCGAAGTAAATTTCATCGAGGAGAACATTTAATAATAGTTCACGATCTTTCAAAAATGTTTTCTTAACTTTCAAACTCTCTACACTGCCGCATGTATTTATACTGTTTAAACTGAACTTACTTATCAGCTTCCTGATAGTGCATAGGCGTGGAAAATACAAGTAACCACTATTGTCGACAGCTGTGTATGCTAGTGGTGAATGAAAGTACAGAGAAGTCGCCAGTAATAATGTATTCCCACAATATCTACAGCTGTTGTCATTTTTTTGGTTAGGAATTGAATTTGCTCAATTATCAGATGCAGCTGTGAACATGTCCGCCCGAATATTTATCTTCTGGCGCTTTCACTGTGTTTGCAACCACCAAACACTTGTTTAAATTGTCCCCTGTAGACACTATTCAGTCAAAACATATTTCAAAATTCTATCAAATATATGCTATATATGCTTGGTGTTTACTGACTTATATTCAGTGGGTACTTAATGCTGGGGAATTTTGTACCTGTTTACAGAAAGTGGGATGCTTAAATCATTATTAATAGTTACAGAACCTAAAATAGCTGGTAATTCATTAGCGACATCAATAAAACACAGCACTGTCTTCTGTTCGAACTCAATACAAAATACTGTTATTACTAATATGGGTTGCAGTTGAAAAGTAATTGCATATGTCCTCCAAATTTTAATAGCTATTTGTTCTTCAGATTGCTTGCAATCATCCAAACTTCTTGCCGCTGCTTTCTCAAGATTATCACGTTCTACGTCACATAATCTTCTACATGAGGTCCAGCTGTTGTCAAATATTCTGGTAAATTTGGAAAAATTGAAGGAACTGCATTTGGTTTCAGCTTGGGATATCTTCTTTCAAATGTCTTTCTTTCTACATCAACTACTAACTTTTCTGTTTTGATCACCGATAGGTGAGAATTTTCCTTAGCAACTTCTTCTTTAGTTCCTCATCACTTAGTAAAGAAAGTGTGCTGGCAGCTTCGTTTTGAGATCTGTAATTACTTTTGCGGCCAGCCATGCTACAGCACCTTGGTATTACTAGTACCAGTATCTGAAAACGGAAATTCAGTTTAGCTTTTTCAATCTAGATGTACACATCTCGATACTTATTTGTACACATTTAGTTAGTTTACAGTGCAGCTCTTAGCATAACCTCTCAGTCAAACACAAGTGTTCTCTGCTTGCTAAGTAGTCGGAAAAAGTAATAATATTAGCATTTATGAAGCACTTACTGTTCAAAGAACTGCAGTTTCTTTGGTAACAGAAGATTGTAGCAGCTAGCACTTTATCCACAAGTCAATTCATAGTTCAACATGCTGAGCAACACATCACGAGGCGCACGGCTCACGAACTCTGTCTACGTCACAAACAAGATTGCTTCCAGTGCCCAGGGCGGTATCTTCAGTCGGCCGTGAAGCCGACTAGTGTGACGTCACAAGTTCGTTGCAAGGCCCGTATAGCGTGTTGGCTCCGACTAGCTGCGGGACCAACGAGATACACGGGCCCCGCAACGAACTTGTGACGTCACACTAGTCGGTTTCTCCGTGCAGGGTCCACGAGAAATCAATATGTAATTGAAAATGTACACATTAAAGGTCTAAACTCTGTAGAGTGCTGTCGAGAAATTGCATGCATTTAAAAACACAGTCAAGAATTATTAAACTCGTCTGAAATAGTCACTCGCTCCCAGCCGGAGACTGCTGCTAGCACTCGTAGGACCAGTAGTGTCTGGTGCTGTGACGCACGCGTCACGACCTGTTTCTCTCGTGGGCCTCGGCTAGCTGTCACTTGTCTCAAGCCCTATATCCCGTTGGCTATGCCCAGGGCAATACCGCGGTTGCCATAGGCCAACTGCTTTTTCGCAAGGAATAAAGTCGTACGTCTGAACTATGGGAAGAACGAGGCAGCGCGCTACTAATGCATGTTTTGCGTCTGCGTGTATGTGACCAAGCTTAAAGTAGCGTAAACCGACTTAGGTTAACGAGAACATGTGTTACGAGAGAACCAAGAAGAGCAAAGAGCGGCAAGTGTTTCTCTGCAAATGAGTACTCTGTCAGAAAGAAAGAAATTGTCTCGCGAAGACTGTTATACGAGAGGCTGCTGCGTGGCACAAACCGCTATATCATCCACCGGCACCGCAGCGTCGGCCGGAGTGAAACCTGCGGGAGCGCCGACTCATCAAGACGGGGAGATTACTTACTTGTCAGCATCGGTGGTTCAGTGGTAGAATGCTCGCCTGCCACGCGGGCGGCCCGGGTTCGATTCCCGGCCGATGCAACGTTTTTCATAATTTTCTTCCGAATCGTTCCGGAAGCGCTAGTGAACCGATGAAGAGATACTCGCTTATTTCTTGACAGTTCCATTAGAAAAAGGAGTCTTTGTTAAATTCAGATTAATTTATTCAGAAAGTGACTTTCTACCCGTGCGTGTATTTGTAGTCCACGCTTCTACTCGTAAAACTGGAACGGTAATTGTTGCAGTCTATCCTCTCTTTAAGTTACTAAAGATTTAAGAAAACGTCGTTAATGTTCTGAAATCAATCTAAGGATAACCATGGCGTCCAGTTGGCCGTTGTAGAGAGGAGCCGGCCGCTGTGGCCGAGCTGTTCTAGGCGCTTCAGTCCGGAACCACGCGGCTGCTGCGGTCGCAGGTTCGAATCCTGCCTCGGGCATATATATGTGTGATGTCCTTACGTTAGTTAGGTTTACGCAGTTCTAATTCTAGGGGACTGATGACCTCAGATGTTAAGTCCTATATGTTTAGAGCCATTTGAACCATTTTAAGTAGAGAGGAGGCAAAGTTTGCACAACAAGCGGCTAACTGAGTGCAGGGAGCAAATGTCACTTGCGATAAGGAACGCCTTCAATTGTAACGGTTTCCTGCGAGAGAAAGACGCTCTCTTTTCCTTGGAGTGGAACTGCTTCTTAATTCACATGAGCCAGCATGATTAGCGGCATAGCATGAAGACGACCAGAGGGAAAATACTTCGCTAAAGATCCACTGAACATCTCTCGCTTCGTAGCAATGATGGCGAGCTTTGTAACTAAATAATATGGAGGTAAAATAAACCCCAGTTTAGATCTCTAGATGGGGGTCAAGGACAAACCTTGGACTAAATGAAGGAAGTAAAAGACTTCATCAGGTTACCCTCCATTCAGATGCTGTAGCACGTAGCGACTGTTATATTGGCTTGTAAATAATAGATTTCAGCTATGAGTCGTCCTTTTGAAATTTTATTTGCAGATCTAGATTTCGGCTAGAAACTAGCCATTCTCAATGCACTATCATTTTTGATCAATGAATATTCAACGAACTGTGGATGAAGCCCGACCAACAGGCATTGATCAAAACTGATAGTGCATTGAGAATGGCTAGTTTCTAGCCGAAATCTAGATCTGCTAATAAAATTTCAAAAGGACGACTGATAGCTGAAATCTAGTATTTACAAGTAAGAATTTGAAATGTATGATTTCTTAGCATTTGTGAAATACTGGAAAATACAGTTATAAGTGACGTGCTAAAAATAAGCGAAATAAAATGGTCTGAGGAAATAGAGTTTTAGAGTAGTAACTTCATAATCAAATACCATGTTGAGAAAGAAACTTATGAAGAAGTAAGGATATTACTGAGTAAAAGCCTAGGCATGCAGATACGCGTAGTACAATGACAAAACAGTTATCATGAAAGTAGTTAATGAACGAGAGAGTAATAACTTTAGGTAGCGTCGAACGGTGTGAAAACAATAAAATTGTGTCAAACGCAAATGAGTTTTATTGTGTTTTTATATATTTTGTGCGTAACTTGCCTACAACTTTTTTATATCTTGTTTACTGGTTTGCGAATATTGATGCGTGTGTACTGGTTTGCGAATACAGATGCGTGTGACGATTTCACAGATCGTAACCGGTAGGTTCAAATGGTTCAAATGGCTCTGAGCATTATGGGACTCAACATCTGTGGTCATCAGTCCCCTAGAACGTAGAACTACTTAAACCTAACTAACCTAAGGACATCACACACATCCATGCCCGTAGCGGTCACGCGGTTCCAGACTGACGCGCCTAGAACCGCACGGCCACACCGGCCGGCCGTAACCGGTAGGAAAGTAAAGGAAAAGGTTTCCGGTGAACATCGTTTTGAGTTCCACTAACTTTAAACATTGGCTCACACTCCACATTCTTTCTCATCGGTGCTCTTAACCCTTTGTTTGAGTTGCAGTGTACCATCTTATCCGAAGAATCGTTAATGTGAATTCTGTAGTGCAGCGTCTGAACACTGTGCTGACGACCAGCAGCAGTATTTGATCAAGAATGAAGTGGAAAGTTCCGATTATGGTTGGGTATCAGCTGCAGAATACTTCAGAGCAAATGAAAATTCGTAATGTGAATACTGTGAACTCTCTGGTACACGTTGTGAGGATTATGGAAGTGGAGTCGGCGATAAGTGGTTGGCAGAGCATAAAAGGCCCACCGACAACTTGTAATCCCCTTGCAGCCAGTCTGCTGAGGATTCAGACAGTTCGGAAGGAGCTCAGTGGGGCGCACTCAGCTCTCAGAACTTGCTAATCACGCTGAAAGCCTCGCCGCTAAAGGGGTTCATTACTGGCGGAACTGGAACAAGAAACGCAAAATATGCGTGAAACGGAAACGCAGCCAAGTGATTAACGAGTGAAGACTGACGGTAAGCAAAACTGTAGGATTTTCCATCTCTGTGCACTAACAGAACAACAAACAGTAACATGTAATGCTCTGCAGTTCAGATGTCGTCCTGAACACTGCCTGTCGCTTACTCCAGCGGATTCTAGCAGACTAAACCGGTATGTTGGCAATATTTTGGCAAAAAATATCGAACTAAAACCTCATTCCAGCTTTTTGTGCCTTAGCGTCAAAGCGTAGGAAAGGAATTAAGTCAGTGGAACTGTATTCAAACCTCGCATGACAATAAGGAGTTAGGCTTTCTATTGTTTCCGTAAATTGCTTCAAAATCGCTGCCATCTGTCTACATGTCTGTCTAACTTAAGTGTTTTGCTTCCAATGAAATTGTTAGGAAAATCCAATTAAAACGTTGATTTCAAAAGAAGTTTTAAAGCTCACGACAGCATCTCAATTTTGCACGCGTTACATAAACGTTAGTGATAAGCCCGCTAGACCCGCTGAGCAGAACAGGTAATAGGATTGTGGAAAGGGCCAAAGGTTGAGGTCAGTTTCTCCCTCTAATTGTCATTTATTGTAATTTAATAACCTTTACAACCAAAGCGGCACATAACCGAAGTTTTACCAAATGCAACTCTTTCACGGCTGAAGGCCTCCAAACAAGAAATCTCAACAAATCAACAAGATAAAAATCCAATTAATATAGCAATAAAATAATTTAAAAAACCAGCAAACATATGCAAGGTACAATACAAATGGCTGAGGGCCACAATAAAGTTTCAAAATTTTTAAAATACATTACCGTAATCTTTTAAAGGCAGAAGGCAGCAATGTTTAAGCTTGAAAGATAAATTTAAAAATTGTTGTTGCTGTTGTTGTGGTCTTCAGTCCTGAGACTGGTTTGATGCAGCTCTCCATGCTACTCTATCCTGTGCAAGCTTCTTCATCCCCCAGTACTTACTGCAACCTACATCCTTCTGAATCTGCTTAGTGTATTCATCTCTTGGTCTCCCTCTACGATTTTTACCCTCCACGCTGCCCTCCAATGCTAAATTTGTGATCCCTTGATGCCTCAAAACGTGTCCTACCAACCGGTCCCTTCTTTTTGTCAAGTTGTGCCACAAACTGCTCTTCTCCCCAATTCTGTTTAATACCTCCTCATTAGTTATGTGATATACCGATCTAATCTTCAGCATTCTTCTGTAGCACCACATTTCGAAAGCTTCTATTCTCTTCTTGTCCAAACTATTTATCGTCCATGTTTCACTTCCATACATGGCTACACTCCATACAAATACTTTCAGAAACGACCTCCTGACACTTAAATCTATACTCGATGTTAACAAATTTCTCTTCTTCAGAAATGATTTCCTTGCCATTGCCAGTCTACATTTTAGAAATTAATTTTGCATAATTTTTAAGAAAATAAAAAGAAATAACCGTAAGTCTTGAATATAAAGTAGCTGACAACAGATAATTAAACAACGGTGGCACTCAGAAGCCCCAGGGAGGTCGGTGTGCCTTCGTTCACTTAGGCGAGACAGGTGGTGAGCCCAAATATACTTGATCCATCGGAACCCAACTAGGGGACAGCCACGGACCGACCGACACAACGACTTGCTTCCTGTCAATTACTACATGAGAATTCAAACCGGAAAGGTTACAAACGTGATAATCCACAATGGAGTATGTACTAATAGTCGTCAGTGGAAATAACACCAACTACACACACAACCTGACAAACACTGCACGAAGACCTGAACGATACCCAACAGTAACTCAGCATGCACGAAGACAAATCGGGAGTCGATGCGCACACACACACAGCTGACTCATGAACGATCGGCGAGCCAAAACGCGTCGTCCGGTGGGACGACCGACCGACGATCCACCAAGACCGTGGCCCGGCTCAAGTGATGCGTGGCGGCAATGGTCTGGCGAGCCATGTCGACGCAGACCTCACTGCTGCTCCAACCCGACTACACTAGTGCCGCATTGCAAATCCCCGACCGGCAGGTCCGGACTGCGCTCCAGACACATTCCAACTGGCTGGCAGCCCGAACTCGCAACCTGAACTAACTCTCTATGGCCGACCACGACCGGGAAGTAATAGCAGTCGAGCGAAGATACTACGAAAGGGGTATATCGATACGCGCTGCTGACGCCGCTCACGGTCTAAAATACATGATGGCGGGAACGCGAGCCACGCACGGCTCAGTTAGTACTTTCTAGTTTCCAGCCATTGTTCAGGAATCGTGTAGTCAAATTATGAATTCTTTCTCCTATTTTCGCGCAATCCATCATTTATGTCGAGAGTCAGCTGCCGGTCCCGTAAGACCGTTATACACGGGGCGTGCGACACCAAGTAGCCGCCGTCTGCTGCAGTGCTCGACGAGATACACACAAATGCGTGCCTCTCTAGCCGTCTGTCCTACGTATCTACTGAGTTTATTGCCAGTTTCCAACAAGCGAATCGACTGCTTGAATTCCCTTTTCGAGATTATCAAGTACTTTATGTCCTTTTGTAATGATTACTATATTTAATTTCACTTTAGACGGACATTGTGATGCTTTATTACTTGTTTTCATGCAGTTTATGTGAAACTAAGTCTCGTACATGTGTAAATGACCTAACCCTACAAACCGGAAATCATAGACGAACCGATAGAATTGTTACTTTTTTGTAGCCAGTGTTCATTAGTCGATTAAGACAAATAAAATACGTTGTGGCTCATTTCTAATTACATTGTGAATGCACGTAAAAGTGTTCAGGAACGTATTTTCAACAGTAGATCCACACCGAGCCAGACCGCAGAATTACATTCCTTTTGTCACACGAAGTATTACTGTTTAAATTACGGGGCGTCTTCGTAGCGGATGTGTTATTGGTTAACTATTTATGGTACGAACAAACTACGTTTCGCCGAGAAGGAGACAATTCACAAAGAACTTCGCTCTGTTTGTCAGCTGGTCACACCATTCGGTCGTCTGTGCATGTGCGAAGCTCCTTCATACGCGCGAGAATAGCATCCAACCTACTTCGTCTAAAAGCGAGTGTACGCGTGAGTTTCGTACATGTGTCCCCGGCTACACGGTAGAGTGCATCGAGGGCAGTCTCGCAAGCTCACAGGCCCCGTGTAGAAAGGGGTTTAGCGAAGCGTTGTAACGTCTCTACAGGTTAACAGTATGCGTTAACGGCAGAACTGCACCATCTCCATTTAGGACTGCAGTTTATCACATTTTACTGGTACAGACGCCACATTCATTTTGGCATATATTTAGCTGTGGCGCATTGAAGAATTTCACTAACGTGTCACCCTTATCATTAAATGTCAGTGCCGCGCGGTGTAGCCGCGTGGTCTAAGGGCGCCTTGC
The DNA here is from genome assembly GCF_021461395.2 of Schistocerca americana. Lineage (NCBI taxonomy): Eukaryota > Metazoa > Arthropoda > Insecta > Orthoptera > Acrididae > Schistocerca > Schistocerca americana. The sequence goes on along the minus strand of NC_060119.1, from coordinate 311,039,270 downwards.
CACGGGTCGCGCGGCTCACCACGTAGGACGTTCGAGTCCTCCCTGGCGCATTGGTGTGTGTGTTGTCCTTAGCGTAAGTCAGTTTAAGTTATAGTAAGTAGTGGGTAAGCCTAAGGACCGATGACCTCAGCAGTTTGGTCCCATAGGAACTTACCACAAATTTCCAAATTAAACGTCAGTTAATGATCTATCAACGAAATGAGCCATTGAGAGAAACTGTGATAACCAATACAAAAGATGAAAATTGATTGGCTACAGTCTTGCGTAGTGGATGAAGTCGCGGATCAGGGAGTCGGAAGAAGTAAGTTTCTGCCCGACAAAGCGCTAATTATTTTTTCATCTTATCGTTGTTAACACATTCCGGACTTTCTTATGGATGTAATACAAGAATGTTCTGCTATATTCAGTGTTACTTACATTTATGTCTGTTTAGAACGCGAAAGACGAAATTTTTGAATACGTGACGAGTTCCGAGTGTGTGGCCAGGCAGGAACCTAAGAACAGACCAGGCAGGAACCTAAGAAGAGAATAGAAAACGGAACAAAAATGGTTCAAATGGGTCTAAGCAGTATGGGACTTAACATTTGAGGTCATCAGTCCCCTAGACATTAGAACTACTTGAACCTAACTAACCTAAGGACATCACGCACATCCACGCCCGAGGCAGGATTCGAACCTGCGACCGTAGCAGCAGCGCGGGTCCGGACTGAAGCGCTTAGAACCACTCTGTCACAGCGGCCGGCAAAAACTGAACAGAATAGCTTACTGTCTCATAACATACAATTTCAAGCCATTAATTTCATGTACAAGAGACTCATCAAAATGCAAAACTTTGTTTATAGTTCTTCTTAAAATATCATTAACGTACATATTGCACTGAATAGAAAATGATACGCAACAGATTTTTTAAATAATGAACTAAAACGTCCCAAGTATGTGTTTCCTCCTGCTCAAATTTTCATATCGTCCTTCATAAACTCTTCGTTGAATAGCAAGATTTCTGCAACAGACTGTCATAGAAAACTTTTTTCAGTGTTTCTGAATTAATACTGAGCAGTTCTCTTCCTTTTATTTCCCGTACATTTTTGTACCAATATACTGTGTATTTTAATATTCGAAACATACGGTTCGAGCTACCACAAATTTAAGAAGACAGCTTAAATTGATATTATAAATACAATAATAATAAAATTCGTATTATTCCTTGTCACAAATATTTGACTGTTTGTTTTATTTTACTTCTGATATCCTCCGTCAATCCTATATGGTAAAGATCCCACACCGCACAGCAGCACTTATCTAGAGGCGGATTATCGTAGTGTAGGCACTCTCTCTAGGAGACCTGTTGCATCTTCTAAATGTTCTTCCAATTAAACGCAGTCTTTGGTTTACCTTACGGATGTGATCGTTCCAATTTAAGTTGTTCGTGACTGCATTCTTAGGTATTTAGTTGGCGTGACAGCCTCTAGATTTTTGGAATCACTCCACGCCTTCGTTGGCTGATTGATACAGCAACCGTTTTCCATGGTTATATTGAAAATAAACCAGTCACGACTGCAAAGTTATTTTTACTGAAGAGTAGAGCGTTTCACCGTAAAGGGAAATAGGAGGCTGATTAAATAAGTATGCTATAAACATTATAAGGTATGGTTCTAAGCAGCGCCAATAATTTAATTAAGACCGTAAACAGGTCACTTTAAGACTGTCAAATTAAGTTCATTACGGCGGCTAACAAAACGCTTTTTCAGTCACACACACAAGCAGTCTGGATGAAAATCTGGTCCTGAGAATAACTGAAAGGAAATTAACCGGTAGCTACAACGGAAACGATTTCAGACAAACTATAAAGGAAACCTACAAACAATTACAGCCACCCCTGAACTGTTATAGTAGCAAACAGAACACAGCGTAGATTCGTGCGTACACCATCATATAGGCCTGGATGCCAAACAGCTGGGCCGTCTGACAGGCAACGGCACTAGAATTACCAAACAGCAGGTGGCCACCTGCAGCCTCGCTAATACAGCGAAAACATAAAAGTTGTCGTTAGTATCTTCAATTGCGGGCAAGGCTAATATGGAAGAGAATAACCTAAACTTGATAAGAATGATTAAATGGAATTCAAATTAAAAATTAATAAAAATTGTTGAACAAGTAATATGGGCCATCCATATCACGTGCAATATTATGATGCTTACTGTACATACTGGGTAAACAGTATTTGTTATGGCTCTCGTCGTTAGTTGTTATGATGACAGGTGGCCAATGCTAAATAGAAACATATATAGAAGGTTTGGCAGTGAAGTCGGTAAGAAGCTGGCTGCATAGTCTGTATCTGTATCTGAACTAATTAGTATTCGTTGGTAAAAAATAATATATATTGCACTTAACTTGTGTTACAGGCTTCTTCATACGCTGCATGCATGTAATTACAAACATATCTAGATAGGCATTACTTATGCTATTTTCTCTGCCTCGTGATGACTGGGTGTTGTGTGATGTCCTTAGGTTAGTTAGGTTTAAGTCGTTCTAAGTTCTAGGGGACTGATGACCATAAATGTTAAGTCCCATAGTGCTCAGAGCCATCTGAACTTATGCCATAATTGACTAAGCGCCTTGTTAGAGGTTGCTTCCTATCAGTTGAAGGCTACGCTACGTTCCTAGTTGACGTCCCGAACAGGAGTGGACGAGAGCTCGCTAGATACCTGATACAAGCCGCGGAGCGGCGCTAGTCGTGGCTCGCGGGTCCAGCGATATCTATTACGGACCGCGGTCAATATCTGAAACCCCTAACAAGTGTGGTACAGAACGTTGACATCTCAGAATTTCGTTAGACGACGGTAAAAATAAAAGTTAGCCAGCAAGTACAACATGGAGAAAGCATACAAAAGCAGCGTCCAAGAGCAATTAAATAAATAAACCAGTCGTAAAATGACAGCAAAACTTTTATAAGTCTTAAAAACGTTAAAAAGTTATGTATGTCCGTGTGAGTGGCAGAATGCTGTCATACTGTACTATTAAATGTACAACCAAACACAAAACAATAATAGTGCATGTTTATACAGGACAAGAAAAACCCCAATATTTGAGTTGATGTATGGTGGATACACGCATTATACATCACTTTTCGTCTTTTTGTATGGTGTATAATATATTTTAGCCGGCCGCGGTGGTCTAGCGGTTCTGGCGCTGCAGTCTGGAACCGCGGGACTGCTACGGTCGCAGGTTCGAATCCTGCCTCGGGCATGGGTGTGTGTGATGTCCTTAGGTTAGTTAGGTTTAAGTAGTTCTTAAGTTATAGGGGACTTATGACCTCAGATGTTGAGTCTCATAGTGCTCAGATCCATAAGAACCAATAATATGTTTTAATCCCAATAATCTAGATACACGCGAGAGTTAAGAAAAGTAGACAAACAACAAAGGTACGTGCCACTCTGCCTTCTATCATTTGCCGAACGCCTTGTTTCGATATAATGAAACGTTCACGAAATTAAAGGGGTGCAGATTTTAATTGATTCACGCTGTATGAAACAGTCATCCGCAAACGGGTTCAGGAGCTTCCTATACTAGCTGGCCTCCAATTTGGTGCGATAATGGAAAAAGTAATTTCAATGTTCCCAATGGACTCCACGCCTAATGAGATTGGAGGGCACTGGCAGATAGCACGTCTGGTCCCTGGTGTCGCAGACTGCGATAGGCAGAGCTGCTCAGAGCGGGCGGTGGCAGTGGGCCAGGCCGCTTACCTCGGCACCGCGACGGGGAAGGGCCGCCGCCTCTGCCTCCGCGGACAGCCAAGATGAATCACCGGCCGAGTCACGCGGTGTGTTGACCCTCCGCTGTTCCCGGGAGGCCCCCCAGCCCGCCCCTTCGTTGTTGTTGTTATCGTATCAGCTGCTCGCCGTTCGGTATTTTCCGCATCTCGTGGGCGTGGCAGCCACGCCCTGCGTATTGGTTTCCAAGTACGATACCTCCCAACGTCATCCTGCCTTCGCAGTAGTTGCGAAACATCATCCGGAAAACATCTCACAGAATTTCATCCTCTTATCTTCTTGAAATCGCGAAGTTACTGTCATATGTATACTTCCGATGAGGTGTAAGTTGTCCAAACGTTGTAGTATTTTGTGAAATGGTAACATTCTATAGGTGAAACAGAATTAGAATTACGGCAACAACTACTACTGATAGCGTTGGTGTGCACTGGACTTTATTAGCAGTGTGAAGATTTCAAATGGCTCTGAGCACTATGGGACTTTACGTCTGTGGTCATCAGTCTCCTAGAACTTAGAACTACTTAAACCTAACTAACCTAAGGACATCACACACATCGATGCCCGAGGCAAGATTCGAACCTGCGACCGTAGCAGTCGCGCGGTTCCGGACTGAGGCGCCTAGAACCGCTCGGCCACCACGGTCGGCAGTGTGAAGAATCTGAACACTTGGAAGTAGTGTATATGAAAGAAAGAATGGTGTTTAATGTTGCATCGACTTTGCAGACGTCCACAACAGTAGTCGGGTGAGGTGGAATGTGGCGGTGGTCGAGGTGGAGGGGGGGGGGGAGGGGGAATAGTAAGTAAGTAAGTGAGGGTGCACGCTACTTCCAGGATTTTAATTCATTGTAGAATTCTCCATCTCCTCTAGAAATTATTATTTGCAATTCGACTAAATTGCACATTAAGCAGTACCAAAACCTACAGGAAGTAATATGGCTCCCTAACTTATACGTTTGTTTCGTTGTCACTTAGTTTGCGGGTAATTATTCCTGTACAGCAACAAATAAGGTGGCAACCTCCTGCACAGCTTAATCCCAACAGTTGTTTATCTTCTATCTGTCCACGGCCTAAGCACTTGGCGGCTTTTTGAGAACACCTGCACATATAACGAACGTAGTAGACCATGAGGAACATGGCCAAGGTATACCGGTAATTAAATTATGAAACACGATATAAACGGGTGTGATTTCATGACGATATAATTAGCATTTCAGATGGCAGCAATAAGTACATGTAGAGTTCAAGTAAATGAAGCAACAAGTATTCATTACATTTCCTTTACAATAATGTATTCATCATCCCCATAAGACTTTAGTTTTGAATATGTTTTACGTTAATATGCTACAGTAATTGCAAAAATTGTTCCTAATATTTTAAGTATGCATATTCGATAGACAAGAACTGTCCCCTTATCGCTCAGGGCAGAGTCCTTTTTTTTTTTTTTTTTTTGTCTGTATCGAGCAGGGGCACTAATAACACTAAGAACAGTTTATTCAAAAATGAGATGTATATTTTAAAACATACGTTGTTGAATTTTAATTGTGCCAGTCAACACTAGAAATAGAAGATATGAAAATAATTTATGTACTTGATCTGATGTGAAACAAGGTATTCCAAATAATATCAAAGGTGAATAATCGATGTTTTAAGTTCGTTTTATATTGATGCTCTTCGAAGAGTGGTTATCATGCGTCTCTGATATCGAAGAGAAGTGTCTAGCTCTCCAGATTTTTCTCTACTTCAGGTTATGCACTAATCAATGTCACTCTAACATTCTTCGTGTATAAACAAAAAAGTCCTCTGTGAATAACTCGTGTCATACTTTGGGTTTACTCATACGAGAATGTAATTCCAGCATATTAACGGAAAGAGGCTGATTCTATAACTAAGTTAGTAAAATAAAAGTGTATAATATAACTGCATTAATTATCTTTAGTTCCACCTATGTGGAATTGAACAGTTGTAATTTATATTTTGCGAGAATCGTTTTGCCTTAATGTATTATACCATCAGGGATTTTTACTAAAATATTTCACAGTCAATTAATTGATATATTGTTGCTAGACACTGAGCATTGATATGTCAAGAATGATCATTTTGTGCTCGAAGCTCTTTCCTTGGCCGAGTCAGCTTTCTAATATGTAATAAGGAAATGTGGTTGAACAAACATTATTTTTTCCTCTTGTCTTACTACACACACATGTTTCTGCACGAAGAAACTCAGAATGCTATGAACTACTACTACGAACTGTACACTCTGATGATGCATCGTTAGGTGACTTGAAACCGGTAGTGGGAAAATAATAAAACTGTATCGTAGTTAGAATGTGGGAGCTGACAATGTTTTGCAATATTTCGGAAGTGTCTCTTTCCTTAACGAGCTTTTTGTAATGTACTTTCAAACGTACCAATCATTTAGCTGAATTTCTCGATATATAGTGTCGATAATCGATTTCTTCTTTTGATGTATTACACCTTTCGTAGTTAAAACCTCTTACTTGATTTCCTGTTTTCCCATTTATTACAATTTTTGACATTATTTTGTTTTTATCATAAAAGCTGATACCTGTAGGTTGTAAGAAGCGCAGATTATTTGTAGTTAATAATAATAATGGCGTGTGACGAGGGCCTCCCATCGGGTAGACCGCTCGCCTAACGCAAGTCTTTCGATTTGATGCCACTTCGGCGACTTGCGCGTCGATGAGGATGAAATGATGATAACTAGGACAACACAACACCCAGTCCCTGAGCGGATAAAATCTCCGACCCACCTGGGAATCGAACCCGGGCCCTTAGGATTGACAGCCTGTCGTGCTGACCACTTTTCTTTTTTTTTTGTTTTTACAAATTAAAATTTCTTCTACAGCCAGGAATTTTTTTTTTTTTTTTTTTTTTTTTGATCGAAGCTGTCAGGGGTACCGAGTGCCGGTAAAGCTGGCGCCCTTTTTTTGTATTCTTTATTATTGACCAAACGGAGAGTACATATACACTCCTGGAAATGGAAAAAAGAACACATTGACACCGGTGTGTCAGACCCACCATACTTGCTCTGGACACTGCGAGAGGGCTGTACAAGCAATGATCAAACGCACGGCACAGCGGACACACCAGGAACCGCGGTGTTGGCCGTCGAATGGCGCTAGCTGCGCAGCATTTGTGCACCGCCGCCGTCAGTGTCAGCCAGTTTGCCGTGGCATACGGAGCTCCATCGCAGTCTTTAACACTGGTAGCATGCCGCGACAGCGTGGACGTGAACCGTATGTGCAGTTGACGGACTTTGAGAGAGGGCGTATAGTGGGCATGCGGGAGGCCGGGTGGACGTACCGCCGAATTGCTCAACACGTGGGGCGTGAGGTCTCCACAGTACATCGATGTTGTCGCCAGTGGTCGGCGGAAGGTGCACGTGCCCGTCGACCTGGGACCGGACCGCAGCGACGCACGGATGCACGCCAAGACCGTAGGATCCTACGCAGTGCCGTAGGGGACCGCACCGCCACTTCCCAGCAAATTAGGGACACTGTTGCTCCTGGGGTATCGGCGAGGACCATTCGCAACCGTCTCCATGAAGCTGGGCTACGGTCCCGCACACCGTTAGGCCGTCTTCCGCTCACGCCCCAACATCGTGCAGCCCGCCTCCAGTGGTGTCGCGACAGGCGTGAATGGAGGGACGAATGGAGACGTGTCGTCTTCAACGATGAGAGTCGCTTCTGCCTTGGTGCCAATGATGGTCGTATGCGTGTTTGGCGCCGTGCAGGTGAACGCCACAATCAGGACTGCATACGACCGAGGCACACAGGGCCAACACCCGGCATCATGGTGTGGGGAGCGATCTCCTACACTGGCCGTACACCACTGGTGATCGTCGAGGGGACACTGAATAGTGCACGGTACATCCAAACCGTCATCGAACCCATCGTTCTACCATTCCTAGACCGGCAAGGGAACTTGCTGTTCCAACAGGACAATGCACGTCCGCATGTATCCCGTGCCACCCAACGTGCTCTAGAAGGTGTAAGTCAACTACCCTGGCCAGCAAGATCTCCGGATCTGTCCCCCATTGAGCATGTTTGGGACTGGATGAAGCGTCGTCTCACGCGGTCTGCACGTCCAGCACGAACGCTGGTCCAACTGAGGCGCCAGGTGGAAATGGCATGGCAAGCCGTTCCACAGGTCTACATCCAGCATCTCTACGATCGTCTCCATGGGAGAATAGCAGCCTGCATTGCTGCGAAAGGTGGATATACACTGTACTAGTGCCGACATTGTGCATGCTCTGTTGCCTGTGTCTATGTGCCTGTGGTTCTGTCAGTGTGATCATGTGATGTATCTGACCCCAGGAATGTGTCAATAAAGTTTCCCCTTCCTGGGACAATGAATTCACGGTGTTCTTATTTCAATTTCCAGGAGTGTATATATACACAAAGCAAAAGTTCTTCAAGGTACCAGTTAAACACATACAAATGAGTGTTAGGTAAACAAATTATTAGAATAACATGAAATACAACAAATTAGAACATATCCTGTTTTCCTTTTTTTTTGTTTTTGTTTTTGTTTAAAAATTTGTATTGAACAAACTAAAAGTACATATATATTCACTATGCAAGAGTTCTTCAAGGTACCATTTAAAAATATACAAATGACTGTTAGTTAAACAAAAAAAATTAAAAAAGAAAACATTAAATACAACAAAATATAACATATTCTGTCTTCTTCCTTTAAAAAAAAAATTGTGTTTGTTTTTGGTCGATGCATGAGAACGTGGATAAGGGTGTTGCATCATGTGACAGGTAGGCATGGTATACCCCAACTTTGAGGGGGGTCAAGGAAGACACTGCGGAGATAACCGGCAAAAGTTTGTCGGTAAGATGGTTTTCGGGTGAGGGTGCTATGCGTGGTCACAACTTTGTACCAGAAGTCAAGGACTGTATGCGGACCACTCCGAAAGAGATATTCTAAAGCCTGTCCTCGAAACCAGATTAGGGTATGGTGCTTAGCAAGAGGGTAGTGAAATGTCTGGGGCAACAACAGGAAATCCGGGGTTACCGTCGTTGGCGGGGCACGGAGGTAAAAGCCCACGATTCGTTGGATGAGGAGCCATACGTTTTGTTTCAGGGGGCACGTAAGACGGTGCTCGTCGGTGTCTTCGAGCTGACAGTCAGGGCAGAGTGGGGAGGTGGCCAGTCCTATGCGATAAAGTCGACTATTAGTCGGGAATTTTCCATAGACTAAAACATACCAGAGTGCAGACACAGACGACGGTAAAAAGGGTGCATGCACACACCCCCAAACCGTGCGCCAGTTAATGTCAGGATGCTGTAGCACCATGGGGTCGCAAGGGTTGGACAGCATAAACAAACGATAATTATCTTTTGTACGGGGAGGACGGGTGACTGGAAGATCGGCCCCAACGTAGCTCAGTTCTATGAAAAAATTGGCGACGTAGTACAATAATGGAGAAATAGGTGCCACATTGATCGGTGGATCGAGAGAAGCTGGTCGGAGGATATCTAAGAGACTGCGTGTTAAAGACGGGATCGGCCCCTGCCAGTGCCGCAACAGAGTGTGGACAAAGAGTGCAGAAGAGCGTGCCCGCACGTTGATGAGTCCGAGGCCACCTTTTGCAGGAGGCAGTGTTAGAGTGTTGTAGCGGACTTTGAAAAGTGCCCCTGCTGACACGAAATATCCAAAGGCTGATTGGATGCGGCGGCCAAGGAGTAACGGCATTGGGAGGATCTGGGCGACGTGTACCAGTTTAGGGGCGACATAGATGTTGACATAGGACACACGTTGGAGTTGGTTTAAGTTACGGTGCACTTGACCGCGAACATGGTGCCGAATCGACTGCAAAAGCCGCCGGTAAGCCAGGGCCACTGTGCGGTGTGTGGAGCTCGTAAATTCGATACCCAAGTAACGAAAGGTGGCACTAACTGGGAGTGGGGTCGGCACCATATCCGGGAGGCCGCGCCCAATGTGCATCATAGTCGATTTACGGACATTAAGAATGCTACCAGAAAGACGTCCATACTGGTGGATCCATTGGATGGCGTCATTGAGTTCCGTGGAGGAGCAGGTGAGAAAGAGGAGATCGTCCGCATAAGCCCTACAGTGAAACGTGTGGTCACGCAAAGTGAGGCCCTGCGGTCTAGAGGTAAGTCCAGTGATGAGGGGCTCAAGTGCAATGGCATATAGTAAAGTAGACATAGGGCATCCTTGACGCACAGAGCGGCGTATAGGAATCGATCCTACAAGCCTCCCATTGACTTGTACCATCGAGACCGCGCGAAGGAGTAACCGGCGAATGGCATCGACAAAAAGCAATGGGAACCCCATATGTGTCGCCAGCATGAGGAGGAATGGATGTCGAACGCGATCAAAGGCACTCGTGAAATCGACGGATACCAGTGCTGCACGAAGGCGACAAACCGACGCCAGTGCAATGAGGTCACGGCATTCTCCTAGGGCTGTTTGTAAGGTGGCCCCACAACCACGTGCAGTCTGCTCAGGTGAAAGGACCGTAGGTAAGACGGTGCGTATGCGCGCTGCTAAGAGGCGTGCATAGATTTTATAGTCTGCATTCAGTAGTGTAAGGGGGCGATATGCAGAGACATGAGACCCTCCCTTCGGTTTAGGCACAGGTAGAAGAATGACAGTGACGAATTCAGGTGGAATTGGGAAGGACGGAGTAAAGAGTTCCTGAATCATTTCCGTCCAGCGAGGAAGCATTAACGTGGTGAACGCCCGGTAAAACTCCACTGGGAGACCATCTGGTCCGGGTGATTTGTTCTTGGCCCCTTTGTTGATCGCATCTACCACCTCTTCTGCGGTGATTGCAGACATCATGGACGTTGACTCCGCTACGGTGACGGTCCGATCAGGGGAAGGACGGAGATCATCAGGAATGGGCGTCGCCATCGGTTCATCATCATAAAATTGGCGATAATGTTCAGCAAAGGCGGACACGACCGCCGCCTGTGTTGTGTGGTGAACACCATCGGAGGTCGTGATGTTGGGGACGAAAAGCCGACATCGACGACTATGGTCGGATGCGGCATGGATTGTGGATGGGGTTTCGTCGTGGAGGAGGTCTTGTCGTCGGGAACGCACCACGACACCATGCAGTCGTGCACGTTGAAGAGAGAGGAGACGAGCTTTAGTACGCTGTCGTTCCCTGTGGGTGTCAGGTGATGGAGGGAGCGCATCGAGCTCACGGAGGACGGCGTAGTGAAAATTTGTGGTGTCTCGATGCCATGCTGCTGCTTCCTTGCCACATTGTATGAAGGCCTTTCTGATCGCAGGTTTGGCACATTTGAGCCACCAATGGAACGTGGATGTATACTGCGGAAGGCGTCTTTCACAAGACGCCCATGTAGTGGCAATACATTGTCGGCAGTGTGGATCATTAAGGAGGGAGGTATTAAGCTTCCAGTAACCTCTGCTGCGCCACACTGACTGAGGTGGCAGAGCCAGGGAGCAAATGACGGCGCAATGGTCCGAAAATGCAAGGGGCCATCGTTCAGCTTGGGCGACTTCATTGCCGAGGTGAGCAGAGACATAAAACCGGTCCAGTCTGCTCGCAGAATGTGCTGTATAATGGGTAAAACCGGGGGTATTGCCATGAATTTTCTCCCAAACGTCCACTAGATGAAAATCTTCGATTAATGTGAGCAGCGCCGGGCATGGCGAATAACCAGGTACTTGGTCCTGCGGATGGAGAACACAGTTGAAATCGCCTCCCATGATAAGGCGATCATAGCGTCCAGAAAACAGGGGCGCCACGTCATGTCCGAAGAAAGTGGACCGCTGCTGACGGTTCGTGGAGCCAGACGGAGCGTAGATATTGATGACGCGCGTGTCGAAGATGGTAACAGCCATGCCTCTTCCACAGGGAAGGATTGTCGTGTCCGTGAGTGGGATTCCTTCGCGTATGTAGAAAGCCACTCCACGCCCTGATTGATCACATGTGGACGTGTATGAGTCGTAGCCGTAGACTGGTGGTAGTGTGGCAACGCGTACTTCCTGAAGAAGGGCGACGTCGACGTCAGAGGCCCGAAGCATGTCACATAGGAGTTGCAGCTTGGGTGCAGTGCCGATCATGTTGATGTTCAGTGTGGCAAACCGGTATGTTTGTTTCAGTGGTGGTGGACGCGCATATACCATCACCAAGGGAAGTAAGAGGAGGGCACCGACAGGAAGTCCCGTCCCATCAGCTGCAATGCCTCGCTTTTGATTTTAACAGGTAGCCTCGTCCGGCGGAGGTAACTCATCCGGAGGAGGGGGCGTACCTTCCTCAATGTCGTCGGCCCATGCTCCTGTGCCGTGGGTCTGTCCAATGTCCATGGGAATTGCGTCGTGGTGAGAGAGATCTGGAGTTGTCGGCGGGGAGACAGGCGTCTCAACCGGCGCACCGATCGTTACATTGTGCGTGACGACCTCCATGGTGGTCCCGTCCTGCGAAACGTCTTGTTCATCGTGAAAGTTGTCCGCCGACCTCTGCGTGGAAATGTCGGCTGCTTGGGTGTCGTCTTCGTCGTCGTGGGTGGCAACGCTCTGAGAGCCCGTGGGTGAGCGGTGACGGCGTTTGCGCCTACGTGGCGAGCGTTGTTTGCGCACGTGTTCCGCAGTGTCGGATGACGGCAAGGAGGAGCGTCGACCTGGTTCGAAGGCGTCGGTGGGTACAATGAAATTGTCAAACAGGTGTTGTGAAGATGTACTGGTCTCCTCAGCGTCCGGTGCGGGAGCCTGTTCGGCAGCAAGGTTGTCAGGTGGGACGTCTGTACCGTCCGTTGGTGACTGGGACGGTGGGACGTGCCGATCGGAAGGACCGGGCGACGGACTGGACGAAACTGTAGACGTGGCAAGAGCCGCTGCGTAAGTGACCGGTAGGGCGGTCATCGTGGGTGTGACGGACGCTTCCGACAACGGGAGCTGCGCGACACGTCGTTGAATGCATTCAGACCGTAGGTGACCTTCTTTCCCGCAACCGGAACAGGTCCGAGGTTGGCCGTCGTACATTATAATGGCACGGCAGCCTCCGATACGTAGATAGGAAGGCACGTGTTTCTGCAACTCGATGCGGACCTGTCTAACACCGTTTAAAACTGGATAGGTCTGAAATTGGACCCATCGTTCGGCAACATGTTCCAGAACGTTGCCATAGGGACGGAGCGCCTCGATGACGACGTCTGCAGGTAGTTCGAACGGCAGTTCGAAGATCCTTATCGTCCGTGTGCCGAGACCTGCGTGATCGACGGTAACGGGTCCGACGTTGCCGTCGGAATGACAGAAGCGCAGTCCACGTTTTGCCTCTTGAAGCACCTTGTCGCACGCCGCATCGTTGATCATTTTGACGTAGACGGTACTGCTAACTATGGACAAGTGGATACCAATTAGATCCGTTAGTGGTATTTTAACTTCATCGCGTATAAATCGTTCTACCTCCAGGGCCTTGGGTCGGGCGAAGTCGGAACAAAAGTTGAAACGTAATGTCTTCTTCCGATAGTTGTGCGCCATGGTGGTCTAGAAGGAAAACGGCACTTAGAGCGGCCGAAGTAAACACAAACACACCGTGCGCGCCTCGCCCGCAGCGCTCTGGCGCGTGACCGCCTCGCAGCACTGCCGGCGGCAGACTGGACCACTCAGCTACCGGGGGCGGACATTTGTCGTTGATATGCTGTATTTGTAGATTATTTTCAATGTTAGCAATAATTATCGGGTAATAACATAGTCAGTATAATTATAGCACATATATTTAAGATTAAAACAGTAACATGATAGTTCAGTCATCGATTCCAAAAGGATTTCGTTTATGTAGAAATTAAAGAAACGCAGGTGATAAACTGCTCCCTTGCCTTCACCGGACTCTGAAAATGGTTATCGCCAATGAACAGGTAGGTAACTGATTTTAACATAAATTGTTTTTGCTCTTTTCATTCCACTCTGTTAGGGATAAGGACGGGCTCTTTTTGTACCTTGTGACTTTTTGCTTGCATCTTAATTGCCATATCAGTGAATGTGGCGCCAAAAGGGAGGAGGTCGAGGGCCGTGTTTATCCCAAATGGGGAATTCTTCTTGTTTTTGTTTTTCCATTATCCCAGACTTACATGGGGTCGCCATGGTTATTATCAGATTAGGCATTGTTAATGTTAGAAGGTCGCCGGACGCTCTTCCTATTGCCACCTCTTTACAACAACACCCACCCCCACTCCAACCCCGGGATGGAAGTTGTGCACCATAACTGGCTGCGTGTAGCGTTATCCACGTGAAAGTTGAAACGCTTCAGGCTGTAGCCAGCCTCGCATTTCGTTCTCCATTTTTCCTCAGGACACTTAATCCATCGACAGGGTAGGTCTGATTAATTAATAAATTCCGATATACATACAAAAGAGCGGTATTATTTGCAAGAACAGGGGATGACTTTAAAGTATCTCTTAATTCTAAAGCGCACTTTCTAATAGTTAGACGAAAGTAAAAACATGGCCCTTACAATTTCTACTCGCATTGGCTGGCTTCCAGTAGACGAGGAAGGGAGGGGGGAGGGGGAGGGGGAGGCGGTAGCACCGTCCACCTGAGTCTTCTGATCGGCGCGACCCACTGTTTCGCATTCACCGCGTCAGAGGGTGGTGTGCGCCTTTGACAGGATTAGCCACGCTCGGGAAAGAATGCATCTGCGTGTTGAATTCAGCGGACTCGCACAGTCCTCGCCAACTGGCGAATGTGAGCACAGAGGTTTCTCCGAACGACGGATCACCCAAGCATATGTCATGTCCTTTGCAATAACATCGCAACATTATGCAGTAGCCGAGGGGTGGACGCCGTTTGATCGGTCGAATCTCGAATCTATGGGAACGGCGATGTGCTAGACCAGGAATCAGGAGTTCGGATAGGAAAGGAAAAAAAGTGAATGTTCAGTGTTGTGCGTCCCCTAACAGTGTTGCGGACAGCCACCATACTGTCACTCGTGTTTTTCATCTCGTGCAAACAGAAACCAGACTGTCGCCGTGTGTTTTTTTAAATTATGCTTGTCTACTTACTATGTGTCTTCATCCGCATCGTCAACGCCGTGCTTTTATATTTTAAATTCCACAACTTTCCGCCATTTTACAGTTTTTCACAGTGTCACCGTTTTATATTCTCATCATGTTTTTTAACTTTTCTCTGGGCTGTAGAGCGGCCTATTACTCTCGGGGGCGGAGGGTCGAAATGCAATAAAGAAAAAATAAATCGGATGGGTCGGCGTTTGGAATTTTCCAACAGAATTGGCGCCGAGTCTTCCAGAATGAATTTTTTAGGAGGTTTGGAATTCGAAAAATTAAGTACACTGCAGGAGACTGCCCAAAATGGCAGTTTTGGTGGCTTCACTCTGAGGAACAGGAGAGAAAAGTATCAGGACACTTCGTAGTGGAGAGGTGCGGAGGACACTTCGTCGTTGAGAGACACAGAGAACAAATTTCTTCACCGTGAGAGGGGCAGTATATTCACGGGCAGACAGGCCGTGCCATGACAGGGTCAGTCCCCGCCTGCGACCTCACCGTGCCTCGTCTCCCGTCTGTGGTGTACTGTAAGTGTGCGTGTGTGTGTGTGAATTCCTAAGGTACCAAACTGCTGAGGTCGTCGGTCTGTACTGCATGTGTCGCAGCAACGGCGTACGACGTTCGTATAGGATGGTACACATGTTGCTTCAGATTGGTCAGTCACTGTTACGTGACCTTCAGGCCATGATTTTAATCTTTGCCGTTCTATTTCTCTTTAATCACAAACTGAATGGTGCAATCATCACGAACACTTCAATTTCGCGATTATCAGTCGCTTAACACGATTGCTTGTTCGTCCGGTGTATTTTATGAAAACTTTTCCAGTCCTATCCGTTTGTAGATCCACAATTATCGCACGTTCATATGTGTTTATCATGAGTATTTGGTCCTTGTTTGTTCTGAGTAATGATACAAGTCATAACAATAAATGTACGTGATTTGCAACCGTTTTTCATTACAGTAGCTGATAGTCCTTGTCACTACTTAGTAATGATCGGGGCACACAATTACAGTTCACATGTTAGGGCCAATCCTTTCCTTCCATTTCCGAGTGCACTCTTCCTGTACATACATCTAGACTGTAGTGGGTAACTTGCACTGTGACAGGGAGTACTTAGTGCATGTCAGTGACAAAACGGATTGACCAGAGCCTTAGCCCAGCGGCGCCATACAAATTATGAGAAACGTGTAACTAAGGCTGGAAATAGTTACCAGCCCGGTATTTACCTAGTCACATGTGGGAAACCGCCTAAAAACCAAATCCATGCTAGATGACACACCAGCCCTCATCGTTGATCTGCTTGGCAGATTCGATCTGGGGCCAGTGCGTCTGCTCGAATCGTGGATGTTGCATACTAACACACACTGATGTGCCAACGGGTTCCTAAATGAGAAATTATGTGACAGAAATCCGGAGAACAGCTTTTCCCTGCCGCTGGTGTGTGTTAACCCATTAGCGCCCATTGTCCTTGGCTGAGGACAGCCCATTTTTCCGTCATTATTACAATGTATCCAACTCCAAAGCAACAATGGGCTTTTGTTGTTGTAATGTAAGCTTTCTGCCAACAAAGGGTATCATTCTTATCCTTCTGCTACAGTTATTCATCTGAAGACTGTGATCAGAAGTGGAGAGTTTTTGCAGAGCCTACTGGTTATTTCTATTTTTATTTTTGTTGGTGCATCTAAGGTAAGGATCACTGTCATTTTCTGGCTGCTGCACTATTTAATACTGTGGTATTGTTTGGCACTATGAAACCAAAAATATTTTATTACATTTTGTGTCCCAGCGCATGAAACTTGCTGTCCTCGTTTGAGGGCATTGGGAGTTTCTGTGGTAAACGGTATGTTTTCGATCTTTTCAGGTTTCTTTGCCGTGGCTCACCATGCTTTTAGAACTGGTGAAGAGGCAGTAAAATACTTACTTTCTGAAGGAATAGAAGCAGAGAAAGTATTTCTACCTCCGGATGTAGATGAGCAAACCAATCAGGAAAATATTGAAGATGAGTTGTTGGGAAATGTAAGCAATATTGGAGGTATTACTGAAATTGTACATGAGAGAGACAAAGAAGACATTCCCCATGTTTCTTGTATAAGAGCCCGTAAAGAGGAAGTTGAATGGTGCGATGAAGTTGCAAAATACTAATTTCATGACTTAGGGAAGAAAGCTTCTTTTCTGTTGGATGAACTGAAAGAAAAGTTTTACTGTGTCACTCTCATTCAGGTTTTTGAGAATTCTTTTCAGAAGAAGTTGTAAGCATGATTGTAGAGGGAACTGAAAAATATGCCAGGGAGTGTAAAAATAAAATAAATTTTTCAGTTTTACATGATGAAATTCGTCTCTTTGTTGTGTTCTTGATCTTTCCTGGCTATCATAAATTGTCCAGTGAAAGATTATTGGTCTGAGGACGATAATCTCTGTGTTCAAAAAGTAAAAGATGCAATGAGTCGTAATAGGTATCTTGAACTGAAATCTTTAGTAGATTTCAGTGATGATAAAAAGGTACCAATGAAAACAAGAGTGACAAATCTTTCAAAATAAAACCTTTATCAGAGGCGCTGATAAAAAATTATCAAAAGTGGGAAGTCTTTCAGGAAACGCAGGCAGTTAACGTAATCACTGTGAGATACTATGGATATCACACTATAAGGCAATTTACCAGACTGAAGCCCATACACTTTGGATATAAACTTTGGACGTTACTGACGTACCGATGGCTACTGCTATTATTTCTTACTGTACTGCGCAAAGGACCAGAATGACGACAATGCGAATTTACCACTGGGTTTCAAAGAAGTTTTAAAAATGTTGTCGGTTATTGAGGAGCTGAACAGTTACAAATTATTTTATGACAATTACCTTACTAGGCATAACCTGCTCGTCCAACTGAGGGAACTGGGATTCCGTGCAAGTGGAACTGTAAGAGAAATCAGAACAAGGAAGTGCCCCCTATCACCAGATAGTGTTATGAAAAAGAAAGAATGAGGATATTTTGAGTTCAGATTTGACAGAGAGAAGGACGTTTTGACCATAAAAGGAATGACAACAAGTTTGTTACACTATCCACCAATTTCAAACTGTGCTTCCTGCTGTCGAAGTCCGAAGTTGGAACTCATCCCAGAAAAAAGGGGCTAGTGTTCCGCAACAACACGCATTGAATATATACCAAATTTCATGGGAGGCGTCGATCTTCACGACTAGTTAGCGGAGAAACATGCCATTGCAGTCGAGCTAAAGAGTGGTATTCGTGCCTTGTTACGAAGATGGTAAGTATCACTGTTGTGAATGCATACTTGGCCTTTAAGAGATGCAATGAAGGAACTTCTCTTTCAGTGAACGACTTCAGAAGACAGACTGCGAGAACATACCTGAAGAAAGGTCTTGAAATGAGATCAGCTAAGGGAAAACCAACAAAACTCATCTCACCTCCCAGGAGTAAGGTACCAGATATACGGTATGACCAGAAGCTCCACGTCATATAGAAGCATGAAAAGTAAAAGAGAGTAAGGTACCAGATATACGGTATGACCAGAAGCTGCAGGTCATATAGAAGCATGAAAAGTAAAAGAGAGTAAGGTACCAGATATACGGTATGACCAGAAGCTGCAGGTCATATAGAAGCATGAAAAGTAAAGACGATGCCAGTATGAGAACTGCAAAGAAAAGCCAAGGACATATTGTGGGAAGTGTAGCGTTACCCTCTGTATGGAGTGCTTTCCCAAATATCATAACGGTATTTCAGTTTTGGAGAATTTTTAGGTTAAAATTTCTGTAGATGTTACTTATTGTAAAATGAATAATAGTTTTGAAATGTCATTTTGAATTTATTATGGCCCATTTCTTTATCTCTTGTCATTTTTTCCTAGTAAGCAGTGTAACGACAAAACAGCTGCCCAGTGCTCAGCGTCCTCGAATGAGGACGGCTGAAAATATCACATTTAAGCAACAAATGAACAAAATTTCTTCATATTTTTATGAGTTGGGTTGTCAGGATACGGTTTTCCAAAAATACAGAGTATGTGTTAACTAAAAATAAATTGGGCACTACGAGGTGAATATACTCCGCGGATGTAGGGACAGAAAATACAGCTTCCTGAATTTGTACTTGTTATTTCATCGAATTGTTTTACATCTTACTTATACAGTCATATCTCGCTGTAGCACATAATTTGTTTAACTTTAAAGCCAACAAAAATTAGAAACAAACGTCATGAGAGTTCATGTGATCTAACTAAGCACAGAATATCGCAGGCCAGAGTTATAAATTTCTCATTTGGATAAAGACCAGATAATTCTTCTTTTTCGACTACAACAGTAAAATCGTCGAAAGCCAAATACTAGCCGGCCGCGGTGGTCTAGCGGTTCTAGGCGCTCAGTCCGGAATCGCGGGACTGCTACGGTCGCAGGTTCGAATCCTGCCTCGGGCATGGATGTGTGTGATGTCCTTAGGTTAGTTAGGTTTAAGTAGTTCTAAGTTCTAGGGGACTGATGACCACAGATGTTGAGTCCCATAGTACTCAGAGCCATTTGAACCATTTTTGAACCAAATACTAAACAAAATCTTTCTAGAAATTTCTAAAGATTAGCCTTTTGAACACAGCATCTATTAGAGCGCACCTGTTTTAATGGGAAGTCACAAATTAGTGAAAGTCACAAATTAGCTACATTTAAAGTGACTGAATCTGATGAGGTAGAAAATTAAGGAAACGCTCTTACTGTCACGGTGAAATAGGTTTAGACTAATCGGCAGTGTAGTGAGTGAATAGCCTCACTCAATACCTCAGCAATAACTGCGGTCTCCATCTGTATACCGAAGGATACAACAAACTTTTCTGCAGATGAATACCCAGCCATGAAAGCTCGGAGACTGCATTTTCGACAAGCGGAGTAGGACAGTTATTCCACAACCTGGCTGCGAACTAAGATAGGCATTAAGGTGGGCAGCGAAGAACACTTAGAAGCCGCGACCATAATAGCCAACTTAGAGCTTAACAGTGCCAAGAGATGAACACCAGCGACCGTCCTCTCCTCTCCTCGCCACGCACAACACACAATGTCGAAAGAATATGAGTTTCCCCTCTGGTACACGCCGGCCCACTCGAAAGATGTGATAAGTAGGGCTGTGTTTGAACACGAGTTGAAGTAATCGAACAGTTTGCGTCACAGTTCGGGTAATCTCGGGTTGTGTTCGATTTATCGATTAGCCTGCAACCTGGTGACTATTGCTGGTACTACATACCCAACCAGTTTTATGGTTTTTAAGTGCACTATGGATTTTAATGATAAATAACTTTGAAACACAGTCCAAACTAACTTATAGGGTGCAAATCAGATGTAACAAAGGTAACTAATAAATAAATAGCGATCATGATTCTAGCCAATACTCGAGCTTTCGCTCATCCCGCGGTCTAGTAACGCCTGATTGACCATCTCCAAGGCTGGTCTTGTAGTAATTTATTCTCGCGAAAGCAATTACAATTAGTTTACTACGATATATTTCATTTATTAGGTATTTAATTCGTGATCAATTTTTCTCATTGTTCAATTAAATGTTGCCGTCTTATTTTCAAACTGATTTCTAAGATTTTTACATTCTATTATAATGCTGTTTATACGCAGACTAAAAAGCTATTTTGCGACTCATTTGTTTAATCATTAGTCTCTCATAAACAAATAAAGTCCTATACTAATTTCAGTTAAGTTATTTTTTCGGAATTACATTTTCGTCTTTGCCTGTTACCTTTACTTAAGCCAGCATAAACGTTTATACACTGAAGCGCCAAAGAAACTGGTATAGGCATGCGTATCCACATACAGAGAGATGTAAACAGCCAGTATACGGCGCTGCGGTCGGCAACCCCTATGCATAAGACAACAAGTGTCTGCCGCAGTTGTTTGGTCGGTTACCGCTGCTACAATGGCAGGTTATCAAGATTTAAGTGAGTTTGAACATGGTGGTATAGTCGGCTCACGATCGATGGGTGACAGCATCTCCGAGGTAGAGATGATATGCGAATTTTCTCTTAAGACCATTTCACGAGTCTACCGTGAGTATCAGCAATACGGTAAATCATCAAATCTTCGACATCGCTGCGGCAGGAAAAATATCCTGCAAGAAAGGGACCCACGACGAGTGAAGCGAATCGTTCAATGTGACAGAAGTGCAACTCTTCCGCAAACTGCTGCTGATTTCAATGCTCGGCCATCAACAAGTGTGAGAATGCGAACCATTCAACGAAACATAATCGATATGGCTTTCGGAGCCAAGTACCCACTCGTGTACCCTTGATGGCTGCACGACACAAAGCTTCAGTCCTTGCTTGGGCCCGTCAACATTGTCATTGGTCTGGAAACATGTTGCCTCCTCGGCGAGTCTCGTTTCACATTGTATCGAGCGGATGGACGTGTTCGGGTATGGAGACAATCTCATGAATCCATGGACCCTGCATGTTAAGCTGATGGAGGCTCTGTAATGGTGCGGGACATGTGCATTTGGAGTGATATGGGACTCCGGCACGTCTAGATACGACTCTGACAGGTGATACGTACGTAAGCATCATGTCTGATCAGCTACATCCATTCATGTCCATTGTGCATTCCCACAGAGACAGACTTGGGCAATTGCGACGCCCCACAGTCCAGAATTGCTACAGAGTGGTTCCAGGAACAGTCTTCTCAATTTAAACACTTACGCTGGTCACCAAACTCCCCAGACATGAACATTATTGAGCTCATCTGGGATTCCTTGCAACGTCCTGTTCACGTACCGGTACTCTTAGGGATTTATGGACAGCCCTGCAGGATTCATGGTGTCATTTCCCTCCAGCATTACTTCAGACATTAGTCGAGTCCATCCCACGTCATGTTGCGGCACTTTTGCGTGCTCGTGAGGACCTTACGTGATATTAGGCAGGTGTACCAGTTTCTTTGGCTCTTCAGTGTATACGCATACATATTGGTACTCTATGAGAACTTCTACTGCACGTTTATTCAACAGGAGTTTCTGCAGTGCTACGATTTACTGTTACTTCCTTCTGAGTTTCACGAAATCGGCAAATTTTAAGCAGAGCAAAAGCATGTTATTGTGGCTGGTTCGTAATTTCTCGCGTATCGGTTGCACTCCGGCCGCGCAAGTCAAATGTCACTTGATTATTCGGAAAGGCTCAATACTGTATCGAACGCTGCGGCGTATCGGGAAATCTCGAGCCCGTTCGAATGCGGGAACCTTTTTCCCATCCCTAATGATAAGGCAGTGAATGAAGATGATGATGACGATGTTCGGTTTGTGGAGCACTCAATTGCGCGCTCATCAGCGCCCGTACAATGTCACAATTTTTTCTTTTCACAGTCCAATTTTTTACATAGTCCATTCGAGTCACAGTCACAAATGATGATGATGATGAAGAAATGATGAAAACAACACAAACACCCAGTCCCCAGGCAGAAAGAATCTCCAATCAAGTAGGGAATCGAACCCTGGACCCCGCGATCCAGAGGTAGCAATGATAGCCACTAGACCATGAGTTGCGGACGGCAGTGAATGAGACAGGTGGGCAGATTACTCTATGTCTGCGGTCTACACCTAATCTTCTGACATAGGTGTGCTGATCCCACGCCCCTTCATGTCATATCAATAACGCCGTTGGTAGAGGACGACACGTTGGTCGGCCGAGACTGATGGACCCCCAAGACTGTGGGCGGAGTTCGCGTTTACATCTAGAGATTGACTTACAGGAAGAGTTTCATGCAAACAGTAACAGCTTGAAAATACTCCATTCGAAGCTAGAACGTCAATTTGGAAAGTACAGACTGTAAACAATCCATTTTCACCCCAACCATCTGAATATCGCTCACTTGTTCACCAAAGAAAGGTGACTACGTGGCGCGCTCTCAGTCATCTAAGTTCTTGACCAGGAAAATGCAGATTATTATCACTACTTTTTATTCCCTACGCCTAAGGGTAGACCGGGCTGATTGAGAAGTAACCCATTCTACAGTCAAAGAGTTTTCATACAAATACCTCGAGAGTTGATTGTGGTTCTGGTGGACTCCCTTTTGGGAACGTTTGTGAGATGGTTACCAGTTCAGAAATTTGCCTTACAACCAAATGAAACCCCTGGAGAACCTTGATCACAACTTGGGTACTGATATTATTTATAATATAATTGTGGGACGATATGTCACACAGAAAGAATATCAAGTTGTATTGTTCATTTGTGTACAGGGTAAAGTGGTTTTTTAAGTCCACCTGACAGAAAACGCCGAAATATAATCTCCAAAAATTGAGATATCCAGGGTCAGTATCAAATGCGAGTGTAAAGAAGTGTAGAGCACGGACCATCTGCTCCGCTGCCAGTTTTGCCACATATTCTGTACCGGAATACATTGATCTACTGTAGGCAGCCTCAGACGTTCTTGAGTTTCCCAGTTTTTAACCATTCATGGTGGAATCCATGCACATGTATCTGGATATGTTTACTTTCAGGTTACTTGCTTTGTATGTTCTGTAATTTATTTTTCTGAATTAATGCTTCTTACATGAATAAAAGAAGTACACTAGCAGTAGGGCAACAAGGATGCCACCCCACTCGGTATTGTTGCCAAATTTATTCAAGATAGTGGACCTAAGATGGCAGCCATAGCTGTGGCAACATCGCAATGGCATCATGCTGGGAAGTTAAAATTTGGCAGGAAAATAGGTCAGTTGGACTACCTCCACTAACCTAACTCCAGCTCCCCACTCCCCACCCTCCACTCCCTTCGCCTCCCCATCTGGAAATTGACAGGAAAAGGACTCAGTCTGTGCTAGGCTGCCAGATAAGATGGATGTAATTCTTTATTTTGTATACACTGTTTATTTAAACAATTTGAGTTGTCATAGGTAGTAGCTGCATTCAATGTCCAGAGTCCAACTGACGTAGTTCACAACACCACCACCAGAGGGCGCAGTTGGCTCTCTTCCCTCCCCTCCTGTGAGGTAATCCAAGATAACTGTCTGGGAAAAAATGGCGAGAAAAGGACTCTGTCTAACAGCTGGACTGTGAGAATGTACATAATTGTTTACTTTGTGTATTATGTGTTCAATGGATGAGAATCTGTGATGGAGAAGAAGTTTAATGGGTATATTAGCTGCAATCATGTAGCTGTGAACTATGTCCATAGCCACCTGCACGATGTTTTGAAAGCAATGATATCTGGTGAATGTATGGAGAAGACGAATACACTTCAACAAATAATGACGATGCAGCAGGTTGGGGCTAAGTGACACTTTCCAACTCCTGCTGATGAATGTGTGTTTAGTAACTGTAGAAGATTTGATAAAAGTGATGATGTCACAGGAAGTAAATGTACCACTGCACAAAAAGAAATAGAGCTTTGCAGATAACACAAGAATTTTTAAACAATTTGCGATGCAATTGCACGTTTATTCTGAGTTATACCACCATCGCACTTGAATACGAACTCTAAAGAAAGATGGCGACACACTTGTGAAACCATCCCTGAGACACTTAACATGCTTTTGTGGGAAATACCGTTGTCTTTGAAATCGAGCTACTTCAGAAGTTACTAAATTCAACTCAATATGTCTCTAAAAACACTTCAAAAGGATTACTGCACTGAAGTTTGCTTCAGTTTTGTGATGTATACCGCCATACTACCACACATAAACACAGACTCTAAAAACATCGCAGCACATTTGTGTATGACCCCAGTACACATCTGGAATATTTGTGTGGATAAACAAATTACGTAAAATGCTGAACGCGTCAATACATTTTCAAGGGTTGATTAAGCAATTTGTTTCAAATGCATTCTACACAAAAAACACTGCACTATCTTCCAAGATGCACGTGGAACCTATATGCATTACGGCAAAATACACTTGAAAAAATACATCGCAGGGGAATATTGTTTATAAATTGAAACTAAATGAGCGAAAATACAGGACGTCAAAACTCTGAAGACGATCCCACATCACGTGAAAAAAAATGATTAAATGCGAGGGTTGGATCTTGAATAGTGGCAACTATTTAGCCGCCCGGAGTGGCCGAGCGGTTCTAGGCGCTACAGTCTGGAACCGTGAGACCGCTACGGTCGCAGGTTCGAATCCTGCTTCGGGCATGGATGTATGTGATGTTCTTAGGTTAGTTAGGTTTAAGTAGTTCTAAGTCCTAGGGGACTGATGACCTCAGAAGTTAAGTCCCATAGTGCTCAGAGACATTTGAACCATTTTTTTGGCAACTAATTATTCACAACCGGTACAAAAGAGTTACATGTTTGCACCTGTTACTGTCCTTCAGAGTAGTGACCAGGGTTGTATAGAACCCGTTGACAACGATGTGGAAGGCGTAGTATATCGTTATCAGAAAAATGTTTCAAATGGCTCTGAGCACTATGGGACTTAACATCTGATGTCATCAGTCCCCTAGAACTTAGAACTACTTAAACCTAACTAACCTAAGCACATCACACACATCCATGCCCGAGGCAGGATTCGAACCTGCGACCGTAGCGGTCTCGCGGTTCCAAACTGACGCGCCTAGAACCGATTGGCCACACCGGCCGGCTATCGTTAGCAGAGACCGTTCTGTTGATGGTGCGCATGGAGCGGTCTACTGCCCGTCGAATCTCTGGGACAGTTCTTAAGCGAATGCCACGAAGTGGTTCCTTCATCTTCGGAATGAAATCATCCTTCATCTTCGGAATGAAATCAAAGTCACAAGGATTTAAGTCCAGGGAGTATGGTGGATGGTACAGTAAGTCCTAATAGGACCTGTTTACGAAAATAGCCCAGAATAATACCGACTGCATTCTCCCCGATGGTCCTAACAGTGTATCCCATCCATCACGTGGTTCCCTTGAAAGGTCTCTGTTGGATTCCTTTCATGTTTAATTTCTTAAATCTGTTGTCATTTATGGAGTAAATTCCTCTTCTAAATTTACTGTGGCGTTTCTGACTATCTGGGAGGAGACTGAGTAGTGGAACGTGTTACTTTTACACGTAAACAAGAACGATCTGTCACACTACTACACTTTAAAACACAGTTTATATGTAATTCATGTCACACAGTCTCATACGGAACCTACATCCGCTTTCTGTTATATACTGTATATGATAAGATACTGTCATCCCCCTTCCCTTCTGTGTGAGAGGATGAATGATCAAATGTGTTTGTAGTTGCATGCTTGAGGGTAGCAGACAAGGCTGTCTGCTAGAGAACAGTAGGACCAACGTCGGAACAGGTAGCTACGCTTCCTAAAAGCAAAGAGGTTTCTATCCTTAGATTGGTTCTGTCCGTCCGTTGTCATGTTGGTATAGGAAGCTGCCCCTCTGGCCACTTCCGTTTGTCTTTGTGAGCCACCCTCAGGAAACACGCTCGGCAGTAGGCAGTTGCAGTCTGGCGGTGGCGAGCGTCTGAAGTGGTAAGATCTCCGGCTAAGCGCGTGTCTGCTAAGTCCATAGGACAATGGATTTGTTAAGTTCAGCCTAACTGAAAATTTAATCATCTTTATCTCGGGTTTAGCTCTAAAATATCTAAGGTTATCTTAAATTGCAGCGTAGTGTAATTCTCGTGTGAAGTTCAGATTATTTTGGGGTAGTTGCTTTGTCATTACTTTGCGAGTAAAGTGGAACCACGTGTTGATCAGTAACTCTAACTAAGTTCATCAATCTTAAATGCGAATGCTTGTGTGATTATAACGTCTCGTCTTGACTATATTTTCAATATAGCAACTTTTCTTTATGTTCAGTCCACGTGGGGTGTACTTTGCGAGACCACTACCACGTGCTTATATAACTGTTTGACCCATCAGGTTAATAGTAAGACGTTAGTAACCAGTTCAAGGTTTTGCTTTTGTCAATTGCTTTTCAATCTAATGTATTTTAACTATCAAAATTATTGTGGAGTTGTACGCTTTGTGTAAACCAAGTTGACCACGTGGAGCATGTGGTGTAATCATCAAAGTAGCCCTCAGCTATTCTTTTTGCGAAGACTTCACAAAGAGTTAATATGAATTTAGTATACCAGTGTGTGGTAATTACATGACGGACAGGATTGTGGTATGAACGTAATTTCTTTGGGTAAAAACTGAATCTGTTGGTTGTGGTTAATTTCTTCTTGCTTATGTTTCAATGTTCTTCGTGAGTTATTTTATGAATGCAGTGTCGTATGCAGTCTCCCAATCTTGGCTCCATATTTTATGTGTTCCGTAAGATTACAATCTCACATTTTTCAATCGTAAATAAGGCACCAGCTGAGTTATAACTCACGTATAATATGCTGAGATTTCAATGAACAATCTTAAAATAAATTTCCAAACATAAACTGATTTCTTTCTTTTTATTTAAATTCTCTTTTTATATATATATATTACCGGTTTTGTATGACTATTAAAAGATTATCATTAATGTTAGTCTGCTTGGTAAACCTAGACTAAATATGTGATGAAACAGTTGCCCAGTAATCCACGGTTAACGTCCCCAGACAGATCACGGCTTTTAACCCACTTTCATTGTCAATTAGCACCGATATCAGCATACCAAATTAAAGTTACAACATTACACAGCAGCTAAGAAAATTAGTGTTACAACGTTACACCCTATCTGGAAACCGTAATATGCTGCTTTCGACATATGTCTCAGAAAAGATAAACATTCTCGCCACTGAAGGCCTTCATCACATCTGTGAATGCTTGCAAAAACACTATTAATCATAAAAGCATTCTTGTTGTTTCTAAAGAGGGCACTGGCTAAGCACAGATGGGAAAATCAGAACAATTACACAAACAGAAATCGAAGTTCAAATGGTTCAAATGGCTCTGAGCACTATGGGACTCAACTGCTGTGGTCATTAGTCCCCTAGAACTTAGAACTACTTAAACCTAACTAACCTAAGGACATCACACACATCCATGCCCGAGGCAGGACTCGAACCTGCGACCGTAGCGGTCGTGCGGTTCCAGACTGTAGCGCCTTTAACCGCTCGGCCACTCCGGCCGGCTGAAATCGAAGTGCTGTCCTGCAGAAGAGAAAAATGGGTGGAATTTTCAGTGTTCTACAGCTACTCGTCTGGAGACGTCCAAATGCCATTTTGGCAGATGAGGGACAGCATCCCACCAGAGATGGATGGTCTGCTTCAACTTGATTTGAGAACTTGAACGAAGAAGACATCACGTTACTCTCAGATCTTTCTGTAGATACATTGTCCCCATCTTGTTCAAACTAGTCTGTAGAGGCTCCTATGTCCCAGCACAAAGGATGTGTTCTAAAGGAATGGAGCATTCTAGTTGGCTCTTACTGAATATACCCACCAAATTACTGATACTACCGGTGTGGGAGCACTGACCGACTTTTATTTCTGCAGATGAGACTTTCAGCAGCACTACTATTTTCTAAAGATTGCCATATTACATCGACAGTTAAACCATGCAAAAGTGGCCTACAGATCGTCAAATATGTAAAGACACTTCCTCAGTTACACTGCTCTATCACTGACGACAGGAGCGTGAATATTTCAGTGTGAACCGATCTCCAACCTGGCTACATATCATCACATACTGTATCGATGTAGTACACACACACACACACACACACACACACACACAGACACACGCACACACACACACACACACACACATATATATATTATATATACACTCCTGGAAATTGAAATAAGAACACCGTGAATTCATTGTCCCAGGAAGGGGAAACTTTATTGACACATTCCTGGGGTCAGATACATCACATGATCACACTGACAGACCACAGGCACATAGACACAGGCAACAGAGCATGCACAATGTCGGCACTAGTACAGTGTATATCCACCTTTCGCAGCAATGCAGGCTGCTATTCTCCCATGGAGACGATCGTAGAGATGCTGGGTGTAGTCCTGTGGAACGGCTTGCCATGCCATTTCCACCTGGCGCCTCAGTTGGACCAGCGTTCGTGCTGGACGTGCAGACCGCGTGAGACGACGCTTCATCCAGTCCCAAACATGCTCAATGGGGGACAGATCCGGAGATCTTGCTGGCCAGGGTAGTTGACTTACACCTTCTAGAGCACGTAGGGTGGCACGGGATACATGCGGACGTGCATTGTCCTGTTGGAACAGCAAGTTCCCTTGCCGGTCTAGGAATGGTAGAACGATGGGTTCGATGACGGTTTGGATGTACCGTGCACTATTCAGTGTCCCCTCGACGATCACCAGTGGTGTACGGCCAGTGTAGGAGATCGCTCCCCACACCATGATGCCGGGTGTTGGCCCTGTGTGCCTCGGTCGTATGCAGTCCTGATTGTGGCGCTCACCTGCACGGCGCCAAACACGCATACGACCATCATTGGCACCAAGGCAGAAGCGACTCTCATCGCTGAAGACGACACGTCTCCATTCGTCCCTCCATTCACGCCTGTCGCGACACCACTGGAGGCGGGCTGCACGATGTTGGGGCGTGAGCGGAAGACGGCCTAACGGTGTGCGGGACCGTAGCCCAGCTTCATGGAGACGGCTGCGAATGGTCCTCGCCGATACCCCAGGAGCAACAGTGTCCCTAATTTGCTGGGAAGTGGCGGTGCGGTCCCCTACGGCACTGCGTAGGATCCTACGGTCTTGGCGTGCATCCGTGCGTCGCTGCGGTCCGGTCCCAGGTCGACGGGCACGTGCACCTTCCGCCGACCACTGGCGACAACATCGATGTACTGTGGAGACCTCACGCCCCACGTGTTGAGCAATTCGGCGGTACGTCCACCCGGCCTCCCGCATGCCCACTATACGCTCTCGCTCAAAGTCCGTCAACTGCACATACGGTTCACGTCCACGCTGTCGCGGCATGCTACCAGTGTTAAAGACTGCGATGGAGCTCCGTATGCCACGGCAAACTGGCTGACACTGACGGCGGCGGTGCACAAATGCTGCGCAGCTAGCGCCATTCGACGGCCAACACCGCGGTTCCTGGTGTGTCCGCTGTGCCGTGCGTTTGATCATTGCTTGTACAGCCCTCTCGCAGTGTCCGGAGCAAGTATGGTGGGTCTGACACACCGGTGTCAATGTGTTCTTTTTTCCATTTCCAGGAGTGTATATATACCACGAAGACAGACAGTGTTAGCACATGGACTATATATAGTCCTCACAGTACTAGATATTTCCCAATAGGTCGGTAGGTCATCCATCACAGCCAACGGCCACAAATCATCTGCCCCCCCCCCCCCCCACACACACACACAAGCCCAGCGACTGACCAGAGCACCCTCAGAAGACCGATGTCACCTTCCGAACTACTGTACAAAGGCTGCGTCGGTTCCCCTCTGCACAGAAGGGTTACTGTTTCTTGTCCCGACCTTCTTGCTTGCTTGATTTCTACACCCATTCCCAGACTCTGGGATTACAATAACATCTATAATTTCACATGTTTTACCAGAATATCATACGATTTACGCGATGCTTCTCGATATCAAGCATATAGCAATCTCGCTTGCGTAGCAGTATCGCTTGCACAGTATAACTCCGAAGAAATAGACTGGAAATTATTTATCTATAAACCCGAAACTTTAGGGAGGTAGAGTGTGCTGTAAACCATAGAGTAACTAGGAACTTATCTCGTCTGCGAAGACCTTTACGTCAAAACTCGAATAAAAATAGACGAAACTGGTATCTCCAATCGCGAATACTGATGTGGTGATATAACAGGTTCCAAAACATTCCTTATGATTTACAAAGTCAACTAAGGTGCTTCTCGTGTCTAGAGAGCCAGCAAACGTGTCTTCCACCCGTCTTTCACATGCTAGACGCACGCAACACACACCACAATCGATGTACTCTCTACCAAATAAAGACAGGGAATGTGCAGAAACAGTCAGCTGGGCAATTTACATGGGAGGGAATAATGGTCCAAGGCAAATACATGTCCTTATTGAATCTTCTCAGATTTCCACGGAGAAGGCTGTCCTACACAAACTGAGTATTAGTTCGCTATTCAGCTGTCTAGAGGGCGACACAGTTAGGTCAGCTACATTCCTCTACCCCAACCGGCTTTTCCATCTGGACGGCTCCTGCCATTAGCGGGTCAACATTATATCATTCAACAGAGAAAAATTACCAACTATAAAAACTCCACTAACTTCATCCGATGGAAAACTTGATAACATTTTTACCGCCTCCCTCTCTCTCTCTCTCTTCCAATACATCGAAAGCAATACCTTCTGTGTGCTGGCATTAAGCACATGCGGTAATCCTATTAAATATACATGTATTGATCAATCGGGGCAGGTGGCCAGTAATCGAAGTCACTTGCACAGACCAGTACAAAGTATTGGGACGCCGATCCACAATAAGCAACATCCAGGATAATGTTTGAAGGTGGATCCACCATGCACAATCTCCAGAGCAATGTTCAGAGGCGGATCCATCACACGTCGAATCTGTGGTATGTCTCTAAGGTGGACCAACTACGTGTTACTTCCGAAGATGTGTTCTGTGTTCGAAGTTGGGTACAGCAGCGGGAAGATCTGGTCATGGGGACCATCCACTACACATGCACAGACACAGTCATACAGAAAACAGAGCAAGTGCACTGTAAATGTAGAATGTGAGGGTGGAGGTGACTGGATGCATTCGAGAACAGTGCTACAGTATGCCGTCCGCAAAAAATAGCATATTTAGACTAGGTGTTGGCAGCTGTACTACATTTACAAGCAATTTTAAAACACAGAACGATAACTGATGTCATGATAACATGGATAGAAGTGACCTAAAATCGATAAATTTAGGAAAAATGACGGAAAATAATTACAAATTGCGGAAAAACACACGGAAACGTGGGGAAATTGAGGAAGTACCTGCTTGTCTTCTGGTTGGTGTAGAACAATTCTTTTGCATGGGAATGAGTATGTGACAGCAAGAGTAAAACGAGAAAATGTTGACATGGAAGCATTGGTAACCAGAGAAACAGTATTTTTTTTTTTTTAAATCAAGGCAGCGTTCTACTGTATGTCTATTGAGGTAATAGTGATACACATGAGTAGACTGCTGTCTTTGATGCATTCCTAGAAAATCAGAGAACTATCCGCCTCTAAACTTACTTGCATCTGCATTAAAGGATGACAGTGAGTGGATGAAGCGATCGGTTAAGATGGAGTTGTGACGAGGTATGATTTAATGGTAGACTGATGATGCATTCTAGAGAGAGAAGGAGATGTTCTGCAGGTCGTTTGACATTTATTTCCGAACTTCTTTCAGGACGCATTAGTTGTGCGACGTAGCCTGCATTCGACTCGCACATAGCTGGTTGTTCTCTGTGTGACTTAGAGCACTGTCTACTTGCGATCGTTAACAGTAAACGTCTTGGTCATCAGAGGACTTCCATTTCATGTGTGATGAAACGTGACCACCCTGTTTCGACACATTCCTGTAAACAAACGAAGATTTATGCGATGTTCTGCATTCCCCTGTCGCATCTTGGGTATAAAATCGAGAATATAACTAATACAGCAACTGTTATGGGTAGTCCAAAGACATATGCTGAAGGTGCACATGCTGTGACGGACCCATATTTTGCGAATACTCCATCATCAAACTTATATGCTCAGATGCTGATTGAGGAGAAGTTGCTTAAATACAGGCAATTTCAGATCTTTATGCCAGAGAAGAACACAGTAAATCCAATTGTCTTTATTCGTGCATTCTGTGGTGTACTTCCAAGGACATGGTGAGAATCGCAAAAGATAAGTTTCGTGGCAGGGTATGTAGAGCGAGACGCAAGCTTGTGATGTACCAATGTCATGGAAACACACAACACGAAGAATTTTAAGAGACATTCCTCATCAGATACTGGTTAAAAGGCATCTAAGAACGCTTAAAGAAAGAGTTATACAACTCGGAGGCTTTCTCCATCAAAACTGGAAATCTGAGGAAGTATTTTGAAAAGTATCTCAGTAAATCCAAATACTGGTTAACCTAATCTCTAACAATAGTAACCGAAACCGTGATCAAGCTGACGCGTCCTGGAATCAGAATAACCTGTCTGACCCACAAAACCAGCAAAATCATTCAAGTAATGACTGGCGTAATAATCCACCAGTAATTTCAGAAATTGTCGATAACACACTGAACACGTCAACTAAGTTAAACTAATTCGACCGAATAGTGGCCAGGAGGAACGGTCGAGTGAGCTGAGAGGGGCTCTAGAAGCAATTTCAAAATGTTTCACTGTAGTGGAGGAGAAAACCTACATGAGGAATTAACTGTGGATTTAAATTGAAGCAAATCGCACAATTTAACAGTTCTCGTTCGAGAGAATATTAGCAGAAGTTCATGGCAAGGTCATAAAGATAATTCTGGACACTGGAGCTAATGTAAACGCAATATATGTGCGCTATATGATCAGTTATCGAGATACCAGAAGCTACCAACATTCCCGGTCGATAATTGTCAAGTTGTGGGTGTGATAGGCACCAAGGCACTGAGTATTTAGGTATATAATGTCACTGAGTTAAGGATAGGAAATTCAGCCATACAGTGCGCATTCTTAGTTATAAAACGGTTGATTGAGGACTGTATTCCTGGAATTGACGTATTCCAGGAGAGGGACAGGAAATGTGACTTCTCTGTGGGATGTGCATCATTTGTGAGTAATGGAGATAGAGTAGTTGTAAATTTGATCAGGGAACAATCCAGCTATGGCAGATGCTGTCACAGGTCTACCATAAAAGTTATATGTTACTTTAAGAAACACAGAAGAACTTCAGAGGATCATTGTTGCAAAATTTTTACCCTGAGCAATGAAATAGTAAGGAAAACAGCAGAATCAACAGGCTTAGATAACTGTCAAAGGAATCAGCTATCCGATATGTTATCCAAGAAGTTGTAAGTTTTTGATGAGAATCCTGATGCAGTCAGTGGCTATAGATGCAAGCTTGAGGTATATCCACACACTATATATTGCCACAGTTGTCCTATACCATGGAAGTTGAAACAGCCAGTAAATGAAGAAGTTCAATGAATTCTAAAATGGAATTTTGTAAAACATTTATTAGTCAGTACTGCAGTCTTCTATTAGTTGTACCTAAACCTGGTGGCAATGTATGCTCTGTACTAGAGGCATGACAAAACAACAAGATAATAGAACCAGTTAGGACCCATCCAGGAAACACTGATAAACTCATTCAGATGTTTCATGGGAAAAAGTTCTTCGCAGCGATTGATCTCCGATTTCTTATTGGCAGATCAAACTAAATTCCACATTCAGACGATATACTGCATTTGGATACGCTGGACAAAGCTACCAATTCAAAGTTTTACCCTTTGGACTGAATGTCAGCTCTGGCGTATTTATTCAAGCATTATATGCTGTATTAGGCCCGGCACTAAGAAGTCAGCTGATATTGTTTGTTGATGATGTTTTAATAGCTACATCGTCATTGGGGGACCACATAGAACTGTTATGCAGAGTCCTTACAACTTTTGAAAGTTCGGGAATCACTGCAAACCTAAAAAAATCTCACTTCGCACTCGGCCAGATCAAGTTCCTTGGGCACATGATAGACGAAAAAGGAATATTACCCAATGCAGCTAAGATCAGTGCAATAAAGAATTTTCGTGCTCCGTGTAATAAGAAAGAGTTGAAATCTTATCTCTGTCTGACGTCATTTTTTCGCCGTTTCATTGAAGATCAGTCCATGAATGTGGAGGTACTGCATCAGTTATTGAAGAAGAAAGTACTCTGAAGGTGTACACAAGAATGTCAAACTGCTTTTCTAAATATCAAGAATGCTCTTGCAAATGCAATACTACTACACCACCATGATGAACCTTGAATTTGTATTGATGTCTGACTTATCAACAATTGGACTGGGAGCGTGCTTGTTGCAGATCAAGAATGCTGATGGACAACCAACCTTCTGCCCCATGGCGTTTGCGAGTAGAGTTTTATCGTGTTGCCAGGGATAGTACACTACAACGTAAGTAGAAGCACTAACGGTGGTGTGGGAATGCCGTAAATTCCATTACTATCTGTATGGAGCGAGAAGGACTGTTTACTGCGACCACCAAGCGTTGTCTTTTCTTCAACAATGCAAGTTATTTCATGCAAGACTCTCTCGATGGACCTTAACACTTCAAGAGTACAACTTCACAGTAGTGTATGTTCAAGAGAAGCACAACCAACTTGTGGATGCTTTGTCACGTCTACCTGAAGGCATGGAATCCGATCTTGGAACTGCAAATGAAGAACAGGAGTATAAGGTACTATTGGTG
The DNA here is from genome assembly GCF_021461395.2 of Schistocerca americana. Classification (NCBI taxonomy): domain Eukaryota; kingdom Metazoa; phylum Arthropoda; class Insecta; order Orthoptera; family Acrididae; genus Schistocerca; species Schistocerca americana. The sequence goes on along the minus strand of NC_060119.1, from coordinate 311,004,223 downwards.
AAGGATGTTGAGAACAGGAGATACTATCTAGACCTCTGCGAGAATATGTCTACATTACAGTAGAAGGATGCACACTGTTCATCGATTATGAAGAGGTTAAGTCATTCACAGCAGAGCAGACTGAAACAATTTTATCAAGTTGTTGACAATGTTTTGTTTTTCCATAGAAATGCAACCTCTGATGGTTGGTGCATATACATCCCTGAAGAATATATTGACAGATTAATTCTCTATATACATTCAACATGGGAACATTTCAGAGTTTTAAAATGTGTTAAGAAGATAGGAGAGTATTGTTACTTCCTCAATCTAAGATGAGGAGTTCAAAGAGTTTGAAGGAAATGAAAAGTTTGCCAACTAGCAAAACCAACGAATAGAGGAAGCGTAGGTCTAATGTATTCAGTTGTACCAGAAGAACCTTTGGCTTTAATATCGCTTGATGTCTGCGGACTTGTATCTTGTTAAAGAGGTGACTGGAGGTATATCATTGGATTTGCTGATACATTCGCGAAATATGTAAAGCTATATCCAGGAAAATCAGCAGCTACAAAGACTATCCTCAAGAACCTATTTCAGAAGTATGTTCCATTTGTCGGAAAACATAATGCTACTTTAACAGATAATGCTACCGTATTTACCAGTCATGTATGGAGGAATGCTCTGAGAAAAGCGAACATTAAGCATATCAGAACATTGTGTTACCATCTTTAGACCAGCCCCATAGAAACAGTGTTTCAGAACTGAACAGATTCATACGGACATATTGTACCCCAAAACAAACTAATTGGGTAGACTTCTTAGAGGATTTTGAAGAAATCGTGAACAACCTATAGCATATAACCACAGGTTACACGCCAGAGGAGCTAATGTTTAAAGGAACAGAAGATAATTAATGGATCAAGACTTTACCAAGATTGTCTTGAAATGAAGTTACGTGGGAGAAAAGATTAGGTCGGCCTACCTGAGTATGAAGCAGAAAACCATAAGAAGGAAGACTGATCATGAACAGAAGTTGAAGAGGAGACAAACATATGCTGAAGGTGACTTCGTATTGCTGAAATCACATGTTCAACCTTCAATCTTGGGGAAGAATAACCCCAAATAACAAATGATGTTTAAAGGCCCATGTATGATTGTAAATATATCACAACCAGGGACATATGTATTAGCATGTCCTGCTACGATGAAGAGAAAAGGTATTTACCCACATCAAGATGTGAAACCATTTCACAAAAGACTGTTAAAGACAGTAAAAGTTTAGTGTTTCTTATGTAGTTATAGTGTATGTAATTTTGCTTGAACATATGAAATTTTGTATTATGTGTGTTCTTTGTGATTAGCGTCTGCCAGCCTAGCTGGGTGGTAATGTGTTCTCCTCCATGCAAGCTGGCCCATGTTTGATTCCCGGCCGGGTTGGAGATTTTCTCCGCTCTGGGACTGAGTATTGTGTTGTCCCCATCATCATTTCATCCTCATCGCCGGCGCGCAAGTCACCCAATGTGGCGTGACTGAAATAATTGCAGTTGGGGGCCTCCTGGCCAACGATGCCATACGGTCATTTCATTTCATTTATGATTAGGTAATCCATGAGTCAACTGTCATGATAGTTGATTTTGAATTATGATTATTTTAACCTTAATATAAGTTTATGTACATATGTAAGTCTTTTTTCCATCAAGCAATGCTAGTGCCGGCCGGAGTGACCGTGCGGTTCTAAGCGCTACGATCTGGAGCCGAGCGACCGCTACGGTCGCAGGTTCGAATCCTGCCTCGGGCATGGATGTGTGCGATGTCCTTAGGTTAGTTAGGTTTAAGTAGTTCTAAGTTCTAGGCGACTGATGACCTCAGAAGTTAAGTCCCATAGTGCTCAGAGCCATTTGAACCATTTTTTTTTTTTTTTTACTTTGTATGTACCATACACTAGATTAGGCGACTGATGACCTCAGAAGTTAAGTCGCATAGTGCTCAGAGCCATTTGAACCAAGCAATGCTGGTATTCAGATCAGATAATCTGGAATTATTTTTCTCTTCTGAATATGATAGAGCATATGTGTGATGCATTGAGAAGTTTGTCCTTTGTTAACTAGCTTATTAGCACAAGAGTTTATTAGAAGTTTTCTTGCTTCGTTTCTGTCTTCTCAGTGTACTGTCTTTGTTTTCTTTCAGGAATAGTCCTTTCCCTGTCTAGGCTTCGGGTTTGATTTTTTTTATCCTTCAGATAAATAGGGAATTGTGGCTCATATTCAGAGCATACCAGACGTCACAGACTGAATTTTGCTTTTGTTTTACTGAACGAGTCAGGGGGTAACATTCTTTTGTAAAAGTAATTGTGATGTAATTGTGTGTTTGTACTGTGTAACATGAACCCTGACTAGTGTCTGTTACGAACAGCACCTCTCGGAAATGCGTTGATCGAATTCTCCTGTGATGTTGAATCAATCTGTCATGCAACGATCTTCAACTGGAGTGTTGTGCCGTGGACAGTCATTTTGTTGTGGTGACGCGAGCGATTTTTTTTTACCCGATTTGTGACTAGGCATAGACAGTGCTCTACTGCTCATGTACTGTGAATGCACCAGTTCTTCTTTGAAGACTTTTGTGTCGGAGTATATTTTTCTGTGGATATTATAGACAATGATGTTGTTGAAGTGATATCTTCAGATTACATGGCTCGCTCGCATTTTGTTTCTTCGTTTGTGGACAGGAAAAAATGCAACTATACACAAACGAAAACTACTGATTCCTACAGCGACCATTTAGAAATTGAACGCTTATCCATTTCGTTACAGCTAGGTGCTGTCGGATTATTAGTATCTGGCTTTGCTCTTTCTTGTTGTGTTCTGTATTCTATTTCATCCGGCGAGAACGTCGATATTGGCGCTATGAGGCCTGGGTCCAGACCATTCCCGCCTCCAGTTCCGCTGTTCCACTGTTCCACCATCACCGTCGCCTCAACCAACTACACCTCATCCTGATGTCTGTCTCTGCAACCATCGGCTTTTTTCGACAGCATATCGCCGTCTTCGTCGTTGTATTACGTGGAATTGCTTACAAAATGTGCAAACTTTAAAACACACACAATAGTACTATGCATTGTGTACACTAAAATCACTGATAACCAGCGAACTAATAACCTCTATTTCGATGTATTTGTTCTGTGACATATTTATCTGATGATCTGGGACAGAAAATTTGTTCATTCGTCAAATGGAAACTTTATTACTATGTAACCAAAATCTGATATCCACTGGGTGGCAGACTCATTGGCATATCTTACCCACTGGTTTCCCTTGCCAGCAGCTCCAGAATGGGTGAGTCTGAAATCACTGTAATGATTAATCCAGCGGATTGAATATTTTTCAACCAACCAGAAACCGAGAATGCTTTGTATACTGTTAACTGTAAACTTATTTTTATATGTATCAGCAATCGTACTAAACTGCTAACGAACTAACATTTTCTGAACTGTGAGAGAATTCGAATGACATAAAGTGGTTTGGGGCATTAAAATGTTGTTATCAAATTATGTTCCTGAGAGGGGAAATATAGTATCACTTGATAACCTGAATAATCGCTTTCACCTGCAAGAGTACATCGTTGTAAATAACATCGTTGGCTTCTTAGCGTTCCGTAGTTTTTAACACTCTTGTACATTCCGTGACTTTACTAATGATTTTTTTCTGCAATAGTAGACTTGATTACGGAAGACGTATTTTCAAAGGACGGGGACTTCTCCTTTTTAAATAAAGTAACGATAGCCGCAATTACTGCGAGATACCAGAAAATATTAAGTTTGGTCAATATAAGCTCCTGCAAGAAGTTGAATACATAATGTAATAATTTAGCACTGAGAAGAATGTTCGTATGAAATAATAATTGTTGTCTTAAACGGTAAAATTTTTCTCATTCCTGACGTGAATAATACGCTCATATTTCCTCTCCTAGTAATTACAACATAAAATGCAAGCAAGCAGAAGACAGGATTTCGAATACTAGGTAGTACTGTGCGATCACTGTTTAATAACACAGTATTTTGGAAAGAACAGATTCTATTTTGTAAAAATAGAAAATTTGTGGAACTTCCTCTACCAAACACAGACTATCATAGTTGTTCAGAATTGTATCCGTCTGACTCACTCTTCAATAACAGCATCAAGAATTTTTCAGAGCTACATTATGACACAGATCTTGAAAATCTATTTCTTATGCTGGTTGCTAAGAAGAACATTAACCTTGGGTGCACTCGATTGCACTCTGGAGAAGTCATGCATTACTGCAAAATTGATAATTTACTCTTTTTCAGCCAAGAAGACAGTAATTAAGATCCACAGCACTAAATATTTTATTTTTAATGAAAAAGTCAGCTTGAATTTTCATATTCAAAAGTAACACCAAAGGACAGATTTATTTAAATTACTAATTAATACTAGAAAGGAAATAGGTACTAGTAAGAGTAGGGAACAGTAGTTACAACCAATTTTGCAGTGGAAAGTTTTGGGGCTGCCTGTCTGTTTGTCCTGTTTGCTCTTATCAGGAATATGTAATAATTTTTGTAGTGGCTAAGGGAGGGTCATTAGACTGCCATGACATCATTGCAATGTTGCTGCATCTATCGCCACCATCTCGGATCCGCCATCTTGAGTAAATCTGGCAACAATGCAACATTGGGGTGATGCCATCCTTGCTCTACTACTACACATCACCATGTGTTCTGCTTTCCATCTCGGAGCAGTCACCATCGGTACTGTGTTACCTGCACTTTACTACACTGCCATATCAGTTTCAGATATACTCTACAATGTTTTTTGTCAAGAGGTGTATTTTACTGTGTCATGCATTCTGCATTTTCCTACACATCTCGTCACGTGCTGTACACTGGGACAGGTTTAGTTTTTTGTTATGATTCCTTGTTTTATGAAACAACTGTATCTGAAAAGTGTCATACTTTAGCATCCTTACAATGAAATGGATTAATTGTCTTATGAGCAGTCACAGTGGCCTTGGAATTAGTAGTGTTAATTGTAGTGCTGGATCCAGACCATGTCACATGTAACAACACACCAAATTGAATAAAGGTCATTATTAGACTTATGATGCGTAGTATATTTTTAAGCTTAAAGTCAGTTTTTTCTGTTGATTTTTTTGATCAAAATATTTGTTTTAACTTGTGTATCTCCCTTTCTTTGTTGAAGGAATGCCATCAGTTCAAATCTTAACGGCTAATTATTACACTTACATTATGATTTTCTGTTCAAATGTCATATAGTCCCTGAACTCTCTCTCAGTTTGTTTGTTCACAGTCTTATCGGAAAGAAACAAAGAAAGACTCGTATGGCACTTTTGGCTGAGAGACAGCGACGGGTAGGTTCACCTGCATAATCAGAAAGGGTTTCCTTCCTCTGCTCACAACGGCGTTTTTTCACACTGTGTGTAAGAGCTGTGTTTCAGGAATTTTCTCTGAGTATAGGTGACGTAAATGAGTATGAGTATTCATGGTCTTATCTAAAGAATTCGTACATCTATTAGTGGATTTTAATATGTCTTTTGAAATCCACGAATAGATGTACAAATTCTTTAGATCAGACATGTCTTTTTCCCCCCATGAACCATGGACCTTGCCACTGGTGGGGTGGCTTGTGTGCGTTAGCAACAGAGATGGCCATACTGTAGGTGCAATCGTAACGGAGGGGTATCTGTTGAGAGGGCTGACATACGTGTGGTTCCTGAAGAGGGGCAGCAGCCTTTTTAGTAGTCGCAGGGGCAATAGTCTGGACGATTGACTGATCTGGCCTTGTAAGATAACCAAAATTCCATTGCTGTGCTGGTACTGCAAACAGCTGAAAGTAAGGGAAAACTTTTCCCCAAGGGCTTGGAGCTTTACTGTATGGTTAAATGATGATTGCGACCTCTTGGGTAAAACACAATGGAGGTAAAATTGCCCCCATCCAGACCTCTGAGCAGGGACTACTCAGAAGGACGTCGTCAGGAGAAACAAAACTGGCGTTCTAAAGATCGTAGCATGGAATGTCAGACTCCTTAATCGGTTAGATAGGTTAGAAAATTAAAATAGCGAAATGGATAGGTTAAAGTTAGATGTAGTGGGAATTAGTGAAGTTCGGTGGCAGGAGGAACAAGACTTCTGGTCAGGTGAACACAGGTTTATAAATATAAAATCAAATAGGGGTAATGCAGGAGTAGGTTTAATAATGAATAAAAAGTAAGAGTGTGGGTAAGCTACTACCAACAGCATAGTGAACGCATTATTGTAGCCAAGATAGACACGAAGTCCACGTCAACCACAGTAATACAAGTTTATATGACAATTAGCTCTGAGATGATGAGGAGATTGAAGAACTGTATAATGAGATAAAAGAAATCATTCAAATAGTGAAGGGAGACGCGAATTTAATTATCATGGGGGACTGGAATTCGATAGTAGGAAAAAGAAGAGAGGGAAAAGCAGTAGGTTAATATGGAATGGGGGTAAGGAATGAAAGAAGCTGCCTGGTAAAATTTTGCACAGAGCATAAAATAGGTAACACTTGGCTAAATAATCATAAAAGAAGGTTGTATACATGGAAGAGGCCTGGAGACAGATCATATAACCGTACGACAGGGAGTTAGGAGCCAGGTTTTAAATTGTAAGATATTACCAGGGGCAGATGTGGAATCTCACCATAATATATTGGTTATGAACTGTGGATTAAAACTGAAGAAACTGCCAAAAATGGGAAATCAGAGTTTCAGAGAGAGCATTTGGGAACGATTGACAAGAATGGGCGAAAGAAATACAATAGAAGAAGAGTGGGTAGCTTTGACAGAAGAAATAGTGAAAGCAGCACAAGATCAAGTCGGTAAAAAGACGAGGGCTTGTAGAAATCCTTGGGAAACAGAAGAGGTATTCAATTTGATTGATAAAAGGAGAAAATATAAAAGTGCAGTAAATAAATTAGACAAAAAGGAAAACAAACGTTTCAAAAATGAGATCGACAGGAACTGCAAAATGACTAAACAGGGATGGCTAGAGGACAAATGTAAGAATGTAGAGGCGTGTATCACTAGTGGTAAGACAGATACTGCCTACAGGAAAATTAAAGAGACCTTTACAGAAAACAGAACCACTCGTATGAATTTCAAGGGCTCAGAAGGAAAAACAGTTCTAAGCAAAGAAGGGAAAGCAGAAGGGTGGAAGGAGTATATATAGGGTCTATACTAGGATGATGTACTGGAGGGCAGTATTATGGAAATGGAAGAGGACTTAGATGAAGATGAAATGGGAGATATGATACTGCGTGAAGAGTTTGACAGACCACTGAAAGGCTTCAGTCGAAACAAGGTCCAGGGAGTGGACAGCATTCCATTAGAACTACTGATAGTCTTGGGAGAGCTAGCCCTGACCAACAGGCGTGTACCGCAAGTCTCTAGAGGAACGGAAGGTTCCAAATGATTGGAAAAGAGCACAGGTAGTCCCAGTCTTCAAGAAGGGTCGTCGGGCAGATACGCAAAACTATAGACCTACATCTCTGACGTCGATATGTTGTAGAATCTTAGAACATGTTTTTTGCTCGAGTATCATGTCGTTTTTGTAAACCCAGAATCTACTATGTAGGAATCAACATGGATTCCGGAAACAGCGATCGTTTGAGACCCAACTCGCTTTATTTGTTCATGAGACCCAGAAAATATTAGATACAGGCTCCCAGGTAGAAGCTATTTTTCTTGACTTCCGGAAGGCGTTCGATACAGTTCCGCACTGTCGCCTGATAAACAAAGTAAGAGCCTACGGAATATCAGACCAGCTGTGTGGCTGGATTGAAGAGTTTTTAGCAAACAGAACACAGCATGTTGTTATCAATGGAGAGACGTCTACAGACGTTAAAGTAACCTCTGGCGTGCCACAGGGGAGTGTTATGGGACCATTGCTTTTCACAATAAATATAAATGACCTAGTAGATAGTGTCGGAAGTTCCATGCGGCTTTTCGCGGATGATGCTGTAGTATACAGAGAAGTTGCAGCATCAGAAAATTGTAGCGAAATGCAGGAAGATCTGCAGCGGATAGGCACTTGGTGCAGGGAGTGGCAACTGACCCTTAACATAGACAAATGTAATGTACTTCGAATACATAGAAAGAAGGATCCTTTATTGTATGATTATATGATAGCGGAACAAACACTGGTAGCAGTTACTTCTGTAAAATATCTGGGAGTATGCGTACGGAACGATTTGAAGTGGAATGATCATATAAAATTAATTGTTGGTAAGGCGGGTACCAGGTTGAGATTCATTGGGAGAGTCCTTATAAAATGTAGTCCATCAACAAAGGAGGTGGCTTACAAAACACTCGTTCGACCTGTACTTGAGTATTGCTCATCAGTGTGGGATCCGTACCAGATCGGATAGACGGAGGAGATAGAGAAGACCCAAAGAAGAGCGGCGCGTTTCGTCACAGGGTTATTTGATAACCGTGATAGCGTTACGGAGATGTTTAACAAACTCAAGTGGCAGACTCTGCAAGAGAGGCGCTCTGCATCGCGGGGTAGCTTGCTAGCCAGGTTTCGAGAGGGTGCGTTTCTGGATGAGATATCGAATATATTGCTTCCCCCTGCTTATACCTCCCGAGGAGATCACGAATGTAAAATTAGAGAGATTAGAGCGCGCTCGGAGGCTTTCAGACAGTCGTTCTTCCCGCGAACCATACGCGACTGGAACAGGAAAGTAATGACAGTGGTACGTAAAGTTCCCTCCGCCACACACCGTTGGGTGGCTTGCGGAGTATAAATGTAGATGTAGATGTAGAACTCTACCGTCTTGTGAGAAAGATGAATGAGACAGGCGGAATACCCTGAGACTTCAAAAAGAATATAATAATTCCAATCCCAAAGAAAGCTGGTGTTGAAAGGTGTGAAAATTACCGAACTATGAGTTTAATACGTCACAGCTGCAAAGAACTAACACGAATTCATTACAGATGAATGGAAAAACTGGTAGAAGCCAACCTAGGGGAAGATAAGTTTCGATTCGGTAGAAATGTTGGAAAACGTGATGCCATACTGACCCTACCACGTATCTTAGAAGAAAGATTAAGGAAAGGCAAACCGACGTTTCTAGCATTTGTAGACTTAGAGGAAGCTTTTGACAATGTTGACTGGAATACTCTCTTCCAAATTCTGAAGTTTACAGGGATCAAATACAGGGAACGAAAGGCTGGTTACAATTTGTACAGAAACCAGATGGCAGTTATAAGAGTCGATGTACACGAAAGGGAAGCAGTGGTTGGGAAGGGAGTGAGGCAGGGTTGTAGCCTGTCCCCGGTGTTATTCAATCTGTATATTGAGCAAGCAGTAAAGGATACAAAAGAAAAAAATTGGACTAGGAATTAAAACCCATAGAGAAGAAATAAAAACTTTGGCTTTTGCCGATGACACTGCAATTCTGCCGGAGACAGCAAAGGACTTGAAAGAGTAGTTGAACGGAATGGACAGTGTTTTGAAAGGATTATATAAGATAAACATCAACAAAAACAAAACGAGGATAATGGAATGTAGTCGAATGAAATCAGGTGATGCTGAGGGAATTAGATTAGGAAATGACACACTTTAAGAAGTGGATGAGTTTTGCCATTTGGGGAGCAGAGTAACTGATGATGGTTGAAGTAGAGAGGATATAAAATGGAGGCTGGCAATGGCAAGAAAAGCGTTCCTGAAGAAGAGAAATTTATTAACATCGAGTATAGATTTAAGTGTTAGGAAGTCTTTTCTGTAAATATTTGTATGGAGTGTAGCCATGTACGGAAGTGAAACATGGATGACAAAAAGTTTAGACAAGAAGAGAATAGAGGCTTTCAAAATGTGGTGCTACAGAAGAATGCTGAAGATTAGATGAATAGATCATGTTACTAATGAGGAGGTACTGAATAAAATTGGGGAGAAGAGGAATTTATGGCACAACTTAACTGGAAAAAGGGATCGGTTGGTAGGACATGTTCTGAGGTATCGAGGGATCACCGATTTAGTATTTGAGGGCAATGTGGAGGGTAAAAATCGTAGAGGGAGACCAAGAGATGAATACACTAAGCAAATTCAGAAGGATGCAGGTTGCAGTAGGTACTTGGAGCTGAACAATCCTGCACAGGATAGTGTAGCATGGAGAGCTGCATCAAACAATCCTCTGGACTGAAGACTGCAACAATAATATGTCTTTTATGTTATATCGGTGTCTACCCTCCGCGATTATGAAAGCTTGAACTCTGCTGGGGACAGTTTCAGTGAAGTTTCTGAGTGTTTGTGCAGGAACAGCAGTTCATTCATCCTCAAGCGTAGTAGGTAGTGATGTCGGATACTGGGGTTCAAATGGTTCAAATGACTCTGAGCACTATGGGTCTTGACTTCTGAGGGCATCAGTCCCCTAAAACTTAGAACTACTTAAACCTAACTAACCTGAGGACATCACACACATCCATGCCTGAGGCAGGATTCGAACCTGCGACCGTAGTGGGCGCGCGGTTCCAGACTGTAGCGCCTAGAACCGCTCGGCCAGGCCGGCAGGTGGGACGCTGTGCTCTGGACCGTAGTTGACGCTTTGCAGTGTTCCACTGGGGTCAGATGGAGACTCAGCAGGCCAGTCAATTTCAGGAATATCACTGTCTACAAATCACTCTCTCACAGAGTCGGCTCTATGACACAGCGCAGTTTCATATTGACACATTGTCTCCTATCTGTTCTCTTTACATGCAGTATACAACGGTGTAAATTGTGTTAATATACTTCTACGCTTAGCCTTTTCTTAAACGCAATATCCACGAAAAATGTCCCCACATCATCACATCACTAAGTTGCGAAATCCAAACCTCTCCATCGGATTGCCACAGGTATCGCGCGATTCATCACTCGAAATCACCCGTTTCCAGTTATCCACTGTCCAATTGCGTCGCTCTTTACACCACTACTGACTAAGGAAAGTGTGGTTTATGAAGAGCTGATCGAACATTGTACCTAATTCTTTTTAACTCCCTGCCTACAGTCATTGTGGCAGCTGGACTGCAGGTAACACTTTGGAACTTACGAGTAATTCCTTCCGACGATTTCATGCGATTTCATGCACTAAATTGGAAACTAACTTTATTACAGAAAGTACCTCTTAATCTCAAGTACTTGCTCATGAGAAGCAGCATGAAGTTTTGTAAGGTGGCATCATTTTGAGCCACATTACAACTACCACTCCGGAAAGAAGACCCTTTAATAGTATAAACATCGAGACAGGAAACCATTAACGATACTGACATCGGCTAGGGATCTTAATTTGAGCAGAATATCTGCACGTTGGGCGATTGTGGAGAGGACGGAGACGGGAGGCTGGCAGGAGAACGGGAAAGACACAAGCGCGGCAGGCAGGCCTGAGAGCTGAAGACAACAGCGCCCGTAAGCTACTGGAAACCCCAGGCAGGTGTACCGCGGCTTAGCGGGAGCCACGTGGCCGAGGACAAGGAGAAGACACAAGGGGCTCGCTCACAAAACGCGTGGCGGCGTGTAGGTGGTTTTCCCAACGGCCGGAGCAGAAGATTCTGGAACAGTCTGGAAGCTTCTAGAAGCTTCGGTTGGTTGCAAAAATGAGATTGGTCGGCGCCTTCCAGCAACATGATTGGCCACGCGCATTAAAGGGGTGGGGGGGGGGGGGGGGGGAAGCAAAAAAGAACAGGAGCTACGAAAAAGCGTAGCGACTAGGAAACGCTTGTTCCTGCGGCGTCGAGGAGAGGGGTTGGTCCTGGCGAGATGTGCGACCACGTTACTGGGACAGAGTACTTCTAGCGAGAGCATGAGGATTGTCTGGTGTTCCACGGCAGCCGTGGAGGTGCCTACGGAAGCTTTTGGTGAGGTAGAATTTATGTTATCTCGGTGAGGCGAGAACCTTCACGGCGATAAGCGTCAGATCACTGTAGTGGTACATTCGCAACGGCGGTTAGGGAAGTAAAGTAAATTGCTCATCACGTGTCTTTTTCGTTCTATGCTGAGGCTTCACGTTGCTAGAAGCGAGTGTAGTTCTGAATATAATTGCAATTGCCATAGCTGATGTCAGTATTCCGCGCTTGAATTAACGACCGCGAATATATCACAGGACAGTGCCAGACAGAGCGATTACGAAATGTGAATAGGCAGAACTAATATGTTGCTCGTACTGTGTAAGCTCGTATAGAGTAAATTGCAGGACAGTAAAGAATTTAACACTACTGAGTGTATCATTTCATAGCTAGTACTTTCCTTTGTCATTTTATTATCTCCTTGTTTGTGTATTTCATGTTCGCAACCACCTGGTGGAGCCAGTGTTTGTAGGTCAGCACATCTGAACATTGTAGCATATACTGGGGATATGGTTAGAAACCAACCAGATTTGCATATGACTAGTTAACGTCACATATAGAGCAAAGGATAAGCTTACTCTTCTGGAGAGTGTATAAGTGTCAGGGCGACAAATTAGCGTTATAAAATCGGTTGTGCAAAATTTTTCACTTATACGTTCGGCTCGCAGGCTTACCCATCAGCAGAAAAGAGAAAAACAGAAGCGGTAGCTTACAAGTTGACTGAGCTTTGAACACCCACCAAGATGTCCGAAGACGGAAATGCTGTTCCGCAGAGGAAAGCGTACCACCTACGGACAGCCGGTGGGGGCTGGCAGGGTCGCGTAATGAGCGTGGAAGTGTCACTTTTGTTCGTTGCCTGGCTTTTTTTCCCAGCGGGCCACACCGTGAGAAAGGCGCAGACGCACCCACAGTCGCAGGCCGGGTCAACGAGCCGCGACCCCCGGCTGCGGCGGCCGCGCGGGGGCGCAGGGAGGCGGGCAGCCGCCAGGCACCGCGTCTGTTGTTCCAGCGCACTCTCGCTCCTCTTCTACCCAGCCGCCGCCGCTCCCGCCTTCCGGTCCGCCGCTAACTCGATTCGCAGGAGCTGCGGGCGGCAGGACGCCGCCCCCGCCTACGAGAGTGGCTGCAGTTGAGCGGAACCCTGGAAATTTCTTGAGGGATCCAAACAACACACGCTGCTTGTTCTGCAGGCGCTGTTACCGCTGGTATTCATTGGCAGCAACCGGTGGACACACACATACGGACACGTAAGATACCAACGCGGTTTTCACAAAAGGAAGAGCATATTCCGTAACTTGCATAAATTGTGCAGTCAACTGTTGAGCAAAAAAATAGCGTGAATTCGTACCTGATTTCCTTTCGGTGTAGAACCACTTTTGGCATCCCATCATCACAGGAATTGATGGATATACAGGATAAACCAGAACTCCACCAGAAAACCTACAGGCTCTCCTCATGGATACCATGTGAGCATGTAAGTATGGAGTGTAGCCATGTATGGAAGTGAAACGTGGACGATAAATAGTTTAGACAAGAAGAGAATAGAAGCTTTCGAAATGTGGTGCAGAAGAATGCTGAAGATTAGATGGGTAGATCACATAACTAATGAGGAAGTATTGAACAGAATTGGGGAGAAGAAAAATTTGTGGCACAACTTGACTAGAAGAAGGGATCGGTTGGTAGGACATATTCTGAGGAATCAAGAGATCACCAATTTAGTATTTGAGGGCAGCGTGGAGGGTAAAAATCGTAGAGGGAGACCAAGAGATGAGTGCACTAAACAGATTCAGAAGGATTGAGGTTGCAGTAGGTACTGGGAGATGAAGAAGCTTGCATAGGATATAGTAGCATGGAGAGCTGCATTAAACCTGTCTCTGGACTGAAGGCCACAACAACAGCAACAACATGATAAATTTTAAAATATGTGGGAACTTCTCCTCTCTTCATAGTGTCGCTGCTTACATATAATGATAGCTTATATCCACTACATTTACCTTTTCCATATCTGCGACTACATCATGTTCAGACAGGCATAGTAAATCTGTTACATCCCCAGTTTCTAAATATTCTAAATACAAAAGAAACTCATCTTCTTTGTTTTTTAACACTCTCGTACTCTGATGCAATACACTAACACTAGTTTTACTGTATTTTTATGAGAATCTTGTCATCCTTTTAGCAGCTCCAGTACCTGCCTGAGGTTCTCATTAAGCTTAATTTCATTCAATGTTGAATTATTGGACACTGATCTTAGCCTAGAAAAGAGGTACTCAGATGAGTTTCGGTGATCCCTCTTAAATATTTTTCTATCATCTCGGAAATTTCCCTTTCCCTTTCCTACTTAGATGAGACCATACCTTGTGAAGTCCCCCTACCAATAGTGTCAACAGGAACCAACCCATGCCCGACAAAGTAGCTTCCCAAAGTAACTGATCTACCTCCATACTGATCCTCCTGACAGAGCTGTTCAGTTGGGGCTGATCATACAGCATAAAAGCAGGAACCAAGCCAACATTTGTATGGTTCGTTGCAGATGCTAGTTTTACCAAGTCACATTCAGTCTTGTAGCCTTGTTCCCTATCAATACTGTCTCTTGCTCCACCCACTGTCACGGCTCATTCTGCTTTGTAAAACCCTTGCACAATGATCCTACATTCTCTGTCACTTGGCTAAGATATGCACTGGGTTTGAAAACACTTGTACCCATCACCTAATTTTTCCTGCAAGATCTGGCCCACACCTCTTCCATGGCTACTATCTAACAACAGAGCTTTCCTCCTTCATTCTACTGTTTTTGAAACATATGGTTTCCTGGTGAGAGTCTGTTGAATATTAACTACACTTACATCAGCCTAAGCCTTTTCCTTAGTTAAATGAAGTTTCAACGCAAACCTGTGTGTGGGAAAATGATGATACTGTCAGATAGTGTTCTTTCTGTAGTCTCTGTTACTTCCCACCTACATTCTATTTTTCCTTATTTTTAGTTTGTTAATGTCAACAGGCATTGTTCCATTTTAAAAAAGTGTACGTATGCACAAAAAATACACTTCATAGCTCTTGGCTACCAATCCATTCTGTGAAATGAATTTCACTTTCCGTTTCCTCAATATCTGCAGTACAAATTTTAGGTAATTCATCCTGTATATTGTCTAAAATAATGGATCTATAACATTCCATTTCGGTTCACCCCAACTTACTTTTATGTCTCTCGGTTGAGAATGACATGATGTGTTCTAATCATCTTGATATTGAAGCTCTTTTGTCTGTGTTTGCTTTAACAATAACATATGTTTTCGAGTGGGGTCCGCCTTTAGCAAAACACAATTTTGTGTTTTGTCACAGACATGTTTCATTGCAGTTGCAGCATCGTCAGTGGGTTTTTTATTATCATGGCTGTTAAACGTAAGGATTGTTGTTTACTGTTTAAATACATATAAATATTAGTTTCTAAATCGTAATTACAGGTTTTTGAAGAGCAAAAATTTTGTATTCATACCTTCTTACCACAAGTGTGGTTTTCTTGCTGTATTACGTTTTCACAGTGACTGTTTTTCTTTACAGTTTGTCACCTGCAACTGTATACAACTTAATGCAGGCTAAACATTTGCGCAAAAATTACGATTTTTAAACTGTTATGGCTATGCCTGAGATTAATAACTCATGTGAAAGTTTGTGTGTGTGTGTGGGGGGGGGGGGGGGTGTATATTTACATTATGTTTCACTTACGGTTCCTTTTCTCATCATCACCGTAAGTAAAACATAACGATACTGGGCCATTCAGAGTTCTGCTACTCTGATAAATTTTTAATTAGTTCTCAGACGCTATTTGCTGTGATGCTCTTTTAGGAGGTACTTGTTCCACACCCGTTGCCACGGAAACACAGCCACACTCTTTATCTGAACAGCCAAAACTATGTCCTGGCTTTTCAAAATGTTATGTAGACAATTTTCATTTCTATCGCAGACCTATGCAATCATATGGTTATTAAATGTCGACGTTACATGTCGACATTTAATGTGTTACAGTTATATTTGTTGCTACCGCATTCTGATCCTAGGCCACGGTGTAATCTCTGCTTGAAAAACAACAATGGCTGGAAATCTCATTTAAACAAGATATATGATTTCGAATGCTATGTGTTCAAGTGAAGAGTTTTAAGTGGTGAGAGAAAGAGTTAACAGGAAGTTCGCAGACGCTTCCTTGGCAGAACTGTCTTCATATTCTGTACATTAGAGAAAGCTGTCACTCATGATCTTATACAATAGCAAATAGTTATCGAGTCATTTCATCGCCCCCGGTTGCTGAGTGGTCAGCACGACGGCATGTCTTACCTACCGGCCCGGGTTAGATTCCCGGCTCGGTCGGAGATTTTCTCCGCCCAGAGAATGGGTGTTGCGTTGTCCCAATCATCATCATTTCATCCCCATCGCCACACAAGTCGCCCAAGTGACGTCAACTCGTACGACTTGCACCAGGCGAACGGTCTACCCGACGGGAGGCCCTAGCCACACGGCATTTACATTTACATTTATCGTACGAACTGCAATTTAAACTGCAACAATAACGTTTTCAGTATCAAATGCTTCGCTAAAGCATAGTAATCCTATTATCTCAAACTTAAGTTATTTATGTTTTGCATCAGTTATTTTAGTGCCCTATCTGGGCTAAAATTTTTATGAAAACCAGACTGATATTCGGCGTAAATGTTAAATGTGTCACTATAGGCAGCACGCCGAAAGCTCTGGGCAGCGGGTAAACGCTACTGCCTGACTGGTAATAGAAATGTTATTTTTTTTCATATTTTGGGATAATTTGTGTCACACCTTATCTATTTCAACAAAATTAATCTCTCAGCAAAATTTAGACTGTTTCGAAAGAAATTCAGTTGATTGTTACTGTGGGTGGGATATGGGTCCTTCGCGCCAGGAACAAAAGCAGTATAAGCTGTAACTGGAAGTTCATGTCTTTGTACCAAGAAGGGGAAACTAGAACTCACCCGTCGGAAACACTTTTAGTGTTGTGCTCTTCATTCCAAAGACATTACTCATGTAGCTCTCCACGCTAATCTACCCTTACAATTCTCTTCTTCTCCGAATAACTGCTGTAACATACATCCTTTTGAACCTGCTTACTGCATCCATCACTTGGTCGCCCTGTATAATTTTCACCCCCATACTTCGCTCCAGTATCAAACTAACGGTTCCATGGGTGTGTCCTATCAACCGATCGCTTCTTTTAGTCAGATTACCATAAATTTCTCTTTTCCCTACTTGAGTTCAGTAGCTCCTCAATAGCTACTTCCCATCTATTCTTCAGCATTCTTCTCTAACTCCACACTTTAAAAGCCTCAATACTCTTCTTTTACGAACTGCTTATCGCCCATTTTTACTTCTGTACAGGGCTACATTCGAGACAAATAGCTTCAGAAAAGACGTTCTATTACTTGAATTTATATTCACTGTTAACAAATTTCTCTTCTTCATAAACGCTTTTCTTGCCATCGGCAGTCAACATTTTATATCGTGGCTGTCGTGGTCATGTCAGTTAATGTACTGACCAAATAGCAAAACTTATCTAATACTTTTAGTGTCTCATTTCTTAAAATAATTCCTTGAGATTCATCCGATCTAATTCGATATGGGCCACCATTCGTTGACAGCATTAAGATAACTCATTGCAAATGTCTGCAGCAGAGTTCAAGTCGTTATGCACTGCGGTGAGAAAAGTCATGTGAAAGCGACATGCACAAGTTGGTGGCGTTAGTATCGCGTACGTAAGGTATATAAGGACTGTGCATTGGCGGAGCTGTCATTTGTACTCAGGTGATTCATGTGGAAAGGTTTCCCATGTGATTGTGGCCACACGACAGGAATTAGCAGACTCTGGACGCGAAATGGTAGCTGGAGCTAGACACAAGGCACATTCCACTCCGGAATTCGTCAGGGAATGCAAAAATTCGCAGTCAACAGCGTCAAGAGTGTGCCGGAAAAAAACAAATTTCAAGCATTATCTTCACCATGGACAACTCAGTGGCCATCGGCCTTCACTTAACGACCGAGGGCAGTAGCGGTTGCGCCAGTGCTAACAGACAAGCAGCATTGCTTGAAATAATGGCAGAAATCAATGTGGAGTGTACGACGAACGTATGCGTTAGCACAGTGCGGCGAAATTTGATGTTGATTGGCGATGGCAGAAGACGACCGACTTGAGTGCCTTTGCTAACAGCATGACTTCGCTTGCAGCGGCTATTCTGAGCTTGAGACCATATCAGTGGGACCCTAGATGACTGGAAAACCGTGGCGCGGTCAGATGAGTCTCGATTTAAGTTGGTAAGAGCTAATGCTAGGGTTCGGGTGTGGCGTAAATCCCACGAAGCCATGGACCCAGTTGTCAACAAGCCACTGTGCAAGCTGGTGGTGGCTCCATAACGAGGTGGGCCGTGTTTACATGGAATGGACTGGGTCCTCTGGTCCAACTGAACCGATTATTTATTGAAAATGGTTATGTTGGTTACTTGGAGACTATTTTCAGCCATTCGTAGACTTCACGTTCCCAAAAAATGATGAAATTTATATAGACGACAATGCCCCAAGTCACTGGGCCACAGTTGTTCGCGATTGGTTTGAAGAACATTTTGGACAGTTTGAGCGCCCGACATGAATTCTATCAACATTTGTGAAACATAGCTAAGAGGCCAGTTCGTGTAAAATCCTGCACCGGCGACACTTTCGCAATTATGCACAGCTATAGAGGCAGTATGGCTCAATATTTATGCCGGGGACATCCAAATAAGCCACATGAAATTGCTGCGGTTCGCCGGGTAAAGGAAGTCCGACATGATATTAGGAGGTATCCCATGAGTTTTGTCATATCAGTGTAAGGGCGATCATTGGACACAACCCATATTAAGGTCTTCTGACAGGTGTCCTGGTACTTTTGATCAGATAGTACATATGTCATCACCTCTAGGATGGAGCTGTGAAGACGCAAGTGCGTTAAGTTTCTATCTGTCATTGCTACCTGGATGGCTGTCAGCTGGGTGAGAGCAAACCCGTGCTTCGCTAAATCTCCGTAACAGGTCCGCAGCCGGTGCTTACGTCATCGCAGGCCTTACGCAGATGGGCGGCATGTGATTCCGCCCCCTCATCAATCCGCCGCCTGATTCCGACAGCCAGTGGCAGTCGCCCGCCGCCACTCCGCCGTGTCTGTGTTCTCCGAACACCGGATGCTGTGCGTGGGTCGTCTGAAAGCCACCATTAGCCCTAATGGAAGTGCGCCGTTATTAATGCGAATTTAACGTACAGTGTATTAATACACTCTTTTTGAAAAGGCCTTTTTGTTTATACGTAGGTACAGTGTCTGAATCAGGTTTCTTTGATTCTCTTGCTAGTAAACTTGCTTGCGAGATTTGCATTCTTGGCCTCAGCTGGAAGAGAGTGAATAAATGATTGTTTTCCACACGCTCATGACGCTTTACAATGATAGTAAACAGCCTATTTGGGCAAAATGTAGGACTAATACGCGATGTGTCATGTCACTGGCTGTTTGATGTTGTTCTTTTAAGTGTGTACTTAAGGGAGACAGATTCATGACACTTAGCTTCAGATGTTCTTTAAATCATTTTTAGAACTTTCTTCCAGCTTCTCCTATGTAAAATTTCTAATAGTTATCACATTTTAATTTACAAAACAACTGGACATGCAGATTTACAGGACTATTCTGCGCTACAAGTCTGTGACCACAATGTCTTTTGTGATCTGAAGCCTATTTTTTAGGTTACTTTTTTGGACTGCAACTCTGATTTTATTTAAAAATTTTCCCTCTATGGTATGACAGTGAATTGTGTATGTTTGGTATAATTTGTCCTTGTTAAGGTAATACAGTCTTCTTTTCATTTGTGTATAGTTTTTTTGGTATAAAATTTGTCGACTGTGGTGAAGTTGCACATGTTATTATTTGCTATTGATCTTACTTTAATTTAATTCAGGTACTATATCTTCCTTAGCCAATGGAAACGTTGTTAGTCTTTATATACAGGTTCAAAAAATATGCTTTTTTGTGTGCTTTTGGATGACAGGTGCTATTATGTACTGTACAGTCTGTGTTTCTTTCTTTTTCGTAGATGTTGAATTTGTGCCTTGTTCCATTTTTGTGATTTTGACGTTATGAAAATTTATCATACTATCTTGTTCATGTTCGATTGTAAACAATGCAATTTCCAACTGTTTTTGTATACATACTTGGTTGTCAGACTTAAAATAGTTATGGGAGACTGTCAATTTCAATAAAGTAATAAATTCTTCTATTTCATCTGCACATATTTTACCATGTGTATGCAAATTATGTTCAACAGATTCAATAGTTTCATTAATTTTTATGTTAGTGTACATGATGAAATATCTAAGGAAATAAATTTTGAATTCTCTGCGATATGAACATCCTTAATTTGTTACATCAGGTCGATTGAATTCTTTACTGTGTACTGATAAACATGTACATATTTTTGAGTCATAATACAACTTAATTTTTTAAAAATATTTTTACTAACCTGGTATGCCGGACTGCTCATATAGGTGTGTCAGGATGTTTTGTTTAAGATTTTTGATTGGTATAAAAATCTGAATGCAGATGGGCTCATTATGGTGCAGTATGTTTTTTCTCTTTCACTGAATAAAAAAAACAGTTTTATTCAAGAATTTTTTAATCAGAACTTGGAACCGTTTGGTTGAGTCTGTTGCTATGCATGTAATATTGCTTTTACTGGAAAATTCTAAGTTTTATGTGTTTAGTCTGTTTGGGACATGACCACTACTGTATTTCTCTCGTCTGTTCTGAGTACTATAGCACAGTTTGTTTTAACTGTTTCACAAATTGTGCAAATACTTTCTTATTTTTTGAATAATTTATTATTTTTACTGTGATATTTGTGTTTTCTAATCACTTTGGACATCTTTCCAGTGTTGTAGGTTCAGCTGTCTCAACTGCTATTTTCATTTGTGCAGTGATGTTTGCAATGTTAGTAAGAGTTGTTAAGGCCTTTCTGTAATAAATGTATTTCATTATTATTAAATTCTATTCAAATTTTTACTCTGTCAAAAAAATTAAATTTTATGTCACATTCTACTTCTGTTCTATTGTAAATACAATTTTGGATTAATGCATCAAGTTTTTTCTTTAGCCCAAGCCTCATTCTTTTATGTTCACTTTCGTCATATTCATTAACTGATTTCATAATTATGTCAAATATAGGAGTTGGTAGTAACTCTCCTATTACTGTATATGCTAAATATAGCTTTTTATTTAATTAGTCGATGTTTCAGTATTTGCTTGGATCTCATATTTTATTCACAACACTTCACTTCTTTGTTTTACGTGCCTTGCTACCTTTGTCATTGTTTTTATACCAGTATGTTTGATATTTTGATGAAACTTGATTGGAGAGACATTCTTTGTTGAAACATTTGCATGTGTTTCATGTTATTTTAGATAATGCTTTTGGCATGAGAGAACACCACATTTTATCATATCTGGGAGTAATAAGAAAGTCTAGTAAGACTGGTGCTCTGCAGCTTGTGAGAATTGTAAACATGTCATCGTATACATTAATTTTTTAACAAAAGCTGCTTTGTAATAATATTTTATTTCACTCGACTAGTTTCAGGCAGTGACCATCAGCAATATCTGTTTTACACCAAAACCAGAATTTATTATAATAAGTTACCTACAGTGTAACTTGAGTATATATATATATATATATATATATATATATATATATATATATATGTAGTATACATATGTCTATATGTCAGTTTGAGCACACAGTGATATGCACAGAATATAGCAGAACTTAGACTAACTGGACACATTAATTGTCAGTCTTCGCTGTCAAAACAGGATGGAAATTTTCAGCACACTCTGGTGACTACATAACGTGGTTGGTATTAGCAAGAGAGGCAGTGATATGTGTTAATTGATACCTTTTGCGCTCTACAAATGTTTCATCAGCACATCATTGTAGGAAACAGAATATTTTAAATTACTGAATTGCTTTTATGATAAGAACCAGAAACTGTAAGTCACACATTACGTATATTCTTAAATGTCTAAGCCCTCCAATTATTGATTTACCGATTTTAGAGAGTCACTAGCGTCTTATGACGTATTCTGGGGTAGCTCATCACTGAGAAAGAAAGTGCTAGTTACACATAAAAGTGCAATA
The DNA here is from genome assembly GCF_021461395.2 of Schistocerca americana. Classification (NCBI taxonomy): domain Eukaryota; kingdom Metazoa; phylum Arthropoda; class Insecta; order Orthoptera; family Acrididae; genus Schistocerca; species Schistocerca americana. The sequence continues at coordinate 310,982,147 of NC_060119.1, read as the reverse complement.
TGGGAAATATGTGGTGTCCACACTACAATCTAGTGCATGCAGCTGTTTAGACAGTTGGGCATTTGCAAAGTTTGTTGTCAACAATCAATCACAACTCAAACGGCAACTGTCGTAAATAGGAGGGGCGTTTGAAAAGTCCGTGCAAAGTCCAAGAGATGGCACCACCGGCGCGTATGGAGGTCATGTTTAGTTAGTAGCATCTTTGGAAAGAATGTACACCAACTTTCAGCCATATTGGTCTATTTGTGTTTGGCATTCGTGTGAATCAAGGAAGTCGAGTGACTGTCAAAAAATGGACGAAAAAGAATTTCATGTGCTGATTAAACATTACTTTATGAAAGACAAAACTCCTCAGGAGACTAAAGAGAAGGTTTATAAACATTATGGTGACTCAGCACCTTCGATTAGAAAAGTTTATAAGTAGTTTCACAATTTTCGCAGTGGCCATATGGGCACAAGTGATTCTGAACGTTCTGGATGCCCTGTGGAGGTTATGACTCCAGAAATCATTGATAAAATCCATGATATGATGATGGATGATGGATGAGTTAAGGTGCGTGAGATTGCTAGTGCTGTGGGAATCTCGAATGAACGGGTACATTATATTTTGCATAAACATTTGGACATGACATAGCTAACTGATGATGGTCGAAGTATAGAGGATATAAAATGTAGACTGGCAATGGCAAGGAAAGCGTTTATGAAGAAGAGAAATTTGTTAACATCGGGTATAGATTTGAGTGTCAGGAAGTCGTTTCTGAAAGTATTTGTATGGAGTGTAGCCATGTATGGAAGTGAAACATGGACAATAAATAGTTTCGAAAAGAAGAGAATAGAAGCTTTCGAAATATGGTGCTACAGAAGAATGTTGAAGATTAAGTGGGTAGATCACGTAACTAATGAGGAGGTATTGAATAGGATTGGGGAGAAGAGAAGTTTGTGGCACAACTTCACTAGAAGAAGGGATCAATTGGTATGACATGTACTGAGGCATCAAGGGATCACAAATTTAGCATTGGAGGGCAGTGTGGAGGGTAAAAATCGTAGAGGGAGACCAAGAGATGAATACTCTAAGCAGATTCAGAGGGATGTAGGTTGCAGTAGGTACTGGGAGATGAAGGAGCTTGCACAGGATAGATTAGCATGGAGAGCTGCATCAAACCAGTCTCAGGACTGAAGACCACAACAACAACAATAGGTATCCGGAAGATGGGTTCCGCGATTGCTCACGGTTAACCAAAAACGGAATCGTGTGAAGTGTTGCAAAGATTGTTTGTAGCTGTTCGGGAAGAATCCGTAGGACTTTAAACTTCGTTTTGTCACTGTGTATGAAACATGGATACATTACTATACTCCTGAGACCAAACAACAATCTAAACATTGGGGTACCAAGGGAGAATCTGCACCAAAAAAGGCGAAGACCATGCCTTCAGTCGAAAAGGTTATGGCGACTGTCTTTTGGGATTCACAAGGGATAATCCTCATCGACTATCTGTAAAATGGTAAAACTATTACAGGTGAATATTATTCATCGTTATTGGACCGTTTGAAAACCGAGCTTCAAGAAAAATGCCGGCGATTGGCCCGCAAAAAAGTCCTTTTCCATCACGACAATGCACCAGCACCCACCTTAGCACTTGTGGTCGCAGAATTAATGGAAATAGGATTCCAACTCGTTTCACATCCCTCCTATTCTCCAGACTTGTCTCCCTCAGGCTACTACACTCCTGGAAATTGAAATAAGAACACCGTGAATTCATTGTCCCAGGAAGGGGAAACTTTATTGACACATTCCTGGGGTCAGATATATCACATGATCACACTGACAGAACCACAGGCACATAGCCACAGGCAACAGAGCATGCACAATGTCGGCACTAGTACAGTGTATATCCACCTTTCGCAGCAATGCAGGCTGCTATTCTCCCATGGAGACGATCGTAGAGATGCTGGATGTAGTCCTGTGGAACGGCTTGCCATGCCATTTCCACCTGGCGCCTCAGTTGGACCAGCGTTCGTGCTGGACGTGCAGACCGCGTGAGACGACGCTTCATCCAGTCCCAAACATGCTCAATGGGGGACAGATCCGGAGATCTTGCTGGCCAGGGTAGTTGACTTACACCTTCTAGAGCACGTTGGGTGGCACGGGATACATGCGGACGTGCATTGTCCTGTTGGAACAGCAAGTTCCCTTGCCGGTCTAGGAATGGTAGAACGATGGGTTCGATGACGGTTTGGATGTACCGTGCACTATTCAGTGTCCCCTCGACGATCACCAGTGGTGTACGGCCAGTGTAGGAGATCGCTCCCCACACCATGATGCCTGGTGTTGGCCCTGTGTGCCTCGGTCGTATGCAGTCCTGATTGTGGCGCTCACCTGCACGGCGCCAAACACGCATACGACCATCATTGGCACCAAGGCAGAAGCGACTCTCATCGCTGAAGACGACACGTCTCCATTCGTCCCTCCATTCACGCCTGTCGCGACACCACTGGAGGCGGGCTGCACGATGTTGGGGCGTGAGCGGAAGACGGCCTAACGGTGTGCGGGACCGTAGCCCAGCTTCATGGAGACGGTTGCGAATGGTCCTCGCCGATACCCCAGGAGCAACAGCGTCCCTAATTTGCTGGGAAGTGGCGGTGCGGTCCCCTACGGCACTGCGTAGGATCCTACGGTCTTGGCGTGCATCCGTGCGTCGCTGCGGTCCGGTCTCAGGTCGACGGGCACGTGCACCTTCCGCCGACCACTGGCGACAACATCGATGTACTGTGGAGACCTCACGCCCCACGTGTTGAGCAATTCGGCGGTACGTCCACCCGGCCTCCCGCATGCCCACTATATGCCCTCGCTCAAAGTCCGTCAACTGCACATACGGTTCACGTCCACGCTGTCGCGGCATGCTACCAGTGTTAAAGACTGCGATGGAGCTCCGTATACCACGGCAAACTGGCTGACACTGACGGCGGCGGTGCACAAATGCTGCGCAGCTAGCGCCATTCGACGGCCAACACCGCGGTTCCTGGTGTGTCCGCTGTGCCGTGCGTGTGATCATTGCTTGTACAGCCCTCTCGCAGTGTCCGGAGCAAGTATGGTGGGTCTGACACACCGGTGTCAATGTGTTCTTTTTTCCATTTCCAGGAGTGTATTTGTTCCCCAATTTGAAGAAATGGCTGGCGGGACAAAGATTTTGTTCAAACGAGGAGGTGACTGCAGCAACTAATAGCTATTTTGCGAACTTGGACAGTTCCTGTTATTCGGAATGGTTCAACAAATTGGAACAGCTTTGGACGAAGTGTATAAGTCTAAAAGGAGACTATGTCAAAATATAAAAAACGGTTTACCCCAGACACGTAAGTAGTTTTTAGGTTTGCACGGACTTTTCCATCGCCCCTCGTATAATAAGGCAAGGAGAAACGACTTACTTGATCTTTTACTAAGCTACAGTGTGAAACAGAAAGGAGTGAGAATTTTAACCACAAAGCCTCTGACCACCTACCCACTGCTGTTGGGATCTTCAGTTCAAAGACTGATTGAGCAAGCCTCCTCTTCTCTGAATAACTACTGCAACCTAAATTCGTTTTAACCTGCTCACTGGATTCATGCCTTGGAGTCTCTCTGTAATTTTTTCTCCCCACATGTACCTCCAGTCCCCAGCAAGTGTTCTAACAACCAATCCCTCTTTTTAGACAAGTTGTACCATAAATTACTTTTTTTCCCAATTTAGAAAAAAAGAAGACCAGGGTTTAATGTCCCATAGATAGCGAGGTCATTAGAGATGGAGCACCAGCACAGATTGTTTTAAGGATGGGCTGAACCCATTCAAAATAACCATTCTCACACTGACTGGAGCGATTTATGAAAATCACAAAAAACCTAAATCTGAATTGTCAGGGATGAATGTGAACGATTGTCCTGAGAAATGTGAATGCAGTGTGCTAATAACTGTGCCACGTCACTTGGGTTTCTCAGTTCAGTTCAGAATCTCTTTATTAGTTGTTTAATCTACTCGTACAATCTGCAGCATTCTTCTGGATTACAGTATCACATTTAAAAATCTTCTACTACCTTCTTACTTGAGTTGCTTTACATTCACTTTTCACCTCTGCATATCGTTCCACTCCGAAAAAAAAAAAAAATGATATAACTAATTTAAAGGATAGTAAAATGAACTGGGAGCACTAAGTGAAGCCACATCCACTTGACAAAGCCTTATACTCCACAGAACCGTTTCTGATTGTGTATTAATTCAATAGAATGTGTGTGTGTGTGTGTGTGTGTGTGTGTGTGTGTATCAGAGAGAGAGAGAGAGAGAGAGAGAGAGAGAGAGAGAGAGAGAGAGAGAGAGAGAAAAGAGAGAGAGAGAAGTAGTAGGGCAAGGGTGGCATAGCACCACTCTGCATAGTTGCCAATTTTATCCAAGTTGTCGGCGACAGATGTAGCAAAATCGCTGAGATATCATGGCGGAAAGCTCAAGTTTTAGTGGGGAAACAGGTCAGTTGGGCTACCTCCACTAATCGCACGCCCTCCTCTCCCACCTACCCTCACGAAAGTTTTCTACCACCCCCTCCCCTCTCTATTCTGGAAATTGGCAGGAAAAGGACTCAGTCTGTGCCGGGCTGCCGGATAAGACAGATATAAGTATGTATTATTTATTTAAACAATCAGAGTTGTCATAGAAGGTAGCACCATCCGGTGTCTTCACCATGAGGTCTGGATATATACAACATAAACAGAGCACAAAGAATCGATGTTTCAAGTAAGTCGCGTTTTCGTTTTACAGTTGGTCGCCATAGCTTATCACGGAGAAACTTGCAAGGAGAATGTATGTCATACCCTGGAAAACATATTTCTTACACTGGAATAGTAACAGCGTTGCATTCCACATGACTAATAGGTTGGAAACCGCACCGCTCTAACATTGTAGTGTACTTTAAGTGCAGAACCGTGTAGCCTTAGAAGTGCATGTGTTTATGTTCTCTCTTACCAATACCTTCTTGGTACTGACCCAAGGCAATAGAACAATACTTTAGAATTGATAGCACAGTTGATTTTCGTAAAATGCTGCAAACTATTTCCGTCGCCCACAAAAACCACCCGTTTCTTCTTCTTTTTAACCGTCTGCTATATCAACACAACACATTCATATCTACCATACTCCTATAAAGGGAGCTAACCTCCTCAACATGTGAGCATCTGGAGAGATTTTGTGTTATCGGATTTGGCCAGTAATATTAGTGAGGAATAGCAGTTACAAACTCAGCTCGCTCTGCTCCTTCACAAGACACAGAATGTAACGGTCTACATATGCACAGAATAAATCGGTGACAGTGCTGCAGTGAGGGTTGGTCAAAGACAGTGTGAGGGGATCTTTCAGTCTCTAAATTTATCCTAAGAATTCAAGAATGCTGTGTGACTCGTATCTGCGTAGGGAAAGCTGGGAAATCGTAATCGTAAATTACGCACTGGACTCGAAGAACTAGAAAATATGTAGATCGCTGTCTGGTATACTTTGGTGTATATGTTCGAGAATTAATAATGAATGGACATACTGCTAAATAATCTATCTACATTCGCAATCTAGTATATGGTACGTACAAAGTAAAGGAGGGGTTGTGTAGTGATGGTGCAGAAATTGGGGAGGATGCTGCTGCATCATTCATCAGAGTGGAAATTAGTGAGAAACTGGTAAAATTGCTAAAAATGATCGGACTATCAACTACGATGCTTATTATTACAGTACATCGACGATGCCTTTTCCATCCCATCTGTCCATTGGTATGCTGTTGGTTACCACATAATGGTTGACTGACATCCCTTGTTTGAGATGGAGAAGAGTCTTGGTGGAGGGGAAACACCTTCCCAGGATGACTTGCACCGAAATGCAGAACTACAATGTGAAAAATCAATCGAAATGGAACACCAACCGTCTTCTACCCCATCAGTGTGAAAGATGAGTTTAAACGTAGATGCCATCAATCACCTTCGGACAGCTGTTTGGAAACGCTCCACGAGCCACAAAACTCTTACAGTTTCCATATACTGTGATTTTCTTTTACTTAAAATCATCCTGTGTGTGTGTGTGTGTTGTGCGAGCAGCAGCATAATTTACACGGTTGCGATGTCCACCTTTGAGTCAGAGCCAATGGATCGAAACATGTTGACGTCAGTTTAGAACCTGACACAGCCCTGGAAGTCGTGGCGCAAAAACAAAATGTATGGCAGTGTACAAAGTGTGTTACAGCAGATAAAAACAATGTATCAAACAACGAAACAGGAGCCCTCTCTTGTGACAGATAGTTTTTTTGGTATGGTCCTCCTACAGTACAGGCAATGCCACTTTACTCTGGTCTGTGCAAGCAACTTCGAACACTGCCTGGATCAATACATATATATATTTAATGGGGATCAGCACGTATGCTCGATGCCAGCAAGCAGACGGTATTTGTTTTATATTGGAAGACACATATGTGGTAAAACATATCGAGTTCTCTACCGGATGACATTAGCGGAGTTTTTATAGTTTGTAGTTTTTTAGTCTCTGTTGGACGGTGCGAAATAACGATGATAGAGAGAATGTATGGGTGACAGACGTGAATGCACCCTGAGGGACACCGATCTCCTCCGGACTGCAGTACCTGTATGTAGTTTGATGACACGGCAGTGCGGTAACAAAATACTCGTCCTTCTTCCAGTTCCCGTACTGTCTTTTTCTACTACTGCCTCGTGTTGCAGGAGAAAGCTTCGTTTGGCGTTGGTCATACACATCGTACACTGTTGGTGGAGCTACAACAGCATGATCCCATTTCGATAGAACAGTCAAAACACTGCCCTGTCACATTAACTCAGCTCACCCTGTTTCTATACGGGTTGCAGAAGGTGTAGCACTCTCCGACTTCTGCTCACTTCCAACTAAATCTGGAACGATTACATGCACAAAGCTACAACGAGGGCAAGGCAGAGACTGAGGAGCCGTTGCAGGCTACGTAGTGGCTGCCGAAGAAACCACATTGGAGTTTTACTCTAGCAGATAGGTTCGAAAAAGGTGACTCACTTCGAGATATGAGTGTGCCACCAATATGATCCACTAGTGGCTGTAATCATTAAAAGACATCTCCATAGGATCCAGTGCGGGTATATGGTTGAATTGAACATCTTGATTCCAAATTCCAGACAGAATTTCTACCAGAAAGCGTAGCACTAGAGATATGAAAAGCCTGTGTACACTTATTACGACCTCAATCAGCACACCGTCTACTGTATGTGATCATTCTCAATCAACAGTCATCTATAACCCAGTGGATATACTGCAGAACCTTTGACGTTACGTCGAGACAGAATGAGTTACAAATACTGGAGAAATATCTAGCGGCTGCATGAGGGAGTTGCAAATACCGGCTGCATACCTCATTCCTTAGCCAAATCACTTTGTAAATTCGCTAATTTTATTACGAGATTCCGAGGTCGGTGTCGTGTAGCCACACTTTAGGTCTGTTATACTGGTACCACTCACAAGAGAAACAAGTGAGACATACCCATCCATCGCGGGCTTTCGCTCATTATCGTTTGATGTCACCAGAATTCAGTTATTTGTGAGTATTATACTTAGCAGGGGTGTGTGATAGATTCGCTCTGATCAGCAGGCCTATAAAGTAGGCTTATAAAGCAAGTCTGTGTTCCGACATGTGCAAAGAGAATGGCTTTGTCCTGTCCTTTGGAAGGTGTGGATTTGACTTGAAAAATTGTGATAGCCATATGGGGTTTGGTAGATTTTTTCACATGGAAAATTATGTCCAGTCATATGACTGCTACAGATTTTTATATTTCCAGAGCCACCATCGTCAGAAGGGGGTGCTTCTGATACTTCACTCATTGTCGAATGTCGTCAGATTGAGGCTGCAATTTTAATTATTAATTGTAAGTACAGCGATAAAATATATATGGCTGTTTTCCTAGGACGATTCTGCCTGGATACGTGAATGAGCGTGGTGGCTGTAGCCTGTGTCCAGAACGATTGACATTTCCAGCTTACAGCAGGAGCTGCTGGGCTCGAGAACTGGCTGTAGTACAGGAATGCAGCTGATCTAACCGTGTTGCCTTCTAGGCGGCTGAATAGGAATTAATACTCAGTATGTGCTCGGCAGCTTTCGTGATTGTGTATGCTCTGTGAGAAAATTTGAGAAGATTCAGTATGGATGTGTGTTTGCGCTGGACCATTATTCGCTCCCATGTACATCGTCCGGTTGACTGTTTCTTCATATTTTCCTTCTTTATTTGCTTGAGAGAACATCGATTGTGGTGTGTGTCGTGTACATCTAGATGATGAAAGACAGGCGGAGGAGATGTTTTCTGGTTCTCTAGACGTGAGATACACCTTAATTGACTTGTAAAGTAGAAGGTTGATTCTGAATCTGTTATATCATTGACATCGATATTCGCCAGTTGAACTGCCAGTTTCCTCTATTTTTCGAGTTTTAACCTACAGTACTTCCAGACGAGATAATTTTCTTATTACTCAGTGGTTTGCAGCACGTTTCACGTCATTGCACCTAGCTAATGTTTCGGGTTTCTAGAGATATAATTTCCGCTCTTTATCTTCGGAATTATACTGTGCAAGCGATCGGTAGCAAACTGCTATGCATTTGATATAGAGAACTATCGCTTAAATGGTGTGATATTATGGCAATCCATGTCAAAATAAATATTTCTTGTAATCCCAGAGTCTGGAGAAGGGTGCAGAAAGCGTGGCAGCAAGCAAGCAAGCAGGTCGGGACCGGAAACAGTAAAGTCTTTGTGCTGGGGGGAACCAGCCCAGAAGTTGAAAAACATTTCGGAGAGTAACCACTGTCCATGGAAGGCACTCCAATCACGCGCGTGTATGTGGGGCAGTTGGCTTGTGACTATCGGCCATGGTGGATGACCGACTGACCTCATGGGAAATATCTGTTGCTGGAACTATATGTACGCTGCATGTGTTTATGTTTTCTTTTCTTTTTGGGATCTGTCTATCTTCGTGGTATATGTACACGTCTCTGGTGGTCGATAGCAATATGTAGGCTGCAGAAGTGATGATACTGTGTGGTGCAGGATACATCCATTTGGCATGTGTGGATATAGCCCAGTTGGAGATCGATTTCACACTGAAAAATTCAATCTTTCGTCGACAGTAGCAGAGCATTGTAACTGAGGAAGTGTTTTTGGCTGTATTTTCCATATTACACGATCTGTAGACAACTTTTGGCAGGGTTTAGTGTCAGCGCAATATGACAGGTGTTTGTTTGTTTTCGATCTGCACAAAATAGTTTTGCCTCTGAAAGTCTCGTAAAGTGTGACCGTCTGCAGAAATAAACGGCGGACAGTGTTCCCACATTGGCAACAGCAGGAGCTTAGTGGGGAAATTCAGTAATAACCAATCAGAATTCTCCATTCACAAGACATACTTTATACAGGTCGTAGGAGCCTCTCCAGACTGGTTCGAACAAGATGGAGGAAAGGTATCTTCGGAAAGTTCTGTGATGTCTAAGAGTAACGTGATGTCTTCTCTGTTGGAGTGTTCAGAAGCACATCCAAGCAGACCATTCACTTCTAGCGGGATGCTGTCCGTCAGCTGCCATTGTGGCTTTAGAGCATCTCTAGACCAGCAGCTGTAGGACGCAGAAAATTTCAGCCTTTTTCTTGTCTGTAGGAGAGTGCTTCGAATTTTACAGACTCAACCGTCTGTGCTTTGACACTGATGTGTCCTTCGAGGAGTGAGGAAAATAACGTTCCTGACTCCAGCAGCGGCAAATAAAAACTAAGCCCACTCGCCGTTTCAGAAAAGTGATGAACACCACAGCAGCTGTAGTGCTTGGAAATTTTTCTCTCTCTGGTAATGGCTTCAAACAAGCAGCTAAAACTCGAAACTTTGTGAGCGTCCTGTTTAGAGTTACAGAGATATTTATTTCGACTTCCAGATAACATCGTTTTGGTGCGTAAAATGAGATGTTGCGGCTGATATCGATTTTGGAATGTATTTTCCATAAAAGCATGCGAAGAATCTCAGGTAGGTTTTACAGGTGTGCCACGATCTTTATAGAGTCCATGTTCGAGTGTGACAGAATACAGCGCAAATTTGAGGCAATAGAAGTGTATTTAGAGACATATTCAGCACACAGTTAAATTTAGCAACTCCTGAGGCAACTCATGCTCGAAGACAAAGGTATTTCCCACAAAAACGCGCGAGGTGTCTCTGGGATGGATTCACAAGAGTGTCGCGATCTCATTAGAGTCCTTGTTCAACTGTGGCAGTGATGGTATTCGCCGGAATAAAACGTGTAATTGTCTAAATATTCTCACGTCATCTGCTAAGCTCTCTCTCTCTCTCTCTTTGTGCAGTGATACATTTAGTTGCTGTGACATCTTCAAGCTATGTATGTGACAATAATGCACAACATCGGATGTAATAACCCCCAAGGCAGTTCGTATTCGATGAGAAAGGGTATCCATGTGCAGAGGATGGGAAGGAGTAGGAAGGCCACGAGTATCTCCAGTGCGAAAAGAAGTACATGGCCACACATGTGGCTACCGAGTGGCTGGGCCATAAGCTGGTGTGGAGACTCTTGGGGCAGGGAGCCCTGCTCGTTACCTCTCTTCCAGCGAGGTATGGATACTGTGTGGGGAATATCTTGGCTCTTGCGCTTCGAGAGACCGACTGAACTGCTATCGAATTATCTGCAGTTACAGCACATGCATTTGTCAGTTTGAGCTGCGAAATATAACTTAGTCCCATCCTGCTGCATATTCATTATTTCATAAATAGTATTAGACTACACCAAATATCATTGCTATCGACAGAGTCCTCAGATTCACGATTACAGCAAATATACCCATTAAACTCCTCCTACCTCATCACAGACATCTCATCCAGTGAAAATAGTAAACAATTATATCCATCCTCCCAATCCAGCCCCTTCCCCACCATTTTTACAAAATACAAAATAAAGACTTATGTCTGTCCTACCTGGCAGCCCAGTACAGACTGAGTCCTTTTCCTGCAAGTTACCGCCGGCCGAAGTGGCCGTGCGGTTAAAGGCGCTGCAGTCTGGAACCGCAAGACCGCTACGGTCGCAGGTTCGAGTCCTGCCTCGGGCATCGATGTTTGTGATGTCCTTAGGTTAGTTAGGTTTAACTAGTTCTAAGTTCTAGGGGACTGGTGACCTCAGCAGTTGAGTCCCATAGTGCTCAGAGCCATCTGAACCTGCAAGTTACCAGATGGGGAGGGGGGAGAGGATGGGTGGGGAGGAGGGGCAGTGAAGGGGGGGAGGAGAGGGGTTTAGGGTAGTAGAGGTAGCCCAATTGACCTATTTTTCTATCTAATTTTGAACTTCCTGCCATGACGTCACTGTGATGTTGCCACATCTATGTCTGACATCTTGGATCTGCCAGATTGCATAAATTTGGCAACACTGCAGATTGGTACCATTGGCCCCTTGCCCTGCTACTGTGAGAGAGGGGGAATGGGGGCGAGAAGAATGGTGAGGGAGAGGGAGAGGGAGAGGGAGAGGGAGAGAGAAGAAGGGATAGTAGGAGGGAGATGGAGGGACAGGGGAGAGAGAGTGAGAGTGATGGAGGGATGAAGAAGGAGAGGGAGAGACATTGAACATATCTCTTTAGGTATTTAGAAAACCTTTTAAGTTCATCATGTTGCCATCTTTTTCATTGACAAACTGAACAATGGTATGTAGCGAGACAATGCAGTAGTGTTCGATGGGATATTTGAATAACTGAACTACAGAAATCAACTTTCGTGAACAAGAGTGGTCCCGTGAGATCAGGAATTGGTGGCTGTACACCGTATGAACGAGGAGCAGAAATGGGAAGAGGACTGTGAAAATTATAGTTTGACACCCTCTGTGCAGAAGTTTGCACTATAGTACATCACGATAGGTAGGAGAGGAAGATCCAAGCCCGTCAGATGTGGTTTTGTCCAAGATTGCCATTTATAATGACCGTCCATGAGAAGAAAGGGACGAAAAAGCAGGTAGCACAAGAGAGAAACTGGACATCCGGTCTGGAGACGTGGAAAGAACTTTCTGGTACGAGATGAAAAGGACAAGATGATAGGCAAGATGGGAGACAAACTCCAGACTTGCAACAGTGCAGCAGACACCTCATGATCCTCACAAGGAGTCAGCGACAGACAGTCAGGAACTGGGCGGGCGGCTGTTTCATAAGGCGCCCACCTCGGTTAAGTGCGTGAGGCTTGCACTGCACAGAGCCAGGGATTCGGTGGGATGGGAAATCTAAACACATGTCTCGAAACGCTCGATAACTTCTCGATGCATTTCTCGTGAAGCACGGTCAGGCAGTCCAGGTAATCCCTCGTCAATATAAAGACGCTTCTTGGGGTCAAGATTCTGTAGGACAACGTCTGAGGACAACAATAGCCTCAGACAACATGCAGACTGGAGCCAATAGGATGAGTCGTAAAGGGAGAGGTGTCTTCCAATCAAAGAGAGATACACACGTGCGATATGATGGACCTGCAACGGTAAATAATATGAGAGGAAAATTTATCCATTTCATTTGAGCTGTGACATTCCTTTGGTGCAAATAGGGAAGTACTGAAGGCAAAGTGGTTTATATTGAGACTAGCGAGGAATAACACAGGCTTGGGAATATTTCACGGATGTCCGAGAAAAACAAAATACAATCGGTACGCATAATACAGCAAGCGATACCTAATAATTTCGACAATGCCGTGCATAAAAACGGGATTTTCACGAAGCTCATACGCCGAGTTTTATTGGTGACAGAAAGGTAGGGCCAAGTAATTTGAATAGCCTTTGGGCTAGGGAGTATTTATACACCCAGCAGAGCGATCGTCTTACTGTAACTATCCTACAGCACAGAGTTAAAGTTTGACTATTACACACTCCCTCCAACTTTGCAGATGGAATCAATCGTTAGTTTCTTTCTGTATTAGATGTTATCCACGATGCATATTAAGAGGCTTATGGGAGCACTATTTGGTTCATGTGCGGTTTCTGAGAAAACTCGAAAAACGGTTTTTGGGTACCAAAATCGAGCCGCAGATTCCAAGACGGCTTGGCATAGCAATTGACTGAAATTTTTACGATATATTCCTAAGATCTCGATTTCGAACAGCCTTGAAATTTTTCTTGATGTCTTTATCCGTTTCAGAGATACAGAGATTCAGAGTTACCCTACTCGCTACGTATATACGCACGTAAAATACGGTGTGAGGAGAAAACGTAGTTTATAATGTGAAGCAGCACGGATAAATATGTTACAAAGTGTATCCGTTGTCATCAGAAGGGGTCTGGGAACCTCATGTTCTAGTGCTAAAGCACATGCAAAATTTTTGTACACATATAATCCAGTTTGAAGTTTAAAATTATACAGTTCTGAGCCATTTCAATTTCGTAATATGTAAACTGTCAAGATTTTGCTGACCAATAAAGTTATTTTCATATCATTGACATGTATTGCTGTAGCCGGGAAAATAAGTGATCCAGCAAGACCGCTCCAATGTGTTCGAAAATATCTTAAACATATAAGTGAAATCAGCGAACTAAATACACGTGGTAGAAAAAATAGTTTCATTATGAGCTGAATGAACTGTTCAGTTCAGTAAACTAGATAAAAATTCAGTAGTGTCATATTTCATTGAAGAACGTGAAAATTTCGGCTCAGGACGGGAGCATGTAGAGGAAGTCTGGATCAAGGTAAAAGAATAGCTGATCATGCGCTGAATAGATATGTACCCAGTAGAACAGTTCGTAATGGGAGGAACCTCCGTGGTGTACAGTCACTATAAAGAAACTCCTAAACAAGCAGAGATTACTGCATAATAGGCGTACAACATAGCGTAGGGCTATAGATAGATAGATGATGGGAGAAACGAATTTGGCGCTCAAGAGAGCAATGTTCGATGCCTTCAATGACTACCGAAGCGGAATCTTGACACGTGATCTTTCACAGAACCCATAGAAATTCTGGTGGTATGTAAAGACTGTTAGCAGCACCAAAGTTAGTGTCCAGTCCGTAGTGAATGTGACAGGAACTGAAATTGAGGGTGGTAAAACAAAAGTTGAAATGCTTAACTCCGTTTTCAAATGTTCCTTCACAAAGCAAAACCCAGGCGAATTGCTCTAATTAAATCCTCGTACAACTTAGAAGATGAATGAAGTGAGTAGTAGTGTTAGTGGTGTTGATAAACAACTGAAATCGTTAAACTTGAACAAAGCCCCAGGCCCCGACGGAATTCCTGTCAGATTTTATACTGAATTTGCGGCTGAATTGGCACCTCTTCTAACTATAACCTATCTTACATCCCTCCACATCTGTGCCCAGTTCTTGTCAAAAGGCACAGGTCACACCCATATACAAAACGGTAGCAGAAGTGATCCACAAGACTACCGTCCAGTGCCTCTGACATCGATTTGTTGTAGAATCTTAGAACATATTCTGAGCACAAACATAATGAGGTATCTTGAATAGAATGATCTACTCAGTGCCAACCAGCATGGATTTCAAAATCATCGATCATGTGAAACCCAACTCGCACTTTTCTCACATGACATACTGAAAGCTCTGGGTCATGGCAGTCAGGTAGACGCTGTGGTCATGGCAGTCAGGTAGACGCTGTATTTCTTGATTTCCGAAAAGCACTCGACTCAGTAACACACCTACGTTTGTTGTCAAAAGTACGATCATGAGGGGTGTCAAGTGGAATTTGTGACTGGACTGGGGACGTTTTGGTAGGAAGGAGGCAACATGTTAACTTGGACGGAGAGTCATCGTCAGGTATAGAAATAACTTCGGGTGTGACCCAGGGAAGTGTGTTGGAACCCTTGCTGCCCATTTTGTAGATTAATGACCGTGCATACTGTAGTGTCGGCAGACTTGCCAACACTACGCACACTAATTGAAAGAGGAGGCCAAGATGCACGCGCTAACTCACGCAGGCGGGCGTTAGGTCTGAAACAGGATACGTAATGAATGCTATAAAGAAAAGTACGTAGCTGCTGGAATACTTAACTTTAATCCATCATTTGTATACAGCGTTCTTGATGATACAAGTGAGACTCTCTAGATGGAAATGGAAATGTCGTAGATAAATGCAATATAATGCTAATGGCGCCTTGCTAGGTCGTAGCCATGGACTTAGCTGAAGGCTATTCTAACTATCTCTCGGCAAATAAGCGAGGCTTCGTCAGTGTTGCATCGCTAGCTAAGTCGTCCGTACAACTGGGGCGAGTGCTAGTAAGTCTCTCGAGACCTGCCGTGTGGTGGCGCTCGGTCTGCGATCACTGACAGTGGCGACACGCGGGTCCGACATGTACTAATGGACCGCGGCCGATTTAAAGCTACCACCAAGCAAGTGTGGTGTCTGGCGGTGACACCACACAGACAATATTAATAATGAAATCAGGATTTTCACCGGTGATGCAGTTATCTACAATGAAGTACTGTCTGAAAGAATCTGCATAAATATCCAGTCAGATCTTGATAAGATTTTAAGGTGGCGCAGAGATTGGGAACTAGCTTCAAACGTTCAGAAATGTAAAAGTTTGCATTTCACAAAACGAAAAAATGTGATTTCCTATGACTATAATGTCAATGAGACACTGTTGTAATTGGCCAAGTCATACAAATAGCTGGGTATAAAACTCTTTCAGTCGTGGGTAAAGCAGATGGTGGATTTCGGTTTACTGGTGGAATATTGGGAAGTGCCATCAGTCTACAAAGCAGATGGCTTACAAATCACTCGTGTGACCTGTTCCAGAATATTGATCAAGTGTTTGGGACCCGTACCAGATAGGAGTAACAGGGGAGACGGGGATTGGGGGGGGGGGGGGGGTGGGAATGGAACGTATACAGAGAAGGGCAGCACGAATGGTCACAGGTTTCTTTAATCCGTTGAGAGTGTCACAGATATACTGAAGGAACAGAACTGGAAGACTCTTGAAGATAGATGTAGACTACCCCGACAAAGTCTGTTAACAAATTTTCAAGAACCGGCTTTCAATGATTGCTCTAGGAGTATACTAAAAAAACTCCTACGTACCGCTCACATAGGGATCATGAAAATAAGATTAGAATAATTACTGCACCCACAGAGGTAATCAAACAATCATTATTCCCGCACACCATCCGTAAATGGAGCTGGAAGAAAACCTGATAGCAGGTACAGTGGGACGTACCCTATACCATGCACCTCACGGTGGTTTGCATGGTAAAGGGGTTGAACTATATTTTTGTCTTATTTATTTTATTGCACTGGTCATATAACAATACCGCTCTTTTCATTTTTTATTTACTTGTGTGTTTCTGTCATTCTTCTTATTAAGTATAAACAGTTCTGAGCAGGGAATCTAAATCATTGGCTAAATCAATGGAAGAGAAAATACAACTTTATTCAATGGAAAAAAAGTAGAATGCGTTTATTTCTGAACATAATCCAAACCAGTCTTTTTCCACGTCACTCCTTTTCCTTAATTGAGTATTACCTCCAATTACCTCGGAGTAGCTATTCTGACTAATGAACCGAAACTTCGGCCGTTTAAAGGCGGGCACCGATTGCGCAGCTACCGTCGCCGAGTTGTAGGACTTTCCAACGCTCTGGAAATCGCGTTTGGGGTCACAACAGACGCGCCTAGTCGATTGACAGTTAACCCGATAGCCTCTTTCCTAGGCAGTAATTTTCACGCTAACATTACTTTGATTTTCATACTTGTGCAGAGAGGCCACCAGAATCTAACACTCATCGATACGCTTTAGGAGGCTGTAGAGAATTTGGCTATTTTTTGCGACACTCTAGAATGAGAGGAAGCGCATTCGTACGGATAGCTGCAGTTATCTTGGAAACTCATTCCACTTCGCCCCATTCAAATGTACATGAACCTAATCGACTGTGGCCATTTAGAAAGATTCACATGTCGGCTTTTATAATTGTTTTATTTCCTTTATGTTACTGTATCATGATCATAAGCTCTTCAAAGTTCCGCTAGTCGACTGAACTGCATGAATCATCGTCATTAAATATGTGTGAATCTGTGTCAGGAAATTCCCAACATGTTGAGGCCACACCATGGTATCTTTTCAGTTACGTTCCAGTTATGAGTCGACCAATTACTGAGGACATCAAAAGTATAACAGCAAAACAGTATTCACGTTTGTCGATCGCATCATCATGTACCTGCCGCAATACATATATTCGGATACATAGAAACAGCATAGTACCTCATCAGACTGCCATTTGAAACCCAGCAATAGAGCAGATAGAAGGTATCGAGGGTATAATGTAACAACTATACTTCATTTCGCTGCTGGCATGAGTACCATGTTTAATACGTCTTTTTGTAACAGCACAGTTCACAGGCAGAGTTTTCATTTACGCGTCTTTCACGGATACATTGTGTTTCAGGAGAAAACGTAAACATACTAGAAGATGGTAGTGAAGTCTAATTCGAATAAAACATTCCACGTAAAAAAAACAACAGTTTTTATTCGTTACAGATGTAATGGGGTAGTCCTAAGAAATACTCACAGAAGGTGTTAAGCATAAGTAAATGATTAAGTTCAGAGTTGACTCACAAATTACACCTCAGACTTCGGCGCAGTTTCTAATCCTCTTGACAACATCACATCCAACTCTCCTGCCTTGGTGATCAGTAACCAGTATTAATGGAATAACTTGGCTACTTGCAATTTGACAACGACATAATTCTAATGGTCTGGCTTCATCTCCTCAGAGGTATTGAACTCACTGTAAATAATAAGGATAGAGGTAGCTGTAAGGTGGCGTCGTCTCCTGACCTTCATTTCTTACATATTCCGACCTCACCATCATATTCTGGGTATCAAGATGTTTCATTCAAGCCCAAACTCTATAGGGTAGAGTCAATTTTACATATTTCCATTTAATCGACATGCAAATCTAATAAATAAATCGCAAGTGCACACAGAGATTAAAAAGTTGGGGCTGGCATACACAAAAACTCAAGACACGATGGCCACAGGAGTTTTGTTCGGCGGAGGCAACTAGCTCGCTGGAAAGTTCGTAGGAGGGTGAGTTGGCATGCAGCTGCCGACCACCCAGGGACCAAAACAGTTTTTTCCATAGAAAAGGGATAATGGCCTGCATGTTCACCTTAAAAGCAAAACCAGCTGTATTGTTTGGGAGAGCCCCAGAATACGCATTTTTGATGGACCTAGTGCACAGTTTCAGAGTTCTCACAGGTGGACAGTAAACGCCTAATGCAGATGCTATATATTTCTGGATTGGTCGGCTTAAACGGAGCGCCATTCTCCCGTTTGTAAGAGTAACGCTGATTGGCAGACTATTTCTGACGCAATGAGCTGGAGGAGTGACGGAAAGACAGGGATGGTATACCCTTTCGCTTTTTGCGTGTAGATGGGTAGTTCCTGCAATACTCTTGGAGTGGGAACATGTAGCAGGAGCGAGTGCGCTCGTGCGTGTACGCAGAGAGCGAGGAACAAAGTCTCTACTCAGTACTGCACTGAGAGAGCACCTCTGTCGCTAGTGAATCGGAGTGATACTGTGTACTGAGTCGCTTGTGATTAAGTGTTTGTTCACTGTGTTGGCCACGACACTTAATGTGCGGTGTGAACACAGACAGAGTATTAGTTAGTGCCTGTGAGCAAACATTGAGTGGCATCGTGGTGGACTGGTCACCTGACCGGTTTACCACATTAGTAGTTAGACTAGGGGCAGATAGGAGTCCTTGACTTCATCAAGGCGTAGTGAGAGTTCGATTGGCAATGGTCATTCAGACAGAAGGAGACAGTTTAGTTATTTTCCAGCGGCGAACGACGCAGGCAGCAGTCGTCACAGCTCATGGTATTGTGTGCTACAGCGTAGGCGAGCCCCATCTTTCCTCCATTAGAAATATCATACTTCATTCATGCCACTCCACTACATTTCTCACGCGACAGCCTCGACCGTACTTAGAAAAATTCTTTCGGATAATTATTCAAGTTGAGTACGCGCGGGTCTCAGCCATTCTGCCGAATAGAAAACATTCTTAAAGAAAAGGGATAAAAGAGCTTTCCCATACTTTGTATATAAATTTCATTAACAGGATTCTTATCCATAAGAGATATCCTCCTATTCCGAAAAGAACCCGGAAATTTGTGTATCAGTTTACAAATAAAAGTTTCACTTGATTTTCTCAGATTTTGCAATAAATAATATTTTCCGTTCTTTTAATGTTTCTCTTACACTAACTAGCAATACTCCAGTACCCAAATATCCCACTAGTAACGTAAGAAAATAGAATATTTTCGTGTCTGTTTCTTAGAACGGACGACTCCAGAAGATATTTATTGCTGAAAGTTTTCCAGGCATTTCTTTTTGGTATGTTAGGAGCGTCTGTCTGACTTCTGTAGTAGTGTGGGGTGGAAATTGCTTCTTGCAGGAGCCAAAGAGTATTGTCAGATCAATCCGTTGCGCAAAACGTCAACATAACACCCTGCGGTTAACAAAATGTCTACCATACTCTATAAAAGCAACAATGTTTCCAACGTAAAACCTTTGCGCCGACACCCTATCGGCAAACTTAGCATTTGTATGTGCAATATGTGCGGCGTGCTTAAAAGCTACAGTAGAAATGGCCCACAAATCACAATCACAATTTAAAAATTCTATAATGTAAAATCGAGTACAGTTACACAACTTCAAAACAAAAATGTCAGTCTATAAATAAACCAATAGCAACTGGAGTACCAACAAGTGAAATTAAAACTCATCTCCGTAACCATCTGTATGTCTGCAACCAATTAAAATTCTGTGCATGTTATAAGGAACGTAAAATCCGATTACTTCATATTACCAGCTCCTAAATGTTCAGAGTTTCTCGTGAAAAACCGTGTATCCATCACGTATTACAGTTGCGAATGAGACAAGACTTAACTGGAATTTGTGGTGCTTTTGTGCGCTGTGGGACATGTTAAATTGTGGTGTACCCTCATTTTTCCTCAATGAGCGTTAAGACTTAAAGGTTTCTCAAAGGCGCGGCGATATCTGACAATTTGCAAACTATGCAGCTTAGTACAGTAGGGCAGCCGCGACTTGGATAGGTACTTTTACTAACAGTAAGCTGCACACAGTACGGTGCGTCACAGGAAAGATAGCTGGTTTCATATAACAATTTATTTTATAGAAATCGACTCTCATGTTTTTTGCTCATTGATCTGCTTGGTACTAGGTCACTGAGTAGCCTGGTAGACGCCATCGGAAACGGAAACCGATCAGACCCGCGTAATTCTCATTACGAAATATTGCACACGGCTAAAAATAATCAGATAAATATTGCAAGGGGGGTTCTGACAGTTAATGGGAAAGTAATTAACGAAAGGACACGACCCGCGGCCGACCTTGCTGCTTTTTCCTGGAACGTATATAAATTACAACGTAAATTGCATAAATGGTAAGATTACGGGGTAGTGACCTGTATTAATGTCAGAATCGACACAAATGTATAAATATAAATAGCATTTATCCATCGAACAGCAACAGCTTACACACCTTAGGCCTCCACAGCTTAAAAGGCTCCCAAGAAGGGAAGGACGATTTTACAGGAAGAAGATAAATGAGCAGCACTGCTTCATTTGTTCTCAGTGGCTTTGTATTCACGACATTAACAACTTCTGGAAGTTTCGCTATGATAAAAGCAACCTTTGAACACTTCGCAAATATGTTTGTTACAAACTGTTTTTTTTTATTTTTACAAACGAGTCATCCTTTTCTTATTACATATCATTACATTATTAATTTTGAGAGTAAAAATTATAGAAAAAATAAATAATAATATGAAATACTACTACATCTATATTTCTCGTTAAAATATAGACAAACAAGAAAAAAGGAGAACGTAAAAGCAGAGTAATGAAAAATAATATTCAGTATTTATGATAGTGACGAGGTGCAATTTTAACATAATTTATTACAGAGAGAAGAAATGAATTAGACGTCAAGAAGAAAAAAGTTGAAGAGAATATGTACAATAGTTTTTGCATGAAGACAGCTTGCACTTTGCGGCATTTCCATTTCCTTCAGTGCCTTAACTCGTTTTCGCTTGCCCGCATCTCGTGGTCGTGCGGTAGCGTTCTCGCTTCCCACGCCCGGGTTCCCGGGTTCGATTCCCGGCGGGGTCGGGGATTTTCTGTGCCTCGTGATGGCTGGCTGTTGTGTGCTGGCCTTAGGTTAGTTAGGTTTAGGTAGTTCTAAGTTCTAGGGGACTGATGACCATAGATGTTAAGTCCCATAGTGCTCAGAGCCATTTTTTTTCGTTTTCGCTTCTTATCAGATTGTGTAAGGAAATCACGAAAAGTATGAGTTACAACGGCACATTCAGCATTACACTATGTGATCAAAGGTATCCGGACACCTTGCTGAAAATTACTTACAAGTTCGTGGCGCCCTTCATCGATAATGCTGGAATTCAATAAGGTGTTGCCCCATCCTTAGCCTTGATGACAGCTTCCACTCTCCCAGGCATACGTTCAATCAGATGGTGTAAGGTTTCTTGGGGAATGGCAGCCCATTCTTCACAGAGTGCTGCACTGAGAAGAGGTTTTTGTCGGTGAGGCCTGGCATGAAGTCGGCGCTCCAAAATATCCCAAAGGCGTTCTATAGGATTCAGGTAAGGACTCTGTGCAGTCAAGTCCATTACAGGGATGTTCTCGTCGAGTAACCACTCCGCAACAGGCCGGGAATTATTAACAGGTGCTTGATCGTGTTGAAAGATGCAATCGCCATCCCCGAATTGCTCGTCAACAGTGGAAAGCAAGAAGATGCTTAAAACATCAATGTAGGCCTGTGCTGTCATAGTGTCACGCAAAACATTAAGGGATGCAAGCGCCCTCCATGAAAAACACGGCCACGCCATAACACCACCGCCTCCGAATTTAACTGTTGGTACTACACACGCTGGCAGATGACGTTGACGGCGCGTTCGCCATACCCACACCCTGCCATCGGATCGCCGCATTGTCTACGTGATTCGTTTCCACACAACGTTTTTGTACTGTTCAGAGCTCCAATGTTAACGCTTACATCAAGCGAGGCGTCGTTTGGCATTTACCGCCGTGTTGTGTGGCTTACGAACAGCTGCTCGACCATGAAATCCTTCTCACCACCCGCCTAACTGTCATAGTACTTTCAGTGTGTCCTGATGCAGTTTGGAATCCCTGTGTGATGGTCTGGATGGATGTCTGCCTATTATACATCATGACCCTCTTCAACTGTCGGCGGTCTCTGTCAGTCAACAGAGGAGGTCAGACTGTACGCTTTTGTGTGTACGTGTCCCTTGACTTTTCCACTTCACTATCACATCGGAGACAGTTGACCTATGGATGTTTAGGAGTGTGGAAATCTCGCGTACAGACGTATGACACGAGTGACACCCAATCACCTCACCGCGTTCGATGTTCGTGAATTCCGTGGAACACCCCATTCTGCTCTCTCACGATGTCTAATGACAACGTAGGTCGCTGATATGGAGTACCTGGCAGTAGGTAGCAGGACAATGCACCTAATATGAAAAACGTATGTTTTTGGGGGCGTCTGGATACTTTAGATCACATAGTGTATTTTCAGATCTTAGTCACGAATGAAGCCCATTGCGGGCAGAGAAAATGCAGTCGTACTATTCAGGTCGAACAGTCATATAAAAAGTTCTCACCTATAAATCGAGAATCTTGTCTATAGTGTGTAAACTCTCTTCGAAATCTATATGAAGTTAGAAAAGCCGTCTATATGGCTTAATATATTTAATTATTTAAGACGTTCTTTCGGCTACTGCCACCATCAGTTCCAGACTGTCAGTATCAATAAAATCTGTGTATGTAAAACAGATAGGGTTATTCAGATAATCTTTAGGTATTCAGTGCAGCATAATTCGTGGATGCAGTTGAAGTATATCGAAATTCATGTTTGCAGCTTAATTCCCTTATAGGATTCATTGAAGGTAAAGCATTTCTTTTATCTAATGAACACACATTTACTTACTACTCAAACTTTCCACCTCACAGATCAACATTCTCTTGTGAGTGAAGCTCCACTGCGACTAGGAAATGAAATGCTTTGCCGTTGCAGAGCAGACCTAGCATCAGTATCGGTGACTCTTGACTGCTGCTGGACACAATTAGCTGTTCGTTGTCTCGTTTCACACTTTCCGCTTTGGAATAATATCACAACAGAAAAACTAGCTTTCGAAATAAGGTCGTTCCCGTTAGCAATAACTAGGAAACCTACCACCCCCGACTGCTTAAAGAATCTAACTTGCATGAATAAAACAGCTTCAAACGTTTGATTACTTTACATACGAGGTAATGTGTTAAATATTTTACGTTAAACATGTCAGAGAAAGATTAGAAAAGGTTTGAAATTACGTTTACAGTTTTCTGGAAGTCGCTAAGTGACGCTGAATGAGTGGAGCCTGGGTAATTCCCACTGCGTTTCAAGCAACCGCTAATTTTTCACGCATTTCATTGACGTCATATCTCCTGAACCATGTATCCTACAGTCATATGATTTGCAGGTATATTCACTGGTATATATGACTACCCCCTGCAAAATGTGTTGTGAATGGAGTTAGGAGTAAAGAAGTAACAAATGAAAATGTCATACCTGAAGCTGAAGTTTTACTGCGGGAACAGCGAAAGTGTAGCAAGCGATAAACATTTTTTCCTATCAGCATTTTGTGGGGCGTGGGGTATGAGCTAGAAAAAGTTTCGTACATGTTTGAAATTATGTGTAATTTGTTGGAAGTCGCTAAGTGCTCTCATTCCCGAATACTCTCAAATCCTCTCATTCTCAACAGGTGTTCTGGATAACTGGCGTGCGCTACGTTGCCTCAGCACATATAAACAGTTTCTAACTGCAATACTCGTCTGATTCTGTTGATGTTGAACTTAAGACTATACCTTTTAATGAGTAGAATATGCCTGTGCAATTTTTTAAATTCCTTCAATAGTTACGTGAGTTAGTGAAAATAAACTTTTGTTGTCTCTGGAAGGCGTTAGTTAGGCAACCTGCAAGTGGAATTGAGAACTGCGTTAGCCATTTAGTGATAAAGATGCCGAGTGGAAGTATTGTCACATTCTGCCCCATGTGTGTCAGCTCATCGCTTTTGTAGCATGCAGTTTCAGTGACTGATCAGTTCAGGCCTCCGGAGAATAAAATTGTTGCTAAACTGTCCTTTAGGAATACCTCTGTAAAATGTGACTTCGATACAACGTTCAACGCAGGTAGTTGAATCAAGTGGAGCGCAGATAGCTCGAATCAAGCGGTTGCTTAAAGTACAAAATGATTCAAATGGCTCTGAGCACTATGGGACTCAACATCTGAGGTCATCAGTCCCCTAGGGTTAGAACTACTTAAACCTGACTAACCTAAGGACGTCACACACATCCATGCCCGAGGCAGGATTCGAACCTGCAACCGTAGCAGCAGCGCGGTTCCGGACTGAAGCGCCTAGAACCGCTCGGCCACACTGGCCGGCGCTTAAAGTACCTCACATATGTAATTTTGCTGTGAATAAATGGGTAAAATAATTACGCTGATTTTACTGAGAATTTCACTTGTAATTCGGTAGTGATACTTCCTTCGAAAACTTATGGAGGGCTGTATCGTTATAAAACCAAAATCCAGTTAAAAAATATCAGAGAAAGAACATCACTACCTGAATTTTAGTCACAAATCAATAATTAAAAACCGTGATGATGTTTTACGAAAATACAACTTGAATGAGAAGTAATTGGCCACAAGTTTCCAACCCATAAGTAGACATTTTAGAAAGCAAATGGCGATACGTGACGGCTCGCTGTGGAGCCACGGGAGGACGAGAAACGCATACCGGTCTGAGTGAAAACTGTGGGATGCTGCCGTGACGTTTCATACAACACAGGTAGCGCTAAATGTATGACAAGCATCTGCAAGAGGCTGTGAGGACCCGCTGACACAACGGTTAAGTCACGGACGTTGTCCGACTTTATGTGTAACATCTCGTAAGACAGTGTCGTGGTGCCATCTTTCGGCAGTGAAATGCTCGCTCACTCACGGCGCGTGTCTCTATGAACTGTATGCCCGATGTTGAGTAACGTACTCCCGTGGCTAGTAAGATCCCCATATCCGTCCGAGACAGAACATGCTTGGGATCAGTTGGGACATCAACCCCCATCCCAATGCCAGGACCAGTGACAACAGCTGTGGGCCATCGTGCCTCAGGAGAGGATAAAATGTATTTATGAACCCCTTCCCAACTGAATCAGTACATTCATCCACGCCAGATGGGTGCACCACCAAACTGATAAGTGCGCCCACACTGCGAAGTCAGTTTGTCCTATTTTGTAGTCACTGGAATAACATTCGTAGTCTCTCAGCCCGTGAAGTTTCACGTCGTTTTCTCCTTCTGGACGCAACACATTTTTTTCAGACTGTGTGTATTTTAATCAACAACCGAAAAATGCGTAGTATATTATATCGACTGTTAAAACTATATCGACTTTGGGAGGCGGAGGTGAAGGCAGGTGAGCTGTTACAAGCAAGGAATTATGTCTAGTTCTAGATACAGCTAATGGTGTACATTACATAAAGTTACATGTAACACCGAGTTTCTTAATTACAAAAAAAAAAAAAAAAATGGTTAAAATGGCTCTGAGCACTATGGGACTTAACTTCTTAAGTCATTAGTGCCCTAGAACTTAGAACTACTTAAACCTAAGTAACCTAAGGACATCACACACATCCATGCCCGAGGCAGGATTCGAACCTGCGTCCGCAGTGGTCGCGCGGTTCCAGACTGTAGTGCCTAGAACCGCTCGGCCACCCCGGCCGGCTCTTAATTACAAATTCGTAGTCCGCAGCGATGCGTTTTCGTCTAGAGGCATTTCGTTTGGTGTGAAGTTCACTCGTAAGTATAACGTCGCTGCGTACCTGTGCATGGGCGTACCCAGCGGGGGAAGGGGCAGCTGCCGCCCCCCCCCCCGCCACCCCCCCCCAACCCCCGCCCCGCTAGAAGATATTCGCAGTTTTTCACTACTTTACTGTTTTATTTAGTAAGAAATGCTGCATGTTTTCTCGGATTGTACAAATGCATTCTTGTATTTAAAATGTTTATTAAAAGCAGTTTTTCACTGGCTTACTGTTTTATTTAATAAGAAGTGCTGTATGTTGTCTCAAGTCCTTGTTTTCTGAGACTAGTATGATCTGCCCCCCCCCCCCCCCCCCCTAGTTCAGATCCTGGGTACGCCCTTGTTCCTGTGTGAGTCAATAGTACTACTACTATCACTACTACTACTACTAGTCCCTGCTTGCAGCATACAGCAAAACGCTCTCATCATTTACTACTACGACTTATGTGCTACTTAGTACGTACAACTCTAGAATTATATCTTTCACTGGTCAGCAGCCTACAATGCGTTTGGTAACACCTAATAAATCAAGTTGTAAAGTAATGTAAGTTGGTACTTCATTACGCTGTTTACAGGTGGTTTGTTCCTTCATCCGTCCTCGGAGATTCGGTGCAGTGACGCAAAATTCCGTTCACAGTTGCGGTTAGCACCCGCACTACCTTAGCGATGTACGGCGAAAGGGATAAATTATGCGACGGATTGGTCCGAAAAAGCACTTGGAAACCTGTTTGCGAACCAGGATTAGACCTCTGCAATTTTACACAATCAGTACAGAGTTATTATACGCCACAAGGTGCGCCTCGACCCGCGAGACAGGGTTCTAGTAGCTTCTCCAAGTCAAAATTAATCAATTAAAACTCTTTAGTTATCTGATTATTTTCTTGAAAATTCCAAGATTCGACCACTGCACTGTTGTAAGTACACCGGTAACTGTACCGAGCGAGGTGGCGCAGTGGTTAGACACTGGACTCGCATTCGGAAGGACGACGGTTCAATCCCGCGTCCGGCTATCCTGATTTAGGTTTTCCGTGATTTCCCTAAATCACTTCAGGCAAATGCCGGGATGGTTCCTCTGAAAGGGCACGGCCGACTTCCTTCCCCATCCTTCCATAATCCGATGAGACCGATGAGCACGCTGTCTGGTCTTCCCCACACCAACCAACCAACACCGCTAACTAGGTATACACCGCCTCCACATCGCTCGTAGCAAATTCGGCCGAAAAACTCCTCATAAAAAAAAAGAACAGGAATACAACGAAGTAGGGTAAAGCCAATGTGTCAAAAGAGGTGCAGAAACACCACTTCGATTAAACTTCACCAAGTTCACCTCGTTCAGTGAACACTACCTCCAGCTAGATAATGCGCTTTGCTATGATAGGCCCATGCTCCTTACTGTTGAGCACTCTCGAACCGGTAACATTAGCTTAGAAAGTAAGAAAATGCGTAAACGCAGATCCAAGCCCCAGCACGGGCTTGCACTTATCATTTTTGTAGTCTTTCGATACTTGGAAGGTAACTTCGCTAGTCACGAAGGGTCGTTAACTCCCGATTTTAGTAAAAGATTCTGAAACATCATCTCAGTCCACGACTTGCCGCCTGAACCACAAAGGACTTCCAGCCGTCTTTCGGTACTCATCAAATGATTTAAAATTTTTACACAACGAGTTTGCACAGTTACGAATAACTTTACAAACAGTTTAGCTCATAAAATATAATCTACCGACTTGTCTTGTTTTCCTTGTCCTGGTAACAAATATGCAACGCCACTTAGCTTTTACGAAAGATACGACTTAAATAATTTGTACTGGTAATGTGCGTTCTCGTGCAGATCTATAGGTTAGAAGCCAAGGACTTGGCACAGACTATGGGAAGGCAGTTACAAAAGATGAAGGCCACTGGTTTTGCTGATCCCAGGGAGTCTTGTGGAGGTAGCGTAGTTGGTTGGCGGAACTGGTAGCAGCGGGCGACGTACGGTGCGATTCAACCGCTTCCGCTAGGATTGTCGATACACTAGCGTACTTCGACACTTTATCTTTTCAGAACTAGTCCCACGTGGGACTTAGTAGAAATCGCGAGTCGTGCTGGGCATTAATAACTCATATGAAGAACAATAATAGGAATTGGACTATCGAACTTTGTTTGAATTTCAATAAATTTAATGGTGCAGTTTTATTAAATGAGAACTTTTTAAAGGAATAAACTCTAATTGAACCTTATGTCGATCCAAGTGTCATCTAAATAATTTCAGCTGGTTTACATATTTATTGAACATTTCTCATCTAGGTGCTGCTGTTTTAGGAAGAGGGAACACAGGGAACAGATAATTACAACGGTTCGCGGGTAACCTCCACTCCTCCCTCCCTCCCGCCCCCCTAACCCCCCCCCCCCCGCCCCTGTCCACGGACTACTCTCAGAATATCAGAATAATTTCAAGGCGCACCTATCAGTTCCGCTAAATTATGGCAAAGTGGTAACGTAGAGAGTAGTACTAGTCATTCAGTATCTACGATTCTTGCCTCCCAAACCTATCGCCCACGATTCACCTCTTCAAGATATCGCTAGTATCTCGATTGGGCATCGAGAGCCATATTGTATATCGTCTAACAGAGACGCATTTCCTATGCCTACATTATGTTGGGGCATATGTACTGCTTACCGTAAAATTTTTCCATGCTTCCTTTGTTAATAGCAGCTTTTACCTTGTAATCGCGGTGTAGTCATTGTCATTATGATTAAGACCCATAGTAATAAATTTATTGCTCTCAAATCAAATTCCGTCATAGTTCATAGCTGTAATTTCTCCTTGCTGTAAGCCGATAAGATAATTCACGTAAGGGGTGATTATTTGTAATATTCTTGAAAGATATTGTCTGACAAATAACTGCAAAAAACACTCCAAGCGATCCATATGTAACTAAATACTTCAGTGAGGATTTAGAAAATTCGACATCCTGCAGTGGTGTTGTGGACAAGGCTGTGTTGCAGATAGTTTTCCATTGCCTTCTTAGATCTGTTTAGAATTCTCGAGCATATTAATACCATGCAGACATCTGTAATGAATGTTTGCGTGCTGCAGAACTGTCTTCGTGTTATAAGGATGAGCATGGAGTGACACTAACGCAGAGGCTTAGACACTGTGCCAGCACCTAACATACGCCCCATGAATACTACCGAGGCAGTCTACAAGCGGTTCTAGGCGCTTCAGTCCGGAACCACGCGGCTGCTACGGTCACACGCTTGAATTCTGCCTCGGGCATGGATGTGTGTGGTGTCCTTAGGTTAGTTAGGTTTAATTAGTGCTTAGAGCCATTTGAACCATTTTTAGTCTACAAGTTTGTCAGCCCCATCTGAGCAGCGCTGTCATTTGCCCAAATTCCAAGAAACCTAGTGGACATATTTAACAAAAACACAGGAAAAATGCTGCACACGTTTCTCATCAGGAACACTGTCACCTCCCCTCCCCTTGTCAATAATGCAAATCGTAATAATTCCCTAATCGGGATTAGAGAAGCCTAAATTAGAGCAAAGCGCCACCATACTTTGATGCGTTACCCACCATGATTTCCTCTCAACTGTTTAGGGAAATTTGCGCCTGGACAGAACGAGGAAAGGTCCACAAAACCCCTTGCCTGATACTCTGTAGCTTTCCCAGCAGGTAGAAGAGCTGAGTGCACTTAAGTGGTAAAATGATGTAGAGGATTGAAAATTGTCAAATGAGAACTCAAATGCTAATATTTTTAAAATCGGATGTGATCATAATTTTTTACTGTATATCGAATGCAATCACAAACAATTTTACATATGACTTCATCTTTGGAAACTTGAAAGGAAAACCGTGAAAACTAAATTACAAGTACAGAATTAGAAAATCGTTGCTCTTCTACTCCAGAAAACATATTTAAGTAAAATATGGCCCATACCCATGAATCAGCACTTGGCACATTTAAAGTACATGAGAAACGTTGTCATACTAACTAAAAGGTCAGGATTATGTATATATATGTGTATGTATGTTACTTAAACTGTAATCAGCTTCTCCTGCCAGTACATATGTGTTCTCTACATGTGTCTTCAAAACATGAAAATAATTTTTATGACTATAATTCAGCATTTCATTGTCCTTATTGCCAAGTGGAAGATATATGAGTGTTATAAAATTGTAAATTAAGTGGAATACTGTGTAAAAGGACAGAGTATGCATGGAAAAATCTCTTATGTAATAAGAAACAAATATTTTTAAGGTGGTCATACATAAAATGATGTTTCATATTAAGGCAGAGTATGCGTCAAGAGAAGGAAAAGCAGGACTGATATGTTGAAACAACTAGAATCAGTGCAATATTCATGTAGCGTATATAAGAGGGCATATCGTAGAAGATTATGTCGCCCAGTGGAGGCACTCCACTTCCAGCAGTAAGATGTTTACATATTTGCTCATTTGTATGGCGCCGTCAAGGCGGCTCGGACAGGGAGGCACAGCATCTTACACCAGGCAAATGGAATGTTTCCAGTGAACGAGAACACTCAGAGTACAGGCAGTCAGTGACGTACTGAACAGTAGTTGACAGGTATATTGGATGCAAATTTCAATATGTTTGTGTTTTCGCAAATTTCGTTGGCATAGTTTTCATATAATCACTGTACACAGCTATTGAATTTCGGGGGATGAACCGTTGGATCAAAAAGGATTTAGAAAAGGCTCATGTAAGTCCATCAGATTTTTGAGCAAAAATTCATACACACAAAAAACTAGCAAATGTAAAGTACTGCCAGAGAATGCACTCAGCACCAGACCAGTAACAAATCGCACTGAAGAAAGAAAAAGAATATAAGGAGAAAATAAGAGAACTGCTTGTAAAATCCGAAGATTGAGACAGAACTGCTCTGCATGATCTGATCGAATCCAATCGCACATAATATTACATTCTAACATAACAATATTTACTGCTAACCAGTAAGTCATTGTATTGCTGTATAATAATCGTCGTGCCCAACAGTTGCTAACGTATTAGCAATGCCGAGAGTCCTTCGTTACACTCTCGAGTTTTAGAGCTCGCTTCCCTTTATTGGCTGGTAAAGTTTTGTTGTACTCGCCAAGACTGAAGCGACGAGACCATGGCTATAAATGGACAGTGGCGGAGTGTCGCACGTCGGGACTTCGAGAAGCGAGTCCGGAGACATCATAGGATCCGCTGGCGAGTTTAAGAGTGTAGTACTCATTGAAAAATTCAAAAATGGAGTTTTCTTGGCTTAAAATGTTCTCTGCGATGTCTGCTTCGTTGGGTATTCGTTCCAAGTTCACAACACACTCCGTTATCGAGTTACCAGCCGGCTTATGAGAAAGTGTCTCCCGGAAACCGTTTACAGCGTGAAAAGAAACGTAACTATGTATCTTAAACGACGACCTAATAGGCGTTATGAAAATAATTCATGTGCTTTAAATCGTACCAAATTGTTACAACTCCACCACAAAAACGGACGAAAAGCGCATCGAGCGAGCAGAGCAGCGGATGATAAAAGTTGCCAAAGAGGCCTGCAGGATCACCGTGGCTACGAAGAAAATGGAAGAGGGCTTCCTTTCAGATCTGGAAGGATTGCTGTACGGTACAAGGATGGCTGACTAGAATTAAGTTAAACTATAAAAAATGTTGTAACCTTGAAAGTTAACTCTGTTAATTGAGGATGTAGGCAAAATTTAGATTACTGACAACATTTATTTTCCCAAAACAAAGAGAGACAGAAATTATGCTAAAGAAGTTATGATTGAATACTGTAAACAACTAACAGGTGGTTTAAGATCACAATGGATAAGGATCCTGGGTGGCAGAAGTGAGTCAAGTACTCTCGCCCTAAAAATGTGGATAACGCAATCTGGATTGATCTAACGCTGAGCAGTCTTTCATTCTTCGAATCTACAGAAGCTTATATAGATGCATCTGAAAGCATGTGGCGATTGAGAACTGTACACCCTGACAAGGGCCAGAGCGGCAATATGTTACCCTGTTTGCTTCGTGCGGCGATGTAACTTGATGTGTGCGGTGGAGGCGAGACGTGAGGCGGCACCTATGAATCGATCACGGCCACGAAAGAAATTCAAAATCTCTATCGATCAGGCAGACGGATCTCAATTTACTCTCTACCAGAGCCCTGAAATCACGGTAGATTTCACTGTGTGACACACTCGTTCGCTGGTCGTACCAAGGACCAATTTGGCACATTTATATGACAGAGCGCACAAGAATACTAAACGTCAAGACTGTTAAACCAAAAACGAATAAGTGTGCCCTCTGCAAACGAGTAGTCCGAGATGTTTGAAGTCACACTGTCTGTACAGTAAAGAACTTCACCACAGGCTCCCCAGTCTAAACTACTTACAAGTAAAGTCAGTCTCAGGACAGATCTCAAGCACCAACCACAGATGCCAGAACATCAACCAGTGATCTTCTTACCAGAACATAGTCCGACACCCGAGTGCTTCTCACCTCTCAGAATAAAGAATCCGTTTCCCCACAAAGTGCACAAACGACGCCGCCTCCATGCCGTCTTAAGCCAGTCATAGGGCTCTAGAGGCGCTAAATCTCTCGTCCCACACAACAGCACACACTAATGTCGAACCAGGGCAAGAATTACGAAACCTGTGTCTCTAGAAAAAAAGGAAACCACCAATTACTGTTCTCTTTTTTTAAGTTTGCACAGAGGGGGAAGATGTTTTTCTCCCAAGTCGCATCGCTTCCCACAGCAACAAGAGAACAGATACAATCTTATAGATATTTATCTAAATCGCCTGTGCCTTGGAACTTGTTAATCCTAGCTATGAGGTGTAATAATGAGTCTATCTCTAACCGTTTCGCAGACGCTGGAGTTACTTATACAAACGAGGTGGCCGATGGAAGTAGGTCACAGGCCTATTTGCAGTATCGGCAAACACAAAAACTTATGAATTTTTATAAAGCGTGGCTCTGCACACAATGATCAGTTTATGACACCACTGTGTAGATGCATCCCTTACGTCCATCGCCACCAGCCAGGCTTCGGCTGGCACAAATGCAGGTATAGCGGCATTTTTCTGCTGGAGACATGTCTTGATGAGGAGCTGCTCTGTTTGCCATTTACAGATCTGGGCCTGTCTGGCAAAATTTATTGAGGGATGGGTTCGCCACCAATTGCTTTCAACTCCCAACATGCCATTTCTACGAGCTAAGAACCATAAAAATACCTCACTCTTTTAGCGCCCTACCAGGCTCCATCAACGTCTGCTCAGGCCGTTAACTTTCTAGAGTCTCGCTCAAAGTGGGTCAGGTTGTAATACAATCTTTAATCATTTTCCATGTACAAAAAACAGGTGAGAGAGTAACTTGTCCTCTCTCAGCCTCTCCACAATAGTTCCTGTATGGAATTCAGCCCAACTCTATAAAAGTCTATTTAGCCCCACTCTATAAAAGTCTACATATTACCAAAACCACGCATTCACAAACTGTTATCCAACTTACACTCGTGAATGCTAACTTTTGACTGAACAGAACCTAATTTGAACTGAACTGCCCTGAATGCAGCATATCTTTGCATTAAATGCACAACAGAAGTAAAACAATTATCTGGCCCTAATCAAAATTTTCACTTATCTCGCGTCTTGGCAACATTGTTACAGATTTCTTGAAGGCCCAACAGCAAACAGCAAGAAGGCAGCATTAAGCTAGATTTCTGTTTCTAAATACATTTTCAAGCCATTGCATGTTGTAACGTGTAATGACAAACTGTGGTATGTGGAGAGTAACTATTCCTATGAAATAATATTCCAAGACAACGATTTTAGAATGAAATATATATTCAAAAAGACAGAGTAAAACTTCATGTGATCTTCATACATAGCATTAGACTGAACAATACCATGCTTAACAAAATAAACAATTATTTTAAAAGGTTACAATGATAACAGAGAATTTCTATAAAAACCAAACAGCTTAATTAGTCAATATGTTAATATATGACTCAGGGAAGTGGGGCAGTCTTTCTCTCAGCTCTGAGCAAGTTAACTAGCTGATAATAATCATTCTGAATAGTAAGGTGCACAGTGCTGCAGCCTTACTTCAAACTTCTTCTCCTCAAATCAATCTCTTCAAGAACAATCACATTATCCAAAATTTATACTCCTTTCACCTTCCATTGTATACATCATATTCATCCTTGCTATCCTTTCTTCATCTAACAGATACAATCACAAGTACACACAGCACTGCTAAGAACGCCAATTACATACCACACTTCAAT
Source organism: Schistocerca americana (assembly GCF_021461395.2). Lineage (NCBI taxonomy): Eukaryota > Metazoa > Arthropoda > Insecta > Orthoptera > Acrididae > Schistocerca > Schistocerca americana. The sequence continues at coordinate 310,947,937 of NC_060119.1, read as the reverse complement.
TAAGAATTCATCAGACTGCAGCAGAGGCAAAGACTGTGCCATGACAAGACCAAAGACTGTTTAATGGTAACAAAACTTGCTCTCTCTCTGAAATGCACGTCAACACTGTACAGAACTCAAAGTGATACGACCACCATTCACATCCTCCACCTTCCCCCAGTAGACTTTTGTATGAGGGCCATTTAAAATAGGAATGGGACGAGGACAAAATTCTAATCATTCAGGAACATTAAAAACATGTAACAAACACAAAGAACAAAATAGCTTTATAGGAATATGAGTTAAAGAACTTTATATAAAAATATATACAAAAGTCAAGAACATGTGAATGATTAATAAATAGAATTCACCACTAGTAGCTTATTAAATTTTTATGATGTGTATGAGAACATTCAACACAGGACTATTTTAAAAGTTTATATGTCAAATGTTGTATAGAAGTACTATTGGTTATCTACACTGCTTTTGTAGCACATAGGAAGTAAGTAAGAGTGTCTATATCACACAAGGCCTATATTTCTGAAGCACAGTCACACATGGCTGTAGTAATTGGCATGATGAAAGTAGGTAGAAGAATGTCCCTGTCACGAAAGACCAAACTTCATTTAGCTCGTTGCAATAATGTCACTGTTGCGGACGTTTATGTGGAAGCGGACTCAGTGAGACTATGAATAGTTCACAGCTGACAACCCCACACATGCGTAAACAGTAAAATGTCGTGTATCTGCTTGAAGCAGACTATAATCCAGTGATAACTCTAAAGCCATCTTGTAGTATAGAAGAGTTTCTTATGAAAGTAAGTTGCAGCATGTATCAGTGAAGTATGGCAACATGTGACAAAATATTTCGGTGTATAATCAGTAGACATATTTCTTCTGCAATCATTTGTGGTGACTGGTCAATCAGTTACAATTTGTTAAACATACAATATACAGTTACCTGTGTTAATACAGAAGTAATACAGGAGTAATAAGATGTCACATAGTTGTTAATATGAAATGAACATGTAGTGTTATGGTAACAGCCGATTGCTATGCCTATAAAAACTACGAAAAAAATAGCAGCATGGTTTTACAATAATGAATTACAGAACCATCAGACAAGTAAATCACTGAAACAGTGTACAGTGACAAGCATGATAATAAACAGTTATAATATCTGTACAGAATTACGCTACAGAGGATTCTAAATCTATTCCAATAAATATGTCTGTGTGGACATTAGTGAAATCGCAAAAGTATAGAGAGTAAGGTAAAAAGAGACACATAAGGTTAGTGTGATAATACAAAAGAAATAAACACACAAGGATAGTGGTCACACACAGATAAGGAGAATACAAATACAAAATAAGGAAAAAAGATGATTTAGGGAGTAACCAGGGTTCATATCAAAGAATACTTCATTCAGGCAATCAAACGTCAGTAACATAAGTTTATGATTATTCCTAATATGGTCAGTAATCATCATGCTATCCCACTATATTTCATCCTTTAATTCAGCCAACTTTTAATCCTTTTGCCTATAATTTCATCAAGCTTTCAACAAAACCAATGTTTGCTGTGCTGTTTGCTTCTTTTTGCCATATGTTTCATACATTATCATAAGTTCACATTATTTAGCTCCTTTGCACAACCTGACCATTTGTCATCTTTACCGTACCTAGCCCTTTCTTATCTTTGCCCTACCTAATCATTTCTCATATTTCCTCTACCTACCTTTTTCTCTTTCTTTTCTTCTTACACGTCTTTCACGATTTCTTACACACATCGTGTAAGACTTGTGAGAGCTTCCTACAGTACAATACTTAACATAATTATTATACTAATGGCGCCACATCCTATAGTAAAAATTTATACAGAGCATAACTCAAGTAAGTATAAAAGGCAAATACAACCTGAAAATTCCTTAAGTGAAAGCAATTCATGCTATTATGTTACGTCATTTGTAAATTTCACAAGACAGTCTGCACCATCAAACATGTTAGTAGAAAAATATGTATATAAAAGAATTTTATCGTACACCATGGCAGAAAGAGAAAAGAAGAAAAGTAAAAAATTATCACTATTATTCCACATACAGCATATTCCATATATATTATTTGTATATTGTCACTCCATGTCATCTTCGCTAGTGATGAATTTCATGTTCACTTCCAAAATTTAAAATTTATCTTACATCTAGGCTGCTATGACATCGTTTCATACAACTGTAAAGTTTATCCGTCAAATAAAGAAAAGTCAGAATAGTTCTACAGAATTTAGAAGAAGTTAAATTTTCGTGTGCATGTAGCGATATACACATCATGAAAAACAAAATCATTCATCAGTATAAACAAGAAAATAGAAAGTACCACAAGGAAAAATTACAAAAAGTTCAATGAGGTACCACATATTAGAAAGTGTGTTACAGTACAGAGTAGCAATCAGTGCTGAGCCACATCTTTGCAAAATATTTTCCGTGCGCAAATGGAGACAAAAATGAAATTTCTCGAATTATTGTTGTGTTGCACCTATGAGAAAAATGAGAAATATGTTTAGTAAAATAGTTTAATAATTTGCATCAGATAATTATAAACTCCATGTCAAAGAAATAACTGAGTTGTCTTTAGTCACGTTACCTTCATGCACTATTGTCGTCTAGGCACATCTTTTCAAAACTTACCTTTTACGCTTATAACCACGAAGTACATCCACACTGCAAAAAATTGACTATGACAAGAAACGGGGTCCCTATGCCCTAACCATTACTCACTCTTTCTTTACATTACTCAGCATAAGCCGGCCGAGGTGGCCGTGCGGTTAAAGGCGCTGCAGTCTGGAATCGCCAGACCGCTACGGTCGCAGGTTCGAATCCTGCCTCGGGCATGGATGTTTGTGATGTCCTTAGGTTAGTTAGGTTTAACTAGTTCTAAGTTCCATGGGACTAATGACCTCAGCAGTTGAGTCCCATAGTGCTCAGAGCCATTTGAACCATTTTACTCAGCATAATCATTGCCTCATTCTACTACAGTACACATCATAAATCTCATAATTGTCATCTCATGTATCTCACCAACATAAATCTCATTATCCTATTACAACGTTAAGCACATTCACAGTCTTCGTCTCAATATACACATCAAATAACGATTCCTTGATATGTTTTCATTCACTTATTTCCACGGTAAACAACACTAAATAGCTATAATCGGAAATATTACTGATTAGTAAACACAGTATCACTACCTCAGAAGAGATCGTGAAAAACTTCTTACATCAAAATACCTGTCACTCTTCTTTCCCAACAACACAGTTACCATTCTGACAATCTGCACATCTCATCAAAAGTGTTAGAAAGTGTTCAATGTCTCTGTATTATCATCACTCTGTACAGCCAAAAATATTTGTAAAGTGAATAATACATTACCGACAACCTGTGCATCCTCTAGGAACGGATTTAAAAAAAAAAGTTAGTGTTCATTTTGTTGGAAATTACTTATTCTTATTCTATTTGTAGCTGAAATTTAGAATTTAAGTTCGTAGCAGTTTTGTATATCATACGCGTCGTGGCAGAAAATCGTTCGCATTGTTGCACGATTAATGAAGTTTGTTACTAGACTATAGTCGCCCGATTCTTGTCTAAAGTTACTTGCCGCGCGACGGGAGTCGCTCTTGCTCACGGTGCAGTAGCATTGTTTATCGCTAACTGTTGTTGTAAGCTGTAACCAAGGAAACAGGTGAATGTAGTTCTCTCATCTGGGTTCCACTTTAGCGAATAATGTGTTGCCTTTAACCACACTGATGTTACTTACCATTTCAGTTCTCTGTTGTGCTACTGACCACATTATTTATAATCACTGTCCCTTTACTATATGCAAGCGAACGAAATATATCCATGCAAAGAAAAATCAACTTCAATAAAAACGGGGTCCCTAACATATTATTATCTGCTCATTCCACCTAATACACCTTAATTCCTAACCATAGCGTGTTTCTACTGTATTGTCTTCATTGTCATCACCATCAGCAATTACTAAGACCTTCAATATATTTAGCTCTACTATATCATCATCATCATAGTAACCCCACATCTCATAATATCCTCAAATCTCGTAAATAATAAATAGTAAATTCTCTCTGTTCTGTTTGATGAATCAGTCCTTACAAGTGAAACAGTCCATAGTCACACTACTGAGCAAACACGCATTTATTACTACACAACGCATTATGGAAAGAAAATCTCAGCAAAAAGACATGCTACTTTGGACACTGATAATTTCCTTCAGACAACACAATTTTATCTTTAACAACCCGTAATTATTCCTTGAACTGGTAGAAAATCCTTCATACCCTGACAATTAATCAGTACCACAATTATTTGCAAAACAGGCTTTCCATTTGGACAGCACAACTGCTATTTCATTAATATGCATATCCCACCCGAACTGGTACTAAATCTTTCATTTTATAACTCATGACCGAAGAGAAAAGTAGTGAAATGTTATCTAAGTTTCGGCATATGTTGCTTGGAATGATAGCTATTTGTTCGTGTTGTTCATAAGTTTGGATAGTTAGATGTTCGATTTCTTGTTCTCCATGAGTTGCATCGATACCAGGTATCACATTGTTTTCTTTAGATACTATTTTTGCTTTGTCATTGCGCGGATTTGTTTCGCTATTTAAGCCCATGTTGGCTAATGTTGTGTTGTTTGTTAACGTGCAGAGTTGGTCTTTTTGTCATTTTGAATTTAGTGCCAAGGTTTTCACTTGTTGGCTACTTTCTTTTATCGTCGTGTCGAGATATTCGTTGTGTTTTTTACCTGTGTAACTATGTCGCTAGGAACTACAGTGTTGATTTCAGCTAACAATTTGTCCTTGTGGTTAGGCTGATTTGTTTTCATGTTTTCGAAAAAAATGGTTCAAATGGCTCTGACCAATATGGGACTTAACATCTGAGGTCATCATTCCCCAAGAACTTAGAACTACCTAAACATAAGTAACCTAAGGACATCACACACATCCATGCCCGAGGCAGGATTCGAAACTGCGACCGTAGCGGTCGCGCGGTTCCAGACTGTAGCGCCTAGAACCGCTTGGCCACCCGGCCGATTTCATGTTTTTGTGTTCTGTTTCAAGGTCACGTAATCTATTTTTAGAAGTATTAATTATTGGTTGAAGGTAATTTATAATTACGCCCCTAATCTCAATTGATAAATTTTGTATTTTTAGTTTTATTTTTTCCTTTGATTTTCTGTTCTCTTCCTGTGATTTTCTTATTTCTTCCCTATGAGATTTACTATTTTCTTCTTGTGTTTTGTCGATTTTCTCACTTATTTCATCTTGAATTTCTTTAAGCATCTGACGAATTGACTCTAGAAAATTTGTCGGACCCGTGCAGTTTCAAAAGTCATTCACGCAGAACCTGATTCTGAGGTGTCTATTACCAGTTGTCGTAAGGTTTCTCACGACTGTGGCGACTTTTGTCCTCTTTCGCTAGACTGTGGTGACTTCGTTTCAGAATTTCCGTTTTTAGTATGCATCATTTGTTCTGTTTCATAATTGTTCCCTAAACTGGTTAATAGTTGTGGATCCACGTGAATTCCTCCAATATCATGTAAACTATTGCAATTTGCTAACTGCTCCAAGTGGTTTATCTCATTCTGCACCGACTCGTTATTTTGCAACACTCTGTTGTCTTGTGCTACGAAGAACTTTCATATCGTTTTTTGTTGTACCAAACATGATGAAACACTATTTTCTGGGGAAAAAAACTGCTGCAATGACCAAAGAAACAAAACAAACTTTGCTATTGTGCCGGCACATACTCAACAGTGAAAGAAATTCACACAGAACCTGTACTATTATGTCAACTGTTTACGTAATAAAGTAATCGATAATCGTCATAGGACACAAAATTTCACAAACTGAGCAAAAAATTTTAAATAGACTGCCTGTAAAAGAAGTACAACATTAGTAAAATTAGCGCAAATTTATTTTTGCCTTCAAGAAATCCAACACTACTGGTATCTGAGTACGTATTACCAAAAGAAGTAACGAACTGTCCTGACAGAAAGGTCGACAGGTTTTTGCTCTCTATATTTGTTTCTGTATGGAATTTAGTCCAACTTTACCTCCCGCTCTATACAAGTCTACGCATTACAAACCTATGATTCACAAACTGTTATCCAACTTACACTCATATCCTAATCTGTGAATAAACAGAACCTTATTTGAACTGAAACGTAACTGATCTGAATGCAGCTTGTCTTTGTATTAAATGCGCAACAGAAGTAAAACAATTACCTGGCCCTAATGAAAATTTCAACTTACCTCGCGTCTTGACAACGCCTTTGTAGATTCCTGGAAAGCACAACAGCAAACAGCATGCAGGCAGTGGCTAAGCTAGATTTGTGTTTCTAAATACATATTGAAACTGTTGCACGGGGTAAAGCATAACTGATAAACGGTGGGATGTGGAGAATAGCTACTCCTATGAAATGATATTCCAAGACAACGATGTTTGAATGATATATATATTCAAAACGACAGAGCAAAACTTCGCGTGATCTTGACACATAACACTGATCTGAAAAATAATATGCAATGTTAACAGAGAACTTCTATAAAAACCAAACAGCTCAGTCAGTTAATATATCAAAACAAGACTCAGTGAAGTGGGATGGGATGGTCTTTCTCTCAGCTCTGAGCAAGTTAACTAGCTGACAATAATGATCTCAGCTCTGAGCAAGTTAACTAGCTGACAATAATGATTCCGACAAATTGGGCGCGCAGTGCCGCAGTCTTAACTCAAACTTCTTCTCTTCAAGAAAAATCACACTGATCAAAATTTGTGTTCCTTTCACCTTTCATTGTATACATCATATTCATGGTTCAAATGGCTCTGAGCGCTATGGGACTTAACGTCTGAGGTCATCAGTCCCCTAGAACTTAGAACTACTTAAACCTAACTAACCTAAGGACATCATACACATCCATGCCTGAGGCAGGATTCGAACCTGCGACCGTAGCGGTCGCGTGATTCCAGACTGTACCGTCTAGAACCGCTCGGCCACTGCGGCCGACCATCATATTCATCCTTACTGTCCTTTCTTCAACAAACAGATGCCAAAACGAGTCCACACAGCACTATTAAATACGCCCATCATTTACCAGATTCAACTAAGAATGAATCAAAATGCGCAGAGACAAAGATTGGGTCATTAAACAAAAGATTGTTTAAAAGTAATACAACTTGGTCTCTCTCTGACACGCACGTCGACACCATACAAAAATCAAAATGACATGAGCCCCGCACAGTGTAACCCACTACTTTAAACGCATTTTTCCTGAAACAGTATCTTTAAAATCGTCAGGAAACATAGCTAGATAAAGGTACATGCAATTTTGATCGGCATGCGATGCGAACATTCTAAATTGAATTCACTTTCAGCGTGCGTAGTCTTTTTGCGATATCGTCAAAAAGTCTATCTTTGGTGCATGCTGTTGTCTCGATCTTGTGCTCGAAGAAAGTGCCATTTCCTTCAACACGTAAAGATTATTTTTTAGAACTAAATACTGTATTTTTCAATTATCGTTTATATGTTGTTGTTGTTGTGGTCTTCAGTCCTGAGACTGGTTTGATGCAGCTCTCCATGCTACTCTATCCTGTGCAAGCTTCTTCATCTCCTAATACTTACTGCAACCTACATCCTTCTGAATCTGCTTAGTGTATTCATCTCTTGGTCTCCCTCTACGATTTTTACCCTCCACGCTGCCCTCCAATGCTAAATTTGTGATCCCTTGATACCTCAGAACATGCCCTACCAACCGGTCCCTTCTAGTCAAGTTGTGCCACAAATTTCTCTTCTCTCCAATTCTATTCAATACTTCCTCATTAGTTATGTGGTCTACCCATCTAATCTTCAGCATTCTTCTGTAGCACCACATTTCGAAAGCTTCTATTCTCTTCTTGTCCAAACTATTTATCGTCCACGTTTCATTTCCATACATGGCTACACTCCATACAAACACTTTCAGAAACGACTTCCTGACACTTAAATCCATACTCGATGTTAACATACAGTAAAGCTGCATGTCCTCGGGAAAAATCCTTTATATACTGATAGAAAATATTTTAAGAGTGACAGTACAAAGTTATTTTGTCACAGGTCCAATACGCGGGTTTCGGGAATTCTCGCCGACGCCCAATGTTCTGTCGTTCCACCTTGTGCAGCGATTGCAGGGGTCGTCCGATGCGGACACAAGAATGGTTCATTAAGGACAAAAGTGTAAGGAATATAAATTTATCATCTGATCCAGCATTACTTTTCATTTTACTTAAGAAATCACTAAAATCACCTAGTTTTCATGCGTTCAAACAAGACTACACCCTCAAAGTGAGTATATTGCGCTCGTATCAGATCTGTAGAGGGGATAGGGGAGGCTTATGTCAGACATTGCCCTTCGAATCAAAAGAAACTATCGAACTGTCACGTTTGCAGTAAACGTAAGTGTGAGCCTTGTGGATTGTGTTTGGCGCCACCCTCTGCCGCTTGGGCCGCTGCCACCTGTCGGCCAGGCGGCGGTCCGCTGCGTGTGGTCTCCCCACTGTGGACTGGCCCCCTCTCTGCTGCACGCGACCCTCTGTCGCGGCGGCGCTGTCCCACTGCCGTAATTAACGCCCGCGCGCGACGCCCACCGACCGGCGGTCCAGAGTAAATGTTTACAGTGGCCGCGGCGCGATCCGCCCGTGTCAGCAGTGACGTCTGCATGGCGTGCCCCGCCAGCTCCGCACCCACCCACTCGTGCACTGGTTGCCTAGCCGCTCCATTCATGCCGGGACGGGGCAGAGCCCCACAGCGGCTGGCGCACTCGAGTTGTAGCACAGTCTAACATAAAAGTCGCGACACTCACTGCTCTAAAAGTTGTTACCGTTTGACAGATGGAACGACACTAGCGCTCCAAGCAGCAAGTAAGGTGACCATCAGACGCGTCGTAAGCATAATGTTTGTTTTCCATCCATTTCCTACGTAATTAACGAAATGCTTGAGTTATTTTCTTGCCTCCAAGGGTTTGTGTAGTATCAGAAGGCATATATGTTTCTAAAAATGATTCTAAAATTAGCGCAAGTATGGACAAGAACCACGAATCGAGTGGCAAGCTACAACACATTCGTGAGGTAACACTTGTGACGTTGGATAGAATTGGAACTTATCTCGTTGATATCAAAAGAATATAAACTCACAGATTCACGCGTAAGAAGCACAGACATGTACCTCTACATGCAAACGCGATCGACAGCTCATTTATAGTTCTGTAGGTCTACTGTGTTTGTCATTGTCGCCTGTAGCCACAAGTACGACCTTCATCTTTATATTATTCTAAGTGCCAAATAGTGGGTAAAATATGTTGAAAACATTATAATGAGCTGATTACATTACATTTCACGCAAAACCAAATATTTGAATAATTTTCAAACAATCTGTCAGTGAACAAGGTGCTAACAAAATAATGTCATCACACGAAGGAAGCAAGTAAAATCATGTGACTAACAATAGAAGTGAATTAAATACATACCAAACATTACGATTTTGTAAGACACGAATAACTGCACATAATCAAATCACTTCATCGTCAAAGCAGGTCTGTGTCGACGATTCATACCAAGCTGGCACTGATACATGGAGAGCTGAACTGGATGCTGCTGTGTCATAGCACTGTTCTACAGCTTTAGATGGATTGTCGAACCTTTGTGGCAGTTTCATCGTCAGCTGGGGTGTCCTATTTGGGATGTCAAACAGTTTGGGTACTGCGTTCCACACGAGTTTATTATTGTCTGCGTTCACGAACTGGTTTTGTTCGAAATGTAGCGAACAAAAACTAATATTATTATACAGGTAAACTGGGTCTTTTTTTATAAGGTGTTCTTGTCTGCTATTAACCAGCCATTTTCTGCTCCTAAAACGAAACATTAATCATTAATACACATGTAGTTGGTAAGTGAATCCTGACGATACAATTTAATAACATGATGGTATATACCTCTCAGGATCTTTAGGAAACCTAAAAACAGACAGCTGTGGTGTCTTGTTCCTGTTGTTACTGCAATTTATTGCGCTACAAACGCTCCCGCTTGTAAATCCTATTGTAGAAATCAAAGTAAACAACCACTATTCGCTTTCCCGATTGCCCCGAATTCACAGTTTAAGTTACTGGCCGCTTGGGGCGCTACTGGCGCCGTAGGCAACAAAATCGAGGCGAAGTGTCGCGACTGTTATGTTAGACTGTGGTTGTAGTCTGTGGCTGTGAGCTTTATACCCCCTTGCGGCCCCACTGATTTAAAGTCCCCACCTTTCCCTAAAACGTTTGAGGCGAATGCTGTGATTGTTCCTTTGTACAATTCATCTCTGATGTTCTGAGCCAACAACTCCGAGGTTGTGTCCCATTTCAAATGACTGTGTCGATGACGGGATGGTAAACTCTGATCCTCCTTCCGTCCTGTTCTTTGCCTCCAGCAAATTAGGCAGTTTTGATATTAAGTACTATTACCAGGCCATCCTACGATTAAAAATGGTACAACGCCAGTTAAGTTACTCTTTGAGAAGCGTTTGTAAAATATTTTTCTATACGATAGCTGAAGTACGGTGCAGAGTGCAAACTTAAAATGTATTCAGCTCCTAACCTCTGGCGTTTAGTCGTCAAAATCGCTATTCCAAGCCGGCACGTCATTACATTAATAAACACAGGTCAAAGATTAGCGCTAAACAGAAGCAAATTGCCACCAAAAGTGACAAGGGAGCCTTGTACATTGACAGTTTTGAAAAAAAATGTCACCGCAGGAAAGATATATTAAAGACGAAACCCAAGATAAAACATGCAGTGTAAGAAGGTAAGTAATAAAACACAATAAATGAAACAACCCCCACGATAACAATACGTTAAGGGCAGAACAACAATCGTAAATTTCCAAGTTTTCATCGGTGGTTAAAATGAGGTTAATTCTTTCACTTAACATCGATATGACCATGAAACATCTTCAACAGCTGAGGGTGTCAGACGCCCCGGTCGCAGGTTCGAATCCTGCCTCCGACATGGATGTGTGAGATGTCCTTAGGTTAGTTAGGTTTAATTAGTTCCAAGTTCTAGGGGACTGATGACCTCAGAAGTTAAGTCGCTTAGTGCTCAGAGCCATTTGAACCATTTTGAGGGTGTCAGATCGACACCCCCGGGATAACAAGGCCGTCCAGCAGTGTTAGTGACGTCACACTAAGCGGCCCATAGCCGACGCAGCAGTCCACGGACACCTCCGTACAGACGCGCTTGATGCTAACGATCTTCTCTCCGTCATACAGAAAGGAGCGAACTATAATTCGAACCACAGACCAAATTATATATATTCTTGTAAACAGCATAAAGGTTCATAACGAAATACCGATTACATATACGGGCAGGAATAGGTTCTAGAACTCCTCTGAAATGTGTATCTTCAGTACCAGAATGAACATCAAATTGTCAGGTTTTCTAAATAGAAAAGCACTTTGTTAGTAACAGACAGCAATAATGAGACTTGCAGTTGGTGATTTCTACGTGGAAAATCTGTAGAGAGATTGAAAATGGTAAGTAAAGAGAGCCTCAGCCTTTTGCTCACATTCTTACATGTAATGCACTTGGTTGTTTTTCATTTCCTTACCTTTCATAACATTTTTAATATTGTTTCAAGAAGTGTATCTTCAATAGCAGAGTGAACTTCAAATCGTCAGGCTTTTCTTAAAGGAAAGAGCAGTCCCTTAGTATCACAGTGCGAGACAGAATCTTGTTTTCAGTGATGTCTATGTTAAAAGGAGAATATTTGATATCTATCTTTTGTTTCCATTCTTTATTACTGGGGATACATTTGTAAAAATTCTTGAAAAGAGCTGTCACCATGAACATGAGTAAATTCACAATAGTCATGTGTTTTATGAGGTAAAACAAACTCTTGTTACCTTATTGTAAACAAAAGTTGTGCGGGTTTTGCTATGTATGACAGTGTTTAAGATAATTTACTTTCAGTGTAATAGCTTGAAAATGTTAAGTCCTGCTGTCAGTTGGCATTTGTCACCACCTGTATGCGAGTTTTAAAGCTAAATAGTATTCTGACAATTATAAAATAGTGGCAAAGTTCCTCAATCGATTAAATTTATTCCTGCCCGTATATGTAATCGGTATTTCGTTATGAACCTTTATGCTGTTTACAAGAATATATATAATTTGTTCTTTGGTTCGAATAATAGTTCGCTCCTTTCTGTATGACGGAGAGAAGATCGTTAGCATCAGGCGCGTCTGTACGGAGGTGTCCGTGGACTGCTGCGTCGGCTATGGGCCGCTTAGTGTGACGTCACTAACACTGCTGGACGGCCTTGTTATCCCGGGGGTGTCGGTCAGATCCTAGTGTTTCAGAAAGGGGCTCTTTCAACCATTATTTCCACTTAGTCACCCAGCGATAGTCATCGTCTCCTTTTTTACTGTGGCTAACCTGGTGTTTTAACCTAGATTTTACCGGGATATTTCGCTGTGTTCTGTCTTTTATGGCTGGTATTTTGCAAATCTTACAATGTCAGGGTTGTGTTTTCAATCGTTGTGAGAGAATCCAACTTGATTTTCAAATTTGTTATTTTTAATAGCTTTTCACCACCCTCTTCTGCATTTATTTCAAGCGAGGGCGTTGGTGACCTCGCAGTTTTGAGCCGTAAACCACTAACCAGTCAGCTAGTTAGTTAATCAGGTAGGCGTAGTCCTTAACAATAACATTAAGAGTGCGCTTCCGGGTGTTCTGCCGAATCGTTGTTTTAGTTTTATGCACTATATTCCGACGAACGACCCATCCGTTGTCTTCAGGTGTAGCGTGTTCTGCTGTGTGTCGTATTCCGTGCGAATGTGCCGTTGCTTACGCGAAGCAGATTATCGGAACAGTCCACGGGAAATGAAAGGAACGTAAGTGACACAACAGACAAAAACAATCGAGCAATTCAACGGTCGCTGAGAACTGCTGGAACTATAACCATCAATCGTGAAGTAATCACGAAATACGATGAGACCAGTACTGTGGTGCAAACACAAAGTTTCCGGGACAGCATAATTAAGGAGGCTGTCGAAATAGAGATGTCAGAAAACCTAATAAAAGGGAAAGGAGGTTTCAATTTGAACAAGGCTTGCAGTCTGCCACTCAGTTTATTAAGATCTCGCTGCCGGCCATCATATCCAACAGAGCTGGAAACTGCTGACAGAATATCATCACAGGGCGTAGTTGGCGCCAGGAGTCGAACTCGGCTCTAAATAGCTGCGCGAGAGCAACAGTATAGTTCACAGGTTGCATGTGAGTACACGTAACACCAGAACACGCATCATATGAAGAAGAAGGCTGGGTCGGTCTTTGAAATATTGTGCATCAAATGAAAATAACAGTCCGTCTGGCGACCCGTTAGCCCAACCTTAACCAGTCGAGACGAAAGGTCACATGAGTAGTATCATTTGTTGAGTAGCAAGACTATCTCTGTTGAGAAGATTATCTAGCATACAGAGGGAATAGTGGAGCAGTGCGGCTGTCTATTACTCCGCAACTGTCAGTTCGCGACCTATGGTGGCATTTCAGGTTTCCGACTTATGCCAGCAGTGTCTACGTCTACAAGGAACCACTCGGTGGCATCACACCATCTCCCCAGCACACCAACCTACCACGGCTGCAGGAGTCACTCCTGCGCTCCTGCAACGTGCAGTCAAATGGTTCAAATGGCTCTGAGCACTATGGGACTTAACATCTGAGGTCATCAATCCCCTAGACTTAGAACTACTTAAACCTAACTAAGCTAAGGACATCACACACATCCTAGGATTCGAGCCAGCGACCATAGCAGCAGCGCGGTCCCGGATTGAAGGGCCTAGAACCGCTCGGCCACAGCGGCCGGCGAACGTGCAGTCGAAAGTGGTAGTGTAGATGGCCCTTAGCATTAGCAGAATTCCACAATAGACCACAAAACCGGTTTATATTACACTGTTGTAATGTGACTGTTTTCTTCTTGTGCCATGGAAATTCTGCTGGTGGTAGAGTATGGCAACCAAGAATTAATGGATTCCCGTGACACAAGAGAATTGTATTCACATCACAACACAGTAATACGCATCGCTGGTTAACTCAGAATTTAGTACCTTTCTGTTACTTACCGAATATCAATTAAAAAAAATCTCCACGTTATCACAGGCGTTCTTGTAGCTTTGTCAACCACGTGTGCATTTGCATATCAAATGAGAGAGTGGTACGGCATGCCCTTGCCCTTTTCGCTCTCTGGAAGGCGGTGCTAAAATAGACATGATGCCATATGTGACGTAAGAGAATTCCGTGCTTAAGAGAGCCGCTTTTTAAGAAAGGTAGAGAGCACTGCGATGTGAGGTAAGACTCCGCTTCCTGCGTTGTGAAAGTCGGCACTCGAGGAATGCGCGTACGTAACATCAGATGATAGCTGCGTGACGCTAGCCATGTTTAACGTGCTTTCCTAGCTCGTGCGCTTCCGGTACGAGACGAGAGGTCCTGCCGGCCGGTGTGGCCGAGCGGTTCTAGGCGCTTCAGTCTGGAACCCCGTGACCGCTACGGTCGCAGGCTCGAATCCTTCCTCGGACATGGATGTGTGTGATGTCCTTAGGTTAGTTAGGTTTATGTAGTTCTAAGTTCTAGGAGACTGATGACCTCAGAAGTTAAGTCCCATAGTGCTCAGAGCCATTTGAACCATTTTGAACTGAACATTGAAGTGTCATCACTTCTGTCTCTAAGCTGGTCATAGGTTGTGTTCCAAAAATAAACAGCATAAGACAGAAGTGATGACACTTTCTGCAGGACCTGACCATCATTTTGCAGGACATTGTTCAAGCACGTACAGTGCAAGCTGCTACCGGTTTGTCTGACTGATGGGGCTGCTAAGTGCTATACCGCCTACTGCACTGCTCTGACTTAAGCCCTCGTGAGTTCAACTCGATTTCTACACTGAAGGACACACCTCACGGCATTCGCTTCAAAACTGCTACAAATACGTTGGGCAATAGACCGCGCCGCTCGAACTGTCTACACAACTAGCACTAATAAGAGTATCCTAAGACTTCCACATCGCTGAAAACGGGTTATACACAATGCTGGCGACTGGCTACTTTGAACGTCAGTAAAACTTTGAAGCACGTATCTATTTTGAACGAGCTGTAAATAAATAGTTGCCACTATTTAAGTTACAACCCTCGTAAATCAATGTATACCAGACAGTGATCTGCATATTTGTAGCACTTCGAGCGTAGTGCGTAATTTACTATCTTTCTCTATGCGGACGAGTGTCACAGGGCATTCTCGCTTTCTTAGGATAAAGTTTGAGACCGAAAGATCTCTTCACAAAGTCTTTGACCAACCCTCCCTGCAACACTGTCACCGATTTTATCTGCAGCTGACCAGAAGTAGTCCTCTACATTCCGCGTCTCATGAAGGAATAGAGCGAGCCGAGTCCATAACTGCTGTTCCACACCCATCCAAAAGCACAAGATTTCTTCAGATGCCCACATGTCGATGAGGTTAGCCCCCCTTACCGGTGTATAGTAGTAGATATGAAAGTGTTTTGACGTAGTAGCAGATGGTTAAAAATAAGAAGAAATGGGTAGTCTTTATGCATAACAGAGTTCAAGGTGGATGGAGTTTGAAGCATTTTGCAAAAATCAACTAGTCTATCATTTCTAAAGTATTGGTTTCGTGTTTGGAATCAGTACCAAGAAGGTATTGGTAAGAGAGAACATAAACATATGCACTCCTATGGCTACACAAATCTGCACTTAAAACAAGCCATAACATTAGAGCGGTGCGGTTTTCTGCCTATTAGGCATGTGCAATGCAATGCTGTTAATATTCCAATGTAAGAAATATACTTCAAGCGCATGACAAACATTCTCCTTGAAGATTTTTCTACGACGAACTATGATGAGACAGTCTAAAATGAAAAAGTTGCTTCTTTAAAACATCAATTCTGTGTGGTGCATGAACAATATAGCTTTCCAGAGATGTATAGCACCCACTGTTCACATCTGATCAGGTTCAGAAATTATACTAAATTGCATCAGTTCTATATAAAATGGTCGCTGGTAAAGGAGAATACCTCTTAGAAAGAAAGAAACAAACGCTTAGCAGTGGTGTTTGACATGTGAAATTACATGTCATGCTGCCATTAACTCTGTAAACAGGTCATCCGTCAAAGAGATGTATACACGGGGATTGCAGTACATCACAAACACTTGTTGTTAACTTAGAATCACCTGATGCAGCAGGGGAATGGAGTCGTCGCATAAATCTTCGTTCGTTTAAAGGAATGTGTCGAAACAGGATGGACATGTTTTACTACACTTGAGATGGAAGTTCTTTAATGACTGAGATGTTTGCTGTTAACGACCGCAAGTAGACAGTGTTCAAAGTCACACATAGAACATGCAGTTATATACGAATCGAATGAAGGTTGTCGCACAACTGATGCATCGCAACAGAACAACGGAAAAAGTGGTCAAATGACCTGAAAAAGATCCCTCTCTCTCTAGAATGCATCATCAGTCTACCACTAAATCATACCTGATACTGGACACAGACGTGGGAGACCCCAAGTGGTGGCTACTGTATCGTACTTCATTCCATTCCATTGTGATTACAGTTATTATGTCATGGGGAGCAAGGGTGTGGGGGTGCAGTCATGATGCCTACCTCTACCTAACTGGGGGAGCCCGTCTCTCGCAAATTGGTTAAATAAATAATATGTATCAATTTACTGAATTTCAATATGTTGAATTTCGTGTCATGAGGTTCTTCTTCTCTGGCACAGAGTGACTCTTTTTCCTAGCAATTTTTTTTTTTTTTTTTTTTTTTTGGTAGAAGTGGAGAGGGACAGGGCCAGGTGTAGGGGGGGGGGCGGTGGAATGTCCTCTGGTGGTGGTACTGTGCACTAGCTCAGTCGATCCCTGCATGTCAAGGGGAGTGCACACAGCTTAATTTTCCAATAAGACGACGTCTTCAATCTACTGCCGTGTAATTATGTAATTAGAACATTTAGTTGCTGGGTATTAGCTTTTTCCACCAAATGAAACTGAGATCCAGCACCTGCAAACTGAATTTTGTAAATAATCAGTATATCCTATGCTATGTAACTGAATTTCTTGTCATGAGGCCCTTTCTCTCCAGTACAGACAGCAGCTTAGAGCCAAAGGCAGAATCCATTTCCAGTCAGGAAATTGCCTTGGAAGTAAGGTGGCCGGCCGGGGTGGCTGAGCGGTTCTAGACGCTACTGTCTGGAACCGCGCGACTGCTACGATCTAGTGGACTGATAACCTCAGAAGTTAAGTCCCATAGTGCTCAGAGCCATTTGAGCCATTTTTTGAAGGAAGCTGTCTTGTGTGTGTTGGTATCCCACAGATATTTGCCAGGTAAACGCTGCTTTGTTTGCCGTTCAGTCTGACTACGACTGATGGCACTTGTAGACCCGGCAGTGGCACGTTACAGAAGCAGATATAGAGGAAGAGCACGTGTTTCGAAGGGAATTTCTCAGATCCTTTTGTTCGAGGATTAGCGTGATAGCCGTTCTGTCAGCTGCAGAGCCAGATTGCTACTCCCGGACAGGCGTGTAGCACGTCACTTCCCAGAACCGTTAGTGAGCTGTTAGTGCGGTAACGCGAGCTGGCATTGGGCGTGGTACAGTAGACAGGGGACAGTGTACAGTGCGTGCTTTGCGATCGATATATTTTTAACAGTGTAATTACTTGTGATGGGCATTTCATGACGGTATTCCTTGCATGACGGCATGAGAAAGTATCGCAATTCTTTAAATATTCCGTATATCACATTCTATCCCGTAAACTGTTAAAATAAACAATATTATACACATTGTCCAAATTGTTTAAACAATATTCCATACACTGCAATCGATTTTCTGTCAAATTCTTCACATAAATAAATAAACTATATTCCATACATAGTATCGTATCCCAAATACTGTTTAAATAAAGAATATTCCACTACTTCTGTAAATTGTTTAAACAATAGTCTAAAATTTCTGTACATTTCTCACCAAATTCTTTAAATAAATAAGTAATCTATATTGTCTAAATTGTTTACTCATGTCCTACTGAACGATAAGAAGCCTTAATATGTTTTCCACCCACACTACAAACATTTTCAGAGAATGGACGTAGATCTGGATGGTCAGCTCTTAGGAACTAATCAATGTTTACACTGCCAACAAACTACGTAAATTTTCGAAATAAAATTTGACATTCCAAATTTAAAGAGCGAGAATGAGGCAACAACAAACGTTAGTAGTAGTATTTTACCACCTGTACCATAGTTATAACGAATCTATACAATAGTTTTAGGGATACAGTTTCACCTCGTACCAACACGTAATACGGTAAACACCAGTTTATTCCAGGAACGGTACCAAAGACATAGACAACTATCTGTAAAAAGTGATAATCCAGCAGATATTCTGATGTGCTGCAGCTGTTTACATTCCTCCATGCATCTCCTGCACCTCTATTAAAGCCTTACGTAGAGTTTCGAAAACTTTTGCGTTGGAGAGATTTAAGGTAAAGTACTCCTGTCGGTGAGACGAAGGTGGGCAAGCGTTCCTCAGATGGTGAGGCAACTACCTGTGACCAATGATCGTCGTCCAAAGGGTTCTGTCTGCATGTGAGACATGTCTTTAATGGACGCACCACCCTCCAGACGTTTCCACGTGAAACTCTGGATACGTAAAGAAATGGTATGTCGATATTGCATCGATGCAGTAGTTGATGATTCCTGTTGTACCCACATAGAGGTAGTCTCATGAACAAATACCTCCGAAAGTTGTAAGTCTGAAACTAGGCAGGCAATTTCGCCTGCCTTTCCCATTTAATTTGAGGATGATTCAGTAACTGGAGCTGATAATGGAGTGGAATCCAGCATCAATTTTTTCATTAACGTATATCGTCTGATCGCTGCGACCGTTCGTACTGACCTATTCTGAGCTTCATTTGCTTCCATTTACCCAGTGCTGGACTGTCATGTTTTCTGGACTATTTCTGTGTGAGTGGGAAGGCACAGTGTGCTCGATTTGGTGCAGGAGGCCATTCTGCTTTCAGCCCAGGCTGAAGCCTCAGGTGTTTGTTTCAGTGGAAGTTGGGACACCAGCGTAAACCGGAGGGAGTAACAGACCACTGAAGGTTTGACAACAGGACCTGGCCAGTGGCCGAAATTAGAAGGAAAGGCGACTCTCGCAGCAGAAGAGTGGTGCTTTCTCATGTTTTGCAGAGAGCTGTTACACGTATTAGGAGACTTAATCTGTCGCCTATAATTGGTACAAGGTAACATGGAATTATTGCACAGCTAAACGCTTAAACGCTAGTGGGCCCAGGTTTAAGGGCACGCCGCAGCAGGTCCTGCTAGGCAACAGGTCCAAGGGAGTCCAGACGCAGACAAGGAGCGAATGGCCGGACACAGGAAAATCACAGTACGGGGAATTTTGAGACTTAAAAAGACAAGTGATGCTCCAAGAACTCGCAGAGTGTCAGACAAGCTGAAAGATGGTTTCTTACAGTTCTTTGAGAGTCTATAATAATTTACAATCAAATATTAATGCAATTCTGTATTCATCAGCGATCCAAGAAAAACGAGGCACACCCAACGACGGAACAATATTCCAGTATTTGCAAAGCCATAGAAGTTAATATTTCACAGTGAATAAAAATTTGCACAATGAATCTCTGAATTAACAACTTTTAATCACTTCATGCGTTTCAACAAACGATATCTCAGATTATAGCATTGCACTGTAGCTATCATCCCTGAATTCTATATACCTGTATCTATTTTATTTATTGGTTTAAAATGCCTTTTATATCTGTTTCATTATGCAAATGTTTCACAGAACATCGTCCATCGTCTCTGCCGCAATTACACAGCAAATAAATACATCATGAATACCTCATATTATTCTTACTTGTGTATTTATGTAATGAACAGTTTACTAACTTTATTCAGTTTTTGACTGCAAGTACAATTAAAAATTCTGCTAATTTAAAAATGGTCAGTGGCGTGTATTGACAGACACCAAAATTAAAAGAACTAAAAGGTAACTAAACTCGAAACCTCCGACGATGGATGGTGAGGGGGGGGAGAGCAGCGCGAAGGCGACAAGGCGCAAATAAAGGATGCTTCTGTCAAGAAAGCGTAAATAATTGTTTACATAAAATTTAACAATTCGTTGTCATTTAATGTGAGCGTACTTGTGCAAGAATACTGACTGATTCATTTATGGAAAAGCTGTATTTATATTTATTGTGAATATTCTGAGTGAGAGCAGATGTTTATAACTTTTCTTTCTTTAAATATTGTACAAGTTTAGTTTAGTGTGGGAAAGTGGTCAGGATGAGACAAATCATGTCTGTAGCACGTAAGAACGATGTATTTTTGGCGGGATGTACTTCAGCCTATGGAGAAGCAGATAGTAGCGGAACACCTCGGGAGTCAAGTGGAGACTGGGAAGAGCTCAAGGGAGCGATTCTGGACTCTTTTACATTGCTGCTGGAAGAAGGCAGACCTGCATGTTGTAATGTGTCTGATTTGGACATATAAGTGATAGATTCCGGACAGTGAATGACCTCTATAATACTTTAACTTTTGAGGGCACATTTTGGTTATATTTTGATTTTTGTTCTGGAAGAAGGCACACCTGCATGTGGTATTGTGTGATGTTTGATGGAATGGGTGATAGAGTATGGGCGACAAATTCTTTAACTTCTCAACCAACTTAATATCGCCATTTGCATTACGGAGTTGAGGAACGACAGAGTATGTCTTTCTACTCGTCATCATGCGTTTGTTAGTTTGTAAATCATCATATTGAACTCTGAACGTTTTTGAGCTGATGAATATTTCGTGTATTGTGATCATGAAAAGGACATAGTTTTCGGGTATCTTTGATAACTCTTTAGTTTGCGGATTTTGCTACCATTGTCGTAACACTCTCAGCATAACTTTAGTGCATTTATTAAGAGTATTTTCTGTCTGTATTTCGATTAAATATCGAAGAACCACTTCCCGTTTATCTGAGATGTCCTTTCTTGAATAAACATTATTCAATAGAATTCTCTGTCAATTGCAGATGATAGAATGGAACCCTTGTCATTAAATGATTCATTTAAATTTTATTTTGTATTTATGCGTATTTTATTAACTCAGCCTGAAAGCAAACGTGCGCTGCTCGACTCTGTAACTACATCGAACTATTCTTTTTAAACGGAGCCCTGCAAAGCCCCAGCACCTGAAGTATGAGTAACCTCAGGCAAAGACTACTATTTTCCTCGTATGGAATGCTGTTTAAAAAATCAACTATTCAGTAACAACCGTTAGGTACCATTGCAGGACCTTTTGAAGAGCAGCATCTCACTGTTTTCGAAACAAACACGGTTTTCCGGTAATAAAGGCCCAGTCTCATGAGCAACTTCCCAATTTCGGAGAACCTCTGATACAAGAATAGCTGCTGGGTGCGAAAATGCCCTATTGGTAAGTTTTTCAGTGAGGTCACGGAAACGGAGCGGAAACGGCAGTTTGTTAGATGTAGAAGGGCGTTATGTAATGTGATTGTCATTTTATAACGACACCCTGTCTTGGCGGGATTACACATACAGTGAGTTTCAAAAGCTCACTACATGCAATGGCCAAATCAACCTCCTGATACGAATCCTACAAAGCTTTTTGGAGATGCTTTCTGGAATGTTTTCCTGTTCCTATAGCTCCTTACTAGAGCCTTGCTATACGGAAAGGAAATCTGCAAAGAGAATGGCTTTCCCTTTCTATGGTGCTCAAAGATACTATCATCAGTAACATCGCACGTGGATGTCTTTAACGCCCACTCTGTATTAACGTTATTTGTGCCATAACAAAGAGACAAGTTCATTATGTACAATTTTGACGTGTCTTTAGCTCGATCTTATAGTATCATGTGTAACATACCTAACTATATCTCACTCGACACTTAACAGTTTAATATATATAGTAGTTATAATCGTCAGTTACACTGAAGAGACAAAGAAACTGGTACACCTGCCTAACATCGTGCAGCGCCCCCGCGAGCACGCAGAAGTGCCACAACACGACGTAGCATGCATCGACTAATGTCTGAAGTAGTGCTGGAGGGAATTGACGCCTTGAATCCAGCAAGACACTCCATAAATCCCTAAGAGTACGAGGGGGTGGAAATTGCCTCTGAACAGCACGATGCAAGGCATCCCAGATATGCTCAATAATGTTCATGTCTGGAGAATTTGGTGGCCACCGGAGTGTTCAAACCCAGAAGTGTGTTTCTGGAGACACTATGTTGCAATTCTGGACGTGTGCCGTGTCGCATTGCTCTGTTGTAATTGATCAACCCGTCGAAATGCACAATGGTGATCAGACAGGATGCTTACGTACGTGTCACCTGTCAGGGTTATATCTAGACGTATCAGGGGCCCCATATCACTCCAACTGCACACGCCCCACACTATTACAGAGCGGCCAACCGTTTGAACAGTCCCCTCCGACATGCAGGGTCCATGGATTCATGAGACTCTCTCCATACCAGTATACGCCTATCCGATCGATACAATTTAAAATTAGACTCGCCCGACCAGGCAACATGTTTCCAGTTATCAACAGTCCAATGTCGGTGTTGGAGGGCCCAGTCGAGGTGTAAAGCTTTATGTCGTACAGTCATCAAGGGTATACGAGTGGGCCTTCGGCTCCGAAAGCCCATATCGATGATGTTTCGGTTTCGTTGAATGGTTCACATGCTCACACTTATTGATGGCGCAGCAGTGAAATCTGCAGCAACTTACTGAAGGATTGCACTTCTGTCATGTTGAACGATTATCTTGAGTCGCCGTTGGTCCCGTTCTTGCAGGATCTTTTTCCGGCCGTAGCGATGTCGGAGATGTGATGTTTTACCGGATTCCTAACATTCACGGTACACTAGTCAAATAGTCGTATTGAAAAATCCCCACTTCATCGCTATCTTAAAGACGCTGTGTCCCATCGCTCGTGCACCGACTATAACTCATGTTCAAACTCACTTCAATCTCGATAATTTGCCATTGTAGCAGCAGTAACCGATCTAACACCTGCGCGACACTTGTTGCTTTATATAGGCGTTGCCGACGGCAGCGCCGTAATCTGCCTGTTTACATATCTCTGTATTTGAATACGCGTGCCAATACCACTTTCTTTGGCGCTTCAGGGTAACTGTTATTGGTTTTTGGGAACTTCTGTATTTTTCATCTAGCACTGCCTTGCAAGAGGAACAATTCATCAGATCACCTAAATATGTTATTAGAATCATACTTAATCATCCGTGGACAACTTACTAATAAGAGATTTGCATTTATTGGGTGCTAGCTCTTCTTTGGGAAGAGTGACTGATATATTTCGTCTAGAGCTTCTTCCTCTGCTGTCCTTTGCGTCGACAATGATGCATTTTGGCTTGATATTTCCACTAAGCAAGTGTATCCATTATTTCAATAGACTTCAGGTTTAATTTAGCAGAATGCAGTAGAGGTAACTGAACTGGGTGCAGTCATTTAAGATCAGTCCAGAAGATTCATCGAGTGTTTCTTGGTGTTCAACATTTTTATTCCTTCAAATCTCGTCTTACATAAACTCTTCCCTCGTATTTTATGATTACGTTTGCTTCTGATGGCATTATGTAACAACCGAAAACCTAATAGTGTTGGAGTTATTAGGATGAAACGGCTTTATTTCACAAGAGAAATTGTGCTGCGTTGATATTTCCTGTAAGAATGAAGAGTTAGCAGATGCTTTACACTGGTATGTACGAAGTAAGCTAACGAAATCTAAAAACCCTTGAACACAACTTCGGGAGAGCATACTGAGAAAAAAGCATACACTGCTAACAAATAAAGATTTATACATGCAATCAACTACGTTCATAATCCACTTCGTATAGATCTCAAATCCATATAAATAAATGGTGGTAATTAGCTAGTAACGCCATAATATTATTGTGTTCCAGAGTAATAAAGTTACGAGCAACAAAACATTTTTTTCCCAAAATCAACCACAGTATAAACATTTAAAAAAGTTTTTCACCGTCCCGATTCCCAGAACTCCTGAAGATAGACGTTGACTGTGGATTTTGTATCACTGTTCAGAGATGTCACTAAACCCTCCCTATATGTAAACAACTATGCATGAGCAGCGCCTATTAGACGGAGGGGGTCCGACAGCCTATCAGTTCCAGTCATTTCAGTCATTTCACCAGGAAGGAGGTACATGGTTCATCTTGTCTGTAGTTCAACCATGTCTAGACGGTCAGTTCCGTGGTTCTATCGCGTCCGCATTGTACTTTGTGGCAGGAAGGTCTCTCAACAAAGGAAGGGTCCAGGCGTCTCGGAGTGAATCAAAACGATGTTCGGACATGGAGGAGATACAGAGAGACAGGAACTGTCGATGACATGCCTCGCTCAGGCCGCCCAAGGGCTACTACTGCACTGGATGACCGCTACCTACAGATTATGACTTGGAGGAACCCTGGCATCAACGCCACCATGTTGAATAATGCTTTTCGTGCAGCCACAGGACGTAATGTTACGACTGAAACTGTGCGCAATAGGCTGCATGATGCGCAACTTCACTCCCGACGTCCATGGCGAGGTCCATCTTTGCACCCACGACACCATGCAGCGCGGTACAGATGGGCCCAACAACATGCCGAATGGACCGCTCAGGATTGGCATCACGTTCTCTTCACCGATAAGTGTCGCATATGCAAGTGTGGAGGCAACCCGGTCAGGCTGAACGCCTTAGACAGCGAGTGCAGTAAGGTGAAGATTCCCCACTGTTTTGGGGTGGCATTATGTGGTGCCGGCGTACGCCGCTGGTGGTTATGGAAGGCGCCGTAACGGCTGTACAATACGTGAATGCCATCCTCGGATCGAAAGCGCAACCATATCGGCAGCACTTTGGCGAGGCATTCGTCTTCATGGGCGACGCCTGGGATAGATCGAAAAGGGCTGTTGACGGACGACGTGTCCCACCAACGACTCTGAGGGAGCTACGCTGAATCGCCATTGGGGAGTGGGACAATCTGGACCAACAGTGCCTTAATGAACTCGTGGAAAGTATGCCACGACGAATACAAGCATGCATGAATGCAAGAGGAAGTGCTACTGGATATTAGAGGTACCGGTGTGTACAGCCATCTGGACCATCACATCTGAAGCTCTCGCTGTACGGTGGTAAAACATGCAATGTGTGGTTTTCATGAACTATTCCAATTTTCTGTACAGGTTCTGGAACTCTCGGAACCGAGGTGATGCGAAACTTTTTTTGATTGTGTATTTAGCATAGGCTACACCGGTTGCACTATGGTTGTCAAGCATGTTCCCAGTTTGCAACAACGTCTGCGTTGTTGCCTGAGTTCTTAAAGACAAGGATGTTAGTGACATAAATGCGATTCTTGATGTAGCTGCAGAAAAGTACATTGTGTGGCTTGATGTTCAGGGGAAGTGATGACAACGTTGTATTTACGCATCGTGATGTCACCGTCCCTGATTTCATGAAAGGCACCCCGTGCTACTGCGCTGAGCCCAAATGTAGGGCTGCAGGTATGCAACTGTAAAAAGGCGTTTTAGATCAATATATTTCACACCAGATATTAATAGTGGGATATCTCAGATGTATTTCCGAATATGATGTGGATGTTGTGAGCCGAGCAACTGTTCCAGGAATGTGAAATGTGGTCACATTGGAGGAAATAAAAGCGCGTGCTGAAAAGTAATGCCTTCAAATTTTTTAGTCTGTTGTCAATATCGCTTGAGGCATTATATGTAATGTATATTACTCAGTCGACTTCCCCGCTACAGCCCTCTGCCACCAGAGGGCTCCAAATTGTAGCGTGTAACGTAAATGTGTCGACGCGCGAGAAAACGCGTGCTATTGTCGAGTTTCTTACTGCACGAAGATTGCCTCCAACTTAAATGTATAGAAGAATGTAAGTTGTTTTGAGCGTGATGGTGATGGTGATGGATTCTTTAACAACATAACTGTGACAGGTTATGAAAGCAGGGTTCACAATTTTGACCCCGAAAACAAGTGAGCATCAATGAAGCACCACAAAGAATCGCCGATGCCGGAAGTTTTCAAGAGGATGGCATCAGCATGGAAAGTCATGCCGACTGTGTTGTGGGATGTTCAAGGTTTGGTGCATTTGGAATTGATGCATAAAGGCACGACCAACTCTGCAAGGTACTCCTAAACCGTCATAAAACTGGAAGCACGAATTTGAAGCGTTCGTCCACACTTGGAGCACCCTCTCCTTCATCATGATAATGCTTGACCACACACAAGCGCTGCGACATCTGCAAGAATCCGACGTCTTGGGTTCTCCGTCATCGATCACCGACATGGTTCCATCCGATTTTGACCTGTTTCCAAAACTAAATGAAGCCTTCGAGAACTTCACTTTGACGGTGATGAAGCGGTCCAAACAGAGGTGGAGTAGTGGGTTCGTCAACAAAGTCGACATTTTATAGTGACGGCATCAACAAGCTTATCTCTGTTTTGGAGAAATGTGTTCTTTGCCAGAGTGACTATGTTGAAAAATACACTGCTGGCCGTTAAAATTGCTACACCACGAAGATGACGTGCTACAGACGCTAAATTTAACCGACAGGAAGAAGATATCAAATGATTACCTTTTCAGAGCATTCACACAAGGTTGGCGCCGGTGACGACACCTGCAACGTGCTGACATGAGGAAAGTTTCCAACCGATTTCTCATACACAAACAGCAGTTGACCGGCGTTGCCTGGTGAAACGTTGTTGTGATGCCTCGTGTAAGTATGAGAAATGCGTACCATCATGTTTCCGACTTCCATAATGGTCGGATTGTAGCCTATCGCGATTGCGGTTTATCGTATCGCGACATTGCTGCTCGCGTTAGTCGGGATCCAATCACTGTTAGCAGAATATGGAATCGGTGGGTTCAGGAGGGTAATACGGAACGCCGTGCTGGATCCCAACGGCCTCGTATCACTAGCAGTCGAGATGACAGGCATCTTATCCGCATGTCTGCAACGGATCGTGCAGCCTCGTCTCGATCCCTGAGTCAACAGATGGGGACGTTTACAAGACAACAACCATCTGCACGAACAGTTCGACGACGTCTGCAGCAGCATGAACTATGAGCTCGGAGACCATGCCTGCGGTTACCCTTGACGCTGCATCACAGACAGGAGCGCCTGCGATGGTGTACTCAACGACGAACCTCGGTGCACGAATGGCAAAACGTCATTTTTTCGGATGAATCCAGGTTCTGTTTACAGCATCATGATAGTCGCATCCGTGGTTGGCGACATCGCGGTGAACGCACATTGGAAGCGTGTATTCGTCATCGCCATACTGGCGTATCTCCCGGCGTGATGGTATGGGGTGCCATTTGTTACCCCTCTCGGTCACCTCTTGTTCGCATTGACCGCACTTTGAACAGTGGACGTTACATTTCAGATGTGTTACGACCCGTGGCTCTACCCTTCATTCGATCACTGCGAAACCCTACATTTCAGCCGGATAATGCACGACCGCATGTTGCGGGTCCTGTACGGGCCTTTCTGGATACAGAAAATGTTCGACTGCTGCCCTGGCCAGCACAGTCTCCAGATCTCTCACCAATTGAAAACGTCTGGTCAATGGTGGCCGAGCAACTGGCTCGTCACAATATGCCAGTCACTACTCTTGATGAACTGTGGTATCGTGTTGAAGCTGCATGGGCAGCTGTACCTGTACACGCCATCCAAACTCTGTTTGACTCAATGCCCAGGCGTATGAAGGCCGTTATTACGGCCAGAGGTGGTTGTTCTGGGTACTCATTACTCAGGATATATGCACACAAATTTCTTGAAAATGTAATCACATGTCAATTCTAGTATAATACATTTGTCAAATGAATACCCTTTATCATCTGCATGTCTTCTTGGTGTAGCAATTTTAATGGCCAGTAGTGTAAATATGTAGACATGGAGAATAAAGATGCAGAATGTTAATAAAGCTTTCGTAATTTTAAAAAGTTTTAAAGTTTTCACATAAAATATTCGGAGACATTAATATTCAGCACGCTCTCGTAATTTGTCAATGTTGTTCAGCCTGTCACATGCAAAGATGTGTCGCTATGACTTCGGCATACGCAGAATTGCACTTTGTATTGTTACGCTCTTAATCTCTTTTTGGGGACAGTATGCGCAGTTATTCTAGGCATATGAAGTTTCCTAGAAGTCGGCTGATTTGATTTCCTTGTTATGTGAAGAGATTCCGGCGTATATCCGCTATCCCCTACACGTACTTAACCCCCGTTCCCTGTATCCAGAAATGTCTGTGCCGTACTTTTATCCTTTAGGCGTCTGACGCTTGAAGCATTACAAAGAAAGACGCACATAATTTCAAATAAATTTAGCCTTGCAACAGACGACTGAAAGCACAAAAATGTGTACTTACCTATTTATTTACCGTAAATAACTTCAAACTAAATAACTTACGTAATCTTGCGAAATATAATTATTATTTCATAAATAATACTTCTAAAATACAGCGGCAGTCAGCCTGTGGCTGACTGCGATCGATTGTAATACTTTATTTTTTTTAGAAAGTTAGTGAAGAGCGTTCCTTCTCGTATCTCTGTCTCTTGTCTGTTAGCCTTTATACTGACAGGAGGCACTATAGTTATATTCTTTGCTTATCTTTAATTAATTTTTCTTTTGTGCAGACATATGCGATGTAAGTATCATGTATTAGGTTTATAACCATTTGCAGTTAAATTAATGTAAATTAATTAAGTCCTATGAGTTGTCATTTTAACGGCTGTCCTAGTAGAAATATGATACATGAAATGTTTTAATGCTTTATTGTTACATCCAACGACCAATATGAGCTTAACGGATCGTGGCGTGGAAATGCATTTGCCAAATACAATGAGTATTCCGCCACTTATTCTTTTGAAACTTGCTGCAGTGTCCCTAAGGTTAACTGCCGATCATCACGAAGCGTTTTGAAAACAACGACGCAAGCGCGAAACTTTAAGTGATCTGGCCACAGTCTCCAAAAAAAATGGTTCAAATGGCTCTGAGCACTACGGGACTTAACAGCTATGGTCGTCAGTCCCCTAGAACTTAGAACTACTTAAACCTAACTAACCTAAGGACATCACAGTCTCCAAGCTATGATTCCATTTCACCCGTAAATTAAAGATACCTGCCCGCAAAACTGATGGTGATTTCTCTAAATTTTACAGCTTCTAGAAGTCACTAACAAAGATGCATTCACCATTAACAATGGCCGTCTGCTCAAATTAATTTTAGCAGTTCTACTGATTAATTTAAGTTTCTATTTAAAGTCAAATTATCACACATTTTAGTAATCTTGCTTGAGGACGGAAGCTCGACATTGTAGAGAAACGCTTGTACTTTCTTCTGAACAGACACAATCTTAGAAACTTACACGTCCTGTCTAGCACAACCTGGGAGGCATGGAAAAAGCCAAATCGAAAACAATTTCTGATTGTTTTGATTTCTTATCAGATATGCAATTGAATTTTTTAGATATTGAGAACACTGTGAAAATACGGTTCGGAAAGCATTTTTTTGTTGCTTCTGACTACTATTTGTACCTCCTCCCAGAATACGTAATAGTTTCTCCAGTGACATTTAGTATTTGTCTAAATATAGACATACGTAAATAGTGAAAATGTATGCAAAATTGGAATATACGATCTGTTCTGTTTTCAGTCAGTAATGTTTCGTCGATTATTCATCATTTTCTATTTCTCTGAGAAATCTTAATCGCGGAGTCGGTCTCTCCTTCCCCTCTTTTTGCGTATATGTGCGTGGAAGCAGTGATAAAAATGCGAACGTGTGAGAAAAAGACAGAGAGATTTCTCATTTTTCAGGACAGACCCGTGGTCTAGGTGTAAAGTCATTGATTAGTAATCAAGACATTCTCGATCTCGGCTTCAGAACCAACCACTGTTCAAATTTTGATTAACAATCAGTATTGACGGCCGAAGATTTCCGGCATAAGAAGTCACACTCATTGTGCCAACGGCCTTGTCAACGAAGCGGAGGAGCGGAAAGAGGTTCAGGGCACTCCCTTGCCGTTGGGGTTGGAAACTGCTCCTAAAGGCGGAAGAATCAGCAATGATCAACGGCATGAGGATGCAGAAGGCAGTGGAAACCACCCATCAAAGACACATAACGTGCATCCACAGAACATGTGGGCTGTAACTGAAAAAGTGTTATAATGATCTCTCCATTGGCAAAAGATTCCTGAATAGTCCCCCATTCGGATCTCCTGGAGGGGACTGGCAAGGGGGAGGTGACCACGAGGAAAAGATTGAATAACTAACAAAACGACAGCGTTCTACGAATCGGGACATGGAACGTCAGAAGCTTGAACGTGGTAGGGAAGCTAGAGACTCTTAAAAGGGAAATGCAAAGGCTCAATCTAGGTACAGTATGGGTCAGTGAAGTGAAATGGAAAGAAGACAGGGATTTATGGTCAGATGAGTATAGGGTAGTATCAATAGCAGCAGAAAATGGTATAACGGGAGTAGGATTCGTTATGAATAGGAAGGTAGGGCGAAGAGGGTGTTATTGTGAACAGTTCACTGGCAGGGTTGTTCTTATCAGAATCGACAGCAAACCAGTACCGACAACGATGCTTCAGGTATACATGCTGACGTCACTAGCTGAAGATGAAGAGATAAAGTATATGTAGATACTGAACGGTTAATACAGCACGTAAAGGGCGATGAAGATGTAATAGTCGCGGGTGATTGTCATGCAGTTGTAGGGGAAGGAGCGCAAGAATAGGTCACAGCAGAGTATGGGCTTGCGACAATAAATGAGGAGAAAGACTAACCGAGTTCTGCCACAAATTTTAGCTAGTAATTGGGAATACTCCGTTCAAGAACCACAAAATTAGGAAGTATACTTGGAAAAGTCCTGGTGATACGGAAAGATTTCAGTTAGATCACATCACGGTCAGGCAGAGACTCCGAAATCAGGCTCTGGCTTAGAAGGCGAACCCAGGAGCAGACACTGACTCAGATCACAAACTTGTACTGATGAAGAGTAGGCTCAAGTTTGAAAGAGTAGTCACAAGAATCAATGCGCAAAGAGGTGGGATACGGAAGTGCAAAGGAATGACGAGATACGCTTGACGTTCTCTAGGGTTATAGATACAGCAATAAGGAATAGCTCAGAAGGTAGTACAGTTGAAAAGGAATGGACATCTCTAAAGAGCGCAATCGCAGACTCTGGAAATAAAAATTTATAGAAGGTAGTTGCAAAGAAACCGTGGGTAACAGATGAAGTACTTCAGTTGACCGAGGAAGGAAGGAAGTATGAACATGTCCAGGGAAATTCAGGAATACAGCAATACAAGTCGGTGAGAAATGAAATAAATAGGAAGTGTAGGGAAGCTAAGACGAAATCACTGCATAAAAAATGTGAAAATTTTTTTAAAAAATATGGTTGTCGGAAGGACTGATTCAGCTTATAGGAAAGTCAAAACAACCTTCGGTGAAATTAAAACAAGGGTGGTAGCATTAAGAATGCAACGGAAATTCCACTGTTAAGTGCAGAGGAGAGAGCGGATAGGTGGAAACAGTACATTGAAGGCCTCTATGAGGGGTAAGATTTGTCTGACGTGATAGAAGAAGAAACAAGAGTCGATTTCGGAGAGATAGGGGATAGAGTATTAGAATCAGGATTTAAAAGAACTTTGGAGGACGTAAGATCAAACAAGGCAGAAAGCGACAGATAATAATCCAACAGTATTTCTAAACTCATTTGGGGAAGTGACACCAAACGACTATTCACGTGGGGTGTGTAGAATGCATGAGTCTGGCGACATACCATCTGACTTTCGGAAAAAGTATCATCCACACAATTCCGAAGACTGCAAGAGGTGACAAGTGAGAGAAGTATTGCACAATCTGATTAACAGCTCATGCAAACAAGTTGCTCACAAGAATAATATACAGAAGAATGGAAAAGAAAATTGAGGATGTGGTAAATGACGATCAGTTTCGCTTTAGGAAAGGTAAAGGCACCAGAGAGGCAATTTCGACGTCGCGTTTGATAGTAGAAGCAAGACTAAAGAAAAATCAAGACACGTTCTACTTAGAAAAAGCGCAAAATATTCGAAATTCTGAGAAAAATAGCGGTAAGGAATAGGGAGAGACGGGTTATATAACATATGTTCAATAGCCGAGAGGGTATACTAAAAGTGGACGACCAAGAACGAAGGGCTCGGATTAAAAAGGGTGTGAGGCAGGGATGTATTCGTTTGCCCCTACTGTCAATCTGTACATCGAAGAAGCAATAATGGAATTAAAAGAAAGTTTCAGGAGTGGAATTAAAATTCAGGGTGAAAGGATATCAACGGCACGTTCGCTATCCTGAGCGAAAGGGAATGGAATGAACATTTGAATGAGTAGAGAATACGGACTTAGAGTAAATCGAAAGTAATGAGAAGGGCAGAAATGAGAAGAGCGAGAAGTTCAACATCAGGTTTGATGGTTACGAAGTAGATGTAATTAAGGACTTCTGCTACCTAGGCAGCAGAATAACCAATGATAGACGAAGCTAGGAGGACATCAAAAACGGACTATCACTGGCAAAAAGGGCATTCCTGCCCAAGAGAAGTCTAGTAGTACCAAACATAAGCCTTGATTTGAGGATGAAATTTCTGAGAATGTATGTTTGAAGCACAGCATTGTATGGTAGTGAAACATGGATTGTGGGAAAACTGGAACAGAATAGAATTGAAACATTTGAGATGTGGTGCTACAGACGAATGTTGAAAATTAGGTGGACTGATAAATTAAGGAATGGGGAGGTTCTGCGCAGAATCAGAGAGGAAAGGAATATATGGGAAAACACTGACAAAGAAAAGGAATAGGATGATAGGACATCTGGTTAGACATCAGGGAATGACTTCCATGGTACTAAAGGAAGTTATAGAGGGCAAAACATGTAGAGGAAGACAGAGAATAGAAAAAATGCAGCAAATAACTGAGGATGTAGGTTGCAAGTGCTGGTCTGAGATGAACGAGTTGGCACAGGAGAGGAATTGATGGCGGGCCGCATCAAACCAGTCAGAAGACTGACGACTCAAAAAAAGAAAAAAAAAAGGTAACAAGATGCTAGTGCTCGGATACGCGCTGTAGAAACTCCTGCACCGGCGCCAGTGGGTAGAGGCAACAAGTTGAAGGTCGAGGAAGCACCCATGCGAGACGGAATCGTGAATAGAATGCTACGTCCGAAAAGCGCGCAGGGCAAGGTACGGCCATAAGAATCGGCCGCATCAAGAATTCAGAACCCTTTGTCATACGTTTTAAAATGATAATTGTATGCCTGAGAGTTTCCTGCCTTTTATTTCTCTATATGGGCTACATTTGTTTGCCCAGCCACACTCCGATATCATCGAAGAATAACAAGTACCGGAGTGGAGCACGTGGGGAGGAAACTAGCCGCACGAGTCGCATTTGATCCGAAGTCATGTTGTCCGACCCGTCAAAATGTCTTACAAGAAAACAATGTAGTTTATCACTGGCGCTTTTAAAGATGCGGACTGGTGAACAGGACCGGTTCGAGGACATTTTTCCACGCGACGTACTCATCTGGCGTCTCTCTCCCCTGATTTTTCTGCACAAGCGACTTATAATTTGGCATCCCCCACCCTTACAACCTTTCCCTTCCTCCCTCAAACTTTAACTGCCGTTACTTGGCGTCTTGGTAAGAGTTTTAAAATTAAATTTAAATCTAATGAGCGTGGAAATGAGTTGTTTTCGCTAGTAATTACGACATATCTTGTGTATAAATTTGCATTTGACGCCTATGTCAGCTTGGCACCCCAAGCGACCACTTGTGTAGCTTGGGTCTTAAGCTGGCCCTGCTGACAAACCATTCTGTGCACAGAGTTACAGAAAGACACATTTGATTTCACAAGACTACATATTATACCTATATGAAAATGGAAATTTATGATGAATTTTAACTTATCCTTAGCACCATTAAGTTTTTATTGTCAAAAGGACCATAACCGGCCGGCCGGCGTGGCCGTGCGGTTCTAGGCGCTTCAGTCTGAAACCGCCTGACCGCTACGGTCGCAGGTTCCAATCCTGCCTCAGGCATGGATGTGTGTGATGTCCTTAGGTTAGTTAGGTTTAAGTAGTTCTAAGTTCTAGGGGACTGATGACCACAGATGTTACGTCCCATAGTGCTCAGAGCCATTTGAACCATTTTTTGGACCATAACCTTTCACAAATGTTCGCTTTGTCCCGTACTGGACATGCGAAAACCGTCCAGATGACAATCAAACTCAGCCAATACTTTGAACCAAGTCGGTCAATTAGAGTCTGACAATTAACTGACCGACTGGTTTCATATTATGGTTAGTATCCCAACTTAGTAGAGAAAGGAGGAGATAGCGATCTTAAGCGACATAAACAATTATAAAAGATCAAGTAAATACTACCTCATGTGTGCTCTCACCAGACTGTCAAACAATGGTTAGTCATTTTTAATCAAACATAAAGAAGATGGTTCTTTCCAGAGACGAGGTACTGGCTGAGGACGGGTCCAGCGCATGCTTGAGTAACTCAGTCAGTAGAGCAGGTACCCGCGAAAGACAAAGGTCCCGAGTTTGAGTCTCAGTCCAGCAGACAGTCTTAATCTGTTATCAAGTTTCCAAATGTTTCTTGTTCTCTTGTTAAATTCTTCGTATGTGAGCGATGTGGAATGTGTTTTGTGCCACCAAAAAAAAAAAAAAAAAAAAAAAAAAAAATGGTGTGTGACTAGGGCCTCACGTTGGGTAGGCCGGTCGCCGGGTGCAAGTCTTTCGATTTGACGCCACTTCGGTGACTTGCGCGTCGATGGTGATGAAATGATGATGATCAGGACAACACAACACCGAGTTCCTGAACGGAGAAAATCTCCGACCCAGCCGAGAATCGAACCCGGGCCCTGAGGATTGACATTCTGTCGCGCTGACCACTCAGCTACTGGGGTGAGGAAACGGCCCAGGTGAGAGACGCACGGGAGGCCTGCTTTCCACCGTGTTCACAATAGGGGCCTTAGGCCAAATTCACACGGAAATGGCGGCGGTGAGTCAGCGATACTGAGGTAGGGCTTGTCAGAGAGACGCGGGGCGGTTGTGCTACGAACAGATCATAAATGTCGTCTTCAACAGACGAAGATATAGATGCACTAGATCTTATGTAACTCGTAAATGGTGAGCAGCGAAGAAGATATTCGGTACATCCGTTACGGGTGAAAAAAGAGAAGAAATACGGCACTTTCGGCATAATGAAATAACTAAACATGTATCCCGAACGTTTACAGTATTCTTACTAAATGTAAAGAGGAACCAGCCCGCATTCGCTGAGGCAGATGGAAAACCGCCTAAAAACTATCCACAGACTGACCGGCTCACCGAACCTCGACACAAGTCCGCCGGGCGGATCCGTGCCGGGGACCAGGCGCTCCTTCCCAATCAGGAAAGCCGTGCGTTAGACCGCACGGCTAACCGGGCGGGCCCACATAGAACTTACAGAAATTCCGTTTAAAAAAAAAAAAATGGTTCAAATGGCTCTGAGCACTATGGGACTTAACATCTATGGTCATCAGTCCCCTAGAACTTAGAACTACTTAAACCTAACTATCCTAAGGACAGCACACAACACCCAGCCATCACGAGGCAGAGAAAATCCCTGACCCCGCCGGGAATCGAACCCGGGAACCCGGGCGTGGGAAGCGAGAACGCTACCGCACGACCACGAGATGCGGGCTCCGTTTTTCATCTGGGATATACTGTCACATGTCAAGTAAGTCTTTTTACTGGCAGAATTTTATCACAGAAGATAGGGAAAACTGTAATGCGGAAGATTTCTTTTCCAACCACCTCTCGGCTCACTTTCAATGCTTTTGACAAGTACATTTGCTTGATGTTACTTCTTTTCCTTTCCCTTAGAGTAGCAGTGTTGTCAGATGAAATGTGTAACCAGACATAGTTATTTTGAATGAGCCTCCGTGCAACCCACGATCTAATGCACTATGATACCTTTCATCCTCGGGCTCCATCTTGCACAGAAATAATCCACTGTCATTGGCGGTGGCAGTGACTGGATTCGAGTATAGTGAGTGAAAGGACATTTCGTTCTTTTCTATAAGGGAAAAATGTCTGTCAGATGGTAGGAATCTGCGCTCTCTAATGGGGAATTTCTAGTCGGATGATCAGATTTTGTAAAAGTGTCGTAATATTCTGAACATCTCTCACAGAACCAGCATTGTTCAGGCTTTCGTTCAAATGGAAATTATGTGAAAAACAGGTATTATGATCAAAACATTGCAGTTTCGTTGCTTTTCTCCGAATGCTGTCCTCTACTTTGTCTAACTGAGAACAGAAACACTTTTGGGACATGTCGGCGATTGCTGCGCAAACAAGTTCCCCACGTACGCATACAACACCATTACTCTACCATGCAAACACAGGGGTTACACTCGTCTGGTGTGACACGTTCCTTGGGAGGGGGAGGGGGAGGGGGGGGGGATCTACCGAGGGCCGAACCACACAATCCCTGAAAGAGTGGTTCGGTGTGGAGCGGCAGAGGGGTGAAGTGGACTGCGGCAGTAGTCGTGAGGTTGTGGACCACTGCGGCTGCGGCGGGGACGGAACCTCTCCGTCGTTTCTAGGTGCCCGGTTAACATACAATACAATAGAAGTACCATGTGATTAGTGGATTTGCGTGTCTGTCTCGCAAAACCTATTGATTGAGGACAGCTACTGCAAAGCTGGTTATACATGTTTAGCGCAATTGCAACAGGAATAGTGTTAAATCTTCCCGTATTTTCTGATGCTGCTTGAGTACATTGTCTTTTGACCTAGGTAGTTCTATTTTCTCAAAATAAGGTTTCTATTTTTGCATTAAGTAACACAGAAAAACTAGAGTATTCTAGCAACAGAACGTTGCAACTGCACAGTTTCAAAGTGGTTCGCCCAGGAAAATAAGAAAAAAAAGGAAGTGCTATTTTCTCAAAGATAACATAAGTAATTGCGTAAAAGCTGTTACAAAAATGTGCAAAATGGTGTTTTACCTCACATGCAACGCCTGGATCAAGCAAGCTCAAATATGTAACCATAAAATAGGTAACAATAAATCACCCAGAACAAGGAATACTTTATTTATATCAAAAGCGAAATTCCATTTCTCATTCACTGCTCGCGGGAACACAAGCCTTTTGTTCTACAGTATGTGAACGAAAATATTATTGAATGTTTCGTGTATGAAACTGTTTGTTTAGACAATAAAAATTTGCGTATGCAATGCGTAGCGAACGCCTTCGCTGTATCTGCGATTGTCTACTTCTAGCTTTAAAATTTGAATGACTCCTAATGCAGTATTAACATAAGATGTGATTGTAACTGACTTCGTAAACCTCATGCGAAAGAGAAACATGAGCCACAAATCAGCATAGTGCGCGGCCATAACGTCGAGTGCTGCGCTTCGTAGCGTATTTACTCGGCACTGGAAAAAGGGTATAGATCTCCTCCCACCGATAAAAACAATTTCTTCATGTTAACTGTATTTAGTACGCAGCAGCCTATGTTCTAAAACCCAACAAATGTAAACTGTCTAGCAACTACATTCTTCACCCCGCCCAGCGATTTACTTATTTGAGAAGTATCTCAATAACTGTTGGTGATAACGAAAATAAAACTAGTTCACTATCAAGCTGTGGGACGTCTCCGCCATGCGTCCCTTTGGCACGCCACTTGTGGCGACAAACGGAGGTGGCGCGAACACTGAAGTGTCACGCCATTTCTGTGTGAATCGGGCCTTAGAAAGCGCCCACCTCGCTGCGGCCGTCTGCACTATAGTTGAATTCTTTTATCTTGGCGGCTCGCGCATGCCCGCCCAGACGCGGGAGATTGCTGCGTTGCCAGTTGCACACGCCGCACGCGCCAAGAGAAGCAGCGCCATAGTATAGCATAGTTCGCAAGCTTACGTTTAGAGGGGAGCGCGCAGTTCATGAAGTAAAGCCACCACGGTCGCATTAACCCTTTCGCTGCTACAGAGACGTGCTCCCCGCATTCCGCGCTGTGCGCGATTTTATCACTGCACTGCTCGCCTGTGCTGACACATGGTGTTCCGACTGCTTTGACACTCTTATCATTCGATTCCACAAAAACTATTTGGCCCAAAAATTAGATTTTTACACATCTTCTTGACTGATACCTTCCCCACCATAAATGACTTAATTTTGTTTCGATGTTCAACACAGTTATTATGCAGCATTAAATGTAGTAAACCATTGCACGAAATTTTGAAGAGTTTGCAGAGGTGAAAGTCCATAGAGTATACTTTCCGTATGGTCGATTTTAGTTGCCATAATTTTGAGAATGAAATGTGGACAAGATATCTAAATTTCATATAAAATTTACTGTATAACAATATCTCATTTAATTTAAGTACCACATAGGGGTCGTATGTAATATTGTGAAATATTCCGTCTTTCGCGACTGTAACAAAAGTTGTATTTACACCGGGCACGTTTGGCGCAGCGCGGAATGCAGGGAGCACGTGACTGCAGCACCGAAAGGGTTAATGAAGAGACAAAGCACAAGAAATTTCAAAAAATTGCATTCAAACGAATAAAATTCGTGAAGTAAGACACTTCGATATTGTTTTTAAATACAGAAAATATTTAGCATCGTACAAGGTTTGTACTCTGTACCTGTCACTTGCTATCCCAACGCCTTAACCGTTACGCTATCGCAGCTCGTCCTGCAATGTATCTCCATAAGGACTCTAACAGCTCAAGCAAAATCCTGATGAACACTGTTGGTATGCCTATGAATTACTCGCACTTTGTCGAAGTACAATAGGAAATAAACAATTACCGCTGTTCTTTATTGCGGAAAAGTGGTTCGTGAAATTGATACAAACGCCTTTCCTTGCTATCGCCTGAATTAGGAGTCTTATTGCTTGTTTGGTTTAATTGATTAATAGAATATGAAGCAATTGGTATAAAGAATGGTTTTTCCAAACTTTCTATAAAACAAAGTCCGCTATCAAGACATTGCTTTTGTTCTATTACTTTATTTATGACTGAACATTTCTAAAACTGAAGACACTCGTCCGTGCTCTGCTCTGCAGTCGAGATCTGGCAACGTCGTTCTCTGTTCATTGGCTGACTGTATTTTGTGACATCAGATGCGCAGAACGAACCTAAACTCGGCCGCCAACATAAATGACGCGCACTTTAGTTGGCGTTGCTGTAACCCCAGTTGTCCCCTGAAACATGCCCCCTCGTTCATATCCCTGTTGGAGTCACTTACGAATCAGAGGGATGCTGTGTGCAGGTCTTAGCGGGTCTACAGACCAGCACATGTACAAATATCGATTGCGAGGCGTCATCTCTTTCGTAGCCGCGCTCTTTGATCATGATCTCGGTAGCAGGGTGGGAACGGGCATCTTGTTCCTCGTACAGTAGCTTTTCTCCACAAATTGTTCCTCAGAGTGCTCCCTGGCAACGAACAGACTGTAGCCATGCCTACTCACGCAGCAGTCGCATGGCGAGACAACGCTGGTTGGTGGTTGGTTGCATTCCTATGCTGAAAAACACAGGGTGGTGCAGTTAAAAAGTAGCCCGCCTCCCCTCTGAACACGAATGCTATATTTCGACTTCTGAAATGAACAGCCACAACAGTGGACAGTTTTATGCAATAAAACGCACCTGTGCGTCATGCTCGAAGTCGCCACAATTCGGAACACTGCGGCGACTGTTCTGTGTCTGACTGCTGCAACCCTCAGCCATCCGAAAGCTGTGACACCCTAACTGTGTTGGCTGTGTGAGCGGATGATTCATTAATGGCAGTATTGTACTCATCTTGGAATGCATTTGAGACGATCACAAATGAAGAGGAGAAATGGAGAACCCTGGTTATCACTGTTAGCATTCAACCGCAGTTCTTATACATATATTTTAACAACGCGTTTCAAGAGACAATGCTCTCATCATCAGGTTGTAAAGTCTATGTCATGAAATTAAACGGACTAAAAAGACAAAATACCATCACAAATAGTTGGGAAGTCCATAGAGTAAAACAGAATTAAAAGTATATTGGACTGTGGGTCCTCGTCTTACATTGAAGTTGTTGACCCAAATCGCTGGCCGTCCCATAGCTACCAAGTATGCTGTCGCACTCTGCCGGCTCGGGAGCTGTTGTGGACTGACGTGCCTAGGAGTTGTGGCGTGGTTACAGCCGTGTGCTTGACGGTAACGCTATGCTATTGGGCGCCTTATTTCCTTGTTGCATTGGTCTGCCATCGTTAGCCTCTCGCAACCCCGTCAGTGACATGCTACAAGTTTAAAGTCGCATACCTACCCTAAAATAATTCTAAGAACCCGCTAAAAAGTCTCATTTCTTTAAAATTATCTTGTGCATTTAGAATATTGCTTTGTTTCTTTTCATGGATAGCTATCTCGAATTCCTCTAGTAAATCAAGTTTCCTCCCTTTCTTTTCTACATGCAGTATTTCTACGTTATCTTCTATGCTATTAAGGGGATGGCCTGTTTCATATATATGGTTCGCAACAGCTAATTTGTCGTAATTTCCTAACCTGAACGCATCTTTATGTTCTTTATACCGGATCGCGAATGATCTTCCTGTCTGCCCTATATATTATGCATCACAAGTTCTACACTGAATCTTATAAACTCCCGATCTTTCAAACTTATTTCTCTTCTCGCCAATATCGTGCTTAAGGCTATACCTCAATAGGTTATTAGTCTGAAAAGCTATTTTAACATCGTATGGCTTAAAAATATTTGCTATCTTTTGTGGGAGTGTTCCGTAGTATGGCATCGTGATAATTTTCACTTTCTCTCCATCAGGTTTTTTCTTTTTGCGCTTATTACTTTTCCGTAACAGTTTTTAACCATATCTATTCTGTAACCGTTATTCATCGTTATTCTCTTAACGGCATTAATTTCAGTCTCCCTATCTTTTTCGCTCATAGGTGTATTGACTGCCCTTTGCACGAAACGGAAAGCAGCTTCTTTATAAGCCTGCGGATGGCATGAATCATTCGGGATCACGGCATCAGTCGTAGTTTTTCTATAAACGGAGAACGCATGTTTTTTGCCCTGCTTTTTTATATTCAGGTCCAGGAACTGTAAACAAT
This sequence comes from Schistocerca americana, assembly GCF_021461395.2. Taxonomy (NCBI): domain Eukaryota; kingdom Metazoa; phylum Arthropoda; class Insecta; order Orthoptera; family Acrididae; genus Schistocerca; species Schistocerca americana. The sequence continues at coordinate 310,906,640 of NC_060119.1, read as the reverse complement.
TGTCAGTCTCATACTCCACGGTAAATTCTATTTTATTATGTGCGTCGTTGAACTTTTTTACTATTTCCTCAATGTCCTTACGGGAACCATCGACAAGTAACAGAGTGTCGTCAACATAACGTTTGTAATAAGCAATTTTATCCAAAATGTTATCGTCAGAATTTTGAACTTTATCTTCAAGGTCGTTGATAAAAATGTCCGCCATAGTTCCTGAAATACTGGACCCCATGGCTAACCCATCGTCCTGAATATAAAATTTGTTGTTAAACGTAAAATAATTAAAACTTGTAATGAGCTGTAGGAGTTCAATAAATTCAATTGTCTCTTGCGTTGAAATTTTACCGTATTTAAGGAAATTTCTCTTAATGATTTCTATAGTTTCGTTAACCGGAACACTGGAGTATAAGTTCTTAACATCCAACGAAACCAAACGGGAAGTGTCAGTGACTGGCGTATCTTTAATTTCACCTATCATGGTCATACTACCACGCACCGAATAGTTATTTTTATACACGTAAGTCTTTTTCAGAATTTGGTTCAACAATTTCGTTATTTTATATGCTGGAATATTTCGACCGTTAACAATCGGACGAACCGGATGCAGATCTTTATGTATCTTCACCTGTGATCTTAATTTGGGGGCCGTTGGATTCATGATAACACATCTTCTTTTTTCGGCTTCTGTCATCAGGAAGCGTGTGCGTTTAAGAACATTTTTTAGTTTAAGTTGGAAATTGGCTGTTATGTCTTTCGGAATTTCCGTAATGCTATTTTCGACAAAAAACGCTAGGGTCTTCGAAACGTACTCCTCCTCTTTTAATATTACGACCGTATTCTCCCTATCCGCTTTCGTGGCAATAGCTTTCTCTTCATTAAGTTTTTTATTTATAGAATCGACAGTTAGTCGGTCTGCTCTAGTCTTATGATTAACACTATTTCGTTTATTTAGTTCATTTTTTACTATTTTATGTAGCTTATGACCGACATGCCCGGTTTCATTATTATTTAATTTGGCAATTTCTGTTGTCATTTTAGTGAGAGCAATTACTTCTTTCGCGATCTTCTTGTTAAATGACGGCTCAATATTAAACTTTAATGCGATTTTAAACTTGTAGCATGTCACTGACGGAGTTGCGAGAGGCTAACGATGGCAGACCAATGCAACAAGGAAATAAGGCGCCCAATACCATAGCGTTACCGTCAAAAACACGGCTGTAACCACGCCACAACTCCTAGGCACGTCAGTCCACAACAGCTCCCGAGCTGGCACAGTGCGACAGCATACTTGGTAGCTATGGGACGGCCAGCGACTTGTGTCAACAACTTCAATGTAAGACGAGGACCCACAGTCCAATATACTTTTAATTCTGTTTTACTCTATGGACTTCCCAACTACACTCCTGGAAATGGAAAAAAGAACACATTGACACCGGTGTGTCAGACCCACCATACTTGCTCCGGACACTGCGAGAGGGCTGTACAAGCAATGATCACACGCACGGCACAGCGGACACACCAGGAACCGCGGTGTTGGCCGTCGAATGGCGCTAGCTGCGCAGCATTTGTGCACCGCCGCCGTCAGTGTCAGCCAGTTTGCCGTGGCATACGGAGCTCCATCGCAGTCTTTAACACTGGTAGCATGCCGCGACAGCGTGGACGTGAACCGTATGTGCAGTTGACGGACTTTGAGCGAGGGCGTATAGTGGGCATGCGGGAGGCCGGGTGGACGTACCGCCGAATTGCTCAACACGTGGGGCGTGAGGTCTCCACAGTACATCGATGTTGTCGCCAGTGGTCGGCGGAAGGTGCACGTGCCCGTCGACCTGGGACCGGACCGCAGCGACGCACGGATGCACGCCAAGACCGTAGGATCCTACGCAGTGCCGTAGGGGACCGCACCGCCACTTCCCAGCAAATTAGGGACACTGTTGCTCCTGGGGTATCGGCGAGCACCATTCGCAACCGTCTCCATGAAGCTGGCCTACGGTCCCGCACACCGTTAGGCCGTCTTCCGCTCACGCCCCAACATCGTGCAGCCCACCTCCAGTGGTGTCGCGACAGGCGTGAATGGAGGGACGAATGGAGACGTGTCGTCTTCAGCGATGAGAGTCGCTTCTGCCTTGGTGCCAATGATGGTCGTATGCGTGTTTGGCGCCGTGCAGGTGAGCGCCACAATCAGGACTGCATACGACCGAGGCACACAGGGCCAACACCCGGCATCATGGTGTGGGGAGCGATCTCCTACACTGGCCGTACACCACTGGTGATCGTCGAGGGGACACTGAATAGTGCATGGTACATCCAAACCGTCATCGAACCCATCGTTCTACCATTCCTAGACCGGCAAGGGAACTTGCTGTTCCAACAGGACAATGAACGTCCGCATGTATCCCGTGCCACCCAACGTACTCTAGAAGGTGTAAGTCAACTACCCTGGCCAGCAAGATCTCCGGATCTGTCCCCCATTGAGCATGTTTGGGACTGGATGAAGCGTCGTCTCACGCGGTCTGCACGTCCAGCACGAACGCTGGTCCAACTGAGGCGCCAGGTGGAAATGGCATGGCAAGCCGTTCCACAGGACTACATCCAGCATCTCCACGATCGTCTCCATGGGAGAATAGCAGCCTGCATTGCTGCGAAAGGTGGATATACACTGCAGTAGTGCTGACATTGTGCATGCTCTGTTGCCTGTGTCTATGTGCCTGTGGTTCTGTCAGTGTGATCATGTGATGTATCTGACCCCAGGAATGTGTCAATAAAGTTTCCCCTTCCTGGGACAATGAATTCACGGTGTTCTTATTTCAATTTCCAGGAGTGTATTTGTGATGGAATTTTGTCTTTTTGGTCCGTTTAATTTCATGACATAGACTTTACAACCTGATGATGAGAGCATTGTCTCTTGAAACGCGTTGTTAAAATATATGTATAAGAACCGCGGTTGAATGCAAACAGTGATAACCAGTATAACGACAACTGCTACCTCGACTCCATAATGGATTATATTAAATGGAGAACCCTCTATGCGCCCTTTGTCCAAAAATCGCGCTTTTAGTGACCTCGCCACTATGTTGCATGGGCCAAGACTTGATCCAAAATCTTTCAAACTTTCATTACTAGATGGAGCTTGCCCTCTGTGATAAGCAGTGTTTCCCTCTGGATTTCCGGTTTCAGTGCATCAACGTCTCCTCCATTTAGCCTCGGATGGTCTGAAACGAAAATACAAGTTACTGATGAGTGAGCAGAGGTTTCTGAGCTGCGACAGAGTTTTTTTTAACTGTAGAGAAACGAAGAGGAGTAAGGGAGGCCTTCCGCAAGATTTACAGAAGCTTGTCGATTTATCTAAAGCTGTTAACCCATTTCATGTAATTCGTATGATTTTGAAGGTGCTGATGAAACATTGTTGCAAATACAAGGACTAAGATCTCAAAAGTATTATGATCAAAGTGTCTGCAATTCATTCATTTAAAATACCTATTAAAAATTCTTAACCTCAACGAATGGAAATATGTCTATGTATTCAAAAGAGGAAACGCCATGCCTGATGTATGCTTGACCATACTTCACTCACCCCTGTTTATCAGTAGCAAAAGAGAAACACCCGTTGGCGATGTTGCCATTTGTTCCTTAGCAGCACAGGGAATTTTACAGTAAGCTTTGCAACATCTTATTCAAAGAATGGAGTGTTGTAATAAACAAGGAAATACTGAGACTGTTTCTTTTTAAAAAAAATTGTAACATACCTATATATAAGAAATGAGAGATTGTTTTTACTGGCCTCAGTTCTACCAGTAAAAACATTACTGTATATTTCTCTACTTGGATTATCACAAGTAAAACACAGTGCCCCTGTATTAAAGGCACATGAAACCAAAACTTTCTTAGTAGCACTTCGAACGAGTCAGTTTCCTGGTATGACACTAAGAAGATTCTTAATAAAGTATTAATTTTTTCGTTTCTCTAATTATTTTTGCAGTAATAAGGCGGCCATCATAATTCTATAGTAGCAGAATACCTTCTTAGGTTTCTGGATACAAATAAGACATATACAAAAAGAGACACACTGTTTTTGATCCTCCTGACAAATGTGAGATCTGGCATATGAAACCTTTTACATTGCCATTCTTCGAACTTTACTAAACGATTGAAATGTCATTTTTCTTGAACTCATTGCTTTGTATTACAACAGGATTAATTTAGTTTCATATTCCTTGCTACAAATGTGGAACGCATTTGAAGATAACCGTCTCTATAGTGTGCATTCGCAAATACACGTAAGTTCACAGTCAAAAATTATACCACAGCAGCTATCAATAGGAATTAAGCACGTTCATGAGTTGTCAACATTGGATGACAAGAAATAAAACATTCCCTGTCTCACATTCTCTAACCCCACACTGGCCGCGCTACTTACACCTCTGTCCCTTAGATACACGACCAACTTTAGGCCGGCCCGTGTGGCCGAGCGGCTCTAGGCGCTTCAGTCTGGAACCGCGCGACCGCTACGGTCGCAGGTTGGAATCTGCCTCGGGCATGGATGTGTGTGATGTCCTTAGATTAGTTAGGTTTAAGTAGTTCTAAGTTCTAGGGGACTGATGACCTCACATGTTAAGTCCCACAGTGCTCAGAGCCATTTGAACCAACTTTAACTCAGATCACGGCCGAATGCAACAATGTCGAATAACATTAATCCCATCTTAAAATATTACTGTCTCTATAAGTATTTTCGTTTGTTACTGAGCAGGAAATCTACTCTCTTAAGTTGCTCTTATCTTTTGTTCGCTTTTTGGATTCAGCTGTTAGTTACTGGGTCGATATTGTTGTAAAATACGGCTGAGAATCCCGGGCCGCACGAACACTCGATTCAGGCCACAAGCGAGCCGAGAGCCACAGCCTGACGACCACAGTGGACCGTGAAAACTGTAAAGGAAGACAAAGATGGGAACACATTCAACAAATATTGAGCACCTAGGTTGCAAGTGCTACGCGGCGTTACGAGTTTCGTGTGGGGGAGGAATTTTTGGCAGGCTGCATCAAACCTATCAGCAAACTGATGACTCCAAAAAAAGTCGACATCCCGTTGGGAGAGCTTAAAACTCCTAGAGGGCGTGTCCCCAAAAGTCAGCTCGGAGAGCGCCTTAAATACGAGAGGTAGGGAGGAATCACAAATACTCGTACTTGCAAAAGGCGAACAGGTCGCACAGATTACGCTCTTGAACTTTGGTGGAAGAAACTGCTCTAAGATTACCGAAACTCAAAATCAAAATCCTGCTTCTCCAAGCTGGAGGTTGTTCACAGGGCGAGCAACTCTATCACAGGATCCAATAGGAAAAAAAACACTTTTCCACTGACAAGAATGCTGGGTCACAGGGTTTAACGAGAATGTGCAGCCATTGATGATTTTGAGCCCAGGAGTGTAAATGTATTGAAACGTCCCCTTTGAACAATTATACACGACTGTCCTTAAACTGATACACAATATTTTTTTTTTTAGCGCAACGCAATCTGACTTTCAAAAATCCCTACAAAAGAATGGCCCTGACTAACATTAAACTATACCTTTCACAAATCACTTACCTCACAAAAATCTTCGCTGCTCAAGCTACTGCAATACAGCGAGCGCCACTACTGCCAGCTACATGAAAGATTCAAACTACTGAAGGCACTAACTACTGATAGGGATAGTTAGCAAATGAAAGATGTTAATAGAGAACAAACAATGTATTTACCTTGATATCATCATGTATAAATATAGCAGTTCATGACAAATTACAAATCTCCGCCACCTCTCTCCCCACATCCACCACTGCTGGCGGCTCACCTCCAACTGCGCAACGCTACGCGCTGTTCACAGCCAGCTGCCTAACACTACAATGGCGAGTATTACAACAATGCAAAGCAGCCACAGACTGCACACAGCACAGCCAGTGATTTTCATACAGAGGTGGCGTTACCATAAAAAAACCTAAACAGCCTACTTACATAGAGAAAACATAAACAGCCTACTTACATAGAGAAAACATAAACAGCCTACTTACATAGAGAAAACATAAACAGCCTACTTATATAGCCCCCATGCTCCCCACAAAAAATTTTACAAATTGGTTTGGGCAGTGCCCAATACAGATTTGAAAAAAATTTTCATAATTACAATAACAAAGATATCAAATGCACACACTTATTGATACAACGTTGGTCAAAAGCTAAAATTTTGTCACAGTCCATAAAGACAGTCCTGATCATTCATTACGGTAAAATATAGTGTTTTTCTCAAAGTCTGAGCAGTAGAAGAAAATGCACACGGAAGTAGTGGATTTCCATGCAGTCTTGAAGAAGTAGTGTTGTCCTTCCAACGGAAAGACAGTGCTGACTCTCGACATGCAGACAAGTATAGGGTCACAACAGAGCAAACCCACAGCAGAGTCATTCGAAGTTTGGAAGAATATTGGTAGGTAGGTCATCACAGAGCAGACCCACTGTAGTCCTGGTAGAGATTACGGTATTGGTGGGCCACCAGAGGTGCAGACCCACTGTAGTCCTTGTAGAGATAATGGTAATGGTGGGCCATCAAAGATGCAGACCCACTGTAGTCCTTGTAGAGATGGCCAGCAGCCATCTGTTGCGATTGTGCAGGTGCACATTCACCATCGAAGAGTCTTGCGGAGAATATAGCAAGTCCATAAACCACCACTTGTGCACTCACAAAGTTTTTGAAATTGTCCTTAGAACCAGCAATGCTGTTATCCAGTCCCTTGCTGAATTATTAACACACGTGCAAACACTATCAGTCCCTACTTCTCACATATTGTCCGTCAGTCCCTACTTCTCACATATTGTCCATATACTATGACCAACAGAAACGTGTGCAGTGAAATGTAACTTACAAGTTAATAATAAGATGAACTGGTGTCAATTACAATTTTATAAATTTACAACATGAAAATACAATTACAAAGGTACAAAATACATCATTAAAGAACATAATAATACAGATAACATTTGTAGTACAGGCTTTACAAAAGAATAGAAATAGACATATACATCAGTGTTACAGGAATTATGACATAAGTAAATACATAAAGATCACAAGAACTTTTGAAACATCACCTTCACATGTGAGCAACAAACCAGAATAAATAATGTCGAAGCATATTTACAAGGTAAATAACATATTATTAATGCAAATTATATTTGAGGATAACAGTATTCCTCATCATAGTGAATGTAGCTTAATATTAAAAGAAGAAAAAATTCTATGAAACTACACAGAGACAGGAAGAAAACAAATACACAAGGGTACACAAACATATAGTGGGATAACACCAATAGGAAAGGACAGGGTTCGTTTTCAGTGTAACATTTGGTACTGCAGTCCAACCCAAAACTTCATATATCTTTCCTCTTATTTCATCCTTTGTTTCCACCAAAAAAATTCTATCTAAGCCTGCCTTCCGTATTTTGTTCACATCCTCTGTCAAAAATAGTTTTTCTCTCTGCTTTCTGTATTCTGTTCACATCCTCTGTCAATAATAGTTTTTCTCCACTGTACAGTATCCTTTTTATTTTGCCAGACCATTTTCTGATAGCTTCTCAATGCATTTCTTATAAATTTATAATAGTTAGTTTCTTATATAGTCTCCTCTTAAGCTAACTTAAATCTACTGAGCTCAGATACTAAACTAAGGGACGAGGCAATGCAGCAGCACATAACAAATTAACACAAACAGCAATGCAAAAAAAATGGAAAATTGCAAAGCAAGCTACAGTAAATATAAATTACCAAGCAATGCAACATTACAACTAATATGAGCCAATGTACAGTAGCAAGAAAAATAAGTCAGTAGTAAAACTAGCTTAACAGAGTAACACAATTTAAAATTCAGTAGCACTATGCCTGGCAAACAGCAGCTTATATCTAAACATGACATAGCTCAAGCAGAAAAAATATTACAGTAAAGATAACAATGCAGATAAGGGAAATGTATAATCACATCTTAATGTCTAAGTAATTAAAGTGGTGCACCACAACAACTTATTGTAAAGAAATATTACCATGTACTTGAAAAGAATATTATGTGTCCAGTTACTGTTACTAGTCCCTTCTTATTGTTCTTTCCTTTCCAAGTGCTCCTTTTTTTTAAAGAATGTGGATCACAAAATTATTATTTAATAGATCTGTTGACAGAAAGTGTTCACATTAGCAAATGCATTTAATTTTATTTTATGAAACCAATGCTGCAACACAGCTGGAAAACAGATGTCAAATGAAATAAGCAATTACGCAAACCAAAGCATAAAAACATCATTAATAGCTATGTGGCATTTCGTAAGTCAGTAGCTCTCAACTCTCGTAGAAAGACACTTGTCATTATCAGGTTTGCAGATGTAAGAATATTTCCCATCAATTCATAAGCATTTCAGTAAATACCATAAATTACGAGCTCCACAGTATGCTTTCGACAAGGAAATGTCAATAGCGAGTATAATGCCCCCCCCCCTTTTTTTTTTTTTTTACCTGTGCCGCTGAAAGGCTAATGGCTTTTTTTCGGTCGGCTGTCGCCCAGGTGGGTGCCCGCGACGCATTACGTGCAGGTGGTCACTTAACTTTCTTACGGAAATATTTACGACAGCAGTTTCCACTACAGTGACAGTCATATATACAAAATTTCACAGGTCGAGAATTTACGTTGCAAATGTGTAGAAACAAAATCCTATGAATATAACAGTGTCCAAAAAAATTTTCAGTGGCATTGTGATACATTCACACATGATTCACACATGTACACACATTTCATAATTCTAAAGTGTGATTCTTGGTTTTCAACATCCTTTTCCATAAGTCAGAGTCCCTAATCACTATTCATTACTCCTTACCTTATTACACATATACGTATCCATCGACACTCGTCAATATTTCGTCATTATAAATATGAAGCATAATCAAATAACTCATATAGCCTCAGCCTATTAATCATAAACATACCTCAGCAGCATAATACACATCATCGTCGTAAAAATAACATCATAACACCTCAGTCAAATCTCAAAATCGTAGTAGCTTTCTGCAATAATTTCAAAACCTAAAAAAATTCTCTGCTCATTTCAATAGTGTCATCTACCTCAAACGTACTTTAAAATCATGCTCCCTTACCAAGAACATCATTCAAAGCTCTCATAGTATCACAATGATTCCAAAAAAATATGAACAGTTTACAAAGTACAGACAAAATACAGTTTCATAAGTGTGAAGTTATCCAACTGTGTAATTACGTAAACATCTGTCATTGATGTAGTAAAAAAATGTTTATCTCTCAGTTAAATGATCAGATAGCTGTGTAATTTGTGTGTTAGAGAAATATGGTACCGATGTGTAAAGTTGTATAAGCAAATACCATATTAGCTAGGGTTCCTTGTGGTTGCCACACACATGGTACACAAAGTAAGCGTGTACCCCCCTGAGGATTAATGTAATTATACCCTCAGGTGTTACAGACTACACCAATGAAATGAAATGTATCACTGAAAACCTTGGTATCATTGTACTTCAAATATCTTTAAAAATAAATGTTTTAAGTACAAAATTAATCACTCAAATGCATGTCCTGTAGCGCTAAATGTGCATCTTGCTGTAAGATAATTCTGTGGAAGTGTCGTACTTATCGTCCTCTGAAAGCTAAGTTCTGCAGAAGTCAATGTACTTACCACATGATAAACAAAAGTGAAATGCTTTATGTATAGATATCTTAGTTATTACGCTTATTGCCATGATGAAGAAAGTACTGTGCTGTAACGTATTGTTGTGCTACGGAAAAGGCAATCTCATTGTAGCTATACCACAAAAGTTACTACTAAAACATGTTTTACTTTGCAGAATAAAACAGAAAAACTGTGCAGAAATAAAACAGAAACACTACAAAAGCAACATTGTAAATTGTCACTCATTAGAAGCGTCGTGATAAAACCGTGTAGTTGTCACTTAAACTAACCACTGTGTCGTCTGGTATCTCACAGAAAGTACATTAAACCCAGAATGTATTTTCAAGTAAACCAAAATGTTGCATTAAAATCTCATTAGCAGTACCAGTATGTGTCCTAAGTATGTAAGCCTGATAGTCGTTACGTAATCGTGCAACTAACAAGCAAGAATGTACAAATACAACACTGTGTCGTCTGTTCACTATAACAATGCATTCGTAATTTCTGTTTAAAAATGTTCCCTAGGTTCTTGACTGGATATTTAACTTCAAACATTGTTTCATGTTAACAGATTCTAAGTCTGACAAGCATACTATTAATGTAAAGTGAAAAGTTTTATGGCAATGACAAAGTTAAAAAGCAGATTATCTTTCAATAAACGGTTTTACATGTGAAACCTGGTGTAAACCTTTACTCTTCATAGTACTCAGAGTTTGAACTTGAATGCAATTGTCATGCGGTATACGTCGGCAAAGAATACTGGAATTTTTCTCAAGGTTAGCGTCTATGTTATTTTTCTCTGAGCCAGCCGGCGCACGTGGGTGCCTGCAGCGCGAGTCATTGTCTGTCTCTTTGTTGGCGCGCGTTGTTATTGGGATTAGGAGACCTAACTTCTATAAATTCACCTCCTCGAGAGGGCCCTGCTCTGTTTGAATCCCGCCAGTTCTGATGCAATTCAGGTCTGTCGTTACGATCACATCGTCTGTCGTCATGTCGGTAGTTCCTGTAGTTTCTTTCTTGTCGGTTAAGTGGTGGAGAATTTCTCCCTGAATCGTAACTGCACGCTGAACTGTTGCGTCTGAAGTTATTCTGTCTCCCTTGATAATAATTATTTTGGTTCCCATATTGTCTGTTTCTCTGATTGTCTCTGTTATAGTCACTACCGCGGAGAGGTGATCTTTCCCTGTAATTATTACTACTCTGCCAACGGTTGTCGTACGGGTGGTGTCTATTTTGGTCACGATTTGCGTTGTAAGAATAGACCAGTCGTGTCCGGTTATTGTTTCTGTTGTCACGGAATTGTGACGGATGTGACCTGTAATTGTTGTGTCCTTGTTTTCGCGTTCCGCGATTATCAGTGTCAATTTCTAGTTCTTGTAACAGTCCCTGAAAAGCTTCAATGTCGTCTTTGCAACGTCCTGCTAAAATAATATGCCGTAAATGTTCAGGTAATTTGATTAAGCAAATGCGGATGAGTTCTGAGGGGCTGTATGGGTTTGTGCAACATGTCTTCAAAATATTTCACAAGACTGGAGAATTCAGATTGTTCGAAATGTTTCATCATTATGATACCATGTTTTACTTGGTCTTGTGTGGCTTGAGACCAATATGCTGAGAGGAAGGCATGGTAAAATTCTCCTTCACTGTGGCAATCGTGAATGACCGATCGCATTCTTACAGCTGGTTCATTCTCTAAGTAGGCACACATAAATTCTAATCTGTGTTCCAACGACCAGTTGGGAGGAAAACAATGAGAGAATTGATGGAGCCATGCTTGTGGATGAATGTCGTTGCCAGAATTCTTAAATGTTTTGAATTTACGTGTAGTAATGAACAGCTTATAGTCAAAATCGTCATGTCGGCGAGTCGCATATCGGTCATTGTTAGGTCGTGTCGGCCGTTCCATCTCAAAATTCGGTGCGCATTGCCAATTTCTTTCATAACTTCCGAAATGCCCTGTGTTATTATTTTGCGGCTTTTCCGTGTTTCTAAGTCCCTCTTCCCGTGTTGGAGCGCCAGTGTCCTCTGAAATACGTAATTCTTGTATTACCTGTGTCAGCTGATCTTGTACTTCCCGGATTTCTCTTTGGTGTTGTGTATTAATTTGATTCTGATTTTGTTTGAATTTTCTTATTTGTTCATACTCTTCTGTGTCAGTGAAGGCTACGGGTCTTGTGTCATTCAGATCATCATCTAGCTTTGTACATAAGTTAGTGACCTGATCCGAAAGTTCGGCTACTTTCTCCGATAGTGTACTTATTTCTTCAGTGTGTTTTTCTGAACCTAGTTTCAGAGTATCTACTGTGTCCTTAAAGTTTTCTCGAGTTTTTGCAAGTTGCGTAACCGAATCGGTGGATGCAACTGAGTCAAATTTAGCTTGCAAGGTCTCATGATTTTCATGAACAATAATTTGCAATTCTTTTATGGCTGCTTCGTGATTCTGTAATGCATTTTCATGCCGCGAAAAAATAGGTTGAAAATACTCACAAATTTGTGTTTTTACGTCATTACAGACTTTTTGACATTTCGATTCAATGTTATGTAACTCAGTAGTTAAATCTTCACGTGTTTGTTCAAGTGTTTGTTCCAATGAGTCTAACTTTTTAAGCTTTTGTCCCATTTGTTGCATTAATTGTAATAACAATGCACTGGTGTCTGAAACATGTTCCTCAAGGCTTTTCGGCAGTGAAGTTGCACCGGCAACATTCACATTTTGACAAGTGGAAAATGTGTCTTGACTCATTTGAGAAAACGGTGGGAACCCAAAACCTGAGTCTGCAGTATTTGCAATATTGTGTTCTGTCATTCCCGATTCCTGAGGCGAGCTGTTGCCGACCAATCGATCGATAACGCTTCCCTGTTCACTACCTGTTTCACTGTCTACACCATTGTTTGCCGCCCGCTCCATTTCCCTATGCGCAATTACCAAATTACTACTTTGAACATTAGTTAATTCAATACTCTGCCGCGCTAACACACTGCTTTCGTCTTCACTGTCATTTCTCAGTTTACTTTGGAGCCTAGTATTACGTTTTTCACACGCCATTATTGTCACAATATTTCACACGATAACACAGAAAAGCGCAATTTGAAGAGCAAAATAAAATAACATAGCAATGGAAATAATGTCTACTTAATTGCCAGCGCAGCTGCGAAATACTTGGTGCAAGTATACATGCATGCCACAACTGTTTTACTGTACAACAATGAAAAACTATAACTACAAAGGAAATTCTCTCTATAATTACGCGCTAGCAATAAACAATAGCTACACTAATTACACAAACTACAAGAAAAAATCAGAAGATTCCCCCCTTTGAACAATTATACACGACTGTCCTTAAACTGATACACAATATTTTTTTTTTTTTTTTAGCGCAACGCAATCTGACTTTCAAAAGTCCCTACAAAAGAATGGCCCTGACTAACATTAAACTATACCTTTCACAAATCACTTACCTCACAAAAATCTTCGCTGCTCAAGCTACTGCAATACAGCGAGCGCCACTACTGCCAGCTAAATGAAAGATTCAAACTACTGAAGGCACTAACTACTGATAGGGATAGTTAGCAAATGAAAGATATTAATAGAGAACAAACAATGTATTTACCTTGATATCATCATGTATAAATATAGCAGTTCATGACAAATTACAAATCTCCGCCACCTCTCTCCCCACATCCACCACTGCTGGCGGCTCACCTCCAACTGCGCAACGCTACGCGCTGTTCACAGCCAGCTGCCTAACACTACAATGGCGAGTATTACAACAATGCAAAGCAGCCACAGACTGCACACAGCACAGCCAGTGATTTTCATACAGAGGTGGCGTTACCATAAAAAAACCTAAACAGCCTACTTACATAGAGAAAACATAAACAGCCTACTTACATAGAGAAAACATAAACAGCCTACTTACATAGAGAAAACATAAACAGCCTACTTACAGTATGAAGTGTATCCAACTCTGGATTTCTGATAAATGTTATACAGGAGATTTTAAAGTACAAAATTGAATTAGCTGCAGTCCAGGTAACAAGAAACAAGACAGATAGGTAGAAGACACACACACACAGAGAGAGAGAGAGAGAGAGAGAGAGAGAGAGAGGACGAAGAAAAATTCACGCAAACGGACTTCGCAGTGCGATTCCTCACGTACTAGCAATACAAAACTATCTGCCACAAAATTTCATCCTGTGCGTATTTCCTACAGCAAATGAACTTTAAGGATTGGAAGTCTGGCAACACTGTAATCACTTTACAGTAACTACCTCTAATCAGAAGGTCTGTGCAGTTGGTGCAGGAGATAGCGTTTTGGATTGGCATGCAGGAGGTCGTGAGTTCGATTTTGGATAGAGGAGTATTTGTTTTATTTGCTAAATATAGCCTGGCTCCTTAATCGTCAGACAGCGATTACAGCGGATCTTCTACAAAAATCTTCTTCAAAACATTTGCACGAACGTACTATGAATACAGAATAGAAGTACAATCGATTTCATTGCTCAGCTTTTAAAGAAACCTTTTGCACGTTCTGCATGCGAATTGCTTAGCACCACTGCATCTACTAGATTCGAAACCTATTTTTCGTGTACCCTCCCCCAATTATAGTTGTAATGTTCAGATCCATTACACTTGCTTTGGATGTTACGTCACTAATATCGCTAGCAACGTTCTTTGCAAATAATTTCCGAACTTGGTTACCATTTCTATGTGTTACCACCATGGAACCAATAATTATGCCTTTCAGCATTGACTCTGATAAGCGCATACTATATAGTAAGTACCTTCATGCGTTGCTATGATTATTGTTATTATTACTATCGATGGAAATTTGGAAACATCACGTCCATTACAGTTAGGAAAACAGTCTAGATCGAAAACGAACGTTTCGCAATTAGCACTGTCGAGATGAATCACACAAAACAAAAGCTTATACGTGTTAGGTGAAAGAGACCGCTGCGACTAATGACGCGTTTATACTGTATGCACAGTGCAGCAGACAGGGGCTAGTTGCCAGCAGAATAACGCGCCCGTGACGAACTCCATGTTCACTCGCACACGTACATTATTTTCTTCTTACTTTGTTCTAAAACAGTGAGATAGACGCATGCATACACAAACTATGAATATGTGGATATTCTTTGGTCCTTGATGCATCTGATAACAGGGTTGTTGTTCCGCTCGTGCAAATGATGCTAGCTATTCTGGTCGACGTCATACAGATAAAAATGTGTTTCGTCATCTGGACTTTCGCCTTCGATAGACGGGTTCTCTCCTTCCGTCATCGCGTGACAGAGGTCGTCCACGGATTCGCCGTACTGCAGCTACGGAGGAAGCTATTCTGGAGGTCATATACAAAGAATCCCAGCGAAGCACACGCAGCGTAGCGAGGCAGCTGCGTGTCTCGCAACGCATGGCTGTTGACGTGCTGCACGAGCACTGGCTGCAGCTGTGTCACTATTCTTTGACGCAACACCTGCATCCTGCAGATCGCCGACTGTGGATGCATTCTGTGAATGGTTCTAACAGCAGCAGGAAGACAACGACAGCTTCATAAACGCAGTAATATGGTCGGACGAAGAAGCGTTCACTCATGAGGTTGTCTTCAATTTGTATAATTCCCACCATTGGTGTAACTTGAGCCCACGCGTCAACCGCGACCGTGGATATGAAGTTCGCGTTAGCGCCAATGTCTGGGATATTGGGAGGAAGGGGTTCACGTCCCTACTTGTTGCCTGACCGATTAATTGCACGAAGGTGTCATGCATTCCTCTCACATTGTTTGCCTGACGCAATGGAAGACGTTACAGTTCATGTTCGGGAGAGGTTATTGTTCCAACATGATTGTGCACCTCCACAATTTGTGGTTAATGGGCGACGGTATTTAGATAGAACATTTCCGGAGAAATGACTCGGATGGGGAGGTTCAGTTGTGTGACCTCTGCGTTCATCTTGTAAAGATCTTTTAAAAAAAGGAAATAATAAACGTTACGATTACGTTGAACGTATGTCTGATCTGTGGAATGAGTACTGAACTCGAATTGTCGTGTTACATGTTGTAAGTGCAAGTGGTGTGCTTACTCTATGTTATTGATAGCAAAACTTTACCCGAATCGATTGGGCAATGCAACTCCAAATACCAATAAAGAAATACAGTCACTACAAAATACATTAAGCTCTTTAGGCACTGAATCATCTGGCCTTGTTCAGAACTGATAACTTTGGTCCCTGTGCGCATACCAAATAAATTAAATCGTCTTACCTCTAGAGCAGCAACGGTGGAACGCGATATATTCTGGACTCTCATTAAAAAAAAATAATATATAAATGCTAGCTACAGGCTCAGCAATGTCTAGTGCTGGCCACAGTAATTTGAAATGCACATGAAATTTTTTTGGGTGATAAACGAGAACATTTAAGAAAATCCAACTTCTTTAAAAAGTAAATGAGCTGGACAGGGAGGCGGTACTGATTATGATGAATTACTTTAACTGAGTTTTTTTAGCAAAATTATATTGCAAGTTAACTTCGGCTTTTCAAAAAGAATTGAAGTTACATTACTCACAATTGGTTCACAAACAATGAGATTTAAACAGCAAGTATTTTCTAACCTCATTGAACCAGTATAAATGCAAATATTTAGTCACTTATGTTGAAGTATGAATACCAGTAATAAATTGCTCCAATACCATGAACAGAGGTAGGAGACTGGATAACGGAAGGTACAAAAAAGTAGCGAAGGTAAGATAGTCGAACACGACCATTTCTACCTATGTGAACATCGAGTAATCTATCTGATCAGAAAAAGTTCAGTATCCTTATGAAATTGCCGCGTGGATGAAGCAACAATGTTTTACATCACAGTGAATAGGCAAAACGTAAAGTAAATTCTGCGTAAAACAACAATAAGTGTGGCATGAGACTGCTAATTAGACATAGAATAACCAAACATGACAGAGAATATCACTGGTTCATAACATACTATTGCTCTCAGTTGCCTTGTACAATATATGCAATATTGAGACATAATTACTTAAGAGAACCTAACGGCAAAATCATTAACTGAATGGCTCCAGGTGGCCTTATACTTTGAATACATGCAAACCTTAATAACTAAACCAATTACATAGAAAATATTAGAGTCTCCAAGTGGCCTTTCTAGATACACAAGTGCTGATATTAGTAGCTATAAAATGTTTAAGGCTCTAAAGCAATTCAATGGAAAATATCAGTCAGAGGCTCCAACTGGCCTTTTTACATACATAAATGCTAACTTTAACTGCAAAATGTGACAGAAAACATCTTTCTGGCTCAAGGTGGGCTAGCTTTACGTAGCATAAATATCAAAGCTGAGAAAGTGCACTCAGAGGCCTATGCACAATTTGTACCGGGCGAGGTGGCGTAGTGGTTAGCCCACTGGACTCGCATTCGGGGGGACGACGGTTCAAACCCACGTCCGGCCATCGTAATATAGGTTTTCCGTGATTTCCCTAAATTGCTTCAGGCAAATACCGGGACGGTTCCTTAGAAACGACATGGCCGTCTTCCTTCCCTATCCTTCCTTAAACTGATGGGACCGATGATCTCGCTGTCTGGTCCCACACTCCAAATCAACAAACCAACCAAATTCATAATGACAATATGTAACTTGATATTACTTTTCGAAGAACAAAGTGCATAAATAGCAGTATTATATGAAATACGAAAGTATAACTCTGTATGGCCCGTATGAATACATATCAGACAAAGAGAATCAAGGCACGGTACCATGTGAGTAAAGACACAATATTTATGGGTTGTGTAACACCCTCAGGGATTCATAAAATTATCTCTTAAATGACCTATATTTCTAACAATGCGCGAATCTACAGGGAAGGATATGGGAATGACTGATAAGGGCAGTGCACTTAATCTGTAAAGAAAATGATTAACAGCCAATCGTCATTCGCCTTCAGTCAAGAACTGTTATGGTCAAAGCAAAGAAAAAATAAGATTATAGTATATGCAAGCATAAAGACCAGAGTACTAAGTGCAATATAGCTTACTGATTAGGTAGATGTAGCACATCACAGTATGTCTCTCCCACTAACAACTCCAGTCATGTGGCACAAGCTAAGACATTACCCTAGAAAGGACACAATATACACAAAATACATATTAACATCATACACTATCATCATAGAAAAATCATCAATATTTCAATATAATCCTCATTATTGGACTGCAGCTCAGGGCATTAACACTCTTCTAACAATACTCTTATACCTAACACGAAATGCACAGAAAAAATATCCTTAATAGTAAATCTTCATTGGCAATCTGCTTAATTTACCTAGTACACCAATGGGAAAATAGTTATAAAAGCCTGCCAGGGAACAGTGACAGAAGTGTCAATGTTGTTTAGTATTCCATATAAGTTGCTTATTTCATGCTTTCTATGTAGTGAATTTCCTGCACTTTCATGTTCTTCTGTTTATGAACATAATGTCTCGTTTGGATACAATGAGACTTTGGTACACTGGTTCTGTAAATTATACAAAATGGATGAGTATATTCAATGGACGTAACAGGGTACATTGGTTTCTTAAATCTATATAGGTGAAAGCAAGTAAACTAGTGACATCACCAAGAACAAGTGATATACAGCAAGTTAGATCACAAGACTGGGCATAAAAAAACATGACAACATTATCAAGTACAAAGAGTGACCAACCCAACAAAAAATGTAATAATAATTCATCAGACGATAGCGTAAATGTCAGTAGTAATACTGTCTTGTCTAGGGTGTGCAATAATGGAAAAGTGGAGTACCATAGCGTCAAAAAACGACACATTTCATGGTATCAGTAAAGACAAAATAGCATCAGAAATAAATGATCATCAGATATATAGAGACTATATACAAAAAGGACACAAATTCTTATTACATAAAAAAATGTTTGAGTTACAGTTTGCCGTGGTCAGACCATCCAAAGGATGTAATCCGCTGGACACATGTCAAAATAAATGGTGTCTCTTTCAGTTGCTCTTTTCATGCACATAAAAATAGAAAAATGTGCAAGGCCTAAGCCTATGGTAAGAGAACCGACCTGCAAGATTCTCCCTTCCAGGCACGTCGCCACCTAATAAAATGCTGAATAATCAAAGAATCGTGAAAACAAGGTACCAACAGAATTTGTGATAGCACGGGAAATGCGTCAAGTAAAAGGCCTGGTGTGTCTTACAGGTATGTGGACTCGCATGTTAAACCAGAATAAGCATAAGTTGAGATTTACTGGTAACGCAAATAACGACTTCTGCAAGACGAATGACATGTATCATATTTCCTGAAAAGTAGCAAAAAAATTTATACAAAGCTGACAAGTGTTAAGAAATATATGTAAATAGCAGTAGTGTGTGATATCTTCAGAATGCAAGACGTCGAAACGAAGAAATAATTTTGTCGTCAAAATTGGTGCATTCTGTAGTGTCAATAAAGTAGCTGGTTACACAGAAATTCCATAAAATAAATGCCGTAAAATTTTCTTTTCAAATTCTTGCTGCTGAAATAAGCGTTCGTGTAATTTCGTTCATAATCGCATCCGTATTCTTGGCGCTAAAACTTACCTTATTGGTATTTCAGTAATTTCTCTTTATTGCTTTACGATGGAAATTGAAATTCAGTACATATTATTCAGATGCTGCATGGCTACAAAAGATGTAAAAAATTAACAAGTTCACTGTATCAGTGCCAAAACCGTGTGTAACGCAGTCCGGGAAAGCAAAATCGTATAAAAGGTAATTTATGTGATGGCAGAATCTGCTATGTTGTAGTTACGTAGCGTAATATAACTGAACCAGCTCTATGTTTGGCTTGGGATAATATTTTTTGAGATGAATGTAGATGTGCATAGTTTTGGAAATCAATGTTTTTAAATAAATGTGCTTGACATTTTGGTGCTGGTGGCATTCATCTCTGGTTGTTTTATTGTGGACTGATTTGCTGTTGATGATTTGGCGGCTAATCTTATAGGACCTGTCCACTGCTGTTAAATCAGATTGGATCCGCGAGTAAAAGGAAGTAGCTTTGACGTCAGCGGGCCTGATATATACGGAGCAGAGTTTTGTTTTGGTCGGCGTAGCGCTACATTGCTTTGAAGTAAGCTGTCGTGTTCCGCTGGGCGGCCCGACGGTAATGTTGATAGCGTCGCTGTTGGCTTGAAGGACGGCATGGCATTTACCTGCTGCAGATATAATCTGTCTGTCCGTAGCCTGGGCGGCCGCTGTGACCGAGCAGTTCTAGGTGCTTCAGTCTGGAACCGCGCATGTGCCTCGGGCATGGATGTGTGTGATGTCCTTAGGTTAGTTAGAAATCTTAGCGTTATCAGAGCCTGTTTGCAGTTTGTATAGGATAACTGTGCGGGATCGGTACATCGGAATCTGCGTGTTTGCTTGTATTAAATAAAAGGTAGACTGAATATAACATATTTTCTTCCCTCTGGGTAGTCTGTTGGGAAAAAATTTGAAACTGTTTTTGGCATTATCCTGACGGGCTGTCTCGTTAGATAGAACTGATATGTCGCAGATAATAAAATCCCGTTCACATAAAATGACATCTGCATATGTGCTGGTCTTCTGAATGTGCTTCCTACGGCGTTACTTTCGTGACTGAGGCTTTTCTGTGTTGGTGATGAGAGTATTATTCTGAGCGGTTTTACGAATTTTATCTGAAATATCACAAATGTTGCTTGACAGTGTAAGGTCAACTGTGGCAGAATGTAATTTTTTTATGAAAGCTGCTCTTAATTGTAGTTCTCTAACGTAATCAGAGTGAATATGCTGTTCGTTAGAATTAGAGTAAATTCGAATTGTTGTGACCATCATTCTTACGGGCTGTGTTAGCAGATTGGGCTGGCTTATCGTCGATAATAGAACTCTTGTTTGCTCAAAATAACATCTGCATCCGTGCTGGAATTCTGAATATGACTTTCACGAAGTTGTTGTGTTTTATTTTCTGCAGTAGTGGATGTCATCATCTTCTAGCGGATAATTTTGCGTTCTGACTGTAGGTTGTCATAATTATACGTAACTGCTTTGAAAGAGATAAACTGATTGAACAGAAGTATTGTTATAAAAATTTATCCTCTCAGAACGGGCGGCTAAGTATGTCAGTGGGCTCTGAGGTGTATACGCAGCTTGCTTTTGTACAGTATTATTTGCACAATTCGAAGATTCAGTGTAAGGGAAATCGTCATGTTCTTCAAAAAATTTAACGTTGTGACGCAGTGAGGTTTGATTTTGCTGTATGAATCTGGTTTGCAAATCCATCGATGGGAAATAGCATTTGTCAGCACAAAGTTTGACTGAAGCAGAAGCATTCGCACAGGATGAAGCGAGTAGCTGTGGTGTGAACGGAAGGTTTTTATGCCAAAAGGCGGCGTTGTATGTACCATTTTTGGGTTGACAGAAAGCTTCTTTACTGTTAGTGTCATCATGCTTCATATGGGCCTTGATAAGTTCACTATTAACCGTTCCAGACTGCATGGATGGCTCAACATGTCGTTAGTATCAATGAAATGTAATGACATGTCTAAGATTATCATATATATACATGGTTCATATGGCTCTGAGCACTATGGGACTTAACATCTGAGGTCAGCAGTCCCCTAGAACTTAGAACTACTTTAACCTAACTAGCCTAAGGACATCACACACATCCATGCCCGAAGCAGGATTCGAACCTGCGACCGCAGCAGTCAGGCGGTCCCGGACTGAAGCGCCTAGAACCGCTCGGCCACCGCTGCCGGCTCCACGATTATCGAACTGCTGTTGCTGGTGGTAGCGTCGGAGGAAAAACTGACGATTTCATGTCGCTTAATAGAGATCATACATAATTCCTCAGTAAAATATTGCTCTGTATTGTCGATAGAATTTTGAATAGATTATGAACTTTGCGACGTGACAACGTCTGTAACGGAATCTACACAAGCGTCAACATGGGTTGTAAGAGTAGTGAGCAACCGCTGTTCTACTTCCTCTTTTTGTACAGATAACGACTGTAGAACTGATTGGTTTCCTCTGTGTGTGACGCAGAAAGTCTTTGTATCGCTTTTCTGAGGTCTCAGTGTGAACTTTTTGGCGTGCATATAATCGAGTGTTTTGTTGATCTATTCTGTCATTAACGGATTGGATTTCATCTGTAAGCTTTTTATAGATTTCACTACATTGATGTCTTAAAGCATTAACATCATCTGTCAAAGGGTTGGTACTGTCTGCGCACTGCCTGGCTGTGGCTTCAATTTTACCTCAAAGACGTTTTTTACTGGCCTTAATGTCTGTATCTACCTGTTTGAAACGGTTATCAGTCGTTTCTCTGTACGATTTAAGTTCTAAAATGTGAACTTTCACGGCCGGAAATATCACGTCCATTATAATTATCCGGACTGTTATGCCGTGGTCGGTTGATTAATTCTGAGGGGATTCCCAACGTTTCGTCTCCGACTGCGGGAGACATCTTCAAGGGGGTCCGTAGCTTGTAGCTCAGTAGCGAGCCAGTGTGTGTGTTGGACCTTCCATCAAGCTACGGACCCCTTGAAGATGTCTCCCGCAGTCGGAGACGAAACGTTGGGAATCACCACAGAATTCATCAACCGACCACGGCATAACAGCCCGGATAATTATAATGGACACGATTTAAGTTCGTCAAGTATGGTGGAAAGTTGTTCATTGAACCGAGTGGTGGTGTCAACTCGTATTTCTCGTACTACTTGTCGTAACTGATTCCTGGTGTCAACTTATATGTTTCGTATTTCTTGTATGATGGAAAATCGTTCTTCTCGTATGATGGAAAATTGTTCATCGTTTTTATTAAATCGTTCCTTAAACTGAATAAACTGTTTAACCATCATTTGCATGAAATTTTGAAGCGTCGCTTCCGTATTCTTTTCAGCTGTTGCGTCGGGTGTCACTTGTGTTGTGCTTTGTGGTGTGGAGACATCTTCTACAACCATGGGTGTCTCGTTTGTTGCATTATCTGCATAATTACCGCTAATGGAACCTGACGGATATTTAGAAACAGATTAAGTACTTCGTACTATTGTGTCAAATGGCTCTGAGCACTATGGGACTCAACTGCTGAGGTCATTAGTCCCCTAGAACTTAGAACTAGTTAAACCTAACTAACCTAAGGACATCACAAACATCCATGCCCGAGGCAGGATTCGAACCTGCGACCGTAGCGGCCTTGCGGTTCTAGACTGCAGCGCCTTTAACCGCACGGCCACTTCGGCCGGCGTACTATTGTGTCCTCTGAGGTACTGTTGGCATTCTGATTGACTGTACAAGAATTGGGAAGTTCATTGACCTTATTCGATAAAGAGTCGTGTTCTGACATCTGCGTATTAGCAATATCTACCTCAGCGTATTCCGCTATGCCGGAATAGACAATCTGAACAGATGGTAAATTAGGTGAAATCATATTGTCAGGAAACTGTACATTACTCTGGGAAGCGGAACTCACGTTTTCTGTGGTGCTTTGCAACTGTTGCACCGCAGAGTGGTTAGTCATCCTCAACATTATTGTTGTCCTCCCCTGGTAGCTGAGTGGTCAGCGCGTCGGAATGTCATACTTCACAGCCCGGGTTCGATTCCCACCTGTGTTCGAAATTTTCTGCGCTCAGGGACTGGATGTTGTGTTGTCCTTATGATTTTCTTTAATCTGTTTCCTTTCTTTATTTTAAAGAATTTTTCGTAAAACATACCGAGATTGAATTCCAAATTGTATCTAAACTGTTAAAGCTTGTACATAGAAATGTGATACCACTCAACAATAAAACATAAAGGTGAACAACGCAGAAACTGGTCCGCCTTCACGTGGCAGGGACAGGCAACATCGAGGGTGGCCGGAAGCTAACAAACTTGCGGCCACTCACGATGGCTAAGAAACCAGAAAACCTTGCTGGATATATCACAAAAGTATTTTTTGTGGTTAAAAAAAGGACCAGCCATATACCCACAGACGGCTGGTCACCCACCTGGTTTAATGTAAAAAATGTCATTATTATTTCATCCCCATCGACACACAAGTCACCGAAGTGGCGTCAACTCGAAAGACTTGCACTAGGTGAACGGGCTACCCGACAGGAGGCCCTAGCCACACGTCATTTCCATGGTTCAAATGGTTCAAATGGCTCTGAGCACTATGGGACTCAACTGCTGAGGTCATTTTCTTTTTTTGAGGTCATTAGTCCCCTAGAACTTAGAACTAGTTAAACCTAACTAACCTAAGGACATCACGAACATCCATGTCCGAGGCAGGATTCGAACCTGCGACCGTAGCGGTCCTGCGGTTCCAGACTGCAGCGCCTTTAACCGCACGGCCACTTCGGCCGGCTCATTTCCATTTTCCAGCATTGTTGTCAATAATAGGTAAATCGTCTAATTCGGTATCTC
Organism: Schistocerca americana; assembly: GCF_021461395.2. Taxonomy (NCBI): domain Eukaryota; kingdom Metazoa; phylum Arthropoda; class Insecta; order Orthoptera; family Acrididae; genus Schistocerca; species Schistocerca americana. The sequence goes on along the minus strand of NC_060119.1, from coordinate 310,882,516 downwards.
TAATTGTATGAGCACAGGAACCTAGGTACATTTGCGTGACCTCATAACTCAAATATAGATTATAAATCCAAAGACAAAAATTCAACAATCTGCTCAATGGGAAAAAAGGCAAGGCGATAAACTGTGGAAAAATGTTGTACAAGCTAGTAAAGTGCGCTGCGCGAAAACATATCTAACTACTATTATTGCTACACAGTGGTTGAGGGAACAGAATGTATATATTTCTGACTTTTTTAGTATCACCGGTTTCACAAAGCGAAGACTGGCAGAGCTGTCGCCAAGTGTAACGTTCTCAAGATATTTTCTCTTAATACAAATAATGTTTCTTTTGGTATTCCTGGCAGGGCCGCCAAGTGTAACTTCCTTTTTAGAAAATGAGGTAATAACCTTTACGATTGCATCGAATGTATGTCTCATCTGTGGAAGGAGTACTGAACTCGAATTCTCGTGTTGCGTGTTGTAAGTGGAAGTGGTGTACTCATTCAGTGTTATTGTTAGCAAAAATTTACACGAATTGATTGGACAAAGCAACTCCCAATACAAATAAAGAAAAACAGACACTGCAAAATACATTCAGCCTCCTAGGCACTGAATCATCTGGCCCTGTTCAAAACTGATAACTTCGGTCCCTGCGCACATAACAAATAAATTAAATTGTTTTACCTGTGGAGCAGCAACGGTGGAACGCGATATATTCTGGTCTCTCATAAAGGAATATCAATGCTAGCTACAGGCTGAGCAGTGTGCAATGCTGGCCATAATACTTAGAAATGCACATGAAAGTTTTTTTGGCTGATAAACGAGAACATTTAAGAAAATCCAGCTTCTTTAAAAAATATATGACCTGGACAGGGAGGTGGTACTGATTATGGTGAATTACTTTCACTGAGTTTTTTTAGCAAAATTATATTGCAAGTTAACTTTTGCTTTTCAAAAACATCCGACAATTGTAGTTATATTACTCACAATTAATTCACAAACAATGAGATTTAAACAGCAAGTATTATATAACCTTATTAAACCAGTATAAATGAAAATCATCCAATTAAATATAGCTCTGTTAACAAATCTTAGAAACATGTAACTAGCCTTTTTATCAAAACTGTTTACGTACATTCTGAGGTTACTCAGCAATTACAAATTATCAGCCAACTCATCTATACAAACGCGCTGTCAGAAACAAAAATCATAATTATTTAACATCTTTTCCTTGCTTGCATGAAGACTTCTGCTTCCAAGTTCAACAGTATTGACATACCTAAATCAATCTAGCACTTGGTGGCTTCTCACAGCACACCACAAAAACTGCCTATTCCAGACAGCTACCTACAACTGTGTGCCAAACACTCTCTTACTCCAAGACTAAATCTCAGACCAGAAGCAGTAGCTTCGGCTGTGTGGTCGCGCACAGTCAGCCATCCGTATTATCGGGCCTCTCACAGACATTCATCGTTTATAGTGTACTAGTTTCACTTTAATTTATTAGTATTCTTATGTTGTTCTGGTGTCACATACAACTGTGCTCCAGAAGACTCCTTTCAACGTTAATATCGAAATTATTATTGACACTGATTACTAATGTGTTACATCTGGACAGCCGCACTGCATGTAGCATAAATGACTAACAGATGCTGGGTTATTTAATTCTGCAGTGATATTTAGCATCTCGAAGTTGATATTGTTTCTGTAGTTATTCTGTCCTATGACGGATCACTTTTATCATCGGTCTATTTCTGATTTGTCTGACCGCGTTTTGGTTATGTTCACCGTTACAAAACACTGTACTGTGTAAATGTCGAATACTTGTGGCTTAAGACATGTTCTGAGGCATCAAGGGATCACCAATTTAGTATTGGAGGGCACCGTGGAGGGTAAAAATCGTAGGGGGAGACCAAGAGATGAATACACTAAGCAGATTCAGAAGGATGTAGGTTGCAGTAGGTACTGGGAGATGAAAAAGCTTGCACAGGATAGAGTAGCATGGAGAGCTGCATCAAACCAGTCTCAGGACTGAGGACCACAACAACAACAACTAAGAAACGATGTATACTACAGTATTGTATGGCAGAATGAAATTGGCAAATAAAAGCAATACGCATCAACCCACAATCGGACGCCCGCCATCTTTCGTTCTAACGTAATACACTAACCACTGCACCAACTGACAGAACTACTTCTAAATGGTGATGGAGGTTCATTTACTGCCGGAAATATACGCAGGACGAAATTTTGTGACAAACATTTTTGTATTGCTAGTATGTGAGGAATCGCGCTGCGAAGTTGCGAGTGTGCGATTTTTTCTTCACGCTGTACATGACGGAACTGTTCCATAAACGCATGCGCTAGGGACGTGATTTATAATATACAATAAGTGAATGAATGAATTAGTCGTATTACGATTCAATTCAAGTGTAGTATTTTCAGTATAATAAATTTTCGTTTACTAACACAGATTAAAGAAGATAATATCTAAAGGATTCTCACAACAAACTAGAGTACTTATAGTATAACTAACCAAAATATTCTATTATAATGTTACTTGGTAATTTCAATTCCAAGATACCTCGAGAGAGCCAGAATAGATCCACAACTGGATCACACAGACTACATAACAACGAAAATGGATAAAACTGTTAAGCTTAACTGCTTTCAAGAACCCACCGATTGAAAGTACATACTTTGTATACGTACAGGTACGTAGAGAGACATAGGAATTAAGAGATAGCCCTACCAAAACTGGATCAATCAGTTAGCGAAGGAAAAAATAGATAGTAAATCCATATAAAAAGTCTGATTCAAATCACTTTCAGTCGAACCTAAATAAAAGAATGGACAAAATTAAATAGAATTCCCATATTTAAGCTTACAAAAGCTTTTGATAGTTCTAATAAGAAATATGTACGGAAATGCGTGAGACAACTTTGTATTTCTAAGAAATTGATAGATTTAATAACATACTACTACAAAGCGGAGTCTTCTTAATCGCACATGTCGCTGCCAAACAGTTCAAATGGCTCTGAGCACTATGAGACTTAATATCTGAGGTCACCAGTCCCCTAGACTTAGAACTACTTAAACCTAACTAACCTAAGGACATCACACACATCCATGCCCGAGGCAGGATTCGAACCCGTGACCGTAGCAGCAGCGCTGTTCCGGACTAAAGCGCTTAGAACCGCTCGGCCACATCGGCCGGCGCCAAACAGTTGTCCAGACCTATGTCTGCCACAGAGAAAGAGGTCCAAATAAAATTAATTTCGTAATTCCTACTACAGATTTGGATTACCTACAAAACATCGACCTTATTGATAATAATCTCAGACAAGGCGGATGATTAATTACAGAGTCATGAAACTTAATCGACCTGTTTGTGCCATTAGATTAAATTTCCGCATCCAGTACCACCGATGGATTGCATACATGGAGAACCATCCGTTTTCTTAGTACAGAACACGCTCAAAATGGCTAAATTCTCGTAAATTTCCGGCCGCTGCATTTGAGTATAAGTTGAAGCCATGCGGTGGCAGTGACATACCACCTCCTACCTCATTTGGGGAATTGTCGCTTACACAAATGTCTAAATTTGAGAGTCAGAGAGACTGATCCACGCGCCGGGGCCAGGCTGCACCAACAGATCATTTCCTCCTCACGTCATGTTGGTTACGGACATTTGTTAATTGCGGACGTAGACTACAGCGTGGTGTCCGAGCGTACAATCAGCACGCAGAGGCACTCTACTACCCCATTCGTCTGCTGTTCTTGGACGAGTATGAATCGAAGATAGGTATGCGGCAGTTATCGTCATCTTTGTATGCAAGCGTTATCTTCCACCACCCTGGGAGCATCCTTGTTTTAAGAGCGTCCAGTTTGGTCAGCATGTTTCTTGGTAGGAAACGCGCAGCAACTACTCTGGTGGATTTAGCGCGATCACGCCGTTTTTCACAGCGAGAATCCCTCATCGCGACTCCACTGGTCGTCACTTGGGAGCTCTTTGTCATTCGGCCCCTGTCTCTGTGAAAGTAATACGCAACTAGTGACGAGCAACTATCAGATTCTTGATTCGTTTGAGTTAAATATTCCTCGCTCTCTTTAGGGACCGGACCTATTTTCTTTTCGATTTCTCACTGTATTTGACGTCTTTTTTTTTTTTTTAGTTTCATCTCTTCTCCTACTAAAGGCGGCATCTTGCCAGTTCATCTTCTTCTGTAAAACACTGTGGCATGCTACCTCGTACTTGTGTGTCTTTCTGGAATATAAATATATTCAAATTTAATCGTATTTATTGACAATCGTTGCTCTGTAGCTTTCCAAATGCCATGTTGTCTTCAAATTAAACTACAAATTCGGCGATGAAACACCTGTCAAGTGAAGAAATTTTCACTGTCCATGACAAGATTAGCAAGTGAGTGTTACTAAATGTACTATAGAAAAACGATGATCGGCAGTACTTTCCCTAGTATTCATTCATGTAATTCGTCAACTAATGACCAGTCGCTACACTGCACTTTAGCTAAAAATATAAAATGAAACTTGAAAGCAAACTCTCTGCAGATTTCGAGTTCAAAACAGGAGTCGAAGAAACGGAAATACTATTGCTAGTTTTATTTATTAGTATCATTAATATAGCACTTGAGCAAGCAAATTTATTAAAAAGATTGAGCACAATTAAACATCGAGGATAATAATCTCGCCGCGCGGGATTAGCCGAGCGGTCTGATGCGCTGCAGTCATGGACTGTGCTGCTTGTCCCGGCGGAGGTTAGAGTCCTCCCTCGGGCATGGGTGTGTGTATTTGTCCTTAGATAATTTAGGTTAAGTAGTGTGTAAGCTTGGCGACTGATGACCTTAGCAGTTAAGCCCCATAAGATTTCACACACATTTTTTTGATAATATCCTCACGTATTCCTACCATATTTCTCTATTACATGACAACGAAAGTGCATTAAAAGCTCTCAAAACGCAACAGGCAAATGTTACAAACGTCATAGGTCTTCATAGGAAAATAGATGAAACAATATAATTCACCTTAACTCGCCTTTCGAAAAACAATTATACACCAAAAATTAATAACTAGTCTACAAACTTATGATTTTACTGTTTGTTCATTTCTCACACCATAAAAGCTGAAATCGAATCTGAATTCAAAAGGCTAACTATATCACTATGGCCTTAGGATAGTTTTCGAAATCAATTTACTTCCTAGGAAATCGAAACTGCTGATACACATGTCGTTAATTGTACCAATTTCAACCTGCAGTTCTGAAACCAGTAGTTTCAAAAAACAATAAAAAAAGTAAATTACTGATATTAGAAGGCAAAATCTTTAGTAAAATACTTCGATCCGTTGGAGACAGCAATACTAATGTCGGAAGCGTTATATACGATTATTGTCTTTATATTTTACTGAAAGAACCGGCTAAATTAAGAAAAACTGAATCCAAAAGATTTCAGTGGGTAGGTCATGTCAATAGAGCACTCTGACAGTATTAAAATCGCTCTGTGTTGCTCATTTTGCAGCAAAAACTATTTACTGGTTGTAAAAGTTAATAACAATGTAGTAATAATGCTTGAGATGAAGTGAAGGCTGAAGAAAAGAACTGTCAATGCGATGTCTGCACAGACATAGTAAATAAGTTAAACTATAACCTCCTAATTTTCAGAAATATGACGATGATAATGCTACATGAAGTAGATATTTGAAACAAAATAGCCACTGCCACCAACTATAAAAATGTGTAATTAATGAATTAAGGCTATCCACCGATAGTCATTCACGTTAACATCGCTAGTGACATTGTAGGTTTACTGTTTAAGAATTGTACAGTCTTCTTTTAGTCGCCCAGTCCACTCTTAGTTACTGTTTATCGGTCATTTAACGCTGCCGTTTTTCCATAGCTTTCGCAGCTTGTCCTCTGGAGATTCAGAAGGTGGCCAGGGTTTGATAAACGCCAAGTGTGCATTATATGAGCGGTACCCAAGAATTTCAACTGATAGAGAGATCGGCGTGGCAATCAATAATTAGAGAATGACAATTTAAAATTTTTAATAACACTTAATTTTCAACTTTTGGTTAGATGGCCTTGCGATTAAAACGTATGGACATTTAATGATTCATCGTGTTTTTTGCAAACAAAGGATATCCCGTCGCTCAAGAAATAGTTCTTTTGTATGTGTTTCCATTCAGCTACGTGAAATGTCAATAAACTGATAGGCTCACCCCGCACAGCTGATCTTACCGCACGACACCATTGTAAATAATGATGACGAAGCGTTCACGTATTTGGAAGTAGTATCTCATGATTCCAACCGTGTGCTGAGTGGTGCAGGCGGTATTTTTTCCGAAAACGGACAAACACAACGCGAAACCTGTCGGTGCATCATAGGCGGCTCGTCTGCATTCCTGGCGACTGCCTCAGCGGCGCTGACTAAACACCTGCGGGCGAGGGGCAGCTGTGCCAGTCATACCTGGTGGCTGACGTCACGAGCAGAGGCCTTGCCGCAAGGTCGGTTCGTCTGCAGTACATTGCTACCATGGAGGTAGAATAAGGGGAGATGGCGCTACAGACTTACGCTGTACGTTGTTTTGAAGCTAGTGGGAGGGGCCTGCCGCCATCTTGGATCCCCCAAAACATTAGCAGACGAGTGTTTACAATTGCTTCTTGTTCGTTATTTCTGTCGTGTGCACGCGATATTTATTTTATATAGATAATGTTACAGTATTTTAATGAACAACACAGCATAAGGAACGCAACTCCAAACGTTTTTCGGGTCTTAAATGCGTATTCGATACAGTAAAACGACATGAAAATATGACGCTTCTGGCCTCAGTACTGTAATTCCTTTTTGTTTATACACTTCGAATAACCGAGAAGAGAAGCATTTGCTACGAAAAGCGTGCTTCCGTAATCCATTTCTATTCACTTACATTGACTTGTGTTTGTGTCGATAATTGATAAAGCCAGAACTCCAAAAGCAATTATTGATAGTTTAGAGGCACCGATTTGGATTCGTTGCATTTTCAAGTGAAACGCAAATTTTAAATGTTCAAGTTTGCAAGAAACTTACCTTATTTCCTTTGGTGTCCCATCGATGTATGCAAGGATGATATAAACAAGCCAGCTGTCATCTCGACAAAGTGAAAGATTCGTTAAATTACGAAGGAAAAGAACGGAATTTAAGATTGTCAGGCCCATTGTAGTTTACACATCTGCTTTGTTTTTAAATTGTACCTACCAAGTGACATTTAGTGTGTGCAAATAACAGCGATTTACGGGGTAACACGACAACACAGTGATTAAAGTAATGATCTAAATAACCTGGACATATATAGGGAACTTTGCTTAAACATATGTAACCCTTTAAGTACTTATAATTTAACCACTGTAACAGATGTTCCACACGTTTTACTGAAGATTTAATTAACTACTTGTAGTTACATTACTTTTATATTAAATTATAGCATTTTAAAACATTAGTCCCCATTTCCAGGATACTTCTTGCCAGGACTTTTCAGTTACTTGGGAATAACCAAACAATGAAAACCAAGTGTATTGCTCACCTCCAGAGAGCGCTTCACGTTGGATTGATTGGAAATCTAAAGTCAAATCATAGAAGTAAAACCATACTGCAAAACTTTACAGCGCATCAGAATTTCTAGTATATAACAGAAAGTAGCGGTTAAATAAGTCCACTTACGAATGAAATGTGATTTGTTTAAACTTTAGGCTATAATCAGAACGATTAGTACACCCGTAAGCCACGCAAGCTGGCATTTTTTATCAAAACACTTCACGACTACAAGGAATCAAACCACGAGAAGTGAATGTTTTGGGGTAGCTAACATGGCGGATCTTCACTGGGGTCGGCTTCAAGTTTGTGACGTCATGACAACTCTCCTTATTTTTACCTCCATGATTGCTACAGCGTGAGAGGGGCAGCTGTGTGACCTCCGCCGTTTTATAGGAGCGTTCTCCAGATCGTGTGTCGTGCGGTGTCGGTCTTACTTAAAAATGTCTCAGATGAAGGGGACGCAAAAGTTAAACGGAACGGTAGCTAAGGTAGAATATTCAAAATTTCTAGGTGTATGCATTGATGAGGGGTTGAACTGGAAAAAACACACTCAAGATCTGGTGAAACGTTTGAGTTCAGCTACTTATGCTATTAGGGTCATTGCAAATTTTGGCGATATACATCTCAGTAAATTAGCTTACCACACCTATTTTCATTCTCTGCTTTCGTTTGGCATCATATTCTGGAGTAAGAGAGTGTTCATTGCACAAAAGCGTGTAATCAGAATAATTGCTGGAGCTCATCCAAGATCATCCTGCAGACAGTTATTTAAAGAGCTAGAGATCTTCACTGTAGCCTCATAATATATATTCACTTATGAAATTAGTTATTAACAATCTGAACGAATTAAAAAGTAATAGCAAAGTACATGGCTACAACACTATCAGAAAGGATGATCTTCACTACTCCAGGTTAAATATAACTTTGGCTCAGAAGGGGGTAAATTATGCTGCCACCAGAGTCTTTGGTCACTTACGCAATAGCATCAAAAGTCTGACAAAGAGCCATATAGCATTTAAAAATAAATTAAAAGAATTTCTTAATGGCAACTCTTTCTACTCATTAGATGAATTTTTGGATATAGTAAGTGGGTAATTTCCCCAACTCTCACAAAAAACTAAAAATATTACGTGTCATTTAATATTTTAAGTAATGTAATATCTTGTATAGATACCTTTTATTAACCTGACACGTTCCACATCATTACGAAGTATCTTATTCATGATCTATGGAACAAGTACTAATCTAATCTAATCTAATTGTCGTAATGGTGTGGAGGAGGGCGCGAGCAAATAACTTGAACTATGTAACCTGACTGCTAGTTTATAACTAAGAAGGGATGCACTCTAGCTCGAAATGATTTTCAAACTCGGGGTCGTGTCTGCTCTCCTACCCAGAAGTTACTGTGTGTGTACCGTATGTGCTTCCGTTATCGAAGAGAAAACGCGGAGTTTCAATGGAGTACTTAAACCAGAGCGGAATCGAGCAGTTCATGCCAAAGATCTGGATAAAACGCACTGTTGCAGTGCGCGTACACTGAAAGTGATGTAGCACGTTTGCATGCTTGTCGTCTGCTATAATAGAATTTCTCCCAATATTAAAACAATACAGGAGGTCTTTATAGATCACGAAACTGTATATGCTTACGATGAAAACGCACAGGGTCGGTCTGGCTACCTCATTTAGGTTGTCGAATTTGTTTTAGAATCCTCGTAACAAGTTACCAAACTCGTAGTGAACGGGTGTTGGTGTGCCACTTTAAAACTTCCTGAGAAACCTGATGTTCTGTCACGATTGTCTCCCTTAGTCTTTAAGGATCTTCAAAGATCGAAAAGAACCCGGAGTCTCGTTGGACTCCATTTTTCAGATTTCTACCAGGCGTTGCCCTCATAGGTACTGTAGTGGCCTTTAGAGGACTCTTAGTCCCTACTGGAATGCCGGACGGAGTGGCCGAGCGGTTCTAGGCGCTTCAGTCTGGAACCGCGCGACCGCTACGGTCGCAGGTTCGAACCCTGCCTCGGGCATGGATGTGTGTTATGTCCTTAGGTTAGTTAAGTTTAAGTAGTTCTAAGTTCTAGGGGACTGATGACCTGAGAAGTTAAGTCCCATAGTGCTCAGAGCCATTTGAACCATCTGAACCTGCTGGAATGTGGAGTCGGAATTACAGGAGGCTGCCGCATAGTGAGTGGGAAAATAGTTTTTGAGTGTTAGCAGTTCACTTATGAGATAAAAAGGTAGCAATGATTCCCACTTCCCACCAATGAATGGAACGGGAAGAATATTTAAATACTGTCGCGAAAAAAGTAGTCTCTGCTACGCAATAAACGGTGCTTGTTGCTGACAAGGAGAATAGGGCAAGTGCCATAACCCATTTTCCCAGAAACTGAATTCAATGGAAGAGGAGGCAAAATACGCGAAGAAATGTCTCGCCTTACCCGTAGATACTCGACCGTTTCTCAAAAAACGACGGTCAAAGATTTCGACGTTATTTCAATGCCGTTTAGAGGATGATGGTCTCTGCCAAAATGGTGGAATAGAGGCTGGTATCGAGCGCTCTAAAGTTCTGTGTCCCGTGTTCGAAACACTATTATTGTTTTTATTCATTTTTATTTTTTTCGTTTAGCTACCTATGTTCGTAGAAGGTTACTACAAGAACGTTTCTTATCAATTTCAGGAATACACGGGCGTTATATTAATTGTAAAATTACTACTGGATTTCAGAATAAGTGTCATATATATATATATATATATATATATATATATATATATATAATTACATAATATACGTGTGTACGGTATTTTCAAGGGTTACAAGCTTTTTACATTATGATATTCTTATATCAGTTCTAACATCAATTCCTTTTGATGATACCGATCATAGAAACATCCGAAACACGGAAATTCCGAACACAACGAGCATTATGCGAAGTTAGGTTTGCCATAGTGATATTTCTTTACATCAATATCACTCGGGAACGAAACGTCGCTAACATTGCTGACGGCCGGCCGGAGTGGCCGAGCGGTTCTAGGCGCTTCAGTCTGGAACCGCGCGACCGCTACGGTCGCAGGTTCGAATCCTGCCTCGGGCATGGATGTGTGTTATGTCCTTAGGTTAGTTAGGTTTAAGTAGTTCTAAGTTCTAGGGGACTGATGACCTCAGATGTTAAGTCCCATAGTGCTCAGAGCCATTTGACCCATTGCTGACGATTTCGGGCTTTGGCAATAATTTCGCCTCAAACCATGTACAGCGGACCGTTTTTCCGAAAACTGCCATTTGCAGCTGATTGTGAAACAAGATACACTACAGGAATTTCACCAAAAAAAAACGAATTTCTCATTCATTTGTTGTTTCTTTTTTAAAGTTCATTCATCAAACGTACATTTAGCAGACAAATAAGGTCAACGTTATTTCAATATACGTTGGAAAACATTCGTGAAGTAATCTTCTATAGACGTGGGTGGGTAAACAAAAAAATATAAAAGTAATAATAGGGTTTCGGACACGAATCGCAAAAGCGTGAAGCCGCGAAGCTGGCCACTGTGCCACCACTTAGTTTGGACTGTTTGCTCGCTAGAAAGCACATACAGTACCTTCTCAAAAGCTCTGATCGTCGTTTCCTCAGAAACGATCGTATCTACGGATAAGGCTAGATGCGGGTTCGCTGATTGTGACCCCTCTCCAAAATGGTTCAAACGGCTCTGAGCACTAAGGGACTTAACATCTGAGGTCATCAGTCCACTAGACTTAGAACTACTTAAAGCTAACTAACCTAAAGACGTCACACACATCCATGCCCGAGGCAGGATTCGAAACTGCGACCATAGCAGCCGCGTGTTTCCGGACGGAAGCGCCTGGAACCGCTCGGCCTCAGCGGCCGGCGACCCCTCTCCCATTGAGTAAAATTTTTAGGGATATTAGATTATAGCACTCGCCGTATTCTGCTCGTGAGTACAGATGAACTGGACCTTGTTGGACGGCAGGCAACAGAGCCTAAATCACTAAACTATTGTGACAGGACTCTAGAGTGTAAGTTTCTTCGGCATTTTTAAAATGCATTTTACTGTGACAACACGAAGTACCGCTCACAAAAGCATACGGAAGATGAAAGACAACGAGAGGAAGAAATTTAGGAGGTAATTACTCTTTGTGCCATGAACCACTCTGGGTTAAGTGCATTTCGCAACGCCTGTCGCTGTCGCAGTGTGTCACTCAGCGTTTTACTAAGTGCTTCTGTGGAAGTAAAAGTAGATGAGCCGTCATTTTTTGTGCGACAATGACTGGTGATATTATTTTCAGATTGTAAAACATTCGCTAGCCGCACGAAGCAGATTCCTACGACTTCTTTTCTCTTGTTCTGATAAATTAAAAATGCTTTGCATGGAATCTACATCTACATCTACACCTACATCCATACTCCGCAAGCCACGGTGTGTGCCGGAGGGTACCCTGGGTACCTCTATCGGTTCTCCCTTCTATTCCAGTCTCGTATTGTTCGTGGAAAGAAGGATTGTCGGTATGCTTCTGTGTGGGCTCTAATCTCTCTGATTTTATCCTCATGGTCTCTTCGCGAGATATACGTAGGAGGGAGCAATATACTGCTTGACTCTTCGGTGAAGGTATGTTCTCGAAACTTCAACAAAAGCCCGTACCGAGCTACTGAGCGTCTCTCCTGCAGAGTCTTCCACTGGAGTTTATCTATCATCTCCGTAACGCTTTCGTGATTACTAAATGATCCTGTAACGAAGCGCGCTGCTCTCCGTTGGATCTTCTCTATCTCTTCTATCAACCCTATCTGGTATGGATCCCACACTGCTGAGCAGTATTCAAGCAGTGGGCGAACAAGCGTATTGTAACCTACTTCCTTTGTTTTCGGATTGCATTTCCTTAGGATTCTTCCAATGAATCTCAGTCTGGCATCTGCTTTACCGACAATCAACTTTATATGATCATTCCATTTTAAATCACTCCTAATGCGTACTCCCAGATAATTTATGGAATTAACTGCTTCCAGTTGCTGACCTGCTATTTTGTAGCTAAATGATAAGGGATCTGTCTTTCTATGTTACAACTATGTCGCTAAAAATCGTGGCGTTAGCCACGAAGAAGTTAGAATTACTAGCCTAGTTACTGTGGAACCGTCACGCGTGTCTTGAATAATAATAGTAGCGATCTCGAAGGGTGAACTTCCTTCCTGACTGTTTCAGCTGATGTTTGAGAATACCGATTTGTTCATTGTTAGCTTTAGGTTAAGAAATCCTTCTTCAGTCACTTAACATATTATTTGTTGTACAACGCATTCATCATCAGGTGCATTTTAAGGGAACTTACCTGATCGTTAGTACTGTGTGGCGTATCATTAAATTTCGTGAACTTTTTTCGTCTGTATAACAATTCACTTCCCACATAATGTAAATTTGTTCTCTGATACGATTGTAATATATGAAAATATGTAATGAAAAGTCAAATGACTACAGAAGAAAGGTACACCAAAGGTTTTGGATTCGGCAAAAACTTTTTGTTGCGTATAACTGATGTCGTTAGAAACAGTACTAATTTCTCTTGTAATATACGTATTAGAATAACATTGAGATTAAAATCTATAAGTATTCTTTCATTGAGGATTACCGATTAAATTTTCAGATACACACCACTGTCAGTAATATCCTAAATTTTTCCTTCCACACCTATTTGCTTATGCTTACAAAGGATGTCTCTAATAATGTTTCTAACTGCCTTAAATTTTAAAATCTCATTAGTCTTTGGACTAGCATGATGCTGCCCACCTTTTCCTATTTTGTGGTGTTTCTTCAATTTGCAGATAACCGAAAACCTCTGTAATATGTATCCGCTTACCACTACAGCTTCTACACGCTACTACCTTCAACAAATAAGCTGTTCTTGGGGAAAACCATTTTCCTGCGAAGGCTGTTGTATTTTGAAATAACCACTTTACCTCTTTATATAGAGCAGCTAATTTCACATACTTATGCTTCATCAAGATACTATTTCGGACCTGAAATCCAAGTGTAAAAAAAGGAACCATTGCGACCCTGAAGCTACTTTTGTCATTGTGCCGGCCCTCAGGCTGTCAAGATTGTTTCGAGTACGCTGCAGAAGTTTCTCCAGGAAACCCTTACACATCCTCCATACAGTACCGATCTCTCCCCTACAATTTCAAAATTTTTGGAGCCCTTAGGGAAAACAATCGCGACCTTCGATTCGCTTCGGACGAGGAGGTGCATGCCTGAGTACAATCATGGCACCGCAGGCAACCGCAAACATTTTTCCATGAAGACATTGACCGCCTTGTCTCACAGTGGGATAAATGTATTAACAGTTATGGCGATTAATTATGAAACAATAAACAGTCTACTTACTTTTTGCATAGGTCTCGTTTTCATTTGACTGACCTTTATACATATCAAATGATTTCATTTGATTGGTAGATTACAGATCTGCAATGACGTTTTTGTCAAGGGAAAATATCTTGAAAGTTATCTATACATTTTATCGATGTCTTAATTAATGGTAATTGAAATAATACAAGTAACTCCTCTCTGGGTACTTCGACTAATGTAACACACTTACTTCAAAATGCTTTTTAATGAAAGTGTGAAGAAGTAAACGCGACTAGTTCAGTTAAGTTATCCGTGCGAATAAGAGCTGATTTTGAGTTTGAGTTAATTGTTGATAATGTTCGTCAAAGTTTCTAGAAAGGAAACCAAAAGCGAAAACTTGAAGCACACAATGGCATCTGATAAAGGAAATACGAGTAAAAAGACTGGTATTAAATGTGTCGGATAATGTCTGATATATTTTCCTTGTTGTTATTTTCTTCTTGGAGATATGTCCGTCTTTGCAAAAAAAAATGAAAAGATGTTTATTTTTATGACACACGACTTTCGATTCCTTTTATTTTCGAAGCATCATCAGTGGCCTGCAAGACATATTTCTTGCATGCATACAATAAATATATTTTATATTATTTTACAGAAAGATCACAAAATTACTGTTTCTTCTCTTTTTGTTTCGGAAGGTAAAATTACTGTTTGGTTCTACGTATGATTTTTGGAGGTCTTGTTATCACATACGTGTAGCCCTGTAGTTATACCTTTTTATCCTGCGTACACCAGTATGTCTGATTTTCGGAGTATTGAGAGCACATTTTGTGATAACAAGATCAGAAAAAATCGGAAGAAGAATCAAATATTGCTTTAACCTTACGAAATTTATGCTCCTAAAAATTATTTCTTACCTAATAATAAGGGAATAAAGAAAAAACTGTAATAAAGTAATGTATCTATAATCACTCTACAATACATTTATCATATGCATGAACAAATATGCATCACATGTGACCGATGATGCTTAGAAAATAAAGGGAAGCGAAACGCTGTGTCCTCAAGACAAACACCCTTTTATTTAGTGGCATTGATGGGCAACATGTCCAAGAAGATGATAATAATAAAAATATTATATTATTATAATATTATTATTTTGGTTTGTGTTGAATGTTTGGTTTTGTTTCCTTCTATTTTCAAATTTTATATCTCCTAAGTCGTTTGGGCAATGCTTGTAATTTCTGCTTCTTTTCATCTAATTGCTCTATCGCTTCTTGTTGTGAGATTTTACCTAACCATTTTCGTTTTTTGTCTGATATTTCATTTCTTATAAATTGTGTTAGCTGTCCGATGTCTTTTCTCAGTTTTTCTATTCTGATCTGTAACCTGTGTTGCCATGCCAGTTTTGTGGGTTTCTTCTGTGTGTTGGTTGGTTCTGATCTCTGCCCAGTGTGTATATTTAGTGTAGTGAGTGCTCCTATATAAACCAGTAGTTGTAACTCTTCCATAGCTGTATTTTCATTTATTTTGTTGTGTATGATTGTGTTGATAGTTGTTATTGTTGTTTCGACTTGTGGGTTATTTGGTGGTCTATGCAAGAGTGGTCTAACGTCTGTATTTGTGTCTTTGTATTCTATATATATCAGCTGAAATTTTTCTTCTATATCTAACATGTGTGTCACTTCGTGTTCTATTTGTGCTTGTTCTGGTGGCTGTCTTAAGATTTTGTTTCCCTCTGATGTTTAATTGATGTGTGTTGTTCTTTGTTTGTTTGCACTGGGATGTTTGAGTACATTACTGTATTTTCTTCTTCTTCTTCTGATTGCACATTATTTTGTTCCAGTATTTGCTGTACTTGTTGTTTGATGTTTTCTAATTCTGACTGGGGTATCCTGTTATTTTTTATTACTACACGGATATCATCAGCTAGTCGTTGTTCTGTTAAAAAATTTTAATTCTGGGTATCTGGTGATAAATGTTGTGTATACTTACGATCTGTATCCAGTTGTGTTGGTTCCTAAGTTTGCTGCTTGGTAGTAACAGAACATGAGGTGTCGGTTAACTTCATCTGACCATCTCATCCTCTGTCTTTGTTTTCCTTCTAGAGTGGTTGCAGGAAGCATATCCTACAAATCATTTGCCGTGTGGCTAGCAGTGTCGTTACCATTGTGGACGGCATAGGGTTCAAGCATCGTCCCCGACCATGACAGCGCTTGTCCGAAGCTTCATTAGTTCTGTCCTGAACCAACTAATCAGGGGGGTTAGCCCTATTAGTGGTTTGTTCTTTTCGTCGCCTTTTACGACTGGCAGAACATACCGGAGGCCTATTCTTCTCCCGGGCCTCCACGGGGTTTATTATTATTATTGTTATTATTATTATTATTATCATTATACGTAAACGACTAAAGAATATCTAACAATTCGCGTACGGTTCGCGGGAAGTACGATTACTAGTAAGCCTCTGTGTGTGCTCGAATCCCTCTGATTTTATTTACATGGTCTCCTTTCGAGATATGCGTTGGTGGAAGCAATATATTGGCGGACTCTTCTGGGAACACATGCTCTCGGAACTTCAATAGTAAAACATGCCGAGATGCAGAATGCCAGACTTGCTGCGAGTGCCACTGAACTTGGTGCGCATCTCCCTGACACTTTCGTGCTTTAAGAAATGAACCTGTAACGAAACCTGCTGCTCTTCTTTGCATCCTCTCTAACTCCTCTAACAACGGATCTCAGATTGACGAGCAATATTCAAGTATAGGTCGAATAAGCGTTTTGTAAGCTACTTCCTTTGTTGATGGACTATATTCCCTGAGTAGGCCTATTCTTCCAATGAATCTCAGTCTGGTATCTTCCTTACCAGCTATTAATTTTGTGTGCTCGTTCCACTTTCAATCGCTCCGTGAGCATACTCGTGGACATTTTATGGAACTAACTACTTCCAGTGATTGTACTGAATCGTGTAATCATACCATAAAGGTCTTTCTGTCTATGTATTCGAATACGTTACTTTTGTGTACGTTTAGGGTCAATTGCCACTCTATGCACCAACCGTAGATCCTCTACAGGTCTTCCTGCATTTAGTTACAATTTTCTAGCATTGCAACTTTTCTGTATACAACATCATCCGAGAAAAGCTAAATGGAACCTCCGACTTAACCTAATAGATCTTCATATACAAATAAAAAAAAAAAAGGTTTTATTTCACGGGGTTCCCAGAACTCCTCAAGACAGATGTTGACTGTGGATCACAGACACAGTCCCATTGATTGTTCAGAGATGTCACTAAATCCGCCCAAAGATGTAAACAACCATGCATGAGCAGCGCCTATTACATGGAGGGGGCCCGCCAAACGATCAGTTCCAGTCATTCCGCCAGGAAGGAGGTACACGGCTCGTGTTGTCTGTAGTTCAACCATGCCTAGATGGTCAATATCGCGGTTAGATCGCGTCCGCATTGTTACTTTGCGCCATGAAGGGCTCTCAACAAGGGAAGTGTCAAGGCGTCACGAAGTGAATCAAAGCGATGTTGTGCGGAAATGGAGGAGATACAGAGAGACAGGAAGTGTCGATGACAGGCCTCGCTCAGGCCGCCCAAAGGATACTACTGCTGTGGATGACCGTTAAGTACGGATCATGGCTCGGAGGAACCCTGACAGCAAAGCCACCATGTTGAATAATGCTTTTCGTGCAGCCACAGGACGTCGTGTTACGACTCAAACTGTGCGCAATAAGCTGCACGATGCGCAACTTCACCCCCGACGTTCATGACGAGGCCCATCTTTGGAACCACGACATCGTGCAGCGCGGAACAGATGGACCCAACAACATGCTGAATGGACCGCTCAGGACTGGCATCACGTTCTCTTCACCGATAAGTGTCGCACATGACTTCAACCAGACAATCGTCGGAGATGTGTTCAAATGGTTCAAATGGCTCTGAGCACTATGGGACTCAACTGCTGAGGTCATTAGTCCCCTAGAACTTAGAACTAGTTAAACCTAACTAACCTAAGGACATCACAAACATCCATGCCCGAGGCAGGATTCGAACCTGCGACCGTAGCGGTCTTGCGGTTCCAGACTGCAGCGCCTTTAACCGCACGGCCACTTCGGCCGGCGGAGATGTGTCTGGAGGCAATCCGGTCAGGCTGAACGCCTTAGACACACCGTCCAGCGAGTACAGCAAGGTGTAGGTTCCCTGCTGTTTTGGGGTGGCATTATGTGGGGCCGACGTGCGCCGCTGGTGGTCACGGAAGGCGCCGTAACGGCTGTGCGATAAGTGAATGCCATTCTCCGACCGATAGTGCAAGCATTTCAGCAGCATATTCGCGAGGCATTCGTCTTCATGGACGACAATTCGCGCCCCCATCGTGCACATCTTGTGAATGACTTCCTTCAGGATAACGACATCGCTCGACTAGAGTGGCCAGCATGTTCACCGGTCGTGATCCCTATCTAACATGCCTGGGATAGATTGAAAAGGGCTGTTTGTGGACGACGTGACCCACCAACCATTTTGTGGGATCTACGCCGAATCGCCGTTGAGGACTGGGACAATGTGGATAGTATGGCACGACGAATACAGGCATGCATCGATGCAAGAGGGCGTGCTGCTGGGTATTAAGAGGTACCGGTGTGTACAACAATCTGGACCACCACCTCTGAAGGTCTCGCTGTATGGTGGTACAATATGCAATGTGTGGTTTTCATGAGCATTAAAAAGGGCGGTAATGAAGTTTATGTTGATCTCTATTCCAATTTTTTGTACAGGTTCCGGAACTTCGGAACCGAGGTGATGCAAAACAGTTTTTGATGTGTGTACAATACATAGGCTATTGTGGAAATAAATGGTCCTGTAATACTCTCTTAGGACATTCCGGAAGTAACTGTTACACAGACTTCTCTCAGCTGAAAATAACACGCTGTGTTCTGTTTGCTATAAACTCTTTAATCTAATCACACATAATTTTGATAGTGTTTTTCTCTAGGCAGTAACGTGGAACCGAATCTAATAACTTCTTTCTTTCTTTTCTAAAATATTTGCTTAGCATTTAACATTTTGACAGAACAATGTCAAATAACAGAATACAAGAGGAAACAAAGTCATTTCATAAATAATTATTTACTCTACAACACATTCACTTTTCGGAAATCAAGGAACATGATGTCTAACTGGGCACCTCTAACTACTGCTTCCTGGGTTTCGTGGACGAACAGAGACAGCTGGGTTTAATACGGTCATTATTTTCTGAACCTGTGTTTATTGCTACAGAAGAGATTTTCGGTCTGCAGAAATGTCTTAATACGAAAGGATAAAAGATTTTCCAAAATTATAAACGTAGGGCTGTAGTTTTGTGCGAGATGTCGACGACCCTATTTGATTTCTCTTTCTCAATCATTAGGAACGCTTTGCTCCTCCAGAGACCTACGGTACACTGCTGCTACAAGAGGGAAGAGTGTTCTTCGCATACTCGACGTAGAATCGAGTGGTAACACGTCACGCCCCTGCGACGATTTAAAGAAGGAACTAGAGTGCGATCTTGCACTGTGAAACAGTTTTGGGAAAATACGTTTAGTTTTTCCGCCTTTTCTGTGTCGTCCTCCGTTTCGAAGCAATTATGGTCACTGAGTGTCTGTGGCTTCGATCCGCTTACTCATTTAATAAAAGACCAAAATTTCTTACATTTTCTGTCAAGTCGGTAGAACGACAGAAAAAAATGGGTATAGCTGAAAGTGTATGTTATGTCACATCATTACGTGGAAGTTTAGGTTATGGTGAACAAACAGCCTGCATCTCAAGCAGTCCGAGAGCCTGCAATCGATCTTGTCAAAAAGAATAGAGGATTCAAAGTACTTTTTCTAACACGAGTTTGTGTTCCTTTAACTTTAAATTTTGGTACATTGTATCCAATTTGCATACTGAATTTGAGTATGAAACTCTCTTGCTTCATTTACTTTCCGATTTAATTTTATTTGTCGGCTTTCCACCTGAACTGCGTCTTGTTTACATGAGCGACTAGGGGGTAGCATGTAGCAATATAGGTAACCCTCGCCTCTAACATTTCATTATTATAGTAGTTTATGCCAGTAAATGAATCTGGACTTAACCAGAGAAACTCATTTTCCGTGGGACGAAAAGGGGAGGAACTTTCGCACGTTCTGGAAGAGCTGCCGTGTATTTAGCGTGCAGCGTATCACGCTAGCATGGACAGTCGGACGAGCCGTTGTAGGGGTTATCCTCTTGGCTAAGCTTTCGTGAGCAATAACTGGCGGAACAGAAGAATACTGTCCTCAATAGCAGAACGGAAAACCACTGATGGAAGGGGTAAGAACTTTGCCTTATTAGTATACTTCGGATGGAGTCCTCAGCCGTCTACTTGACGTTATGCTGTTGTGAGTGGTCCCCAGACACGTCTCTTCAAGCAAAAATATATAGTCGCTAGTGTGTCTGCAAATTTCCGAACGTTGAGCTTCACGTGGGAACGGTTGCAAAGCCAAACAAAATTTCCAGACTTTCTGACAAGCAAGTCTGGACGTAGGAACAGCGCGACATTTGTTTCCATGTACACGTATCTCATTGGCGGATACATTTTAACTTTATGCTGGAAGCTAGGGATCAGACTTCCAGATCTCTGATTGGAGGAGCAAAAAAATGTTCAAATGTGTGTGAAATCTTATGGGACTTAACTGCTAAGGCCATCAGTCCCTAAGCTTACACACTACTTAACCTAAATTATCCTAAGGACAAAAACACACACATATGCCCGAGGGAGGAGTCGAACCTCCGCCAGAATCAGCCGCACAGTCCATGACTGCAGCGCCTAGACCACTCGGCTAATCCCGCGCGGTATTGGAGGAGCACTTAGGCCTTTTCTGGGATTGGCTCCAAAGCACTGTGCGGGGTGCCTCTCTGAAGCCCACCGTATACAAATTCTAGAGGTTGATCGATGAGAGGATACGGAACAAAAAAAGTCTAACGAACTTATGTCCGGAAATGCATGGTTTCCATGTTAGAGACCATTTATTCAATCATACCTTATTACACAGACTGCGATCAATACATGCTATACCACGCAGCCACTGTTACAGTACCCATGGTTTCCTCCTAGAGGGTGTTACTGTAGCTCATACGTCATGCCTTAGCACTCTCGCCTGTCATAGAAATTGGTAATGTTGTGTCCAATTCACTCTCTTGCTGACTCACCTTGTCGTGGATATGATACGGCGTTGTGCACAATGGTTCCGTATTCGAATTGAGAGCTTGCCGACATGGTGTTTACTTACGGAAATTGGCAACGGGCGGCGGGCAGCAAGATTGTATGAGGAAACCTACCCCCGGCCGACAACAATCACAGCATTAATGTTTGCAAGAACGTTTCGCCGTTTATCTGAGATAGCGTCGCTTCAGAAAACAGGAAATCATGAAGGACGTACCCGAAACGTTCGGACCCCAGATCTGGACGAAAATGCGATTAACACTATAGAAGGCGACTGCCGTGTCAGCACCTAGCAGTTGGCCCACCAGTACAGGGTAAGCCAGACGACCGTGTGGAACATTCTCCGTGACAACTGTGTCCACAATTTACTAGCGACAGATTTTCAACATCGGGAGCAGTTTTGTCACTGGTTTCTCCACCAAGCAACCACGATACCGAGATTTGCATCAGCCATCCTATTCACAGATGAGGCCATCTTTACGTGGATTTGTATCTTCAGTTTTCATAAGAAGTCATCTGCGGAATAGCATTCAGAAACTCCATGATATGGTGATACCGAATCATCAGCATCGGTGCAGTTGGAATGTGTAGACCGGTATAATTGGCAACAGCATTTTGGGACCAGTCTTCATTCCACATCGCCCACAGGCCGGAACTATCGGTGTTTCTTGCGAGTGGCTTTGCCTCCTCTGTTGGAGGATGTGCCATTGATGATTCGAAGCGTTATATGGCTACTACATGATGGTGCTCCAGCCCACTTCGACGTTAAAGTCCGGACGCATCTCAATCGTGTCTTCCCTGGTCGACAGATCGGACGAGGGGGTCCAGTTGCAGAGTCTGCACGTTCAAAATGGTTCAAATGGCTCTGAGCACTATGGGACTTAACATCTGTGGTCATCAGTCCCCTAGAACTTACAGCTACTGAAACCTAACTAACCTCAGGACATCACACACATCCATGCCCGAGGCAAGATTCGAACCTGCGACCGTAGCAGTCGCGCGGTTCCGGACTGAAGCGCCTAGAACCGCTCGGTCACACCGGCCGGCGTCTGCACGTTCACCGGATCTCAACCTGTGCGATTTCTGGTTATGGGGCCATCTCAAAAGTATCGTGTATGCAGAGCCCATTCCAGATGTGGAGACAGTGGGGCAAGCATTCGTGCTGCCTTTGACAATGTCCGGATGCAGCCTGGCCGATGTGAATGTGTGAGACAGAAAATGCTACTGCGCGTACACGGATGTGGCTGCATGGTAAAGCGCATATTAGACTGCATTCACTGTAACAATGTATGATTGAATAAATGGTCTTAGAGTGGCAACCATGCGTTTACGGACATAAGATCATTAGACCTTTTTTGTTCTGTATCCTCTCGTCAATCAATCCCTAGAGTTTATAGATGGTGGAAAAAATCACCCTGTACATCGGCGCTCAATGTAAACGTAATTGTCCAGCATCATGCTGGTGGCGACCGTAACAATCATCATTTTCTTATCATTGTCCTATTTTATTGTGTAAATAAACCCCCCCGTCGGAGGTTCGAGCCCTCCTTCGGGCATGGTTCTGTGTGTCGTCCTTAGCGTAAGTCAGTTTAAATTCGGGTATGTAGTGTGTAAGCCTAGGGACCGATGACCTCAGCAGTTTGGTTCCATGGGATCTTACCACAAGTTAAAAAAAAAAAAAAAACAGCCTCAAATTGTTTTACAGCCTCGACGTTTATGTGCCATGAGTAGAGACCGGATTATATGCACTTGCATGTTGCATATGCATTTGCATATTTGACTCCTTTTCACCAGTTTATTGCATATTTTAACTAAAAACGATGCGGTCACTTGCTCGATCTAGTGTTGATATCCCACAGATTGACCGCGACTTAGAACTGCGTGCAGTAGCTAACGGAGAGGCCACTGCCTAGCGAAATCAGTACAGAAGAGGAACAGGAACAGACTGACAGAGTCAGTGCTCCATCGCCCGCGCCCCCGTTTAATCCCCTCCGCTGTCATACCGTCCGCGTCGGCAACAATTACACAACGCACGCTTTTAATCGCACGTCCGTTGTTTCAGTTTAGCTTTCTGTTTACTTGTGCATCGTTGGACGTGTTTATGGCGTGTAGTGTGTAACGTGTTGTGCGCCATGCCGCCCGAAAAAAGATACGTCGTTTCGTCGATAGCTGACAATCCTGGAACATTTACGTATGACGGAATTGTTTTATATCGTCGAGTTTGCGAGAAAAACGTTTGGTGCAAAAAAAAGTGTTTCAAATGGACGAGCATGTCAAGACAGGTCTTCATCTCTCAGGAATGCAGAAGAAAGGACCACGACAACAATTTCTGACAACAGCATGTTACAGTAAGAGGGATTTGTCGAAAGGTTACTAAAAAAGTCGATTTAACATGGGTCTAAGTGAAGTATTCATTATAACAATATTTCTCTTCACAAACTTACAAACCCTATCCTCAAAGGCTTCCTGCGCAAATATAGCTTAAATCAAAATCTACTAGATGAATCAACGTTGCGTACAAATTACATACCGACAAATGTTCAAATGTGTGTGAATTCCTAAGGGGCCAAACTGCTGAGGTCATCGGTCCCTACAGTTACACACTACTAAAACTAACTTGCCGGCCGCGGTGGTCTCGCGGTTCTAGGCGCGCAGTCCGGAACCGTGCCACGCTACGGTCGCAGGTTCGAATCCTGCCTCGGGTATGGATGTGTGTGATGTCCTTAGGTTAGTTCGGTTTAAGTAGTTCTAAGTTCTAGGGGACTGATGACCACAGCAGTTGAGTCCCATAGTGCTCAGAGCCATTTGAACCATTTTTTTTAAAACTAACTTAAACTAACCTACGCTAAGAACGACACACACACCCATGCCCGAGGGAGGACTCGAACCTCCGGCGGGAGGGGCCGCGCAGTCCATGAAATGGCGCCTAAAACTGTGCGTTCACTCCGCGCGACTCATACCGATAATTTACGTAAATATTCTGGAAGAAATACACAATGAACTGACGGACAGCATTATCTGGATTTCAGTTGACGAAACTACAGACACTTGTGGCCGTTGCATTGCAAATTTAATTGTTGGTGCTTCAAAAGTAGAGCCTCCTTCTTCCTATTTAGATGCTTGCAAAGAACTTGACAAAGTAAATCATTCGACGACCGCCAGATTTGTGAATGAGGGTATTAGAAAAATATTTACAGAATATTCTACAGACGAAAGGATGTTTGTGTTTATGTCAGATGCTGCTCCCTATATGATCAAAGCAGGAAAAGCCCTCCAAGTATTTTATCACAATTTGATTCATGTGAGGTAATTTGCTCATGGAGTAAAAAATTGGTTCGAATGGCTCTGAGCACTATGGGACTTAACTTCTGAGGTCATCAGTCCCCTAGAACTTAGAACTACTTAAACCTAACTAACCTAAGGACATCGCACCATCCATGCCCGAGGCAGGATTCGAACCTGCGATCGTAGCAGCAGCGCGGTTCCGGTCTGAAGTGCCTAGAACCGCTCGGTCACAACGGCCGTCGATAGTTTTATCAATGGGACGGGTAAACTTTTACCAGAAACAATAAGTGCCAACACAGCACCGAAATTCAAATACTGCCCAGTTACATCAGTTGATGTAGAACAGTCCTTTTCTGCTTGTAAAAATATTTTGAGTGATCGAAGACACAATCTTATTACCGAATATATGGAACAGTCCTTGTTCGTTTATGTTTGCAATAGTAGAAAAATGTAAAATAAATTGTAAATGATGCTTTGAAACAACAGTATTAATTCAAAGTTAAAACTGTTCAAAAACTTTCATGATTGTATGTTGTTTTTTAAATAAAATACTACGGAGTTTTGAGCGTGCCCGTCTATGTGCGATATATCTCGAAGTTGGTCCTATCCATATAGATTGTTTCGCTGCAACTCACTCGCATCACATCCGCTTGTTACCGACAGCAATAGCAAAGAAGGAACAATTCTTGAAACACGGTATGCGTCCCCATAATTCAAATTTTTAGAAAATAATCCTAGAAGGCCACCTCCCAAACCTCTACCAGAAAGGATTCAGAAAATTATATCAGTGCTCTAAATGTACCGATTTTTCGCGTGACCGGTGCTCTTCCTCGTAACTGATATGCACAAGTTAGACTTTGAGATACAAAGCACGCAGTAACTACCATGTTCTTTTTATTATTTGATCTTACATATTCCAACACATTTCACGCATTTTTAAGCATTTTTCATGCATATTTGCATGCATATTTTGAGGTTTTTATGATGCATATAATCCGGTCCCTAGTCATGAGTAATTTTTACACATAGTTTGAATTAATGTTATTTTATCCCAATCACACTCTATCATTCAGCAACCACTGAATTAAAATATTCAGTGGAAATGCGCTGGTCTTCCAACCATAAGCAATAGGCGAGGCTCTGACTAGTTCAGGAGCTTATCAATTAGCCTTCTCTGATGTGCGCAGCAGTTGATTTTTCAAGTAGGTTCATGGGGATAAAGTATCGTTATATACCGGGTGATCAAAAAGTCAGTATAAATTTGAAAACTTAATAAACCACGGAACAATGTAGATAGAGAGGCAAAAATTGACACACATGCTTGGAATGACATGGGGTTTTATTAGAACCACCCCATACTGCTAGACGCGTGAAAGATCTTTTTCGCGCGTCGTTTGGTGATGATCGTGTGCTTAACCGCCACTTTCGGCCTCCCAGGTCTCTAGACCTCAGTCCGTGAGATTATTGGCTTTGGGGTTACCTGAAGTCGCAAGTGTATCGTGATCGACCGACATCTCTAGGGATGCTGAAAGACAACTTCCGACGCCAATGCCTCACCATAACTCCGGACATTCTTTACAGTGCTGTTCACAGCATTATTCCTCAACTACAGCTGTTGTTGAGGAATGATGGTGGACATACTGAGCATTTCCTTTAAAGAACATCATCTTTGCTTTGTCTTACTTTGTTATGCTAATTATTGCTATTCTGGTAAGATGAAGCACCATCTGTCGGACATTTTGGAACTTTTGTATTTTTTTTTGTTCCAATAAAACCCCATGTCGTTCCAAGCATGTGTGTCAATTTGTACCTCTCTATCTACATTATTCCGAGATTTATTCAGTTTTCAAATTTATACTGACTTTTTGATCACTCTGTATACAATGTGCAGTCATCATAGCCAATAAACGTCAACAACAGCCGTATACTTTAAGATATTTTATTTTATTCTGAAAGCAACTAGTTTCGGCATCTCATTTTGCCATCTTCAGGCCCCATATGCTTTTATCTAAATAAACTAACTTGTCGTACAGCTCCCTGAATCACGGGATAACGTGAATTACAATCTTTACACAATCATACAACTGAAGTTCCTGTCATGTCTTCGTATGAAGCAGTTGTATAACGATTGGAATTCACGATTTCCAATGATTTATGGTGCTGTACGACAAGTTCGTTTATCTGGATAAAAGCGTATGGGGTCTGAAGATGTCAAAATGAAATGCCGAAACTTGTTGCTTTCAGGATAAAATAAAATATCTTAAAGTGTGCGGCTGTTGGTGTTGCAAGGATTATAACAATTATTGGGATAATAAATCTAATAAAAATTCTTGTAGATAGAATTAGGATTGTTTTTCTTGATTTATATCAAGCTTTCTGATTGGAAGTCAAATGTACTATTTATACTAGAAATGACATTGAAAACTACTTACTAGCCGATGTCCCCTGGCCATGATGGATCAACAGCGACTGATGAGCACGAGATCGTGTTCGCAGCACATCCAGCTTCTGGCGAGGGACACTGCAGCTGGTGGCTCGCGGCCGGCCGCAGAACCTGCGGCGGTCCTCCACTTGCCGGCTGTTTACTTCCACGCTCCGCTCCGCCTATCCTCTGCACTTCGTTCGCGCCTTGTACTTCACCCGACCGGCACCACCGGCAGCCGTCTAGCTAGCTGCCCCGGCTTGTTCCGGTGGCTCCGATACGTCCGCCTGATTTATCGCCGTCTGCGCGTGCCAGACACGGGCCATTCACCGCTTCGCCAAATAGCTCAGCGCCTCTTATCCAAAGAAATCGACGTGCGTCAGCGTCGCCAGGCACTTCAACTTCTGTTATTCCTGCTCAGACCAAATACCTCAAAATACCATTAATTTAAATTTTCCGTAACAGTTACTTCAGAATTTATTTTGTCGACTTTGTATATCTACGTTTAGATGATTACTCTGCAACTGACACATAAATGCCTAACAGAGAGTTCTCCGAACAAATTTCGCAATATTTCTGTATTGTTCCAGTCTTGAGCAGTGCACTGGAAACGCGAACAGTTAAATCTTTTCGTACGAACTCTGACTTCTCTCATTTTATTACGGTGATAATTTATCCATAGGCATCAACAAAATATTTTTAAGAAAATATTTTTACATTCAGAGCAGAAAGTTGGCGATTAAAGTTTCGTGAAAATATCTTGCCGCAATAAAAAACGGCTTTGTTTTCTGTGAATACCACCCCAGGTATCATATGCCTGATATTCTCCCCCCTATTTCGCGATAATACGAGCTGCCCTCCTCTGATCATTTCCGTCTATCCTATCTAGGAAGCAT
This sequence comes from Schistocerca americana, assembly GCF_021461395.2. Lineage (NCBI taxonomy): Eukaryota > Metazoa > Arthropoda > Insecta > Orthoptera > Acrididae > Schistocerca > Schistocerca americana. The sequence goes on along the minus strand of NC_060119.1, from coordinate 310,854,783 downwards.
CCCATTCGCTCATCAGTACTCTAACAGAGAACGAACGTTTTGTACACAGTCCCTTTAGCGGATATTTGCATATCCTAAGTGCTCTACCAATAAAACGCTGTCTTCGGTTCGTCTCCCCACAACAAAGTCTATGTGATTGTTCCAAAGGCATTTACACTACTGGCCATTAAAATTGCTACACCACGAAGATGACGTGCTACAGACGCGAAATTTAACCGACAGGAAGAAGATGCTGTGAAATGCAAATGATTAGCATTTCAGAGCATTCACACAATTTTGGCGCCGGTGGCGGCACCTACAATGTGCTGACATGACGAAAGTTTCAACCGATTTCTCGTGTACAAACACCAGTTGACTGGCGTTGCCTGGTGAAACGTTGTTGTGATGCCTCGTGTAAGGAGGAGAAATGCGTACCATCACGTTTCCGACTTTTATAAAGGTCGGATTGTAGCCCATCGCGATTGCGGTTTATCGTATCGCGACATTGCTGCTCGCGTTGGTCGAGATCCAATAACTGTTAGCAGAATATGGAATCGCTGGGTTCAGGAGGGTAATACGGAACGCCGTGCTGGATCCCAACGGCCTCGTATCACTAGCAGTCGAGATGACAGGCATCTTATCCGCATGGCTGTAACGGATCGTGCAGCCACGTCTTGATGCCTGAGTCAACAGATGGGGACGTTAGCAAGACAACCACCATCTGCACGAACAGTTCGACGACGTTTGTAGCAGCAGGGACTATCAGCTCGGAGACCATGGCTGCCGTTACCCTTGACGCTGCTTCACATACAGGAGCGCCTGCGATGATGTACTCAACGACGAACCTGGGTGCACGAATGGCAAAAACGTCATTTTTCCGGATGGATCCAGATTCTGCTTACAGCATCTTGATGGTCGCATCCGTGTTTGGCGACATCGCGGTGAACGCACGTCGGAAGCGTTTATTTGTCATCGCCATATTGGCGTATCACCCGGAGTGATGGTATGGGGTGCCATTGGTTACACGTCTCGGTGTACGTTACATTTCAGATGTATTACGACCCGTGGCTCTAGCCTTCATTCGATCCCTGCGAAACCCTACATTGCAGCAGGATAATGCACGACCGCATGTTGCAGGTCCTGTACGGGCCTTTCTGGATACAGAAATAATCGACTGCTGCCCTGGCCAGCACATTCTCCAGATCTCTCACCAACTGAAAACGTCTGGTCAATGGTGGCCGTGCAACTGGCTCGTTACAATACGCCAGTCACTACTCTTCATGAACTGTGGTATCGTGTTGAAGCTGCATGGGCAGCTGTACTTTTACACGCCATCCAAGCTCTGTTTGACTCATTGCCCAGACGTATCAAGGCCGTTATTACGGCTAGAGGTGGTTGTTCTGGGTTCTGATTTCTCAGGATCTATGCACCCAAATTGCGTGAAAATGTAGTAATATGTCAGTTCCAGTATAATATATTTGTCCAATGAATACCCGTTTATCATCTGCATTTCTTCTTGGTGTAGCAATTTTAATTGCCAGTAGTGTAGTTGAACTGACAGTCTTAAATTTGTCTGATTCATCGTGTAACCGAAATTTAACGGACTTCTTTTAGTAATTACGTGAATAACCTCACACGTTTCATTATTTACGTTCAAGTGTCACTTTTCGCATTATACAGGTATCTTGTCTAAATCATTTTGCAATTTATTTTCATCTTCTGATAACTTTACTAGACCTGCAAGAAATCTACAAGGGCTGCTCAGATTATCTCTTAACCCTTAGACAGGCGCGTAAGGTCAGAAATATATTGCGAGGCTGACAATAACAAGACGGTGACTCGCAGGACGATGGAAACACACTGCTGGCTTACTGCTTTGGAGAGTGGGAAGGTACTGAAAATGTAAACAATGGCAGGTGGCGCGCGTCGGGAAGCGACAAGTTGGATCATGCATGTAGACAGAAAAGACCCGCGCACCCATTACAGGATGAAATCATTTACACATCTATAGATTAGAAGGAATAGAGAAACTGTAACACTCAGTGGCGGCTGCTCTGTAAGAGCACAAGAGCAAGCGAACAACCTAATTTACGACACCTTGCGGATTTAGTGGTTATATTTCTTTTAACGCTGTTAAACGTAATGTAGATGCAGTAATCTGAAATACATGACACTAAATCTTTCACGCTGATTTTCATATTGCTCCTCTAGACTTGCAAGGGGAGGCCACGACGTTTGGAACGCGGATTTACTGCAAACTTCGTACACTCGTAGTACTCCATTAGAACAAAATGTGTAAGCAGTAGCGCGTACTTCTCAAGCGTTATTGAGAAAATCGCAAGATAATTTCGGTCGTCAAATATATACACCTGTGCGTGGCCATTTTTACCTTGAAGCGCTGGAAGTGGAGTGTTTAGCGTTCAAGCCCCGTAATCGCTGGGTCGCTGGATCGAGTCCCGCTCGTCAGTTTTTTTATTTCTAACACAGTCATTTTATTTACTATTTATATTACAATTGATGTAATGAGAAAAATACGTGTAATCGGAGGAACTTTTATTAAATTAACACTGTTATTTGGCAGTCTACAAATTTTTATTATCACAAATAATATAATATTCATAACTACCGACTAGTAAACGACCAAACGCATCAAGTGATATTGAAAATGTATGTTCTTTTTTTTTCAAATACAGGCCACATGTCCTGTTAATACCCATCATGTATCTGTAATTCAGTGGTTTCAATTGCCTTCTGCATGCTCATGCCGCTGATCATTGCTGATTCTGCCTTTAGGGGCAGTTTCCCACCCCAAGGACAAGAGAATGCCCTGAATCTCTGTCCGCTCTTCCCCCCCCCCCCCCCCCCCCATTCGACAAGGCTGTTAATGGAATGTGAGTGACGTCTTATGCCAGAAGCCTTCGTCCGTCAGTGCTGACTATTAATCAAATTTTAAGCGGTGGCGGGTTTCGAAGTTAGTCAAAAGTTAGTCAAAGACGCTACTCCTAGACCACGGCCATGTGTGGGACATAGACTCTGTCTTTTATGTAGCCCCCACAGGAAGAAATCGGAAAAAATGGCTCTGAGCACTATGGGACTCAACTGCTGTGGTCATAAGTCCCCTAGGACTTAGAACTACTTAAACCTAACTAACCTAAGGACATACATCCATGCCCGAGGCAGGATTCGAACCTGCGACCGTAGCGGTCGTGCGGTTCCAGACTGTAGCGCCTTTAACCGTTTAACCGCTCGGCCACTCCGGCAGAAATCGGAAGGTGTAAAGTCTGGTGACCTGCGAGACCAAAAGCAATGAACAAGATCCTGTTGTCAACCTCTTCCAATCCAGCGTTGTGGGATGGTGTTGCCAAGATAAGACCGTACCTCCAGGTGAAAGTGAGGCAGGGCGGCATCATGCATAAAAATTAAATAATTGGAATCCTCCTGAAGTTGAAACAGTCAATTTTTCAGTATGTCCAGGTACGATATTCCCCTCATAGTGTCCTGTAAAGGAAGTTACATAAGCTTTGTGAACAAAACGCACAAAACACATTCAGTTTCGGCGAGTCTCTTTCATGTTCCACGACGGCGCCAGGCTTTTGAGACCCCCAAATAAGTACATTACGGCGGCTTACTTTACCCGATGGATGAAACGTCAATACGTCTGAAAAGGTGAGACGTTCGGAAATCGTGGAGAACTGAAATGCAAAATTCGTACCTTCTACTATGGTCTCTGTGTACGTAGTTGCTGCAACAGTTGCCACCTACCTGGAAGGTTTCATACGCAGGCGTCGTTTCAGAACACGACACACCGTTGTACGAGGATGCTGAAGTTCCTGGCCTGATCGTCTTGTTGGCTCCGTGGGATCGCATGTCAGATACGCCCGAAAATTCGTCAGATGTGCGTGCCCAACCAGTGCTCTTCCCTTTCCATATGCGATCAGCTTCCAAGAATTTTGTTTGGCAGTCATAAATCTGCTTGCGCGCAGGTGGCTTCTGGCTGAATCGCCGGCGGGGTGCACGTTGCACTTGAACAGTGGATAGGCTTCGCGCAAATTAATCACACACAAAATTTTTTGCTATAAACAAACAACAGCGCTACTGTGTCAAAACTTTGAGCCATTCTCCATCCAGTGACATGTTCAATGTGTTTCTATCTTTTATAGTTTGTCTGTAACAAATAACTGAAATCTGTTCTTTTCTTTTGAAGCGCCCGGTATTGCTCGGTTGCTGCCAGAAATAATTAGTATAAAGGGACATACGACAAACGAATTGGCGCACCTTTAAAGGTCCGTGAAATATGAGCGACTGCTCAACAAACGAAAAAAAGAAGCGAGCCGGAGGCATACAGAAACCAGTACCTGTATGTTAGAAGTATTGACCCTGGCTGTTGACACACTTGCCCCACTGTGACACAAGGCGACGAATGGCTGCCTCATAAAATTCCCGGGGCTGCGATGTTAACCAGTTCCGCACGTACAGCTGGACGTCGTCGTCCGAGGTGAATCGTTTGCCCCTCAGAGACTTTTTAAGGGAACCAAAAATGGCGTAATTACAGGGAGAGAGGTCCGGACTATGGAGGGTGGCCGAGATTCTTGGCCGAGATTCTCTCATTTGAATTTTTCCAGGAGTGCCGCGATTGTGTAGGCCATATGAGGTTTTGCATTGTCGTGGAGCAGAATGACCCCACGGGTGAGATTGCCTGCTCGTTTTGATTTCATTGCTTGGCGAAGGGTGGTCAAGGTTTGTGAGTAACGCGGGGCATTCACTGTTGTCCCGAGCTGCAGGAAGTGAATCAGAAGGGGGCCATCTTGGTCAAAGAAGAACGATAGCATAACCTTTCCTGCACTCGTGTGAACGCCGACGTCCAGCTGTACGTGCAGAACTGGTTAACATCGCAGCCCCGGGAATTTTATGAGGCAGCCATTCACCGCCTTGTGTCACAGGGGGACAAGTGTCTCTACAGCCAGGGTCAATACTTCTAACATACAGGTACTGGTTTCTGTAGTTATGCCTCCTGCTCGTTTTTCTTCTGAACGCCCCTTATAGTGGAGAGGCATTTCAGCGAGCTTTACGAGGAAAGAAGCTGACAGAGCCAGTAAGTGAACTTAAAGTCACTTTTTTTAATCCAATGACTGAAAACGCTTATTCAAAACTAAATAGCTGGTTTTAAGAAATGTTGTATGTAACACGTATCTACCACCTGTGACGAAGTTCTTAAAAATAAACTGCTTCAGCTTTTCAAAGATATTTTCTCTTGATGTTTCTCTTGTGTGTGCAGCATAGTTAATACTGATAAGAAATATGTCTAACGCACAAATTCAAAGAAAGGTCTCGTGTACAAGATGTAACAGAGTTAGGCCGCGCGGGGCAGCCGCGCGGTCTAGGGCGCAGCTGATGTATCGAACATAAGTGACAGCTATTGCAAAAACTGAAAGTCCTTTTCCTACGCTATTTTTTTAGTACAGTGAGTTGGCGTAGTTATCTGGTTTTGAAGTACTCTCAGTAGGAGGAAGTTGGCGCGAGTGATTACAGGCTTGTTTGACTGCTGAGAAAGTGTGACAGAAACGTTGAAAAATCTTAACTGGTAGGACACGAGGGAAGACGTCGTACATCTCTCAAGAACGTGCTTAGAAAACTCTAAGACCCATCTCTCAGCGCAGGAACCACGGACATTCTTCAGTTCCCCAACATAACTTTGCCGTAGAGGTCGTGCAGATGAAACGAGGCTCGCGCAGCGGCGCAGCAGGAGTTATTCTCGGACAATCTATCTGCAAATGAAACAAGAGCAGAGTTAAATGTATGACTCAGTAAAAGGTATCCTCCACCACACAGTTGACAGTGATGCACAGAGAAAAGATTAAGAAGTACATGTATAAATTTATGCAGAAAATGAAACCACGAATTACTAACTTTTTGCTAAAACATATAACAACAGGGAAAAATTTATGTAACTAATTTATGTTTAATGGACATTAGGCTGTGGTATGTTTGTGTGCCCAACGTTTCGTCTCGTAATGGTAGAGACGTCATTAGAGATTATAAAGACTCAGCAGTTTCAAAGCCAAACTGTTTCGCTGGAAGTTTGTGTAACATTTACGCCCACAACTGTCTAATCTTTATCCGTCAGAAGCACAAACATAACCTGAACAGAAAAGAATACTTTAACAGAAAAAACCTTTGGGAAGTACAACTACTTTAACAGAAAAACAGGAAGATTGAAACAGGACAAGGTGTGAGGCTTAGTGTTAAATAAACGAAACAGAGCCAGCTGTAACTACAAACTCAACAATACACTTCGGTGAGCCTTGACCATCTTCGGCAGTAGTCTGATGACGTCACGACCCAACGATGCAAACACCGGCCGTGAAAACTTGAATTATGATCGTTTAGCAAGAAAATAGTTGATTGGCGACTCCATAGAGTGCTGTGTGCACAACGACCATATGATAAATAAAACTATAAAGAAGGTCAGTATTGGCCGTAATTTTGATGATTTATTAACAGCAAAATCGGTTTTCCATCACATAATGATCATCTTCAGTGCTTTAGCGTACAAATTAAAGCTCGTAGGCACTGGTGTCTAGTTACTAGCATTAACAGAAGCTTTGAAACGGTTATTGTGATTATTGTGATGTGCCATCGACCAACCGTGCACCAGGTGAGTGATGATAATTACGAGGTGGCACCAAGGTTTACGGCCTTTTTGCCTTATGCAGGAAACATTTCTAATAGTAATGGTCGTACTCCGCAGAAAAATGATGTGAAATGTGTTTGTGGACCACGATTTAAGAGTATCTCCTTTTAGGTCCTGTAAACCATGATCGGGATTTGCTTAGTCTATTGTAATCCTTACAGTTGTGGCATGCCCCACATTGACCACATCATCAGGACCGTGAAGGAACGGTGTACTGAGCAGAAACGTCACACACATAGACACACACACACACACACACACACACACACACACACACACACACACACACACAAAACAGCCGAGCAAATATGCTACTGCAGAACACTGTCTTGGTGCCGGTCGTCCTACGGAAAGTAACGAAACGGAGATTGTCGCATGCGCTTCCACCTGTTGGGATAATGTTATTAAGGAAGCAGCAGGAATTAAATTAGTAATAGAGATGAAGGTTTCTGCTTAAATTCTGCCTGGAATGCTAATCTCTCCCTTCTCAAAAACAGAACGGATTTAATGCTATCTCACCCGTTGGTTATTAAATTTGACTATCGGCAGATTCTGACTTCGGTCTTCTTTGGTTGTGGGTTTGCGGTAGTGCTTATTGTGTGTGGTGTGCATGTGCGTGTGCGTGTGCGTGATCTTTCTGGAAATTCTCTATGTACCGAGGTTTTAAATGTCCTTACACTGCGTTTTCTTGCTGCATTTGTGCCTTGAAAATGCACTACTACTTGCGATCTCATGCTTGAGAAACTGGAGCATCCGAATGAAATGTTGAACTATTTCCTAACATAAAATTTTTTTCTTATAGTAGGTCTAATAGGCATTTGATATAGGTACTTCGCGAATTGTATCCTGTCGTGTTGTTTATGCAAATGACGTAGATTTGTGCCAAAACAGTTTCGCTTTTTTGGCGTGTGTTTCAATTGCTGCAATATTAGAAAGAGATATTTCGATTCATCTAACAGACAATGACAAAATAGGAGTAATAAAATCGAGAAACCACACCAGAATTGGCCACTATTCGTATTAACAGTACTTTTGTTATTAGGCAACCACATTTTGATTTTTCATGCAGAAAAAAGTTTGACGAAGTTTGATGAGGTAATAGATTCTTTCACAGAAAGGAAAGCACGCCGTGTGGAGCTTTAGCAAGATTAGTGAGAAAAAACTTCTAGGACCTAAGGATTGAAAAAAAGTCTACTGTCTTGCTTTTCTCTTGTCTTTACCGGATTTGTGTTTCCTACATTTGATTTTATGTTACACAGAAGAGAAAGTTATCAGCTAATAGGCAATACAGAGGGTAAATTTTCTAAAGAGTCATTATTCTCCCGGTCACGAATAATCCCACCCTGTATGAATTGTGAGTTTTTTTTTTTAGTAAAAAGGAGTTAAGATTTCAAACCAGCCGACTGGCAGCTGGAGAGGCATCAAAGGACGTTTTAATTTCCACTGTGCTGAATGAAGGCTTGGTGGCTTCCATTAAAACATATACACGTTTGAATTCCACAGAGCGAAATACAGCAACATGCGATAGAAGAATGCTATGTGAAGACGTGGCAGTACAATTTGACATGCTTAAGGCCAGATAACGTGTTTTACATTTCCTCGAACATATATTTCTTTTACATATCAAACTCCTCAGAAAGACGCGATTTTTTAAAAATTTTGACATTCTATCTCAACGCTCGATTGTTTGGGTAGGGGGATGGCGGCGGCAGTATCAGGTTTTTGCCCCGGTTCGGAAGTATCGTAGATCCAGGGCTGTGAATATTACCGGGTGCACACCTGTCGAAATATTGGCGATTTTTGATGACGTTGCCCGGCTGCAGTCGTCCGAGTTACTGGACTGTCTTTTAAGTTTATTTTACTTATTTCCTTTTTAAAACTCTCGTGGGAAGAGAGCGGCTGGAGAAGAGCAGGCGTTCCACTTTACGTACTTGTCCAGGGGCCCCCATGTCTGCACCTACTTCTGGACGCAACCCTTACGACAATAGGCTCCTGAAAGATGATTTCATTGACGATTTGGACAGAATAATAATTATAAAGTTTAACAGGGAAGATCGGGCATGAAGGTTCTAGGAGTTCACGCAACGAGACCTAAATTGGATGTGTAAAAATTGGACTGTGTACAAATTGGGCAGATGAGAACTCTGACCACAATCTATTGGTTATGAACTGTAGATTAAAACTGAAGAAACTGCAAAACGGTGGTAATTTAAGGAGATGGGACCTGGATAAACTGACTAAACCAGCGGTTGTACAGAGTTTCAGGGAGAGCATAAGGGAACAATTGACAGGAATGGGGGAAAGAAATACAGTAGAAGAAGAAGAATGGGTAGCTCTGAGGGATGAAGTAGTGAAGGCAGCAGAGGATCAAGTAGGAAAAAAGACGAGGGCTAGTAGAAATCCTTGGGTAACAGAAGAAATATTGAATTTAATTGATGAAAGAAGAAAATATAAAAACGCGGTAAATGAAGCAGGCAAAAAGGATTACAAATGTCTCAAAAATGAGATCGACAGGAAGTGCAAAATGACAAAGCAGCGATGGCTAGAGGACAAATGTAAGGATGTAGAGGCTTATCTCACTAGGGGTAAGATAGATACTGCCCACAGGAAAATTAAAGAGACCTTTGGAGAAAAGAGAGCCACTTGTATGAATATCAAGAGCTCAGATGGAAACCCAGTTCTAAGCAATGAAGGGAAAGCAGAAAGGTGGAAGGAGTATATAGAGGGTCTATACAAGGGCGATGTACTTGAGGACAATATTATGGAAATGGAGGAGGATGTAGATGAAGATGAAATGGGAGATACGATACTGCATGAAGAGTTTGACAGAGCACTGAAAGACCTGAGTCGAAACAAGGCCCCGGGAGTAGACAACATTCCATTGCAACTACTGACGGCCTTGGGAGAGCCAGTCCTGACAAAACTCTACCATCTGGTGAGCAAGATGTATGAGACAAGCGAAATACCCCCAGACTTCAAAAAGAATATAATAATTCCAATCCCAAAGAAAGCAGGTGTTGACAGATGTGAAAATTACCGAACTATCAGTTTAATAAGTCACAGCTGCAAAATACTAACGCGAATTCTTTACAGACGAATGGAAAAACTGGTAGAAGCCGACCTCGGCGAAGATCAGTTTGGATTCCGCAGAAATGTTGGAACACGTGAGGCAATACTGACCCTACGACTTATCTTAGAAAATAGATTAAGAAAGGCAAACCTACATTTCTAGCATTTGTAGACTTAGAGAAAGCTTTTGACAATGTTGACTGGAATACTCTCTTTCAAATTCTAAAGGTGGCAGGGGTAAAATACAGGGAGCGAAAGGCTATTTACAATTTGTACAGAAACCAGATGGCAGTTATAAGAGTTGAGGGGCATCAAAGGGAAGCAGTGGTTGGGAAGGGAGTGAGACAGGTTTGTAGCCTGTCCCCGATGTTATTCAATCTGTATATTGAGCAAGCAGTAAAGGAAACAAAAGAAAAATTCGGAGTAGGTATTAAAGTCCATGGAGAACAAATCAAAACGTTGAGGTTCGCCGATGACATTGTAATTCTGTCACAGACAGCAAAGGACTTGGAAGAGCAGTTGAACGGAATGGACAGTGTCCTGAAAGGAGGATATAAGATGAACATCAACAAAAGCAAAACGAGAATAATGGAATGTAGTCGAATTAAGTTGGGTGATGCTGAGGGAATTAGATTAGGAAATGAGACACTTAAAGTAGTAAAAGAGTTTTGCTATTTGGGGAGCAAAATAACTGATGATGGTCGAAGTAGAGAGGATATAAAATGTAGACTGGCAATGGCAAGGAATTCGTTCCTGAAGAAGAGAAATTTGTTAACATCGAGTACAGATTTAAGTGTCAGGAAGTTTTTTCTGAAAGTATTTGCATGGAGTGTAGCAATGTATGGAAGTGAAACATGGACGATAAATAGTTTGGACAAGAAGAGAATAGAAGCTTTCGAAATGTGGTGCTACAGATGAATGGTGAAGATTAGATGGGTAGATCACACAACTGATGAGGAGGTATTGAATAGAATTGGGGAGAAGAGGAGTTTGTGGCACAACTTGACAATAAGAAGGGACCGGTTGGTAGCACATGTTCTGAGGCATCAAGGGATCACAAATTTAGCATTGGAGGGCAGCGTGGAGGGTAAAAATCGTAGAGGGAGACCAAGAGATGAATACACTAAGCAGATTCAGAAGGATGTAGGTTGCAGTAAGTACTGGGAGATGAAGAAGCTTGCACAGGATAGAGTAGCATGGAGAGCTGCATCAAACCAGTCTCAGGACTGAAGACAACAACAACAACAACAACGACACAAATTGGGACTTTGTATGGATGCTGATGACCGCACAGTTGAGCACCTTACAGACCAAACATCCAAAGACAAGGAGTCACCAAACGCAACAATATACCGATAACGTGAAGGGAACCTAACTACGATCAGTGTTATTTAAACCATTGTATTGGTATGCTTTGCTACGTTTATGTCGCTGAAATCACTTCATGTAAGTGCCAGGATGAATTCTTTCGTAATGCCGTGACTGATTACATCGACTATCTTGCTCATAACTATGTAACTTTTTAAGATGAGATGCTCGGGAATTCAGGAGGCACTTTGTCGATATATAAAGAGAGAAGACTCTTCGGGAGCAGTAGCGCAGTTCTGACTAACGCGCCAGCAGGAGCTGGACACTTGGACAGCCCTGTGAGTTCGCAGTGACTGCAAGGCGCCGGCCGACTCGCGAACACAGCGGCCTCCAAGGCCGGGCGCCCCACACAATGTCCTGCCCGCCAAGAGTCACTCGCCTCCGATCCTTAGAATTCTTTGCTCGTACGCCTAACGGAACAGGAAACTATTAACTGCTAGGAGAGCTAAGGAGCTCCACCATCGCCGGCGAGTACCGTCGGCGTGCGACATACCCAACAGACAATGCAGCTCACATACTTTGAGCATTATGAAGCTGATCGTCAACGAGCGACCAAAAATATTTTAATAACTTGAGAAATCAGCCTCAGCTGCGCAAATTTTCTGGTCTTTACCAGGTTTCCTCTAAATTAATCCAGCCTTCTTCAGAAGCATAAAATTACTATAATATGCCAGAGTAAAGCCGACCGATGTGGCCGAGCGGTTCTAGGCGCTTCAGTCCGGCACTGCGCGACTCCTACGGTCGCAGGTTCGAATCCTGCCTCGGGCATGGATGTGTGTGATGTCCTTAGGTTCGTTAGTTTTAAGTAGTTCTAAGTTAGGGGACTGATGACCTCAGATGTCCCATAATGCTTAGAGCCATGCCAAAGTAAGGCACAGTCAACATTAAAATTAAAACCTATAGTAGCGTGGTACCATGTCTAATAAAACTACTTAGCTGAAGTCCAGCTCCGGCATCTCTTCACCACGCGGTCGGTTGGCAGCGAAGGAATATTCTCTGTCCCTGTGCCTTACTCGATCCTTGTTAAATTTTGACCCTAAACTGGATCCCCTACAATGTGCTCCTTACAACTATCTGTTCCCTTCGTTGTTTTGACTTATGTATATGCTGACTCAGACCTTCTGGAAACGATTTCTTTTTCGAATCGTTTACATTTTTCTTGCAGCAATTTCGCCTTGACCTCCCTGCACTTTCTATTTATTTCATTCCTAAATGACTTACATTGCTGTATTCCTGTCTTTATCTGATCATTTTTGCACCCCCTTCTTTCGACGCTCAGTGGAGTATTTCTTCTGCTACCCAATATTTCTTCGCAGTTGCCTTTCTTGTCCCTATGTTTGTCTGTCCAAGTTCTGTTATTGCCCTTTTTTGAAATGCCCACTTTATATCATAGTAAAGGTATGTCGTACACTAAGTAGGGAGTTTAAATTCGGAGCTTCTCATTAGAGAGAAATGAGTGCGGTTCCACAAATGATTATTCAGACAAATGAAAAGGAAGTCCGAAGCTTGGAATAAAATATGTAGAATATATAATCCAGTTTTGTCACCTTTCCATCACAAGCGAAGAAAATCGTAGATAAGCAGTTATAAAAGTATTTATTAAACGATAGCAAGGTATCAGCCATACAAAAACGTATAACTGATACGTTCTACTGGGTTTTTATTTTTGTAAAGTAACTACGAAAAGTTACAAATTATCATCCTCGGTTATTACAATTTTTAAGGCTTAAATTTGGAAATATTGACATTTACGCTCTCCAACAGGACTGAAGCAGTAGGCTGCTAAATTATTGCTAATAGTTTCGGTACAGTTGATCAGCAGTTTGTAACCGATGCAGCTTACGTTCCTTTAAAACCACCACCTTACACGGAATGGTGTCTTGATGGCAATGGAAAACACCTAAACGTAATCTAGAGTTAGTTATTGACTGGCACCGATTCTTTCATTTATGTTTCTACGTTTCCTCATAATGACAACGCTTGTAGCAACTTCATCTATAGAAATCATTTTGTAACTGACTCGTCCTGAAAATAAGAGACCGACAGGTGAAAATTTACCTACCAGATGATGAGCAAAGTGCTCACCTCCGGAAACATGATGCTGACACCGAGTAACGTCGTCCCTGACCCTGATAACTTATCCAACGAGGAGATGGAAGCGCCATCATCCCATTTCCCAGGAACTTCGCTCAGTAGAAGAGTCAAAATATGCCAACACGTGCGTCTGCATATCGGTAGATACTGGATCGTTCCTAAACAGACGATGGTCAAAATTTTCGCGCTATTTCCGAGATACTTTATGTGCCTCTTAGCGCACGATATACTCAGACGAGATGGCGGCTCAGTAACTTGTGTCGCCGCTTTCTTAACTTTGCGCCACCTGTTCGAAACACGATTACTGTCTTCATCTATTTTATTTTTATTGTTTTCATATATCTACCACGTCTCTAGAAGGCTAATACAAGAATGCTTCTTATCGAATTAGGGATACAAGTGCGTTAAGGCAATTGCAAAATTATAACTGGATTTCACAATAAGTATCATAAATTTGTTTTGTGATATATGCGTTTATGGTATGTCGAGAGGTTATAACCTTTGTAAATTCTCATGTTCTGATATTTCATTCTCATACCATTTGTTATATTAAATCTTATGTTTTATTGATATGTTTATTCTTATAAATGATATGGTGCATTCCCTTGAATGATACCGACCGTACGAACATTCGAAATGCAGATATGCCCAGCACCGCTAGCATCGCTCGAAGGGAGATTTGCCATAGTGACACTTCTTCGCATGAATCCCATTCGGCAACGAAACGTCGCTAACACTGCTCAAGATTTCGTGCGTTGGCAAACCATGCATAGCGGACCAGTGGCGCTTGCAACTGTTTATGAATCAAGATGAACTACAGAAATTTCACGGAAAACAATTTAAAATAATTGTTTTTTTTATTCATTCATTTGACATACAATTAGTAGGCGAGTAAGGATAACATTGTATAAATACACAGTGGAAAACACCGGTGATGGGGAGTATTGTGTTGTCAGTAGAGGAGCAGTAACAGCGGATTTGGTCGCTCAGGAGAACTCAAATGTTTGTGAATTGCTAAGGGACCAAACTGCTGAGGTCATCGGTACCTACAGGAGAACTCAAGGACTTCGAATGTGGACTACTTAGTGGATGCCATCTGAGTAACGAACCCATCAGGAACATTGCAGTCCTTCCAGACCTGCCCAACTCGACTGTTAGTGATGTGATTGTGAAGTGGAAACGCCAAGGAAGCGTCAGACAGGCCTCTTGTAATAACGGACTGGGACCTTCGAGCATTGCAGAGTGTAGTTGTAAAAAATCGCATGAAATCAATAGAAGGAATTACTCGTGAGTTTAAACTGCTTACGGTCACAGGTTCGAATCCTGTCTCGGGCATGGATGTGTGTGATGTCCTTAGGTTAGTTAGGTTTAAGTAGTTCTAAGTTCTAGGGGACTGATGACCACAGCAGTTAAGTCCCATAGTGCTCAGAACCATTTTTAAACTGCTACCAGCGTTTCAGCTAACACAGTGACTGCGTGGGAAGTTAAAATAAATGGATTACAGTACTCGAGCAGTTCCTCACAAGCACACATTTCTGTAGTCAGTGTTACACGCCGTTGGGTTGGGTCTCGCGGAGTGTCCGCGCGGTTTGAGGCGCCATGTCACGGATTGCGCGGCCCTCCCGCCGAGGTTCGAGTCCTCCCTCGGGCATGGGTGTGTGTGTTGTTCTTAGCATAAGTAGTGTGTTAGTCTAGAGACGAGGATCTCAGCAGTTTAGTTTCTTAGGAATTCATACACATTTGAACATTGTTGAGGTTGTGTAACGAGGACAACCACTGGAAACAATTTATTTGAAATGTTCAATCACGCTATCTATACAGTGTGACGATTCGATGGAAGGGTCTGAATGTGACAAGTAGCTGGAGAACGTTGCCTGCCGTCGTACGAGGTGCAACAATAAAGTAATGAGACTGATGTGTAAAAAAAAAATGTTGCTTACCGTTTTGGCCAAGTCTCCTTCAAAATAGTTCTGTTCTGATTGCACACCCTATTTCCAGCGCTTCTGTCATTGATGGTAACATTTCTGGAACTCATCTTCTGTAATATCATCCAAGACCCTCGTCACAGCTTTTTGGACATCTTGTGTTGTTTGAAAATGGTGTCCCTTGACAGCCGTTTTGACTCTTGGAAATAGAAAAAAGTTGCACGGAGCTATATCTGGTGAATAAGGTGGCTGTGGTAGTACTGAAATTTATTTTGAGGTTAAAAATTGCTGTACTCACAGAGCAGTATGGGATGGTTCATTATCGTGATGCAGAATCCAATTATCAGCATTGTTGGCACAGGCACGAAGAACTCTTTTACGAAGTCTTTCTAAAATTTATTTGTAGTAATATTGGTTAACTGTTTGTCCAGGAGGCACCCACTCTTTATCAAGAATTCCCTTGGAATCAAAGAAGCACACAAGCATGCATTTCACTTTTGACTTTGAGAAGCGAACTTTTTTTGGTCTGGGTGATCCCTTTGAGCACCATTGCGAACTTCGGAGTTTTGTCTCTGGATCGTACTGCAAAAACCAACTTTTACCACCAGTGATAACACGGCTCAACAATTCTGGATTGATTTCCGTTTACTCCAACAGATCGGCTGCCTCATTTTACCGTGTTTCTCGCTGTTGTGGTGTGAGATTTATGGGGACTATTTTTGCACAAATCTTTCTCATACCAAGATCTTCAGTTATTATTAGGCGAACCGTTTCTCGATTGATGTTCAGTTCTTCTGCAATCATTTTCACGGATAATCTTCGATCAGATCGTACGAGTTCACGCACCCTGGCGAAGTTGACATCAGTCCGTGAGGTTGATGGTCGTCCACTGCGGTGTTCATCTTCAACATTCGTTCTGCCTTCACTAAACATTTTATGCCAACGAAAAACTTGAAGTCTTGACATAATCTCCTCTCCAAAAGCCTTCTGAAGCTTACCGTAAGCTGTCGTCGCATTTACACCCAATTTAACGCAAAAGAAATGGCATACCGTTGCGAAATATTATGCGGTTCCATTTCCATGACGAGACACACAACCCGTGTTAACTTATTACAGCACAAGTCACGACTGAGCAGTTGGATCGATGTGCCGCTTGGACTAGAAACAGTTTATAGACCAAAGTCAAAGATATTGTACCTACGCAACCCTGCAGGATTGCCACATCTTGCAAAGAAAATCACTCTCATTACTTTATTGTAGCACCTCGTATATAGTGCCAACAGCGAAGTAGAGAGGACGTGGTGCTTTTCGTTGTTAGAGTCTGATCGACTTACTGCGCTTAATAAAACGCTAAAAGTGGAAGGATTATGAACAAATTATATAGAAATGTATACTGCATACAGTGGACGAGCAGACGATGGTTTGTATCACAAAAGAGTATCCAGTCATAAAGCAACATCTGTGAGACAATGGTTCGTGGGAAATAACATTCCTGAAATGGACTGACATGCACACAGCCCCGCCCGACCTGAATCCAACTGAACGCCATTGGAATGAGTTAGAGCGTCTAATTCGCTCCACACCCCAGACTGTAATATCAGTACCTTCTCAGGTTTCGACAGTGGGGGTGGAATGGGCGCCCATTCCTCCTCAGAAACTTCACTGAAAATGTCCGTAGCTGAGTTCAAGGATTCGTAAAGGGGACGGTTGGACACACCCGATGTTAATCTCCTTTGATCAGTGTCTGGATGTTTTTGAACCAGTAGTGTATACTTTTGACTCCGTAAAGTCTGAACACTGTGTTCAAAAACTAATCAAATAAACTGTCACAGTTCCGGAGTACACTACTGGCCATTAAAATTTCTACACCAAGAAGAAATGCAGATATGAACGGGTACTCATTGGACAAATACATAATACTAGAACTGACATTTGATTACATTTTCATGCAATTTGGGTGCATAGATCCTGAGAAATCAGTACCCAGAACAACCACCTGTCGCCGTAATAACGCCCTTGATAAGCCTGGGCATTGAATCAAACAGAGCTTGGATGGCGTGTACAGGTAGAGCTGCCCATGCAGCTTCAACACGATACCACAGTTCAAGAGTAGTGTCTGGCGTATTGTGACGAGCCACTTGCTCGGGCACCATTGACCAGACGTTTTCAACTGGTGAGAGATCTGGAGAATGTGCTGGCCAGGACGGCAGTCGAACATTTTCTGTATCCAGAAAGGCCCGTACAGGACCTGCAACATGCGGTCGTGCATTATCCTGCTGAAATGTAGGGGTTTAACAGGGATCGAATAAAGTGTAGAGCCACGGGTCGTAACACGTCTGAAATGTAACATCCACTGTTCAAAGTGCCGTCAATGCGAACTAGAGGTGACCGAGACGTGTAACCAATGGCATTCCACACCATCTCGCCGGGTGATACGCCAGTATGGCGATGACGAATACACGCTTCCAATGTGTGTTCACCGCGATGTCGCCAAATACGGAAGTGACCATCATGATACAGTAAACAGAACCTGTATCCATCCGAAAAAGTGACGTTTTGCCATTCCTTCACCCGGGTTCGTCGTTGAGTACACCATCACAGGCGCTCCTGTCTGTGATGCAGCGTCAAGGGTAACCGCAGCTACGGTCTCCGAGCTGATAGTCCATGCTGCTGCAAACGTCGTCGAACTGTTCGTGCAGATGGTTGTTGTCTTGCAAACGTCCCCATCTGTTGACTCAGGGATCGAGACGTGGCTGCACGATCCGTTACACCCATGCGGATATGATGCCTGTCATCTCGAGTGCTAGTGATACGAGGCCGTTGGGATGCAGCACAGCGTTCCGTATTACCCTTCTGAAACCACCGATTCCATATTCTGCTAACAGTCATTGGATCTCGACTACCGCGAGCAGCAATGTCACGCTACGATTAACCGCAATCGCGATAGGCTAGAATCTGACCTTTGTCAAAGTCGGAAACGTGATGGTACGCATTTCTCCTCCTTACACGCGGCATCCGAACAACGTCTCATTAGGCAACGGCGGTCAACTGCTGTTTGTATATGAGAAATCGGTTGGAAACTTTCCTCATGTCAGCGCATTGTAGGTGTCGCCACTGGCGCCAACGTTGTGTGAATCCTCTGAAATGCTAATCATTTGCATATCACAGCATCTTCTTCCTGTCGGTTAAATTTCGCGTCTGTAGCACGTCATCTTCGCGGTATAGCAATTTTAATGGCCAGTAGTGTATGTCTACATCCTCAGGATTATGGACGTTATCAGCAACTGAAAGGCTGCACTACAGCAACGCTTAAAAAACAACATTGGCATTACAGCAGTTCAGAATATGCAAATATCAATTTCTAGAAAAAAATATGTAAGTAGCGGCTCACTGCTTCCAGAAACTCGACCTTACGTGTGACGGGGGCGTTACGAGCAGTGCGGCCCCGGCAGCGGTGACAGGTGAGGAGCGCGCTGTGGCAGGTGGCGCAGCTGTGTGACGTCACGAGGTGCCGCCAGGCGGCAGGGTGGGCGCGCCGCGGCAGCCAGCAGCCAGTAGGCTCTCCGCCGCCGCCGCAGACGGACGCGCCTCTCCACTAGCTGCGCTGTCTGCCGCCCGCCACACGTGCTGCACGTAAACACGACGCGCCGACCCGCTCTGCGCGCCGTCTCAGGTAACGCGTCCCACACAACCGCTTCTTGTTTTTTTTTACCATCGTCCTGGCCGTTGTACATAATCTAATTGAACCGTTTTTTCTCTTCAACAGGTGACAACCTACAGTGATAGTAGAACTATCAGGGCTCTTGGTCGAAGGCGATCTACATGGCTGAATAGGGCTGTACAGCGTGTTGGTTTTTTTGTGGCGTGTGAAACGTTTTTGGAAATGCATCAAAGGATATTGTGGTGATTAAACACAGTGAATGACGATAGCATAGTTCGTGTGTCTGAAGATAGTGAAGCGAGAACTTCAAACTCATTCCACTTCGTTTCGTAAATTGAGAGGTAATCCAATTTCGTTGTGAAACTTGCTGCACTTACGCAGACAACTGATTATTATGTCGGAGTACTAGCCTATGGGAACTCAAAACTAATAATAGTATACAAGACTTAAGTATTTAATTATATGTTTTTGAGACACGGCTTATGCCACTAGATTTCGTGCAAACTGTAGCAGTAGCTAGCATTGAAACAAGAATATTTCACCTTTAGGAGTGGATACTTGCGTATGAGGAACTATTGTAAGGGTAAAGTAACGTTTAATTCGTACTGCTGCAGTAGGTACTGGTAACATCTGAAGTGTGGAGAGGTCGTCATAGCGTGTAGAAGCACAATTGAGAACTGGAATTATTGATTTGCAACTGAAAACATTGTTTGCGGTTAGGTCGGGAGTGTAAAAGAAGCTGTTTAAAGAGTAAAGAATTGAAGACAGAGAGTAATTGACATAGAAGATCGCTCTAGAGCGATTGAAGATGTGGTCTCAGACGGAATGTGTCGCGTGTAGGTTGTGCGCCTCACAGAGGAGCAGCGGCCGGTCACCGCCTGCGTCCCCCGTCCGCGTGTGATCCGCGCCGGCGCGCACGTGCCGCTTAACCCGCGCCATGTCTTACAACTCGTCGTACCTGTGGGGCAACGACAGCGCGCCCGGAGGCTGGGGCGGCCGCTTCTTCTTCTCGTTCTACAGCGAGCTGGGCGAGCGGCGCGCCGCGGCGCTGGCCGAGGTGTGCCTGCTGTCGCTGACGCTGCTCGCGTCGCTGGTGGCGAACGCGGGCATCGCAGCCGCCGTGCTGCGCTACCGCGAGCTGCGCACCGTCACCAACTGCTTCCTGCTCAACCTGGCCGCCGCCGACGTCGTCTTCGCGCTCGGCATCCCCGCCGTCGCCATGTCGCGCCTGCAGCGCGGCTGGCAGCTGGGCGACGGCGTCTGCCGCGCGCTCCCCTACTCGCAGGTAGGAACGCCGGCGCGCATCTCGCGAGCTCGATTCACGCTGCACGTCCGCGCGCCGTCACGTGGTGCTGCGTTCCCACACTGGGCAGAGCGTCGACAGGACGTCTTGTCTCATAGTGCCTATTTCACCGACAAATAACTCTTTCAAAGATCTATACACAGGTTGTTTCATAATTCATGTTACACACGTCTAGAGGTTGTAGAGAGGACTTAGTAGTTTTACATAGACGCCCATGCCCGGGGACGTTATCCAATCACGCTACATAGCGTCAGCGTTAAAACCGCCGGCGCCTATTTCCGTCATGATGTTACAAAGTTTCTCGAATACTGAAGAAGGATGAATGTACAATTTGGGGGCGAGCGTCGCTGGCTCGGAAGCGAACGAGTCAAAAGTTATAAGCGAAAATCATTCTGGTTCAAATGGCTCTGAGCACTATCGGACTCAACATCTGAAGTCATCAGTCCCCTAGAACTTACAACTACTTAAACCTAACTAACCTAAGGACATCACACACATCCATGCCCGAGGTAGGATTCGGACCTGTGACCGGAGCGGTCGCGCGGTTCCAGACTGTAGAACCGCTCGACCACCGCGGCCGGCGCGCTCTGACATCTTTACCTGAGAAACTATGAGTGCTGGCTCACCTTCGCTAATGTGAAACACATCTCCTCTACTAAACAAGACTTCATAGCTCTTAAGGTTTGCATTTTAGAGCCCATGTTTACTCGACATTTTTTTCTTGTTTTGTTTTATACTACCACCTCTGAAAGTTGCCTACGCTACAATCTTAGCAACAAGAGTATGGATACATTTATTCCACTGTCAGAGGTATCCGAATGGTTTTCGCTCATAACTTTAGATTCGTTCGCTTCCGAACCAGAGTCCCTTACCTCAAACTGATGCGTTTATCCTCCTCCAACATCCTAGAAACTTCGTAACATCATGACGAAATCACCGGGTATTTACGTACATTTACAAGTGTCGGCGCCTTTAACGTTGACGCTATGTAGCGTCGTTGGATTGACGTTACGAGACATGCGTTTCTATGTAAAACTTGATCTACTAAGTCTCCTCTACAACCTCTAGAAGTATGTAACATGCATTATGAAACACACTATGTATAAAGAAGAGTGTCCGTATCCTTCTTTGTAATTTTAAAGAACCTGAAGTTTTATTGCAAACTCCATAACATTTTGCACACTTTACTTCCTGACAAGAGGAAAATAACTGTCTACATAATATCTCTAAAAGTTCTTGGCCGATTTACTTCGTATTTCTATACGATCACCTAATCAACATTTTGGCGGACATAGGCTATATATTATTTTTAATATACGAAATATATGTGTGTATATATATTAATAAATAACATATATAAAGGAGAAACGTTCTTACCAAACATCTCTAAAAGTACTTTTCAGATTTACTTAAAGGTTCTTGGCCAATTTACTGCAAATTTCTACATTCAGATGCAAAAATGAATAAAATTAATGAAAACTTCAATGCCTAACGAATGAAATATGTCGCTGTAGACTGACTATAGTTTCTATTGCGAGAATAAATTACTGCAGCGTTACCAGTCTTGGAGATAGTACTATCACGTGGCACTAGATCGCAGGACGAGCGAAAGCTCGAGAATTTGACAGGAACATGACTGCAGACTTCTATTTATTGATCAGTGGCAGTTGTTATGTATGACATACACGATAGAAGATATTTTACTCTGTGTTTCACAGTTAATTTTATTATTAAAAACCACAGTCTCGTACAAACGTTAAGACTCGTCGTGGATATGGTACCAACAAAAGTCACTACGTCGTCAGCCGAACAATAGATTGAACAGGACTGGAGATTTCCCGAACTGTGATGTAAATTGTTCTAACATTTCGAATCGTGCACAAACTAAGCCCCACTTGAAAGAGTGAAAACTGAGCTGGAACAATAGAAAACGAAGTCCCCAAAAACACAGTGAGATGCTTAATGCAAAAATGTAACAACAGATGGCGCAGATAATAATCTTCTGATTACAGAGAAAACACAAAGCTCGCGAAAATTTGTTTGAAGAAATGAATAAAAAATGTTGGTACGGACAGGGGCAATCACTTTGTGTCGCACGTATTAAACATCACGGGCAACGCCAGGTACTGCAACTAGTCCTCTGTATTTGTCAGCGTAATGGGATCTTCCCGAATTACACATATTTGTTCTCATATACACTCAAGAGCCATAGAAACTCGTACACCTGAATAATACCATGTAGGGCCTCCGCGAGCACGCAGAAGAGCAGCAACACGACATGGCATGGACTCGACTAACGTCTGAAGTAGTGCCGAGGGGAACTGACACCATGAATCCTGCAGGACTGTCCATAAATCCGTACGAGTACGAGACGGTGGAGATCTCTTCTGAACAGCACATTGAAAGGCATTCCAGAAAAGCTCAATAATGTTCATGTCTGGAGATTTTGGTGGCCAGAAGGAGGGTTTAAACTCAGAAGAGTGTTTCCGGAGACTCTCTGTACCAGTTCTTGGACCTGTGAGGTGCCACATTATCCTGTTGGAATTGCCCAAATCCGTCGGCGAGCACAATGGACATGAATGGAAGCAGGTGATCAGACAGGATGCTTATGTACGTGTCACCTGTCAGAGTCGTATCTAGACGAATCAGGCGTCCCATATCACTCCAACTGCACACGTCCCATGCCAAAATAGAACCTCAGTCAGCTTGAACTGTCCCTTGTTGACATGTAGAGTCCATGGATTCCGCTCGATACAATTTGAAACGAGACTCGTCCGACCAGGCAACATGTTCCCTGTTATCAACAGTCCAATGTCGGTGTTGGCGGGCCCAGGCGAAGCGTAATGCTGTGTGTCTTACAATCATCAGCGGTACACGAGTGGGCCTTCGGCTCCGAAAGCCCATATCGATTATGTTTCGTTGAATGATCCGCACGCTGACACTTGTTGATGGCCCAGCATTGAAATCTGCAGCAAGCTGCGGAACGGTTGTACTTCTGTCACGTTGAACGATTCTCTTCAGTCGCCGTTGGTCCCTTTCTTGCAGGATCTTTTTCCGGCCGCATCAATGTCGGGTTCCTGATATTCACGGTACACTCGTGAAACGATCATACGAGAAAATCCCCATTTCACCGCTACTTCGGAGATACTGTGTCCCATGGGTCGTGCGCCGACTATAACACCACGTTGAAACTCGCTTAAAACTTCACAACCAAACCTTGTAGTAGCAGTAACGAATCTAACAACTGCGCCAGACACTTCTCTTGTATAGGCGTTGCCGGCAGCAGCGCCATATTCTGCCTGTTTACATATGTGCCTGCCTATTTTCTGACGCTTCGATGTAGGCTATATCTGTAGCGAATATCTCCACGCAATTTCATCTGAATGCTAAGGAAACTGTCTGATTGTCCAAAGTCTTACACTATGCGACTCTAGACACGATTATAAATCTTATTATGACAAACAGTTGTGTTTGGCCATAAAACATGCTGGCAAAGTTATTGGCTCGGTGCACTGCTCATTTTTGACTAGTGGTGGATGCATTTAACAATACAATTTGCGCTTCATGCTTTTAAAATATTCCGAGTCAGTTAAATCGGGAAAGAAAGACCAACAGCTTTTTGTCAAACATTTTTACCTGTCGTACATTCTGACACCGCCTTCAGCCCTGTATGTAATAGAGGTTTCTTAGTCCCACAATATTTTTATACAAGTAATGAGTCATGTATAAACCAAAATTGCTCTAGCCGTTCCTGTGTTTCGGTTTCACCGACATCAGGCATAGGGCTGCTTGGAGTGTGTAGGTAATGTCACTGCATTTACCATCCCCACACAACCGCCCTCGTCTCTTTCAGTGGACTGTCACCAATGACTGTGTATTCGATCCTAATATCGGTCGTTATCGAATATTTCTACATATCATGGGTTCTGGAACATCCCCCCCCCCCCCCCCCCCCAAGCCAAGGAGGGTGGCTGCGTAGGGCTGTACTAATCTAGAAATTATCCCAGTCGATTGCACAACCTCCCCCAGAATTTCATCGTAATCAGACGAATGGTATAGGAATGCAACGAAAACAAACAAGTATATAGTCATTGCTGTATATTCCGGCCCTAAACGGTGACGTTCGAGGATCCATCCATGTTCTAAAAAGTCCGAATACATTTGTGACATTAAGGAAGTAGTAACAGTCGTAGAATTTATTAAAGGCCAAACCAAAATTCATAGCTTATGTTCATGATAAATGACAGTAACATGCTACACTGATTGATTTTAGCGTGATTAAGAATCCTTTTACTTCGGATTCTCCACTGACGCACAGTTTCGGCGGTGTAGGCAATTGAGTCTAGTATAATCAGCCAATTTGTGTTACTGTCAAAGCGTTAGTTAAGTTATGTATTGTGAAAATGTGGTGGGTTTGCACCGGACTGGACGCTCTGACACTTATAAATGGTATGTTATAGCACTGCTCTTCAGGAAACTCTTGGTGTCCTTGTTAGTTTCAGTCGCCGGCAAACCTAGTACATTCTAATAATGAAACATCAGGCAAACATTTTGACTCTAACACATTTCTACCCTTAGGACGGGTTTTATTATACTGCCTTCAAAATGGCAACACTTTCGAATCTGTGTACTAGTGGTGAAGCCAAAATGAAAAAAAAAAACATATTCAAGTAACGAAAGCCAGTGTAGCAGGTTACTGTCATGCAAAGAAGTTGTTTTGGGTATGGACCTGTTAGTAGTTGAAGTACTGATTTGTAATAAAATATTAGTAAGTTCTTCACATTGTTCAGAAACGAAAGAATAGGAAAAGTATCGTCCAAAAATTTCTGACCATTAACAATTATTTGTTCAAAAACATTCGCATAAAAATATCCTCTTGCAAGCTTCATAGTGTCAGGAAAACAAAGTTAGTAATAGAATAAAGATTAAGATCACAAAGAGGGGCAAAACTCATTGCCATAACATAAGTGAGCACGGCAAGTATAACTTCTGATATTAGCAGGTGACGCCATCGTACACGGTCAGCGGCAATACTTTCTACCCGTGGAACCTTGACGGCAATGCTGCGTCACGTTCAGCTGACTGTCTGTGCGGACGCCACCATTTGAGATGCATTGTGGAATGACGTACTGTGACGCCCGGTATGAATCGACCTGGTACGATTAGAACTTATGCTCTGTTGTACTAGTAGCTTCCACATTTCGTCTCATTGTTCCATTTGTCATGGGTATTGTTAATTCCACATCTGCCGGCCGAAGTGGCCGTGCGGTTAAAGGCGCTGCAGTCTGGAACCGCAAGACCGCTACGGTCGCAGGTTCGAATCCTGCCTCGGGCATGGATGTTTGTGATGTCCTTAGGTTAGTTAGGTTTAACTAGTTCTAAGTTCTAGGGGACTAATGACCACAGCAGTTGCGTCCCATAGTGCTCAGAGCCAATTCCACATCTATAAGATACTGTACAACCAATGTACTATTCCAGTCATATATGGAACGAGAGAGAAGTGACTCAGTACCTATATGTCTGTATACCATCACTAGTCTAATTCTAGTGTTTCCCTACGCAAAATATATGATGAATGAAACAGATATGTGCCTCAGCCTATCTCCTGTGTTGAACCTCTAAATTTACTCCACAGACTTTCTCGAGAATAATACTGATTTTCCCTGAAAAATTACCCTATCAGTTGCAGTGGCATCTGTATTTCATAACTGCACAGATTTTACCTACTTGTTGCATTACAGCAACACGTAAATCATTTTAGGGGGAAAAATCGTCATATTTTAGACACTATCACTTAACTGTACACGATGTATACAGGGGGAATCAGAACTCCATCGACAAACTCTCATAAGTGGTAGTATGGACCAATGGAAGGAAAATATGTATAGTAAACATGGGCTCTAAAGTGTGTACTTTAAGAGTTACGAGCTCATGTTCAGTAGAAGAGACTTTTTCCACAGTAGCCAAGATGAACACGTCTCATAGCTTGTAATGTATGCTCTCTAGAACCCACGTTTACTAGTCGCAGGCCGTTGTGGCCGAGCGGTTCTAGGCGCTTCAGTCTGGAACCGCGCGACCGCTACGGTCGCAGGCTCGAATTCTGCCTCGGGCATGGATGTGTGTGATGTCCTTAGGTTAGTTAGGTTTAAGTAGTTCTAAGTTCTAGGGGACTGATCACTTCAAATATTCCCATAGTGCTCAGAGCCTTTTGAACCATTTGTTTACTAGTCATTTTTTTCTTGTTGTATCCATACTACCACACTGCAAAATATAGAAAGCAAAGCTTTCGGTAGAAGAGATGTGTCTCACAGTGGCGGAGAAAGTGCTCATAGCTATTCAGATATGTATTTTAGAATACATGTGCATTTTTGTCATCTTTTGGTCCATACTACCTTCTCTGAAAGTTTTCCGGTTGAGTTCTGGTTCACCCTTTATAAAATGTGGTGAATAAGTTTCGAAGCTTCTTGAGGAAGCTATTGCTGCAAACGGGGAAGCTGCAATGCCAGAAAACTGTAGCGGTGTGGGTGAGGACCTCCAGAGGTTCACTCTAAGTTCGAATGCTGCAGTAGATCCTTGATATAAACAAATGCCATTTATTGAACTAGAGGCAGAAAGATTCTTTATGGAGCCATTACATAATTGTCGATCTATCAGTGGAAACGGCACCAGTAGTTGAATATCTAGCATATTCACCCAGCAGGGCGGGGAGACTGCGGAAAACTAATTTTAGTAGTAGTGCATGAGAGACTGGCTTTCCTTGGAACAGTCCTGCTCTAATGAGTGCTGCTGGCCAGTGTGGTACGTCACAAGGTGGAAATAATATAGACAATGGAGAAGACACAAAGAAGAGCAGTGAGCTTCGTCACGAGTTAGTTTACCAAGTGTGAGACCATCACGGAGATGCCCGTAAAACAGTGTCACATGCTAGAAGAATGGTGTCGTGCGTCATATAATGTTATGATTACCCTCTTCCGGCAAAATGACGTGAAATGACCCTGGCCCTGAAATCTGAGTGGATCTGTTTCGAGCTCACACGGAGCCTATCGGCAGTCGTTATTTCCGCATATCAATCACAAGCAGAAGGGAAAAAAGGAAGAAGCGCTAATGATACGTCGCCACAAACTAAGGTATAAATGTAGATCCAAAGAGGAAAGGAACGGAAAGTGTGAAGAAGGTAGTTCAGGGAAGGGTTTCAATCCTCCCCCCTCTTCCCCCCCCCCCCCCCCCCCAAAAAAAAAGAAATCCACCAAATCCATATCTTTCCCTCCTCCACACCGATAACCTTGATTTGTTTTTCATTTTCTCCGTAAATCTTTAGGTGTCAGCCATGATGGACTCTTAACATAAAATGAAGTTTTCTTTCCCAGCAACAACTTACGTGTTGGACGTTGGTGGTGTGCCTGATTCTTTGTGTGTTGTACGTGACGTACGATTGATCCAAGATCCCTTCTCAGAGTTTATATTCCTGACGGGCGGACTAGAATAGGATCCAATGGATAACGTGAGGGCAACATCCCCGCGTCACACAACGAAGAATAGTTCAGCTTGCATTTGAGTGGTATACCTGTCTCTTTAAAACGCCAATAAACGCGCAGACCGTTCTAAGACTCTGCTCATATGTTCCCCAGGTAGCAACGTAGAGTGTGATGGTCCACCTTTGGAACGCAGTGCAACAGCTATTCTGAGTGACATGGATTCAATAAGTTCTCGGCAGGTTTCCGAAGGTACGTAGTGCCGTAACACCAAGTGTCTACGCACAGACAGCGCAGTCCCTGTAAATTACGGGCTAGGGATTTGTAGGCGAAGAGCCGGCGCTTTATAGCGTCGTGGATGTCTCCCATCAGGGTTATGTCACGCTAATTTAGTGTCCAAGACATCAGTGTGAGGTATCAAGCTCCTTTGGCCTTGTGACATGGACAGTTATCCTGCCTAAGGTGCCATCGCCGGCGGGAAAGACATCGCGCATGAAGGGGACCAAGTGGTTTACAATGATGTTCACGTGCTCCTTTGCAGCTATGATGCCTTCGATTACTATCAGAGGTCCTATAGAAAGACAGGGGATTGTCCGTCATACCATAATATGCCACAAACGGCCTGAGTGCGTGGCGCGTTTCGATAAGCCGTTCGCCTCGATGACGGCGTATACAGGAACGATCATCGACCTGGCGTAACAAGAAAAAATGTGATTCATCCGACCAGGCCGCAAGTTTCTGTTTATCCACTGTCCAATTTCTACGATCCCACGCCCACTACAATTGTAATTGGCGATGTCGTTGGGTCACCGTGGGAACAGGTAAGAGTTGTCTGCTGCACAGCCTCATATTCAGCAAAGTGCGCCGAATGTTGTATTCCGAAACACTTGTGCTTGCATTAGCATTTTACTCCGTCGTCAGATCTGCCATAAATCGTCACCTATCCTGTCTTACAGGACTGACAAGTCTCAGGCCTCCACATTCTATGACGATATATGGACGCCCTATACCGTGCCACCTACAAGTGGTTTCATCGTTCATCAGAAACTTTCCACAGATGCTCATTACAGTAGCACGCGAAAAGCCTGCCAGCTTCACCCTTTCCGAGATTTCGTTCCGGAACACTGGACCGGACCATAACAATGTTCTCTTTGTGAAAGTTGCTTGTGCCAGTGGATTTCCTTATTTGTGGCATTTATCGTCACTAGAATGATTCCTCATTCGCTTCTGCTCATATTATACAGTTACCTCGCCTGCCGCGTAGTCGCATCGGCACTAGGCGGCATTTAATCTCGCGGTGGCCGGTAGCCACAATGTCTTGCCTCATTAGTCACATAATCAAGTGACTTTGTTTCTAAATACCCGTTTTCAGTAGTCTTCTTCATACTACGTGACTGCGTTCCTTTGGAAAACAAATTATCGCCCCGCTGCGCAATATCTCGAATTGCGCCGAATTGTGCTTGTAGAACGACCATACTTCCTTAAGACTGTATAGCTAGACGTGGCTTCATAATCAGAATTTTTGTACACAGAGACGAGTACTAGGTACTACAAAATGTTTTGGTGATGATAGCTGGAGCACAGAAAAGTTCGGATGCGTGTAGTACCTGGGCGGTTACACGAAGAACTCGCGTTTTAAGGGACAGATACAGAATCTGCGATTCCAAGAGGTAGTAATGTTAAACATCAGATTTCCATTACAATTTCTTACTCAACGGTTTAAAATACTCTTAAGGGAGCATTTAAAATAATTTTTAATTTCGATAGTCTCATGGAAGAAATTCAGTCAATTAATATGGAAATTGCAATACCGACTTTTCTTCTCCGAGATAATGAAATAAATCGGAAGTTAAATGAGAAATTTTTCGATTGTGTACTTCATTTGCCAAAGTGTATTTAGACGCTTAGCTTCATCCCTTTCAGCTAGGAATTGAAGATTCCTCACTGTCATGAAAACTCATATATGTTAAAGCTCGCGCAGAATTTAAGTGGAGAACTCGTCAGAAACTGATGTTCGAACACAGGGAACATTTCAGCTTGTCAAATATCTGTTAGGGTATACGACAAACTCAAGCTAAGCAAACGCAATTTTTTAAGTGATATATTGCAAGTTGGGACCCTGAAGTTATCTATGACAAGTTGAAGCGCAGATTGTGATGTAGGGCAAGTTGACCCCCTAGAACTGAAAATGTATTACGAAATGAACTTTGCCGAATAAAATAGATATTGTCAGAGATTTTTGTCATCGGGTTTCTTTGGAAAAAGTAATGTCGTTGTTCGTCGTTTGTCAATGACCACAGTGAGAGCATGAAATAGAAAGAGGCCGGTGGTACACCGTTAATGGTTCGTTCAGGCTGCTTATTGCAATAGCACGGATGTCGTATATTGAGATAAAAATCTATTATCTCCATAAAGTTGTGACAGCACTAATACGTCTCAACTTTCATAATTTTTTATTGTGGGGGCAAACCAAAAATTTACTTCGTGATACTCCTGTGAACAGTGATGGTGTTGTATCCTGTGAGATTAGGCCAGCTTATATGAGCTTGAAGCTTATATCAAGTGCATTTCTCGTGCCTCTGTCCCGCATCGGCCGCAGGGTTGGCATGGCACCCCCCCTCCCCCCCCCCCCCCCCACCCCGCCCAATTCCCCCTCCCGTGAACGAGCCCGGTTCACCTAACGGGAAGTGGGAAACCAACTAAAAACTACATCCAGGCAGGCCGGCACACCGACCTTAAGTTGTTAATCCGCCCGACGGATTCGATCCTGGGACGGAGCTCCTCCCGGTTCTGTAAGCGGCGCTTTAACACTTATCGGGGTGGATAGAGCCCTTAAAATTACGAACGTGATAAAGTGTAGGTACAACATGTTTCAAACTTATAAAGGTCATCTCGAAATGCGATTTTCATTTTTTTCTCCTCTCGGTCGGAGAAGCTGATAAAATTAAACACTGGCCACGCTGTACATACCCCTAAAATTGCATCTAAAAAAAGAAAGTTGACTTCAAACGTTCAATGCTACTGTGTTCTAATCCCTGTTCTTAATACTGTGTTTGCTTCACTCCAGCTATATGCTCCACTGTACTACAATTTTCACAAACACTAAGCTATTTTTATAGCATTGAACAGCAAGGGAAATTTAATTTTTAGCTATAGTGGTACGTGTATCTGCAGCATCTTCTCTTGTTAATGACAGGCTAGTAAGAGTGATATACTACAAAATTCCTCTTCTTTCCCAGAATTGCTGAAAAGTCAACACAAGTAAACGTCGTAGTTCGTTTCGCGCCACTAGTTAATCCGTTCTGTTACGGCCATTGTGGTGTCACCGCCAGACACCACACTTGTTAGGTGGTAGTTTTAAATCGGCCGCGGTCCATTAGTACATGTCGGACCCGCGTGTCGCCACTGTCAGTGATCGCAGACCGAGCGCCACCACAAGGCAGGACTCGAGAGACGGACTAGCACTCGCCCCAGTTGTACGGACGACTTTGCTAGCGACTACACTGACGAAGCCTCGCTCCTTTGCCAAGCAGATAGTTAGAATAGCCTTCAGCTAAGTCCATGGCTGCGACCTAGCAAGGCGCCATTAGCAATTGATACTTATCGTATAAAACATGTCTCATCAAGAACGATGTATACAACAAGGATGGATTAAAGTATTCCAAAAGCTACGTACTTTTCTGTATAGCATTCATTACGTATCCTGTTTCAGACCTCTCGCCATCCTTCGTGTGTTTATAGCGTGCACTGCGGTCCCCTCAAATCACACTGTG
This sequence comes from Schistocerca americana, assembly GCF_021461395.2. NCBI lineage: Eukaryota > Metazoa > Arthropoda > Insecta > Orthoptera > Acrididae > Schistocerca > Schistocerca americana. The sequence goes on along the minus strand of NC_060119.1, from coordinate 310,823,448 downwards.
TCGGCACTTCTGTCGACACATCAGCCATGCCTGCTTGAAATCCGGCCTTGCGTTTGTGTTACAAAATTCCTTTACCTTCATGATAATAGATGCACGTCCGCAGTGAATCAGCATATGCAGAGAAACAGCTTTCGCTGCTCGTCTTGAAGGATGATTTGTCTCCGCTAAGGCTCATGGATCACTCACAGGATTTATTGAAATGTTGCCACCGGAAATCGTATAATCAAGTCCACATTACGCTCATTTTCACTCAATCTTTGTTTCATTTACAGAAGCCGCGATTAACTTAAGGCAACTTGGCTTTGTACGCCTGGGAAAATACGAACAACCTTCATAAAGGTTATACGGCTCTAACTAAAAACGTGAATTCGCGTAGATGAAAATTAAGGGACAATAGGAGTGTTTCTTGCTGAATGTTTTGATATAAATTAATCACATTAGTTTTCACGCTGACTTTATTACAGTTTTTTTATTAAAATCAGTATATTATATATTTATAAGCCGGTGCATAGTTGGAATCTATACACTGACTACCTTACTTAGGTACTTGAAACTTTACGTACACGCTAACAACTTGCGTATATAAACAGTAGACTACATTCATGTCATTTCAGCCACAAGGTTTTATTCTAGAAATATTTACACCTGACAACGAAAACTAAGGATACGTTTCATAACTAATCTGATGTATTTTACTTCCTGTTGATGGCACATTAGTGTCCGCAAAATAGTGCACTGAAAGTTCCCAAAAAATTTCAGACCTCTAGCTCTAACAATTTTTTTTTTTTTTTTTTTTTTTTTTGCGTAAAACAAATATGCCAGAAAATTTAACTGTCGGGAAATTCAGTTAACTGAATTTGGTCTCTGACTCACCTCTGTTTTTCCTAATACGCTCCAGTTGCCTGATCTTGTTGTTCACGTTTCTCATCCTCTCTGTCTCCATTTTCTTGTTTCTCCTCGTTATTCTGACCTCTTCAGTTACTTCAAGGACCCAATTTTCACCTTCGGCTACTCTCATGGAATCAGTTGGCAACAGTGATTTACTCATATTAAACCCGGAAAATATTCCCAGTAATTCTAGAACTTCAGACCTGGAAAAAAAGAAAAAAAAAACGCTGGAAAACCAGTTGTAAAAGGGGAACATAAAGAGCATCGCAAAGCGTATCTTTTAACAGGGCTGCCAATTTGCAAAACAGTTGTATAGCATATGTTTCTCGAACAGGAGTCTAATGACAACACTGACGTGTGAAAGCAGTGGAAACATGGGTGTGGACAATACCGAGAGAGCTTTCATAAGCTGATTTACAAACAACTACCTGATGTTCAATACAGTTCTTTCAATCATCGTTCTGTTAAAAAAAACTCTGAAAATATATTTAAGGTGAAAAAAAAGATTTTTTTGAAACCATTTCACAGCCCAGTTATCTTCAAGGTGACCAAACAACATAGTTGAACTATCTTTTGCTCATTCGAAACAGTTTTTTCATCTGACAGTGCTGTGTTGAGGGCTTTCTTTCGTTGGCTGGCAGTTGGATACCTTCGCACATCGACCAATTGCTAGGGAACAACTGACATAATTAAAGAACATGCAACACTGGGATCAGAGTCTTTCATGGAAAAAGCTGTCAGAGAGTGAACTGCCAAGGCGAGCAAAGTCGCCCCCCCCCCCCCTCCCCCAACTTGAGTTTGCCAATATCTGCTACAGCGTGGTCATGTTGCTATGTCTTTCATTGTTTTTTTTGAACCCTTATTTTCTCACTTCATTTCTATTTAATACTTCCTTCACTTTTCATTACATAGCATTAACGTATTGCAAAGTAATTAAAGCATTCACGGTTCAACATCGTAAACATCAGATAAGGTTCCATTGGCGGAAAGGTACCAGTGTCATTTCTTGGACTTCTAAATTGGTCCAACAACCCAGTTACAAAGAAATTGTTGAGAACTCGTACTCGAGGTGCAATTTGATATCTGTTACGTGTGTAAATTGCCACCAGTGATGAACGCTGTACGGGAATGCTAAATTTACTATGGAATAGAATCGGAACAATCGAGACGGTGCAGGAACGGACCTTATATCCTGAATTCCTTCACTATCCCTACTGCATCCAAGCTAGTTATCATTATCTGGCAACCTCATCATCAATGAAACATCAGTTTTTTCACTGGCACCAACACTAGAAGTGGATCGCTGCTGAAGCAGGAGCAGACTTACTCTCTTTTTTAGCATACACTCTTTTACGACCCGTGAGGCAGCACGGTAAGAGTTAAATTTTCTTTTCTTTTGTTTTGATTTCCATAAGGTACAGGTTTAATTATAGTTTGTATTCATTATTAAGTGCTGAATTTTAGTTTCGTTGAAGCCTTGTCATTGTCTTTGATGTAAACTGCACAACCAACTTGAAACTGTAATCCACATAATTAATTTTATACACGATCCTGCCACATTAATGTGAAAACCTGTCAGAAGCCTGAATAACCGTCTTTTGCAGCACGAAAGTGCAGGACAGCCACTGAGATTATGGAATTGGATATGGAGCCCTACTGACTCCCGTACCGTGAATAGCTTCGGCTAGGTCTCTCTTTTGATGATCCGTTCTCTCGAGGATCGTGGTGGCCTCATAGATTCTCGAATGGGCTTAAATCCGGGAAGTCTGTTGGTCTGGGAAGTACAATAAACTCAGCCTGGTGCTCTTTTAAACCACGCAAGCAGACAGCTAGCTGTGTGACGTTGCAGTGTCCTGCTGGTAGATGCCACTGTGCCGAGGAAAAAACAACATATATGTAGGGGTAGACACGGTCACCAAGAACAGATGCATACTTGTGTTGATCCATTGTAACTCACACGTTGACGTGACCGCTCAGGGAATTCCATGAAAACATTCCTCAGACCACCTTAATGCTCTTTCGTCCGTCCTGGACGCTTTAGACGATTGTTATAGGGTCGTACACGCCAACGGACATCTGTCCGATGACGCATAAAACGTGACTCATCTGAAAAGGCCACCAGTCGCCAATGAGTGTGCGTCCAGTGCAAATTCCAGCCTTCGTCGCCGATGTACAGAGGTCAGCATGGGTGCAGAAACGGGGCCCATGCGCAGCAACGTTCGTTGAACCATCTCTGAGGAGACACTGTTGGTCGCCCCTTGGTTTATCTGGAGAGGGAGGGGGGGGGGAAGGGGTTGGAGAGTTGCTCAGCAGTTGCACGTCTTTTCGCCCGTACACATCTCCACAGCCGTCGTTGACCTCTGTTATCGATGGTCTGTTGTGGACCACAGTTGCTCGGCGCCATTGTGGATAGCATCTTTTTGTCATGAGCAGTATACTTTGATCATGGTGACATGAGAACTGTTTACAAAATCTGCCGTTTCGGAAATCTTTCACCCTTGGCCCGAAATACAATGATTATGCCTTTTAGGACGTCAGATAAATCGGTCCGTTTCCTCATTACGACAACGAATGCAGTGTTTTCCCGCGTCCCTCGGACGAGCTGTACATACCTTCCACACCTGGTGCTGTCATCTGGCGTCTGTGAGTGGTTATTGCACGATGACGTCTAACGCAGTTGGTTGTCACATTAATGTGACTGGACCGTGTATATTACGGTACTTTCGGAATTCGAATTAACGGCGAACGGGTTAAAAACTGCAGTGACATAGCTACCATCACGTGCATATGCTATTAGTTCAAGAAGAAAATACTATCTTAAAGAGGCAACAGTCCACAAGTTTGCGTTAACCGATTAGGTAAAGGCCAGATGGTCGGTCCGGGATTTGAACACCGCTTCTTACAGATCACTGGCAAAGGTATCAACATATGCGCTCCAGAAACAAATCTATCCTGAGTCGCATTTTCTCTTCTCCAGTGTCTTCTGTGGCATGTAACTATGTAAACTGGCTAGCCCAAGCGTGGTCACCGTGCATATTGTGGACGGCAAATCGGTCAGTAACGAGGGAAATGGCGCAATGCTTAATACACAGGACGGAGACGGAGCGTTTGTCGAATGACTGCCCGGCTAACCTTAATAAGAATTTCCGTACCCTCCATAAATGAGTGTAGACCGAAGGCGACGGTCATCCCCTTCCTCTCCTTTTCTACGTCTTAACCGCCGAGCGATGTGACGCACTGGTAGGACAATAGACTTACATTCAAAATGATGGTGGTTCAGTTCCCCGACCGACCATCCACATTTACGTAGTAAAATGAAACACCAACAGCCATAATTTTGATGTTATTTTATTATATTTCAACCAGTTTCGGTGACACCATCTCCAGGCCTGTATGCGTTCTTTCATTAGCATTAACACGTCTCCTGTTCCTTGTATACAAGGAAAATGGCTTGTCAGTAACTATAATAGCTGTACCATAATTCCTGTCGGCCTGAACTCCAATAGAACAGGTACGATAACAAATAATGTCTCTATCGTAATATGACTCCAAACCTAATTGAGGCTTACCACTGCCCCTTACAATAGCAATAGTTAACCAACTATTACCAGTTACAACCTCTGTAGTTCTACAAGAAAAATGAATCTTAGCTCCTACAAAAGTAATAGGTCCATTTAGTAGCTCTTCTTGTGCTACATTATTAGGAGTAAGACTAAATGTATCGACAGTCTTGTACACAGGCAATCTTGATCTTCTTGCATATCTTCTCCTCCTGTACGGCATGTGCTGTAATGACAGCACTGTATAACTTCGACTGACACATAGATATATTTATATTCCCGTTCTGATAGCTTTATCTGTCTTGATATTTCGATATTGTTGATACTGTCCTTTTACAAGGACTACCTGCACGTAGATGTATATTTAGTATTTTATCCATCCTCAGCGACTGTAGTTCTATATATCGAAATAATCAGCAACCAGCTTCATAAAAGAAATTAAGTTTCTCTTATGCAACTGGTTGCTGATTATTTCGATAGAGATGCATATTTCTCTGGTTTACTTATTTCTTTCATACATGTATCATTTTTGACAGATATTCTTGTAGTTTGGTAGGTTACTCGACGATTTTGCAGTTTAGTCTATCCTCTAACTGACCAATTTTTAATCGTAGAATAAAAATGGTTCAAATGGCTCTGAGCACTATGGGACTCAACTGCTGAGGTCATTAGTCCCCTAGAACTTAGAACTAGTTAAACCTAACTAACCTAAGGACATCACAAACATCCATGCCCGAGGCAGGATTCGAACCTGCGACCGTAGCGGTCTTGCGGTTCCAGACTGCAGCGCCTTGAACCGCACGGCCACTTCGGCCGGCAATCGTAGAATATTTAATGAATGATCTTATTAACAAATAGCAAATTAGTTGAACGTATAGAGTGGAAATTCGTTATGGTATAAACATAAATTCTATATTTGGTAATGTCGTGTGACTAGGGCCTGCCGGCGGGTGGACCGTTCGCCGGGTGCAAGTCTTTCGATTTGACGCCACTTCGGCGACTTGGGCGTCGATGGGGACGAAATGATGATGATGAGGACAGCACAACACCCAGTCCCTGAGCGGAGAAAATCTCCGACCCAGCCGGGTATCGAACCCGAGCTTTTAGGATTGACATTCTGTCGCGCTGACCAGTCAGCTACCGGGGCGGACTGTTGTTGGTATATGACAAAGGATATAGCTCTCGGTTCTTATGAAATGATTGCTGTAAGTTCGCTTACAAAGAACTGGCCTTGATTATTATTATTATGTTTTTAATCTGTGTTTGTATTTGCACGGTTGGTATGTTGATGATACTTTCATTACTGTTTATGCATATGGGCCTGAAGATGGTGAATTCAGTTACCGAAACTGGTTGCATTATTGTTGTGTACATAGTTCCGCGTAGTCAGCGCGTACACAACTTTCCCAATAGAGCGCACCCCGCGAAGCACAACAGCGCAGGCGCAGCGCTCGTTCGTCTCCGCACTACGAGATGGCGCTGTCTTAGAGACGGACTAAATTCTGCTTCCGCCGATCCGCGTATTAATATGTAACGCAGCCAATGAGATTGCTGGTAACGTAGAACCTTTTCTCCTCGCGGATCACATTCGCGCAGTGATACCTGAACGCTCGAGGTATTATAACGAGTGTACAGACCTCCGATTAGTCAGTATGCATCAGTCTGCCTTAGCCTGCATTAGTCTGTACCAGTCTATAGTCAAGTTTCAGTCTGCGCCTAATAAGATTATCATATTCCTGTACATAGCCATGAAGAGAAATGTGTAGACACTTTGTCAAGTATCAGAGATATGTGAGAATAAGATTAACGTACCAAGACCAAAGGAACTTCAGATTGTCAATTGTAAATAGCATCCAGAACCAAGTTAAGTTATTTCTATGCGTTTTATTATTTTAATACATGTGTGTGAAAATTAATCAAGTTCTGTTTAAAGTTGGTCACCGTCAATCTGCTACTCTAAGCGTGCAAGTGGTATTTCTATCGTCTGACCTAACGGCTGAAGATAAACACGCCACGATAAGACCACGAGACATATTGATGACACTCGCCTACTTCGTTAGAGCGACAAGTCAAATAATCTGATGGTGTGTGTACCGAAGGTATTACAGAACGCACTCCACAATTATAATAAAATAACATCAAAAAGACGTCTCTAGGTGTTTCGTAAATGAAGACACGAAGTCCCGCAAAGTATCAATCACAGGGATGGACACAGACCATTCAAATTTCGATTTTTCGTCGGTTGAGGCAAATGTCGGGTCGGAGCCTTTGAAAAGGACACTGCAGATATTCCTGTTCTCCATCCCTAATCCGAGTTCCTAGCCCGCATCTAATAATCTCGTCGTCGACGGAACTTTAAAGCCTAACTGTCCTTCGCCTATCCTTCACCGACTTCCCTAGTGTTCCGTTTGTATTGACTTCAACAACACGTTAAACCAAACGTACCATTCTTCTTTCCTGTACCACTCAGACCCCTTTCACTAATTCTAACAACATCCAGACGTTAGTCATATGAATTCAGCCAATTGCGTAAGGGAACTTGGGAGCGGCCGCTCTTTTCCTGCTGGCGCGTGGGTGGATTATGGCGACGCTGAGAGTCGGCCAGCTGCAACAGTTCGCGAGGAGGCAGAAGAGCTACAGGGGCCGACAGCTCGGGCCCGGTAAATACCACACTTCCAGGAAGCTGGCGCTAAATCTCCGCCGTGACGCCACTGGAAGCGTCGCACGAGGCGACGCCGGAGCGTCGGCAGCGCAGTGCCGCGGGGCGACCGCAGGCGTCGCCGTTCCAGGCTAGCCGGGCGCCTGCGGTGAGCCACGAGCGACGCACCAGGGCGGAAGGGCCGACCCGGCGCGACGGCCGGCAGCCGCTCCGGCGCTCTCCTTTGTGACGGTCGCACTCACCACAGACGGGCTGGCAGTTACACAGTAGTTGACGGCTGTAGTTAATTTGTTCTTCCTCTGACCTCTTCTTTTCGGTAAGAGGTGTGACGCTTTGGGAGTTAACGGGGAAGTATTTTCGCCCTGCCGACCGGGGTGGCCGAGCGGTTCTAGGCGCTACAGTCTGGAACCGCGCGACCGCTACGGTCGCAGGTTCGAATCCTGCCTCGGGCATGGATGTGTGTGGTGTCCTTAGGTTAGTTAGGTTTAAGTAGTTCTAAGTTCTAGGGGACTGATGATCTCAGAAATTAAGTCCCATAGTGGTTAGAGCCATTTGAACCATTTATTATCGCCCTGTAGTAGCCATCTGCTTCCATAGCCCGTTCGTTTTCTGGCGTGGAAAAGGTTTTTCTCTCCGGTGGACTGAACAGAGCTGATGGCGTGAAATTCCTAGCCATGAGGCTAAGTGCCAGTGTAGTTTCCTAAATATCAAAGCGCTGTTTACGAGGAGAACACGGCAAACACCGTAACCCGATTTCGCAGAAACTTCGCTCAGCCGAAGAGGGGTCGAAGAAAGCGAACACGTGTCTAGACTTATTCGTAGGTATACAATCGTTTCTGGGAAAACTGCTGTCAAATTTTTCGAGGTAATTTATTCGCCATTTAAAGGGAAAAGAGTCCAACTGAAACAGTGCCACAGTTGCTAGCGTAAGGGATTCACAATCTTGTGCTCCGTGTTCAAAATAAGAACATCATCTTCAAAATTACCAAATAAGCAGCAACCAGTCGCAAAATCGTGTTTTCTTTATTAACTTTTGCAAATCGATTTCAACTGATTAACACCGATGATGGCTGTTAATCAGTTGAAATCGATTTGCAAAAGTAAATAAAGAAAACATGATTTTGCGATTGGTTGCTGCTTATTTGGTAATTTTATGGTTTACGATCACTGCACAACTTGGGAACCATACGGAGCCCACCGTTCAGAAATCATCATCTTTATTTTTATATTTCATTTATCCACCTTCGTCCGTAGAAGATTGCTACACGAATGTTTTCCAATGTGTACTGAAACACTGTTGACCTACTTCGTCTACTAATTTTATGTCTTATGAATGATTTTTTTAAAAAAAGGAAAAAAGATAAAAGAACTAAATGGTTGGAAAAATTACTTGAAATTGTTTTAGATGAAATTCCTCTAGTATATTTTGATTCACAATCGATTTCAAGCGTCAGTTTTCCGAAAATTCATCAGTTATGGGTGGTTTGCCGCCAAATTATTGCAAAGAAATTACACTCCTGGAAATTGAAATAAGAACACCGTGAATTCATTGTCCCAGGAAGGGGAAACTTTATTGACACATTCCTGGGGTCAGATACATCACATGATCACACTGACAGAACCACAGGCACATAGACACAGGCAACAGAGCATGCACAATGTCGGCACTAGTACAGTGTATATCCACCTTTCGCAGCAATGCAGGCTGCTATTCTCCCATGGAGACGATCGTAGAGATGCTGGATGTAGTCCTGTGGAACGGCTTGCCATGCCATTTCCACCTGGCGCCTCAGTTGGACCAGCGTTCGTGCTGGACGTGCAGACCGCGTGAGACGACGCTTCATCCAGTCCCAAACATGCTCAATGGGGGACAGATCCGGAGATCTTGCTGGCCAGGGTAGTTGACTTACACCTTCTAGAGCACGTTGGGTGGCACGGGATACATGCGGACGTGCATTGTCCTGTTGGAACAGCAAGTTCCCTTGCCGGTCTAGGAATGGTAGAACGATGGGTTCGATGACGGTTTGGATGTACCGTGCACTATTCAGTGTCCCCTCGACGATCACCAGTGGTGTACGGCCAGTGTAGGAGATCGCTCCCCACACCATGATGCCGGGTGTTGGCCCTGTGTGCCTCGGTCGTATGCAGTCCTGATTGTGGCGCTCACCTGCACGGCGCCAAACACGCATACGACCGTCATTGGCACCAAGGCAGAAGCGACTCTCATCGCTGAAGACGACACGTCTCCATTCGTCTCTCCATTCACGCCTGTCGCGACAACCCTGGAGGCGGGCTGCACGATGTTGGGGCGTGAGCGGAAGACGGCCTAACGGTGTGCAGGACCGTAGCCCAGCTTCATGGAGACGGTTGCGAATGGTCCTCGCCGATACCCCAGGAGCAACAGTGTCCCTAATTTGCTGGGAAGTGGCGGTGCGGTCCCCTACGGCACTGCGTAGGATCCTACGGTCTTGGCGTGCATCCGTGCGTCGCTGCGGTCCGGTCCCAGGTCGACGGGCACGTGCACCTTCCGCCGACCACTGGCGACAACATCGATGTACTGTGGAGACCTCACGCCCCACGTGTTGAGCAATTCGGCGGTACGTCCACCCGGCCTCCCGCATGCCCACTATACGCCCTCGCTCAAAGTCCGTCAACTGCACATACGGTTCACGTCCACGCTGTCGCGGCATGCTACCAGTGTTAAAGACTGCGATGGAGCTCCGTATGCCACGGCAAACTGGCTGACACTGACGGCGGCGGTGCACAAATGCTGCGCAGCTAGCGCCATTCGACGGCCAACACCGCGGTTCCTGGTGTGTCCGCTGTGCCGTGCGTGTGATCATTGCTTGTACAGCCCTCTCGCAGTGTTCGGAGCAAGTATGGTGGGTCTGACACACCGGTGTCAATGTGTTCTTTTTTCCATTTCCAGGAGTGTATTACAAAGGCGGAAATCTTCAGCAGTATTAATGACGTTTTTTTCCCGAGTGAAAATCATGCGTAGAGATGTCGCCTTTCCACGATGTTCCTGGTGTACGGAATTTCTACATTTAGAATGTTTCTAAGATCGGTATCAGCCAAGGGAATACACTAAACGTTACTGAGGAACAAACATAACAATAAAAAATTCATAGAGGAATGAGAATGTAATAAGTTTGTAACCCGTGAAAATACCATACACGTGTATATTACGTAACAATGTAGAACATTTATTTTGAAACCCAGATGTGATTTTACAGTTAATATAGAGCTCTTGGATCCCCCAAGTTGATAAGAAATATTCGTGTAGTAACCTGCTACTGATTTGGGTAGATAAACGGAAGAAATAGAATAAACTAAATAAAACTAATTATCGGGATTCGAACGAGCACTGGACGAAAAAGCGACAGATCGCGACGCTAGGCACTATACCGCCAGTTCGTCTGAGTTGACCGCCTGCTAAAAGGCATATAAATTACACTGAAAACTCTGACGGTCGTTCCGACGGAAACGGTCGAGTATCTAACGATAAGCCAAGCCACGTGTTCGCTTATTTCAACCCGCCTTCTACTGAACGAACTTTCTGCGGAATCCGGTTATGGCACTTGCCGCTTTCTCCTCATTAGTGTCTTATGGGGCGAATGCATGTGACAGAATTGACGCAGTGGTCCTTGTGTAGTAGGAGGAGGACTTCGCGCCTTCTCTGGTACTCTTCGAGAGGATCAGGCTACGTGGGTTTGTACCGTCTCCATTCTCTTTTTTCATCATCACCAGCAACACGGTATACACTCAATTTTTTTATGTGCAATCAATCTCTGAACCAATATTAGCTCCAGTGCCCTAATTCCGACAAAGGTTTTCTGAAAGTTCCTTGCCCTTGCCTGTGTGGTAAGGGTTAATCTGACAAGCCTCTTTCTTAGCTCCATCCTCAGTTTTCCGGTATAAGACCGATAAGAACGACGTAGTACAACAGCCGGCCCAACCTACTTTTGTAAGAAATGACATAAGCAAAGAAGGAAGCAACATGACGGAACCGTTGCGCACAATACATCAATACATGTTCATGTAAAAATAACAGATAGATTTCTAGTAGCTGTCTCAGTAAACATACTCGTGTGATATTTGCTTTCTGATAATAATAACAAAAGAGGTACGCTGCAATCAGAGCTGTAGAACTAATAACAGTTGGTGTTAAAAATTCTCGAAATGTGTCGTAGACGCAAATATATATTTTATATTATTCAGAGATGGCACTTAAAATTTCCTACAAGTCCAGGACTTATCCGTTTCATTTAATTTACGCTCTTGTACTGTATCTGGTAATGAAAAGAGTTCAATATTTGTTCTGATTGTATTTCTTACTCGAAGAAGATGCTACAAAAATGCTGAAATGACAAAAAAGTATAACTTTCTCGCAAACCAACAGTACATTTACCTTTTTTTGTAATTATAGGTTAAGATGGAGGTTGCTCACCGAAAAGTTCTTTGCTCCAGACGTACGCTTTCAGAAAGTTCTACCTTCAATCCGTATGAATATCCGAGTCCAGAAACGCTCATTATCTGAAGAAAGCTTTTCAGATCTGTGAAACTTTACTTCCGATACCTCGCATGTTTGGTGCCCTCTGTAAACTTGCTATCTAACCAGCTTTTTCTCTTCTACTAATACTGTATCCTTCTTTGGTTCTCTGTATAGAGATTCGTTATTCTCTTTCTTCTACGTTCTGCCTTTTTCTTCTTAACTTTGCTTATCCTTAATGCATATTCTGAGATAAGTATACTATCCACTCTACTCAACAGATTTTCTTTACTTTCTTTTAAAAGAGACACGACGCCTGCAATTTTAGCAAATTTTGGAAGATTTCCTCGTTTTTTTAATTACATCGTTGATGTAGGGTTAAGTGCAGTGACTGAACAGTTCTCTATTGACTGCCTGTGCGGTATGGAAAATGGGCCAACATTTATTTGTAGAATGACTGCGAAATTTACATTGTAGGTTCACAGTTTCAAACTGATTTCTGCTAATTTTGGAGAAGGTATGGTGCAGAACACTGATTTCCTTGTGAAACGCATACTCTATGAGATAAACACATTCGAGGCTATTCAGTTGCGAATTCACCTTTATATATTCTAACGCGTCTTTCACATGACAGTAACACCTTTGCTCAGGCTCTGGCTCACCGCCTCAGCCTTATGTCGGTACTTATTAATTTACGTAACCTAATGGACGTACGTTCTGTTAGTAAACTCTCCTCAGAGTGTTTGCAATGCTATGCCTCTGAATCTGAGTCGACATTGTCAGAACAAAACAAGTTTGGTACTCACTGAAATCGAAAAGGCCGCTTATACGCAATTTGACCTTCAGTGTGTGTTCAAAATGTCTTCTTTCTATGGCAAATTATGTAAGGAATGTTCCCAGTTACCAACACACAACGACGAGATTTGTACGACAAATTTTCCTAAGTTATTTGTCTGTTGATTCATTTATTCCGTCTCACGCTACGAATTATGTACAAGCGATGAGGAGATAAAAACACAGAAAACTAATAACAGAATTAGAAGAAACTGACTAATAGAAAGTGGCGTCACATTATTCGCACCGAGCGAGGTGGCGCAGTGGTTAGACACTGGACTCGCATTCGGGAGGCCGACGGTTCAATCCCGCGTCCGGCCATCCTGATTTAGGTTTTTCGTGATTTCCCTAAATCGCTCCAGGCAAATGCCGGGATGGTTCCTTTCAAAGGGCACGGCCGACTTCCTTCCCCGTCCTTCCCTAATCCGATGAGACCGATGACCTCGCTGTCTGGTCTCCTTCCCCAAACCAACCAACCAACCATTATTCGTCAGCTCAAAGCAAATTCATTTGACGAATGCTGTGACGAAGGTTAGATGATAAAAATAGGTTACATATATAATTAATATAATATTTTTTTGTAATTTTGATCCAGTCACACAAAAAAGAATATGATCGAACTAGTAGTTAAATCCTTTCAACCATAATGGTACAGGTTTCACAAAAACACACTAGATACGTACAAGAACGGCGTCTGAAACCAGGATACATCGCCTTCCTATCTCCCTTTTCATCATAAATCAGATAAACTGTTTCAATGCTCCTTCTTTAGCTGCTTGCGAAGACAGCTTACCTTTATAACTGACTAAGCAGTTTTGCCTAGTTACGTCTCTCTCTCTCTCTCTCTCTCTCTCTCTCTCTCTCTCTCTCTCTCTGTTTCTGAGAGGAAAGGAGAAACTTGGCAGGGGCTTTAACAGGGTAATTATTCGGATTAAGACAGCATCTTCGGAAGACAGCGTTAATGTCGTGAGAGTTCGTCTCTAAAAACAACGCGCTCCTTGTCTTCCACGCAAAAGAGTTGTACAGGTCCGTAGTAGCGACTGAAGAAATATTGGAAGTGATTACAGACGTTGTTATCAGACGTGTGGCACGATATTTTTCCATTGGTAGGCTGTTATCAATAACGTACCGCGAACTGCTCAATTTCTCCAAAAGTATGCTATTTATAGAGAACAGAAACACTTTGTTTTCAGTGGTAGTGTCCTATAAACGTGACATTTTCATGTATTCCTCAGTTATTGTAATACTAATTTATAAATGACCACCATGAAGAAATAATGAAATGCTTCAGACACCATCGTCCACTGTTTCTTCCTATTGTCTTCCTAACTAGTACCAGAATTCTACAGTGTATTTTCATCAGTCCACGCTGGAAGTTCGACAACGGATTCCCTTATCTCGGTCGCTTTATCAGAGCGATTACTTCACACGGCGGTTTCCGCCAAAGTTTGTTTTCAAGATTCAGTATCTCACAACAAACATCTCAAGAAGTACACAGTCGACACAAAAGGAGAACTCCCCTCACTGTACGATTTTCTGCTGTCCAAACAGTACGCCTGTGTGCAGGTTTTCGAGTAAATGACGTGAATGCTCTGGGGTAATAAAATTGCTAGATTTGATATCTCTAAAAATAATAGTAGTGATTACATTGAAAGAAACGCTCTCGCTCTTTCTGGAAGTCATAAACGAGATTTATTCGCTTGTGATAATGCTCGGTATAAGAAGGCGTTGCTCCGATAGCGCTAGGTAAGTGTTAGGGTCTACGCAGAACAATTTTTTTTTTTTTTTTGAAGGGAACAGTGTTTTGCGATCATATATGTTTGTAATATACTCTTGGCCTCCTTTGGAGTCACGATCCAGCAAAAAGGCAACCTTTTAGCGACCTCTACTTTCGGTACCCTCCACGGCAGCTGACGAGCAGGCAAGCGTAACAAAGGAGGCGTGGAATACTTGGGTGAAATGGAGGAACGCTATTGGCGCCACAAATAATGCTAGAATGAAAGAGTAAACCACCAGGAATAGTTCTTTGTGATCTTTCATCATCGAGCGCCCACTTGAATGCGCATTGATAGGTACAGCCACTGATCCGGGTACAGTTGGGTGTAGTACGTCTAATTTTTGAAAGCGCTCTTGATGTCTTTTCACGATCTTAATGGCATTTTCAGTAAATAACTGCAACAGTTTTCTGAGAACAAGCACAAAAAGGAAAGAGTAACAGTTTTATACGGTGCTGTTCGTCTTGTACTATTTGACTGGACTCTCTGATTGCAGGTTTTCATTGTAATCATTACAAAAAGGGCTAGAAGATACATGAAAACCGGAAATTTTCCAGAAATGGTTCAAATGGCTCTAAGGACTATGGGACTTAACAAATGGTTCAAATGGCTCTGAGCACTATGGGACTTAACTTCTGAGGTCATTAGTCCCCTAGAACTTAAAACTAGTTAAACCTAACTAACCTAAGGACATCACACACATTCATGCCCGAGGCAGGATTGGAACCTGCGACCGTAGCGGTCTCGCGGTTCCAGACTGCAGCACCTAGAACCGCACGGCCACTTCGGCCGGCTATGGGACTTAACACCTGAGGTCATCAGTCCCCTAGACTTAGAACTAGTTAAACCTAACTAACCTAAGGACATCACACACAACCATGCCCGAGGCAGGATTCGAACCTCCGACTGTAGCAGTCGCGTGGTTCCGGACTGAAGCGCCTAGAACCGCTCGGTCACAACGGCTAGCAGGAAATTTTGCAACACGTGTGAAGTGACACATACGTGTAGTACGCTGAGCCAACAAACAGCGAGTGTATTTATTTAGCTATGCACTAGGTATATACAGGGTGTTTATAAATGAATGTCGGGGTTTTAAAGCTTTATAATATTTATTACATTAAACATACAGTTATAAATGATATGCCAAATGAAAGAGCAACTCAAACAGTTTTACCAAGAACCATATAAATGTTCAAAGTGAACACCATTTGTCACACGGCACACATCAAGTCTACAGCCGTGTTCTTCCCAAGCGCTGGATAGGTCGCAAGGGGCCCAGTGACAGGGCTTGCTTTGCATGGCCTCCACGTTCACCCGACCTAACGCCATGCGATTTTTTCCTTTGGGGCTTCATCGAGGATCGTGTGTACGTGCCTCCGCTACCAGCAGATCTCCCTGAATTAGGAAACCGGATAGACGCAGCTGTTACTACAATCACTGATGACACACTTATCAACGTTTGGGAAGAACTCGGCTATAGACTTGATGTGCGCCATGTGACAAATTGTGCTCACATTGAACATTTGTAAGGTTCTTGGTAATACTGTTTGAGTTGTCTTACATTTGACATATCATTTATAACTTTAAGTTTAATATAATAAATATTATAAAGCATTAAAACCCCGATATTTATTTATAAACACCCCGCATTATACCTGTCGAAATGTGGATAATATTTTTTTAAAAAAATTACCTTATTAACGTTAATGTTTCCTACTATTGCAGGCTGACTTCGGTTTGTTGGGAGATTTTAGAAAAGTGTAGCTCATCTACAAAGGAGACCGCATATACAACACTTTTGCGACACATTCTTGAATGCTGTTTGAGTGTGTAGGATCTCCACCAGGTCGGATTAAAGGGAGACACCGAAGCAATTCAGAAGCGTGCTGCTAGATTTGTTACCAGTAGGTTCGATCAACAGACGAGTGTTAAGTGGACGCTTTGGGAACTCAAATTGGAATCACTGGAAGAAAGATGACGTTCTTTTCGCGAAACACCATTGAGAAAATTTGGAGAATAGGCATTTGCAGCTGATTGCCGAACGATTCTACTCCCGCCAACACACACACACACACACACACACACACACACACACACACACACACACACACACACACATATATATATATATATATATATATATATATCACATAAGGACCGCGAAGACAAGGTAAAATAAATTAGGGCTTGTAGGGAGGCATACAGAAGGTCGTTTTTCCCTCGCTCCATTTGTGAGTGAGATAGGGAAGGAAAATAATAATGATCTACATTACCCTATGTCATACACAATACGGTCGCTTACGGATTATATTAGTAATTGCGGATGTGGGTATGTTTACAGACCAAGAGTTGGCCGATATGTACCTCTTGTATGGGTTAACTGATTACAATGGAAGAGCCACACAACCACGTTATGCCGAGCTGTTCCCACAGCGTCGGTAGCCATATCACAGTAATTTTTCTTCTGTGCCGGCCGTGGTGGCCGATCGGTTCTAGGCGCTACAGTCTGGAACCGCGGGAGCACTACGGTCGCAGGTTCGAATCCTGCCTCGGGCATGGATGTGTGTGATGTGCTTAGGTTAGTTAGGTTTAAGTGGTTCTAAGTCTAGGGGACTGATGACCTCAGAAGTTAAGTCCCATAATGCTCAGAGCTATTTGAACCATTTTTCTTCTGTACTTGGGCGCCTACTGAGACTGTGTCCATCTAAGGTAGAGTGGAAAATACTGACAGTGCGCTTTTGCTGTTGTGGAAGTATTTTCACAAAAACAGTGCTAACTGTCGTAGCAAACTGATTACACCAAAAATATATTATTACTCTGTAATGAGCGTCCGGAGACCAAGGGTCACTCGTATCAAAATACTCAGAAAATATCCGTGAACATGCTCGCAAATTTTGGCGATCGATTTAGGTGTTCACGCTGTATAATTCGGTCGTGTAGAATGATGACATCATATATACAAATATAATTTCGCTGTTTACTTTGGTTATTATTACTGCTCTGTGTTCTAAAGATCTGCAGATTCGCACTGGCCTCATTACGGATAACACGAGACGAGTGCTGATGTATTACGGCCGCTTGTTGTCTGGGTAAACCAGTGCGCTCCGCGTTTCCTGTTCTGTCGGCGGTTCGGACTTCCCTGGTGCCGTAACCAACGCGCGGCAAAAGAGGAGATGAAGGCTGACAAACGAGCGCTCCCGCCGCCTGTTTGCGACTGCTGAACGAGTATTTACAGTCTCTCAATCAGTAAGGCAAACAATGCTGCTGTCGAAATATCGCTGGGAGCCATGTCTCAAGTGGATTCGGGAGTCGACGCTTTGATGCGTCTGCCAAGCTACACACCAGCTGCGCCTGTCGCTTTGCGCCCGTTGTGCTAACCAAGCAGCTCAGCTAATCGCACAAGAGAGCGGGAAGTCTCCGTACGGTCAATGGTAGAAGTGGAGCTGATCTATTGCCTGTGATGCTTCCGTCGGGCACTAAATTTTTTCACACGGCGGCACCCCCTATGTTCCATAATTCTTAGCCAAGCTGTATTTAAGATATTTTACTGCAGTGCTTCATTTGAGTTACTGCTACTCCTGAAGAGACTCCTAAGTACTTAGCATTTTGTTTTCTCTTCTGGTTAAACGCCTTCATTTACACTCAGTAATCTGTTGTTGTTGTGGTCTTTAGTCCTGAGACTGGTTTGATGCAGGTCTCCATGCTGTTCTATCCTGTGCAAGCTTCTTCATCTCCCAGTACCTACTGCACCCAACATCCTTCTGAATCTGCTTAGTGTATTCATCTCTTGCCTCCCTCTACGATTTTTACCCTCCACGCTGCCCTACAATACTAAATTGGTGATCCCTTAATGCCTCAGAACATGTCCTACCAACCGATCCCTTCTTCCAGTCAAGTTGTGCCACAAACTCCTCTTCTTCCCAATTCTATTCAATACCTCCTCATTAGTTATGTGATCTACCCATCTAATCTTCACCATTCTTCTGTAGCACCACATTTCGAAAGCATCTATTCTCTTCTTGTCCAAACTATTTATCATCCATGTTTCACTTCCATACATGGCTACACTCCATACAAATACTTTCAGAAAAGACTTCCTGACGCTTAAATCTATACTCGACGTTAACAAATTTCTCTTTTCGGAAACGCTTTTCTTGCCATTGCTAGTCTACGTTTTATATCCTCTCTACTTCGACCATCATCAGTTATTTTGCTCCCCAAATAGCAAAACTCCTTTACTACTTTAAGTGTCTCATTTCCTAATCTAATTCCCTCAGCATCACCCGACTTAATTCGACTACATTCCATTATCCTCGTATTGCTTTTGTTGATGTTCATCTTATACCCTCCTTTCAAGACACTGTCAATTCCGTTCAGCTGCTCTTACAAGTCCTTTGCTGTCTGTGACAGAATTACAATGTCATCGGCGAACCTCAAAGCTTTTATTTCTTCTCCATGGATGTTAATACCTACTGCGAATTTTTCATTTGTTTCCTTTACTGCTTGCTCAATATCTATGTGCAAGTTATTGAGTAACAACCGTCACGACGTAGTAACGCCTTTTCTTCCTGAAAGTACATGAACAGCTTTTTTCTGGACACGCAGCATGCAGAATAGTTCCATTGTTTCAATGTATTTGTACAAGACTATTCTGCAGTTTACATTTAACTGTTTGGCAAGTAGAACCACTCTCAGAGTATCTCGACCGTTCCAGTCTCGAATAGCAGTGCGAAAAATGAACACACAAATCTTTCCGCGTAGGTTCTAATTTCCGTTATTTTATTTTGATGGTCATTTCTCCCTATGTAGGTGAGAGCCAACAAAATATTTTCGCATTAGAAACAAAAAGTTGGTGATTCAAATTACGTGAATTGTTTTAATGATTGCCACCGTAACTCGCTTATGATGTGAAAGACACTTTTTCCCCTGTTTCGCGACAATACAAAACGAATTGCCCTTCTTTGAACTTTTTCGATGTCCTATCTGGTAATGCGCCTGTTCCCGTCAGATCACCCAAGTTTAGTGCTGTCGGGCTGGGCTAGCACTTGGATGGGTGACTATCCGGTCTGCCGAGCGCTGTTGGCAAGCGGGGTGCACTCAGCCCTCGTGAGGCAAACTGAGGAGCTACTTGACTGAGAAGTAGCGGCTCCGGTCCCGTAAACTGACATACGGTCGGGAGAGCGGAGGTTGAGGATGACACGGCGGCCGGTCGGTACCGTTGGGCCTCCCTGTCCTGTTCGACCAGAGTTTAGTTTTTTATCTGGTAATTCTCCCAAACCGCGCTGCCGTACTCCAGAACAGGACATATAGGTGTAATGTTGCTGTCTATACAGTATATTTAGTACATGTGTTGCATCTCCTAAGCGTTCTGCCAATAGAACGCGGTCTTTTGTTTCGCCTTCCCCACAGTTTCTGTGTGATGGTTTCAATTTAAATTGTTCGTAATTGTAACCTCTACGCATTTCATTAAATCAACAGTCTCTAAACACGGATGATTTATGGTGTAATTCATATCAAACGGATATTTTTTAGTACTCACGTGGAGATCCTCACCATTTTTATTGTTTTGGGTCAGTTACCACTTTTCACATGTCACAGATATCATGTTTTAATAATTTTGCAATTCGTTTTGATCCTCTCATTATTTTACAAGACGGTAAATGAGAGCATCATTTGCAAACAATCTAAGAGGGCTGTTTGGATTGTCTCCTAAATCGTTTATACACGTTAACATCAGAGGAACTGTAATGTCTGTTTGGGGAACCAGAGAAATCAGTTCCTTTCACTAGATGATTTGCTATAAGTTATTACGAACTATGACCTTTCTGACAAGAAATTACGAAACCAGCCACACAACAGTCTCGATACTCCGAGGGTAAGCAATTTGATTCGAGGTCACTTGTGAAATTGGTGTCAGAAAGAGTCTGGACGTACAGAAATATGGGATCAATGTGAGATACCTTTCGATAGCACTCATCACTTCGTGAGATTCAGCGGATTACTTCTGTTTCCTTTCTTGTGAATTGGCGTGACCTGTCCAAATTCCCAGTCAATAGGCAGGGATCCTTTATCGAGCGAGCGGTTGTATATGATAGCTAAATTCTGGAGATGTAACGCACCCCAATGTCCTCCATGCTTCAGGGTATGTACACTATGGAACACGGGTGTACTCAGTGAGTAATCTCATCGATCTAAATTGAGTGAGACGTGCTCTACAAAATGTACAATAATTACATACCAGGAACTGCTTTCATATAAACGTACAGAGAGACATATAAAGAGAAAAAAAGAATAAGGAGGAAACTATATAACAATTATCGTGTTATGTGAAGATGGAAAATCAAATGGTTTTATTGCTTTATCAAATGGTTTTATCAATTGGAAAATGTGGGCGGTGGAATCAATCAGAAAGAAATTATTAATGGAATAAAAAATTAATAGAAACAGAATAATAACCTAATATGTGATACAATTATGTTCAAATTTGATTCGTACTAATGATAAATGTAATAAACGCCTAGAAACAACAAAATAAATAAATCTCTATTGTTTCAAATCGTCGTTTGAGATGTCACAACCTTAGAAACAGTCCTACGTCAAAAAATTCACATAACTTGAGCAATGTCTTACAAATTGTGGATGCTGCAGCACCAGGGCGCTCTGCGTGTTCTCAGATGTGCTTGAGAGGTAATGTGTCTGAGAGTTATCCGTGCGACGTGATTACAAATCTAAGCAGCAATACTGAAACCAAGCAGGTCACGAGGGCAATCTACTGCGCTGTAATTGGTAATTGGAGACACTTTTAATTGGTAATTCGACACATTGTTCCCCCGATGACCGTCGTTTCGGCTGCGCAACGAACACTGTCTGGCATTATTTTCACTGTGTGCTCTTGCATTGTTAGCGTCGTTGCCCAAGCTCTTGTAGACTGAATGAAAGGAGTTTACCTGTCTCCTCTCTGGGCTCATGGAGGTCGAAATATCGTTTCAGTTAAATATACTTTTGACACCAATTGTTTAGAGTTTAAGTCTCAAGTAAAGGTACAGTATTTGAATGTTTGATTGATGTTTGGTTTATCAAAATCTCATCATGGAACAAACTACAGGATCGCCTTTATAAAACGTCTTGACTATGACTAAGTAGCGGACATCATCTTTTGCGTTAGCAGTGAACATCATTCTAAATAGCTGTAAAGTATAGCAACGAGGACAGGTACAACAAAATGGTTCAAATGGCTCTGTGCACTATGAGACTTAACAGCTGAGGTCATCAGTCCCCCAGAACTTAGAACTACTTAAACCTAACTAACCTAAGGACAGCACACACATCCATGCCCGAGGCAGGATTCGAACCGGCGACCGTAGCAGTCGCGCGGCTCCGGACTCCACGCCTAGAACCGCTCGGCCACCGCGGCCGGCGACAGATGCAACACAGCGCTTTGAAAAGGAAGAAGAGAAGCATAGGATAAATTCTCCGTGGACTGCGTCCTCGTTAGAAATTGGCCGCGAAGCTGGGGTAGAACAGTGAGAAGGCAGGAAATTTCATTTGCCTGAAGCGATTAAGAAAACCGTGGAAAACGTAATTCTGCAGACCCAAATGAGAATTTGAACCCCAGTCCTCTGCAGTTTGAATCCAGCGACTTAACCACTGGATCATCCCGCTCAGTAACAGCACTTTATTAGAGGTCTATATCTTTTTGCCTGTCGTTTAATCGCTTACTTTCGACTCAACTTTGGTAATATGTTGCTGTGCAACTGACACATTATTTAGTAGTGAATACACGGTCAGTTTATTTTTAAAATGGAATTTCATACTTTATGCTCTCAAAGGCATTGTTATATAAGCAAAGAGCCATTGGAGACCGTCTCTGAAAGTTTTTCGTTAGTTTTGATACCCACTCTACGAAAAGATTTCACTAATTGATCCTTCTAGTACTGAACATTGGGACGTCGTCGATATGCAGTGACTGCACAGACATTCGATAGAAGGCAATCGCTGGAAAGCCATTTGTTTGCTTTTACGTACACAGTTTCGAGACTGTAGAAAGTTTCTTTCATTGTGGCTAAAGTTCATTGACGATGAGCGTGTTTCTAGCAAGGTGTGATGAACTTACTGGCAGGTTAAGGCTGTGTTGCGGTCTTGGTCTCCAATCAGGATGTTTAATTTCGCGTACGCCACTGTTACCGAGCTGACTACTCTAGTACGAAGGCATCCGCAGAGTCGATTCTGCTTACCAAATACACTACTGGCCATTAGAATTGCTACACCAAGAAGAAACGCAGATGGTAAACGGGTATTCATTGGACAAATATATTATACTAGAACTGACATGCGATTACATTTTCACGCAATTTGGGTGCATAGATCCTGAGAAATCAGTACCCAGAACAGCCACCTCTCGCCGTAATAACAGCCTTGATATTATTGGGCATTGAGTCAAACAGAGGTTGGATGTACAGGTACAGGTACAGCTGCCCATGCAGCTTCAACACGATACCACAGTTCGTCAAGAGTAGTGACTGGCGTATTGTGACGAGCCAGTTGCTCGGTCACCATTGACCAGACGTTTTCAGTTGGTGAGAGATCTGGAGAATGTGCTGGCCAGGGCAGCAGTTGAACATTTTCTTTATCCAGAAAGGCCCGTACAGGACCTGCAACATGCGGTCGTGCATTATCCTGCTGAAATGTAGGGTTTCGCAGGCATCGAATGAAGGGTAGAGCCACGGGCCGCAACACATCTGAAATGTAACGTCCGCTGTTCAAAGTGTCGTCAATGCGAACAAGAGGTGACCGAGACGTGTAACCAATGGCACCCTATACCATCACTCCGGGAGCTACGCCAGTATGGCGATGACGAATACACGCTTCCAATGTGCGTTCACCGCGATGTCGCGAAACACGGATGCGACCATCATGATGCTGTAAACAGAACCTGGATTCATCCGAAAAAATGAAGTTTTGCCATTCGTGCACCCAGGTTCGTCGTTGAGTACACCATCGAAGGCGCTGCTGTCTGTGATGCAGCGTCAAGGGTAGCCGTAACCATGGTCTCCGTGCTGCTGCATACGTCGTCGAACTGTTCGTGCAGATGGTTGTTGTCTTGCAAACGTCCCCATCTGTTGACTCAGGGATCGAGACGTGGCTACACGATCCGTTACAGCCATGCGGATAAGATGCCCGTTATCTCGACTGCTAGTGATACGAGGCCGTTGGGATCCAGCACGGCGTTCCGTATTACCCTCCTGAACCCACCGATTCCATATTCTGTTAAGTCACTGGATCTCGACCAATGCGAGCAGCAATGTCGCGATACGATAAACCGCAATCGCGATAGGCTACAATTCGACCTTTATCTAAGTCGGAACCGTGATGGTACGCATTTCTCCTCCTTACACGAGGCATCACAACAACGTTTCACCAGGCAACGGCGGTCAACTGCTGTTTGTGTGTGAGAAATCGGTTGGAAACTTTCCTCATCTGAGCACGTTGTAGGTGTCGCCACCGGCGCCAACGTTGTGTGAATGCTCTGAAAAGCTAATCATTTGCATATCACAGCATCTTCTTCCTGTCGGTTAAATTTCGTGTCTGTAGCTCGTCAACTTCGTGGTGTAGCAATTTTAATAGCCAGTAGTGTACATAGAAGCTGTCTTGCACACCTTGCTGGATTAACACTAGATAATGTAATGGCAGCTAAGAGCGATGGCGACTCTCACAAGTCATGTCTGGGAAGTTCATCGGCAAGTGCCAGCTCCGTTTTAGGACGCCTGCGCTGCAATGTGAAACTCATTCTGGAAGTTCTGAAGTAGAGAAAAAACCCAGTTCTTTCTTTGATTCGGCCACTGATTCACATGCAATGAGACAGACACGAAGCCCCCTAGCAACCGTTCTGGGCAGAGTACTACAGATTTGTCTCTGTCCGCTTGGAGTGAATTGGGAGTGCGAGGGAACCTCGAAACTACCCAACGCTGAATCTGGGACCCTAAGCCACACTCCTGTCTTCTTAGCTATTCCAACTGCATCAAGAAACCAACAGGTCCTTGCTTATATTTGGACATTGCTATTCTGGTGACGCTGTGACGGTTTACGGAGTGCATTGTTCTTGGGTCGTGCGTCATTCTGTCAAGTCGAGTTAGCTGACAGGCGACGTAGCTGCGCAGACCACATTCTCCGCACGTCCCGGTTAGTCGCGGTCACTGGTTCTTTGCTGAATTTCGAAGCAAAGTAGAGCGCCAGTGAGATCACATCCCCAATGGAATACAATTTCTGCATTCGGAACCACTGATGACACGTAATTTTTGTTACCTGATGAAGCTAAAACGCTGTAGCATTAATATGACTTTAACAATGTTATCCTGTTTGTGGTTCCGTATGTATTCTTGGCTATGGAAATGGGAGACAGCCCTTCACTTGAATAATGAAAAGTACTGAACTGTAGAATTACAGAACAATGTTAAAACTTATGAAAGTAGAGATTGCTGGCCAGTACCTAGGCGCTGCCATTCAGATCACTGAAGGGTGAATCGCCATGTGACTGTGAATACTGCAGTGAGAAAGTAAACACCAGAGTGTCAATATTGTAACGATTCTGTTACGTGCTGCAGTGCACACGGACACTTTCAAAATTTTTCTATGCTAAATGTTGGTCATTGACGGTGCAGTGAGTAGAGAATAGAGCTGTTTTCTGTTTTCTTCTATTTCACAGGACGCCGAAGTGTAAGAGAAGACCCTTGTGCCAGAGCGAAGTGCCTTTTGTTTCACTATCCTTAGGTTACCTGCAAGTATAATATTATAGGTATGTGAGCTGCTGTGTGGAAACTTCGTAAATTGTGAACCATCACATTTTAAAAACTTTTAATACGTGGGGATCCAAAGCTTCCAGATGGTTAGTCAACGTAAACATGGTCTGTAACGTTACGTTTATTTAATCGTGCGATTAGCTAATTTCGACTAAGCATCATTGTGAAGCACATTTGTACCAGCAGTATTTCAAGTCATTTGCAAAACACTCTTAATTGCAAGCAAAAAGGAGTTATATTCCGTCATATCACTAAAGGATCCAAACTACACTGACATCTTTTAAGATCGTGTTCCCAATTTTGCTCTATGTACAACAACATGGTAACTCAACCATTGTTGTCACATTGTATTTTACAAATGCTTGTATCAGTTTCTTTATTCACGTGTTATCAGCAATCACAGATGGTGGTGTAAACGTAAGGGAAAGATAGCTATACAGGGTGAGTCACCTAACGTTACCGCTGGATATATCTCGTAAACCACATCAAATACTGACTAACCGATTCCACAGACCGAACGTGAGGAGAGGGGCTAGTGTAATTGTTTAATACAAACCATACAAAAATGCACGGAAGTATGTTTTTTAACACAAACCTACTTTTTTTGAAATGGAACCACGTTAGTTTTGTTAGCACATCTGAACATATAAACAAATACGTGATCAGTGCCGTTTGTTGCATTGTAAAATGTTAATTACATCCTGAGATATCGTAACCTAAAGTTGACACTTGAAACCTCCGACGTTCAGTTGCGTGTTGTAACAAACACGGGCCACGGTCGGAGAGCATCATCTGCAGGGACATGTTTACGATGACGACCGTGTTTCTTCTGATCCTACACCTCTGGACTTCCTTCCGTGGGGTACGTTAAAGGAGAACGTGTACCGTGATGTGCCTACAACCCCAGAGGATATGAAACAACGTATTGTGACAGCCTGCGGCGACATTACACCAGATGTACTGCGGCGTATACGACATTCATTACGTCAGAGATTGCAATTGTGTGCAGCAAATGATGGCCACCACATTGAACATCTATTGGCCTGACATGTCGGGACACACTCTATTTCACTCCGTAATTGAAAACGGAAACCACGTGTGTACGTGTACCTCACCCCTCATGGTAATGTACATGTGCGTCAGTGAAAAAGACCAATAAAAAGGTGTTAGCATGTGGACGTAATGTGCTGTTCCAGTCTCTTCTGTACCTAAGGTCCATCACCGTTCCCTTTGGATCCCTACGTAATTCGGTGCTCTCCGATACACACGATCGAACAGCGGAGAAGTGGTACTCAAGCGTCAACTTTAGGTTACAATATCTCCGGATGTAATTAACATTTTACAATGCAACAAATGGCACTGATTACGTATTTGTTTATATTTTCACATGTGCTAACAAAACTAACGGGGTTCCATTTAAAAAACGTAGGTTTGTGTTAAAAAACATACTTCCGTGCATTTTTGTATGGTTTGTATTAACCAATTACACTAGCTCCTCTCCTCACGTTCAGTCTGTGGAATCGATTCGTCAGTATTTGATGTGGTTTACGAAATATATCCAGCGGTAATGTTAGGTGACTCACCCTGTATATGTAGAGTACCAGAATGAAAGGCTTGGAAGGAAACTTGAATCTTCCGTGCCACTTGACGTGGGTACCTATTAACTTTTGTCGCAAGAACTTATTTAATGCATTTTCTGAAGTTTGACCAACACTAATAGCTGGCAAAGTCAAATACTCACCCTCCGCACTCCATCAGCAATGGAGGACGATTGACAATGCCATCCACTTTAGCCGGCCCCTGTGGCCGAGCGGTTCTAGGCACTTCAGTCTGGAACCGCGCGACCGCTACAGTCGCAGGTTCGAATCCTGCCTCGGGCATGGATGTGTGTGGTGTCCTTAGGTTAGTTAGGTTTAAATATTTCTAAGTTCTAGGGGACTAATGACCTCAGATGTTAAGTCCCATAGTGCTCAGAGCCAGTTTTTGAACTATCCACTTGAACTGCCCAAAACGTCATAAAATTCATTAAACAAGCTTCCGCCGAATATCGCGAGCCTTCGAAAGCAATGATATCGGGTCAAGTCCAGAAAGTATATCAGGATGCTTATAAACATGTTACAACAGCCGAAATGCAGAGGTCGTTTGTCATTCTCAGTACCAAAACCAAATTCTACAAGTTTTCTCTGGGTTGTGTGCAACGGCCTGCAAAATGCGCAATGTTTGTCTGCATTTGTGTGCACCGAACAGTTATTAGGAATATCTGTATAATTTGTTCTCTTCTGCTTAAATGTATACATTTTACATCTTTGTAAAGTCTTCTGTTGCTAATGATGGTTCTCGGGTTGCTCCACAGAAAATTTACACGAAATTAAGATGGACTTACGAGAAGTGAAAAATTAAGAGTGCATATTCGCTACAGCAAATTGCTAAATAGACGCTTTTCATTACTGAGTCCCTTACTGAACCACCCATTATTCCTCTTTCTTTCTCGTTCCGGTCTCGCTCCACCCTCCCTCCGACTTCCCACCCACCACCACCTCCACAACCACCACCACAGCCCACCCTTCTTCTTCTGTCATGATTCCATTATTCACTGGTATAGCTTCGCCTGAAGAAACAACTTTTATAGAATGATGACGTGTTCAGTCTAGATAAGGCAGTTAGCACTTCAGAACTTATATTTTTCTGAAAGCTGAAGTACTAAACCAAAGGCTTTAGCGTCAATTGAGAAGTAGTATTTGGACGTTTATCGGACTGTCAGAAGCACTGAGCTGCGTGCCAGAGGTAATTCGGGTCGGTGCCGTCACACCGGCAGTGTTCAGGCGCCGCCGTGCATGCCAGCCACGCGCTTCTAGCACGTGAGCTGACTGCTACCCCTACTTTCCGACTGAGCACGTGCCTCAGGTGGTTATCTGATGTTACAGGTTATGTGACAGCTAATGACGATGGACTACCCAATCTAAGAAGCAAGTCTTACTTCCAACAGTCTGTCGACCTATCCAGTTACATTATCGTGCATATTTAGCTTTGTTTCCATGTTAAATGAAAGAGAATGATTTGTGGAGCCCATCTTCCTACTATAAAACATTAATCTTTTTAGTGTTCAAATACTTTTCTGCTTTGTTGTGGTATTTTTTCGTAAAAATATGGCAGTATACACATGATGTGTAAAAATATGACAGTATACATGTGATGTGATGTGTTACGACAGTGAAAGGGACCTATGACTATTGGAGACAGTGCCAGAAGTTCCTCTAAAAGTCGTAACACAACACACACCTATGTCATATTAACAAATGTACACTGGAAAGCCAAATAAGCAGGTACACTTGCCTAATATCGTGTAGGGCCTCCGCGAGCACGCAGAAGTGCTGTAACGCAACGTGGCATGGATTCGACTAATATCTCAAGTAGAGCCGGATCCAACTGACACCATGAATCCTGCTGGACTGTCCATAAATCTGTAAGAATACGAGGGGGTGGAGACCTCTTCTGAGCAGCACGTTGCAAAGCATCCCTGATACGTTCAAATAATGTTCATGTCGGGGAGTTTGGTGGCGAGCGGAAGGGTTTAAACTCAGAAGAGTGTTCCCGGAGCCACTTTGTAGCATTTTGGACTTGTGGGGTGTCGCAATGTCTTGCTGGAATTGCCCCACAAAGGGCATGAATAGATGCAGGTGATCTCACAGGATGCTTACGTGCGTGTCACCTGTCAGACTTGTATTTAGACGTATCATGGAACCCCTATCACTCAACTGAACACACCCCAAATGGTTCAAATGGCTCCAAGCACTGAGGTCATCAGTCCCCTAGAGTTAGAACTACTTAAACCTAACTAACCTAAGGACATCACACACATCCATGCCCGAGGCAGGATTCGAACCTGCGACCGCAGCAGCAGCGCGGTTCCAGACTGAAGCGCCTAGAACCGCTCGGCCACAACGGCCTGCCACACACCCCACCAGACTGTACAGTCCCCTTCTGACATGCAGGCTCCATGGCTTCATGAAGTTGTCGCCATAGCCATACACATCCATCCGCTCGATACAATTTGAAACGAGACTCGTCCGACGAGGCATCAACAGTCCAATGGTGTTGACGGGCTCAGGCGAGGCGTAAAGGTTTGTGTCGTGCAGTAATCAAGGGTACACGAGTGGGCCTTCGGCTCCGAAAGCCCATATAGATTATGTTTCGTTGAATGGTTTACACTCTGACACTAGTTGGTGGCTCAGCAACATAATCTGAAGCAATTTTCGGAAGTGGTTGCACTTGTCTTTGGTCCCGTTTTTGCAGGATCTTCTTCTGGCTGCAGCGATGTCGGAGATTTGTTGTTTCACCAGACTCCTGATATTCATGGTACACTCGTGAAATGGTCGTATGGGAGTATTCCCCTTTCATCGCCAACTCGAAGATTCTGTGTCCCATCGCTCGTGCGCCGACTGTAACACCACGTTCAAACTCACTTAAATCTTGATGACCTGCCATTGTAGCAGCAGTAACCGATCTAACAACTGCGCCAGACACTTGTTACCTTATATAGGCCTGTTTACGTGTCTCGGAACTTGAATACGTATGACATACCTGTTTCTTTGACACTTCAGTGTAAATCCACCTTTGAAACGCGTCGTGGAGATAAACAGTAACTGGTAACAATAAACTTGTTGTTTCATTTGAAGAGGAAGAGTTGCATTGTGCAAATTGTAGATTATTACGAAATAGTAAAATAAATGGAGTTGCGCTCCAAAAAATTCGTTTTACCAACTCTATAAAACTTGGTGCCAAAAAGGAACTATAACCCGGACGTTATTGTTTTACGGTCATCGACTATTCGAAAAAGTCTCACTGCCCGATTCAAGTTTTGATCTGGTGGTAGTTTACTTTTGCAGACGAAGTGTAACAGTCATTGTGGATGGCGGTTAATGACAGAACTAGCATCGCCTCCGCCAGGGGAAGGTAAAAAGAAATGACTGGTGTGGCGTGATCCATAACAAGCTGATTGTAGTTACTTCATGATCCCAGATTACAGCCTACAGGTCGAAAAACTTAGTTTTTAATTTTTTTTTGTATCAGTCTTGTGCTTTCATGCGGCCTGCCACGAATTTCTCTGCTAAGGTAACCTCAATCTCAGAGTAGCTCTAGCACGTAACTTCCTTAGTTACTTGTTGGATTCATTACAATCTGTATTTCTCTGCATATTTTACCCTCTACAGTTCAAGTACAATGACAGTTGTTCCTTGATGCCTTAACACACATACGGTCGCAGGTTCGAATCCTGCTTCGGACATGGATGTGTGTGATGTCCTTAGGTTAGTTAGGTTTAAGTAGTTCTAAGTTCTAGGGGACTGATGACCTCAGCAGTTAAGTCCCATAGTGCTCAGAGCCATTTGAACCATAACACACAGCGTATCATCCTGTCCCTTCTTCTGGATGTGTTTTCCATGTGTTCGTCTCTTCGCCGTATCTACAGATAATTTCTTCATTCCTTACGTTGTCGGTCCACCTGAGTTTCAGCATTCTTCTACAGCACCAAATATCAAACGTTTCCATTCTCTTGTGTTCCGGTTTACATGCAGTCCATGATTCACCACCATCGTTCGAAATGTACATTCTCAGAAATTTTCTCCTCAGATTCAGGTCGATTTTTTATACTAGCAGACTTGCACAGAAATGTCTTGTTTTCCTATGCTTATCTGCTTTTTATGTCCCTGCTTTGTCCGTCATGAGTTACTTCGGTGGCAAGGTAGGCGAATTCCTTAATTTTGATGTTTATAAAAGTCTTATTTCTGCTACTTTTCATTTATTTTGTCTTTCTTCAGTTTACCCTCATTCCGTAATGTGTACTGATTATACTGTCCATTTAAATCAGAATATCCTGCAATTCTTCCTTTCTTTCACTGAGGATAGTAAGAGCAGAGAATGTATCATTGATATCCTTTCACCTTGGTAGCTATATCATTGTTAATCTTGACTGAGACTATTATTTTCCTGTGTCGTTATGTCGTTTCTTGCTTTCGTGCTGTTTTAAAGGGCTAAGAAAAGTGCAACGAATTCTATAAGGATACAGTGATCAATCTATTCATACACACACGTATCTGTCCTACAGGAGCGGTTGTACACTGTGGTGTTTTTGAGTTTCGGTACTCCTAACAAGACTGTGGCTGCACCAAATCTGTGGCTACTTGCCAGTTAATACTTGCCAGTTAATACTTGCAAATTTCGTTCCAGCTAGCGCTCGCGTATCTCCCCAGAACTTGTTTTGAAACTACTTTCTTCGTAATGTCATAAGAAGGAGGAGGAAAATGAGATTTAATTTCAGTTGACGAAGAAGTCATTAGAAGTGGAACACAAGTTCGGATGGGAGACGGAAAAGGAAGGAAATAAGCCATGTCCCTTTCAAAGGAATCATCCCGTCATTCGCCTAAAAGGATTTGGACAAACAACATCAATACTAAATCTGCAGAACCGGACAGGGATTTGAACTTTATTCTGCCGAAACCATACAATGCATTAACCACTGTGTCAGCTCGCTCGGTATTGTGGATTGCTGAAAAATATGATCAGTGATTGATGCAGATCTAGTTATGGTGAACGAAGACGCGCTGACGGACGAAAGGCAGTGTTTCACTGAACACTGGTTCGAGTGGTCTGGGACATTTAGTGAAGCGATTTAGCAGAGCAGAACAGGCAGAGATTCAAAAAAGAGCTTCATGATTTGTTACGATTCCTTTTAAGTAGTGTGAGATCATCACAAAGATTCGCAACTGATCAAAGTCGGAGACATTAGTAGGAGAACGTTGTGCGTCATCTTGGCTGCAGCCAAGGAGAGAGTCCTCTCCCGAAAATTCGAGAACTCGCATTTCTATACTCGTCAGGATCTTATTTCTTGCAGTACATAAACAGGGTGATACCGTGTTAATATTGCAAACTTTCAGGGATGTTGGAGAAGGGTAAATGTATCAAATTGATACAATAGATGAAAATCGTTCTGATGCCACTGACAGTAGAATACATGTACCGAAACTGATGTACAGGGGGTGAACGGGAAAATGTGAACACCCTGCAATATAGTACATCTTGTTGTAAGCTGGCACCGCTGCAAACGTGTAATCACTACGACTCGGCTGCAGTGCACAGCTGACGTGACAAGTCTTGGAGGTTCCCTTTCAGTGTCTTATACACTTTGTTCTGCGACAGTAAACACAAGCGATCAATGAAATGGCCAGCACAAATGCCAGACCTCAACATAAGTGAAAAGTTACGGGGAGTTTTAGAGCACAGAATGATGAGCAGATTTGCAACCCCAACATCGTTCCATAAATTGGCCCATATTTTGGTACAAGAATGAAAGGCGCTATTCCGCGAAGAGATGGTGCTGTTGTCAAAGCCAATAGTGGCTCAGCTCCTTATTAGTAAGTAAATATTGTGTATACGTCAGGTGTTCATATTATTTTGCCCTCCCCCTGTAGCTATGATTATAGGGTAGGCAAGTGACAGATGTGGTAGTATGGGCCAAAGGAGGAAAAAATTAGTAAACACTTCATCTAAAATGCATAGCTTAAGAGCAACTGACACTTGTTCCGTAGAAAAGATGAGTTTCAAAGCAGCGCAGATGAACCAGTGCTCATACCTCTTAAGATATGAATGTTAGAGCCCATGTTTCCTTGACATTTTTTACTTGTTTTAGTCCACAATACCACCTCTGAAAGTTGTTGTTGTTGTTGTTGTTGTTGTGGTCTTCAGTCCTGAGACTGGTTTGATGCAGCTCTCCATCCTACTCTATCCTGTGCAAGCTTCTTCATGTCCCAGTACTTACTGCAACCTACATCCTTCAGAACCTGCTTAGTGTATTCATCTCTTGGTCTCCCTCTACGATTTTTACCCTTCACGCTGCCCTCCAATGCTAAATTTGTGATCCCTTGATGCCTCAGAATATGTCCTACCAAACGGTCCCTTCTTCTTAAGTTGTGCCACAAACCCCTTTTTTCCCCAGTTCTGTTCAATACCTCCTCATTAGTTATGAGATCTACCCATCTAATCTTCAGCATTCTTCTGTAGCCTCACATTTCGAAAGCTTCTATTCTCTTCTTGTCCAAACTATTTATCGTCCATGTTTCACTTCCATGCATGGCTACACTCCATACAAATACTTTCAGAAACGACTTTCTGACACTTAAATCTATACTCGATGTTAACAAATTCCTCTTCTTCAGAAACGCTTTCCTTGCCATTGCGAGTCTACATTTTATATCCTCTCTACTTCGACCATCATCAGTTATTTTGCTCCCCAAATAGCAAAACTCCTTTACTATTTTAAGTGTCCACTGTCAGAGGTGTCAGAATGTTTTTCGCCTGTAACTTTCGACTCTCTCGTTTCCAGACCAGGATCGGTTGCCTCGAATTGATACATGTACTCTTCTCCATCATCCCTGAAAGTTCACAAAATCATCAGGGAACTACGCTGTATATGGCGTAATTGCCACGAAGATATCAGAGAATTTCGCCCTTGTGCTGAGGATACAAGTGATTTCCCTTGTCAAATACTATCTCCACTTAATGCTTCTGGAACTCTACGTAACCTTTGCAAATCTTGTTCATTGCAGTTGTCAGAAGTAGATTTTTTTTATTGCAAATAGCTTTTCCCCTTTTATTGAATATCGTCCTAATTGTATGAAATGGTTTGCTGTGGTAGGGTTGATGAGAGAGCAGTGCTGCGCGCTTCCGCAGTGCCGGGCCAGGCATCGCCACCCTTCCGGTGTTTTGATAGGCTGCCGCTTTGTTATCACACAGCCGGCGTGCACGGTCCTGGAATGCCACTGCCGGGGCAAGTTGCGAGAGCAGCGGCGGCTGAAAGCGGTACGTGGAAACTGCCGCACCGCGCTTTGCTCTCTACGCTCTGCAAGTCCATCTGCATTCGATAGTCGATCTTTACTCGGCACGTCAATATGGAGTCCGTTCGATGAGCACATTTTACGCGATTCACCTTTACACACAATGATGAGCCAAGACATTATGACTGTGGAACACAGGGAGGTGATGTTGCGGGACTTAACGTGGTAAGGGAAGCATGTAAGAGGATCGGAGACGAAATGTGGGATCACTGTAGCGACGATACGGGACAAAAATGGGGAAATCCACTGACATAAGGAAATTTGACAAAGGGCAAATTGTTATGGCCCGGTGTTTGATAAAGAGCGTCTCGGAAACGGATAAGCGGGTCGTTCGTTCGCGCTCTGCAGTCGTGGCCGTTTATAGAAAATGATTGAAACACAATGAAACCACGATTAGGCGACAAGGCGTTTTACGAAAAAGTGGTTCAAATGGCTCTGAGCACTATGGGACTTAACATAGGAGGTCATCAGTCCCCTAGAACTTAGAACTACTGAAACCTAACCTAAGGACATCACACACATCCATGCCCGAGGCAGGATTCGAACCTACGACCGTAGCGGTCGCGCGGTTCCAGACCGTAGCGC
Organism: Schistocerca americana; assembly: GCF_021461395.2. Taxonomy (NCBI): domain Eukaryota; kingdom Metazoa; phylum Arthropoda; class Insecta; order Orthoptera; family Acrididae; genus Schistocerca; species Schistocerca americana. The sequence goes on along the minus strand of NC_060119.1, from coordinate 310,788,971 downwards.
CTAGAACCGCTCGGCCACTCCGGCTGGCGGCGTTTTACGGCCACGCCTCATCAAATAACGTGCAAGTCGGAGGCTTGCCCACTCTTTGGGAGAATTGGCATCAGGGGAAAATTCTAGTGCAGGTAAAAGTGCTTAAGAGTACACAGTTCAGGGCACATTGTTCATCGTGCTGGTCAGCAGCAGACGATTCTTTCCTGGTCCCATGTTGACTCAGGGACATCGGCATTTACAATTGCTCTGGGCGCGGGGTCATCGAGATTGGACGGTGAATCACTGGGAACGTGTCACGTTGTCGGATGAATCACGTTTCTTGTGACATCGAGTCGACGGTCGTCACCAGACACGTTGCCATTCTGACGAACGCCTGCCGGAAATTCGCGTGAAGATACGTACTAGTTAGGAACTAAACAACAACACGGATGAGAGTTACGAGGGAGTATTGTGCTGTGTGTGTGTGTGGAGGGGGGGGGGGGGGGCATTCACCTGGGCCTGGGCCGATAGCTCCGGACTGTCTGAAGCTTGATATCTTTCTCGACAGCGATGTCATATTCCAGTAGGATAACTGTGTGACAAAGCCAGAACAGTGTTACACTGCTTTGAGGAGCATGATAGCGAACTCACGCTGATGTGATAGTCATCAGATTCACTTGATCTGACTACGGTCGCAGGTTCGAATCCTGCCACGGGCATGGATGTGTGTGATGTCCTTAGGTTAGTTAGGTTTAAGTAGTTCTACGTTCTAGGGGACTGATGCCCTCAGAAGTTAAGACTCATAGTGCTCAGAGCCATTTGAACCATTTGACTGCGGTGGCGCACATCTGGGATGCACGCACTAACGATCAGCTCGTAAATCACGGTAACTGCGTGACCTGTTCGTAAACGGCTGATGCAGTACATCTCCATAGCCCTATCTAAGGCTTGTCGAATCCATGTCTCTCAGAACCGCTGTTGTAATGCTTTCCGAAGATTACCAAAATGTTGTTAAGCAGGTGTTCATAATATTTTGATTCGTCAGTGGTCATGCTCCGCAAGGCACTATACAGTGCGTGGCGAAGGCTACTTCGTACCAATATTAATGATTTTTCTATATTATTCGGTTCGTGTATTGAGCGAAATATAAATAGCTATATACCACCGTACGTGCCCTAAAATTCCTTACACGATTCTGGCGATCTGTATGCGAGATACATAATACTGGCAGCCGAATAGTCGCACATTCTTCGTCGGATGCAGGTACCGTAGTCCAAAGATTCCCATCTAAGTTCTTTTTAACATCTCTCACAAACAAGACACTTACATGCTATATTTGACTGGGAACCCCGCTGCGGAATCTCTCCTTGTACAGAAGGCGTTATTACCAACTACTTCGTTCAGCTGCGCTGAAATGCCAGACATTTTCATATCGAAGGATTCCGTGCTAATTAAATTCTGTTCCTTGCCGCCCCCATCATGTTGCCAGTTAAATGGCCAGCAGCGTACGCTTTTGAATAGCTCTATGACTACATAGATACATCTCTGGGAAACTGAAAATTTGTGATAAGTTCCTAAGGGATCAAACGGTTGAGATCATCGGTCCCTAGGCTTACACACTACTTGATCTAACTTACGCTAAAGACAACAAACACACCCGTGCCGAAGAAGGACTTGAACCTCCTACCGGAGGGGGGGGGGGGGGGGTGGTATCTTTGTCTGTGTGTACATCTAAATCTACATTCATAGTCTGTAAACCTCTGTGAAGTGCATGGAAGAGAGTATTCCCCATGGTAACTCGAATTAGGGTTTCATCAGGTTCCATTCACGTAAGGTGTAAAGCGAAAAGGACTGTTTAAAACTCTCTGTTCGCGCTGTAGTTAGGTTAAGTTTGTTTTGGTGGTACTTATCAGAGCTATACTTGGAAGCTCGTAGATTACTACAAGATTCCTTGCTTAAGACTGGTTCCTTAAACTTTGTAAGTAGGCGTTCACGGAAGTCTGCCCTCTAGTGTCGGCCACATCATGTTTTCTCAGAACTTCTGTGTTCTTACGTGACTCAGACTTACCACCATTTCTGCCACGTTTCAGTGTAATTGTTCTGTATCATTTTTTATTCCTATTTGGTAGATTCTCAGGGTTGAGCGACGTTGTAGGGTGAGTCGCAAGAGTAGTTTGTAAGTAATCACCAATTACCTTTGAAGACTGAACACATTTTCCCTGTATCGTAACGAAAAACCTAAGCTGGCACTGACATCACCCAGTCTGCACTGTCACGAGTTACTCATTCGCCGTGCTGCCTCCTTGACAGTGCATCGTGCGTTCATATCTACAAGACTGTTGTCCGCCCCTCTAGCTGAATGGTCAATTTTGTATTAGCAGAAGAGCCAACACCGTGTTACGCGTGGAGGCCGAAATGCACGCTTTTTAGCTCACGCAGGCTAGCGTGAGGAGGGAAGAACTATACTGACGTGAGGTCTGGAACATGGCAAGGAATGAGAATTCAGAAAGCGGACGTGATTAGTTTGATACTTAATTTTAATCCATTAATGATGAACGTCGCTTTTGACGGTACATGATTCACAATATTATCTGTTCAGAATACATTCTTGAAGATAGTAATTATAGTAACTGAATATGGCGTCTTGCTAGGTCGTAGCAAATGACATAGCTGAAGGCTATGCTAAACTGTCGTCTCTGCAAATGAGAGCGTATGTAGACAATGAACCAACGCTAGCAAAGTCGGCTGTACAACTGGGGCGAGTGCTAGGGAGTCTTTCTAGACTAGACCTGCCGTGTGGCGGCGCTTGGTGTGCAATCACTGATAGTGGCGACACGCGGGTCCGACGTATACTAACGGACCGCGGCCGATTTAAAGGCTACCACCTAGCAAGAGAACCACTTGTATGAATATCAAGAGCTCAGATGGCAACCCAGTTCTAAGCAAAGAAGGGAAGGCAGAAAGGTGGAAGGAGTATATAGAGGGTTTATACAAGGGCGATGTACTTGAGGACAATATTATGGAAATTGAAGAGGATGTAGATGAAGATAAAATGGGAGATACGATACTGCGTGAAGAGTTTGACAGAGCACTGAAAGACCTGAGTCGAAACAAGGCCCCGGGAGTAGACAACATTCCATTAGAACTACTGATGGCATTGGGAGAGCCAGTCATGACAGAACTCTACCATCTGGAGAGCAAGATGTATGAGACAGGCGAAATACCCTCAGACTTCAAGAAGAATATAATAATTCCAATCCCAAAGAAAGCAGGTGTTGACAGATGTGAAAATTACCGAACTATCAGTTTAATAAGTCACAGCTGCAAAATACTAACGCGAATTCTTTACAGACGAATGGAAAAACTGGTAGAAGCGGACCTCGGGGAAGATCAGTTTGGATTCCGTAGAAATGTTGGAACACGTGAGGCAATACTAACCTTACGACTTATCTTAGAAGAAAGATTAAGAAAAGGCAAACCTACGTTTCCAGCATTTGTAGACTTAGTGAAAGCTTTTGACAATGTTAACTGGAATACTCTCTTTCAAATTCTGAAGGTGGCAGGTATAAAATACAGGGAGCGAAAGGCTATTTACAATTTGTACAGAAATCAGATGGCAGTTATAAGAGTCGAGGGGCATGGAAGCAGTGGTTGGGAAAGGAGTGAGACAGGGTTGTAGCCTCTCCCAGATGTTATTCAATCTGTATATTGAGCAAGCAGTAAAGGAAACAAAAGAAAATTCGGAGTAGGTATTAAAATTCATGGAGAAGAAGTAAAAACTTTGAGGTTCGCCGATGACATTGTAATTCTGTCAGAGACAGCAAAGGACTTGGAAGAGCAGTTGAACGGAATGGACAGTGTCTTGAAAGGAGGATATAAGATGAACATCAACAAAAGCAAAACGAGGATAATGGAATGTAGTCAAATTAAATCGGGTGATGCTGAGGGAATTAGATTAGGAAATGAGACACTTAAAGTAGTAAAGGAGTTTTGCTATTTAGGGAGTAAAATAACTGATGATGGTCGAAGTAGAGAGGATATAAAATGTAGACTGGCAATGGCAAGGAAATCGTTTCTGAAGAAGAGAAATTTGTTAACATCGAGTATAGATTTAAGTGTCAGGAAGTCGTTTCTGAAAGTATTTGTATGGAGTGTAGCCATGTATGGAAGTGAAACATGGACGATAACTAGTTTGGACAAGAAGAGAATAGAAGCTTTCGAAATGTGGTGCTACAGAAGAATGCTGAAGATAAGGTGGGTAGATCACGTAACTAATGAGGAGGTATTGAGTAGGATTGGGGAGAAGAGAAGTTTGTGGCACAACTTGACTAGAAGAAGGGATCGGTTGGTAGGACATGTTCTGAGGCATCAAGGGATCACCAATTTAGTATTGGAGGGCAGCGTGGAGGGTAAAAATCGTAGAGGGAGACCGAGAGATGAATACACTAAACAGATTCAGAAGGATGTGGGTTGCAGTAGATACTGGGAGATGAAGAAGCTTGCACAGGTTAGAATAGCATGGAGAGCTGCATCAAACCAGTCTCAGGGCTGAAGACCACAACAACAACAACAACAACACCTAGCAAGTGTGGTGTCTGGCGGTGACACTACAGTCAGCGCGTTGGAACGCCACGCGCGGGAGGCCCGGGTTCGAATCCCGGCTGGGTTGGGAGATTTTCTCCCTCAGGGACTGGGTGTTGTGCTGTCCTCATCATCATTTCATCCCCATTGTCGACGCGCAAGTCGCCCAATGTGACGCCGCACTCAATAAGACTTGCACTTGGAGACCGAACTTACAGCCTGGGAACTCCCGGCCACTGGCGCCCTTCAATCATTTCCATTTTTACAAGACCTAAATGTGGAGACGGAGTATAATGTGAACGATGATATTGCAAAGATAATTGACTGAGCCTTTGTGATCATTCCATATCAGCTACTCACTGAGGTATCCCTATGAGTACGGTTGATAATGTGATGAAATACGGCTGCGAGAGTCAGCAAGCAAACATCGGAGGGTTACATTTTTCTGTTGCCAAGCGATGATGGCAGCTGGCGAAATGAGAATAGGGAAACGGCGATGGAAAACCCTACGATGCCGTGAGGCCAGGCGGATCGCCCCGGTGACCTATTCTAGGGAGCTCATAATCCCGCGCTAGCCGTAATATCGCTGCTAGATGCCGGCCCGGAATGTGCCCATTCGGCGGATAATGCCCCACCCGTCACGCCGTGGCGCCAGCTGCCCTCTCCGAGTTATTGTGCTCTCTGCTGGGGCTGGAGGTGGATATAATGTGGCAGGGCCCGTCTGACGTGATTCACCCTCAGCCCCAGCGGCAGATGCACGCTCGCCTGCAGCTGCTCAGCTGCACGCGTGCAGAGGGGAAGCTTCCCCCCGGCGTCCTCACCTGGCGCCGGAAGCCTACCCCCCTCCCCTGCCGCCTGCCCTACCTTCCGCCCTTCCGTTTGATTAATTACTCTTCCGGCTGGAATACCAAGCACTGTTCTCACGTTCACGGCGTGGCGGGATGCGGGTCGTAGGGCCACACAGTCACCAATATAAAGTGAAAGCAGTTGCACTGTTACGTGTCATGCCACAGCAACAACAGGAAAAGGAAATAGAGGTGAAGAAGAAGAAGAAACATCGTCGACCCTAGAATTTTTGAAAACTAAAAATCTGTCACGTGCTGCGTGGCTAAAACTCCAATTGATGAAAATCCCATTTTGAACATGAACAACGAAACGACGTATACTTTTCTGGTTACAAAATTTCCCTTGTAGTAACCATAAAACTACATTTTACACATATATAATGCGCACACCAAATAAAATTGTGTGACTGAGGGCATTTCTGGTATCAATTTTCCCTTTCCTTTTCTAGGCTTTTAGCTCTAGAAAAAAGCTACATCACAGAAATATCGTTACGGAGATGGCGTCCAACAGCAGTACGAGTACATCGGCGCAGCAAGTAAGACCTCCTTTCTGTAAAATATAAATGATCTGCCATAAACAAGGGTAAAAGACCACTTCAGTGAGTCAGATTCGTCAGATCAGTTTTGTGTATTCACATGAGTTTGTAGCACTTGAGTAATGAACACATTACAGTTAGACCGTCAGTGAGCGAGCAACTCGAGTTTCTGGTGCTAATAAGGCGAGTAGCGAGTACACCGTTCGTTTGCTATATATTTTTACGTGCTTCCAACAGGAGTGACTTATATTTACAGATATCTGTGTAGTTACTAGTTTATTTTTGTAATTTCTTGCGTGTTTGAGTGCTTACTAGGCGCAGCCGTTTATTTTAATAACAGTGTAGCGTACAGTACCGCTGTTGTTATCGACGCTTGTACCGACACTTGCATCGTACAGGCTTTTGTTTCTTTTGGTTAGTATAGCTCAGTGTCGGATAGACCGTCAGTGAGGGAGCACTTCGAATTCCTGCTGCAAATAAGCTGAGTACACCGGTCGTTTGTTACATATTTTTACGAGCTTCAAACAGGACGACTTCACTAATGGATAGGAACTGTGATTGTTGTACAGATACTAACTGAGTTGGTGACACTTCACTCACAGCTCCAGGCTGTGTTGGCTTCCGTCACACAGCCTGAGGCTGCTGCAAAGGGGCATAACTGTGGTGGGTCGGACGCGGGATGCGAAGGACGTTGAGCCCGTCCCACGTGTCCCCCAATCAGTCCACTGCTGTGGCCACCCAAGGTACTGCCTGCACTGAGGTTGACCCCTCACCTGTGGTCGAGTGGGGGATCATTCCAAAGTCTGGCAGGCAATGAAAGACTTCCCGAGCGTCCGATCGTTGGGCATTCCCGGTTCGTTTGACGAACAGGTTTCGGACGTTGTCTGTGGCTGACGAAGTCTCTGAGCCGGATGCAGTCGTCCACCCTGTTCCAGAGGAAGCTTCTCGGCCCACAATGTCTGGTCATTCACAGAGGGTGGGTTTGCTGGTAGTTGGGAGCTCCAACGTTAGGTAAGTAATGACGCCCAGTAGGAACGTGACTGCCAAGGAGAGGAAGGAAGCCAGTGTGCACTCAGTGTGCATACCTGGGGTAGTCATACTGGACGTGGAAAGAGTGCTTCCGGATGTCATAAAGAGTACAGGGTGCAGCCAACTGCCGGTGGTGTCTCACGTCGATACCAATGACGTGTGTCGCTTTGGATCGAAGGGGATTCTCTCTAGTTATGGGGGACTAGCGGAAATGGTAAAGACTGCCAGTCTTGCTTGAGAGACTGTGATAATTTGGTGCAGAGCCGAGTGGAGGGTCTGAGTCAGAGGCTCAGTCGGTTCTGTGACCTTGTACGCTGCAGATTCCTTGACTTGCGCCATCGGGTGATGGATTTTGGGGTTCCACTTAATAGGTCAGGAGTCCACTACACACAGGAAGCAGCTACACGGGTAGCGGGGGTTGTGTGGAAGGGAATGGGCGGTTTTTTACGTTAGAGGGTCTCAGGAAACCACAGAAAGGGTGTCCGTCTAAAATGGGGCAGGGAAAACAGAGTAAGGTAGTTGTAGAAATGATTGGTATTGTAGTTGTAAATTGTCGTACCTATGTTGGGAAAGAACCAGAGTTCCAAGCAATAATAGGAAGCACTGACGCTCAAATAGTTGTAGGTACAGAGAGCTGGCTTAAGCCGGAAATAAGTCCAGCCGAAATTTTTTCAAACGATCTAACAGTGTTCAGAAAGGATGGATAAATACAGTTGGTGGTGTATTTAATGCTGTCAGATGTAGTTTACCTTGTAGTGAAATTGAAGTTGATAGTTCTTTCTTGCGAAATAGTAGGGGTAGAGGTTATACGTGACAATCGGACTAAACTATTAATTGGATCGTTTTACCGACCCCCTCCCCCCCCCCCCCCCCGATTCAGAAGATATGGTTACTGAACAGTTCAAAGAAAACTTGAGTCTCAGTCCAAATAGGTACCCCACTCATACATAGTCGGTGGTGACTTCCCTCGACATGCTGGAAAAATTATACGTTTAAAGCCGGCGGCAGGCATAAAACGTCCTTCGAAATTGTATTGAATGCTTTCTCAGAAAATTATTTTCAACAACTAATTCACGAGCTCACGCGGAGCGTAAATGGTTGCGAAGTCACACTTAACCTCTTAGCAACAAATAATCCTGGATAAATAGGGAGTATGGTGACAAATACTGGGGTTAGTGACCACAAGGCAGTTGCTGTTAGGCTGAATACCGTGACACCTACAACCATCAAAAAGAAACGCAAAGGATATCTATTTAAAAAGCTGATGAAAATGCTCATAACGCCTTTTTAAGACACAGTCTTCACTCCTTCCGATCTGATCATGTAAGCGTAGAAAAGATGTGGAATGAGATAGTATCGACGGCAATTGAGAGATATATACCACATAAGTTAATAAGTGATGGTTCTGATCCCCCATGCTACACAAAAAGGGCCAGATCACTGTTGCAGAAGCAACGAAAAAAAGCATGTCAAATTTAAAAGAACGCAAAATCCCCAAGATTGGCAGAGTTTTGCAGAAGTTCGAAGTATACAGCGTACTTCAATGGGAGATGCTTTTAATAGTTTCCACAACGAAACTCTGTCTCGGAATCTGGCAGAAAACCCAAAGAGATTATGGTCATACATAAAGCACATCAGTGGCAATACGCAATCAGTACCTTCACTGCGGGATAACGACGGTGAAGTCACTCAGACAGGGTTATTAAACACGGTTTTCCAACCTTTTTCACCAAAGAAGACGAAGTAAATATTCCTGAATTCCAACCAAGAACAACTGCCAAGATGAGAAACATGTAGTAGATATCCTCGGTGTAGCAAATCCGCTTAAATCACTTAATAAAGACAAGGTCTCCGGTCCAGATTGTATACCAGTCGGGTTCCTTTCAGAGAATGCTGATACAATAGCTCCATATTTAGCAATTATATATAACCGCTCGCTCACAGAAAGATCCGTACATAAACACTGAAAATTTTTTCTAGTCACACCAATACCCAAAAATGGGAAGTAGGAGTAATCCGCTGAATTACAGGTCCATGTCACTAACGTCGATTTGCAGTACGGTTTTGGAACATCGAACATCGTGAAGTACCTCGAAGAAAACGATTTATTGACACATAGTCAGCACGGATTCAGAAAATATCGTTCTTGTGAAACACAACTAGCTCTTTATATTCATGAAGTAACGAGTGCTATCGACAGAGGATGTCAAATTGATTCCGTATTTTTAGATTTCCAGAAGGCTTTCGATGCCGTTCCTCACAAGCGTATTCTAACCAAACTGCGTGCCTATGGGATATCGCTTCAGTTGTGCTACTGGATTCGTGATTTCCTGCCAGAAAGGTCACAGTTCGTAGTACTAGACGGAAAGACATCGAGTAAAACAGAAGTAATATCCGGCGTTCCACAAGGAAGTGTTATGGGCCCTCTATTGTTCCTGATCTTTATTAACGACATAGGAGACTATCTGAGCAGCCTATTAGATTGTTTGCAAATGATGCTGTCATTTGCCGTCTTGTTAAGTCATCAGATGACCAAAACGAATTGCAAAATGATTTAGATACGATATATGTTTGGTGCGAAAAGTGGCAATTGACCCTGAATAAAGAAAAGTGTTAAGTTATTCACATGAGTACTAAAAGAAATCCGCTAAATTTCGATTACGCAATAAGTCACACAAATATGAAAGCTGTAAATTCAACTAAATACTTAGGGATTACCATTACAAATAACCTAAATTGGAACGACCACATAGATAATGTTGTGGGTAGAGCAAACCAAAGACTGCAATGCATTGGCAGAACACTTAGGAGGTGCAACAGGTCTGCTTAAGAGACTGCTTACACCACACTCGTTTGCCCTATTCTGGAGTATTGCTGTGCGGTGTGGGATCCGCGTCAGGTGGGACTGATGGATGATATCGAAAAAGTTCAAAGAAGGGCAGCTCGTTTTGTATTATCGCGAAATAGGGGAGACAGTGCCATAGACACGATATGTGAATCGGAGTGGCAATCATTAAAACAAATGCGGTTTTTGTTGCGACGGATTCTTATCATGAAATTTCAATCATCAGTCTTCTTCTCCGAATGCGAAAACATTCTGATGGCGCCTACCTACATAGGGAGAAATGATCATCACGATAAAATGAGAGAAATCAATGCTCGTACAGAAAAATTTAAGTGCTCTTTTATCCCACGCGCCGTTCGAGAGTGGAACGGTAGACAGCTTTAAGGTGGTTCACTGAACCCTCTGCCAGGCACTTGTGAATAGCAGAGTTATCATGTAGATGTAGATTTTCACACTGGCAGTTCATTTCTAGCTCTAAAGATTCGCTTTTCTCCATTATTACATCTTCAAAAAAGCTTAGTTCCACACTTAGCGTGGATAAGTATTAATTAAAAGAAAAAGAATTTACTGACGATCGAAGAACAGCCATCCTTTAACTTGGGGGAGAAAACTGAAATAAACAACCATTAGGAAATAATGTAAACGGAAACCACCTCAAATTGCGTGTTCTTTGCTTTTTATTACTACTTTCAGTCTGCCAAGTAGAGCATCATCAAATCAGTACGTTGATTCGACAGAGGTACTCGAAAAAAAAAAAATTCTCGGTACTATTTTGTATCTGATTTTCTTTACTGTGGCTCACGGCAAACATATGCTGTGCCCATAATGACGAAGACGCAAAGTGAGTAAATACCAGACTATTATTCAGTTATGGAGAGAAGCAGTTGGCTGCAGAGAGAAATGGCATTTTTGTGAATAGTGAGTCAGGGACTTTCATTGAAGACGAGATGCGAAGGTTCCCAGGAAGGTGATTGATATTCACCAGTTGCAGCCTTGGGATAGATAATTTGCAATGGTAATGCAGTCCGTTAATTAAATCTGAGATGTGGGCGTCAGCTGCCCGTGCACCTCGAGCAATTTCGGCCCTGAGGATGTCTCCACAGCATGGATGCTCGCCCCTCGGGGATGTCGACAGGCGCCAGGCACCAACGCCAGTAACACGACAATGTAGCCTGCAGCTGCTTCGGCACGCGTACGCACTGTCGTCTTTCTACAGTTTTGTCACATATGATACAGACGTTACACCGTTAATATTGTACGATAGACAGCAAAGTCGGTCGATTGAATGAACTGGCATGATGTTCGAGGGCAACGGTATAAAAAGTTACCAGCGACACAGTGAATCCAACCGTGTCCAGCAACAAGAGATAAAAGCCCGGATTCGGGAAGCATTACGGTCACTGCCGTCTGCTGATATATTTTCAGGTACTTCCAGCACAAAAAACTGGATTACGACTGTGCGTATATATTTGTTACAGTCAATCACAACTCAGAAAGTGCTGAATAATTTGTAAAAGAGATTTGAAATTCATCACTTTCTTACCTCAAATAACTTCGATGTGTTTCACGCCATCGCCTTGGTTTCTTCGTGAACTGAAAATTGCTCTGAAATAGTCAACGTACATTATGCATTTCACAATTCGCTTGATCGTATTTGATGGAATTATGGCTGTACCGATTTCGACTGAATGAGTCATCATCAGAACTAAGAATCTAGGCAGGATAAAAATGCAAAGTTTGAAATGAAAAGTTGAATATGAAACGTCATAAAATATACTGATACGTGGAAGATAAAGAGAACAGAATATACAGTATGTTCTTACGAAAGTAAGAAGTCAAATAGACCTTTAGCGCCCGTTTGTCGTCAATGAAGATCATCTTGAGTTGAATAAAAAAAAATATTTTTCAAAGTAGATCGCTTGCTCCAATTTGACAACATTAAATTTCATTACACTTACAGAAATTTCCGGACAACATCATTGGACCTTTCCCAAATATACTCAGATAATGCAAAAATACACATATTGGGCGCAATCTCTAGCAGACTGAATGCATCAAAGGGTTACAATAATTATTGTCAAACAATGACGTAACTCCGAGGATAATATTCTTCGTTCTATAAATTAGTTCCGCCGGTGATACGTATTCCAGTCTTGTATAAGTAGTTTGTACTTTCTTTAACCTTAATTAAAGTATCTTAAATGATCGTTCCTTAGCAGTTTCGACAACAGTCTAAAGTAAGAGTTTCAGTAACTCAAAACGGAGACCTTATTTCGTGTACTTCCTCCAGCAAGATACATGAATACCGGAACAAACTGCATTTTAGTGAAAGCGGCCTCAAACAACATGGAAGAAAATGGCGGCTGAGTCCCGCTGCTACGTCCACAGGAAGCCTATGCTAACATGGGTGACGTTTCTGGGGCAAGCAATGCAGAGTGTTGCCGAGACATGGAACCTCGCTTAATAACGCCCCGTCCGTGATCCAGTTCCCGAGAGTGGAGTACAACTTACTCTCAAGAGGAACAGCGCTCTAGTCTTGCACAAAACACACACACACACACACACACACACACACACACACACACACACATGCACGTACATGCACACGGCACACGCACAAACGAGGACAAGATGGCAAAGTGGAACGTTCGCGACATGGCACAGAGACGTCGTTAATGTTAACGAAATTTCGCTTTTCTTATGGCGGTTCTTACTGTACAATAACGCAAATCTGTATGAGTTGCAGAAAATGTAGATTTACACTGTATTTTAAAGAAATTTTGTGTTTTGTTCAAATGGTTAACTTAAGGTTCCGAACTAGGATGATATCATTAACAGTGAATCGCATATCAACGTTGGAAATTTATCGAAAATTTGTGAAGCTTCAAGGAGTACGCTTCTTAATTTTCGTCAGTAAAGTAGTTACGTACAAACATAACCGACATTTTTTTTTGAGGCTGGTCCAGGTCAAGGACGTCCTAAAAATGTATTCACCGATGAAAATACGAGCAAAATGTAACAGTAATTTCGGCGGTTAAATGTCTTTAAATTAAGTGTCGTGATAGGATTGACAATGGAAAAACTATCATGTCGAATATTGTACACAGGGGTTAACTGTAAAAAGTCTTTGTTCAACACCGGTTCAGCATCTATATCTACATCTATACATGTACTCCGCAAGCCACAGTACAGTACGTGATGGTGGGCACGTCGTACCAATAATAACGAATTCCTGCCCTTGTTAGTCACTTACGGAGCGAAGAAAAAATTATCACATATATACCTCTGTATCAGCTCCAATCTCTCATATCTTGTTCCATAACCCGTATGCGAGATATACGACGACACCAGAGCTCTCGCACAGCCTTCCTTTGACATAGGTTCTCTAATTTTATCCAACAGGATTCTGCGAGACCTCGAAGGCTTACTTCAGGAATTATTAGTTAAGTTCCACCCAGCCTTTCTGTTACACATTAGTAAGGGTTACATCCTCGTCTCTCAATTCGTATGATGAATGTTGTCATGTTTCCTGGATAAGGGCTCCAGACACTGGAACAATACTTCCTTCATAGATGCATTGTATTTTCCAAGACCGCTTTCAGCAAAATGTCTTCGATTCACCTTCATTAACACTGATTTTATTTATCTGTTTATTTATGTAACCTGTTAATATTACGACCCTCAGGTCTTTTTTACATCTAACCAGACATTTTCCATCGCATTGATTACGATAAGCAAGTAATAAGTGAATCTAATATAGCCGGCCGCGGTGGTCTCGCGGTTCTAGGCGCGCAGTCCGGAACCGTGCGACTGCTACGGTCGCAGGTTCGAATCCTGCCTCGGGCATGGATGTGTGTGATGTCCTTAGGTTAGTTAGGTTTAAGTAGTTCTAAGTTCTAGGGGACTGATGACCACAGCTGTTAAGTCCCATAGTGCTCAGAGCCATTTGAACCATTTGAATCTAATATACAACATTATACAACAATTAGGAATTACTGTATTGTAGAAGGAAAGAAAATGAAACAGATTACAAAAAATGGTTCAAATGGTTCTGAGCACTATGGGACTTAACATCTGTGGTCATCAGTCCCCTAGAACTTAAAACTACTTAAACCTAACTAACCTAAGGACATCACCCACATCCATGCCCGAGGCAGGATTCGAACCTGCGACCGTAGCAATCGAAACAGATTACATTCGTTCATGAGCAGTACATTAGTAAATACAAATAAACAGTTTACATTCGTACACGAGAAGTACACTAGTCGTACAAATTATAGTAAGACAGATTGTGAGTGCTAGCAGCACGATAGAAAACCCCCTATGAGGAAACAGTCCTGAATGTGTCTGTCAGGAGACGATTTCATTCCAGTTGTTTCATTCCTGTTTCTTCATCCCTGTTTTATCTCCCATCGCAGCAACCGATTTCTTTCCACGCCGCTATGTTGGCGCTTACCGGTCACCAACATTACCAACAACGAAATGATATTTAAAACACCTGCAAACATATATTATGTATTTAATTTATTTACGCAACCAGTTACGGTGTTCCATTACATCTTCCTCAGGTCCCTTGATCAACGAAATTGGAAGAAATTAAAAAAAAGCGTGTAGTCATAACAGGTGCCGATATTAAATAACCGTTGTCCGTAGATCTCTGGTTTACACGAAACAGTCACTTCGCTCATCAACCGGCGAGCCGAGATGGCTGCATGTGTTTTAATTTTCATTTCATATTGAACAGCCGAAATCTTGTCAACATCTATTACGGGGATGGACGTACAAAGGATACCAACAATGGTATTTCGTCAGCAATTACAAACATTTTGGTTCATCCAGAAATTTGTTACCAGGATAGAGTTGTAGGCTAAATGTTTTCTCAGGAGAATAACTGCGTTGTATATTTTTGTCAGTTCTAAAAAATAATAATAATAAAACATAACGAAGTCTTATAGCATTATTGGCTGGTCTACTCCACGGACTGGATTCAGCCGCCTTTCGGGAAGGCTGTTCTTCCGCCACCTTCATGGCCCCTTCCCTTTCGGATATGTGACTGTTGTGTCATATACAAAGTTGTACAGTGTAGGTGGGCGTAACTGATATGCGTAGTCTGTGGCTTGCTGTATGATGACGTTGACAGAAAGGAGACGGTGAAACCCGCTGCCGGCATGTAGTCTGATCCTCTAGAATAGCAGCAAGGGGATCCCCGAGCTTAACCTAACCAACCGACGGAATGATCACCGTCAAGAGTGTCACATGCTCGTACTTTATGAGACAGTCGGAGAGTCCGCCACAGATAACTGTGTGGTCAGCGCGACGGAATGCCATGCTAAGAGGCCAGGATTCGATTCCCGGCTGAGACGAAGATTTTTCTCCGTTCAGGGACTGGGTGCTGTCTCCATCATAATCATCATCTCATCCCCATCGACACGCAAGGCGCCGAAGTGTCGTCAACTCAAAAGACTTGCACCAGGCGACCGGTCTGCCCGACAGGAGGCTGTAGCCACAAGACATTTCATTTCACTGCGGAGAAGTTGTAATTTAATCCATAACACTGCCGCAAAAGCCGGTGATTAGGAATTTCACACCACAACCTCTCCTCTCATTGCTGGCCAAATACTGTGACAGAAAATTTCGTTCACCAACAGAATTCGAACTGTCTTACCTGAAGCCGGCCGCGGTGGCTGTGCAGTTCTAGACGCTCCAGTCCGGAGCCGCGCTGCTGCTACGGTCGCAGGTTCGAATCCTGCCTCGGGCATGGGTGTGTGTAATGTCCTTAGGTTTGTTAGGTTTAAGTAGTTCTACGTTCTAGGGGACTGATGACCACAGCAGTTGAGTCCCATGGTGCTCAGAGCCATTTGAACCATTTGTCTTACCTGAAAGTCGAACGCCACCGTTCAGGCGTGCATTCGCGATCTCGGGTGCGGAGGTAGGTGTCCGTCAACTGTAAACTGAGCTTAATGCCAACATTGTCACATGCGATCAAGCGGCTCTAGTTTAGTGTATGATTAATCTGCGTATGCTCTCGAAAATGCGTATTTTAAAGCATAATGTTATCGGGAAACGAGATGCCAAGTTAAAAACCCATTGAAAAGAATTTCCTTTGGTCATCGCCTAGCGAAACGTACAGGTCCTTCCATTACGTTTGCTGAGCCCTTGTGTGCATCATGTCTCTGCAATATTCATGCCGCATTGGTGCTACTTTCTAAACATACTCAGTTTGGATGTAGTAAATAAGAATACTTGGCAGCCAAGATCGCATGTTGTAATATTTATGTTTATATTTCATTTCCTCAATGACTGGTTTCGACAGAGTCTCGGTGTCATCTTCGGATCTACTGTGTACCAGGATAAAAACGTTACTATGGTAATCCGCACAACTGCACAACCAGTAGACACGTGGGAAAGCAACATAATAACCAGAGATCACATTATTTTTTCACATACGCTCTGTAAATAATATTAATATAATGAGAGCACATTCCACACTGACTTTTCATATACATAAAACAGAGTAAATAACAAGTGCACAGCACCAACAGTGTGTCCCGGAGTGAAGGCGAGTTGATCAATGGAGCCGCCGCGTGGGATTAGCAGAGCGGTCCCAGGCGCTGTAGTCATGAACTGTGCGGCTGGTCTCGGCGGAGGTTCGAGTCCTCCCTCGGACATGGGTGTGTGTGTTTGTCCTTAAGATAATTTAGGTTGAATAGTATGTAAGCTTAGGGGCTGATGACTGTAGCAGTTAAGTCCCATAAGATTTCACACACACATTTCATCAATGGAGCCGTTACAGCTGCAGCACATCAGGAAGGACTGCTCGGGTACGCAGCAGAAGCGCCGATGAGCGGTTTACGTGTTTAGTAAACAGGTGCCGTAAATGATCCATTATAGGGATTATTACATATTCTCTGAAATACATAACTGTAATTTCCACGTACAATGACATAGAAATGGTTATTACATAGGGTATACAGGACGAGCATTAATACAACAGACAAACTGCAGGGGAGGATTCCTGACTGGAAATGGAGGAAAAAAGGTCCTATGAACACGTGTCGGGAAATGCATCGTTTCCATGTTAAATGACGCTGAAGTACAACAGTTGCTCTGCCAGGTACCGTGTGTTCCTTGTGTGTTTCAGGCTGTGTGATTGACGCAGCGTACTGTAAGCAACAGAATGGTCCGGTATTCAGGTGGGAAACAAGCCGAGATGGTGTCTGTGAACGGCCAAGCAGATGGAAATGGTCGAAAGGCAGCATGGCTATACCAAAACAAGTACCCTAACAGACACCAGCCACATCATACAACAATTCAAACTCTTTCTGGGCGTTTGTGTGATCAAGATGAACGTGCACGGGTGGGGGGGGGGGAGGGGGGGGCTGCTGCAGCGTACTGTGTGTACACCAAATATGGAGGACCGGGTTCTACATACAGGATACTTAGACGAAACCTAGTAAAAGCTCCAGGCTAGTGACCCGCCAGCATGGTGCAAGCTAAAGTACGATTATGTATATCCTGCGTCACAGGTATGTGTGAACGTGTGCATTGAATCTCATGGAGGGCACTACGCTGTGTCGTGGATGGGATGCAGCTCTGTACTGTTTGTCCCTGGACGATTTCTGTCGTTTCATGTGTCTGTTTCCGGACTTACCTTCAGAGGACCTAGTTTCCCTTCATTTCCAGTCACGAATACGTCGCTGCAGGTTTTCGGGTTTATTAATGTTTACCCCGTGCGCACAAATACATCCTCTATGGAAGTAGACGCATCCAGTACTAAGTGAGATACAACGCTGATCTAAATCACTGCAGGCAGTCTTGTTTAGGGTGTACTGCAGCGGCCACTGCTTCAGGGAAACATGCACGGTTCAATAGCGCTTGATTGAGTGCACAGTGAATTGCCCACCAGCTGCGACGAGCGTTGGCCCCGCCGTCAAATTCCGCGACACGGTAATCAGCGCCGAACCGGCGAATAGCAGCGTCTCAGCGGGCAGTGGCCGGCGGAGGCGGGGGGCGCCTGCGAGGCGGCAGCCCGCAACGCACCGGCGCCCACGCAGGAGCAGTCGATCGGAAACCCAGCTGTGTCGGCCGGCTTTGGTTAATTTTCCAGGTACCACCGGAAGCTAAAAGCCGGCTGGCGCGGGGGCGCGTCGTGTGCCGCCTGTGACCCACTTACCTGCCCTGTTTGTCGACTGCGGCGCCTTTGTTAGGGACTCCCAAAAGCCGATACGTCAGCGAGGCGCGCCCCCCTTTCAGCGACCCCTTTCTCCGCCAACGCTGTTTCCCTGCTATTAATACTTTCATTTACACACGCACATCATTCATGCGCCAATTACCGAACACGCGAGTGACACTGTAGGGACATAGCTCACGGATAGTACGCCCATTTTTTTCTCCGCTTGCTTTGCCTACGGTACTCATTCTACATCAACGTTTATACGCTGAAAACAACCGTGAAGTGCATGGCAGACAGTACGTCCCATTGTACCAGTTATGAGACTTTCAAAATGGCTCTGAGCACTATGGGACTTAACATCTAAGGTCATCAGTCCCCTAGAACTTAGAACTACTTAAACCTAACTAACCTAAGGACATCACACAACACCCAGTCATCACGAGGCAGACCCCACCGGGAACCGAACCCGGGAACCCGGGCGCGGGAAGTGAGAACGCTACCGCAGGACCACGAGCTGCGGACAGGAGACTTTCTTCCCGTTCCATTCACATATGGAGCGTGGTAAGAATGATTGTTTGAACGCCTCTGTGCGAGCTGTAATTACTCTTATCTTGTCCTCACGATCCCTATCTGAGTGATCTGGGGGCGTAGTATATTCCTAGAGTCGCCAGTTAAAGCTGGTCCTTGAAATTTTGGTACTAGACTTTCTCGATTTAGTTCTCGCCTATCTTCAAGAGTCTCCAAGTCCAGTTTCTTTTCCATCTGCCGGCCGGGGTGGCCGAGTGGTTCTAGGCGCTACAACCTGGAACCGCGCGACGGCTATGGTCGCAGGTTCGAATCCTGCCTCGGGCATGGATGTGTGTGATGTCCTTAGGTTAGTAGGTTTAAGTAGTTCTAAGTTCTAAGGGACTGATGACCTTAGAAGTTAAGTCCCATAGTGCTCAGAGCCATTTGAACCATTTTCGTTTCCATCTCTGTGACTCACTCAGTATACTTTCAATACTAACTGTTCGTCCTATTAGGTACGAATCCCACACACTTGATCAGTATTCCAGAATGGGTCACACAAATGATTTTGGTGCAATCTCCTTTGTAGACTGGTTGTATATCCCCAGTATTCTACTAATAAACTAAGCCTATGTGATCGTTCCATTTCATATCCCAACAAAGTCCTGCATCCAAGGATTTGGATGCGTTGGTCGATTGCAACTATGGGCCATTGATAATATAGCACCAGCATACTACGTTTCTTCGTTTTGTGAACACAACTTTACATTGGCAAGTCGCAAATCTTTGCACCACTTTGAAGCCTTATCAGGATCTGACTGAATATTTACGCAGATTCTTTCAGTCAGTACTTTATTATAGATAAATGCATCATCTGTAAAAAGCCTGATTTTACTATTAATATTGTATACAAAGCCATTAATATACAACATGAGCAGCAAGGGTCCCAACACACTTCCTTGTGGCATAATCAAAGTTACTTCTGACGTTGACTCTCCACCCGAGATAAGATGCTCTGTCCTCCCTACCAAATAGTCCTCAATCCAGTCACAAATTTCACTTGATACCCAATTTGATCTTACTTTTGGCAATACGCGCAGCTGTGGTACTGAATCAAATGCTTCTCGGAAATCAATAAATGCAGCACCCACCTGACTGCCTTGATCCAGAACTTTCAGTATCTCATTTCGGAATCCATGTTTGTTGGCGTGGTGGAGGTCATTCTGCTCGAGGCACCTCATTATGTTTGAGCTCAGAACATGATCTAAGGTTATACAACAAATCGATGTCAGGGATATTGGACAGTAGTTTTGTCGATCAATACCACTATCCATCTTCTTCCAGCTACTGCGCACGGTTTTTCTTCGAGGGATCTGCTCTAGATTATACTCGTAGTTGGAAGGGTGGCTAACTCGGCCGCAAATTTAGTATAGAATCTTATAAGCATTCCTTCGGGCACCGAAGCTTTGTTCAGTTTTAACGATTTCGGCTGTTCCTCAACACTACTGATACTGATTTCACTCATCTTTTCAGCGGTGCGAGGATTAAATTGGGGCAGTTCTCCCGCGGTTTTCTTTGTAAACGACATTTAAAAATAGATTTAAGCAATTGAGCAGTTTTAGTTCAGGTCTCATTCGTTAGGGCCTGGATACTAACTTTCGAGCCACTAAGAGCCTTTAAATACGATCAGTCTTTGTTTGGGTTTTGTGAAATATCAGAGCACTTTATGTTCTTCTCCATATTTTCAGAGAAAAGTGTATTGTAGGCTGATAATTCAGTGTCGCCCACGGGAAAAAGTACATTGTAAGTTGGCCGCCATGCTATGATTTAGATGTGCTCGCACCATCTACCGCATCTACGAGGTGAGTGAGAAAAGTAATGAGACTGATTTTTTATCCATAGGAAATTTAATTTTTTTCAGACAACAGTCCCTCCAAATTTTTTCCCTTTGCAGATATTTGGCAGCTGTTGGCTGCAACTGGTAGAGCCTTTAACATGTCGATCACATTATTTTGAATATTCTCCAGAACCCCCCCAAAATGTCGTTCTTTTTTAAGACATTTTTCAATTTCGGGAAAAGAGAAAAGTCACAAGGAGTCAGGTAACGTGAATTGGGGGAGCGAGGCTATAGAAAAACGAGGAATGTCTTTTGAGGTCAAAAATTCCGTGACAGAAGTGGCCGTGTGACGTGGGTCGTTGTCATGCAGCATCCACTTCTATAGTTTGTCCTGGAGGAACAAATTCTTTAGGTACCGTATCCCTGCTGCCGAATACGCAAGTCAACATTATTTTGATCTTTGATTTGCTCATTCGAGCATTTTTCGGTTGAGCAGATATCTCTGTGTACCATTCCTCACTTTCCCGTTTCGTCTCAGGATCGAACTAAAAAGATCCAAGATTTATCACCTATGATCACACGACAGAACCGTTTTGGGTCACTGATAGTCCTCTCAAGAAGATCTGCGCACTCGTTTCTTCGATTTTCCTTCTGGTCAGTTACGACGTTTTCCGCGCCATTTGGCACAAATCTTTGGTCAAAATTGATGTACAATGAAAGTGTTTTAAGTTTATAAATTACAATCGTTCAAAAGGAAAACGCCCTTTGCATGGTGCACATCAGACTTAATGTTTTTCCTTTGATTCACTGTAATTTATTTGCAGCTGATGCGAAAATAGCCAGCAGAAGAACGTTGTTAAACAGTTCACCCATCGTCCTTATTGTTAGACATACACGTCCGGCGTTTTCTTCGGTTTTTGAAGTTTAAGGTCTCCCTGAGCGAGCTTCATTTTCAGTGTGTTCTCAGCCTTCCAAAAATGATTTGTGCCAGCGAAAAACTTGTGCTCTTGATAAGGAATGTTCGCCACAGATCTTTTTCAGCATTTCAAAGGTCACACTCGCAGATTCCCCAAGTTTAACACAAAACTTGATGACATAATGTTGCTCTAAATTCTCCTGTTCCATTTCCGTAACACACAATAAAAACAAAACTTCACTGACGGTGCTCCACAAAAACCACGTGATGGCTGTACGGAGCTGAAAATCTGACTGAACATCTCGAAGGGATGAACACTCCGGTCTACACGAGCAGAACAACACAGTGTTGCCAGGTCGCTCGCAGTGTTGTCAGCTTCATTCCCTTTTTCACGCATCTCGTAATCTAACCCACATACGTAGTACGCCATTCAGTTCAGTACGGAACGTTGGCCAGTGCAAGTGCATATTGAGGCAGTGGAGGAGTTCTGTCGTGTGCAGTGTTGCGGCTGTCCAAAGAGCACTGTACTGTGGAAGACACCGCTATTTCCGTGTTCCATAGTGACAGAGTCAAGGTAGATAAAACAATGGCGTGAGACGGGTTTTGTACCCAATGTGAAGCGTAAGGGACCCGAAATAATAGTTCAATCGCAGGAAAACATTCGACGCGTCTGCAACGGAGCCCACAGCGATTTTTCCGTCGTCATTCCAGAAAATTACAGCTCTCTCGCACGTCTCTGCAGAAGAAGAATCCTTCTAATCCGCAAGTGACTCAGCAGTTAGAGCCGGTAGGTAATGTGAGTAGGCACAACTTTTGTAGAATATTGAAACGAAACGAAACTCCTCCCGTACAGGCCATGAACGGTACCGTCCGGCCGCCGTGTCATCCTCAGCCCACAGGCATCTCTGGATGCGGGTATGGAGGGGCATGTGGTCAACACACCGCTCTCCCAGCCGTATGTCAGTTTCCGAGACCGAAGCCGCTACTTCTCAATCAAGTAGCTTCTCAGTTTGCCTCACAAGGGGCGAGTGTACCCCGCTTGCCAACAGCGCTCGGAAGACCGGATGGTCACCCATCCAAGTGCTAGCCCAGCCCGACAGCGCTTAAGTTCGGCGATCTGACGGGAACCGGTGTTATAACTCCGGCAAGGTCGTTGGATTTTCAGAACATACTGGACAGAACTGACCAGAATGGCGCATTTATGACAAATCTTGTGATGTCTACTGATGGAAACTTTCATCTCAAAGGGTTCGTCAACAATCAAAATTTCTGATTTTAGTTGAACACAAACCTGCAGGTCATAGGTTTAAAGTCTCAGTCCGGGAAAAGATAGACGCCATACCTCAAGAAGATTGAGAAAGTAGTGAGGAGATTCCGTGAACGTCTTCAGCAATGCATGCCAATGGTGGAAGCTATTTGTGTGATGCGTTTTTTAAGAAATAAATTATCTTTGTCTTTTCAGTGATTGCAACTGTGTAGAACTGTTATCTCTAGCTTACACGAGTATTTGCGTAAATGCACGCTTAAGCTCTGTATTCCGGGAAATAAATATTTCACAGCATCATTTTATTTTTTTTATTTTTTTAGGAATAACTAGGCGCGGCTTCAGCATCATTATCGGTGTACGATGCTATCTGTATCAATAAATGGAGAACACTATGAAGGATGTTCCTTGTCAGACGCATTCCACAACGATGCTATAGGCAAGAAAGTACACAACTGGCTATTATAATTGCAACAGCAGCACATAGAAATAACAGTATTTTACTTACTGCGTGTATAAAGTACAACAGAAAAAAATACTCGATTAAATTTGTTGATGATTTGGGTGTACACATGTTTCAAAATTTTGTACAGGTGCTACCATGTCTGGTAGTAACAAACGCTATAATAAGGCTGAGTGTCGAATCGACCTGAGCTTGGATGACAGATATCTGTCCACTCTCTGCCAGAGTTCATCAGTCGCGGTGCACGGACAGATGTGACGTGCCAGTCTCGCGGTGCATGGACAGATGCGACGTGCCAGTCTCTCGCCAACCTATGGACACATCCAGTGGTCTTCAATGGGTGAGAGATCTGGAGACCCTGTTGCTCAAATCAACATTCCATAGACTTCGTAGCGAGACAGATAAAAACAGGAGGGATAACATGCGGTCTTGCATTATCTTGTTGAAAGATAATGTGTCGCCTATCTGGAAGACAGGGCACAGCCACCGGCCATAATAGTCAAAAATTTAGCACTTGATGTCCAAATTGCCGGCTAAGATAACGAGAGGTGATAGTATTGTCTACGCAGTGGCATCCCTGCCTGCAAGCCTCTGCTGGGCCCATGTAATGATGCTGAAAGCAAACTGGAGACGATCATTCTCCGTTCTGCTTGGAGCTCCCACCACACGATGGGCGAACCACTCTCGGCGCGCCTGTCTTTGCTGCCGTGTCACAACAATAGTCGCCGTCGCCGTGCTCATTGTAATTCCCAAGGCATGTGCCTTAGCTGCATTACCGTGCACGACTGAATGAACAAGACGTCGTTCCTCTCAGGCGCTACTCGCGTAGGGCCGCTGAGGTCCTACATGAAGCTGAGTATTGCCGTCTTCTACCCATCGCTTCCATACTTGCGTGACATTCGCTCATCAACGCTAAAAGCAATATCGTGGGATGATAAAGCGCAGCATTTCCTTATCGTCTGCGCCTTTACTTATAAAACCTTTATAGTGTCATCTAATTACCACATCTTTGATTCACATTATCAGTGTTTCCAAGTGTGGTTGCACTTTTCGAACGCCTTTTGCGTAGATAATTATCGAGAAGATACAACTTGAATTAAGTCATCTACATCTTAATTTATGAAATCGAATGCCCAGAATTCTAACGAATCTTCTCCAATTTCGAATGACTTCTCGTTCTTGATATACCATCAGCCCCAAAGACGCCTCTGTAATCTGATTTATTCATTTGATGGTAACAGTCATAACACGGCTGCTTTATAAAGATTTATAAACAAAACTACTTCGCAGGAATCTTGACTTGCATTACTGACTAATATGTATCAATATAACAACAGAAAAGTTTCATTGATATCAACGCCGTCTCTGTGGCAGGCCAAGGAGTTTTATCATTTGTCCCAGAGTTTATTTAACTGCTCACTAATTAATGAAATTTACGGATTTGACGGTGAGTCGACAACCAGAGTAATGGATTTTGATGCATTATATGGGTCATATAATTTCTACGGCCTTATGATAGTACCGGCTCGTAAAGATGAGGACTGAATACGCGTTGTTTCTGTTTTTGGTACAGCTTTCTTCTCGCGCCCTGCACTGGTCCCAGTGAGAGATGATCTCACGCGGTTCGCTGCGCTAAGGTACCCTAAGTATTAGAAGACGTCCTCACGTGGCAGATTGCTTCATCTCTGCCGACAGGAAATTCTGTTTTCCTCTAAACGCGTTCACTGGTGTGTGGCCGAGCAGTTCGTATGTTTAGTGTCCACTACTGCAAACTGAACCATTCTGAGGCATGCATGCCGAACTTGCACACTCACTGTGTTGAGACTTATGCAGGGGACTTGCATTTCTTTAGCCCTACTTCGGAAATAGTTACTACTCTATAACATACAAAAGGTGAAAGCAATAACACCGCTATGTTTGTAAGCTTTTGTGAATGATGAAAGATTAATTGACCAGTTTCGGCCTTCGATGACATTTTCCGGTGATACCAAGAAGCTGCCGAATTGATCAGCTGTCACTGCCGCCAGTGCCCTTCGGAACACACTAAATGGCTGCGCTGTAGTAAGCTGTCTGTTTAGTGCATTAAGAGTGCTAGCAAAGTAGGAATATTCCTGTCAAAGGAAAGAATCGTCTGAGATTCAGATAACCTGGTTCGCTGAACAGACTTTACAATATGAAAACGGAGTTGTTAATTAATACAGCAGCATCGACAGTGCAAACAAAGTTACCATCTTGCGTTTTGAGGAATCCATTCACATTAACTTCTAGATTAGGGCCACTGCTACTTAGATGTTCTGTTCGGACTACACTGATGTTCTAAGATGCTGAGTGATGACATCTGCCTTTCGCCGCACTACATACAGCGTGTATGCTTCTCGTTGTGCTGAAACAAACCTACAATCGGTCGTTCAATATGAGAGTACATGTGCGTTCTGACTTCTTCTGCCTAGGATAGATCTTTTCAGCTGACCATTGTGCTGTCTTTTGTAGTGCGTTGCGTTTTCATGATTTTGATCGTTTACCTTCGAATAGCAAAGATCTCCAAAGCACATTCAGAGACTCCCGCCACCTTATACAGCCAATCTTTTGACTTCTGACATCATGTTTCTAAGGTACGTCAATATTTCTATCTGTACATGTCTTGAGCTTTCACCGTCTTTGGCTTTTATATAATCTTATATTTCACGATGTTTTTTTTTCCAGAAAAAAACTCCACCCTGCGCACTGTTTACGTTTTCCGCTGCATTGTGTTGTTTTAGCAATGTGATGAAAAGGGCGAAATCTTGAGGATGAAGAGATATTTAGGAATAAACTTTCTTAGGAACGTGGTTGCTTTTGTCTTAGCGTACCAAGTTAAGAAACGCAGTTGTATAATGTGTAGGATCTACAATATAAATTATTCCCAAATACGAAAATGCCCTTATCATAGAATGAAGCTTCAGTTGGCGTCTTCTTAAATGGTATATATACTAAGTGAGGATGGACGACTACAGTCACGACCATTGTTAAGTCGCCTTCGTAATGCTCGCCAAACTTCATCGTACTGACTTATTTATTTCCGAAATACCTTACGTGAGTTCACCGAGGAAACCTTGCACCGTATTTTGTCATTCATAGAGAGTGTGGCTCATGTGAATCAGGCTAGCAGGAAAGAAGTAATCTGGAGCCCGCCTTGTGTCAGCATGAAACATGCTGCAGATAAGTTCGCCGCGAACGTTCTTCAGAGAAAAGTAAGATGACGGATGTGCCAGAGTTGTGTGTGAGTAAATGCGGTTTCCTGCGCAGGACCACGACATCGGTTAGGTCACACGCAGCTATAGTGGATTTCACAATAAATGTGACAGATATTTTGTCGTCTGGAATAGAAGCAACACATATTTTCAACTAAACCAAGTGTTTAATTAAGATGCATTGTTGGTGGGCAGGCAAGAATAAGCGTTGACAGGCTGATGTAGCATTCATTCAACCACAAAATTAAGAATACGTCAACATTTTATCAGGAATATGGGGAACGAAAGTGAGAAGCTTAGATTTCATTATAGCGTGGCAGCTTGCCCCCACTGTAATTGCCTATAATGGGTACTTCTTTAAATGTCATTGAAAAACTATTCCAGCTTTCCTGAATTTTAATGTCAGTTCTAGTGTACCAACTGAGTAATATATAAACCATGTCCATCTTCAGTTGTCGTAGATTCAGCGAGCATCTAATGTTTGAGACACATATTATTTTGATTTTGTACGTGGTTGAGTACAGATACGGCAAAAATGACAGTGGCTATAGACTAAAACGTAAAGATACTAAGACCTAGGCTAATAACAAACGCAGGTAAAAAAAAACTCCTTTTTTCGATTTGAAATTGACTACAAGGAGAGCACTATAGTTGAGAACAAACAATTGCTGCTACTTTCTAGGAACGCTCTTACTGGTTTGGAAACTGCATGAAATAGTACGGACAATACTGAATCAAACAAATGGAAATTGATTAATGTTGTTTCCTTCCTTTCTTTCTTTATATTTTTTGCCACTGTCGTCTATAACAGTGAAACAGGTACTAAAGGAACCTAGTGGGATAAAAAGTGGTAGTGAATTACAATTTTAATGCTATCTGGTGATAGTACGCATTACCAGAACGAATATGTGTGCAAGTAAACCAATTTTTTCCAGGACGTTGACTTGAAAACCATAGTATAGTGACTTAACGGCACACATTACTCCAGGAAGCAAATGCCCTTACCTTTCCTGCAATTTTCATGTTCCAAGAATACAGTATATTTCTAGAGGCAGAAGTCTACAAAACACCAAAGAACATCGGTCGAAAATAGAAGCCCTTTTGGTGATTCCAAAACGAAATCATTCTCTTATGAATTGTATCGCAAAAACGATAGGTCTATAGCCAACGTCAATGAGGAAGCCGGTTTGAACACCACAGTGCTTAACTGCACATGATCCCGCTGGAGTTGGTTTTCCTTTGTGCCGTCTTACTTACCAGCCTGTCACGAGAGGACGAGGACACAGTCGTGAGGTCCAAATCATGGTTTGCCGGCATTTTTCACGGTAATAAGTCATTGCCAGAGTTGAAAGAAGTGACACGTGACAAAAAAAGGTCCGCCTGGGGCTCCAATCCCAAACTTTCAGGTCCGCAGTCTCGTACTTACCCACTTTTTTTAGAATGTAAATGTTTCTTACAAACTGCTCAAGGAAACGACGTCGCATAACGAAGTATCCATGGAACTCTTGTACATGGATGTGTAAACAAAGCGTATATTCTTACCCTTGCTGTATGCTTCAAGACCCTAGTTTCAGTATTTCAGAGTCGCATCGGTTTGAGCAGTACATTAAGTTACCTAACAGCTGCAGTTTCCCCAAAAACTGAGTATTGGAGTCCCAGTTCTGTGGGTTTATATGATAGACATCCAGCAAGGTATGTCCGCTCGCAGAAACGCATAGCACAGAATATATAGAACATGCCGGGCATACAGCGCTTACGGTATCATGTACTCCGAGCATAGATACACACACACACACACACACACACACACACACACACACACACACACACACACAGAGAGAGAGAGAGAGAGAGAGAGAGAGAGAGAGAGAGAGAGAGAAGAAGATGTGGGTTGGGGCGGCAGGAGGGGAACACTGAGCCTCGCAGGCTTGTAAAAGCTTTTCCGATGTCGTATCTTCTCCCATTCAGCGAAGGTTCAGAGCTCTCATGTGGTTGATCGGTGAATGTTGGCACTCTTTCGGAGGAGAGGCAACTCGTCAGCTTATATAAAATCGATCGCATTCCCTGATCTTTGTGCACAAAGGAAGCGAGCCACTGCCTGAAATGGCGCCAGCGCGTTGTTTCCGACCACGGCCAGCAGCCATCACGGTGACAATGAATTACGCCCATACTTCGGGGAATCTGTTGCTTCACACTTAAAATGGAATGAATATTGTGAGGAGTAGTGGTTAACTTTCAACTATCACCACGATAAAATTATGTAATTAACTATAGGTTTATTGGTGTCTTGTTACACACTGGAATTCCACTGTCACATTATCGTAGCAGAAAATAGAATGGTGCAACTTGATATAGCAGATTATCGAGCGGTTTTTGTCTTCTGCTACAGCAATGCATGCCATGTTCGTGTAAGTGTACGGCCACAATGGACTATGATATGACGCAGCAGATGCTATCAAATAGGTCTGAATGACCTAGAACGAAGTGGTAGACCACCTTTCCCTGAAGAACCGGGAATCTTAAGAGAAGTATACGCTTTGGAGGCCGGAGACCGGGGCATTGCATTCAAAGTGATGCTGTAAAAAGAGGAAAGTCTGTCGTGGATCAGTTTCAACATCTTGCACAATATTTTGTATAGAATAAACGTCGCCTCCCGCTGGGTTGCACGACTGCTCTCACCCAGTGAGATGGCCTGCCGGAACGAGGAACAGCGAACAACTTGCAGTTGTGTCCGGGCAGTCCAGGTGACACTTTTAGTCGATTGATTACCGTGGACAAGTACTGTGAGACAAAATATGAATGTGAGACAAAGGGGTAAAGCGAGTAGTGAAAACGCAAATAAGCCCTCTCCGAAAGGTGCGAAGATCGACCACCAATGGGCAAGGTCAGTGGGCAAATGCCGGGATGGTTCCTTTGTAAAGGCGCGGCCAACTTCCCTAATCCGTTGGGACTAATCAATCAACCAACGAACCAAGGTCAGTGCCACGGGTTGGCGGTAACAGATTATGCTCGCAAGTGAGTAACTGTCAGAGAGACGTGCTATCGAAATTTCAAGATGAAGTTTTTTACCTATTTATTTATTGGCTTTCGGTTTTGTGACCATACAGTCAAACGTAATTTATACAAATTAGTGATAACTGCCAAATTTGACTATTATCTATGTACAACATTTAAACATATTCACAGAAGAAGAAGTACAATTGTTGTAAAATTGGTATGTATATAATGTGCTTATCTTTAAATTCTAGCCAATTACAATAAAAGGAGTATTATTTTCAACTAAAAGAACCTATATAGATAACTCATCATGTGTTCTGTTTGTCTACTAACGAATTGGGTAGATGGCTTCCGTCCTCCTGGAAATGCGATTCTTCGTTTCGGCTGTGATTCCGCGGTGTGGCAGCTTTTGTGTATGACCTCGAGTTATTGGCGTACTTTCATCCCCCGTAATGCTTGATGGTCCCTGTGTAGCGTCTCAGTTTCGTTTTAACGCCTAGAGCGTAGGTAAAAGACATTTACCTTACGACGTACTTTAAGTACACTGTCCTCTGCGATTTTTAGCAAGGCAGCGATTTATGTTTTTAATCACTCGATTTTCAATTGCCTTCCTCTGTGCGGAGACACGAATAATATCAGAGATTAGTTCACAGATCTTGTCCGTTAGTCGAATTAGGTGGAAGCTTTTTCGGAGAGCTGCGATTAGTGTACTTAAACGCAATTTTACGAAAGCGTAATTTAATGAAATATTATTGCGGCCTCATATTATAATTTACTGAGTGCATGTTGGAAGTTAATATCGGAATTGCTAAAAAAATTGAAGAACAAGGAACAAAATTCCCTCGTTCGTCATTTATCCATAACAACTAATCCAGAGCTAACTGCTGAACGGTGATGGAAGACCAGAAGTAAAATAACTGACTGAAGTTAAAATCTTCAGGGATATTAGGTCGCGTCATATTTCGCCTAAAATAATCGACGTTTCGACCCCTTTGCTGGGATCTTCCTCAGTATCTGTCAGTGTCCACTACTTCTAGCAGTAGTGGACACCGGAAGATCCTGAAGAAGATATCAGCAGAGGGGTCGAGACGTCGATTGTTTTAGACGAAATATGACGCGACCTAATAACCCAGAATATTTCAACTTCAGTGACAGCGGCCACGAAAGCCTGCAGACTTACAAAGAATAACTGTTTCTCGTATTTCGTGTCCAAGTAAGACGAAATATTGATTACTACAATTTTATGACTTTTGGATTCTATACAAAATCTTTTCTCTTCGAAGCCTGTCAGTACATGAGGTGCGTCTGTTTTGGTTTGGTTGTGGTTGTTCGTTACTGTTTCTACTTCAGCATCACGTGACAAATAGTCTATTCGTGAGGGGAGGGAGGATGGAGCGTTTAAAGAATTGAAATGTTCCTGATGGATTGGTTATTACGTGGCATCCAGTGCTTGACCGATCCATTCATTTGTTACTGACTCTCTGCCGAATACATAATACATCCCTCCTCCTCCCTGCCACTTTCTACACTACTGACCATTAAAATTTGCTACACCAAGAAGAAATGCACATGATAAACGGTTATTCATTGGGCAAATATATTATACTAGAACTGACATGTGATTACATTTTCATGCAATTTGGGTGCATAGATCCTGACAATTCAGTACCCAGAACAACGACCTCTGGCCGTAATAACGGCCTTGATACGCCTGGGCATTGAGTCAAACAGAGCTTGGATGGCGTGTACAGGTACAGCTGCCCATGCAGCTTCAACACGATAACACAGTTCATCAAGAGTAGCGAGTGGCCAGTTGCACGACCATCATTTTCAATTGGTGAGAGATCTGGAGAATGTGCTGGCCAGAGCAGCAGTCGAACATTTTCTGTATCCATAAAGGCCCGTACAGGACCCGCAACATGCGATCGTGCATTATCCTGCTGAAATGTAGGGTTTCGCAGGGATCGAAAGAAGGGTAGAGCCACGGGTTGTAACACATCTGAAATGTAACGTCCACTGTTCAAAGTGCCGTCAATGCGAACAAGAGGTGACCGAGACGAGTAACCAATGGAACCCCATACCATCACGCCGGGTGATACGCCAGTATGGCGATGACGTATACACGCTTCCAATGTGCGTTCACCGCGATGTCGCCGAACACGGATGCGACCATCATGATGCTGTAAACAGAACCTGGATTCATCCGAAAAAATGACGTTTTGCCATTCGTGCACCCAGGTTCGTCGTTGAGTACACCATCGCAGGCGCTCCTATCTGTGATGCAGCGCCAAGGATAACTGCAGCCATGGTCTCCGAGCTGATAGTCCGTGCTGCTGCAAACGTCGTCGAACTATTCGTGCAGATGGTTGTTGTCTTGCAAACGTCCCCATCTGTTGACTCAGTGATCGAGACGTGGCTGCACGATCCGTTACAGCCATGCGGATAAGATGCCTGTCATCTCGACTGCTAGTGATACGAGGCCGTTGGGACCCAGCATGGCGTTCCGTATTACCCTCCTGAACCCACCGATTCCATATTCTGCTAACAGTCATTGGATCTCGACCAACGCTAGCAGCAATGTCACGATACGATAAACTGCAATCGCCATGGTCGGAAAGGTGATGGTAAGCATTTCTCCTCCTTACACGAGGCATCACAGCAATGTTGCTCCAGGCAATGCTGGTCAACTGCTGTTTGTGTATGACAAATCGGTTGGAAATTTCCCTCATGTCAGCACGTTGTAGGTGTCGCCACCGGCGCCATCCTTGTGTGAGTGCTCTGAAAAGCTAATCACTTGCATATCACAGCATTTTCTTCTTGTCGGTTAAATTTCGCGTCTGTACCACGTTATCTTCGTGTTGTAGCAATTTTAATGGCCAGTGGTGTTTATTGGTGGTACATCTGGTACCCTGTTTCGCATTGCTCAGGGATGTTTGGGTACTTTTGATGAGACAGAATATGTAAACCAGATCGCGACGAGGTTAGGAACCGATATATTTCATGAACAACGCTCAAGACAAGTGAAGTAGAGCTGAATGTACACGCGTGAACGACGAAGGCGATACTCGCCTGAACTAACGAGGAACGCCGCGGCTTTCAGTACCGCTGGCAAGTTGTGCGCGTGACTCGGCTGCTGGTTGCCCGTCGGCGGACTCTCGCGACGAGGCCCGCCGCCTGCAGGGCAGCCCTGGGTATCGCGGCGCTCGCCCCGGCCGCCGCCCACACGCGGCAGGCGGCGTTTGAAGTGACGGCCCAGTGGCCAGTGGCCGCGCCGCTCGGGCCGCCTTTGAGCCCCAGCGTGTGGGCGTGCCGCAGCCGGCCGCCACCTGTTCGTCGCGACGCCCCACGTACGATGACCTCGTCGAGGTCACGTGCTCGACGGCCTCGCTGCTCTCCTCAGCTGCCACCGGCATTCGTGTGAGGCCTACTGAGGGGCCGCCGGCAGTCACTCCCAACACTGACGTGAACGTGACGGCGCCAGCAGTCTTCCCGAGTCAGCAGAAGGCGCGTGGCGAAGACCGCAGCATGTCTGGACGTTTCTGACTGACCACGACCTTCGACTTTGTCAGCACTTGCACACTGAGCAGTATCTTCTCTTTTTGGACACGGGACTCTGCCGCAGCTTACCGCAGTTGTCGTAGTTCCGGAAATTGCAATGATTGTCTCAGAATTGGAAGCACGGAATATTTGCACACGTATTTCACACGGTCCTCAACTGTTTCCCGAGTACCGATTTAACCATCGAAAACTTGCACCCTTTATACACTGAAGAGCCAAAGAACTGGCGGGCCTGCCTAATATCGCGTGGGAGGTCCCGCGACCACGCAGAAGTGGCGCAACACCACGTGGCATGGACTCGACTAATGTCTGACGTAGTGCTGGAGGGAATTTGTAAGTAGGCTGTTTAGGTTTTTATGTTGTTAACGGCAGGTAGCGCTCAGTATGAAAATTACTGGCTGTGTTGTGTGCGGTCTGTGGCGGGGTGGCATTGTTGAAATAGTCGCTATTGTAGTGTTGGGCAGTTGGCTGTTAACAGCGCGTAGCATTGCGCAGTTGGAGGTGGGCTGCCAGCAGTGGTGGATGGGGGGAGAGAAATGGCGGAGTTTTGAGAGCGGATGATCTGGACGTGTGTCCCATCAGAGACAGTAAATTTGTAAGACTGGATGCCATGAACTGCTATATATATTATGACTTTTGAACACTATTAAGGTAAATACAGTGTTTGTTCTCTATCAAAATCTTTCATTTGCTAACTATGCCTGTCAGTAGTTAGTGCCTTCAGTAGTTTCAATGTTTTATTTAGCTGGTAGTAGTGGCGCTCGCTGTACTGCAGTAGTTCGAGTAACGAAGATTTTTGTGATTCATGAAAGGTATAGGTTATTGTTAGTCAGGGCCTTTCTTTTGTAGGGATTATTGAAAGTCAGATTGCGCTGCGCTAAAAATATTGTGTGTCAGCTTAGTGTTGATCAGAATAGGTAAAGAGCGAAATGTCTGAGTACGCTCAGTTCTCCTCAGCTGTTTGAAAATCAAATAATGTAATTCATTAATTTTTCAAAGGGGACGTTTCAAATTGATTCCATGAATCCTGTAGGGCTGTCCATAAATCTGTAACAGTACGATAGGGCGAAGATCTCTTCTGAACAGTACGTTGCAAGGCATCCCAGACATTATCAGGTTACCCTCTATTCAGAAGGCTGTTGCATGCAGCGACTGTTATATTCACTTGTAAATAATAGATTTCGGCTATCAGTGGTCCTTTTGAAGTTTTATTGGCAGATCTAGATTTCAGCGAGAAACTAGCTATTCTCAATGCACTATTACTTTCGATCGATGCATGTAATGCCTGTTGGTCGGGCTTCATCCACAGTTCATTGAATACTCATTGAATATTCGATGAACTGTTGATGAAGCCCGACCAACAGGCATTACATGCATTGATCAAAGATGATAGTGCATTGAGAATGGCTAGTTTCTACCTGAAATCTAGATCTGCCAATAAAATTTCAAAAGGACGACTGATAGCTGAAATCTATTATTTACAAATCAACATCCCAGAGATGTTCAATAATATTCATGTCTGTGGATTTTGATGGCTAGCAGAAGTGTTCAATCTCAGAAGAGTGTTCCTGGAGCCACTCTGTAGCAATTTTGGTCGTGTGAAGTGCCGCATTGTCCTACTGGAATTGCCCAAGTCCGTCGGAATGCACAATGGACATGAATGGATGCAGGTGATCAGACAGGAAGCTTACGTAAGCGTATCTGTCCGAGTCGCATCTAGACGTAGCTCGGGTCCCATATCATTCCAGCTGCACACGCCTCACACTATTACAGAGCCTTCACCAGCTTGAATAGTTTCCTGCTGACATGTAGGGTCCATGGACTCATGAGGTTGTCTCCACACCCGTACTCGGTAATCTGCTAGATACAATTTGAAGCGAGACTCGTCCGACCAGGCAACATGTTTCCAGTCATCAACAGTCCAGTGTCGGCTAAGATAAGCCCATGCGAGGCATAAAGTTTTGTGTCATGCAGTCATCAAGGGTAGAAGAGGGGGCCTTCGGCTCCGAAAGCCCATATCGATGATGTTTCGTTGAATGGTTCGCACGGTGACACTCGCTGATGGTTCAAATGGCTCTGAGCACTATGGGACTTAACAGCTGTGGTCATCAGTCCCCTAAGGACATCACACACATCCATGCCCGAGGCAGGATTCGAACCTGCGACCGTAGCAGTCGCGCGGTTCCGGACTGCGCGCCTAGAACCGCGAGACCACCGCGGCCGGCACACTTGTTGATGGCCCGGCATTGAAATCTGCAGCACTTTACTGAAGGGTTGCACTTCTGTTACGCTGAACTATTCTCTTCAGTCATCGTTGCTCCCGTTCTTGCAGGATCTTTTTCCGACCGCAGCGGTGTCTGAGATTTGATGTATTAACGCATTCCTGATATTCACGGTACACTCGTGAAATTGTCGTACAGGAAAATCTCTACTTCATCACTAACCCGAAGATGCTTTGCCCCATCGCTCGTGCGCCGACTATAACACCACGTTCAAACTCACTTAAATCTTGATAACCTGCCATTGTAGCAGCAGTAACCGATCTAACAACTACGCCAGATACTTGTCGTCTCATGTAGGCTTTGCCGACCGCAGCGTCGTATTCTGTCTGGTTACATATCCCTATATTTGAATACGTTTGCCTATACCAGTATCTTTGGCGCTTCAGTGCATTCTGTGAACGGTTCAGCGTGCTCGTAATATTTTGGACCTATAATAGTTGCCAGACGGGCACATAATTTTGCTGCAAGGACGCTGCTCTGAACTCTTTAATCAAACGAGATACTAAAGCACGAATCATGACATGACATCGTCATTGAGTGCAGAAGGCGATCTAGAATTTTGTTTCGTTGTCTCCTATTGACAGCCAATTTGTTTACTAACAAGTTTATTTATTTCTCAAGTAAAGATTTGCTGCCTATTATTACATAGCGGGTCGTACCTTGTGTGATTTAACATATCATACAAATTCAGTTTTATTGGTAGTACATTTTTTGTTGAAAATTTTACAAAAGGATAAAGTAAAAAGTAACAAGTGTATATATATGTTGTTTAAATTTGTTGCAGGCTTAGATAATGATAATAAATAAGATACATAACAGGTTGTGCATGTATTTTAAACTGAAATCAAAACTGTATTTAATACAACAAACAAAAGCCGACAATTTTGCTTAGATATAATGTGACAGTTCTTCCCTTTATACCTTCTGCGTGTATGATTACATCTGTTACATAGGTTCAAATGATTCAAATGGCTAGAAGCACTATGGGACTTAACATCTGAGGTCATCAGTCCCCTAGACTTAGAACTACTTAAACCTAACTAACTAAGGACAACACACACATCCATGCCCCAGGCAGTATTCGAAACTGTGACCAAAGCAGCAGCGCAGTTCCGCACTGAAGCGCCTAGAACCTCTCGGCCATATCGACTGGCTGTTACATAGGTTGTCTTGACCGTGGTAGTACTTAATTTAATGTATTGATTGCTAAAGCTACTGAATTACTAGTTTCGCCAATATATATTGCCATCTTCTGATCCATAAAACCAGGTAGTGGTAGTTACATCTTACAATGCTTACGCCACTCTGTCAGATGAAGACTACACAATACACGTAAGACAATCAAAGCATTACAATGACATGCCAGGTTTTCTATCACAAAGTGGGTATAGCATTCAGTGCATGGAACGAACAAGACAGACAGATGCAACATCTTGCCGTTTCGTGCTGTAAAGCGATGTGCTCAGAGCGGCGTAAGCATGTCTGTAATATAACTACCACTGCCCGGTTTTATGGAAGTGAGGATGGGAAAGCATATTGCCGAAATCCAGCAATTGTGTTAGCACAGCGATCTTGGCAAATAAATTTATTTTCAAAAGAAGACTCCAATACAAAATTATTATTATTATTATTATTATTATCATCTCTCTCTCTCTTATGTAACGATGTAATTTATTTAGCATCTTTCGAAAGCTATTGAAAACTCAGTTACGCATCGGAACAGTTCGCAAAAATATCTCAAAAATATTCTGAAACTGAAAACCGAGGCGGGCGCAATCGGTTATTACTGTATAAATACCATCATGTGAGGCTCTCATCACAGGCTGTGACCAGCATTTCGACTGTTGACTAGTTTCCACAAAATCTGTTCACTTAAACATGAGTGCCTACACACTTTTGGATGAGTTTGCTTGTGGTTCTTCTGATACGTAAAATGTTAGTATATGGTTCCATTTACTACAATAGTAACTGACCCTTTGTCCATGTAGAATAAACTAGGCCCAAGACAAAATACGTTTTATGTCAGCAGCGAAGGCTTTTTGCACGTAATGACGTATCCGGTGTAAGAGCTTCACTTAGCGGAGTTTATAATGTGCTACGCATTAACCAAGAGGAATCTGATGTTCGTTTATATGTCACTTGACTCTCTGGTGGTAATATTCATCAGCAGATCTGACTGTAGCGTAATCCAAAAATGAATTTATTCTTTGGCAAGAAAAACCTACTCCGAAATACAAGTTGAATGTCGCGAAAGAAACTTAATGGTAGTGCACTAATTTAATGATTGGACGTACCAGATGGAACTGTAATGCGTCACACACTATAATGTCGACCAAGGTACCCACAGCGATTCAAGTCCACGAACAGCCCGGTGCCAGGCGCACGTTCACTGGAATTAGCTCGGTGGGCATGGCCAGACAAAAGTAGGTTTGTATATCTTCTGTCACACCTGTAATGCTGCAGGAGTGTAGCTTGGTAGGTAGTTAGTACAGTAAACCTAGTGGTAAAAATGCTGTTGCCCATAGAGTAGCTTATATTTCCTGTAGCAGTAGAGAAGCTAACACCTGTCGTAATAGTAATACGCTGCTAACAGTTGTATTGTAAAAATACGACCCACTAATGTGTTAGGTGGTGGGTTAATGTAGTATAGATAATGTTGTTGTTGATATATTTTTTAAAAAAGGTACCAATCATGACTTTTTTCGAATTACTGCAAATCATTAATTAACTATCGATCTTTGATATTAATGACTGAGTTACATGACATCATGTACAGTGAGACAATTAACTCCATATAAACATCATTTATTCACGCGTAAGCGATATATTCACAATACCTTTTCATAAGCAATTGCTTGCTCGACCATCCGAGACAGAGAGGGGCTTCTGATGTATGAACACCATTTCAGTTATCATCCACTGTTCTAGTGCACTGGAAAGAATAAAGCGTGGAACCCTAAATTCCTGTGCACATAGGTCTTCAGAGTCCTGCTCTCGCACCAGCAGAGATAAAAACTGGGCAAAGGATGCGTTCGCAACTTAAGCCATTATAAGTTTACCGCACAAACCCGTTCCGGTTGCCGTACCTTTCAACTTCAGCACATTTCTCGGATACTTGTACCAAAAGTTTCAATGTCAATATTAGCGAGAGTTATATCACTATACTCTGTTTTTCCAGAGCTTTCTACGTTTTTTTTAAAAAGTATATCGTTTCATTAAAAAAGAAAAATCTACGTCCTTCACTGCCTCGGTTGATAACAAGAGTTATCCAGGTAATAAAACTACATGCTCCTCTGCCTACAATCATTTGACGGAAACCTCAGCTCGATATCTTGAACCATACACGAAATGAAAAGGGTACAAGTCGTCGGTGATTCAATTTGTGTCACTTAAATTTTGCCCTCATGACTCCCTCCAGTAACCTACCACTTGTCTTAACACATGAGCTACTATCTGTTTCTTTTTCTAGACAGTGATTCCCACACATTCTTTTCCTCGTCCGTTCTACGTAAAACTTCTTCATTTCTAATCTTATCAGTTAACTTTGAGCATCCTTCTGTAACATTACGGATTAAACGTTTCAGTTCTCTCCGTTTTCCCACCGTCCATGAATAATTTCCGTACAATGTTCTGCTGCACACGTAAATTCTCAGCGATGTCTTCCTCACACTGACACCTGTATTTGA
The DNA here is from genome assembly GCF_021461395.2 of Schistocerca americana. Lineage (NCBI taxonomy): Eukaryota > Metazoa > Arthropoda > Insecta > Orthoptera > Acrididae > Schistocerca > Schistocerca americana. The sequence continues at coordinate 310,750,252 of NC_060119.1, read as the reverse complement.
TACTGTCAGACTTTCTTTAGCTCGGAATGCCCGCTTGCCTGTGCTATTCTGTTACGTCCTCCTTATTTCGTCCGTCATGAATTATTTTCCTTCCATTGTAGCAGAATTCTTTCGGTTCATCCACTATTTTGTCTTCAACTTCAACGTCATGTCTTCGATATACAAGTTAAACATTAGACGAGAGAGCTGGCATTCCTGCATTACACAAGTATTAGAGTGCTTCTGCCTTGCTCTTCCATTTTTATTGTTTGCACTTTGTTCTTATAGATACTATACATCACCCGTCCTTCCATACAGTTCATACTTATTTTCCAGAGAACTGCAAACAACTTGCTTCACTGTATATTGTTGAAAGCATTTTCCGGGTCGATAAATTCTGTGAAACTGCCTTCATAATTCTCAAGACTTTCCTCCTCTATCAAGCACAACGTCAAAACCTTCCTACAGCAAAACTGATTATATTCCATTTTCTTTCTGAAAATTATTCTTGTGATCAGCTTGAATGTATTTCAAGCATTCATCTATTTCTGCTATATTCGAGACTGTGTGGGTGACATTCTATTAATAAATCGAGAGTACAGCTTGACTCCAGTCACGCAGACTAAACACACTAAACTGAATAATCGTTGATTGCCCATCACCCCCAATGATGTTATAAAATCAGAGATAACATTGTCCGCCACTTCTTTCACTTCAAGAGACTTTCAAAGATTTTTCAAACTGTTATTTAATATTGGATCCCCCATATCCTCCAAGTAGATACCCGTTTCATCTTGTCTTTGGGCATAAGACAGTTTCCTCAGTCATAGACACCCTCTTGTCACCTTTTCATGTTGTTCCTATACACGTTTGATAAACTAAATGCATACTAAGGGTAAAGGAACCAATCAACAATGGTTTCTTACGCTGTATTATACATTTCTTTTGTTGTTTTGAAATGTTTGTAGAAGCTTAATGTGAAGTCTGCATGGGAAAAGAATATTTAAAATTCAACGCCATACTATAGTTAATTTTTAGTGAAAATCGCTCATGGCAGTATACTGCTCTGTACAACTGCTCTGTACCCGCAGTTGCCGTGTAATTACTCTGCATTACTGTTTCCTGGACGCTCTAAGGAGACATTGAATTTATGGACAAGATACTTAGTCTTTTTAACGACGCTTGATCTGCGAGGAAAACACATTAAGCACTTAGTGTAGATTGTTATAATTATTTCAAAGATTTGAACGCACTCTAAGGATGAATATTTCGCGTGTCGGGCTGTATTATCCGTACACTGATGGGAATAGCCGTTTCAATTGAAGGTACGTGACTTCGGACCAGTATTCACTTGTTTGTAGTCGTTACCAACGTTACCTTAGCCATCAGTAATATGTGCGAAGAGTACATACATTGAACATATTAACAAGTTTAAACCATTTCATATTCAGTTACATATAACATATCTGTGACCTTTACGTCTATGTTTGTCAATTTTTCTATATAAGTGTGTAAGCGTGCTCAACACAATTTCGTCTTTTAACTATGGTTGCCTGGCTTGGCTGATGATTCGAAACAGCTATTCCCATGTATCACCTGGCCGTCGCTCTTCATAAAGTAATCAAGTAATACAGCCTAATAACCAAATTTGTATAAATATTATGTATCATTCGAAGTTTCAACACAGTTCGGCGCTTCTAAACTTATCGATCAGTTCGGTAGAGGAAAAATAATGGCAAAATACTAGGTTCAGGACACGATACGATTGTTATGTCTGCGATACTCAGTGACACGAACGAGAAAAGCAATTTCCTCTCCCATAGACTTCCTCATAGAGACCCCCGGGTAGTTCCAAATCGTCTACCATGTTACAGTCATTTCTTTTAATGACTTCACTATTTCTTCTCACTTTCTCGCAAAGGTGCAAAGATTCATTCTGTTCCGGAAAAAGCTTGCCAACTCCCGATCCGGTTATCTTTGAGATTGGAGCTAACGATCCCCTAAAGTTCCATAAAGTGTAATCGACTGTAGAAGGTAGATAAGATAACAGGTCGTGTTTGCAAACTGCATACACGGCAGTGCTATTTCATACACGACATTGCTGTTACGGAACCATTCACATATATCTCTGTTTCTGTCACTGATTAGTTAGTCATTACACCTCACAGTACTCAATCGAAAGCCTTGTCTGTGTGTGTGTGTGTGTGTGTGTGTGTGTGTGTGTGTGTGTGTGTGTGTGTGTATGTGTGTGTGTGTGTTTGTTTGGAACATGGTGTCTGTTTTAATTTGAGACAACTAAAAATGTTAAAAACAACGCAGAATATGAAAGAAAGTGTTCTGGGGGGAAAGTTATCCCCACCCCCCAGCGCTGGCAGGAGGTGGGGAGGGGGGTCAAGTTTGCATTTTCAAATGGGAAGCCCCCATTTTTACTGCATAGACCTATTCGGATTGTACGCCAAAAAATAAATGCGGTTTACTCAAACCATTGTTTCCCATTTCGTGGTAGACGGTGCTGCAATGGACAAAAATGAAATGTGGCTGTATTTGCAATTAGGAACCGATGCATTTGGTTCTGCATTTAAATGTAAGCCTTTATGTTCTAACGCTAGATACTGATGCCCGAAATTTACTTTAGTGTTGCAAATTTGATTGTACAGCACAAAATGCTTAGCCGCTTCAATATCTGGTTAGAAATTACGTTTGAATATGAGTATCAACCGTTAGAACACAAAGGTTTAAATTTACGTCGTAAATGAAATGCAGAATTAAATGCGTCGGTTCTTAAGTGCAAATATAGCCACGCCTGATATTTATCGTCACAGTGCCATCTGCCTCGAGTGCAAATAATCGTTTGAGTAGACAATACATATTTTTGGAGTAGAATCCGGATAGGTCCACGCAATAAAAGCTGACCCCTCCCCTCCCCGCACGGGAGGGATTGTTGGGAGATGGCCTGTTGTAGCACAGTCCGTTTACTGATATATTAACTTTTCAGTTAGAACATTTTTTTTTTCGTACGATGCACCGTTTTCAATGTTTTTAATTGCGACAAGTTAAAACAAACACCTTGTATTCTTACTGATTTCAGACGCGATACGTTGGAACTTACAATTTGGCAGTTTGGGAAATCGAGAATGGTCAAGCTCTTCATGGTCGCTTATTCTCCTCATATGTCTGATGGGTCTGCTTCGATCCAACAATTATTCTCGACTGTTCGGTTATTTAATTGCCATAAACATGAGGTATGCCCAGTGGCTATGGAGAAACATGCTACTACACAAAAGAGAAGGTGTAACTTACCCTAATTTTACTGTACGAGCGTCGCGTTACTTAGATTCTATAATAATGCGTCGGTTATCTACTTCGAGATTTTTTGCCGTTTCTTGTTTTTTAATTGAAACTAAATTAAGAATATATCTCATTTCTAATAAGCTAATCCTAAAAATTAACTTCCAGTCTGTAAGGCAACATGGAATCAGCTGATTTCGATACGTACAAGAGCAACCACAGCTGAATCGCTCAAAATAATAAATAAATAAAGGAAGATAAGGATTCAACGTCTCGATGAAGACAAGGTCACCAGAGGGGGAGCTCGAACTAAGAAGGATCGGCCGGTGGAAGCATCCTATCGTTTGCCTTAAGCAGCTCATATATAATGGCGGGAGGAGGAATTCTGAACCACCATCATCCCGAATGATGCAAGTCAAGTGACTCAGTACTGCATCACCACGCTCGGTTGAACTGCTCCGATGAACTGCACCGTCTGTCACTTGTTCCCATGTTACGTTCCTCTAGTACTTCTGTCTCCTGTCCGCAGTGCTCCAGCAACGTCCATAAAAATATAACTTTCGTCCAAGAATCACCAGCGGGAAGCGGCCATCGCAAATTGCCTTATTCAATGAAATTTGAAACTTCCTGGCAGTTTAAAATTGAGCGCCGGACCGTGACTCGAACTCCGGATCTTTGCCTTTCGCGGGCAAGAGCTCTACCATCTGGGCTATCCAAGCACGACTGATGACCCGTTCCCACAGCTTAAATTCCGCCAGTTCCTCGTCTCCTACCTTCCAAACTTCATAGAAGCTGTCGTGCATACCATGCAGAACTAGCACTCCTGGAAGAAAGGTACTGGCGAAATTGAAGCTGTGTGGATGGGTCGTGAGTCGTGCTTGGATAGTTCAGATCGTAGAGCACTTGCCCGCGAAAGGCAAAGGTCCCGAGTTCGAGTCTCGGTCCGGCACACAGTTTTAATTTGCCAGGAGGTTTCGTATCAGCGCACACTCCGCTGCAGAGTGGAAATTTCAGTCTGGAAACATTCCTTATTCGACGTTAGGTGATGAACGATGGTGGTTTCAATGTTTATCACGTCATTTCTCCTACCTGTACGCTGTACAATGACATTTTACCGGTACATTTAGTGGTATACTTGCATACCGTCCGCTAAATGAGTTGCAACATAGTTAGTAGTAAATAAGTAATAAATTAAAACTTCATGCTGGATGCTGAAGTTTCATCGCATGAACAGCAAAAATTTTGTATGCGGTACACTCCTTTCCCTTTATCATTATGTGGAGTACGCGTACGTGTGCGTGTGTGTGTGTGTGTGTGGGGGGGGGGGGGGGGTGTGCTTTTCAGCGCAAAAAATTTCGTAGAGGTGTTTGAAATCATCTGTAATGTTTGTTGGGAGCCGCTAAGTGCTCTCATTCTCAAATACTGGATGAATAATTATATCCTGGGTAATTGGCGTGCCGTGCGTTACGCTGCCTCAAGAAATATACAGAGTTTCTATCTGTAATACTTGTGTTACTGTGTTGAAGTTTTAACGGAATATTATACCTCTTAATTAGCAGATTATCACAGAATTTTTAATTTTTGAATTCGGTCAAAAGTTATATGACATAGTGAAAATCAACTTCTTAATGCCTCCTGAAAGCCGTTAGTCACGCAACCTGCAAAGGGATCGTGCACCATGAAGCATCCAAAAATGACCTGGTCCAAAACGCCGATCCGACGGCCACAGAGATGAAGTAACTTTCGATACCCGTATCTTCCAGGCTCACCATAAAATCTACAGGGTTTGGGTAATAGGACGGCTACACCGAATGTAATGCCTCGACCAATCAAAAGTAACGACTGGGAGAAATACAGTGGACAAAAATAAATCATTTACCAACTAATGCTGGCTTAGGCTAAGATATAATTGTATTATGTCAGCACCTCCTTCTTCATTTACATATACATCTACACTTTGCTAGCCACTGCGAAGTGCGTGGCAGAGAATTCAAAGCATTGTGGCGCGTGTCAGGGTTTCTTCTCCTTCAGAAAGTGTATGGAGTGCCAGAAGAGTGACAGCTTCAGTGCTTCTGTGAGCGTTGTAATTAACATAATCTTGTTCTCTGGCCTCTGCGGGAGCGATACGTTGGGAGCTGTTTTCTGTAATAATGAATTACAGAGGGCCCTCCTTTTTGCAAAACATAATTTTTATGCCAAAATATTTTTCACCACAGCTGTGGCATCCTCAGTGCGTTTTTCTTTTACTGTTTCTTAAATATACACGCACAAATTCTATGTAGGTTAGAAATATATTCGTGTCAGATTTTGTTGTTTAGATTATATAAGCACTTTACTTTTTATATGTGCCCTGTAGCTGCCATCAGAATTCAGCCGAAAGTCTAAATTAACATATGTCATCTGCAACGAAGGGATGTTAGGATGACGTCTGAACTGCATTTTTGCTTGTATTCTGAAGTTTGAACTATCCATTCCGGCAAAATCATTGAATACGGCCCTTATTTGAAGCTTGCCATTGCCGTAAATGACCTGTCCTGAACTGTATTTGGATTTTATTTGACTACTTAATCTGTCTCTATTATTGTTTTAATGTTCATATGACCTATGGACACTGGTAAATATTTCTTAAGGTTTTGTTTTGGGGAAGTATTTGGTACGGTTTGTTGCTTATGGATAATGTAGCATATCTTTAACAGCGTCTTCTGACGTTTTCTAGTGGTCTTTGGTGACTTCTACATGTTGGTATGTTGCTGTGGCCTAGGCACACTTTTAACTGTGGATTTCCGTTTCAGAAAGCTCTTGACAGTCGTTTGTTTCACTGCTTTGTCTTCAATTGGTGGCCGCGGTTTTGAATTTGTTCCGATGTGTACGTGCATGTGTACGTGCATGTGTGTGTATGTGTGTGTGTGTGTGTGTGTGTGTGTGTGTGTGTGTGTGTGTATGTGTGTGTGTGTGCCGTTTTATCTCTAGATTCGTCACTTTATTCTGGTTCGTGAAAGTATAACTAGGCTTTCACGGGAATGTTGGCGTCTGTTGACAAGCATCCGTCAATTAAGACCGTTCAGCATTTCCCTGACGCAAACCTATGACCTCTCGTGCTGTCCTTTCTTTCTTTTTATTGGCTTTCGGGCTGTTCCCACTTAGCCATCTCAATAGCGGAAAGTTAATCATGACGATACGAACGTAAGAACAGCACAATACCCAGTCCCCGACGGAGAAAATCTCCAACCCGGTTGGGAATCGAACCCAGGTTCCTTCGCATAGAGATCCGCCCCGCTGACTGTGCAGCCATCGCGTCAAGCTGTCCTTTCTATAAGACAAATATCTCATGTTTGTCCTATTTAGTACTGGTCGCACACACGTGAGCAATTTTCTAGTATTTTTTATGCAGGCTCCTTCGCTTATTTACGGAATTTTCGCAATATCCTGACAATCAACCGAAACCTGTCGCCTGATTTATCCATGACTGAGCATGAGTGATCATTCCGTTTGTTAATGGTGTCATAAAAGAAATACTGTGTTTTGCAGCCTTAGTTAATAATATAGGATGAGTCAAAAAGAACTTTACAACTTTGGAAATAGAAATTTATTGAAATAATTTACAGAATAGGTAGATGCATCATTTTGTAGCAAACGACAAGTTTGATTCACGTAGTGCATCAGTAAGCCATACCGCCACCAGGAGCGGCAGGGTACTGCACAGCTAAAATGGCTACTTTAACTGGTGAGAGGCAACGGCCTTGCCGTGGTGGTTACACCGGTCCCCATCGGATAACCGAATTTAAGCGCTGTCGCACATGGCCGGCACTTGGATGGTTGACCATCCGGGCCGCCATGCGCTGTTGCTATTTTTCGGGGTACACTCAGCCTCGTGATGCCAATTGAGGAGCTACTCGACCGCATAGTTGCGGCTCCGGTCAAAGAAACCATCGTAACGACCGGGAGAGCAGTGTGCTGACCACATGCCCCTCCTATCCACATCCTCAGCTGAGGATGACACGGAGGTCAGATGGTCCCGATGGGCCACTTGTCGCCTGAAGACGGAGTGCTTTTTCACTGGTGTGGGACGCGTTTTGGTTTCATGAACCGAGCTGTGGAACAAATGTTCGGGGTATATTTCGCAATTAAAACGCTCAAGAACCCCCAAGCAGAGCTACAATTTAGTCTTAGTACAAGAACTTTGTTGAGACAGACTGTTCACTGAGATATGATAAATCACCAAATCCCCTGCTTGTTGATTATTATGTTGAAGAGGTTAGGGAAAGCTTGGCCCGCAGTACACAAAAATCAACACGACGTGCATCTCGCGAGACTGGCATTCCACAAAACATTGTTTAGCACGTCGTACCAGGAAGACGGTACACCCCTCATTTCCTAAAGGAAGTTCGATGTTCCCTGGACAATCGCTTCTCTGGTCAGTGGATGGGCCGTGAAGGGCCTATCGCATGGCTACCTCACTCCCCAACTTGACTCCACTAGATTTTTTGCTCTGGGGTTTCATTAAAGACCGTGTTTGTGTTTCTCCCTTACCAATTAATTTAGCTGAGCTGAAAAATTGAATCTACGCAACCGTTGCACAAGTTACACCAAATTTGCTGCTAGGAGTGTGAGAAGAAATTTGTTGGGATGATGGGATGTTTGCCGAATCACAAATAGTGGTCACATTGAACGAAAATGACACTTGACGCTTTTATGTGAAAGTTGAGGTTGTTTGTTACAAAATGACAGATTTACCAATTCTGCAAATTATCTCAGCAAATTTCTGTATCATTACATTTTTTTTTTCTTTATCGTCGTTTCTTACCCCTGCCCCAAGTGTGCAGGGGTGGACTGGTGGCGGCACAATTTGCCGCTCTTTAGCCAAGAGACTATATAAAATATCAGAGGAGAACGGTACATACGTGGGTTGGAATTTAAATAGTGGAAACTACTTATTCACAACCGATACAAAAGAGTAACATGTGTGCACCTGTTACAGTCCTTCAAAGTAGTCACCAGCCTTGTATAGAACCAGTTGCCAGCGATGTGGCAGGTATAGTATACCGTTAGCAGAGCCTGTTCTACTGATGGTGCGAATGGAACGGTCTGAGGTTAAGGTGATTCTCATGTACGACTGTGATGGCGCTATCCTAACGCATTACGTTCCTCCACGGCAGACCGTCAATGCACAGTATTACTGTCCGTTTTTGGAGCATCATCTGCGACCAGCTTGGCGAAAGAAGCGGCGACAATTTCTGCGCAATCTACCCATCATTTTGCACGACAATGCGCGGGAGCATACAGCGCAAACTGTGGCTGCTCTGTTTGGTCGATGGGACTGGGAAATACTGTACCATCCACCATACTCTCCGGACTTAAGTACTTGTGGCTTTAATTTGATTCCGAAGATGAAGGAACCACTTAGTGGCATTCGCTTCAGAACTGTTCCAGAGATTCGACAGACAGTAGACCGCTGCACTCGCACCATCAACAGAACAGGCTCTGCTAACGGTATGGTACGCCTTCCACATCGCTGGCAACGGGTTCTACACAACGCTGGTCACTACTTTGAAGGACAGTGGCAGGTGCAGACATGTAACTCTTTTGTATCGGTTGAGAATAAATAGTTGCCACTATTTAAGTTCCAACCCTCGTATATAAAATACGGGGATACACGTGAGAGGGGGAAACTATTGTAGTGAAAATATACAAAAAAGGAGTAGTTTGACGAGGGACGTTTACACAAAATCCACATATAATTAAATTGATACTCAACGAAGATGTAGCACATTAACACTGGCGGCAGGAATAGGAGAGTTCAAAACGACGTCCTCAGTATGGGACGACGACACTGAACACACACTGCACGCCGCGAGGGATTAGCCGAGCGGATGCCTGCACGGTAGCTCAGCGTGTTCGGTAAGATGGTTAGCTACGCTCTGTAACAAAAAAAACTGAGTGAACGGATCAACGAACAACCTGAACGGGTGGCATGAGACATCCGCCCCGAACATAAACAACGAACAAGATAGAACAAAATTAGATCGACAAAGAATTTAAAAAAAGCGGTCTTAGGCGCTACAGTCATGGACTGTGCGGCTGATCCCAGCGGAGGTTCGAGTCCTCCTCGGGCATGGGTGTGTGTGTTTGTCCTTAGTATAATTTAGGTTAAGTAGTGTGTAAGCTCAGGGACTGATGATCTTAGCATTTAAGTCCCATAAGAGTTCACACACATTTGAATATTTTTGAACACACTGCACTTACGTAACATACACGGCGGCCACAAAAACACGACCGAGAGTAACTGCATGGAAATTGGAAGGACGTTCCACGGGAAGGGAGGTCAGAGAGGAAGGAGAGAGTAAAGAGAGAAGGTGGGGGGGGGGGGGGAGGGGGAGAATCTTTCCAAAGTTTTAAAGTCCTTTTTCACCCACCCTGTACTGTGAAAGCAAAGGAGAACCAGGGATAGACTGTTCACAAGATGATCAGTGTCGATCTATTTGTTGATACGATCTCGTGCGAGGTCTCGTGCTGTATGTAAATAATTTACGCGAAGCACGTTGTAGCAACACAGACGGGATCGGAAACGTGAAGCGCGAGTCATTTGACAGGCGCTGACGTAAGCAGGGGCCACGGAGGCAGCGGAACTGTGTCAGTGCCGGTGGCGACCTCCGACGGGGAGCCCGCAGAGTGACGGGACCCGCCAAAGGGCTGCCCGAGGAGCGAGGGCAGCGCGGCACAGCGCAGAGCCCTCAAATTAGCAGCGCGTCTCCGCGGCCGCCACGTGCGTATCTGGGTCGCGGAGCGCGCGCGCGCGCGCGCTGCCACTCGTGAACTTGAGGGGGCTGACGCCAGCTGGAATAGCCGACCGGCCGGCCGGCACCCCGCAAGGTCAGTTTACGCGACGTGGCGCCGCGAGGCGAGGAGGCAGGCAGCCCGTGCTGTCTGATTAACGAATGGCCGCTGCGAGCTCCCAGGGGGCGCTGCCCTCCCGACAGCCATTTCTCGCCTGCCTCCCGCGAGACATCTCGCCGCCGTCCTGCACAGTCACGGCGCTGCACGGGCAGTAGGTACCTTGTTAAGACAGACAGTACAGCTGTTCCCTCCGCCAGTTGTTTTTGATGCTTTTTGGTCTCCAGATCGAGTAGTGATTTGATTCACGTCTCCAGATGGTATCCAGTGAGGTGACAAAAGTCATCGCATACCGACAAGCACATATATAAATGGCGGCAGTATTGCACACACAAGGCTCAAAAGGGCTGAGGTTGGTGGAGTTATTTGTACTCAATTAAGGCCGCAAGACGGGAATTAATTTCGAACGTGGAATGGAAGTTGGAACTAGACGAAGGGGACGTTCAGTTTCGGAAATTGTTACAGATTTCAATACTCCGAGATCCACAGTGCCAAGAGTGTGCCGATAATACCAAATTTCATGCATTACCTCTTACCAATGACAACGCAGTGGCCGACGCCCTTCACTTAATGACCGAGAGCAGCGGCGTGTGTGTAGTCAGTGCTAGCAGACAAGCAACACCGCGTCAAATAACCGCAGAAATCAGTGTCTGATGTACGATTAACGTATCCGCTAGGGTTGGTAGGACAAATGGTTCTGAGCACTATGGGACTTAACATCTGAGGTCATCAGTCCCCTAGAACCTAGAACTACTTAAACCGAACTAACTTAAGGACATCACACATATCCATGCCCTAGGCAGGATTCGAACCTGAGACCGTAGTTGTCGCGCGCTTCCAGACTGTAGCGCCTAGAACCGCTCGGCCACCTCGGCCGGGCAGAGAAGTCGGTAGGGGCTTCAAAATGCCAGAATCAACAATACGAAAATACCTCGCGAAGCCCATTAACGAGGTAACACAGCCAAGTTTGGGACGTAAGTCTATTATTGCAGAAAGTGTTGCGCCTAGAACCGCTCGGCCATACCGGCCGGCTACGACATGTTCTGAGGCATCAAGGGATGACCTATTTAGCATTGGAGGGCAGTGTGGAGGGTAAAAATCGTAGAGGGAGACCAGGAGATGAACACACTAAGCTGATTCGGAAGTATGTAGGTTGCAGTAAGTACTGGGAGATGAAGCAGCTTGCACAGGATAGAGTAGCATGGAGAGCTGCATCAAACCAGTCTCTGGACTGAAGACCACAACAACAACAGGGTAGTGCGGCGAAATTTGGCGTTAATGGTCTTCGACAGCAGACGACCGATGCCTTTGCTGACAGCACGATATCGCCTGCAGCACCTCTCCTGAGCTTGCGACCATATCGGTTGGTCCCTGGGCGGCTGGAAAACCGTGGTCTGGTCAGATGAGTCTCGATTTCAGTCGGTAGGGTTCGAGTGTGACGCAGACCCCACGCAGCCATGCACCTGAGTTGTCAACAAGGCACTGAGGAAGTTGTTGGTGGCTCGATAAAGGAGTGGGCTGTATTTACATGGAATGGACTGGGCCCTCTCGTCCAGCTGAACCGATCATTGATTGTAAATGGTTATGTACGGCTACTTGGAGATCACGTCCAGCCATTCACAGACTTCAGATTCCCAAAGAGCGATGGATAGTAATGTGCCGTGTCATTGGGCCACAACTGTTCAAGGTTGGTTTCAAGAACATTATGGACAATTCGAGCTTATGACTTAACCAACCAGATCGCCCGATATGAATGCCATCGAAATTTTTTGGGACATAATCGAGAGGTCAGTTCGTGCACAAAATCATGCGCCGCCAACACTTTCGCAATTAAGGATGGCTGTAGGAGAAGCATGCCTCAATATTTCTGCAGGGGACTTCTAACGGCTTGTTGAGTCCACGCTAGTTCGACTTTCTGCACTACTCTGGACAAATGAAGGTCCGATACTGTATGAGAAGGCGTTCCGTGCTCTTTGGGACCTCAGTGTACTAATACTATTAGTTTCAATCACCCGTTTATTATGTATTATTTTCGTTTAGCGTTACAGAAGATATACATCCCCAGTGGATGTACAGGTTAATTTTTAAATTTGACAACCAGATCGCAGTAGTCGCTGACACTTTCTGCAAGTACTTTAGACCACCTTTAAAAGCTTGTTGCAGGTAGTTTTTCACAACATGTTCTTTTCCTGCCACGCGACACTCACATGCAGCACGACCATGATACCTCCACTTCTTCAGGGATTGGTCACATCTCCCTTGTCCTGTCCGGGTGAGGTTGAGTACCGATCATTCACAAAGCTGAAGATCAAAACCTGCAACTTTCGCCGTTGACTTGTTAATTGGGTGCGCCCTCTGAAGTAGATGTTCATTCCAGCCGTATTTTCCCTTCTCAGTGACATATGACACGCCTACGAGCCGAAGTCCGACCCATGGCAGCTCGCGTTAATCCAGGCGTAGAGCAGATGGATTAATAGATATCAGTTCTTACGCAGCTCTGTCTTCTTAAGAATTTGCATTTTGGCAGTTTTTCTTCTGAGATACGGATTGGCAATACTGGATAGAACTGAACTGGAGCGGACTTTGATAATGACAGTAATAGTCCTTACGATGTCGTTCAGACTTACGTCTGTCGTAGTCGTAGGGGCTCTGTTTTTGAGTGTACTCAGCAGCTTCGTGCACAAGTGAAGTTACAGCTTTGCATGGAATATCTGCATTTACTCCCCAGATGTTACCGACTATTTTGTGAAGTGCGTTTACCCTTGAGACAGCTTCCTGTAAAGGTTTGTGGAATGCTGCTTAAATGACAATATCCGATCGAGGGTGACAACCAGATATTTAGGGACTTCTACCCAACCAAATAACGCGTGTGCTTTTGTGTGCCTCTTTGTTACGAATATGGAATGCTGTGGCTTGGATTTGGTTGGAGTCTGCATGTGAAAAAGTACCCGTTCAGTTTGGCGAGATCGACTCAGTGTTTAAGTGACAGATTCGTAATATATAATGTTAATTGAATTGTATCCTCTATGTGGTTGGTCCTCGGAAGGACTGCTTGCACCTGTGTTTCTTTACGTACATTCTGTTCCTGTTTGGAACAATTTGCCAATATTACAGCTTTATACGTGGGGTGCCGAACTGTAGCTTCTACAATATTCAGAAAGGCTTCTTCCATGTCCTCCAAGGGCCACTTTTATAAGGATGTGGGCCATGTCATGGTATTATACATTAAGAACAAGGAAAACCCATAATTCGTACGAGGGCTGTTCGGAAAATAATGTCCGATCGGTTGCGAAATGGAAACCACAGGGAAAATCCGATGAAGGTTTGCACAGATGTGTTGGATGTGTTGGGCAATATCTCTTGTATGTCCGTCGATCGCGTCGCATCGCTCTTTTCAATTCTGAGCTCTACAGTGAGCACCTAAAGATGCCTAAAGAAATAGTGTTTCCCGCCAAGAACGAGGACCTGGTGAGAAATTTCGCCTGAAGCTACGCTGCCCACATAAAAATGGTTCAAATGGCTCTGAGCACTATGGGACTCAACTGCTAAGGTCATTAGTCCTCTAGAATTTAGAACTAGTTAAACCTAACTAACCTAAGGACATCACAAACAACCATGCCCGAGGCAGGATTCGAACCTGGGACCGTAGCGGTCTTGCGGTTCCAGACTGCAGCGCCTTTAACCGCACGGCCACTTCGGCCGGCGCTGCCCACATAACTGTCATGCGTTTTTATTCTTCAAGGAAATTCTCAGCCACATTCTGCAGGGACAACGAAGACGCTCCTTCAGCGTTTTAGATAGGAAGTGTGTGAAACCTATAATACAGCCTCTAATTGGCTCCCTCTGAGTTTCATCTCTGTTCACATGAACCGCTGGCTATGAAGACAACGTCTTGGTACAGATAAACGAGCTGTAGACCAGATTAGAGAATTGGCGGAAAGCACAGGCGGCTGCTTATATGACGGCAGTATTGGAAAGTTGGTACAACGTTACGAGAAATATCTAAGTCGGAGCGGCGGCTACGCAGAGAAGTATGCGAAAGGTGTAGCAAACAGTTGCAAAGAAAACATTTCTGGTTTTCACTGTGGTTTCCTTTTGGCGATCAATAGGACCGTACTTCCCGAAAAGCCCTCGTATACACAGGCATTTACATACTGACATTTCTAATTTGACGAAGAGGTCACTGGTATTCTCGCCCGCGCCTCATAGTAGCAACGTTTATGGTATTTGCCTGAAACAGTTTAGGGAAACCACGGAAAACCTAAATCAAGATGGACAGATGAATACTGAAGCTTCAATCCTTCTGAATATAAGGCCGATCTCTTTGAAACAGCCGGCCGGAGTGGCCGATCGGTTCTAGGCGCTACAGTTTGGAACCGCGCGACCGCTACGGTCGCAGGTTTGAATCCTGCCTCGGGCATGGATGTGTGTGATGCCCTTAGTTTAGTTAGGTTTGAGTAGTTCTAAGTTCTAAGGGACTGATGACCTCAGAAGTTAAGTCCCATAGTGGTCAGAGTCATTTGAACCATTTTTTGATAAAGAAAATTATTTTCTCAGCCGAATGATATGTACCAGACGCTAACAAGATACCGTGAATGTAATGAGTTAAATTTCTCGCTGGTAGTTGCTCTGCGATCAGAGTAGTCTGATGTTGATGTACTCCCTCTGCCAGGTGTGTTGTAAACGTCCGCCATCGCCATGCGGTAGCTTTGTACTAGCAGCAGTAAGTCATAGCGTTTACCACGCAAGCCCGTTCGCGGATGCTTTATCTCTCCCATAAGGGCAGGCACCGTAAAGAACTGTTTAAAGCCTGCCCGTTCCGTCTGGTTATAGCCTTTACCATTTCGTCGAACGGTTATATGCCTTAAATGTTTCCTATAAATGGTGCATTATTTCATATAGCATATATAATCTGTGCCAGTGACGTTCACACTGTTAATACACCATAAGCATATCCCCTAGTATACGCTTATCAATTTTAATTTGAGGTAAGGAGCATGAGGAGAGGGCAAGAAATAAAGGAGATAAGTATTTGAGAACAAAAGCATGAGTATTACAAATAATGCTGCAACATATTTTAGATAGGATAATATTCTCGTATGAAATTTGTCACAAAAAAACACGCTAGAGTTTCTAATAAAGACCTCCTGAAACCTGTATCTCTCAGAAGTTTCTATTTTCTTCTACGTTTCAAAATCTCGTTAGTGTGTGTGATTTTCACTGGGCTTTAAACACTGTTTTTAAACAGGAAGATGTCATTCTGTAGCCATTTTTGGATTTGCTTAAACGCGTGTGGATGCGCTTTGAGAATTCCAACAGCACTTTGAGAATTCCAACAGCAGTTTAAAAATTTGTTGTGTACCTAACCTTCAATTCTTCTGGTTCTCTGCGAACCACGACCTCCTGAAATATTTATTCCTCAATGAACTAATGGTCTTCGAATCCTCTACAGAGCCATTATAACATAGTTACATAGACAGAAAGATGGTTTTCTAAATCATATGCGGATCGTCGTCACGGCTGAAGCGATGTCGTAGAATCCAGAAATTGTATTTTAGACGACGTATAAGAACAACACTGAATAATGGATGTTGTCATAGTGTCTTTCCTATCGAGATCATAAAATATAACATGACTCCCTTGGTTCTGTGCCATCGTTACACATTTGGGGACAGTCTGCGGGTGGTTCACTGGTGCCACGCTCTGGTGCTAAGCCTCACTTGATAGCTGGCAACTGACAGAATACACGAGGAAGGCATCATCTTCAGGGCTTCAGATCTGAAACTTTCGTGTAATGTCAATGGGACAGAAACGCCCGCGTGAGTCGAAGTGCTAAAGCGTTCCGAAGTGAAAGTCGCGAAATTACGGTAGAACACACACAAAATGGCATATTTTGTTAACAACTCAGAATTTACCTCTGAATTTTGCTGCTTCTTTAGCGTACAATATAAGCAGTCGACTTGGATAATAACCGTATGTTTCGTAACCTGTAATATTAATTTTCGTGCTTATTTTTAATGTGTAACAAGAGTAAATGAGATTACTAAGAATATTTACATAAAATTTGTTCGCAGATTATGCCATAGATGTCTAAGAGGTAAGTTGTTTGTGATATGTGGACAGTTAAAACATACCTTCAATTACCGTTACCATTTGAAAGGTTTAGTGTCGCCTTTGAAAAGGGGTATGCACACATATGTGTGTAAAGCGGCCACTAAACGGTCCATATTACTGTGAAATATTTCTGGATGCTCAATAATATTGAATGTGTAGGAGTGAGATTTAGAAGCTGCACAGTAATACTGAACACATCAAAAACTTTTGAAATATATTGCGCTGCTTCGAAATATTGTGTCGTCTGTGGGTAGTATCGACAATATGCTCGCCAGTCTCTCGCATGCTACATACTCTGGATATCTTTGTATTCGCTGCTCGTTGTTGTTGTGCTGAGAATGAGTTCAAAACAAGACAAAAGAGCGGTATTATTAGAGTGCATCGAAACGTATAAATCGTTGCCGGCATTGTGGGACGTCAGGGCAGAAGAGCACATAAACAGAAGTGTTAAGAATGACTCGTACGATTTTCTGCTCAGAAAATACTGGGAACTGTCTGTCCTATTGCGATCAGACACGTATTGCTACATTTGGCTAAATGAGAGATTAAGAAGAATCGGAGAAATCACTTATAGAATTTAGCAATGAATAAGTACTCCGTACTCCAAATTCAAAAAGTAGAGAGGAGGGGGGGGGGCTGCAATTGCCTATGTATGGGGACAACTGCCACTGGTCTATCAAATGTTGGGTCGTAAACACATGAAAAGTTACGATAGTCCATTTTTTCTGTTCAACCTCAATTCTAGCAAAAATTTTAGTGAGTGTTTTTTGACGCTCATTGAACAAATTTTTCGTCGACCTTTTCTTTTTCTCCTGGCAACAAAATAGGACAGTAATAACAGCAGTAGCGTCTTTATCATCAATATTCCGAACCACAATATTATTGCACAATATCGTTGTGCAGTGCAGCAAGAATTTCAGTAATATTGCACAATACATTGTCTAATGGGCGCTGAAGTAACACGAGGAAGATAATTGGAATAACGTATACTGTTAAACCTATCAAAATTGAGAGCCATCTTACGAGTTTTTAGCAAGACGCGCATATGTTACACCGTAATTTTGTATATTTTCTAGCATAATTTCGCGAATTGCTTTCGAAAACGCTCCGAAACATCGCTCAGTTACTCAGTTCTTTTGCTTTGACGTGAAAAGGAGTATGAGATATCAAGCTGAAGCCTTGAGGATGGAACTGACTTCGGAATGAACATTGACGAATGAAATACGCTATTGAAAAGACAGATGAAGAACGTTTAAGTTTTCCATTCGCTTCACCGTCGGGGTTTTGGCAAGATAGCCGCTATGGCGAGACATTCGCGACAATAAATCGCCGCTGACTGCTTTTCCTGCGACATCATAGAGCAGATGATGTCGCTGCAGCTCGTCCCCCGCCGTTTTCCCGCTGGCTCCTGGCGAAACGCAGCCTGCGGTTTTATGACGAGCGCCTGGGTGCAGAGCGCTGCACGACATAACCTTCCCGGCGCAGCGTCGGACAGCAGCTGCGCGCTCGGCCGGCCATTGTTCGGCGTTTATGAGCGTCGCAAGGCTGCCTCACACCGCGCCACAACACACACGCAGCCGCACGCAAAGGCACGGGCCGTCTTTACGAGCAGTGTCCTCCCGTCCTGCTTATTGGCCGAGACTGACAAACAGCATCTGCCTGCCCAAACCCTCAGCACCACTGCCTTCTTGTTAATCTACATCTACATCTACATCTACATTTATACTCCGCAAGCCACCCAACGGTTTGTGGCGGAGGGCACTTTACGTGCCACGGTCATTACCTCCCTTTCCTGTTCCAGTCGCGTATGGTTCGCGGGAAGAACGACTGTCTGAAAGCCTCCGTGCGCGCTCTAATCTCTCTAATTTTACATTCGTGATCTCCTCGGGAGGTATAAGTAGGGGGAAGCAATATATTCGATACCTCATCCAGAAACGCACCCTCTCGAAACCTGGCGAGCAAGCTACACCGCGATGCAGAGCGCCTCTCTTGCAGAGTCTGCCACTTGAGTTTATTAAACATCTCCGTAACGCTATCACGGTTACCAAATAACCCTGTGACGAAACGCGCCGCTCTTCTTTGGATCTTCTCTATCTCCTCCGTCAAACCGATCTGGTACGGATCCCACACTGATGAGGAATACCCAAGTATAGGTCAAACGAGTGTTTTGTAAGCCACCTCCTTTGTTGATGGACTACATTTTCTAAGCACTCTCCCAATGAATTTCAACCTGGTACCCGCCTTACCAACAATTAATTTTATATGATCATTCCACTTCAAATCGTTCCGCACGCATACTCCCAGATATTTTACAGAAGTAACTGCTACCAGTGTTTGTTCCGCTATCATATAATCATACAATAAAGGATCCTTCTTTCTATGTATTCGCAATACATTACATTTGTCTATGTTAAGGGTCAGTTGCCACTCCCTGCATCAAGTGCCTATCCGCTGCAGATCTTCCTGCATTTCGCTACAATTTTCTAATGCTGCAACTTCTCTGTATACTACAGCATCATCTGCGAAAAGCCGCATGGAACTTCCGACACTATCTACTAGGTCTGCTCTGTCTTGCACTTATGCCATGTGAAAGCGCTTCCTTTCTTCACACTGTTGCCCGCCGGGGTGGCCGAGTGATTCTAGACGCTACGGTCTGGAACCGCGTGACCGCTACGGTCGCAGGTTCGAATCCTGCCTCGGGCATGGATGTGTGTGATATCCTTAGGTTACTTAGGTTTAAGTAGTTCTAAGTTCTAGGGGACTGATGACCTCAGATGTTAAGTACCATAGTGCTCAGAGCCATTTGAACCATTGTTTTTTCACGCTTTTTATACTTTCCGAACTGCTGAGTGACGGGTGCTGTGGTGAGCGTACTGTAAGACCTTCAGTACACACACCATCAGATTATTTGACTTGTCGCTCTAACGAAGTTGGCGAGTGTCAGCAATATGTCTCATGGTCTTATCGTGGCGTGTTTATCTTCTGCCGTTAGGTCAGACGATAGAAATGCCACTTGCACGCTTAGAGTAGCAGATGGACGGGGACCAACTTTAAACAGAACTTGATCAATTTTCACACACATTTATTTAAAAAATAACAGGCATAAAAATTACTTAACTTGGTTCTGGATGCTATTTACAATTGACAATCTGAAGTTCCTTTGGTATTGTTACGTTAATCTTATTCTCACATATCTCTGATACTTGACAAAAGTGTCTACACATTTATCTTCATTGCTATGTACAGGAATATGGTAATCTTATTAGGCGCAGGCTGAAACTTGACTATAGACTGGTACAGACAAATGTAGAACTCGTACAGACTGGTACTATAAGTAGGCTGTTTAGGTTTTCTTATTGGTAACGCCACGTAGCTCTCTGTATGAAAATCACTGGCTTTGCTGTGTGCAGTCTGTGGCTAGTTTGCATTGTTGTCTGCCATTGTAGTGTTGGGCAGCTAGATGTGAACAGCGCGTAGCGTTGCGCAGTTGGAGGTGAGCCGCCAGCAGTGGTGGATGTGGGTAAGTGAGATGGCGGATTTTTGAGAGCGGGTGATCTGGACGTGTGTCCATCAGAAACAGTACATTTGTAAGAAGGGATGTCATGAACTGCTATATATATTATGACTTTTGAACACTATTAAGGTAAATACATTGTTTGTTCTCTATCAAAATCTTTCATTTGCTAACTATGCCTATCAGTAGTTAGCGCCTTCAGTAGTTTGAATCTTTTATTTAGCTAGCAGTATTGGCGCTCGCTGTATTGCAGTAGTTTGAGTAACGAAGATTATGTGAGGTAAGTGATTTGTGAAACGTATAGGTTAATTTAGTCAGGGCCATTCTCTTGTAGGGATTATTGAAAGCCAGATTGCGTTGCGTTAAAAAATATTGTGTGTCAGTTTAAGCACAGTCATGTATAATTTTTCTAAGGGGGCGTTTCATAGTACAGACTAATGCAAACTGGTACAAACTGGTGCAGACAAATTCAGACTGACTAATCGGAGGTCTGTACACTCGTTATAATACCTCGCGCGTTCATGTTTCACGGCGCGAGTGTGATCCGCGAGGAGAAAAGGTTCTACGTTAGCAGCAATCTCATTGGCTGCCTTACATATTAATACGCGGATCGGCGGAAGCAGAATTTGGTTCGTCTCTATGGCAGCTCCATCTCGTAGTGCGGAAACGGACGAGCGCTACGCCTGCGCTGTTGTGCTTAGCGGGGCGCGCTCTAGTGGAAAAGTTGTGTACGCGCTGACTACGCGGAACTATGTACACAACAGGAGCTCTGCCACCAGCATATATAAAGAAAATAGAAATTTGGTACATAACAAACAACTTAGAAATATTACGCCGTTCTCACTGGACTACTGTACGGGAGTTTACATAATGTATGAAGGGTATCAGACGGATGCCATATTCCTTGACTTCCGGAAAGCGTTTGACTCTGTGCCCCACTGCAGACTCCTAACTAAGAAACGAGCATATGGGATTGGTTCCCAAGTATGTGAGTGGCTCGAAGACCCAGTACGTTGTCCTCGATGGTGAGTGTTCATCGGAGGTGAGGGTATCATCTGGAGTGCCCCAGGGAAGTGTGGTAGGTCCGCTGTTGTTTTCTATCTACATAAATGATCTTTTGGATAGGATGGATAGCAATGTGCGGCTGTTTGCTGATGATGCTGTGGTGTATGGGAAGGTGACGTCGTTGAGTGACTGTAGGAGGGTACAAGATGAGTTGGACAGGATTTGTGGTTGGTGTAAAGAATGGCAGCTAACTCTAAATATAGATAAATGTAAATTAACGCAGATGTATCAGAAAAAGAATCATGTAATGTTTGAATACTTCATTAGTAGTGTAGCGCTTGACACTGTCACGTCGATTAAATATTTGGGTGTAACACTGCAGAGCGATATGAAGTGGGACAAGAATGTAATGGCAGTTGTGGGGAAGGCGGATACTCGTCTTCGGTTCATTGGTAGAATTTTGGGAAGATGTGGTTCATCTGTAAAGGAGACCGCTTATAAAACACGAATACGACCTATTCTTGAGTACCGCTCGTGCGTTTGGGATCCTTATCAGGTCGGATTAAGGGAGGACATAGACGCAATTCAGAGGCGGGCTGCTAGAGTTGTTACTGGGAGGTTTGATCATCACGCGAGTGTTACGGAAATGCTTCAGGAACTCAGATGGGTGTCTCTTGAGGAAAGGAGGCATTCTTTTCGTGAATCGTTACTGAGGAAATTTAGAGAACCAGCATTTGAGGCTGACTGCAGTACAATTTTACTGCCGCCAACTTACATTTCGCAGAAAGACCACAAAGATAAGATAAGATAAGAGAGATTAGGGCTCGTACAGAGGCATGTAGGCAGTCATTTTTCCCTCGTTCTGTTTGGGAGTGGAACAGGGAGAGAAGATGCTAGTTATGGTATGAGGTACCCTCCGCCACGCACCGATGGTGTATTGCGGAGTATGTATGTAGATGTAGATACAGATGTAGAATGTGTCCGATAAACGAGATCCTAAATGAAACGGTTTTCTGCGCCACTGGTAATTTTTTTTTCGCATCGTCTAGGCGTGTCAGCCGTCATACCATTTTCATCAGTTGGTCATTTGCGTTCGTGATATTTTTATTTTCCTTATCGCCGATCGCGTTCGATTTCTGGATTTAGCTGCCTGGCCACAGCAGGTGCTTGTGTTGACTTTCTCTAAATTGTTGTTATTTTCAGTGTAAAGTATACCGCAACCGTTTGTGTAAGTTTAATATAAAAATCTTGACCAGGTTTCGATACCACTGAGGGAATCTGCATCAGAAGGATGTCGCATAAATTACATGACGTTAAAATTGTAAACATAGGTGATGAGCTGCAGAGCTCGATTCAAGCAGTAGACAGTACGGAATAAAGTCCTCCACGGAAATAGTTCAAATGTTCAAATGTGTGTGAAATCTTATGGGACTTAACTGCTAAGGTAATCAGTCCCTAAGCTTACACACTACTTAACATAAATTATCCTAAGGACAAACATACACAACCACGCCCGAGGGAGGACTAGAACCCCCGCCGGGACCAGCCGCACAGTCCATCACTGCAGTGCCCAACACCGCTCGGCTAATCCCGCGCGGCCATGGAAATAGTAAAAGCTGTTACAAGGTATGGCTTGTTAAAATAGCAGACATAGTTCATCTACATCTACATCTACATGGATACTCTGCAAATCACATGTAATTGCCTTCACAATTCTCCATTATTCCAATCCCGTAAAGCGCACGGAAAGAACGAACATCTATATCTTTACGTACGAGCTCTGATTTCCCACGTTTTATGGTGGTGATCGTTTCTCCATTTGTAAGTCGGTGTCAACAAAATTTTTTCGCATTCGGAGGAGAAAGTTGGTGATTAGAATTTCGTGAGAAGATTCCATCGCAGCGAAAAACGCCTTTCTTTTAATGATGTCCAGCTCAAATCCTGTATCATTTCAGTGACACTGTCTCCCATATTTCGCGATAATACAAAACGTGCTGCCCTTCTTTGAACTTTTTCGATGTACTCCGTCAGTCCTATCTGGTAAGGATCCCACACCGCGCAGTAGTATTCTAAAAGAGGACGGACAAGCCTAGTGTAAGCAGTCTCCTTAGTAGATCTGTTACATTTTCTAAGTGTCCTTCCAATAAAACGCAGCCTTTGGTTAGCCTTTCCCACAACATTTTCTATGTGTTCCTTCCAATTGAAGGTGTCCGTAATTGTAATTCCTAGGTATTTAGTTGAATTTACGGCCTTTATATTTGACTGATTTATCGTGTAAACGAAGTTTAACGGATTCATTTTAGCACTCATGTGGATGACCTCACAATTTTCGTTATTTACGGTCAACTTCCAATTTTCACACCATTCAGATATATTTTCTAAACCATTTTGCGGTTTGTTTTGATCTTCTAATGACTTTATTAGTCGACAAACGACAGAATCATTTGCAAAAAACACCTAAGGCGGCTGCTCAGATTGGCTCCCAAATCGTTTATAGAGATAAGGAACAGCAAAGGGCCTATAACAGTACCTTGGGTAACTCCAGAAATCACTTCTGTTTTACTCGATGATTTTCTGCCAATTACTACGAACTGTGACCTCTCTGATAGGAGAGCACTATGGGACTTAACATCTGAGGTCATCAGTCCCCTAGAAGTTAGAACTACTTAAACCTAACTAACATAAGGATTTCACATACATCCATGCTCGCGGCAGGATTCGAACCTGCGATCGTAGCAGTCACGCGGTTTCGGACTGAAGCGCCTAGAACCGCTCGGCCACCGCGGCCGGCAGGAAGTCACAAGCCTAGTCACATACCTGAGACGATATTCCATAAGCACGGAATTTCATTATAAGCCGCTTGTGTGGTACAATGTCAAAAGCCTTCTGGAAATCCAGAAATAGGGAACCGATCTAAAATCTCTTGTGAATAGCAGTCAACACTTCATGCGATTAAAGAGCTAGTTATGTTTCACAAGAACGATGTTTTCTGAACTCTTGTTGACTGTCATCAATAGACCGTTTTCTTCGAGTTAATTCATTAAAGGTATAACTTGTTAAAATACCAGACTTTGTCTGCTCTTTTAACAAGCTATACCTTGTAACAACTCTATTCTCTATTTTCTACTATTTCACTTAAGCTCATCACGAACGTTTACAATCTTATACGTTGATAACTTATTTGCGGTTGCTGCTCTCGCCAATGTGTAAAATTGTGGGACGTGTTATTTTATTTATTTATTCGTATATTAAACAAGGACAGCTTTCCATCTTCAGGTCCTCTGTTACACTGGAATACACTGTCATATTTTGCAACATAGGTGTGTGAACTAACAGCTAACGTTTGCTATTAGTTTATATTGCAACGTATTATCGTAACATAAAAATAGAAATTGTCGCAAGGACCACGAAGAAAAGACAAAGAGATGAGTTTAAAGTGCAAATGATTAGAATTCTAGTTCGTGTGAACGTGAAGAGTGAAAACTGAGGCACAGACATTTCAAAAGATTACCAGTTTAGTTTATAAAATGTGGAAATAAGTAACTTCTCTGATGAAACTTCCTGGCAGATTAAAACTGTGTGCCCGACCGACACTCGAACTCGGGACCTTTGCCTTTCGCGGGCAAGTGCTCTATCAACTGAGCTACCCAAGCACGACTCACGCTCCGTCCTCACAGCTTTACTTCTGCCAGTATCTCGTCTCCTACCTTCCAAACTTTACAGAAGCTCTCCTGCGAACTTTGCAGAACTAGCACTCCTTTCTTTCAGGAGTGCTAGTTCTGCAAGGTTCGCAGGAGAGCTTCTGTAAAGTTTGGAAGGTAGGAGACGAGATACTGGCAGAAGTAAAGCTGTGAGTACCGAGCGTGAGTCGTGCTTCGGTAGCTCAGATGGTAGAGCACTTGCCCGCGAAAGGCAAAGGTCCCGAGTTCGAGTCTCGGTCGGGCACACAGTTTTAATCTGCCAGGAAGTTTCATATCAGCGCACACTCCGCTGCAGAGTGAAAATCTCATTCTGGAACTTCTCTGATGTTAGGAGAAAGATTATTCCACAGCACAATGCTTCCAGCACAAAACGGTACATAAGAACATTTGTATTTTATATGCCGTCGATGAAAAATTCTTTAGGGAAAGAATACAGAAGCAGAGTAAAAGAAATTTGCGTACAAAGCAGTGGTACGACAGGGGACTGATTGTAATTTCGAAAGTAATAATCGAGTGACACGTCAGTAATGTTCATATGCGAGAGCTATTTTTCAAAATAATGTATGTTGGATCCTTATTTAGAGGAAGTGCCGGGGCGAATCCCACTTTCGCAATAATCGAGATATTCCTCTTTTGGATAGTCTTATAGCAAGTTATATGTCAACGTGGTAATAGTGTAAAACTGGCCATAGCAAATATTTTACGCTGGCTCTGCAGAGACAGTGTGCCCGATTCCATACAATGCTTTGTCTCACATTCTTCCAGAGACCACTTCCTCAAATCCGTCAGTATTTGGGAGGACTAGAATTCTTTGGCTGATGGAAGGTTTCTTCGGTTGTACTAATTTATATCCGATATCATCCCTACGTCGGCCATCATGCACAGTTTTGCTCTATCTTTGCCAGCTCTAGTGTTAAGCGAGTTATTTTCGCTTGTATCCCTCTTCATATTATTCGTCTGAGTTATGTTTATTCTTAATCCAAATCAAGCCGCCCGGCAAACTTAACATTCGTATAGGTCGCTCATATTATTTTATTTGAATTTTGACATGAATCTACTGCTTTCATATTGTTTCTGAGACGTAAACGTTGATCAATATTGGCGATTGTCTTATACTCTTCTCAAAATCAACTTGTCTTAGTTCATTTCTCATTTTGTTTGAATACGCTGCTGATTATTCTACTTTCTCGATTCTTTATTCCCATCCGGCCCTGGAGTTCCAACAGCTGTTCCACCTCATTTCAAAGGGTTTTTCTAAGTCCATAAATACTATGAAGGTACCCTTACTTCTCATAATTGTTCCTTCCATCACTGACCGCTATGAAATAATTCCATCTCAGTTACCTTTTCTGAAAGGAGACTGATACTCTGCAGTACCTCTGAACTATTTTTTCTAGTATTCTGCACACTGCTCAAGTCGGTAGTGTATTTTTTTTTAAGATCCACCTTACGGATCCGACGTAGTGGTTTTTAAGTTAATCCTTATACTTATGGAGAACAAATCTAAAGAATAACTAAGTGCGGTGATAAATCGACTGTCATGCTAATAGTCTCATAGTCTGACATGTATCCAGATGTCTTCTTTGGTAGTATGATGATAATGCTTAGAGTATGAAAATTTTTATATTATATCGAATAACATTCCATTGTTTTTAGTAAACCCGAAGGCATCTCCTCAATTCCTATTTATTTCTTCTAGATCACACGATTGAGTGTTTTGTCGAACTCTGATCACATTACTATATTAACTATTTTTTCATCTTGCTCTTCTTATTCTGTGGCGGCAGCTGACAGCTTTCCAGTATACAGAAATTTAATTTTCTCATATGGTTCTCTACTTTCTTTATCAGTTTGGATGCATCTCTACAACTCTCTCTCTCTCTCTCTCTCTCTCTCTCTCTCTCTCTCTCTCTCTCTCGTTATAATCTCTCTAGGCACTGTGCTTTGCTTTGGATCTGTACATTCAAATTACTATATGTTACTTGTATGTTTCGTTAAGAGTGCAGTTTTCACAAACATAGGTTTATATGCTAATTTTTGGCCGGACGGAGTGGCCGAGCGGTTCTAGGCGCTTCAGTCTGGAACCGCGCGACCGCTACGGTCGCGGGTTCGAATCCTGCCTCGGGCATGGATGTGTGTGATGTCCTTAGGTTAGTTAGGTTTAAGTAGTTCTAAGTTCTAGGGGACTGATGACCTCAGAAGTTAAGTCCCATAGTGCTCAGAGCCATTTGAACCATTTTTGCTAATTTTTATTGGTTCGCCTCTTGTTTCAGATTTCAGTTTCGCCCATTGATTTTGAGTCTGTCTGGCGAACCACTAGTTTGAACCACGTCCATTGCTGTCACGAATAGCCAGAAAGTCCTTTTTTCTTAGTTCCTTATACATAGACGTAGTTTCGAATCAATTACCCTACTTTTACTTTGTTGTGTGTCTGCGCCACATCACTCCTATGTGCTGGTAAATGCATTTATATGACTACGTCTTTGTAGAGCATACGTGCGTGTTTTTGCGAGAAGTTTATCTAGTGGAATCGTGATTTCAACACACACACACACACACACACACACACACACACAAACACACACACAAAAGACTGTCGCCAGTACCACAGCATGTTTTCTCAGCCTCCTCATCCTCTCTCCACCTGTACCTTTTGTGGATCCCAACTTGCCATAACACTTCGGTTAGCGTGATAGGAATTAAAAGCGTAGTATAGTGCAGCGCAGAATGGTGGAAACTTTCCCACAAGGGTGTTAAGTGATTTCTAACCAGTACAGGAAAACAGAAGCGCCAGGAGCACATTTAGGAGCTGGGACAGATAAAACTAGTAGTTCGAACTACAAAGTTTACTTATAATTAACGTAAATGACAAATTAATCGAAATTTTGTCACTTAAAGTTAATAATAATCATTTCCTTTGTAAGATACTAGAGAAGGGTGAACATTTAGTGAAAAATTTTTGATTAAGAAACAAAATCAAATTCAATTGAGTAATAGGCATTCAGACGAGTAATAGGTATGCTTTACGCGATAAATAGCGACAGTCACCGGTTTCATGCGGGAAGCGTTAAGTGTCTATGGTCCACAACCTGTCTCGTATAACGCTAATGGATTATATACACAAACCTTCCTCTTGAATAAGTCTAGTAGTGAAAACCACATCAAAATCCCTACAGTAGTTCCTGAGATTAGCTTTGACACAGAGGCAGAAAAGCGAGGCGGGAGACTTTAATTTAGTATATCTAGATCTGCGTAACTGCTCTGCAATTCATACTTAAGTGGCTGGCAGAGTGCCACATCTGTGACACTCTCTCCCCATTTTTTTGAAGTTTTTAGATGTTCTTCGTCTATCCTGCCCGGTAAGCATCCCATACTGTTCAGAAATACTCCGGAAGAGGACGGATAAGGCGTAGTGAAGGGAGTCTCTTTAGGAGACCTGCTGCATCTTCTGACTGTTCTACCAATAAAACAGTCTTTGGTTAAACTTCCGCATAATATTATCTTTGCGCTCGTTCCAGTTTAAATTGTTCGTAACTATAGTCCCTAGGTATTCAGCTGAACTGACAGTTATAGATTTCTCTTATTTATCGTGTAACCGAAATTTAACGGATCCATTTTAGTACTGGTGTAGATTACCTCACAATCTTTATTACTTAGAGTCAGTTCTAACTTTTGGCACCATACTACCTTGTCTAAATCATTTTGCAATAATTTTTCAGTAATTCCTATAGTAAAACAACTGATATGATTTGCATAACACAGCCAGTCGGTTCCAACAAGATTTAACTTGACCTGTTTTCGACATTGGCTTCATCAGGACATCCGAAAACAATTACCTATAAACGTTATAAAACCATCAAAATGGAGCAAAAGCATGGATGGTTATTACACATAACAAATTTATGAAGTGACTATACTCACATGCAGCAAGTGATGCAAACAGAGTTATAAGCAAAATACTCCAATCGCATAAAGTAACTTCTTAAAATCACATGGAAAAAGAATATAAAAATTACAGATATTGGAAAGCGACATAAAATGGTACTTGTCAGTAAAAATTATAGCTATATGTAGCATACTGTACGCCGCTGAGGGCTGAAAGATAAAACAAATAGTGGAGGTGGTATCAGTCTAAGAGGTTCACAGGCCCAAGTTGGCACACCGTGGACACGAGACAAGTAGCGCCATCTGTTAACAATCGAAAAAATCAGCTGCTTACATTGACAAAAATATATTAAAAAGCATATAAGTGCAAGTCAACATCTCGCAAGTCAACATCCAGTATTACGCAAAGTTAAAATTTATAGAGGACAATGCAATAGCAAATATTCTACACAGTTTGCGAGAACGACGTTTGAAAAAGTCGTTCATGATATCAGTATCCTGCACACAAAAAGGAAAGGCCTTAGACTCAATATACTAGAAGAATTAAAAATTTTCAAACACCTTTCTCTTCATGACGGCTTCGTTCTCAATGAACAGTTGCAGTTACGTAATAAAACTTTTTTTTAATGGTATAACGCCCATACTCAGAAACGCCTAAAATTGACTCCTCATTTTCGTCAGAGCAGACTCTAAAATATCGTCTTCCTCTATCCTTTTCAGTTACTTCATTGTAATTCGTTTTCACACAAGATGTATAGAATATTTGCTGTTGCAGTGTCCTGTATAAATTTTTATTTTCCACAATACTGGATGTTGACTTTCGAGATAAACACTATGCTGTTTAAGATATTTTTGTCGGTATAAACAGCTGATTTCTTCGACTGTTACTAGATGGCGCGACGTGTTTCGTGTCCACTTTGTGACAACTTCGGCCTGTGACCGTCCTCGTCTGATAACACCTCCAGTGCCTGTTTCCTCTCACAACCCTTAGAGGCGTACAGTGCGCTGCGTCATGGAGCTACAATTTTTACTGACAAGTACCATCATTATGTTGATTTCCAGTACCCGTAATTTTTGTATGGTTTGTGAGTATGATCTTAAGACGTTATTTTATACGTTGAGAGCATTTTACTCGTAAACCTCTTTTCATCTGTCACGTCATATATTTGTTCAGGATAATAGCAATCTATTCGCCGTTTTCCTCTACGCTAATGGCTTTGTACAGGTACCTGTTATAGGTTCTTTTGATTAAGACACCCACAGTCTGTGCTGAGAAAAGGTAACGCTACACTATGTGATCAAAAGTATCAGGAACCCCCCCCCCCAAAAAAAAAAAAAACATACGTTTTTCATGTTAGGTGCATTGTGCTGCCACCTACTGCCAGGTATCCATATCAGCGACCTCAGTAGTCATTAGACATCGTGAGAGAGCAGAATGGAGCGCACCGTGGAATTCACGGAATTCGAACGTGGTCAGGTGATTGGGCGTCACTTGTGTCATAGGTCTGTACGCGAGATTTCCACACTCCTAAACATTCCCAGGTCCACTGTTTCCGATGTGATAGTGGAGTGGAAACGTGAAGGGACACAACAGCACAAAAGCTTAAAGGCCGACCTCGTCTGCTGACTGAGAGGAACCGCCGACAGTTTAAGAGGGTCGTAATGTGTAAAAGGGAAGACATCTATCCAGGTCATCACACAGGAATTCCAAACTGCATCAGGATCCACTACAAGTACTATGACAGGCGGGAGGGGAGAAGACTTGGATTTCATGGTCGAGCGGCTGCTCATAAGTCAGACATCACGCCGGTAAATGTCAAACGACGCCTCGCTTGGTGTAAGGAGAGTAAACATTGGACGATTGAGCAGTGGAAAAACGTTGTATGGAGTGATGAATCACGGTACACAATGTAGCGATCCGATGACAGGATGTGGGAATGACGAATGCCCGGTGAACGTCATCTGCCAGCGTGTGAAGTGTCAACAGTAAAATTCGGAGGCAGACGGCCGCTGTGGCCGAGTGCTTCTAGGCGCTTATGTCCGGAACCGCGCTGCTGCTACGGTCGCAGGTTTGAATGCTGCCTCGGGAATCGATGTGTGTGATGTCCTTAGGTTAGTTACGTTCAAGTAGTTCTAAGTCTAGGGGACTGATGACCTCAGATGTTAAATCCCAAAGTGCTTGGAGCCATTTCAACCATTTGAAAATTCGGAGGCGGTGGTGTTATGATGTGGTCGTGTTTTTCATGGAGGGGGTTGCACCTGAAGTTCTTCGTGCACTGTCACAGCACAGGCTTACACTCATGTTTTAAGCACTTTCTTGCTTCCTACTGTTGAAGAGCAATTCGGGGATGGCGACTGCATCTTTTAACACGATCGAGCACGTGTTCATAATGCACGGTCTGTGGCGGAGTGGTTATACGACAGTAACAACCCTGTAATGGACTTGCCTGCACAGAGTCTTGAC
Organism: Schistocerca americana; assembly: GCF_021461395.2. Taxonomy (NCBI): domain Eukaryota; kingdom Metazoa; phylum Arthropoda; class Insecta; order Orthoptera; family Acrididae; genus Schistocerca; species Schistocerca americana. Next base: position 310,719,411 of record NC_060119.1, on the reverse strand, counting down.
CTGAATCCTATAGAACACCTTTGGAATGTTTTGGAACGCCGACTTCGTGCCAGACCTCACCGACCGACGTCGATACCTCTCTTCAGTGCAGCGCTCTGTGAATAATAGGCTGCCATTCCCCAAGAAACCATCCAGCACTTGATTGTACGTATGCCTGCGAGAGTGGAAGCTATTATTAAGACTAAGGGTGGGCCAACAAAATATTGAATTCCAGAATTACCGGTGGAGGGCGCCACGAACTTGTGATTCATTTTCAGCTAGGTGTCCGGATATTTTTGATCACATAGTGTAAACATTATTGCAACCGGTTGGCTGTATTATAGAAATCTTATTCTTGTACGATTACTTGTTCATAACCATGTTTCAGAACTAAAAGTAACTGATCTTAATTTTGATCCGATGGACTGATGTTAACAATTATTCATCAGTTTTACGAAACACTGTAATGATTCGAGTAGTACACGTCTAAAGGCTATTACTGACGTCTCAGTAAACGTTAGCTCACTGGTGTCTGACATCTTGATGAGCTTGCTATCATATTCATGAACGTCAGATCGGCTTCTCCATCGACATTGTGTAGCAGCGTCCGTGTTCTATTACTGAGAGATCCAAGGCACGGCACTCCTGCGGTCGCGGCTCATTAGGTGTGTAATTTCCGGTTCCCAAGACCCTCGGGAGAAATAACTTACAACTTGCTCTGAACATCATCTAATTATACCCCTTCATGTATTGTAATACTGATTAGATGTGACTACGTAAGGTAACTAATAGACAGGGAACATGGGTGCAGTGTATACGTACAGACTGGCAACAAACTATCTGATGAGTTCTCATTGCATAGACAGAAGAAAACTTCGGGAAATAATAGAGTTAAGTAATATCCCTCTGAATTTGATTGAAGTATGGTAGAACACATATGCGGATGTATAAATATTCACACAGAAAGAAGATAAAACTTTATTAACACCAAAAGCTAGTATGTAGTTCAGAGGTGAAATTCTATATCCATTTTTAAAAAATTTGTAAATAAACAGTTGTATTACAAAATGAAAGATGAAACTCTAAACTGCAATGAAGAAACTGCTGAAAATTTTGATTTCAGTCTTGCGGCCAAGTTATAATATCACAGCAATAAATGATCTTACATCTATTTTACGTAAATTTTACAGTCACGAACTTAAAATCTCAGTGTTTAAAATCAAATTAGTGTCCCTTGTGGGATACTTTCTGGTGGGAATCAAGTTGATCATCGGCACCTTCAACGAGTGATCAGAGGCTGAATATCATACATACAAGTAGCAGATGTTGACTGCAAGTTGGAAAATATCCACTATACATGTGAAATCAATAGACTAACATAAAGAAAAAGAAACCAGTAAAGGTGAAATATTATGAAAGAACTTTTGCGTGCAGAGAAGTTTGCAGCGGATGGTGACGTCTAGGCTGCATATTGAGGCCAGCTTCAAGTGGCACAGGACGGTAGAGAAGGGCAAATGTGGATACAGCAGCCACTGGAACATGGTGCTCGGAAGGAAACACTGTGGTTTTCAGAAACAAGTGGCGTATCCACCTATAGAGGATGTACAATGAAAGAGTGCCTAAATTAGTACACGGGCAGTATGCTACACGGTTCTTAAGTTACAAGTATTCGTGCTTTGTTACATTACACTAAGCATTTTAGTCTCTTGCGATCCATCATCAAGTGTTGTCTATTTCATGCATTTTTCTATTGCTCTTGAGAGAGATGAGGTCGTAGAAAAGTGCGTCCCTGTTACAAGAAGTCTAAGTACTAAAGTAAAGAAAAGGAAAGGTAAATGAGCTACAGCAAGAGAATCACCACAGAATCAGAGAGGGACATTTCTCGTTATTGTACTGATATTTACAGAACGCTGTTTTGTTTGTGTTGACAGTTTACTGTCAACCATGTGCTTTGCAACTATTTAAAAAAATCATCGTGGAACTTGTCGTAACAGAAAGGCATTTTTCTACGACTTCTTCTCAGTGAAGTGCAAGAGAAATAATGAGAGAGGCAAATTAAACCTGGTGACAGACTCACAAGGACCGCAGCGTATTGAGTGCCGTTACATAATATAGCACCAACCTTTGTGGCTGAAGGCGTAGTGTGTTACAATCCTCGTGTGCTCTTTAGCGTCAAAAAGTTTCATGCGACTTACCTACATGAATGAAGATAGAAACTTGTGGAGGATTTTATCTTAAGCGTCGAAACTAAAAGTTTATCTTGGCGCCAGTTGTAAGTTGCCAGTTCATGTGGTCTCTCCTTGGCGTAGCTGTTTCTCTGGCTCACTCGCTTCTTAATTACTCACGAGGGGACCAAAGGGCATCGGATTTTTATAATTTTTTTTATATTTACGGTACGACGGTTCAGTTATACAAGCCGACTTCACAAACTGAAGATGGACAGATGCAGAAAGTATATGATATTGAAAGGGTAGTGCAGTACGTAAAGGGAGATGAAAATCTAACTGTCATGCGGGAATATAACGCGGTTGTAGGAGAAGTAAAAGAAAGAGTTACGGGACAGTAAGGACTCGGTACTAGGAATGACAGTGGACGAGTTCTGCAATAAATTTCAGCTAATAGTAGTGAATACTCCGTTCAAGAATCACAGGAGGAGAAAGTATACTTGAAAAAGACAGGGGGATAGAGGAAGATTTCAGTTGATTACATCATGGTAAGGCAGAGATTCCGAAATCAGATACTAGATTATAAGGCATGCCCAGGAGCAGATATAGACTCAGATCACAATTTAGTAGTGATGGAGAGTAAGTTGAAGACTAAGTGACCAGTCAGGAAGAATCAATGAGCAAAGAAGGGGGACACAGAGATACTAAAGAATGAAGAGATACGCTTGATGTTCTCTGTGGCTATAGATATTGCGATAAGGAATAGCTCAGTAGGCAGTTCAGTTGAATGTACAGATCTGAAAAGGGACCCCACAGTATCTGGAAAGAGAGCCATGGGTACACAGAAAATAACTGCGAAGAAGCCATGGGTAACAGAAGAAATACTTCCGTTGATAGATGGGGAATTCTGGAATACGGAAATACAAATCACTAGATATGAAATAAATAGGAAGTTCAGGGAAGCTACGACAAAATGGTTGCATGAAAAATGTGAAGAAATGAAAATCGAAATGATGGTCGCGAGGACTGACTCAGCATATAGAAAAGTAAAAACAACTTTTGGTGAAATTAAAAGCAAGGGTGGTAATATTAAAAGCGCAACGGTAATTCCACTGTTAAATGCAGAAGAGTGAGCAGATAGTGGAAAAAGTACATTGAAGGACCCTATGAGGAGAAAGACTTGTATGATGAGGTAATAGAAGAAGAAACAGGAGCCGATATAGAAGAGATAGGAGGTCCAGTATTAGAATCAGAATTGGACTTCTTAAGATCGAATGAGGCAGAACGGATAGATAAAATTACATCACAGTTTCTAAAATCATTGGGGGAAGTGGCAACGAAACAACTATTCACGTTGATGGGTAGAATGAATGAATCGGGCGACATGACATCTCACTTTCGGAAAAATACTGTAAGACTGTAAGATCCGAAAAGTGCGAGAATCATCGCAAAATCAACTTAACAGCTCATGCATCCAAGTTGCTGACAAGAATAATATATAGAAGAATGGAAAAGAAAATTCAGGATGCGTCAGATGACGATAAGTTCGGCTTTAGGAGAGGTAAAGGCACCACAGAGGCAGTCCTGACGTTGAGCTTGATAATGGAAGGAAGACTATATAAAAATCAAGACTAGTTCATAGGATTTTGTTGCTATGGAGAAAGCCTTCGACGATGTCAAATGGTGCAAGATGTTGGAAATTCTGAGAAAAATAGGAGTAAGGTATAGATAAACACGGGTAATGTACAATATGCACAAGAGGAAAGAGGGAATAATAAGAGTTGAAGGCCAAGAACGAAGTGCTAGGATTAAGAGGGCTGTAAAACGAGGATTTAGTCTTTCGTTCCTATTGTTCAGTTTATACTTCGAAGAATAAAGGCAATAAAAGAGAGGTTCAAGTGTGGAATTAAAGTTCAAGATGAAAAGAAATCAATGACTAGATTCGCTGATGGCTTTGCTATATCCTGAATGAAAGTGAAGATGAATTACAGGATTTGCTGAATGGAATTAACAGTCTAAGGAGTTCAGAATATGGACTGCGAATAAATCAAAGAAAGATGAAAATAATCAGAAGCAGCGGAAATCAGAACAGCGAGAAACTTAATATTAGTATGGGTGATCACGAAGAAGATGCAGTTAAGGAATTCTGCATCCGAGGCGGCAAAATAACCCATGACGGACGGAGCAAGGATTACATCAAAAGCAGACTAGGACAGACAACAAGGGCATTCCTGGCCAAGAGAAGTCTAATAGTATCAAACAGACAACTTAATTTGAGAAAGAAATTTCTGAGAATATACATTTGGGGCCAGCATTGTATTGTAGTGAATCATGGACTGTGGAAAAACCGAAAGAGAAGAGAATCGAAGCATTTGAGATGTTGTGTTATGGAAGAATGTTGAAAATTAGGTGGACTGGAAAGGTAAACAATGAGGAGGTTCTCCTAGAAATTGGTGAGGAACGAAATATGTGGAAACACTGTGAAGAAGAAGTGACAGACTGATAGGATATATGTTAAGTCATCAGGGAGTGACTTCCTTGGTAACGGAGGGATTTGTAGAGTGAAAACTGTAGGAGAAGACAGAGATTGGAATACATCCAACAAATAATTGAAGAAGTAGATTCCAAGTGCTACTCAGAGATGAAGAGGTTGGCACAGCAGCTAAAATCGTGGCTGGCCGCACCAAACCAGTCACAAGACTGATAACTCAAATTAAATAAATAAAATGAATGTCAGGTTCAGAACTCAAATATCAATCTGCTGAAGTTATTGAATTCATCTCCCACAAATTCTCGAGAAAATCGATTTTGAAGTTTTGCGGGCGTCTTTAATACCCTAACGCATCTGACTGCCCCTTACAGTTCGAAACTTAGCACTAATTTCTAAGTGTCCCATGTTAATGAATACCAGCAAGAATCGGTTTTTCTGGTATCCACTTTTGGGATGATTCTGTGCCACCACCATGCGTCGCTGTTAAATTCGTAAAGGAACTGCTGCTCACCGGCGACGCACGTCGAACCCTCACGATGCATTCTTTCGCGCCTGTCAGTCGCATAAACACTGGGCTGACGCCAGCCAGCACAAAAATAACGACAATAAAAGCTATTTTTAGCTCCATTTCTGAGACTGATTTAGACGGAAGTTCCACGGTCTCCGTTGCATCGACGGGAAACCCACCTGCCGTGCTGCGTTTTCCCTGCTTTCTGTGTCCCGACCTACGGACAGGATGCGCTGAGGTGCGCGTCTGCGTCAGACATACATCGTATAAGGGATGACAGAGGATGGTTCCAGAACAACCAGCAATCAAACGCTCTTTATTTCTTCGAAGTATTTATTTTTCTATGAACAGAAAGGATGCAAAAACTTCGCACATCCTTCTCACTTCAACAACACTGCTGTAACTTTGTCGATCTTTTGAACATTGTTTACGAGGCAGCGGACTGAAAAAGCCAACATATGATTGATCTGTTCAACCTTCAAAACTAGCTTGTCGGAAAGCAAACATACCGAGAGAAAAAAATTTCTAGGACTTTCCATTACTTATATTACATTCACAAAGACACCAAAAATGGACAAAATAAACACTGAAGGTTATTTCATTTCTGCTTCCTTCTACGATTTACAAAAGTGAAGCTGCGAATCACATAAGGTTGTTCTGTTGCGGAGGGGTATTGGCATTCTTCAGATGGCTGAAGAAAATTACGTCACTCCGGGATTAGTTACGAACATGTAAACGCCGGCCGGTGTGGCCGTGCGGTTAAAGGCGCTTCAGTCTGGGACTGCGTGACCGCTGCGGTCGCAGGTTCGAATCCTGCCTCGGGCATGGATGTGTGTGATGTCCTTAGGTTAGTTAGGTTTAATTAGTTCTAAGTTCTAGGCGACTGATGACCTCAGAAGTTAAGTCGCATAGTGCTCAGAGCCATTGAACATGTAAACGTTTCGGGTTGCTTGGCGTTACACCTGAAGCACTCCTCAACTTAATAGCCTCTTGGGATTGCGTGCCTAACTCAAGATTGTTTAGAATTTTCACGCAAGGGGAAAAATTTTTGTCGCTACTCTGGTAGTCTATAGTGTGGCACGCAGTCTGCTATGTGTACATAGCGCCTCTTTGAAAGTTCGCGTGTCAATCACGCTATCTATCATTTAGTTGCAGAAAGTCGAGTACGTCCACCCGTAACCTTTTCAATATAGAAAATTCTGAAATCCTAGACAGAGAGAAGTTAAACTGTATATATATATATATATATATATATATATATGATTCGGACTGTGGTGTTCTGGAGTTGAGGACCTCTGTTTCCCGATTTAAGTTATCCGTTAATGTCTAAGAAATATCTAGAAAATTATGCACTGATTCGTTCAGAGAAGACACAGGCAGTCTGCATCTACATCTACATTTATACTCCGCAAGCTACCCAACGGTGTGTGGCGGAGGGCACTTTACGTGCCACTGCATTACCTCCCTTTCCTGTTCCAGTCGCGTATAGTTCGCGGGAAGAGCGACTGCCGGAAAGCCTCCGTGCGCGTTCGAATCTCTAATTTTACATTCGTGATCTCCTCGGGAGGTATAAGTAGGGGGAAGCAATATATTCGATACCTCATCCAGAAACGCATCCTCTCGTAACCTGGAGAGCAAGCTACACCGCGATGCAGAGCGCCTCTCTTGCAGAGTCTGCCACTTGAGTTTGCTAAACATCTCCGTAACGCTATCACGCTTACCTAATAATCCTGTGACGAAACGCGCCTCTCTTCTTTGGATCATCTCTATCTCCTCCGTCAACCCGACCTGGTACGGATCCCACACTGATGAGCAATACTCAAGTATAGGTCGAACGAGTGTTTTGTAAGCCACCTCCTTTGTTGATGGACTACATTCTCGAAGGACTCTCCCAATGAATCTCAACCTGGCACCCGCCTTACCAACAATTGATTTTATGTGATCATTCCACTTCAAATCGTTCCGTACGCATACTCCCAGTTATTTTACAGAATTAACTGCTACCAGTATTTGTTCCGCTGAAGGATCCTTCTTTCTATGTATCCGCAATACATTACATTTGTCTATGTTAAAGGTGAGTTGCCACCCCCTGCACCAAGTGCCTATCCGCTGCAGATCTTCCTGCATTTCGCTGCAATTTTCTAATGCTGCAACTTCTCTGTATATTACAGCATCATCCGCGAAAAGGCGCATGGATCTTCTGACACTGTGTCCCATCCAAACTGGAGTTGCGTCTCTAATGACGTCAACCTCAAGTTAGATCCAGAATGTTCTCATTTAAGCACGTTCATGATAGCAAAGCAGCTTTTGTGAAACGTTACAGTTTTAGTGACTTTTCACGCAGAATCGATTGTCAACTTCTAATGCGAATATCCTACTGGGAGATACTAATCCTGAGATGGTATCGTCGTAAAGTAACTAACGTAAACACCCACTCTATCCCACTTGGTGTAACATTCATTTCAGTGCGCATGGATATCATCTTCATCGCGCAGTTTTTGCTGTATGTTATTTCACATACTTCATTCGTGTTCTTTTCCCAGTGACGGCAGTATAGCTACAGACCTTGGCTGTAAATATTTCGAGAAATATGGTCGCTGAAGGACTGATGGCTTTCGGTTGGAATTTTTAAATATTTAGCGGAATTCGAATGGCCTGAGTCACTGCGCCACTGGGCAAGATCAGTTCTGAGTTCTTACCTTCGAAGCGGCTAGAACGGTATACATTCAACTTGGTAGGCTCTGCCGCAGACGCTTATTGACAGCTAAGCAGTCTGTAGAGAGAGGGACGTCAAACTTTATCTCACTATATCCATTTTTTTCAGTTTTTATGGTACAACATTAGTATATAACACAAAAAGGGAGGATTACGCAGTATTATTGAACTAAAGAGAGTTCATACGCCACATTGTCTTATCTACATGTTATTACATTGCTCGCACGCCAGGCATTACCGATCACCAATGTTCTTTTCGTGCGCAGGTAAGTAGCATATGCATTGTACAGAGCAAGAAAATGGGTAATCTATCGTTGACACGTTAGCACAGCATTTGCCGGAGATGGTCCCGTTGATACGAACTGGAATGATTCTTTGCTGCATTTTGCTGTTACATTGCCATAATTACCATCTTCTAACTTCCAAGGTTCCCGAGTTCGAATCTCGGTCCAGCACACACCTTTAAACTGCCAGGAACTTTCACATTAGCACACACTCCGCTGCAGGGCCAAAATTTCATTCTCGAAACATCTTCTACACTGTGACTATGGCTTATTTTCGCAGTATCTTTTCTTCCAGGAGTGCTAGTCGTGCAAGTTTCGCACGAGAGCTTCAGTGAAGTTTGGAAGGTAAGAGATGATGTACTGGCGGAAGTAGGCTGTGAGGACGAGTCGTGAGTCGTGCTTGGGTACCTCTGTCGGTACATTGTTTGACCCTGAAAGGTAAAGGTCCAGAGTTCGAGTCTCGGACTGGCACACAGTTTTTATCTGCCAGGAAATTTCTACACTAATGCACTCTGGTGGCCGTTCTAACTGTCACAGAGAATTTCAACTCTAATGATTTACGTGCCCGCCTATGGTGTGTACACGTACAAAGTTGCACTGACATACCACCATGTCTACTCGGTGCGTCACTTTCTTTCTCTGGCATTGTAATTTGTTTCTTCGTAGCTTCTTCTGTAGCACTATAAGTTTTCGATTTCGTTACGTTTGCGTCATCTTAGGCACTTCAATATTTCCTGCCACAAGAAGGTCTGCGGGTAAAATCGTGTAATTTCGTAATCGATCTTGTGAATCAAATACCATCAAAAACAGCTGAATGGATTATCTACTAACAGCATTTTCCAGTATTTAACTTGCGCAATTCACTCGGAGGCAAGCAACCTACATTTCCTACTGTTCATGGACTCACTTTTTATTCTGTTTTTATTCATTCAAATATCTTTCTAGTTCCAATTGTGAAATTGACCCTGTCAACAGCTTCTTTCACACTATTTTTTTAGCGAGAAAATGAAAAATTCTGAAATCGAACCGACGACAGCAGCGTTCAATTAGTGAAGACTATGACAGAATCCTGATGTTGGTGTTACATAATACTGCCACCAGGAAGCAGCTGAATCGTTCTGTTCAGTGGTGTGTGAAAGCTAGTGGCGTCATTAAGAAGAACAGATTTTACCTTCTACTGGTATGGCTCCACTGAAATAATGCCACAGAAACAAGGTGTTCACAACGGCAGCTGTGGTGCCACTGTAGTACAGCACAAACGCTGGTGTCACTTGAGTTGCGCGTGTGAAGCTTGCCACTTTTCAAAGTGTCGTTGCTGTCGCTCCACTATCGCCGACGGTGTCCCGTTGACCGGGAGGTCATCCACAGAGAGCAGCGCCTCCCACACGCCGCCCACGTACACCGGGCATGCCCTGGGCCGCCGCAGCGCCGCCACCTGCCACTGCCACCGCCGTCACTCAGCCCTGGCGCCCTAATGAGACCCTACTCACCTTTCACTCCGGCCTTGCCCTTTTGAAACAGACACGCACGCTAAGGCCGACTGATTCTTCCATTCCCCACAACTTTATTGCTGTGTTTCCAGGGTAAATATTTACATCCCTCCCTTTTATGAGACAAAGTTTATTTCCTGGTTTCCGTGTGGTTAATCATCAGTATTTTCATTTCTTTCAAGCAGTCCTCAACGTGTACTCAATCGCGTCCCAAACGCAACACATTCTTCTGTCTGATTCAATGGGAACTGGCAAGAACTCCTCTATTGTGCCAGCCTCTTCGTCTCAGAGTAGCACTTGCTCCATAAGTTATTTATTAAATGCATTCCAATCTCTGTCTTCCTCCACAGTTCTTCCCAACAACAGCTCCGTGTGCTATAATGGACGTTATTCCCTGATGTCTTAACACTCATCCTATCATTCTTTGCCTCTTTCTTATCAGCGTTTTCCATGTGTCCCTTTCCTCGTCGATTCTGCAGAGAACCTTCTCATTCAATATCTTATCAGTCCACCCAATTTTCAACATTCTCCTGCACCGCCATATCTCAAACGCTTCAATTCTCTTCTTTACCAGTCTTCTCTTAGTCCATGGCTTATTACGATACAAGCTGTGCTTTAAAAGTACTTTATTAACAATTTCTTCCTCAGATTAAGACCTACGTTTGATGCTAGAGGGCTTCTTTCAGCCAGGAATGCCCTCTTTGCCTGCGCTGTTCAGCTCCGTATGTCCTACTTGCTTCGTCTTTCATATGTGTCTTGCTTTCAAGGTAACAGAATTCCTTCGTCTCGTTCGTGCTCAACAAATTTTCTCGGTTGTTCCTGCTACCGCTCATTACTTTACTATTTCTTCGTTTGACTCTCAGACTCTATTCGTCAGACTGTTCATTCCACTCAGCAGTTCCTGCAAGTCTTCTACACTTTCAGTGAGGATAGCAACGTCATCAGCGTTTCAACCTTATTTTAAGCGCACTTTTCGACCTTTTTTTTTATTTAAGTCATAGCTTCTCCGATGTATAGATTGAACAGTAGAGGAGACAGAGTGCAGCGCGGTCTTGTATCCTTTTTAGCCCGAGCACGCTGAATTTTTCACTTTGCAACGGAGTGTTGGCTTATAGAAAACTTCGTGGCAAATTAAAACTGAGTGGCGGACCGAGACTCGAACTCGGAAATTTTGCTTGCACATGGGAACTTCTGAGAAATTTTGAAGGTAGGAGATGAGATACTGGCGAAGCAAAGCTGTGAGGACAGGTCATGAGTCGTACTTCAGTAGCTCAGTCGGAAGAGCACTAACCCGCGAAAAGCAAAGGTCTCTATTTCGAGTCTCGACCCGGCACACAGGTTTAATCTGCCAGGATATTTCTTATAAAATTGACTGTGCGGTAGTTTTCACAGTTACCTGCCCTTGCTATTTTCGGATTGTGGATGATATTTTCCGAAAGTCTGTTGGTATATCTGTAGTTTAATAGATTCTGCATATCTACTTGAATAATCGTTTGGTTCCCATGTTCCCAACTGATTTTAAAAATTCTGGGACTGTGTTAATGCTCCCTACTGCCTTATCTGATCGCAAGTCTTTCAAAGCTCTAATAAAGTCTGCTATAATACTAGATACCCTATGTCTTCCATATCGACTTACTTCTGGTTTCACCAAATATGGTTTTTGTGTCATCTACGTTTTTAATTACTGCTTCGGAAGGCCGTTTCTATTTCGATTTCTTCGCACTTGTGCTGCTGCCATTTCACTTTGGCTTCTCTGCACTTCCTTTTTTTCCCATTCCTAAGCGACTTATATCACTGTATCCTATTTTTTCCAGAGCATTTTTGTACTTTCTTTCTGCGATCAATTTAAGTATTTCTTGTGTTATACAAGGTTTCTTCCCTGTATCTATATTTGTCCGACTTTTGTGAATATCGTTTTTAGAGATATTCCATTCCTCTTCTACTGTACTGACTTTTGTACTGTGCATTATCGCAGTATCCATAGCCTTAGAGAAATTCAAACGCATCTCACTCTTGCTCAGAACTTCAGTATACCACTTCTTCCATACTCAAGATTCCGAGGGATTCTCTTAAACTTCAGTACGGTTCCGCATAATTATTAAAGTGTGATCTCAGTCTATATCTGCTCCTGGGTACGTCTTAGAATCCAATATCCGACTTCGGAATCTCTTTCTGACCATGATGAAATCTGTCTTGTATCTTCCCGTGTCTCACAGCCTTTTAAACTATGTCTCCTCCTCATTTTTGAACAGTGTATTTGCTGTTACTAGCTGAAACTTATTGCTGAACTGCTTTTCTCATCTCTCAGTCCTACAGAAAAGTCCATATTCTCCCGTAACATTGTCACCTATTCCTTTTCTACAAGCGCGTTCCAATCCCATATGATTATTACATTTTCATCTTTATACACTGAATTACAGCCGGCCGGTGTGGCCGTGCGGTTCTGGGCGCTTCAGTCTGGAGCCGCGTGACCGCTACGGTCGCAGGTTCGAATCTTGCCTCAGGCATGGATGTGTGTGATGTCCTTAGGTTAGTTAGGTTTAATTAGTTCTAAGTTCTAGGCGACTGATGACCTCAGAAGTTAACTCGCATAGTGCTCAGAGCCATTTGAACACTGATTTACCCGTTCGATACCCGCATACACCTTCTCTGCTTCATCTCTTACTTGTGACGTCGGCGCGTATACCCGAAATATTGTTGTTGGTCTTAGTCCGTTGTCGATTCTGATGAGATCAACACTGTTACTGAACTGTTCACAGTAACCTATTCTCCGCCCTACGATCCTATTCATAACGAATTCTACTCCCGTAGCAATATTTTCTGCTGCTGTTGATATTCACTGTATTCGTTGGACCAAACGTCCTTTTTTCCACTTCACTTCACTGAGTACTATAACCAGATTGAGCCTTTTAATTTCCCTTTTCAGATTTTCTAGCTTCCCTTACACGTCCAAATTTCTTGCATTCCAGGCTCCGTTTCGTAGAGCGTTACCATATCGTATGTTATTCAGTCTGTCTCATTGTTACGTGCCCCGTAGGGCTACGACAAGCTGGATGTTCCTTCTGCGATATGGCAGAAAGTCGTGACAGGAATGCAGCCACTGTACACGACTGTTGGCAGCGATGGTCAAATACTGTACGGCCGCAAGAGGTCTGGGCTTCGAAGAGCCACATGACACTACCGCGAGGGAAGACCAGCGTGTCTGGTGTATGGCCCTGGTGCAGGGTAGCGCATCTGCAGCACCAGTTTTAGCAGCAGTTACCACCACAGTTAACACAGATCTCTTACAGATTGATTACTTCATGTCTGAGCCAGAAACCCAAACACCGCCATTGGTGATTTCAGTGGCGTCTTAGGCGGGCAGGGTGGAGGTCTGTTGTGTTTTCTGATGAAAGCTGGTTCTGCTTCGGTGCCAGTCACGGCGGTGTGTTGGTGACGTTCAACCTGTCTGCGTGCTGGACACAACAGGACCTGCGCCTGGAATTGTGGTCTCCGGTGTGATTTCGTATGACAGTAGGAGCCTTCTCGTGGTTTTCGCAACCACCCTGACTGCAAATTTGTACGTCAGTCTTGTGATTCGACCTTTTCTGCTGCAATTCATGAACAGCATTCCCTGGGATATTTTCCAGTAGGATAACGCTCTGCCACATACCTCTATTGTAACTCAACATGCTCTACATAGTGCCGAGATGTTTTGGCTTGCTCGGTGACCAGATCTGTCTCCAACCGAGAGCGGCAACTCCACCGTTATCCAATAACAGCATTAACTGTTCTTGTATTGACCGTCAAAGTGCAACAGGCATCGAACTCCATTCCACAAATTGACATCCGGCACCTGTACAACACAATGTATGTAAATTTACCTAGACAAATGTATTCCCGAGATTTCATTACTCTACATTAATTACTTTTTGGTGTTACAGTTTTATTCCCCATCAGTGTAGGTCTCTGCCTCCGTGCCGAGGAAAGGAATTGCTGGACTAGAGCAGTGGGCAGAACTGGAACTGCCTGACATTCCACAAGTTGCCTGGTCTGAGTCTGCCAGACCGCGCGGTCCGCCAGCCGGCGAGTTCGCGCCATTACAATCAGCTAATAGCGGGCGTTGAGTTACGGGCCAATTAGGGGCGCAGCCTCCCACCGGGGAACTGGCGGCGTCGGCCGGCCATTGGAGCGCAGACTGCACTCTACAGGGGACCACAGCAAACACTGGCGTCCACTCGCAATCAAGAGCGGACCAGGCCTCTGTCTGATTACGCTGTGCCGGCACACAGAGCACCTACCGGCGAGACGTAATACGTCCTTCGTCGTGTACGATGTTTTAATCACCGAGAGAGGAGGCGCAGATGTCAGCACACTGGACTCGCATTTGGGAGGAAGAAGGGTCCAAATCCGCATCCGGCCATCAGACTTAGGCTTTCCGTGATTTATCTAAATTTCTCCAGGCGAATGCGGTAATGGTTACTCTGAAAGGGCACGGCCGATTTCATTCCCCACACTTGAAACATTCTGTGTTCCTGAAACTTCCTGGCAGTTTAAAACTGTGTGCCGGACCGAGACTCGAACTCGGGACCTTTGCCTTTCGCGGGCAAGTGCTCTACCAACTGAGCTACCCAAGCACGACTCACGCCCCGTCCTCACAGCTTTACCTCTGCCTTCTTGTAGAGCACTTGCCCGCGAAAGGCAAAGGTCCCGAGTTCGAGTCTCGGTCCGGCACACAGTTTTAATCTGCCAAAAAGTTTCATATCAGCGCACATTCCGCTGCAGAGTGAAAATCTCATTCTGGATTCTGTGTTCCTGCTCATCTCTAATGATCTGGACTTCGATAACACGTTTTTTTATGTACTTGTTTTTGGCCATGGGCAGGAAATAGTATACAGCTAACAGTAGTTACAAAACTGCCATATTAACATAATTGCAATTTCCAGAGTAGAACAATAAAGAAAGAGTCCGGCGTTAAACACAAGATCTTAGTGTAAAATATACGAGTACAACCAACAGTAGGTACAACAGTGCCAAGTTAGCATTGGAATAATTTTCACAATAGAAAAATACCAAGAGTTCGAAATACAAAGACAAGTTGATAACAAAATTAAAAGCACAAAATTGCGACCCAGGTTTCGAACAAGGTCGGTTCCATAGGAGAGTGACAACAATTGAAAGTTGGACAACCGCGTCGTGTACAAAGATGACTTCCTAATCAAAGCAAAAACAGAAACAGGCGTCAGTCTCGGAACCTGGCTGGTTTGATGGGAGAACAAGATCTAGACAAGTTGTAGGCCAAAGCTGGATACCGGCTTCTTTTGCAGGTCACGAGCAAATAATACTTACATATGTCAAAGCGGTGAAGTTAAGCAGTGTGGCCGAGTACTTGGTAGTCTGCACGCCAATATGGCGTGGCCCAGATTCACCACAACTGTTGTGTTCTCATCACAGTGTCCAGAAGCGAATGATTCTCAACCAGTACAGGAGGGCGGAGTAACATCCGCGTCCCAGCCTCATGCGGATGAGAGATGTCACATGACGTCTGCGAAGCTAGGCCGAGGTGAACCATGGCCGAGAAGAGACGTTCGGTTGCATGGCTGCCAGGTGGCCGCCCTTATAGTGCTAGGATACGTGCATTCACATTCCCAGTAGTAATAAGCAGCTTTATTGGCCGTCGAGTTGAAATCCGTATCAGGGGGACAGGCCGTTAAACCCTATTCATGCTTCCTTACGTTTCAGTCAATCTCTCAGCAAGCAGTAAAGCAACCCAACGACACATTTGGAAAAGGAAGTGAATGTTAGGGATAAGATATAAAAAGTTGGTATGACGCTGATGCTGCAGTCTGTAAGATACCGTAAAGGACTAGTAATATCGACTGAACAAAATAGATGGTGTCTTGAAAAGAGGTTATAAGATAAGCATCAACAAAACTAAAATAAAGATTATGTACTGTTCATTTGAATTAAATTAGGTGATACTGAGGGAACTAGCTTAGGAAATAAGACACTGAGAGTAGTAGCTGAGTTTCGTTAATTGGCTAGCAAAATAACTGACTATGGCCGAAGCACAGTGGATATAAAAGTTAAAACCAATAAAAGCTTTTCTGAAAAAGAGAAATTTGCTAGCATGGAATTTAAGTTCTAAGACGCATTTTCTAAAAAGTATTTGTCTGGAGCGTCGCCTTGTGCGTAAATGAATAGTCGATGATGAACAACTCAAAAGCGAAGTCAGTGAAATGTGACACAACAGAACGCTGTTGATGATTATAAGGCGTATATCGGTTAATTAATGAATAGAAGAAAAGAAATTTATTGCTCAACTCGACCTAAACAAGAGATCTGTTGAAAGCACATATTCGGAGGGGTCAAATTATCGCCAATTTGGTAACGCATGGAAATTAGTGAAATAGTAAAGGAAGAATAAGTAAGTAAGCAGTTTCAAATGAAATGAAGAGGCTTACACGGAATACTAGCGTGCAGAATTGCATCCGACCAGTCTTAGGACTGAAGTCCACAAACTACGTACGACAATCTAAAATTAGCCCAGAAACACACAAACCCTCCACAGAAACGATTTTCATTTTAGCTTGGAAAGGAGGGAATTAAAGATAGGTTTTCCTTCTCGGTGAGAGTAAGTGTGAGCCGTATCCACTTCAATATTTCTGCCAAACAAATACAAAGGAGGGCAACATGGATGAAATTAGGCTTGTTTCACTCGCAGACCGTAGCGGAACCGCTGAAAATATGGATTGATTGACATTCGAATACGATCGCAAATCAACTTCTTTGTTCAGAAAAGCACAAGAATCGCTCTAGCAGATAACAGCCCCAAACTGGTTTCCACCCACTCTGCCTTCCTACGATGTATGTATGAACATCGGCTAACACAAGGCAAAGCATCTCTAACACGTGCTTTATTTAGATGTACAAATCGAGACTGATTATTCAGCCAGTGGTGCCGTCATACTTTTCTATTGTGAGAATCTCGCCGTCTCGGCATGACGAAACTCCCGTAGAAGATGGGGAACTGTGTTAGTTTCTTATGTCGGGCATGAACTTTGAGTTACCATTCTTGTGGAAACGTACTGGCAGTAAAGATTTAAATTACTTCTCAAGCTATTACGTTTTATGTTTTTAACGCGGACACCCTGAACACTGCGCGAAAGTGCGAGGTCACGAAAGGCGTAATATTATTGTGCATTATTTATGCCCGAGACGCGTCAGTTAGAACTCTGCCTTCATAGCGAACATGTCGCCGCTTGGGGATGTGGAACTTTTATGTTTTGCGGCCGAGTTGTTTGCCTTGCATAACACAAGCAAAAATTATGCAGAAAGACCGAAATAAGTCTGCAAACCTTCAGTGAGCACTACTATGGACCAGGGGCTTAGTCTCTGCAATATAGGTTTGTAGACCACAACAACAATTACAAATTAAACAAGTTAACTATCTAAGTCGCCATGTATATTTGCTGTTTTGTATATATTCCTCCAGTGTAACAACTGCTGCAAACGAAATAAAACAATTATTTACTGATTACTAACTGAAAATTTACACGATACTATGCGCATGGGTGACAACTGTTGCAAGGAAAAAAATAAAAACACATGTATGGTCACTGGACAGTTGACCTGGCCTTATTTGTCAGTTCTGAAAACTGGTAGAAATAAAATAAATATTTCCACTTACATTCATGAACTTGAGATCCCTGTCCTATTGTGGACCACGAAGTAGCTTAGCGTTTCGCAAACAGTCAGTAATTTCATTTCTCCCAGTACCTCATAGTGCTTCAGTATGCAACCTCCTGCACACTTCCTGATCTTTTGTCGTTTACTTTTTTCAGTTCTTTGTGGAAATTCGTTCAGAGCGAACCGAATTTCTTTCGGTCCCAGAAGCAGCTGCCGCTTATCACGAAAAAGTGCCCCTTACGCCGCACAATAATAGCACAATATATTGAGCGACCGTCACTATTCTTAAAGCTTGCAGCCTCCTTCAATTTATTGCAGAAACCGTCAAGATCGCTCTCGGATGGTCAATATTATTGCGCAGTACTCAGTATTGTGCGATAAATATTGCTCATGTCTGGGCATCTTTACTCTTGTTACTTACCGTCATATCAGAACTTCATTAAATATCGTAAAACTTGTAATTTTCGGTTTAGGAAGTATTTTGTGTTGGTCGTAATAAGGAAACTACACTAATACCAGAGTTCAACGACACCGGCCTTTCAGTGTAAAATAGTGCGTGAAAAGAGCACTCGACTGCGGACGAGCGCGCTGCGTTCCGTGGTAACACGTGAAGCCACGCCCACAGCCCGCTGCTGAATGCGTTCTGCGGTTTTCCGCCTATACCATAACACACGACACCACCACAGGTGACTGTCTGACCGCAGCCATGTGCATATAGCTCGTTCCGCATCAGTCGGTGCCATGCATAATTAACGAACGTTTTTCATATTTTACCCATGAATTACTAACGGTTGTGGAGAGCTATAAATAATGTTGATCTTCGTGCTATATTCGCCAGTGAAGAGGTGGTGTCAACCAAAGAGACAATCCACAATAAATATCCTTTATACGTTGCACTTACGTGGACAGAAACACGGTAACTGCAACGAAAGACAAATGGTTCAAATGGCTCTGAGCACTATGGGACTTAACATCTGAGGTCATCAGTCCCCTATAACTTAGAACTACTTAAACCTAACTAAGGACATCACACACATCCATGCCCGAGGCAGGATTCGAACCTGCGACCGTTGCGGTTGCGCGGTTCCGAACTGAAGCGCCTAGAACCGCTTGGCCACACCGGCCGGCAACGAAAGACAGCAAGAGCTATTTTGTAGAGGCTATTTGCTACATCGAAATCCTGACATTACTGAAAATTTAAATCTTCCCAAATTTTCTTTCATTCATTGCTAAGTATTTTTGGTCAATCACTGTTTACATAAAACTCGTGAACATGCATGTTGTAGAGACGGCCGCTTGACAAGCAGTGTTGGTTTACACTCATTTGCATATTGTCGGTATCAAATACAATCCAGTTTCTGTTGAGGAAAACATTCTGTGTTCTATTCGCCCATATGATTTGCTGCAATGTTTTCACCCAGTAGTGGAAACTGTTCTACGATATCACTCGTTAAAAAGATGCGCCGTATAGTTTCGCAACACCGTATTCTCCCTTAGCTCTCTTTCTCTTTCGTAAACAGTATTTCAGTTTTCGACTGAAAGGCAGAGCGAACGCCACTTCCAAAGTCAGAACAAAGAGATGGTAGCATTACACTGCCTGTCTCCATATTTTACATTTTTCCATTCAAGTTAAAATGTGTATACAATTGATATTTTCTTATTTTAAGTGTTATTCTTTGAGACGCTTGTGATGTATACGGAAACATTTTGAGAAATATCGATCTGACCACAACATATGACAGAAAGTCCCAGAAAAAATACTTAACATATTTGTAAAGTCTGAAAATAATATCCACGTGAAAAGCTTAATAGTTAAGTTTGAAACTGCCCCAATTTTTAGTTTCGCTCGGCTGAGAACTACAAATTCAATTCTTGAAAATCTGTTTTAGAAATGTCTCCTGTTAGATTTATAAGGCTAATCAGCTCTTATCATGGCACCCATAGGGATAAGAAACATTCGTATTATTAACAATGTGATCTATTGATGGGCCAAAAAATCGGATGCAAAAGGAAATATTGTACGCGGTGAGGATAGTCAAACGAACCGTTAGAATTTTTTTGTAATGGAAAGAATAATATCGGACACAGATAAGAAAGTTTCCGTCAGAAAAGTGTGTGAAAAAAATCGCATTTATGACACGTAAAACTAGCTATCCTGT
Source organism: Schistocerca americana (assembly GCF_021461395.2). Lineage (NCBI taxonomy): Eukaryota > Metazoa > Arthropoda > Insecta > Orthoptera > Acrididae > Schistocerca > Schistocerca americana. The sequence continues at coordinate 310,699,952 of NC_060119.1, read as the reverse complement.
TTTGTTTTGTCGCTGATTCAATTAATGTTCCTATTTTTGCACACTTCTTCGCGTAACATTGCAGATAGCAAATGCGAAAGAGTTACATTTTCTGCATCTCATTGGCAGTCCTGCATTTGACACCGTACTAATTTAAAAACGGTAGCACCGCTAAAGATTGTGGAAGTAAGAATGGTATTTGCAATAAATGAACACGAATCAATTAGAAACAAGAAAGGCACGAGGATGGCAACAGAAAATTTCATATGGCCACCTTCTCGATCAGACAGCCTATTTTCGGCAGTATTCATTAAAATCGCAATAGGATTTCATGTCATTTTACGAAACATTGTTTCGTCTAAAGTATTTTCGTCAATTCCTATGTAACCATAAGTAGCAGCACACGTCAACAAAGAACTGCCAGTCGCAGTACTTTTTCAACATTACAGTAACAAAATATAGTTCTCTCTCCTCTTTTCATTTGCTCAGTTGTCAGCATTTCATACTGTTTGCTATAGGGCTTCTTCCACGCAATTATTTCATCACCTCCGCGCTGTATATCCTATGCGGATGAATAGCGTAGCAGTATTTCGCGTGACGAGGAAATGAATCAAGTTCACAGAGCAAAAAGTTACATTTCAAGAGGAAATACACTTTGAGACGAAGTAATTTGTAGTGTTTCGCCTTATTCTGAGTTCCTTAGGAATTTATACACGACTCACCCCGAATGGCAGCCCTATGTTTCACTAACTCACCAACTTTCCAAGCTGTTACGCAACATTCCAGAAAATTCCAAAATAGTCTCATGTTTTGTTCATTCTTGGGGAGCATAAAGTGACGCAACTTCCCACTCCTTACATTCTCACACATGATGTATGAGCTAGCGCGCCTCACGGGTGCGGTTAGCTAATGTGCTAAATTCCTGAAACCTCACGTCACTCCACACCTGATTCACGCGACAGCAGCAGAAATTACGGTATGCAGTTTGCGTTGTGCTCTGTGCCTCGCCTCACGACACGTTGCATGTTGCCGCAGGGAATCTGGGCGTGGCTTTGTGCCAGACACATGTACTTTGTTGGGAAACTGTTCTCACGGTCACTTTGACATATATACTGGATGGAAAGTAGTGCAAAATTATGAACGGTTACTGCTTGTAATATTTATGGCATAATGTCATGTACAGCCGTCTTGCCTTAATTTTCGGAATCTACAAGTTTCGAATTTTGATTTATTGAAAAAGTTGCGCAAATATTCCATAAATGTGTCGGAATACTATGCCTAGACAATACGTCGAGGTACGATTTAACATAAGACAGATCTCTGACAGCTCCACAGTTTAGCCTGTGACTTGAACTGTTTCGTTTTTGTGGTACGTTTGGGATATGCTAGTCCAAACATGGACCCTAGCATAAGACCATTCCAACATTCTGCTACAGCGACTTTAAATGGCGATATCTCCTGCCTCGCTGATGAAACGTGTAATTTGGCGGCTGAATATCCCCACCTGTAAATATACGCCGGCCAGAGTGGTCGAGCGGTTCTAGGCGCTACAGTTTGGAGCCGCGCGACCGCTACGGTCGCAGGTTCGAATCCTGCCTCGGGCATGGATGTGTGTGATGTCCTTAGGTTAGTTAGGTTTAAGTAGTTCTAAGTTCTATGGGACTGATGACCTCAGAAGTTAAGTCCCATAATGCTCAGAGCCATTTGAACCATTTTTTTTGTAAATATACGTAAATATATTGAAAACACGCACACATCAGTGGACAGAGCGTACCTTCAAGTTTGTAATTCACACTGCAGGTGTTCCATATGGGCTTCGTATGTGAAGTCACAAGTGTCAGTTCGTGGGTGCGAGTCGTAGACCCGATATGCCTGGGTAGGAGCGAAGGCAGCCCGCTTTTCGAAACTGGTTACTGCATTGCCTGTCTGCAGGTGCGAAACTAATTGGACGTGACAATCCGGAGACGAGGGTCAACAATGAAACTTGAGGACAGCACAACCTACATGTGCAGTCTGCTATTATTAGAATTGTGCCAATGGGACACTGGCTTGTTGCAGAAATATGTAACAAATTCCAACTGGATCTCTGATAGCATGTCGTGAAACGCTTATGTCCTGTATGTAGTGAAAGGATTAAGGTCCAAGCCTCTTGGGGCAGCAAGTTGAAAGGGGAACCAGAGGCGCAACAATTTTAAGATTTGCGTACAGGACAATAGTAATGGGCGCCTAGGGCGCCAAGATCAGAGGAGCGCTGGGGGCGTCCAGGTGCAAGATTCGTATTTATTGTGTACCACGGCTAGTAGCGAGAACTTACACGAATGAAAGTGTACGAAGGAAAAGCGGGAGTGAAGGAGCAGTGGCCCCAAATGATGAGTCGTTTGTGTGGAAAAACGTTCTCGAGCCCACCCTGTCACTGTCATGTACTTTCAGGTTGACATCGCCTTCGGACATAAAACCGGAGTGGCTATTCTATTATGCATTTACTGTGTTTTACGCAAATAGGCTTTAGGTCAATATGAGGATGATCTATTTAACACTATCGCCGGGTACTGTTTTTCCTGGGCTATTGCTAGCATTTCTACATCAAATGACATAGTTACTGACGGGATGCAGAACAATTAAAAGGTAAAAAAATAGCCGTTTCTCATTTTTCGGAACAAGAAGTATACTGTTACTTCTCAAATATTAAGACATTAGTCGGAGTATTTAAAAAGATAAAAAACTTTGTGAATGTTCCGAGTTAAGGAGGAGAGCATTTCCATTTGGAAGCGCCGACTCGTAGTCTTTGGATTAAATAAATAAGTATTATTGTAACAAATTTTTAACGAAAGTGAAGCTTCTCACTTTAATGAAGGAAGTTGACGGTTTATCCTGCCTACGGTGAATTACTACAGATAGAACACAAGGTGTGATTGGCAAAAGTCTCCCGCTTGCTTTCCGGAGGACACATCCCGACGTTTGCTGTAAGCGATAATGATAAACCGCACAAAACCAAATTCCGGACGGCCGGACGGGAATTTGAGCCACTGTATTCCAGAGTGCGATTGCAGCATCTTTAACCATTGCTCCATATCGCATGGTTTTCTTCTCGACTCAGAATTTTCGTATTAACATGAACTTGAGGTTGCCCGTATCTGCCATTCACCAAGCAAACTATTACATGCCTTGCATCGCTAATTATTTTGGCGACAAAATTATTGTACCCCAATGCATCATCTTAACGAAACTAATGATAGGCTGCTTCCCTAGTAGGTTGCAGCTACTAGCAAAAAACTGCCCAGGTGCGAGTAGAACTCACGCTCGCAGTATTCCGCATAAACTTAATTATGATTATAGACGGGTCATCCTTCCGAGGGGATCTAGGATCTCGACGATTTTTACGTGTTATCGACATTGATACTGGCAAGATATCGTTCCTGGGAATTCCAAGTCTTTTGAGAATGTTTCAGCCTCAAGTCTGAAGTTGCGTAATAATTGAAAGAAGAAATATTTTTTGTGTGGTGTAGTTAGAAATGAACAGATCTCTGATTTTTTCCTTTACTTGAACTGTGACTCCTTGCTTCGCGCCAAATTTCATGATTCATGATATACAACAGACTCTAGATAATGGCTCCCAGGTTGATGCTATATTTCTCGACTTTCGAAAGGCGCTCGACTCAGTTCCGCACTGTCGCTTGCTACAAAAAGTGCCCGCTTACGGTCTATCCAGTGACATATGCGGTTGGATAGAAAGTTTTCTAACAGACAGGGAGCAGTATGTCGTCCTGAACGGGGTAACTTCAACAGAAACAAGAGTAACTTCAGGTGTGCCCCAGGGCAGCGTAATAGATCCTCTGCTTTTTACGATTTACATAAACGATCTGGTTGATGGTATTGACAGCGGCCTTAGACTGTTTGCCGATGATGCTGTAGTCTACAGGAAAGTAGTATCACACGAAATTTGTTAACAAATCAATGAGCATTTGCAGAAAATAAATGCGTGTAGTAATGACTGGCAGTAATCTCTCAATATTAGTAAGTGTAACGTACTGCGTATAAGAAGGCGAAAATCCCCATTAATGTATGAGTACAAAATAAACGATCAGTCTTTGGAAGCGGTAACATCAGTCAAGTATCTGGGTGTGGCTTTTCGAAATGATCTCAAATGGAATGATCAGATTACAAGTAACGGGTAAGGCGAACTCTAGATTGCGGTTTATTGGTAGAATCCTGAAGCGATGCAGTCCTTCAACAAAGGAAATAGCTTACAATACGTTAGTTCATCCAGTCTTAGAGTATTGTTCGTCTGTATGGGACCCTTACCAGTCGGGTCTGATTCAAGAGATTGAGAAAGTCCAAAGAAGAGCGGCAAGATTCGTGACTGGTACATTTAGCCATCGTGAGAGCGTTACAAGTTTCATAGAAACTTTGAAGTGGGACACACTTGCAGATATACGACGCGCTAAACAGAAGGGGCTGCTCACTAAATTCCGAAATCCAATCTTCACCGAGGACGTAGAGCATATATTATTACCACCAACTTTCAAATCGCGTAATGATCATCATTCAAAGATAAGGGAAGTAAGTGCTCGTGCTGAGGCGTTCAGACAGTCGTTTTTCTCTCGCGCGGACCGCGAGTGGAAGAGAGATGGGGGGGGGGGGGGGGGAAATATGACTATCGCGGGAATTGTGCCCTCCGCCACACGCCACTTGGTGGCTAGCGGAGTATATAAGTAGATTATGTAGATGTAGACGTACATGGAGGTACCCTATGGGGCCTGACGGGTTTTCGAGTATAAAAATGTGATATACACTCCTGGAAATGGAAAAAAGAACACATTGACACCGGTGTGTCAGACCCACCATACTTGCTGCGGACACTGCGAGAGGGCTGTACAAGCAATGATCACACGCACGGCACAGCGGACACACCAGGAACCGCGGTGTTGGCCGTCGAATGGCGCTAGCTGCGCAGCATTTGTGCACCGCCGCCGTCAGTGTCAGCCAGTTTGCTGTGGCATACGGAGCTCCATCGCAGTCTTTAACACTGGTAGCATGCCGCGACAGCGTGGACGTGAACCGTATGTGCAGTTGACGGACTTTGAGCGAGGGCGTATAGTGGGCATGCGGGAGGCCGGTGGACGTACCGCCGAATTGCTCAACACGTGGGGCGTGAGGTCTCCACAGTACATCGATGTTGTCGCCAGTGGTCGGCGGAAGGTGCACGTGCCCGTCGACCTGGGACCGGACCGCAGCGACGCACGAATGCACGCCAAGACCGTAGGATCCTACGCAGTGCCGTAGGGGACCGCACCGCCACTTCCCAGCAAATTAGGGACACTGTTGCTCCTGGGGTATCGGCGAGGACCATTCGCAACCGTCTCCATGAAGCTGGGCTACGGTCCCGCACACCGTTAGGCCGTCTTCCGCTCACGCCCCAACATCGTGCAGCCCGCCTCCAGTGGTGTCGCGACAGGCGTGAATGGAGGGACGAATGGAGACGTGTCGTCTTCAGTGATGAGAGTCGCTTCTGCCTTGGTGCCAATGATGGTCGTATGCGTGTTTGGCGCCGTGCAGGTGAGCGCCACAATCGGGACTGCATACGACCGAGGCACACAGGGCCAACACCCGGCATCATGGTGTGGGGAGCGATCTCCTACACTGGCCGTACACCACTGGTGATCGTCGAGGGGACACTGAATAGTGCACGGTACATCCAAACCGTCATCGAACCCATCGTTCGACCATTTCTAGACCGGCAAGGGAACTTGCTGTTCCAACAGGACAATGCACGTCCGCATGTATCCCGTGCCACCCAACGTGCTCTAGAAGGTGTAAGTCAACTACCCTGGCCAGCAAGATCTCCGGATCTGTCCCCCATTGAGCATGTTTGGGACTGGATGAAGCGTCGTCTCACGCGGTCTGCACGTCCAGCACGAACGCTGGTCCAACTGAGGCGCCAGGTGGAAATGGCATGGCAAGCCGTTCCACAGGACTACATCCAGCATCTCTACGATCGTCTCCATGGGAGAATAGCAGCCTGCATTGCTGCGAAAGGTGGATATACACTGTACTAGTGCCGACATTGTGCATGCTCTGTTGCCTGTGTCTATGTGCCTGTGGTTCTGTCAGTGTGATCATGTGATGTATCTGACCCCAGGAATGTGTCAATAAAGTTTCCCCTTCCTGGGACAATGAATTCGCGGTGTTCTTATTTCAATTTCCAGGAGTGTAATTGGCAGTATCTTCGGATTAAATAGAAGCATCAGTTGTTTACAGCGTCAAGGTACCATAGACCTTAGTACTTGACATAAATTTCAACTTGATAAGTCTACCCGTTCCCGAGAAATAGGATTTTTAACAGTCGGACAGACAAATAGACAGACAGACAGACAGACTGACAACAAAGAGATTTTATAAAGGTTCCGTTTTTACCGACTGAGGTACGAAACCCTGAAAAGATTGTAATCGGGAATCGGACCCACTACTACTTTGCCGGTGTCCAGCGACGACGGAAATGGCGTATCCGGCAGCTGGAGCAGATTTTCGGGATAGCTTTTGGCTCCCTCGGAACGGTGCAGTGACGACACGACGCGTGTCGCCTCCTAGCCTGCGGGTTGTTGCTGGACGCAGCGCAGCCCCGCTGCGTTCCTGCGTTATCTGCGGCCGCAGCCGCGCCTCCTGCTTGCTTGCACAGGTTATCTGCCCCCGACGCACTCTGCCGGAGAGGGCGCTATCGCCGACTGATACGTCGCGGCAAGCAGAAACCTTGGGCAGGGTGCACCAGCGCCTCCAGACTCAGCATCGTCCTCTCTCCCGTCACCGCTGCCGTGCCTACGGCATCCCGTTAGGCGCTGACCTGGCAACGGCACGTACAGCGCGTCTGTGGCAGCTCGTAGCGCAGATATCTGGTTACGGAGTCGAAACATGCACAGTTTCCTAAGTCGTCCTGATAAAGGGGATTGCTACGCAAACAATTGTTATGTGTGATATGATTTCATAGTCGACTATCGATTGCCGGCCGGAGTGGCCGAGCGGTTAAAGGCGCTACAGTCTGGAACCGCACGACCGCTGCGGTCGCAGGTTCGAATCCTGCCTCGGGCATGGATGTGTGTGACGTCCTTAGGCTAGTTAGGTTTAAGTAGTTCTAAGTTCTAGGGGACTTATGACCACAGCAGTTGAGTCCCATAGTGCTCAGAGCCAACCATTTCGACTATCGATTGTTAAGGCAAATTCGATCACAAGCACTGGTAACAGATTCTTTGACCCTATCCTAACTGATGTTACGTAATTTCTATTCTTTGTACGTTAGACGTGTTTATAACAGCAGCACTACTCTGCCGATTCTATAGATGACATACAATCCCTCTGATATCGCATCTCAGGACTCATGGAAGAAGCCCATATTTCGAGCCGGCCGCGGTCGTCTAGCGGCTCTAGGCGCGCAGTCCGGAACCGCGCGACTGCTACGGTCGCAGGTTCATATCCTGCCTCGAGCCTGGATGTGTGTGATGTCCTTAGGTTAGTTAGGTTTAAGTAGTTCTAAGTTCTAGGGGACTGGTGACCAAAGTAGTTAAGTCCCATAGTGCTCAGAGCCATTTGAACCATTTGCCATATTTCGAATACTGAAAGCATTTTAATTCAACGTCCCATCTTTTGCTACCGTGACCTCAGGATCTCGAACAACTAAAGATGATCGGTTTCATGGGGTATCTATTCATCTGTGTCACGGAGCTAGATGGCGTCGTGGTTAGCACACTGGACCTGCATTCGGGAGAACGGCGGTTCAAACCCGCGTCCGGCCATTCTGATTTAGGTTTTCCGTGATTTCCCTAAAAACGCTTCAGGCAAATGCCGGCTTGGTTCCTTTGAAAGGACACGGCCGACTCTGTTCCCCATCCTTCCATCATCCGATGGGATCGATGACTTCGTTGTTTGGTCCCATTCCTCTACACCAACCAACTAACCATTTGTGTCTCGCATTAACGAAAACGTTATGATGCAATACTGATAGTCAATTAAACGATTTTTTTTTTCAAAATTAAAGTTCAGACAACCAGTCCTAGAGAATAAAAGAGCACGTTTTACACATTCAACTGTGACCTAAACGAATCAAGTGAATAAATATCAATAAAATATTACCGATAATATTACATTTTCCGTAAATTCGGAAATATTAGACTCGCTAAGACTAGATTTGGAATCACCACAAAAATTCCTTGAAGATAAGATATTTTACACATAATTACCTGTTCTTTTAAATTTCATTTTTGCGAAGATGGTTCAAATGGCTCTAAGCACTATCGGACCTAACATCTGAGGTTATCAATCCCCTAGACTTAGAACTACTTAAACCTAACTAACTTAAGGACATCACACACATCCATGCCCGAAGCAGGATTCGAACCTGCGACTGTAGCAGCAGCGCGGTTCCGACTGAAGCGCCTATAACCGCTCGGCCAGCGCGGCCCGCTTGCGAAGATGGTGGAACGAATTGAGGAAGGAATAGTTGACTCAAATATTGTTGCTGCCACATTAATATAAATTAAATAAATTTAATATACGCAGGGAAACTAATATAAACTGAACTAGTGACAGCTTAATTCTCGTATGAAGTACCTATTCATACTTCGTTTTTGTGAACACACATCCATTAAACTGGTGGGGAGATGCACATCTATATATAAATTTATAGGAGACGTCACAGGCAGTTCAGAGGTCGTTTTGAAGTGAAGTAGGTCGTTTTGACCGACAGTACCCGGATTTTTGTAACAGCGTTCCAAAAATATGTCAGCATTACTGGGAAAACATGCCCGATGACTGTTGGTATTGTGACTGTGTCTGTGAACTGTGTAACTCATTTATTACTTGGTTCGTGAAACACAGTGCCAGCTCAAGAGAAACGTGAGACCAAACTCCTGAAATGGAATGCAGTCGCTGTCATTCATCCCTGTTTGTAGATAAAAGCCGTAAAAATTGATTTGTGGCGTAATAGTACAGGTTCTCAGAGTTTAATTATTTATTGACCTTGAATTTAGAAAATGCCAGAAATGTGAGGTACGTGCCAGCGAATTTGATGCCACAGCTAGTATCTGCAGCACATGCAAAACGACGTGGTTGACAATGGGGACTGACACATTTTTATGTTTCGGCGATGAAGTTCGACATTGTCGAACTGGAGCAAGCCATCTACTTTGGAAAGTGATTTTTTATTCACGATTTAGTTGATTGCATTGCACGAACTTACGACTTACACCGTTTTCGACTCTAACGTGTCAGCCGGCCGGAGTGGCCGTGCGGTTCTAGGCACTACAGTCAGGAGCCGAGCGACCGCTACGGTCGCAGGTTCGAATCCTGCCTCGGGCATGGATGTGTGTGATGTCCTTAGGTTAGTTAGGTTTAATTAGTTCTAAGTTCTAGGGGACTGATGACCTCAGAAGTTAAGTCGCATAGTGCTCAGAGCCATTTTCTAACGCGTCATCGTCACAAGCAGTATCTTATCACAAAAATAACACGCCGAACAATCACCTAACACTCATTTTGGGTACTTGACATCATCAGCTGATGGACAACGACTCTCTTGTAGCCTCTGCATGTAAAGTTATTGGTGTAACGAAGCGTCGAGCTTCCTCGATGTGCTGCTTGAAGTCATTTCCGGTTACACTGCAGGTGGTGTCCTTACAATGCTACATACAAAGGCACATCGGAGTGCACAAAAAAGTGCGTTTCAGTCTGGTGCGGATATCAAATGGTTCAAATGACTATGAGCACTTTAGAACTATTTAAACCTAACTAACCTAAGGACATCACACACATCCATGCCCGAGGCAGAATTCGAACCTTCGACCGTAGCAGTCGCGCGGTTGGGGACTGAAGCGCCTAGAACCGCTCGGCCGGCGCGGATATCAGCGTGGTATAAACTTGTCATACCCATCTGACGAATACGTTTCCATGTTGCTGATGCTCGGCAAATGCTCACACGATGCCAATGAAGCAGCCATGACTTACGCTGTAAGATAACCTGGTCCGCAGGACCACGGTTAAATGAAAATTCCCTCGCCAGAACATGTCTAATCACAGCCGATTTTGTACAGTATGTTGCCTGCACCTCTAAAACGTTGAACATGTAATAATTTGAGTTAAACTGATTCATATACATTTGTTATAAATACATAAGCGACATGATGAAAAAAGTGGTTTGTTTTTAAGATATATTTGCTTGCTGTAGTATAATTACGTGTGCTTCAGTAGTCTATTTCTAGTCTTTCAATGCGGCGCAGCTTCGACGTCTTGCCTGTCTCTAACCTACCACAGTCTGCAACCACCGAAAGGGAGCCTACAATTTAACGTAAAATTCGAACCATGTGACGTTTCTGGCAAATCTACACATCATTGACGGTGAATGACAAATTTGGAAACAGACTGAAATATCCATGATCTGGCCGGAATTGCATCCCTCAGACTTCCAGTTTCAAGGCACCTCCTTTCCCTCTAAAGACCATACCGCAAAGACAACAGGATCCAACACAGGTTCCTGTAACTTTCTGGAAAACTAGCGAACGCGGTAATGCTTCGCAGTTGCTGTGTGTATTGGAATTAGATATACATTCTAGTGTCTTCCTTCCCCCTTATTCTGTCCATCTCCTCCTGCTCCATTCTTTGTCCATCACCTCCTCCTCCCACCCCTCTCAAAGCCATCACCTATTCCCCCCTCCATCTTTGTCCATCTCCTCCTCCACCTCATTTATCTCCCTCTCCCTCTCTCTCTCTCTCTCTCTCTCTCTCTCTCTCTCCCTCCATGTCTTCTGTTCTTCTGTCCATCTCCTTCACTCCCCCCCTCTCTCTCTCTGCCTATGTCCTCCTGCCCCCTCTCTATGTCCATTTCCTGCCCCTCCCCCCCCCCCCCCCCACCCACTCCCTTCAACATTTCCTCTTTTTCGTTCCGTGACCTATTGCCTTGTTTATTGTTATTGAAAACAAAACTTTGACTGGGAACTGAAATCGCTTAAGATGTGAGCAAATAGGTTGAGATTATTGGCATATGGAGAATGAAGAGACTTCTGCACCTGCTGTATCTGTGAGTATAGTAGCTTTAGTGGCAGTAACTCGGAAAGTTTTACTCTGCGAGCAGGTGGGATTACGAAGTTTCGGGCGGTTCAGATGCCGTTGTAGTATAGTAATCATAAAACAGTGAACTGTAAATACAAGTCTCGTGTTCTCTGTTTAGTGGCACAAGTTTTAATTCAGCAGTTCAGCCTCTATCCTTATCGAATATGGTCCATTGGTTAAAATCCATGCTATCGCAGTTAAAACTGACTGCTGGAAAGAAAATTAAATGGCACGTTTTCACTGCAAGACACAGACCAGAATTTCGTTTCTCGCAATCAGTTTTAACAGAAAATCTATACATTCTTCTTAAAAAAATCATATATAGCCCATGTCAGTCTGAAAGTATATTACGAGTACTGTGTAAAAATTTCTAGTAAACCGGTCAAGAACTATCCAAAGTAGATCATTTAAAAATATAAAGTGAACGGTCAATAACTTTCCGAGGTTTTGGTAACAATGTTACCCCTTACATATTATGTATATTACGGATTATGTATATTACGGATTTTAAGAAATACAGACTGTCACCAACTCAGGGTTTATTAAAGCATCGTGTACAAATCTGAAGCAAATCGGTCAATGACTTTTCGAGATTTTTGTTAACAACGTTAAACAACGTGGTCAGAAACAGTCTGAAAAGCTTGTAAGTATGTTGCAGTATAGGTTGTGCTGGGAGGTGATTGTTACGAAAAAAATCGTTATGTAGCGCCCTTGTAGTTAATTCGCACTGAAGTTGGCCAGTCAGGGAACTACCCACGCAAATTGTACTGGCGCTCCAGATCCAATTACGATGAGGTGTGAAAAGTCCTGTGATACCTCCTAATACCGTGTCGGACCTCCTTTTCCCAGGCAAGGTGCGAGACGCGGTATGGACTCAAATCGTTGCAAGTCTCCTGCACAAATTTTGAGCAATGCTGCCTTTATAGCCGTCCATAACTGCGAAAGTATTGTCGGTGCAGGATTTTGGGGATGAACTCACCTCTCGATTATGTGCCATAAATATTCGATGGAAGTCCATGCCGGGCTGTACAGATGAATCTGTTCAAATCGTCCAAAATATTCTTCGTCGATGTGTGGGAACAAGAAGTCCACGAATGGTTGCAAATGGTCTCCATGTAGTCGAACATAACCATTTCCAGTCAATGGTCGGTTCAGTTGGGCCTGAGGACCCAGTCCATTCCATGTAAACACTGCTCACACCAATTCGGAGCCTCCACCACCTTGCACAGTTGAAAACCTAGGACCAAGGCTTTATAGGGTCTGCTCGAACCGTACTATCAGCTCTTACCAAGTGAAATCGGGACTCATCTGACCAGGCCACAGTTTTCCAGTGGCTATCATCCAACCGATACCGTGACGAACCCAGGAGTGGCTCCGCAGGCGATGACATGCTGTTAGTCAAGGCACTGTCGTTGGTCGCTGCCCATTGAATTGACAACGAATTCTGCCGCATTGTCCTCGCGGATACGTTCGCCGTATGTCTGACATTCATTCCCGCAGTTATTTCACGCAGTGTTGCTTGTCTGTTAGCACTGACCACACAAACGCCACTGCTCTCGGTCGTTATGTGAAGACCGTCGGCTAGTGCGATGTCCATGGCGAGAGGTAATGCCTGAAATGTGATATTCGCAGCCATTCTAGACACTGTAGTTCTCGAAATGTTGAATTCCCTAACGATTTCCGAAATGGAAAGTCCCATGCTTCTGACTCCAACTACCATTCTATCTTCATAGTCTGCCAATTCTCGTTGCGCAGCCATAATCACGTCAGACACCTCTCCACATGAATCACCTCAGTACAAATGACGGCTTCGCCGATGCACACTGTCTTTTTATACTGCCGTCTGTGCATGTTTTAAACGTGGCTGCTTGAAACAGTGACCGTTTATAAATTAAAGTTGAACTATATAAGCCCTGGGTCAAAATTTGTAGTCTTTTTGAGCAGGTTTCAACACTTTTATGACTGCCTTAATCAGAAATTAAATATTTAAAGTAGCATGTCATGTATAAAATAAATATCAGGCCAGAAAGGATTTAGTCACAAAATTTTTTAAAAAGAATACGTGAAAGGCGAGCGACTGTGGGCTGCTCATACGTATAAAGCCACAGGTAACAAAAGGTAGCAACAGCTCGCCTTTCATGCATTCTTTTCAAAATTTTTGTGACCAAAGCGTTTCTGGTTTGATATTTATTTTATACGTTACATGCCACTTTAAATATTTAATATCTGATTAAGGCACTCATAGAAGTGTTGACACCTGGTCAAAAAGACTAAAAATTGTGACCGAGGGCTTATTTAGTTCAACTTTAGTCTATACCTGTGCTTATGGCTATGCTATGACTTGTCAGTTCAGTGTAGTGTCAGTTTTCCTCACAGCACAGCTGATGGCGGATGAGAATGCTCAGACTTTGGCTCAGTGTCGATCCTTAGTAAGGTGCCATGTCCAATTTTTGCATAGCTCTCTTTTTCGGCTTTAGGAACCCACCAAAGGAACGCGTTTGGCTACACCAAATCGGGCCGGCCGCTTGAATTTGCACGGAATACGACCTCATTGACTAAGTTTGATGCAAATTCAACCGAAAACGTCGCAATGTATCAATTTTTTCAACAATTATTTCACGGCAGAACCTACCATGCAACACCGTTGCAAGCTTTTCAGACTCTTTCTGATCACCCTGTGTAGTAATACGCAGTAGGTTACAAAAAAAGAATGTCCATATCTCGGCAGAAAGAGTTTCTACCTTTTAGCTACCGATATAAATATTCGTTTCTCTTATTATTTTTGCAAGTTATAGAGAAAGAGACGTTATTTGAAACAGTGTGTGTATTGTGAACAGTAATCTCCATGTAACGCTCCTTAGTGGTAAGCCCAAAATTGCTTTTACATGTGAAGATATCTCTCCGTTAAAAATGACACTCAGTGTCCTGAATGAGATTTTCACTCTGCAGCGGAGTGTGCGCTGATGTGAAACTAGCTGGCAGATTAAAACTGTCTGCCGGATCGAGACTCGGACTAGGGACCTTTGCCGTTCGCAGGAGAGCTTCTGTAAAGTTTGGAAAGTAGGAGATGAGGTACTGTCGGAAGTAAAGCTGTGATGACGGGGCGTGAGTCGTGCTTGTGTAGCTCAGATGGTGGAGCACTTGCCCGCGAAAGGCAAGGGTCCCGAGCTGGAGTCTCGGTCCGGCACACAGTTTTAATTTGCCAGTAAGTTTCACCCTGTGTCCTGTTTGCTAAGAGTTCCGCAACCCAATGCACAGCAGACGCAGCCGGTGGTGACGAGTAGTGAGCGTAGTGTGGGAGTCCGCGGCGTGACCCGCCTTGCTCGCTGTGTTTCAGTTCGTGTGCGGCTTCGTGCTGCTGTGGACGCTGACGCTCATCTCGATGGACCGGCACCGCTGCATCGTGGTGCCGCCGTACCGGTCGCGCCTCACGCCGCGGCTCGCCTCGCTGCTCACGGCCGCCACCTGGCTGCTCGCCGCCGTGCTCTTCCTGCCCGTCGCCTTCTGGTGAGTGAGCGCGCGCGCCCGCCTGCCCAGCGTGGCTGACGTTTCGGCAGGCCGACTCGTAGCAGTACTGCTGCCAAATGCCTCGGCTTTAGTGGGGTGTCTGGACTTCCCGGGGCTACACTCATGCTCATATTAAGAATAATGCTGATACATGGTGAAACAGCGCTCTGGTGGGCGGGTTTGCGGGTTTAAATCACCTGGGGGTATGACAATGCGGTGCATTTGACCTCACGGTGGCGCTGCCAGCAGTCGGCGTACGCAGAGGTGTGTTGGTGCATGTCGGAGTACGGTGCAGCGAGTAAGTGTGCAGACGTTTTCAGACGTGCTAATGCTGACTGCGTGTTGAAAATAGCTCAAAGAACACATATTGATGACGTTATGAGGGGTAGAATACTAGGGCGACTGGAGGCAGGTCAAGCACAGCAACTTATAGCACGGGCCCTCCGTGTGCCACAAAGTGTGATCTGAAGACTATGGCAACGATTCCAGCAGACGTGAAACGTGTCCAGGCGCTACAGTACGGGACGTCCACAGTGTACAACAGTACAAGAAGACCGATATCTCACCCATTAGTGCCCGCAGACGGCCACGGAGGTAGCCTAGCTCGGGATCTTGCCGCAGCCACTGGAACAGTTGTCTCCAGACACACAGTCTGCAAACGACTGAACAGACATGGTTCATTCGCCCAGAGACCTGCAAGGTGCATTCCGCTGACCCCTGGTCACAGGAGAGCCCGTAAAGTCTGATGTCAAGAACACAGTACAAGGTCGTTGGAACAGTGGTCACAGGTTATGTTCACGGACGAGTCCAGGTGTAGTATGAACAGTGATTCTCGCCGGGTTTTCATCTGGTGTGAACCGGGAACCAGTTACCAGCCCATTAATGTCCTTGAAAGGGATCTGTATAGAGGTCGTGGTTTGATGGTGTGGGGTGGGATTATGATTAGTGCACGTTCACCCCTGCATGTCTTTGACGGAGGAACTGTAACAGGTCAGATGTATTGGGAGGTCATTTTCCACCAGTATGTCCGCCTTTTCAGCGGTGCAGTGGGTCCCACCTTCCTCCTGATGGATGATAACGCACGGCCCCACCGAGCTACGATCGTGGAGGTGTACCTTCAAACCTTGGAAAGCTGTACCTTTAAGATATCAGCCGAATGGTGTGGCCTGCCTGTTCTCCAGACCTAAACCCCGTCGAGCACGTCTGGGATGCTGTCGGTTGACGTATCGCTGCACGTCTTCAAATCCCTACGACACTTCAGGAGCTCCGAGAGGCACTGGTGCAAGAATGGGAGGTTATACCCCAGCAGCTGCTCGACCACCTGATCCAGAGTATGCCAACCCGTTGTGCGGCCTGTGTACGTGTGCATGGTAATCAAATCCCATAGTGATGTCGGGATACGCGCGCAGGAAACTGTGGCGTTTAGTAGCACGTGTGTTTCGGGACGGTTTTCTCAACTTATCACCAATACCGTGGACTTACAGATCTGTGTCGTGTGTGTTCCCTACGTGCCTACGCTATTGGCGCCAGTTTTGTGTAGTGCCACGTTGTGTGGTACCACATTCTGCAATTATCCTTAATTTATGAGCATGAGTGTTCGTGGGACGCCAAATGTTCCGACTAGAGTTCTAGGCTATCATAAGTAAGCGTAAATAGGGGTCCTCGTAAAATACGGGCCTCGTAACGAACTTGTGACGTCATACTATTCAGCTTATTCACCACACTTCTCGAACCGTTTGACCTGTGCAGGACGCACGAGGGTTGTCCAGAAAGTAATCCTCCGCATATTTTTCTTCAACAATTCTTTATTGAACATAACGAGAATCACACACACGAAAGAAAGGTGTTTTCTCTGCACACACTATTTTTACACGTAATCTCCATCCCGATCTATAGCCCTCCTCCAGCACGAAACAAGGACGTGCATGCTCTGTCGGTACCCATCCTTGTGCTGTGTGAATCAGCTCATTTGACAGATGCAGCACCCGCTGCCGAGTCGTAATGCCTCTGTCCTCGTGAATGACAAGATCAGCTCGCTGCAACATGTCAAGTGGATGGCTCCCCGACCGCTGCAAATCGTGGAGCTCCGCCGAACCGCCTTCTGATGACCTCACCCTCCGTGTCCAGCGACTAACTGTACTTCTGTCGACAGCAGATGCTCCATAGACTTTGCACAAGCGTTTGTGAATATTCGCCATTGTTTCTTTCTGTGCAGTAAGAAATTAAATGAAGACACGTGCTTGTAACATACATCACCTACAGACGCCATTTTGAAACTGTCCTGCAGCTATGCTATCTGTCGGAAGTGACGGAAACTTGGCGCGCTCATTCAGACACTCAAATAACATACGTGACGTTTCGCATTCATAGCGTTGTTTTCGGCTGAGAAAAAAATAGAGTGCATTACTTTTTGGGCACCTACTAAAGATCTTAACTTTGTCGAGTGCCATCGAGAGGTTGCATGCATTTAAACGCACAGTTAAGAATTATTAAACTCATCTGAAACAGTTACTCGCTCCCCGCTGGAAACGGCTACTGGCACTCCTAAGAGGTGCAGTGTCACGTGCTGTGACGTTTGCGCCACAATCTATCATTACGGTAGTATTCCTAGTAGCTTTGGTCAGTTAAGGTCGTATCCACGTAATCTTTACGTTAGCTGTCTTGCGTACCAATCGGGCGCTACCTCGCAACTATCGCTTTCTTTGCGAGTGCGACCAGCGTCTTATCAGATTCCCCTAAAACCCGGAAGCGATGAAACGTCTAGAAACTGAGTGAAGATACATAAACGGCCGCGTAACCTACGGAACATTTTTGTTCCACATAGTTATCCTCCCGTCTGTTACTTAAAGGTAAATAGTAGTCGCAACAAAATTGAAATTTTCAGTGTTTGAATCAGATTTTATTCGCAGATGGTTGATTTGTAACGTGAAACAGAGAGATGTTGTAGTAAAAACAATACAGGTTTATTATACAGCGTTAAAAAGGCTATTTCTTCAACAAAGAGTGAAATAAAAAACCACAAAACCAAAATATTTGCCGGCCGCGGTGGTCTAGCGGTTCTAGGCGCTCAGTCCGGAACCGCGCGACTGCTTCGGTCGCAGGTTCGAATCCTGTCTCGGGCATGGATGTGTGTGATGTCCTTAGGTTAGTTAGGTTTAAGTAGTTCTAAGTTCTAGGGGACTGATGACCACAGATGTTAAGTCCCATAGTGCTCAGAGCCATTTGACCCAGCCAGCCAAAATATTTCGTCGAAGTTACATAAAACGTGTTTCTGCTACAAAGAACTTTCGCGTTTATCAGTAATAAGAGGAAACACTTACCTTTTATCATAACAAAGAACGTTCTATTTAATGCCAAATAACAACAATAATTGTATATTTTTTGTGTTTGTGCTTGTAAACTGCACTTGCATCAAAAATAATGGCTTTGTTTGCATAAAAGCGCAGAAGTTGCACGATCAACTAATTTTTATTACTTATAAAATGAAATTATGTTGTGTAAGCCTATAAAATATAGAATAGACTAACACTGAATGATATGCGCTTGTAATTATGTGCAAAAGAAACAACCAAACAATTAAAAAAAGCAAAGAAATCGTCGGGTCCCAGTTTCTCTTACAAATTCATTCACGTTTCATTCTCTAACAATGCTACCAATACTACCTCTAATCCTACCACTTACTGCGTCATTTAAGCAGTGTACCAAGATTAGTGAACCGTAGTTTTGGTGGAGCACAACTCTATTACCGACTTTTGGATAATGCTGTATCTCTGAACCACAACCAGAACTCTAGTGACAAACTTTCAGAGATTATTTCAGGATATCTTCTGATTATTTTGGTGTAAGGTACGCACGGTCTCCGGATGCTCGTTACAGAGGTATTCGTTTGACTTGTTGCTCCAGTAACTGTACTGTGCTGAAAAAAGTGCACAACAGTGCAAATGTCGACGGTAAGCGCAGCGTGTCTTGTTTCCATTCGCTCACGGTCGGTAAGGCCCTTTTTCATCTCGTTGGCCTCAAGTTTGCATTCAGTATCGCTCGGTTCTGTCTAGCACTTTGTTTTCCGTCAGTGTCAGTTGTGCTTTAATAGTGATACACAGCGATACTATGGATAGGCTTATGGATGAAGAGTTGGCCGATGTGCAGCTCCTGTATGCGTTCACTGAATTCAATGGAAGAATGACATAACGCCATTGTGCTGAGTTGTTCCCAAGCTGACGGTAACCTCATCACAGTAGTTTCTCGGACAGGCGGTAACTATATAACTCTGTTTTGTTGCGAAGATATTTTCAGCAAAGTTTATTGCGGTAACGAACCGAATAAATCGTAACAACGTTACCTATTACTCTTTAGTGAGGCGTTGAAAACCATGAGTCTTTTATACAAACGTACTCAGAATGTATCTCCGAACAACCTCTGAAAGTTTGTCGGTGGAGGTCTGGTTCACCCTGCATATGCACAGCTTTTTTACGACAGTCGTCGTCTTCCTGTCCTCAACTTCCTGAAGGGCCCTTGGATTTATTGCTTCCTTAACACCTTGATCCATCTTGTAGGTGGTCTGTTTATTTGGACACCACTCAAATGTATGTATGAAGTGTTTCACAATTCATGTTACGCTCTTCTAGAGATTGTAGACGGTAGATCAAGTTTGACAATGGAACACATGTCCGGAAATGTCCAACGACACTACGGAGCGCTGGCTCCTGTAATGTAGGTATTATACGGTGATCCCGTCGTGATGTCACAAACTATCAAGGGTGATGGATACATGTATCAGGCTGAGGTATGGTTCCCTGGTTCGGAAACGAACGAGTCGAAAGTTATTAGCGAAAATCATTCTGATACTTCTGGAAGTGTAATACAAGTACAGGTACTGCAGTTGCTAAGAATGTAGCGTAGGCAACTTCCAGAGATGGTATAGTATGGACCAAGACAAGAAAAAAATGTGCAGTAAACACGGGCATGCCGTAAGAACTAAGAGCACTTGTTCATCTTCCCTAGTATGAAACACATCTGCTCTGTTGAATAAGAGCTTATAGCTCGAAAGTATGCATTTTGGACTCCGTGTTTACTAGACAGTTTTTCTTGTTTTGGTCCGCACTCCCTCCTCTGAAAGTCGCGTGCCATACAGTCTTAACAACAACAGTATCTGTACATGTATTCCACTGCCAGAAGTAACAAAACGGTTTTCACTTATCACTTTCTACTCGTTTGTTTCCGAAGCAGAGACCGTATGCGCCGGCACCTATAAATTTGAAACTTTGTAGCGTCATTAAAAGATGGTGTTTCCAGATATTGGTTCCTGTGTAAAACTTGATCTGCTAAGTCCCCTCTACAACCTCTAGAAGCATCTCTGTAACAGCGCTGCGGCTCCTTAACGTTTGTTTCAGTGCAGATGCACTAATTTTGTCCGAACTCCTACGGGAATCAATAATTTGCGACTGCGGGACTAATGGACGAGGGACGATGCACTGCAGTGCGCGGTGAGTTGTGAATTTGAGTTGGACGAAAATCGTGACCGATAGCCGAGGCGGTTAAGGCAACTGCCTTGGAGAAATGGAGCATCCAGCTTCCAGTCCCGGTCTGGCACAAATTTTCAGCTCTCGACATTGCGTTACCTCAGTGCTCTGTGCTGCTGGAGGCCACGGATTCACACCCTTCCGTTTCCTATCCTCAATTTCACACAAATGTATGCACCAGCCGCGTCATCACTGGTGATGTCTGTTCTGTCGGACGTGTCCGGCAGAGCAGGTACCAATCAAATACATAGATTTCATATAATGCTTGTTGTGCCTGCCATTAAACTGTTAAAGGCTCTTCGGGTTTAGTCTCGTTATGAAGAAAATCAAACTGCAAGAGTGTAAAAGTACCAAGACTTTATCGAAATGTATTGGTTGAACCGCTCGTAATATCGATTACTGTACTCAAACTGGTTCACTTCAGTAGAACTAGCTAACAGTACAGTAGAACAGAATCTAAAATTACGTATAAAGGCCGCTATGCGCACGTTATCTGTTTCAGATTTTTTGGAGAGCGGAAAAGTCGACTAATGCTATATTCGCGTGAGTCATTAGGCGGTTGATTTCAGGCGTATGAGGGGACATGTGCAAAGTCGTTTCGAGTTGTAATGAAACATTCTATGGTTTCAAACATTCTATGGTTTCACGTTACGTACCTGTATACCCGTAAAAGATTGTATGTGTCAGTTAAAAGCAGTTTTCCTTGAGATTCATTGAGGAAGGTTTATCAGCGGTGCGGGCATGATTCACAAGTGAGATCACCTCTAACTCTGAACACACGGTATGACTCATCGTTCTCTGTAGCCAGTGACACTAGGATGAAGAAGACATACCTTGAAAGGACGGTGTACAGCCACTTCCAGATCACGGTGCCTGCTCTTATAGCGTCTCCACCTCAATGTTTATTCTATTTCCTATTGGCTTTGTAATTTTGTTTACTTATTCTAAGAAATGGACTGATTTGGTTCTTCCAGTGGGTACATATAATTAGCTTACCGTAAGGAGCACACGAGTACACCGTGTCTGGCGTGCGATCAGACATGTGACAGAAAAAGGATAATTACTTCGTGTAGTTTACGACAATGCGCGATCTCTTCGACTTGTGCGTCAATGTTGTTGCTTTTTTCTTCAAATAGGTTAGTAGTCACAGAAAGTTGAGTAGACCAGGTCCGCTTTACCAATAACAGCAGAAGGCTGACTGGATCAGAATCCAAGCCGAATCAGTAAAATTTAAAGGGTCGGGTGTCGAACCCAGAATATTCGATTCAGCATCTATCAATGATAACATCAAACTATGAACAGTCTGAATGAAGAGAGGTCAGATCATGTCTGCTCATCTATCCAATGTGGCATCATTGAAGCGATGAAGGAATTTAAGACATTTACTCCTACACCGAGACCTACACCTTGTGACTAGCAATAAAGTACGTGGCAGATGATGTTTTGGTACGGGATATTAGTTTCTTTCAGATAGTCCCATATGGAAAGTAGAAAGAATAATTTCTTTAATATCTCTGCACAAACAATTACTAAACTAATTTTCGTGTTTACTGCCTGTGACTATTGACGGTGCTGTTCTTTGCAAATCGTCAGTTTCCCCTGTTAGTACGATCTGAAATGAATACACTTGACACGTATTTCGGTAAAGATTGTACTAGAGCTTTGTAAGTAATCTCGTTCTTGCATGTTTAAGTGCAATTTCACTACTAATAAATTGAAACGCAGTATTTGATACCATCACGGATGAGCACAAATTATCGTTACACTTCATTTTGGACTGATGGCCTCAGATGTTAAGTCCCATAGTGCTCAGAGCCATTTGAACCATTTGAACACTTCATATTCCCATACATTGTTACTCCTAGATATTTTTATAGCGGGATTGATTCCAGCTGTTACTGATTAATCCTACAGTCGAAGGGTACTACAGTTAAAGTTCATACTACGAAAGGTGCAGTCAATTGAAGTTAAAATTCGGACTTTCTTGAACTACTACCAGTGTTCTCAGCACAAAAAAAAAAAAAAAAAAATCCTCACGGTGGAAGTGGTAATGAACCTAGAAAGCTTAAGCTTAGTTTAACATAGCTCATGTGGCGAAAGCTTTATATCTGTGGTTGCCATAGCCCGTAAACATTAATCAACTAGGGATCTGGTAGTGAAATTTTACTTTCCTCTACGCTAACAACAAATCGTTAGTTTTTGCATCGGGTCAATACGTCGGCCATATTTCACTAGATGTTACCACAATATTTTATAGAGTAGCACTCCTTTATAGATAAGCATACCATCCCCAGATGATATTTCCAATACCAATTAATCTTTGCATCTTGTCAATATGTCGGCCATGTCCCACTAGATGTTACGACAATATTTTATCGAGTAACACTTGCTTACAGATAAGCTTGTCACCTCAGAAATATCTCCAGCAGCAGTTAAAGTACCGCCTAAGTCACTAAATATTATGAAGAGGTACTTCATGATGGCAGCTATGGCCGATAGTGAGGACGGGGAGGAGATACTCTGCTTTTTCTGTCCGCCGAAAACACGGGAGAATTTGTTGCTGATGAAAACAGCTGTGGACTAGAAGACGAAACGCCGGGCTGCAGTCAGGACACGCCACAGGGTCATTCCGTCTATAAATGTAGCTCTTGGCAGTCATGGACTGTGCGGCTGGTCCCGGCGGAGGTTCGAGTCCTCTCTCGGGCCTGCGTGTGTGTGTGTTTGCCCTTCGGATACTTTAGGTAAAGTAGTGTGTATGCTTAGGGACTGATGACCTTAGCTGTTAAGTCCCATAAGATTTCACACACATTTGAACATTTTTTTGTAGCTCTTGTCAAATGGCTACACGCTACCTACTTCGCTGCCATCCCTTGTGGCGCCTCGGTGAAACGACAGTGTCGCCTTGAAGTGTGTAACGCTATGATCTACACGATACGTAAACAAGGCGAATGTAACTATCATTGTAAATACTTATCTCCGTCTTTTCATTTGTCCCCAGCATTAGCTTCTTACTGAAACTGTTATAATTTGCGCAGAGACGTCCATACACAGAGTAAATTAGTAGGGACGTGAGCTAGGTAACCTGTTACGTCGGATAGACATGAAAATTTCAAAATGGCATAAAAGATCTGGGATATAACAACCAAGCAACTAAACAAAATTATCAAGCAAAGCCAAGGGATCAAATTCTATAAGGTATCATGTTTTGTCATATATGGCCACATAAAGTGCTGCCGTTCAGTTCTACACTGAGGGGACAGAAGTCATGGGATACCAACTAATGCGTGTCTGACCTCTTTCTTCCCGTCGTCGTCCAACAGCTCGACGTGGTATGGACTCAACAATATCGGTTCAGTTCGACCAGAGGACCCAGTGCCTTCCATGTAAACACAACCAGCTTGCCCAGCACCATGTTGACGACCGGGGTCCATGTCTTCGTAGGGTCTGCGCCACACTCGAACCCTACCACCAGCTCTTACCAACTGAAATAGGGACTCGTTTGACCAGGCCACGGTTTTCGAGTCGTCTCAAAATCAAAAACTCAACTGAGCATCAGGAATCACCTTAATTAACTGTCACACCAAGAAAACTTGACTGGGGTGTTTACTTCCCAAAACAATTTTTTTTTTTATTTTCCTGGCAGATTAAATCTGTGCGTCGGAGCGAGACTCGAACTGGGGACCTTTGCCTTTCGCGGGCAAGTGCTCTACCATCTGAGCTACCCAAGCACGACTCGCGCCTCCTCCTCCCAGCTTTACTTCCCCCAGTACCTCGTCTCCCACCTTCCAAACTTTACGAGTCTCGGTCCGGCACACAGTTTTAATCTGCCAGGAAAGTTTCATATCAGCGCACATTCCGCTGCAGCGTGAAAATCGCGTTCTGGAATTTTTTTATTGTTCGTTTAGATTCCTTTAATTGAATAAAATGAACGGTTTCGGTTCACATGATTAATCATCAATTTTGACTTCTCGGTTACAAGAGTAAACCGCTCAACTTAACAAAATTCAGTTTTATTTTTTTATCCTGCTAAGTAGCATGCAAATTTTGCTAGTAAGTTCGACGGATCACTTTTGTAACCGATGCAGTCAACTCTGATAATGATTGAAGTGTACCGAAACTGGTCATTATAAAAAAGTTATGGGCAAATAGATGACAACAAAAAATCTGTTCTGCATCAAGTGATCTTCTCGTATCTGCTCCGAGCGTACTGTGCCAATATCTGCACTGTTTACTTTGCGAGTGGTTCACGTCTGTACGTGTCGTGCTGCAGGTTCCGAGAGCAGCCGGTGGAGGCGGAGGGCGGGGAGCAGCTGTCGGTGTGCACGCTGGTGTTCCCGCGCTCGGACACGGTAAACCTGTCGCTGTGCTTCACGGTGCCGGTGCTGATCGTGGCCTGCCTGCTCCCCATGGGCCTCCTCGTCTATCACTACCAGCGCATCTTCAACAAGCTGCTGGCCTCCCGCAGCCGCTGGGCCGTGCCGTGCGTCGCCAGCTCCGGCGGAGGCGGCGGGGGCGTCAACGTGGCACCCGACTGCGACTCGTCGGGCACTCCCACAGCCACCAACAATAACAACAACAATAACAACAACAGCGCGCAGGCGCTGCGGCGCGACAGCGACCTGAGCTTCGTGGGCAGCCTGATGATGCCGTGGGCGCGCAAGGTGTCGGGCGCGAGCCAGGCGTCGGGCGGCGGCGTGGGCGGGCACCAGGCGCGCGCCGGCTCGCTGTCGCAGCACGAGGAGCTGCGCCTCAGCAAGCACCTGCGCGTGGTGCGCGTGCTGCTGCTGAATGTGCTGGTCGTGCTGCTCATGTGGCTGCCCATCACCATCATGATGTTCCTCATCTACGTGGACGGCAGCCGCCCCAACGAGGACACCGCCTTCTTCCTGCGCTCCCACCACTTCGTATGGTCGCTGCTCGTCGCGCTGCTCAACACCGTGGTAAACCCGCTGCTGTACGGCGTCCTCTCCGAGAACTTCCGCGCCTGCTTCGCCAGGATGTGGCTGGGCGGCCGCGGCCGGCGCCGGCGGCAGCGCGAGCTGATGCGCGGCTGCGGGGGCGGCGGCGGCGGCGGCGGCGGCTGCGGGGGCAGCAAGTCCAACGCCGCAGACGCCTTCGGCGGCATCGCCAACCGGACGCCCAGCAGCGGCCGCGCCAACGGCTACGTCACAGCGTCGGGTGCCAAGTTCGCCAAGAAGATGAGCGGCTGCAGCATCGGCTCGGTGCTGGAGCTGCCGAGCGGGCAGATGGTCTGAGTTCCGTGATGGTCGCACCGCTGGTGCAGCGTCTCCAACGCACTGTCGGCGGAATCTCCGAATTTGTCGCTCACTGTAGACGTGTCGGAAATAGCCGTCAGATAAAGGGCCTACCACGGAGGCTTTCTGCATAGAGGAGTTCTAAGCACGTACGAGGTGCAATTATCTTTTCAGTGGCCTCGCTTAGCTCAGGATATAGGCACTTTCCAACTGTGAAGCTGAAAGCCGCCTTCTCCTTCTACGCAGTGACACAGCATAGCTCTGACTGCGCCAGTTATCTAGATCTCTTAAGTTCTACGAAAAATAGGTGTAGCACAAGCAGGACATATTCTATGCTCCAAATGTATTGTGTTTGCGGCCACCTCGAATGAAATCTGTCATTCATTAATTGTGTCAGTAAGAGAGAAAGCAGGGAAAGAAACAAATTTTTAATTGATAGTCACCGATAGACTGGAGCTCAAAAGAGGCAAGTATCCAGATGAGATTTAAACCCGGCACAGAATTTCAATCTGACATTAATTTCGGTCGGATGTGCTCACATCTCACTTTCGTTCTTCCTAGTCGGGGAAAAGTCTAAAACTTGGTTCACTGGAATTTTGTTTCTTCTTGCACAAACGTATTTGAAAATTATGTTGCACCAATTTCAGGTTAAGAGTTACCAAAAAGTAGAGATATTGTTCCAGTTAAGTGCGAGCCGGTCAGTTTCTCATTAAATCTTCTACGCTGGCATTGTCAACTTACAGCAACATCTACCGATCTTTTACAACGTAAGCCGACACTACATGCTGCAATATAGATTTAATCAACTACTGTGCTGTTACATTTTCGCTGTACCGCACTTCAATTAACTGAGCTGTAAATACCAGAGAGAGAATCTGCGAGAAACGTGCCTTTGGAACGGCGAATTGTCTGAATTCAAATTCAGAATAAAATTATTCTCCACGGCAGAAAAGTGTTTGTTGTTGCTTGATGTAGAATCCGCCGAAGTTTCAGGCAGCCTCACAGCACATTATTACAAAGACGAAGTAATGAAAATTTCTATCAGATGTTGTGCGATAGGGCGAGGTTTAGTTCGCACTGTCACCACAAATCAAGGTTAAAAATCAACCGTAGTTGAAAAATGCGGCTAAGAAGCAGCTCCGGCGTAATCTTACACAGCCCATATTGTTGAACGAATGTCACCGTATGACACCTGTTTATGGGAGAGTGCCGTAGAAAAGAATAAATTTACCAATTCGGCGTACAGAGTAAGTACTCAAGCCGCTATAATTGCATTTGAGAGTGTTGGGATTGATATCCACTTTCAGTTACCCAGATACATTCCACGCTTTCCCTAAACCGTTTGAGGCAAATGATCGGACGGTTCCTTTAAACAGAGGCGGCATATTCAATTCCCTGTGCTTTTCCAATTCGGGCTTGTCCTTTAACGAGATCTACCTTGATGGGATACCGGCAAACGCGCGCAGAAGAGGTCCGATCGCCGGAGAGAGGAAGTGGAGAGCAAGAGCGTGCTGTCCCGACCTTCGTCGGTGCTGCGCGTCTATAATTAGCCGTTCTGTGGCTCTCTGCCGGACGAGAAGACGCCGTAAAACGGCGGGACGCCCACGACAACACAAGCGCCGCCGACTGGAGCGTCGGCTTGCAGCTCAGGGAACGCTCGTTCTGCCGGTGCACGCGACAACTGGCGTGGCGGCAGAAGTGGCGACGCAGAAGACCAAAAATACCGGAGTCTTAGGCTCGCAGCCGCGCGGAAGGACACGCGCCGCTCGTCGCGGAGCGACCTCTGTGGCACTCGATAGAGCGCCACGATGCAGGTGGCTTCAGTCCATTAAAGTCGCCCCGCACTGAAAGTCACGTCACGTAACCTCAGCGGTCGCTTCTCTCTCCCGCCTCAACTATCAGAGGCCGCATTTACGACATGCATCCGTTGTTGCGCGCATGCGTAGCGAACTAGGCGCACCACCCCCGATACATATTTCTTGCGGGAATCTACGTGACATATTGCGTGCTTCACATCTCTGCGGACACATTTTCTGCTGTCTTCATTGGGCAAGGGGGAAACATTTCGAACAGGCCACTCCAGTGAAGTACTTTTCCTAATTTCCTGCGAGTGCTCTCAGAAGATAGGTGAAGCTGTACCACGTTAAAAAAAAAAAAAAAAAAAAAAGAAAAAGAAATTTTTGTTCTCATAGTGTGAGACAATGTTATCCTGAGTAACTACCACCCCACACAGAAAAGTATGACAATGCTTTCGCACAGGGGGTACTGTTGTGCCCTACTCATCACTAAAAGCCACAATTACAACGATGCAGAATCGTTTCGACAAAGTGCCAACTCTGTAAAAATGCAAGATTTATTGGCGCCGAGCATTCGTACAAGGCTTTTTCTCACTTTGGTATGATCGTAAATATTCAGCAAGAATCACGAAAAATCTCTGGATGTAATAGAACATGGCGTTCAACAATAACTCGATATTCAACACATCAAAAGTAGTTTACGTAATCGCACCTAACAATGTTCGATTTAATAGACCACACATGAAATATTATGTGAGGTGTTGCACATTATATTACGGTAGGACTGTAGTCGCACTGTTCCTCGTCGTGAGTGTACAATGCTCGAATTCCGTTTAACGGGCTCTAGAGCTCTTGGTGACGCTTTTAGTGTGAAACAGTTTCTTTACTGTAAAATACAACAGTTTTCCTAATA
The DNA here is from genome assembly GCF_021461395.2 of Schistocerca americana. Lineage (NCBI taxonomy): Eukaryota > Metazoa > Arthropoda > Insecta > Orthoptera > Acrididae > Schistocerca > Schistocerca americana. The sequence goes on along the minus strand of NC_060119.1, from coordinate 310,671,895 downwards.
CCAAGATTGGGGTGAATATTTCAGAGTAAAGTATCTCAGTTTCCTGCAACACAACAGTATTATAACTGCTTATTTAAGTTTTCTTGTGGACTGCAGTATACCAAAGAGATTCGTTACTACTTAAATTATTGTATTTACAATGTTACCTGTATAGTTCTATCAATTACGTCGCAGAAGTCTGAATATATAGTCCACTGTGTATTCCATTGTCTACTATAATCACAAATATATATGAAAGAGTTTATCATACCTCTACACACTCAAGTAACTGTACGTACATATAATTGTATTTTATGTCAATTTTTATAATAAAATCCTGAAAAATATGGTTTTTTGTTACTTATGCATGCTATACTGTCTTTCCTGTACTCATACCTAAGACGATAAAAAATAAAAAAAGTAGATACGAACTTAGCCAGTGGGAGGTTATAAATGAGAGTAACAGTAGTGCCCAAATAATTTGAAAATAACATCGAGGAGATTGTGTCACCTGTGAAACTGCTTCGTTTTCAGTACTTCGTTAGGGACATAACTTACAACAGCAAAGGAAATTTACACCTTTTGAAAAATATTTCAATGCAACTATACTTTTGTGTTACACAAACTGTGTTGATAAACTGTCCATCGCCGTAGCTGAGTGATCAGCGCGGCTTGTTACTACGCGGAGGACCCGTTTGCGATTCCCGCCCGCGTCACAGATTTTATCCTCTCGGTGACGGGGTGTTGTGATGTCCTAATAGGTGTTTCGTCATCATCTACGTACAAGGCACCTAAGTGGTGTTAAATAGAAAGACTTGCACCAGGCGATCGAACAACATCAGATGAGATCTCACGGTGAAAAATGCCAAACGATCATTTCACTTTTTTTGTGAATAAATTATCACTTTTCAGAAATGTTTTTGAATCAGTAAAAGACGTTATCAACAGACAAAAACATTCGACACTTAATTTTCTATGCAAATAAAGGAGGTCACTCCGTTTTTGCCTCTTTTTTGCAGTCAATTTAAATCTAATTTCGAATGTAGTCACGTATAGAAAATTCTCCTTAATATTGTCCCTGGAAATACAAGAGAAATGTTTCCCAGCGGAGAGATTTCAACATTTCTTTCACAGGCTGACAATATGGTATTTTTAACGGACACATCGTTATTGTTCAAAAATGGTTCAAATGGCTCTGAGCACTATGGGACTCAACTGCTGAGGTCATTAGTCCCCTAGAACTTAGAACTAGCTAAACCTAACTAACCTAAGGACATCACAAACATCCATGCCCGAGGGAGGATTCGAACCTGCGACCGTAGCGGTCTTGCGGTTCCAGACTGCAGCGCCTTAAACCGCACGGCCACTTCGGCCGGCCATCGTTATTGTGTCTAATATACACAACCATTATTAATATAATTCAGCAGGAACTCTAAACTTATTTTGTGGAATTTTCTATTTTAATTCCTGTTCCCACTGATAAAAAAATGGTGAATAAATTTTAAAAAAATCATACGAAATCTACCTGAAGTTTAAGTTGGAAATTCAAGTGATACTTTTCATTTATATCCCAGTTACAATTCATTTAACCTTCAGGTATTACAATATCAGGTTAATGTTAAACGCCTTTTAACGATCGTTTCTCGAATTTTTCTCCAAACAGTTAGTCACTCCACTGTGTGATAACGTGCGTAAGTGGATTGAGAACATGGCACGTGTTCCGAAATAAGTCGTAGCGAAGTGGGGAATGTGTACAACTTACTGTCATGAGTGACGGTAATCCCACTCTGAGCTCTCTAACGCTAAAACTATGATCAATTAGTGGTTTATATTAATAATACAGATCATGTTGGGACTGAATCGGTTTATTACGTTGACGCAGAACGTGAATAATTTAGAATAACACATCCAACCTATTAACGTCGAAAAACGATGTCTAAAACAGCAGCTCATCGTGCATCTGCTTTCAATATTTAAACAAACAAATCCATTATTACAGATGATCCACGGTAATTTAAAAATATATACTTTACTAGTGGCAAAATCTCGAAGTTTTAATCACAGAGAGAGAGAAGTTTGAAAGAATTACACATTGGCAGTTGTATTACTGAAAATGAATACTGGCACGCAATAAAGCACGAAGTCACGTCACACATTCATTACAAAATACGCCGAAATAAACGAACCAAAATAGTTTAAAAACAGTTACAGAATTTGTTTATTTATTCTGTTTGCACTTTAAGCAACACAATGCCGAGCAACGCTGAAGTACTCCATGTCAAGCTGGACGCAATATGCAACGAACTATTCCAACGTTAGAAAATTGAGACCACTAAAAATCAATAAAATTACTATTTCTCCCATCTTTTTTTTAAATTTTTAATGTTATTGCTTTTAGAGTAATAAACAATCAAGTAATTAGCTACTTTTTCTTGCTAAATTGTTTTTGTGACTACTGAATAAGCTAGTCAGAAATTTACATTTTCACATATATAATATCCTTTGGCTCCTGCTAGCAGACAGAAATCGGTTCAACGAACTTTCTATTGTTATCGGTTTAAAGTGAAGACATATCGAGAGGTGGCGCGTTTCGCCTGCACGAGCGAAATGTTTATTCATTCACTTAGCGTTGCTCCATGGTGAGCGAAGAAAAGTAAGAAAATCAGAATGTGACTGGACTTCGTTACGAGACAGGATAACGGGAATACATGTATGAAGTGTTTGCAATGAAACAGTTCTTGCTAGCTGCCATATTGTGTAATTTGTGTTTTTGGACACTCACAAGTGATATGCAATGTTAATGTAGAGTTCAGTAACGGTCATAATCCAGTCTGTTGCATTTCAAAGGTAACTGCGCGTATTTAGTTTTGATCGAAGGATTCTATGATGAACTATTATGTACTACAAGCTTGTGTAGGACTTCGAACATTTGGTGGTCAATGTTTGCTGTAGAACCTGCTTCAATAACACGGTCAAAAGAACAGAAAAAGTTTTATCTGCTAAAAGGAACTAATTTCACTCGCAGACAATCATCGAATGACCAAATGCGAATGGCAGTGTTCCAATTCCAGAAGATCCTGTAGAAGTTTTCTTTCTCTTATATTTCAAGTATTTTACAGGCAACCGTCGGAGTCGGCAGCTGCTTCTCCACCACGAGATTAACTTGTCTACGAGTACAAACAAATTACAAACGGTGTGGGGGTTGTCGACGTCGCACGGAATATTGTACTTCACAGACATACAAATAGAGACACTACGCACACTAGTTCAATAACAACGAGTTTAATATTACCAGCAGGAAAACCATTAATTTCTTCTTTTGAGCAGTAAAATAATATACATAATTCAAAATACCTTAAGCGGCATAAATTTAGTTGTTTTTGTTCATAATGATACTCAAACGTTCAAACAGAATTAAGAAATAGAGGAGCACATCAAAGGTAACTATGGATAATGGTTTACAACTAAATTAAAGTTAAACAAAACTTTCGTCTGTCAATGAATTAAACGAAAACATTATAGTCTGGCAGTTAGTTGCCTGTTTACTGTGTAGCGATTAGTCTGCTATCCATGAATAGACTGCGTCCTGACGGACTGAAGCTATGCTTTATTATATGAATATCCATAACCAAATAGTCAACTTCTGTCTGACTGCGAATTAACCAAAAGAGGTTCATACAGCAACACGTTCTTACAGAAATTCATTGCACCAGAAAATTGATATGAATTACCTGAACAAATTTATTATCAGAAGTCATGCAATCGATTTTAAAAGTTACTTAAATTACAGACTGTAATTTGGTTAGGTTCTAATTAAATGCAGTGCTGTAGGGATGATTCCTCTAGACTGTAAGCACAATACATTCATCTGAAAATGATGCAGCACATAAAACACTTCACTGAAGTGATTGAATAATGGCATCATCCAAGAATAAAACTCACACTATTGCAAAATCTGAAGACCTTACCACCATATTCTGCACAAATTATTGTGTAAGAGCATCAATGTGCATATCACAAATTTTTTCCACCACAAAGCTGCGTCCCGGCATCATCAGCGAAGCACACCTTTCGAAAACTTGTAAATTATATGGCACAAAGCAGGACATTTATTACTAATCCACAGCGCAAACTGCATCTAACTGAACTATTTCCCTATCTGTTTCACAGATAATCAATGAAATGATAGAAGGAACATAGCAATAGGTACCGCCAAGATGGCATCGGCAACATATCTTTCAATATTATGCGTCAAAACTAATTAAATGACTTCGGAGTGCGTAAACGAGTAGTCTCAGTGCTGAATAACACTGTGTATTAACCTCAAAAGAATCAAACGGTATACAACACATGGGCATTATTAAATTTGTCCGCCTGCTTAGCTGGGTGGCAACGTGCTTGCCTCTCATGCATTGGGCCCGCGTACGATTCCCGTCTGGGTTGGAGATTCTCTCCGCTGGGGGACTGGGTGTTGTGTTGTCCTCGTCATTATTTCATCCTCATCATCGGCCGCAAGTCGCCCAATGTGGCGCCTCATGAAATAAGACTTGCACTTGACGGCCGAACCCGAATGGGACCTCCCGGCCAACAATGCCATACGATCATTTCATTATAAAATTTGTGAACATAAACCGAATTTTCTAGCACTGACCCAAAGGCAAGCTTTGTGTACAAATAGCCTAACAGTGCAGCAAATAACCTATAGGACAGGAGAGGATGACTAATTTGAGTGTATAAGCCTTTGACTGAATAACTACGACATTGTTTTTGTTGTTGTGGTCTTCAGTCCTGAGACTGGTTTGATGCAGCTCTCCATGCTAATATATCCTGTGCAAACTCCTTCATCTCCTAGTACCTACTGCAACCTAATCCTTCTGAATCTGTTAAGTGTATTCATCTCTTGGTCTCCCTCTACAATTTTTACCCTCCACGCTGCCCTCCAATACTAAATTGATGATCCCTTGATGCCTCAAAATATGCCCTACCAACCGATCCCTTCTTCTAGTCAAGTTGTGCCACAAACTTCTCTTCTCCCCAGTCCTATTCAGTACCTCCTCATTAGTTACGTGATCTACCCACCTAATCTTCAACATTCTTCTGTAGCACCACATTTCGAAAGCTTCTATTCTCTTCTTGGCCAAACTATTTATTACCCATGTTTCACTTCCATACATGGCTACACTCCACACAAATACTTTCAGAAACGACTTCCTGACACTTAAATCTATACTCGATGTTAACAAATTTCTCTTCTTCAGAAACGCTTTCCTTGCCATTACCAGTCTACATTTTATATCCTCTCTACTTCGACCATTATCAGTTATTTTGCTCCCCAAATAGCAAAACTCCTTTACTACTTTAAGTGTCTCATGTCCTAATCTAATTCCCTCAGCATCACCCGACTTAATTCGACTACATTCCATTATCCTTGTTTTGCTTTTGTTGATGTTCATCTTATATCCTCATTTCAAGACACTGTCCATTCCATTCAACTGCTCTTCCAAGTCCTTTGCTGTCTCTGACAGAATTACAATGTCATCGGCGAACCACTAAGTTTTTATTTCTTCTCCCTGGATTTTAATACCTACTCCGAATTTTTCTTTTGTTTCCTTTACTGCTTGCTCAATATACAGATTGAATAACATCGGGGAGAGGCTACAACCCTGTCTCACTCCCTTCCTAACCACTACTTCCCTTTCATGCCCATCGATTCTTATAACTGTCATCTGGTTTCTGTACAAATTGTAAATAGCCTTTCGCTCCCTGTATTTTACCCCTGCCACCTTTAGAATTTGAAAGAGAGTATTCCAGTCAACATTGCCAAAAGCTTTCTCTAAGTCTACAAATGCTAGAAACACAGGTTTGCCTTTCCTGAATCTTTCTTCTAAGATAAGCCGTAAGGTCAGTATTGCCTCACGCGTTCCAACATTTCTACAGAATCCAAACTGATCTTCCTCCGAGGTCGGCTTCTACCACTTTTTCCATTCGTCTGTAAAGAATTCGCGTTAGTATTTTGCAGATGTGACTTATTAAACTGATAGTTCGGTAATTTTCACATCTGCCAACACCTGTTTTCTTTGGGATTGGAATTACTATATTCTTCTTGAAGTCTGAGGGAATTTCGCCTGTCTCATACAGCTTGCTCACCAGATGGTAGAGTTTTGTTTGGCCTGGCTCTCCCAAGGCTGTCAGTAGTTCTAATGGAGTGTTGTCTACTCTCAGGGCCTTGTTTCAACTTAGGTCTTTCAGTGCTCTGTCAAACTCTTCACGCAGTATCATATCTCCCATTTCATCTTCATCTACCTCTTCTTCCATTTCCATAATATTATCCGCAAGAACATTGCCCCTGTATAGACCCTCTATATACTCCTTCCACCTTTCTGCTTTCCATTCTTTGCTTAGAACTGAGTTTCCATCTCAGCTCTTGATATTCGTGCAAGTGGTTCTCTTTTTTCTAAAGGTCTCTTTAATTTTCCTGTAGGCAGTAACTATCTTACCCCTAGTGAGATAAGCCACTACATCCTTACATTTGTCCTCTAGCCATCCCTGCTTAGCCATTTTGCACTTCCTGTAGATCTCAATTTTGCCTGCTTCACTTACTGCATTTTTGTATTTTCTCCTTTCATCAATTAAATTCAGTATCTCTTCTGTTACCCAAGGATTTCTACTAGCCCTCATCTTTTTACCTACTTGATCCTCTGCTGACTTCACTATTTCATTCCTCAAAGCTACCCATTCTTCTTCTACTGTATTTCTTTCTCCCATTCCTGTCAATTGTTTCCTTATGCTCTCCCTGAAACTCTGTACAACCTCTGGTTCTTTCAGTTTACCCAGGTCTCATCTCCTTAAATTCCCACCTTTTTGCAGTTTCTTCAGTTGTAATCTAAAGTTCATAACCAATAGATTGTGGTCAGAGTCCACATCTGCCCCTGGAAATGTCTTAAAATTTAAAATGTGGTTCCTAAATCTTTGTCTTACCATTATATAATCTATCTGATACCTTTTAGTATCTCCATGGTTCTTCCGTGTATACAATCTTCTTTCATGATTCTTGAACCAAGTGTTAGCTATGATTAAGTTATGCCCTGTGCAAAATTCTACCAGGCGGCTTCCTCTTTCATTTCTTAGCCCCAATCCATATTCACCTACTACGTTTCCTTCTCTTCCTTTTCCTACTGTCGAATTCCAGTCACCCATGACTATTAAATTTTCGTCTCCCTTCACTACCTGAATAATTTCTTTTATCTCATCATACATTTCATCAATTTCTTCATCATCTGCAGAGCTAGTTGGCATATAAACTTTTACTACTGTAGTAGGCATGGGCTTCGTGTCTATCTTCGCCACAATAATGCGTTTCACACTATGCTGTTTGTAGTAGCTTACCCGCACTCCTATTTTTTTATTCATTATTAAACTTACTCCTGCATTACCCCTATTTGATTTTGTATTTATAACCCAGTATTCACCTGACCAGAAGTCTTGTTCCTCCTGTCACCGAACTTCACTAATTCCCACTATATCTAACTTTAATCTATCCATTTCCCTTTTTAAATTTTCTAACCTACCTGCCCGATTAAGGGATCTGACATTCCACGCTCCGATTCGTAGAATGCCAGTTTTCTTTCTCCTGATAACGACGCCATCCTGAGTAGTCCCCGCCCGGAGATCCGAATGGGGGACTATTTTACCTCCGGAATATTTTACCCAAGAGGACGCCGTCATCATTTAACCATATGCCACTACTGAAAAGGCTGCTGCCCCTCTTCAGGAACCACACGTTTGTCTGGCCTCTCAACAGATACCCCTACGTTGTGGTTGCACCTACGGTGCGGCTATCTGTATCGCTGAGGCACGCAAGACTCCCCACCAACGGCAAGGTCCATGGTTCATGGGGGGGGGGGGGGGGGGGAACTACGACATAGTCCTTTAATAAGCTTCCAGGGAAGCCTACGAATAGTAGTTGATCGTTGAACCTTTGTAATACCATCTTACTAAATAGAACTACAGTCTCAAAATTCATCGCCAAAGTAAGAGACGAAATACAGCAATTTAATTAATGATGTCTCTAAATTCAAACGTTTTACATGTAGTGTATTGTAGTGGCGACTTCTGCCACCAAATGTATCAGGATGACCAAATGTAGCGGGAAGACACCAAATGTAATGGGTGGGTCCAGGAGATGCCGTTTTAAAACGTGACGAGAACTTTCGAAATGATTTATTTTTTGGAACTACAGTGTCCTTGTTCACATCGGTCTGCGTCACTGGGCCTCAAATGCTGAGGAAACACCGCAGCAGCCTGTGCAACGCAATGGTGTGTCTTGCCAGCCTTGGCCGGCCGGCTGAGTTCCGATGATATCAGGATGGCTGCACCAGCAGCCAACTCAGCAGCCACCGTCCTCGTTGTCTCAGCACTTCTCCGCCGGGAGCCGTATACGAGGTCCGTTGCTGCTTCTCCCACGCTGCTGACGTAGCTGAGATCGCGGTGGCGACAAGTGCACACTATCCGGCGTCCGAATCTGCGGCACTCGCCTCGGGAAGTCTCCGGCGTGTGTCGGGAGCCAAGAGGACTGCCCGGCGGTAGCAAGCAGAGGAGTGGCCCGCTGCTGACTGGCTGCGGACCCCGCGTCAGAGGGTCGAACCAACGACCCGCCGTGGACTGAGACACTGGTGCCCCATCTGTTGCTGCGTGTGAAGGTGGTGGTGTGACACGCCTCGCCGTCCAGGAGAGCTGCCAAACTTGAATGAATCTCGTTAGAAAACGGTACCTATTTACACTGTGCGCCTCTGTTTTGCCAAGTGCACCGCTTCGTGTCATGTATGCATAACACTTAGGTTGGCCAGTGGCCCCCTTCTGCCTGTGACTTCCGCCATGCAAACTACTGTGTGTGTGCCTTCTCCAGAAGTTCTCTGCCCCTGTGGCCTCCATCTGCCTTTGCAACTGCTGGTATGCATAACTCACTGCAATCTGGCCTGCATATGGCTGTAACTTGTGCTCAGAATATCACACAAAACTAACTTTCCCTATCCTAAACGGTGGTGCCGCTACAGTATTAACAATCACTACAAGTTACTGTAACGATTTCACCAGATCTCCAACTGCAAACACCAGCTCCGCTCGGTTTACAACTCATGGTAGCCACACACAGAATACCTGTCTACTCTGACTTCATCAGCTTATGGCCCAGACAGCAGTTCTTGAACCTGATTGGCTGATGCAAGTGGTGTTCGCGAAAGTTTAGATATAACAGTATTTCACTAAGACACAGCTCAAAGAGCTTGCATTACTTATTGATGCCAATTACAGGATACAGCAATTCGAAAAATCATAGGCAACATTCACATGTCCTTCATCACCAGCATCGCATATTAACGCATTTTATTGGATTAGATTACTGTTTGTGGTTAGAGCAAAGTCTACTGTAGCAGAGTGGATGCTAAGGAGTAACTTTTTGCTCGTATTTTATATGCGTATGCTCAAGTCAAGGGTTGTACAAATGAGCTCCAGTCAGCAACACAGCATCTGTCTACAAGAGCTGCAAATTGCATTACAGTTGACAGTGGACTTTTTGAACATCATCTGTGATGAAATGCACACTACTATACAAAGCAGTAAATCAAATGTTTCATTTACTACTCTTGCATTTCCCATATCTCCATTCTTTTCATTGGTTTCCCCAGAAACTGTTAATAACAGGACATATGTACGTATGATATTTCTTGTCCATAATCATACAATCTTGAAAAATCTGATCCATCCAGAAACATAAAACAAAATAAACAGATTCTTGAATATAATCTAGCAATTCAGGAGGTAACTCATCAACATAACTCATTTCATCTCATGATACCATATTTCTATTCCATGAACATTTTTATGTTACTGTTATGTTGAACTCCACTAGTTATCTATCTCCTAAGAGTCTCTGCTTTGTTTGAATTGTGGTGCACAATAAGTCTCACTCCATATGGTCCCATGAAAACTGGAACGAATTTCTGTATCAACGATTGTTGTTCACTTGGTAACTTGCCTGACTTCATTAGCACTATGTGTCCATCCATAAATGACTTCACTGACCCCCTACCTTTATCATTTGTTCATCTGTTCTCGGCAGCTTTCCTAATGTATTACAACACTAACATCACTACATCGCTATGTCTGAACTTAGTGGGAGCTGGCAGTGGGACATTTCCCATGTTTTATCCGGTGGAAGCTGACTTTTCAGAAACAGGAACGGTGGTAAATATTTCGAGTCATTTGTAAGTTAGTAATTATTTCTTAAAATTGATCAATAAACAAGTCCTACGACTTGTGGCAACATTTTCAGCATCGTCTGCGTAATTTACCTACTCCATAATCTGCTTAGGTGGGTTAGAAGCCAGATGGTATGACGGAATGTAAAGCAGTGTAACGCAGTGTACACTTCCAAACTATCGACCTTGATTTTGGACCACTGTCTGAAATGATATTATCGGTATGACCAAATATAGGCAGAAAACACTTAAGAAAAGCATGTATCTCAGACCTACTAGTCGCTTTCCTCAGTGGTGTGAGTGACATCTCAACTGTGACAAATACACAAGAATGAATAGACTAGTCTTGGAAAGAGGACTGATTAAACCTAGAGCATCAATTTATCTCACTGGGGAAGGAATAACAGGAAACAATACAGCTTGATGACACACTCTTGGTGGTTTCACCTTCTGACAAGGTTTGCATGAAACCTACACCTTGAAGATACGCTTCTCCATATTCACAGAGTAGCTCACCTTACGGAATTTCTAATAACATTTCTTCAGACCAAATAGTGTGTATCTCAAGTGAGTATACCAAATCAAATTGTTAATTAATTGGTGTGGAATACACAAAGTGAACCATAACCCTATCTTCTCTTAAACGAAATGCCTTTCTTAAACACATAAAATTATTTTATTATAAAAATAGTCTTATCTCACCACTTCACCTTAACCTCTTTCCGTAATGGATCCATATCTTGTTGTTGGTAAGATCATCAAGCAAATGAGTTATAAAATGGTCAAAGACAACATTTTTCAAATACAAAACAATGAAATTATTTTCATTATATTAACAACTGGTCCCATTATGCAGCCTCAAACTAGATTTCAAAAGAGCATTAGCGACGGCATTATCCATGAATATAAACAACAGTGAAGTCAATTTGTTGCAAGTACAATGTGTATCTGATCAAACGACAATGAGAAGACTCTCCACTCTTCACAAACATTTAACGCTCTGCAGTCTGTGTAGTCCCTGTCACTCAACAAAACAAGTAACAACGAAACTTCACTAAACCAATAAAACAGCAAAAGCTTCTAACTCAATAACCGAATAGCTAGATTTACAATTAGTGAGCACCCGCTAACAAAAGCAATAGCATGACTCACTAAACATTTTGAAATTAAAAACTGTATTCATTAGTAAATTATTTTTATCTTAAAAGGCGATCGGTTTTGATCTATGAGAGATCATCTTCAGACTAATCATGAGCGTGTTTCAACTTATAATCTACTTCACTGCAATCTATGTCTATTGGTTAGCTGTTTGGTTTGTTGACAAAAAATTAACCCCTAAATTTTTATCAAAGGTAACCTCGGTACAATCGCAAAATTTGCAGTAATCCCTATAACCTTGACAAAGAAATCCAATACCCATTTATATCTCCCTCACCTAAACACACTTCCTGATAATGGTCCCATTCGCCTTGGTCAGTTGCAAAGTAATAATAGGCCATGGACCTACAGTTTCAAACCTCTCAAATTATGACTCATCCAACACAGACACCTGGCTTCACGTATCCAGCACACAAGACAGAATAATTCCAATCGCATTTACTTGTGGAACTGGACTCACCAAAGGATTAGCAATTTGCTGGCCCTCGCTTAACAAAAGTTCCCTAATGTGTTCAACGTCCAACATATTCAATTTTTCACAGCCACTGTTCGTTATATTTGCAGCACATAAATGGGCTGAGGACTGCAAATGTCAGTCACTTGGCTGTTAGCTCTCTATATATGCTTTATTTCAAGGATCGGCTGATCTTATCTCCACAATTCTTGGACCTGATTCCCTATCTTTCCAAGCCCTATGATTAATGTTTCCTCTGCCACCCTTATTGTGACCAAACTGTCTACTATTCCAGCCGTTTCTACCTCTTCTAATATCATTACTGTCATTGCGATCAGAGAACTGTGTCCCCACTCAATAGTCCTGTACCTACCACACCACAAAGTGAGTCATGCCGCTTATGAGCACAATTCTAGTATTTATGTGGCCTTCGCTAAGGATAAAGAAACTACTTATCACTTCTACTACGAACATTCTTTTTATCAGCCTCTCAGCAGATTATGAAAACCTTCCAAGTCATTTTTCAATGACGAGAAAGAATAATCTTACACAAATGTAAAGGAAGTTTCATGAGACAATAGTGAACCAATTACACATTATTGTAAGATTTTACAAAAATGAATTTTTCAGCAACTTATGTTCAATGAATCCAACAGGATTTGTAAAACCAGTGTTTGAAATTTTTCATCAGCAGTACGCAGTGTTTGACTCTGTCTTGTGTTACCTCAGACCAATATGGAGACGAGAACGAATTAGGAAACTACATATGACTCACGGTTTCTGGCCGCAGCCATACATGCAATCTTATTAGCAGCAGCCCGGATGGGAGGAAGCGAAAAATGAAACTGCTCCAGCCAAGCATGAGGATGACTACTATTTTATGTGGTTCTGAGGACTTGAAAGTTTTGAACAGGCAAGAAATGATTACAGTGTTATCCAGGGATCCATTCACAAACTACAGTTTTATTGTTGAAACGACCATGAGTACGATTAGTCTTCCTCCTCTCATTACGAACTACTGGATCTGGTTTATCTTCATGTCCAGAAACACATCATCATCAGTTATATGATCGGTGTTATAGCAATCACCATCAGCAACATTTTCTCCTAACTTTTCTTCAGTTTTAGAAAGCATCTCTTTCAATTCCTGAACTAATTCTTTTGTACTTTTAATCTCCATTTGTCCTTACTTGAACCTCAACAAAGACCTTACCTTTCAGAATCAGTTGGACCAATAGGTGCAGTGCCACTTGAACACTGTGCAGCATTAACATCTAAGTTTGCAACAGTAGTATCTAAGTCATGTATCTTCTTATTTGTTTTCTGTACTTCTTCCATATTTTGTGATACCTCCTTCTCTGCACTAATCTTTTACTCTCCAATATTACTTCCTAATCTTTGCAATATTATGGTATGGATTTTTTTTTAAATTTATTGGCTTTAGGCCTGTGCCTGTTCAGGCATCTCAATAAGGAATATCAGTTACGATGAAACAGACGTGAAGAAAACGCAACACCTAGTCAGCAGCAGAGAAAATCTCCGATCCAACTGGGAATCGAACGTGGACTCCTTTGCTTAGCAGTCTGCCCCACTGTGCACACAGCTGCCGAGGTGGACAAGGTATGATTTTAAATTTGTTCTTGAATCTCAATAACAACTTCTTGATTGGGTAGATCATTCAACCTGCTTGGCAAATCTGTGCTATTTTTGTCAAACTCTATATAGCCTTTTTTATTCACTTATGTTGTTGACCCACAAATGTTTGCAACCTAAACTTCCTCTACAGAAACAAACTTTTCAATAATGTAAATCCTGTCATCAAAGTCGTGATGCAGCTCTTCCCTAAACCAAATAGTAAATACTTTAAGTGTGTCTGAAAAATCTTCCCGAGTGGCTTCAATTCCTGCTCTAAATTTTTGATGTGTGCTTGCTGTAGAATAAAGTATTTTAGTCGTTGGGACTGGAGGGTTGGGATTTTAGCAGCTGGCAAGACGGAGATGAATAGTATTTTCTGAAGAATTCATTTGCAATAGTAATGTCAGAGGCTACAGTGAAGATTATGTCGTGGCTACGGGAGCAACAGCTTTGGAGGCGACGTCAGGCACCACCGATCCCCCAGTAAAGAGCCACAGAAATCTTTTTTTAGCTGAGATCATCGTAAGAACAAGGGCACAGTTACAATGTTACAACCCCTCAAATATTACACGCTTTGTTTCGAAGAAATTTTGAAAATATTTTACATTTGTAATTCCATAAACCCAATATTAATGAGTTTATTTACTCTTTTAAGAAAAGAACTCTCTAAAATCGACAGATTTTTATTTAGCAAAAAATGTAAAACTCACTCCAAGTTTTACCATTAGTCGAAAAGTAAACTTTAATCATATAACAACAAAAACTCGATTTAAATTATCAGTATCAACGTTAGAGTTTTCTTTTGCAAGCTTCCACCTTAAAACACTCAAAACAAATAAATTCCAATTGCATTCAATTTACTCTCATCGATGAGAACAGCCCCACCGTAACAAATTACACCACATTTAAAAGACCTTGACAGCTAATGAACCGATGGTCACGAGTCATCACAGGGCAACACAGCACAGAGCGACGAGTACCCAGTCCACCACCTTAACAGTACAGCGTTAGACGCTATACTTGCTACAAGTAAAAGTATTAACCTAACTAGTTACTTCTCGCGCAGCAGGCTTAAATAACTTAGCACAGCTTACAGTAGACGTTGTTTGAAATAGGCCAGCTTAAAAGTGCTAGGTTTTGCACAGATATTATTTATTCTCGATAAGCAATCAGCAAACAAGCCTAAGAGAGTGTGGTGCGCCACATCTTAGAATTTGGTAGCAGCCCTGTTGGCCTCAAGCAAATTTCTTAGACTCGTGCTTTTGATTAAACCCTCACTGGTAACCAATCTCAAAAGGCCACACCGATTGAGCCTCATCACAAATTACCAGTTCATCATTTCTTTGCTCACAATGAATGTGTAAACCATCACTACACTTCCTGATGTATTTTATCAGGATGCATAAAGCGTGTAATCCTTCCTCAGTCTCGGCCGCTAACGGCGTAATACAGTGCTCCGCTTTGATCTCCCGTGAGTCGCCGGAAAACAAGTCTGAAGAATAATTGCAAAAACAATCTAGCACGATCAATACACAAGCATAAATCTCTATTTGCGTCCCGCCACAGGAGTGTAAGAAGTCACTGTAGGACACTTATAGCAATGATCACAGAGGGAGGGAATTAACGATCCCCTGTTTGCTATCAACCTCAAGTCAGACAAGTAATGTGGTCCATATGCTCTCTACACTTTCATGTGGATTTGTCTTGTTACCTTTTCCGACTCTGTCAAATTAAAACACATCGATATGTGACGAGAGGAAACACCAACGGTATAAACTCTAACTACCAAACCAGAACACGGCAACTGCCTGCACCAGGCCGCTGCGGTGTAACAGGGCTGCGTGGAACAAGTGCTTATCACACCTACCTTCATGTTACTGCAAATTTGAAGTCCAAAAGCACCGTCTACTACTTTCAAACTTACCTGACTTACCCACAGCACTCTAACTGCACGTCGCGTTCCACCCTGTGAATTCTGTGAACGAAAGTACTCCGAAAGTAGTTCTCTACGGAAGTGGTTGTCCTCGTAAATAAACCATACACAAAGTCGATAAAATCTTGTTATATTGTCAGTTTCCAGTGTCCTCCAATTTCTTATGTGTACATTCGTCACAGCATTGGCATACAATACTAGCTGCTTCGACCAGAATTCACAGTGCACTCACTTCTCGGCCCGAAACTACCGATAGGCTATACAAGGTACTTGCATCAGAAGGCACAGTCATGAACTCTCACCGTCCTACTCTGAAACTGTACCTGCCACGTGGGTCTTTACACCACACACCGCCAGGATTGTTTGGGAAATGCTGGCACTTTCACAACGAACATAAAATGACTTTCCTGTTGCAATTAAACCATCATCAGTGACGCTAATTAAACACCACTGACACAATACACAGAGGAACTGTAAAGACAACCAACTTACTTGTGTGGTATCGATGGCGACGTGACTGCCAAAAGCTTTCTGCATTGTCTGATATCTAAACCTCTGAGCATGTCATCATTATTTATGCAAGGTGCATACAGACGAAGCTTATTTTCCCATACCCCGCTGAGCCACCTCGCTATATGTACACCTGCTTCACATTCCAGTCGCGTTCTCTGCAAGCAGTGGCGTGTCCTTCTGTCTGCTGCCCACGAGGGTGAAAATGACGTCAGACTACCACCTTTAACAATTGTGAGTAGTGGGACAAAGTGGGTTCTGGGCCGCTTTTCACATCAAAATCATATTCAGATTAACTGAACTGATGACATAATCCTTTAATCCATTGTTATGATAATTGATTTATTACTCCTTGGGAATATCTATTGTTATACTGATGACATACCATTCTTCTGAGAAACTCCCATCCCTCCCCACACCTCCCTCCTCTCCAAGCCCTTTGAGAAAAGGCATTGTCACCCCCTTCCCTCCTCAGTTCAGTTCTGAGCCACTTTTGCTCTGTGGGAAATTATCCAGCTCCCTACCTCACCACCCTCTTCCCTTCCTATCCCAGAAAAATAGCTCAATTGCAGTTCCTCCCCTCATATGATGCCACCTCATGGCCTATTGGTGGATACCAGTGCAGTACCTCCTCTCATATGATGCCATGCCATGTTCTGTTCGTGGATAACAGTGCAGTTCAGTCAAAATCCTTGATCCCACAACCCAACGGTTTCCTGGAAATATTGAGACACTTTTCATTGATTGCTACAGCTCATTTGCATATTTGGCGGGAAATATCTTTACAAGCTGATTGACTGTAAAGAAGATTGCAATTTATGGGAAAAAGCTCACTTAAAACACCCACAGCAACCCATATTTGACGAAAAAAACTCCTGATCACATTGCCTACCGACTACTGGCGAGCCGGGAACTGCACCAGCCAAAACATCGTGTCTTTGCACGCGCTTTGGTTGGGAGGGTTACACATTTGCATTGACCACACTGGCAGTCACACAGCCACGCGCCACAGCCACCTACCTGGAGAGTTGTGAATACACCATACCTCCTCTACCAGCATTTGGCCATTACCCTGCAGTATATGGCATAGAGCCTGCAAGTTTTTCTCTGACTCATTATGATGATGAAGTTTAAAGTGATAAAGCAACTACCTTGTACATCAGAGAAAACATCAGTTCTTCATAACAGGGCATTGTTGTGTGCCCACTCAAAACTGTCCTACAACCGCTGCTAGAACAATTTACTCGGAAACTGATGTGACAATTACCCTACAGCCCTGTTGCTTCAAAAACATACATATCATGGCTCAATACATGCTGACACAACTCATGGAAAATGCTTACTACTATAATTACACATTGAAACTACAGTTAAAATACCACCACTCCTACATAGTGTGTCATAATGCAGAAAACACACACACACACACACACACACACACACACACACACACACACAGATGTGCATCTGCATCGACATTTGAGAACGCAAGCATCATCCCCCACGCATTCCACACAACACACACACAACTGCAAAGTGAGTAGTAGTTCAGAATACAGCCACCCAGAGGGCGCCACAAGCGCCATTGCCTGGACTGTGAAACAGATGATGGCATTCTTTGACATTAATACCTGGGAATTTCATGTAGAAACCACCCCCATAGTCTCTCAAGTCGTTACGTCCTATTGTAACACGTGTACCCCAGACATGCTGCTGGAATGTTCAGGAGCTGTCCCCTCTTTCAGCCCCACCTGGCACCACTTGTGAATCAGCAGGAAAAAGGGTCGCTCAGTGCTGAGCTGCTGGAGAGGAAGATGCTGCCTTAATTTTTGGTGGGAAATGTGTTCAGTTCATGAGAAATTGGTACTGGACAGAGAGGAGTTCAATAAGTGGAAGGATACAGCAGGGGACTGCATCATCAGGAATGGATGGAGATGATAATGAATAAATTCTTTTCAACAAATAACAGTGATGCATTTCACAACTCACAGTGACTACTGCCAGATCACGATGGTACACAAAGAGATCCATCTGCTGACAGTGATATACCTTTTCACGATCTGCAGATATCTGTTACAGATGTACAAAAATACTCAAGAACAGGATGCTTCCTGCTGGTCGTTGAACATATTTCTTTGAAAGCTGATCCCCCTGGAACAATACTGAAATACTTAAATATTTATCATTAATGAAAAACAGAATGGCCAACAGTGGTATGCTTTGAAACATTCTGGACATGCCGACACGGTCTGAAAGTGGTCCTCAGCTAATTAGAATCAAGCTCACATAGGAAAAACATTGAAAACATTGAAATAATACATCCCATCTAAATGATATACACACAGATCTTTATACCAATCGATCACTGTGTGCCAATCTGCCCCCAATAGGATGAGTGCATACCCACATCCACCAGCTTCCACTGCTGCATGCATTTATAATGTGTCATCACTTGCATTTACTTTACTTCATCAGGTAAACTGTCCGAAGGCTGTCTGCTAGATGTTTCAGACACTCCACTGTACTGAATAACGGTTTTGTATGTGGGGGCGGTGTGTGTGTGTGTGTGTGTGTGTGTGTGTGTGTGTGTGTGTGTGTGTGTGTGTGTGGGTGTGGGTTGGTGCGTAAGTGGGTGGTTGGAGTGGATGTGGGTGTTCTAGTATACTGTGGAAGAATAAGATACAAGCTGTACAGACAGTGGAACAATATTCGGGGGAGTAGTTTTACACAGCTCACTTGCTCCTCATGGTGGAACACATGCCGTTTCTGCTTAAATGTGTTGCCATTCTTAGCAACTCAACTTCTGCAATGTCCACTCATTTATTTTAAAAAGTAACTGAATATACACAGCCACTCATTTGCTGCATGAATTATTACCATCATGTATTCTCAAGATGTCATTCTTATGCTTGCTCAACGAATGTTCTACCAAGAGGCTTCACCACACATCTTATGAAAGGGTGTAGTCTTACACTTTTAGAAACAAACTGTGACAGTGCAAATAGTGGATATAGTGTTGAAAAACAATTAAATTTCCAGTTAAACAAGTGTAAGCATAAACTTGTCATATTAACTTATGCTTCCTACATTGAGGATTGAAAAGAGAACATTGAATCTTCTGTTGAATATACTACAAAATAAGCACTTAACACCATCCAATAGTACATAAACACACGTTCAGCTAGCAAGTTCCACACTATATGCCGCGTAGAGCACTTCGTCAATAATGTAATGCTGATAGGATCAACTAACAACATTTTACGCGAAAAATAAACTCAGTAGCTTCCCCTCCAGCAGCTTAGCACAGAGTGACCGCTTCTCCCACCAATTCACTGTTGTCGGAAGGTGGGGGCAGAAAGTGAAGGCAGCTGTAGGACATTCCAACAACAGATCTGAGGTGCACCTGTACAATAGGGTGTAATCACTTGAATGAGAATGAGGTTGATTTCTATAGGAATTTACCAGGTATTAATATCAAAGATCTTCGTCATTCATTCTACAGTAGTAGGAGCTTCCAGGAAGTTGTGCTTGTGGCGATCTCTGTGTGGCT